>NC_068570.1:33911841-35191759 GCF_025698545.1 Gossypium raimondii
CGACACAAATCAGTTGGTGTCTCGTCACTTTTTGGACTCATAGTGCAATTAGGATTCCTTGGTAGTTAAGGTTCATACACTTTCCAAATTGATTGATATAGACTCTACTAAAGAACTCACAAGAATGAATTCTACCTCTTTGAGAATTTGATTTTCCTTTTGAGTGATTAACGATGAAGTTTGTTAATTTTGTTTTGAGTGTTGAGTGTTTGTTTTACAGGTTTTAAAATAAGATGTCTAGAATAGGTCAATACGATGATGAGAATAATGACCATAATAAGGTCCTTGTATTCCCCCGCACCCTTAACATCCAAATGAGAGACGATGTTGATAATCAAAGGACCAATATTTTCCATTCTAGGTGTTTTATAAAAGGTAACTTATGTTCACTTATTATTGATAGTGGGAGTTGTTCGAATGTTGTGAGCAGTTATTTGGTGGATTCTTTAAAGTTACCTTGTACCGAGCACCCTAAGCCGTATCACCTTCAGTGGCTTAATGAATGCTCGGAAGGTAAAGTTACAAAACAGGCCTTGATCACTTTTAAGCTCAGGAATTACGAGGATAAGGTATGGTGTGATGTGGTCTCAATGCATGTGACACACTTGCTCCTTGGACGGCCTTGGTAATTTGATCATGATGTTACACACCAAAGCAAGCTCAATAGATACTCTCTTGTGTTTAAAGGCCGAAAATTCACTTTTGCTCCTTTAAATCCTAATGATGTATATAAAGATCAATTAAAAATGATGAAATTTTGTGAGGGGGTGAAGGAGAAAGGACAAATAAAAAAGACAGAGAGAAAAGAGGCTAGTAGTGAAAAAAGTCAAAATTTAAATGGCCCAAAGGTGAGTGAATCCGCAAGTGGTAAAACTAGAGGAAAAAATTTAATTGCAACAAAAAAAGATGTGTGGAGAGCCCTACTCAATAAACAGCCTTGTATCCTTGTGAGGTTTAGGCAAAACTATTTATCTCTATCTAACATTAATGAAAATTTGCCTAGTGTGTTTCAATGTCTTTTGCAGGATTATGAGGATATTTTTAGTGAGGCATTTAAAGGTTTACCACCTTTACGTGGGATAGAACACTTCCATTGGCCACATATGAAGAAGGATGTCGAAAAGGTTCCCGAAAGACCGAAAGATAACTTTCAACTTCAATACCTTTCCGATGAAAGACGCTTTCATACGATCAACATAGGCAAAGATGAAATCACACTACATGAGCCCGAAGGTAAGCGAGGTACGAAAATTTTAGCAACTGAGTCCCGTGCAGATTTGAAAATTATTGATAAAACTTTTGGTGACTTAGTTCTTAAAAGATCCCCTCATTTTGATCCAATTAATTGTTATTCTTCGATTGTGGTTGATAAAGTCATTACGAAAGGAAGCGTGAGTTGTTATTCTCTTGATTTGCCTTTTGTAAAATCCGCGAATTTGTGCAAATCTGTTTTGGTGAATAAAAAAAGTTTTGATTGTATGTTGGTATGTATGCGAAAATCCTCATGGTTTAACTTGATTGGTTTAATGAAATCTTTGTTACACTTTAGCATGACTAATCAAAATCAAGTTTTTAAACCCGGAATCTGTTTTGGTATATTTTGTTGGAAAATCAAGCATCATCTATTGTGTGCAAGTACTTTCTATTGTTTTGATACTTGGTTTTTTGAATAAGGTAACGAAATTTGCCAAATTTGTTTTCAATTTATATTCGTGCCTTAAACAGTTTCTGTGGCTATACATGAAGTTTGAGTTCCATTTGATAAATGTTAACTCAACAACGGAGCTTCGACTACACTATGCCCCTGATGAGCGAAGGTTTGTATTAAATGGAAAAGGTAAAATCAACCCTTATTCTTCTGCTTATAAAGGTAAGATGCTTGAAACTTTTGAAACACCTTTGTACTCCTCGGATATTGACAAAGATCGAGTTGATGATTTAATTTTTGTAAAACACTTAGATTGAAACGTGCTTGACTGTCCTATTTTATTTATGATCTATTTGTTTTGATGGTTGATAAAAAGATTGTTGTTTTTGATAATTTTGTGATGCATGTGTGAGTGAATCTATAGTCCGTCGATTAATGCATGGTATGATTGTGCAACTCTGTGAATCGTGTGAACCTTTTCAAATACCTACTTGTGACGATTACGTTTACCATTTGATTTATTACTTGCGATTTATTCATGGTTTGTGGAAAAAATTTGAGATGATTGAATGCCTTAAAACATGTCCATCTTTGTTTCGAATATTTTACGAGGCATTGGCTAGTAAATTAGCTTATTTGCATGGTTATCTGAATCTGTCCATTCGCATGCGTTATACTTGTTTCGTTATGCTTATGATTGGACTACAAGTTTTTTTTGCGTTGCTAATTAACTCATGGCTATTCTTTTCAGTGGACTCAATTGCCATTAGTCTCGTTCGATCGAGGAAAGTTGAGTCCATTTGATTTTTCAGATTTGAGGATGAATCGTTTTGAGGAAGGGGGAATGATACGAGTCACAAATGCCCAATTCAAGCTTAAGGACGTAATGGGCCCAGATTACCACAAGGCCCAATAACGAGGTCAAAGGCAAGACAAATGCGTTCAAAACTAAATAGAACCATTCAAGAATTTATTAGCAAGGCCTTAGATGCGTACACGAAGGAAAAAGAAAATCAAGATTCACTTTCTTGTTTTCAAGAAAATCAAGAAACCGAATCTTGGTCTAATTTTGCTGTTTTGAGTGATTTCAAGAATCAAGAAAATCAAGATTTCAAATCTTGGAAATCTTGGTCCAAGAAACCGAATCTTGCAGCTAAGGCGCATTGGATCTCAGTTACGAGCATCAACGAACCAATTTCAAGAGAGAACGGATTACAAGCCCAAATGCTTGAAGAAACAGCCCAATAAGATGTTCCAAGCCCAATCAAGAAATTTAAATTAGACTTAGTTGAAAATCAGGCCAAATTGTCAAAGTGGCCCAATTTTTAATGTTTTAATTCTTTAAATACTTAGTTTTAATTTTTTTAAGTAAAAAAAATTATGTTTTTTTTTTAAGTTTTCCTATTAGGACTAGGAAAATAGTTAGAAGGCCTATATGTATGGCTTGGCCAGCCACCCTTATACACATTATGCTTGAAGAATACATTGAAATCAGATTTTTTTTGTTTTGTGAAAATTCTCTTTGAGTTCTCCAAAAATTTTCTCTTGAATTTTCTTTAGAAGGAGTTTTAGCAATCTTTTTGATTGTGGGAGCCATCTTCAGCCTTCTTCTTGCCATTGTTCTTCATTGGAGAGGAGATTCGAGCCGTTTGAAGGGAGTTGTGAAATCTTTCTTGATTTCAAGGCTTCTTAGGACTTTCTTTATTTTCTTGCTGTTCGTTCTTCTTTATTAATTTCTGCTTTTGCCGATTTATTGATTAACTTGGGATTAATTGTTCTTGTTGTGTTTCAGCCATTCCAAACTTCAAGATCTGATTCGACTTCGTTCTTAGGCATCAAGAAATGTTCTTTATTCATAATTTCCAGATTTCTTGCCACCCAAGTATTTCTTATTCTATTTGATTTGGGTTTCTTGATCTGACAAGTTTAGTTCTCTGTTTTCTATTTTCGTTGCAGCCAATTTGTTTATAGATCTCATAGGACTTTCCCGTGACTTGACAACTCGATCTTTGTCCGCCCGCAACCCCCTATCAATATCATTATAAAGTTTCAAGCCGGTTTCTACCCTGGCCACATCACATGGTAAACTTTGTCATGTGGGTTCACGAGATGGAATTTCCTTTTAAGGATAACTAGTCATGCATGAATTTCAGAGAGATTGTCCCAAGATGACTCATAAATGAAAGCATGTTCATGATGGGTGTTGAGTCAATGGTTACACACTCAAGATCATCTCTAATTAAATAGTTTCCCAAGAAATGATATTTAAGCTAAAGATGATTGCCAAATGTTAAGCAATTGTTAATTCATGTGGAATTTTGAGAATTAATATTCCCAAACTTATTGGATGTAATCCATGTTCTTGCTAGTTAATCATGGGACCCCAAGGCAACATGGTTTATGGGTGTGAGAATGATCGTAGCAATGAAATTTTTTCAAGGTTTTAATATAAGACGCATGCATCATGTTGCATTCTTGATATGTTGTTGAAACTAAAAATATTTACTTAATAAAAAGATAGTAATTAGTGAAATATTTATTTTAGTTCAAATATGTCTCCTACTCCTCTTATTAGCATTCTTACCTAAGATAAATTAAATGGGGATAACTTTCGACAATGGAAACGAAACTTGCTGATAGTTCTCAACTGTGAGAAACACAAATTCATTCTTGACGAAACGTGCCCTCCTAAAGCTCAACCCAAACCAGGGAATCGCTGGAGAGATGCTGACTTAATTGCTCGATGTTATATGTTAGCGAGCACGAGTAGTGTATTGCAAAAGCAACACGAGAATTTTCGTATTGGCAAAGAGATCATGACAAATTTGGAGGATTTGCTCGGAGGCCAAGTCGTATTGGCTCAACAATCCGCTAATACAAATTTGACGAATTCTCAATAGAAAATCGGTACTCTGGTCAAAGAACATATGCTTAAGCTTATGGGATTCTTTACAGAAGTAGAGGACAATAGGGATGAACTAGATGTGAACGCGCAAATTGAAATAGTGTTCAAATCCTTAACCAAGAAGTTTGCTAGTTTTAAGGCTGCTTACAACTTGGGGAGCAAGGCGCTTACCTTGACTTAACTCATGAATGAATTACAATCTTATGAGTTGATGCAGAATGGTGGTAAGTCGGTTCAAGAGAAACCTGATGCAAACTTAGTTGTGGGCCCCTCGTCCTCTAAGGGGAAACAGAAAGCTAAGGGAAAGAAGAAATCGATTAAGTCTTTAGTTCCACCTTGTGTGGATAGAAAGAAGGCTAAGAAGTCAAAAGATCCTAAAAAGATCAAATGTTTCTTCTGCAATAGACAAGGGCATTTCAAATCAAATTGCAAGGAGCATTTGAATTACCTAGTCGAAAAAGGGCAAAGGCGTGGAACTCTTTGTGGTTGAAGCTTTCTCAGTGGAAGAATCACTTGACAACTAGGTTATTGATTTTGAAGCCACTAACCTTGTGTGTATTTCTTTACAGGGATTCAACGGAATGAAAAGTCTGCGTGAAAGTAGCCTCTCGTTACGGATCAAAGTTGGGTGCTATGTTTTAGCCAAAGTAGTGGGAGAAGTTATTTTACACTTTGATAATTTAAGGAAGATTGTTTGAAAGAACGTGATTTATGTACCTCATTTTAAGAGGAATTTAATTTCTGTAGCATGTTTATTTTATGACGGTTATACCGTGACATTCAATAAAGAGATTGCTATTCATAGAAATCATTCTTTAATCTTTAATAGATGGATGGAAAATAATCTCTACTTTATCAAACCAAATAACTACTCGATGCTTCAAATTGAAATTGTGAATAGCTTAAAAATTCTCACTCTAATGAGGGGTACCTATGGCATTTAAGACTTTGTCATATTAGCCAAGAAATAATCACTAGACTTGTGAAAGATGGTCCCTTAAGTATGCTCAAGGAAGTTAGTCTTCCACAATTTGAATCTTGCTTAGAAGGTAAAATGACTAAGAGGCCTTTTAATGCAAAACGTACAAGGGCCAACCAACCTTTAAAACTTGTGCACACTAATGATGTGGTGCTATGAGCATCATTACCCGAGGAAGTTATGATTATTACGTGAATTTTATCGACGGCAGTTCTCGATATGGATATGTGTATCTAATGCATCGCAAAAGTGAAACCTTTGATAATTTTTTAGAGTATCGTGTGGAAGTGGAAAAGCAATTAGGTTTATTCATAAAGAATCTTCGGTCTGATCGAGGTGGGGAATATTTGTTCGATGAGTCCTTAGGATACCTCATAGAGAATGGGATTTTATCTCAATTGACTGCGCTGGGCACTCTAAGCAGAATGCCATAGTTGAGAGAAGGAATAAAACTTTGCTTGACATGGTTCGTTCAATGTTAAGCTATTCACAACTCCCTACTTCCTTCTAGGGATATACGATACAAACGACTTGTTATATTCTGAATGATGTGCCAACCATGTCTTCTTGTAAGACACCTTATGAACTGTGGCTTGGAAAGAAACCCACTCTAAATCACTTTAAAATATGGGGTTGTTAAGCACACATTCTGGATAAGGATGCAAATAAGTTGGATGCAGGGACAGAATTGTGCATGTTTGTAGGATATCTAAAGCGAACAAAAGGAGGATTATTCTACAATCCGAAAGATAATACGATTAAAGTTTCTACTCATGCTACTTTCCTCGAGGAAAGCTACATGGATAATTTTAAGCCTCGAACTAAAGTGGTACTTGATGAACTTTCGGGAGTGGTAGAACAATCATTGAGCTCAATTCTTGAGAAAGTTGTAGAAAAACATGCAAACGATCAACAACATAGGGGAATCCGTCGTAGTGGGAGAGTTTCTAAGAAACCAGATTTAATCATCTATGATGGTAGTATTTATACTATAGAAGCTAATCATGAAGATGTTGATCCACTCAATTACGAGGAGGCTATGCAGGATGTTGATTTTAAGCTCTGGAAATAGGTTGTGGATGTAAAAGCCCGTTTTTAGTGAAATCATCATATTTGTTTTGAGACTACAAATCTAACATCAAAATAATTATTTTATTAATATTTTAATGTCTACAGCATGTTAGTAATATAGTATAAAAATTTCATTAATAAATTTTACCGTTTGCAGGCTTAATTCGATACTAAGGACTAAATTGCAAAATGTGCAAAACTGGAGTTCTATAAGCTAAAGGGATTTAATAACAAAGAAATTAAATGATTGAAGGGTTTATTTTGTAATTAAACCATTGGCATGTTGAGTGGACAAATATGGACACTTATTACGTGATTTTAAAGGTTAATGGTAAGGTTCATTTAGTAATTAAGTTAAATAATTTAGTAAAATTAAAAGAAATAAAACATGTCATCTTCCAGAATTGTTTATCACCACCGAAAATGAAAAGGAAGAACATCCATGGAAGCTCGAACATTCGGTCTTCTCAATTTTGCTTGCATGTGAGTATTGTTTGTCCTGTTTTTAATTTGTGAAGCCGTTAAACTCTTAGGGTTTTTCCATTAATGAATGTGTATGAGTTGTGATGATTTTTGGAATAAAATGATTAGTTGTTGTTAAATAAACAAGTTTTTTAAATGATTTTTATGAAATTGAGAAATAGGGATTAATTTGAAAAATAGAAAATGTACATGGTAATTTCGTGAAATAAATTAAATATAGGGCTTTATGGGACCTTTATGAAATTCAACTATATTGGATTGAGGATGAATTGCATGAATTTCCATTTTATGAGCTAAGGACTAAATTGAAAAGAAATAACAAGTATAGGGGAAAAATTGTAATTTTATTAAAATAAGGATTTGGGTTAAATTGAGTAGAATGATTATTGAATTAAGCTAAATTTATTCATTTAGATCAAGATAAACCACATACGGCTCTAGATCACGGCAAAGAAAAAGCTTTAGATTAGTCGTCTTCAATTTCCTACGTTTATCGTTGAGGTAAGTTTGTACATTTAAGTTTCATTTTTATTTCTTAATTTGAATGCTATTATTGTATAATATTAAATTGAGTGTTAACAAAAAAATCCAACAGCGTAACGACGATCATCGACAAATGAAAAGGGATAGCTTCAGCTATCGAGTACGAAAAGGGATAGCTTCAGCTATCGATGATGAAAAAGGATGGTGATAACCATCAACAATGAAAAGGTATGGTGATGACCATCGAACAATGAAAAGGGATGGCTTCGACTATCGATCTGTGGAAAGAGATAGCTTCGGCTATCAAATTATGAAAAGGGATAGCTTCGGCTGTCGAACTATGAAAAGGGATAACTTCGATTATCAAATTATGAAAAAGGATGTATCAACATCGTATTATTACCTCGTGTGAGATTCCGTAAGAGCTTTCAATGTAAATTACATTAGTTTGATGAAAGGTAGGCAGAGTGTACCTACTGAAAATTAAGAGTATTAATGTACATATAAAGTATTTGAGTTAGTAATTCTCATGTTGGGTTGGGTTATACATGCTTTGTGATTGTATATTATATTGGCAAGGTTAGACTGTATGTGTTACGAACTTACTAAAGTAAGATATGCTTACTTTGTGTTTATCTTTTTATGTTTTGTAGTAAATTGGAAGCTCGTTCAAGTTGGAAATTTGTAGGATTTCTATAACACTATCTATCGGCTCTTTCGGTACTTATAGATGTTCAATTTGGTCATAATGGCATGTATAGGTATTTTGGCTAATGTTGGCCATGTATTCTTGGTTGTTGAAATGGCCATTTTATTTGGCTTGAATCATGGTATTTTTATGGGGTAATAAATATAGTTTTGGCATGTAAAAATTAGCTTTAGAACGGTTGATGTTTGACTTGTTATGTTTGAAAGATGGTTGAAGGTATAATAGGGTAAATATGCATATGGTAGGTGTTTTATGAGGTATATGAATGTGGTGATTTAGTGCATTAATTATAAGTGAATTATATGACTACTTGGAGCTAAATCTTGAATGGTATAATTAGTACCTTTTTGGTATGTTTTTGGTTAGTAAAACAAATGGTACAATATGGTATAAACTTGGTTAAGTATGAGTTTAACAATTGACCAATTTGTGTTTATATTGGTTGGTAAAACAAATGGTAAATATGGTATAAACTTGGTTAAGTATTAGTTTAACAATTGACCAATTTGTGTTTATATTGGTACATGTTTTAAATGTGGTTATTTGGGGTGCCATTGGGCATATTGGTTGTATGAAATTATACCATATGTATATAGCTTAATTATGCATGATTTTGGTGCCTTATTATGGCTTGTGTACATGTGTAATTTTGGTTGTAGGTACGTACATAGTTGGGTGAGAAAAAAGGGCTTGTAAATAGTCTATTTTTGTCCACACGGGCTGAGACACGGGCATGTGTCTCAGCCATGTGTGACACATGGTTAGGTGACATGGCCTTGTGTCACTATAGCTTTTAAAGAGTTGTAGGTCAGGCTGTTACATGGCCTAGCACACGGATGGCACACGGGCATGTGGCTTGGCCGTGTGACCCAAGTCAGTGAGTTACACGGGTGCGAACTTGGGCTATGACACGGCTGTGTGTTCCTACTTCGAATGCCCACACGGCCTAAGACACGGGCGTGTCTCTTGATCGTGTGAGTCACACAGCCTAGCCACACGGCCGTGTGACCCTTGCAGTTTGAAATTTTTTTTATCTTTTTTTGAAAAATTCTATAAGTTTACGATTTAGTTCTAATTTGTTTCTAACGCATATTTAGGGCCTCGAAGGCTTGTTTAAGGGACAATATGTATGTTTTGAATTGGTTTTAGTGTATTGATATGATTTAAAAATTTTGAAATTTTTGTCTGTTTGATTTGAAAATTTCAGTAATGCTCTGTAGCCCTGTTTCGGCAACGGATATGGGTGAGGGGTGCTACATTTATTTGTATTAGAGCTACGGTTTAGTCGATTCTCAGACTAAATGTTGCGTGTATGAGTCTAGCTATACATGCCATTATATAACCTGTGATAGTGTGATATCTCTTGACTGTTTTTAAATATGATTTCATATAGCAATGACATCCAACCAAGCCGACTCCAATGAAATTGAAAGTAACGCTCAAGCTTCCGTTCACGGAGCAATGTCAAGTGGTTCGAGGCTCATATTTGAGGGCCGGGGAGGAGAAGCTAAGGAAGCTTTCTTGCAATTGATTAGTGAGTGGTTTACCGAGTTCGTACGAACGAACTCGGTGGCTCAACAACCTCCACCCCCACCTGTTTCCCCGTTATTCCTCAAGGTTTGGAACCTTTATGAGTTAATAAGTCGCTAGTCGTCAAAATTTACAAATATGAGGCTGAAGAATTTCGAGCTACAGTCGATGGTGATCTTAAGAAAGCTGAGTTTTGGTTAAAGAATACTATCCAGGTTTTAAATGAGTTGTCTTGTACACCAGCTGAATGTGTAAAGTGTGCAGTATCTCTACTAAAAGATTTAGCATATCAATGGTGGAATACCTTGATTTTAGTTGTTCCGAGAGAATGTATCGACTGGGAATTCTTTCAAAGAAAGTTCAGAAAGAAATATATAAGTCAAAGATTCCTTGATCAGAAGCGTAAAAAATTTCTCAAGCTTAAGCAAGGCCGTATGACAGTGTCAGAGTATGAACTAGAATTTTTCCGATTGTGTAAATATGCCTGGGAGTGTATTCCGACCAAGACTACAATGTGTAAACGATTTGAAGATCGATTAAATGAGGACATAAAGCTTCTAGTTATGTTCCTCGAGCTGAGAGAATTTGTTGTTTTAGTTGACAAAGCACATAAAGTTGAGTAGCTTAGAAAAGAGGAAAGAAAAGTCAATTATGAAGCTAAAGATTGTAGAAAAAATGGGGGATCGAGAAGTCATAACAGTCACAGTCGAATATATCAAAAGAATACCATAATCGCTCGATTGCTTCAGAGAGTTATCCTAATAGAGACCGAGGCAAACATTATACAGGTTCTAAGACACAAGCTACGTTTGTGGCTAGTGTAAGTAGTGTTTAGGATAATAAACCTAGTTATCAACGGTGTGGGCGTCGACATTCTGAAGAGTGAAGAGCAAAAGATGAGGCGTGTTTCAAGTGTGGTTCGTTTAAGTATTTTATTCGTGATTGCCCAGAAATATCTGAGAAAGAAAAGGTTCAAAATGTGTGACCCAATAACACTGCCACGAGGGAAGACCACCTCGCAACCCTTGAAACACAAGTGGTAGCCATGGTGGAACAAATGACTCTGCTATGAGGTCTGAAGCATGAGCACCAGCTGGGGCTTATGCTATTCGCTCACGAGATGAAGCTTCTGCGCCAGATGTTATTGCAGGTACTTTTTCTATTTTTGATACTAATGTGATTGCTTTGATTGATGCAGGATCAACTCATTCATATGTGTGCACGAATTTAGTGTCTAGTAAGAATTTACCTGTTGAGTCTACTGAATTCATGGTTAAAGTGTTGAACCCCCTAGGTCAGCATGTATTAGTTGATAAAGTTTGCAAGAATTCTTCGTTGATGATTTGGGGTTACAATTTTTTGGCTAATTTGATGTTGTTGCCATTTAACGAGTTTGATGTGATTTTGGGCATGGATTGGTTAACTGTACATGACGCAGTTGTAAACTATAAACGAAAGGTTATTGTATTGAAGTTTCAGAATGGTGAGACGTTTCATATTGAATTAGATAGTGTGAGTGGGTTGCCTATGGTTATTTCAGCTATGTCAACGTAGCAATATATGAGAAAAGGTTGCAATTCTTACCTTGCATATGTCTTGGATACTAAAGTGTCTGAATCGAAGCTTGAATCAGTGCCAGTGGTTTGTGAGTATCTCGATGTGTTTATAAAGGAGTTACCTGGATTACCGCCGGTTAGAGAGGTTGAGTTTGCTATTGAACTAGTACCGGGAACATCACCATCTCGATAGCACCGTACAGAATGGCTCGTATTGAGTTGAAAGAGTTGAAAGCATAGTTGCAAGAATTGACAGATAGGGGTTTTGCTCGACCCAGGTTTTCACCTTGGGGTGCACTGGTTCTATTCATTAAGAAAAAGGACAGATCGGTGAGATTGTCTATTGATTATTGTCAGCTCAACAAGGTTACAATCAAGAACAAATATCCACTGCCTCGTACTGATGATATATTCAATTAGTTTAAAGGTGCCACAATATTTTCAAAGATTGATCTTCGTTCTGGCTGTTATCAACTTCGAGTGAAAGATTCAGATATGCTGAAAACTGCATTCAAAACCAGGTATGGACACTACAAATTTCTTATGATGCCATTTGGTTTAACAAATGCACCTGCAGTATTTATGGATTTGATGAACAGAATCTTCAGACCAATTTTAGACAGATTTGTGGTGGTAGTTATTGACGACATTCTGATCTATTCTCGAGACGAGTCTGAGCATGCTGAACATTTGAGAATTGTGTTGCAAACCCTGCATGATAAACAACTTTATTCTAAATTTAGCAAATGTGAGTTTTGGCTCCGAGAAGTTAGTTTTCTAGGACACATAGTATCAGATGACGGCATCAGATTTGATCCAAGTAAAATTTCTGTTGTTGTTGATTGGAAACCACCGAGACATGTATCTGAAGTTAGAAGCCTCTTAGGATTAGCTAGTTATTACAGAAGATTTGTAAAAGGGTTTTCGATGATAGCTACACCGATGACGCAACTATTACAAAAAGATGTAAAGTTTGAATGGTCTGAGAAATGTTAGCAAAGTTTCAATCAATTGAAAGCACTGTTGATTGGGGCACCAGTTCTGGTTCAGCCTGAATCGGGTAAAGAATTTGTGATTTTCAGTGATACATCATTAAATGGTTTAGGCTGTGTTTTAATGCAAGAAGGTAAGGTAATAGCTTATGCTTCCAAACAATCGAAGCCACATAAAAAAATTATTCGACGCATGACCTAGAGTTGGCAGCTACTGTGTTTGCATTGAAAAGTTGGCGACACCATTTGTTCAGCGAGAAATGCCATATATTTACCGATCATAAGAGTTTTAAGTATCTAATGTCATAGAAAGATTTGAATTTGAGACAGCACAGATGGCTCTATTAAAAGGTTATGAGTTGGTCATTGATTATCATCTGGGAAAAGCAAACATAGTTGTTGATGCTTTGAGTAGAACGTCCTTGTTTGCTCTGTGAGCGATGAATACGCGATTGGTATTATCTGACCATGGCTCGATCTTAGCTGAGTTGAAAGCTAGACCGATGTTTCTACAGCAGATCTGTGAAGCTCAGAAATGTGATGATGATTTACAAGCTAAACGGGCACAGTGTGAGTCGACTTCTGATTCAGAATTTCAAATAGGAACCGATGATTATTTATTACTCAGAGGTAGAATTTACGTACCGAACAATTCATAGCTCATTCAAAGAATCTTACATAAAGCTCATAATGGTATCTTGTCTGTTCATCCGGGAAGTAATAAGATGTACGGTGATTTGAAACAGATGTACTGATGGCCGGGAATGAAACGCGAGATTTCTGACTTTATATCTAGATGTTTGGTATGCCAACAAGTAAAAGATGAACATCAGATACCTTCAGGATTATTGCAGCCAGTGATGATACCAGAGTGGAAATGGGATCGAGTTAATATGGACTTCGTATCAGGTTTACCCCTATCTCCAAGGAAGAAAGATGCTATTTAGGTTATCATTGATCGTTTCACGAAGTCTGCACATATTTTTCCGGTACGGACAGATTACTACCTTGACAAATTAGTTGAATTATACCTTTTGGAGATCGTAAGATTACACGGGGTGCAACTTTCCATCATTTCGGAAAGAGATCCACGATTTACATCACGATTTTGGAGAAAGTTACAAAAAGCTCTAGGTACGCGATTGCATTTTAGCACTACATTTCACCCTCAGACGGATAGTCAATCTGAGTGAGTAATTCAAATACTCGAAGATATGCTTCGTTGTTGCATATTAGAATTCGAAGGTAACTGGGAGAAATATTTACTGTTGGTTGAGTTCACGTACAATAATAGTCATCAGTCGAGTATAAAAATGGCATCGTACAAAGCATTGTATAGTCGTAAATGTCAAACTCCTTTGTATGACCGAGCTTAGTGAGGAAAAGATACACGGGGTCGATTTGATTTGAGAGACTGAAGAAAAAGTAAAAGTAATCTGTAACAGTTTGAAAGCAGCTTCAGATCACTAGAAGTCGTATGCAGATTTGAAACGTAAAGATATTGAATTTCAAGTCATCGATAAAGTGTTTGAAAGTATCGCCTTGGAAGAAAGTTCTTCGTTTTGGTTGTAAAGGAAAGCTAAGTCTGTGGTTTCAGAATAGTGCTTTCAGAACAACAAATATGACGTTAAAATATTTATTTTATTAATATTTTAATGTCTACAGCATGTTAGTAATATAGTATAAAAATTTTGTTAAGAAATTTTACCATTTGCATGCTTAATTCGATAATACGGATTAAATTGCAAAATGTGCGAAATAGGAGTTCAATAAGCTAAATGGATTTAATAGCTATGAAATTAAATGATTGAAGGGTTTATGTTGGAATTAAACCATTGGCATGCTGAGTGGACAAATATGGACACTTATTACGTGATTTTAAAGGTTAATGGTTAGGTTAATTTAGTAATTAAGTTAATAATTTAGTAAAAATAAAAGAAATAAAACATATCTTCCTAAATTGTTTATCACCACCGAAATTTGAAAGGAAAAACATCCATGGAAGGTTGAACATTCAATCTTCTCAATTTTGCTCGCATGTGAGTATTGTTTGTCCCATATTTAATGATTTCTATGTTTTTAGAGTCGTTGTAGCTTAATCTAGCTAGCCCGATGATTAATTTGTGAAGCTGTTAAACTATTAGGGTTTTTCCATTAATTAATGTGTATAAGGTTAGATGATTTTTGGAATAAAATGATTAGTTGTTGTTAAATAAACAACTTTTGTTAAGTGATTTTAATAAAATTGACAAATAGGGATTAATTTGAAAAATAGAAAATGTACATGGTAAATTTGTGAAATAAATGAAATATAGGGCTTGGTAGGGACCTATATGAAATTCTACTATAGTGGATTGAGGATGAATTGCATGAATTTCCATTTTATGAGCTAAAGACTAAATCGAAAAGAAATCGAAAGTAGAAGGGAAAAATTGTAATTTTTCTAAAATATGGATTTGAGTTAAATTGAATAGAATGATTATTGAATTGAGCTAAATTTATTCATTTAGATAAAGATAAACTATTTACGACTCTAGATCAAGGCAAAGAAAAACTTCAGATTAGCCGACTTCATTTTCCTATATTTATCGTTGAGGTAAGTTCGTACATTTAAGTTTCATTTTATTTCATGATTTGAATGCTATTATTGTATAATATTAAATTGAGTGTTGATGGAAAAATCCAACAGCATAACGATGATCATCGACGAATGAAAAGGGATAGTTTTGGCTATCGAATACGGAAAGGGATAGCTTCGGCTATTGATTGTGAAAAGGGATGGTGATGACCATCAACAAAGAATAGGGATGGTGACGACCATCGAACTATGAAAAGGGATGGCTTTGAATATCGATCTATTAAAAGGGATAGCTTCGGCTATCAAATTATGAAAAGGTATGGTGACGACCATCGAATAATGAAAAGGGATGGTGACAACCATCAAATTATGAAAAGGGATAGGTTCGGCTGTCGAACTATGAAAAGGGATAACTTCGATTATCGAATTACGAAAAGGGATGTATCAACCATTGTATTAGTACCTCGTGTGAGCTTTGGTAAGAGCTTTCAATGTAAATTACATTAGTTTGATGAAAGGTAGGTAGGGTGTACCTTCTGAAAATTAAGAGTATGAATGTACATATATAAGTATTTGAGTTAGTTATTCTCATGTTGGATTGGGTTGTACATGCTTTGTGATTGTATATTATATTGGCAAGGTTAGACTGTATGTGTTACGAACTTAATAAGCAAGATATGCTTCTTTTGTGTTTATTTTTCTGTGTTTTGTAGTAAATCGAAAGCTCGTTCGGGTTGGAAAGTCGTCAGAGATCTATCACACTATCTATCGGCTCTTTCGGTACTTATAGATGTTTAATTTTGGTCATAATGGCATGTATAGGTATTTTGACTAATGTTGGCCATGTATTATCTGTTGTTGAAATGAGAATTTGGTTTGGCTTGAATCATGGTATTTTTATGGTGTAATAGATATAGTTTAAAAGATTGATGTTTGGCTTGTTATGTTTGAAAGATGGTTGAAGGTGTGATAGGTTAAATATGGATATGGTAGGTATTTTATGAGGTAAATGAATGTGGTGATTTAGTGCATTAATTATAAGTGAATTACATGACTACTTGGAGCTAAATCTTGAATGGTATATTTAGTACCTTTTAAGTATACTTTTGGTTGGTAAAAAAATAGTACAATATGGTATAAACTTCGTTAAGTACTAATTTAACAATTGACCAATTTGTGTTTATATTGGCACATGTTTTAAATGTTGTTATTTGGGGTGCCATTAGGCGTATTGGTAGTATGAAATTATACCATATGTATATAGCTTAATTATGCATGATTTTGGTGCCTTGTTATGGCTTGTGCACATGTGTAATTTTGGTTGTAGGTACATGAATAGTTTGAGAAAATGGTCTTGTAAATAGCCTATTTTTGTTAACATGGGCAGAGACACTGGCATCTGTCTCAACCATGTGTGACACACGGTTAGGTGACACGGTCGTGTGTCACCAGTAGCTTTTAAAGAGTTTCAAGTCAAGTTGTTAAACGGCCTGGCACACGGGCGTGTGGGGTTACCTCAATGGGTATACGGCCTAGCACACGGGTGTGTGGCTTGGCTGTGTGACCCAAGTCAGTGTGTTACACGGGCGTGGACATGGGCTGGGACACGACCATGTGTCCCTACTTCAAATGCCCACACGGCTTAGCCACACGACCTTGTGACTCCTGTACTTTGAAAATTTTTATCTTTTTCTAAAAAATTCTATAAGTTTATGATTTAGTTCTGATTTGATTCTAACGCATATTTAGGGCCTCGAGGGCTCGTTTAAGGGACAATATGTATGTTTTGAATTGGTCTTAATGTATTTATTGATATGATTTAAAAAGTTTGAAATTTTTGTTCGTTTGATTTGAAAACTTCGGTAATGCTGTATAGCCTTGTATCTAGTTATCGAAAGAGGCAGGTCAGAGTAGTGAATCTCTGGGTAGTAGATTAGACAATATTTTGCTATGGCATTATCTTGATATGAACATTTCTCCTGAATAATTCCAACCCTATTCATTCAACAACTGAAATAATTTTTATATTCTCTGTGAATTGCCACATCATTTTATTTGCCATATCAATTCTTTGTTCTTTATCTTTTAATTTCGGTAATTCATTATTCTAGTTTCTTATTCACTTTGAGATTATTTCCTAATATTTTGGTATAATTAACAGTATTATAATAACATTCTCAATTTCTTACCAATTTTCGATCCCGGTAGAGATGATACTTTCTTATGACTTTATTAGTTGAATGATGTGTACATTTGTACAATTGCAATAGTTATTTTACACGCAACATGTTTTTTGCGCCGTTCCCGGGGATTGACACCATTGGTGAAAAGTTGATTTGTTATTATTCTTGTATTTTTGTTAGAGTAGTTAACTAGTATTTTATTTGATTTTTCAGGTTTGTATTAGTGCATAAGAAAAAATATTCAAGATGATGCAAAATATTATTTTGATTGTGCAATCGAAGAACATTAAAGCAAAGAAGATAAGAATTAAGAGAAATGGAGAGGATTATAAATGATCCAATCAGAGAACATGTAGTGCCTATTTTGGATGATCTAATTCCAGGAATTGTTAGGCCACATATTCAAGCTAAACACTTTGAATTAAAACCAGTAATGTTTCAGATGCTGCAGATCGTAGGGCAATTTAGTGGTCTACCTACTGAAGATCCAAGATTGGACTTGAGACTTTTTCTTGAAGTTTGTGACTCATTCAGGCAGTAGGGTGTTCCTGAAGATGCCCTTATATTAAAATTTTTCCTTTAGTCATTACGAGACCGTGTTAGATCAAGGTTGAATGCGTTACCATCAAGTATGGTGGCATTTTGGAATGAACCGTGTTAGAGATTTCTACTTAGGTACAATCCTCACAACATGAATGCCAAGCTTAGGAACGACATTACATCGTTTAGGCAATCTAAAGATGAGACATTATATGAAGCATGAGAGGATTTGAAGGAACTAATTAAAAAAATTCTCGAATCATGGTTTTCAACATTGGGCACAGATGGAAATGTTCTACAATATATTAAATGCTCATACGCGAATGGTGGTGGATGCATCTACTAATGGGACATTGCTTGACAAATCCTACAATGAAGCATATGAAATTCTAGAAAGAATAGAAACCAATGATTATCAGTACCCTACTACCAGAGTTAGTAGTGGTAGAAGAGTTGCTGGAACAATGGAACTTGATGCGATCACATCATTAACATCTCAGTTATCATCTCTAACAAATATGATTAAAACTCTGAAAAGACCCTCTGCAGTACAGGAGATGAATGTTGTAGAACTAACATGCATATACTATGGAGAAGATAATGTTTTTGATGAACGCCCATCCAATAAAGCCTCTACGTATTACATGGGGAATTTTAATCATAGCAACAACAATCCTTACTCCAACACATACAATCTAAGGTGGAAACAACATCCAAATTTTAGCTGTAGTAATCAGGGAATGGGAAATGCCATTAATGTTAATAGGCAGAATGTGACTGGTGTACCATCTGGATACAATCAACCAATGCTGCGGCAAAATGTGTAACAAAGCTTGTCATCTTCAACATCATTTATGGAAGCTTTCTTAAAGGAGTATATGGCTAAGAATGATGTAATTATTCAGAGCCAGGTAGCTTTCTTAAGAGCTGGTGTACCACCTGGATACAGTCAACCAATGCTGCGGCAAAATGTGCAACAAATTTTGTCATCTTCAACATCAACTATAGAAGCTCTCTTAAAGGAGTATATGGCTAAGAATGATGTAATTATTCAGAGCCAAGTAGCTTTCTTAAGAGCTCTAGAGAATCAAGTAGGACAAATTGCCATAGCATTAAGTTCCAGACAACAAGGAGCATTACCTAGAGACATAGAAAGTTCTCGATATCAAGGAAAGGAATAATGTAAGGCCATAACACTCCGGAGTGGCACTCAGCTTTCAGGAGTTGTGACTGATACCTTTATTGAGAAGAAAAGTTAAAAAGTTCCCGAAAGCACAAATTTCAAGCCAGAAGTTGAACAAACAAAAAAATATGGGAGTAAACAGAAGCATACATAAGCAAATTCATCTTGCAGAGCCAATATAAGTACCATGGCAAAGCAACCTCAGCAAATGGAAGGAAGGCCACTGCCACCTTTTCCCCGGTATTTCCAAATTCGAGACAAGATGCTTAATTCAAGAAATTTCTAGAGGTTTTGAAGTAATTACACATCAACATACCTTTGGTGGAAGCATTAGAACAAATGCCTCACTACGTAAAATTCATGAAAGATATCCTATCCAAGGAGAGAAGGTTAGAGGAGTTCAAAACTGTTGCACTTACTGAAGGGTGCACATGAATGCTGCACAAACCTAAGCATTACAAGTTTTTGGCGCCATTGCTGGGGATTGTCAACTGTTACCATAGTGATTATTTTTTGTGAAATTATTTATTTTCAATTTGATTTATTTCTAACATTACTAACTTATTCTTTTTAATTAATATTTGTGATTTTCTTTTCAAGTGTTTATGAGCATAGATCAAATTATTGATTTACTCCCTGTAGACCCTGAAATTGAGTGAACTTTCAAACAAAGAAGACGTGAATGAACAACTCAAAGACAAGTTGAGATAGACCTTGGCAATCAGAATCAAGACCAAGGTAATGAAGCCGATTATGTACGAAATCCTATCCTCATTTTTGATGATAGGGATGGATGCATCAGACAATATGTTGTGCCACTTTTGAGTGAGTTAAACCCATGAATTAGAAGGCTAGATATTGAGGCAACCCAGTTTCAATTGAAACCAGTGATGTTTCAAATGCTTCAAACGGTGGGCCAATTTAGTGGTATACCCATGAAAGATCCACATCTCCACCTTCGATTGTTTATAGAGGTGAGTGATTCATTGAAGATAGCCGGTGTGACTGAAGACGCATTGAGGTTGAAGGTGTTTCCGTACTCATTGTGAGATCGAGCACGAGCATGGCTCAATTCATTGCTACCAAGTTCCATATCTACATGGCAAGAATTAGTAGAGAGATTTTTGTTTAAGTATTTCCCACCTAGCAAAAACGCTAAGTTGAGGAACGAGATCACAACTTTCGAACAATTGGACGACGAGACTTTGTATGAGGCGTGGGAGCGATTCAAGGAGTTACTTCGTAAGTTCCTCATCATGGGATTCCTCACTGTATCTAGTTGGAGACATTCTATAATGGTCTCAATGCACCTACAAGATTGATGGTAGATGCTTCCATTAATGGTGCAATTTTGTCTAGGTCTTATAATGAGGGTTATGAGATCATCGAGAGGATCGCGAGTAATAACTATCAACGGGAAACAAATCGAACAGCTTCAGGAAGATGCGTAGCCAAATTTCATGAAGTTGATTCCTTCACTTCGTTATCAACTCAGGTATCGTCTATTTTATCTATGTTAAAATAGTTAACCACTAATAGTACTAATAATTTTAGAGCTCAGCCACCAAGTCCGTTTGAAGCAGTTTCCTATGTGTACTGTGGGGAAGGTCATTCTTTTGGGAATTATCCATCAAATCCTGAGTCAGTGTACTATGTGTGGAACCAATACCAAAATAGGAGTGGACAAGGACCCCATTCCATCTTCTACAATCCTTCATGGCGAAATCATCCTAACTTTTCTTGGAGCAGCCAAGGAAATGGACCGAACAACAACTTATTGCAGCAAACACCCAGCCAATTTTAAGGGTTTAATTAGTAAGCTCCAAAACCACCTCAAGCTGAGGCATCAAACAGTTTGGAGAACTTTTTGAAAGCGTATATGACAAAGAATGATGCTTTGATCCAAAGCCAAGCAGCAACACTAAAAAATTTGGAAAACCAAATGAGCCAGTTAGCTACAGAGCTACGTAATAGACTGCAAGGAAACTTGTCGAGCGATATTAAAAATCTAAGAAATTTGGGTAAAGAACATATCCAGGCAGTGGCATTTCGAAGTGGTAAAATCCTAGAACACCGATTGATTGATGTTGAAGATAAGCCCATTGAGAAGAATCAACCAGCTATTGAAGTTCCTACACTAAAGGAATCAGAAATTACAGAGTCTAAAAAGGTAAACCCTGACTTAGTGAATTCAGATATTTTAACATCTTCGTTGGATGAAGATTTACCTACTCAGAAAAGTTGTCCGGTTCAACCGAAAGTTCCATCACCTCCATATCCGCAAAGATTGCAGCAAAACAAGCAGAAACATGAGGTGCAATTCAAGAAGTTTTTGGATGTTCTGAAGTAGTTACACATCAATATTTCATTGGTGGAGGCTTTAGAACAAATGCCGAATTATGTGAAGTTTATGAAGGATATACTGTCCATGAAAAAAATGACTGAGTGAGTATTGGACTATTGCCTTGACAAAGGAGTGCAATCTGTTCCTGCAGAACAAACTGCCACCGAAATTAAAAGAACCAGGAAGCTTTACTATACCCTATAACATTGGTGACTTCTACTGTGGTAAAACTTTGTGTGACTTAGGAGCGAGTATCAACTTGATGCCTAAGTCTATTTTCAAGATGTTAGGGATAGGTGAAGTAAGACCTCCAACTGTGACGCTTCAGCTAGCGGATCGATCTTTAGCATATCCCGAAGGAAAGATCAAGGATGTTTTGGTCAAAGTCAATAAATTTATTTTTCCTGCTGATTTCATTGTCTTAGATTTTAAAGCTGACAAGAAAGTGCCAATCATCCTTGGAAGACCTTTCTTAGCCACGGGAAGAACGTTAATATATGTGCAGAAACGAGAAGTCACCTTGCGAGTTCAAAAAGATCACGTAAACTTTAACATTCTTAAAGCGATGAAATTTCCCAATCCGACAGAGGAGTGTTCAGTTATAAAAGAGTTAGAAACCTTGGTTTCTACAGAAAGAAATTTTGAAGAAGATCCATTGGAGAAAGTCTTAGATCTTGACCCTTTGGAGGATGAAGAAGGTGAAGAAAACATGGCTTTGATGGAAGCCAATTCGGGAAATTTTATTCAATCCACATGGTTTGAACTGTTGGAGTTGGAAGTTAGAGAATTTGTGCAACCCAAGTTGTCAATTAAAGAACCACCTAAACTAGAACTAAAGGTACTTCCTTTCCATTTGAAATACATTTATTTAGGTGATTGTTCTACTTTGCCTGTGATTATTTCAGCAAAACTTACGAAAGATCAAGAGGAGCAACTAATTGTTATTCTAAAAAAATTTAAGAAGGCAATTGGTTGGACCATAGCTGATATTCGAGGTATAAGTCATTTCTTTGCATGCATAAAATCATTTTAGAAAAAGGTGAAAAATCTCCAATTGATGGAAAAAGAAGGCTCAATCCTATTATGAAAGAAGTTGTGAGAAAGGAAGTGATCAAATGGTTAGATGCAAGAATCATTTATCCTATTTCAGATAGTTCGTGGGAAAGTCCGGTGCAGTGTGTGTCGAAGAAAGGTGGAATCACAATTGTTGAAAATGAGCGTAACGAGTTAATTCGAACAAGAACTGTTATCGATTGGAGAATCTGTATTGATTACAGAAAGTTGAACAAAGCCACTCGGAAGGACCATTTTCCATTGCCTTTTATGGATCAGATGTTAGATTGACTGGCAGGTAATGAATTTTATTATTTTTTAGATGGCTATTTGGGATATAACCAAATAGTTGTAGCCCTAGAATACCAGCATAAAATAACATTTACTTGTCCATACGGTACATTTGTTCTTAGGCGAATGCCTTTTGGTATATGCAATGCGCCTGCAACTTTTCAATGATGCATGATGGCAATATAACTGATATGGTTGAAAATTTTATTGAGGTTTTCATGTATGATTTTTCTCTTTTTGGTAACACTTATGACATCTGTTTCAGAAATTTGGCTACGGTACTAAAGAGATGTGAATAGACGAATCTTGTCCTTAATTGGGAAAAATGTCATTTTATGGTCAAGAAAAGGATTGTCTTAGGTCATAAGATCTGAAAGAAAGGAATTGAAGTCGATAAAGTGAAGGTGGACATAATTGAAAGATTACCGGCCCCAATGAATATGGAAAGAGTCAGAAGTTTCTTAGGCCATGCCGGTTTTTATCAAAGGTTTATCAAAGATTTCTCAAAAATTTCCAAACCGTTGTGTTTGTTAATAGAGAAAGATACAGTGTTTGATTTCAACAAAGCATGTTTGAAAGCTTTTGAAGAGCTAAATAAGCGGTTAATCTCAGCCCCAATAATCATTACACTTGATTGGAACTCACCATTTGATTTGATGTGTGATGCAAGTGACTATGTCGTTGAAGCTGTGAAGGGTCAAAAAAGAAATAAAGTGTTTCACCCTATTTACTATGCATAGCTGCCCAATGCAATTATACGGTAACCGAAAAAGAACTCTTCGCTATAGTTTTTGCTTTTGACAAATTCTTCTCATATCTTATAGGTACCAAATTTATAGTATTTACTGACCATGCGGCCATTAAATACTTGCTCACGAAGAAAGATGCAAAACCAAGGCTAATTCGTTGGAAACTTTTACTCCATGAATTTGACCTTGAGATCCAAGATAGAAAAGGTGTCAAAAATCAAATAGCTGACCATCTGTCAAGGTTGGAGCAAAATGAGGTAACTCAGTCATATGTGTCAATCAACGAGAATTCCTCAGATGAACACTTATTTAAGGTAAATCAAATTCATGAAACACCTTGGTTTGCTAATTTTGCAAATTATCTTGCATGTGGAATAATTCCTCGAGAAATGACATACCAACAAAGGAAAAAATCCCTTCATGATAGCCTGTATTATCTTTGGGAGGATCCGCTTTTTTTTAAACAATGTGCAGATAATATAATCCGAAAGTGTGTAGGTGAAAGCAAGATTGTTGAGATCTTGTATCATTGCCATTCATCTCCAAGTGGGAGACAATTTGGTGGTTCACGTACTGCAGCAAAGATTTTGCAAGCAGGTTTCTTTTGGCCTAAACTATTTAAAGATACTTATGCTTATGTCAAGAACTGTGATAAATGCCAAAGGACTGTAAATATATCAAGGAGGAATGAAATGCCCTTGACAAACATTTTGGAGATTGAATTGTTCGACGTATGAGGCATTGACTTCTTAGGCCCATTTCCATCTTCGTATGTGAACAAATACACCTTAGTTGCTGTGGACTATGTATCCAAATGGGTTGAAGCTAAAGGATACTCTACAAATGATGCTAAGGTAGTCATTCAATTTCTACATACGCTTGTGTTTACACGATTTGCGACACTGAAAGCTATTATTAGTGATGAAGGTTCTCACTTTGTGAACAAATGGCTTAAGTGGTTGCTTGATAAATATAATGTGAAGCACAAGATTGCTATTGCCTATCACCCCTACTCTAATGGGCAAGTTGAAAGAGTGAATCGTGAAATCAAACGTATCCTTGAAAAGGTAGTACGCCTTAGCAGAAAAGATTGGTCTCGAAGGCTCGATGATGCATTATGGGCCTATCGAACAACATTAAATACTCTGTTAGGAATGACTCCTTATCGGTTAGTCTTTGGAAAGGCATGTCATTTGCCATTAGATTTGGAGAATAAAGCTCACTGGGCTTTGAAGCAGTTGAACGTTGATCTTAAGTAAGCCGGTGAGAAAAGGATGTTACAACTTGATAAGTTGGAAGAGCTGAGGTTGTTTTCCTATGAGAATACCAAAATGTGTAAAGAAAGATCAAATAGATGGCATGAAGTCATATACAACCTCACGAGTTTAAAGAAGGTTATAAGGTTTTGTTGTTTAATTCAAGGTTAAAGTTATTTCCTGGGAAGCTTAAATCCCGATGGAAATGACCTTATACCATCTACTGAGTTTATCCTTATGGAGCTATTGAATTATACGACAATTACGGAGATACGTTTAAAGTTAATGGTCAACGTCTCAAACACTACTAGGATGGTGAAGTTGAGCGATTTGAATCCTCGCTCAAATTAGCAGACCCTTAATTTTTCATGAACTCATTTTGTAAATAAATAAATAATTAGAACTTATTTTCTTAACTTATTACATTTAATTAATTCTGTCTAAGGATATTGGAACTTAAGCAGGACCAGTGTGACCCCTCCAATCTTCCCTGGGAATTAATTTAATGTAATGTGTTAATAAGAAATGTCCTAATTAAGGCTTAATTTTTTTTAATTTCTTTTGTTCTGTTTAAATTTTAAATTTTTATGTTAATAAAGAGGATTAAATTTGGCCCAAGTACTAATCAGCTTTTTTAGTAAGATACAGTCTGAGTTTGTGGCCCAATACAGCAAAAAGGAGGGAACAATCCATGCTTGCCGTCACACTATTGTTTGTCGCCCAAGTAACCCTAATGCAGCTAAATTTTTGCTACATGTTGCCCTAATTTTTCCCTATATAAACCCCTTTCCATTCTACTAATTTTCATATTCCTCAAAGCAATTTGCTTACATCCTCAAAAATCCCTAAATCTCTGTTTTATGCTGTCAACCTCAAATCTCGAAAGAAATCCTAATTCTCTTCCCTTTTTGTCAAAATCCTAGTTCTCTCACCGTTATTGTCACACGTCGTCATCGACACCGCACCATCCTTGCTGTCGCAAGATTTTTGCCATAGCAAGTTCTACCCACTTTGCCGATTTCTTTTTTCTCATTTGTGCAGAAACTTTGCCGAATTTTTGGGAAAAGATACCACATCTCACAAAAGAACCAGATCTTCAAAGACTCCTCGTGAAAACCCAATTTTGATCGATGAAGAAATGAAAGAGAGATTTGATTCAATCTTCAAGCATTAACCTATGATGCCGAAAAAAAGTTTTGACTTGAAGAGTAATGATTTGATGGTTGTTCCTATACCGATTAAAAAGAAAATCAATGCTCTCAAGTGGAATGATTTTGTGATGGTTGTTCACTTCCCGATGATGAACTAGTTCGAGATTTCTATGCTAGTTTGACTACGCAAGATGCTACTGAAGTCATCGTTTGAAAGAAAAAGGTACCTCTTACTTCTAAGTCCATCAATGATTTGTTTAATTTACCTAATGTTGAAGAATATGAGTACTACCCTATGACAAACAATATCAATTGGGATTTTCTTCAACAAGTGCTTGATGTTGTCATAAATCCAGGATCCTAATGGATTATAAGAAAGTATGGGGCCATTCTTGTTGAAGATAATACTTAAAACGAGTACCAAAGGTATGTTTTTATTTCGTTCGCTACAGTTTAATGCCTCTCTCACATAGTTCCACCATCTCGATGGAACGAATGATTTTATTATATGCAATTTTGACAGAAAAGTCCATTAATGTTGGGAAAATTATCCTCAAGGAGATTCACGATTGTGCTAAAAAGAAGGCAGGAAGTGCTTATTTCCCACCATTAATCACTTCAATTTGCTTAAAGGCCGGTGTTAAAACACAAGGAAATTTGGAGGGGCGATATGTTCAATGATGTATTACAAATTATGATCTTGAAAGATTACTAGAGAGGGTTCACGCTTGCTATGTTTTATTCTGCATAAATTAAATCCTAATTACGATAGAAATAAATTCCTAAAGACCTAAAAATAATTCAACAAATAACAGGACAAGAATCCCCATTTTATTTTTATGACTTATTACCCTTGTCTTCTTTAGCTCCATCTCCACTTGCATCGTCAGTATCGTTCATCCATGTCTCAACGATAGCATCTAGGAACTCAAGAACAAAAGTATTAGAGATATTCTTAAAAGTATTTCAAATTGAGTCATCTCTAATTTTTGCATATTTCCAGTACGTTTGTTGTTGATTGTCCATGAACTTGCACATATCCATCAAAATTGACAACTCTGATTTCCTTGAAGTACTTGGAGAAGTCGGCATGGGAGTTATATATTTAGTTTCAACACTTAGTTTAACTGGTTCTTCTTCTAGCTTAACCCTTGGTTAAGGAATGCTCGGTTCCTTATCAGATTCTTCCTCTTCAGTGTCTGTTACTAAATTAGCTTCAGTTTCAATTCCATCTGTTGACTCCTCTGTATCCGGCTCAGTTGGCTCTTCTTGCTCGCCTTGATTCAGTTCATGCACCCTCTCTACTAATCTTTCAAGATCATAATTTGTAATGCATCCTTGAACATATCGCCCCTTCAAATTGGCTTGTGTTTTAACACGGGCCTTTAAGCAAAGTGAAGTGATTAATGATGGGAAATAAGCACTTCCTTCCTTCTTTTTAGCACAATCATGAATCCCCTTGAGGATAATTTTCCCAACATTAATGGACTTTTCTGTCAAAATTGCATATAACAAAAGCATCCGTTCCATCGAGATGGTGGAACTATGTGAGATATGTATAAAACTGTAGCAAACAAAATAAAACCATACATTTGCTACTCGTTTTAAGTATTCTCTTCGACAAGAATGGCTCCCATACTTTCTTATAATCCATTGGGATCCCAGATTTGTCACAACATCAAGCACTTGTTGAAGAAAATCCCAATTGATATTGTTCATTATAGGGTAGTACTCATCTTCTTCAACATCAGGTAAATTAAACAAATCATTGATGGACTTAGAAGTAAGAGGTACCTTTTTCTTTCGAACGATGACTTCAGTAGCATCTTGCATAGTCAAACTAGCATAGAATTCTAGTACTAGTTTATCATCGGGAAGTGAACGAGCATCACAAAATTGTTCCCACTTGAGAGCATTGATTTTCTTTCTAATTGGTATAGAAACAACCATCAAATCGTTACTCTTCAAGTCAACCTTTTTTCGGCATCATAGGTTGATGCTTGAAGATTGAATAAAATCTCTCTTTCACTTATTCACCGATCAAAATTGGTTTTTCATGAGTAGTCTTTAAAGATCTGGTTCTTTTGCGAGACATGGTATCTTTTCCCAAAGATTCGGCAAAGTTTCTGCACAAAAGAGAAAAGAGAAATCGACAAAGTGGGTAGAACTTGCTACGACAAAAATCTTGCGAAGGCAAAAGTGAATTTTGGCAAAAAGGGAAGAGAACTAGGGTTTCTTTCGAGATTTGAGGTTGACGGTACAAAAGGGAGATTAAGGGATTTTTAGCGAGTAAGTAAATTGCTTTGAGGGATATGAAGATTAGTAGAATGGAAAAGGGTTTATATAGGAAAATTAAGGGCAACATGCAGCACAAATTTAGCTGCATTAGGCTTTTTTGGGCGGCAACCAATAGGTGTGACGGTAAGGCATGGATTTTTCCCTCCTTTTTGCTGTCTTGGGCCTCAAACTTAGACTGTATCTTACTAAAAAAACTGATTAGTACTTGGGCCAAATTTGACCCTCTTTATTAACATAAAAATTTAAAATTTAAACAGAACAAATGAATTTAAAAAAATTAATTCCTAATTAGAAAATTTATTAACAAATTACATTAAATTAATTCCCAAGAAAGGTTAGAGGGGTCACAGCAGTCCCACTTAAGTTCCAATCTCCTTAGACAGAATTAATTAAATGTAATAAGTTAAGAAAATAAGTTCTAATTATTTATTTATTTACAAAATGAGTTCATGAAAAATTAAGGGTCTGTTAATTTGAGCGAGGATTCAATTCGCTCAACTTCACCATCCTAGTAGTGTTTGAGACGTTGACCATTATCTTTAAACATACCTCTGTAATTGTCATATAATTCAATAGCTCTATAAGGATAAACTCGGTAGATGGTATAAGGTCATTTCCATCGGGATTTAAGCTTCTCATGAAATAACTTCAACCTTGAATTAAACAACAAAACCTTCTGACCTTCTTTAAACCCACGAGGTTGTATATAACTATCATGCCATCTCTTTGATCTTTCTTTACACATTTTGGCATTGTCATACGAAAACAACTTCAGCTCTTCCAACTCATCAAGTTGTAAATTCCTTCAGTCACCGGTTTGCTTAAGATCAAAGTTCAATTGCTACAAAGCCCATGAGCTTTATTCTCCAACTCTAATGGCAAATGACATGCCTTTCCAAAGACTAACCGATAAGGAGCCATTCCTAACGGAGTCTTAAATGTTATTTGATAGGCCTATAATGCATTATCGAGCCTTCGAGACCAATCTTTTCTGTTAAGGCGTACTACCTTTTCAAGGATACATTTGATTTCGCGATTCACTCTTTCAACTTACCCATTAGACTTGGGGTGATAGGTCGTAGCAATCTTGTGCTTCACATCATATTTATCAAGTAACCACTTAAGCCATTTGTTCACAAAATGAGAACCTTCATCACTAATAATAGCTTTTGGTGTCCAAAATCGTGTAAACACATTCTTATGTAGAAATCGCATGTCTACCTTAGCATCATTTGTAGGATATGCTTCAACTTCAACCCACTTGGATACATAGTCCACAGCAACTAAGATGTATTTGTTCCCATACAAAGAAGGAATTGGGCCTAAGAAATCAATGCCTCATACGTCCAACAATTCAATCTCCAAAATGTTTGTCAAGGGCATCTCATTCCTCCTTTCACATAAGCATAAGTATCTTTAAATAGTGTAGGCCAAAAGAAACCTGCTTGCAAGATCTTTACGGCAGTACGTGAACCACCAAAGTGTCTCCCACTTGGAGATGAATGGCAATGATACAAGATCTCAGCAATCTCGTTTTCAGCTACACACTTTCAGATTATATTATCTGCACAATGTTTAAACAAAAATGGATTCTCCCAAAAATAATACCGACTATCATGAAGGAATTTTTTCCTTTGTTGGTATGTCATTTCTCGAGGAATTATTCCACATGCAAGATAATTGGAAAAATCAGCAAACCAGGGTATTTCATGAATTCGATTTACCTCAAATAAGTGTTCATCTGGGAAATTCTCATTGATAGGCAAACATGACTGTGTAACCTCATTTTGTTCCAACCTCGACAGATGATCAGCTACTTGATTTTCAACACCTTTTCTGTATTGGATCTCAAGGTCAAATTCTTGGAGTAAAAGTATCCAACGAATTAGCCTTGGTTTTGCATCTTTCTTCGTGAGCAAGTATTTAATGGCCGCATGGTCAGTAAATACTGTAACTTTGGTACCTATAAGATATGAGCAGAATTTGTCAAAAGCAAAAACTATAGCGAAAATCTCTTTTTCGGTTACCGTATAATTGCATTGGGCTCTCGTCAAAGTTCTACTTGCATAGTAAATAGGGTGAAACACTTTATTTTTTCTCTGACCCATCACAACTCCAATGGCATAGTCACTTGCATCGCACATCAACTCAAAAGGTGAGTTCCAATCAGGTGTACCGATTATTGGGGCTGAGATTAACTGTTTCTTTAGCTCTTCCAAAGCTTCCAAACATGCTTTGTTGAAATAAAACACTGTATCTTTCTCTATCAACAAACACAACGGTTTAGAAATTTTCGAGAAATCTTTGATAAACCTTCGATAAAAACCAGCATGGCCTAAGAAACTTCTGACTCCTTTCACATTCATTGGGGCTAATCTTTCAATTACGTCCACCTTCGCTTTATCGACTTCAATTCCTTTCTTTGAGATCTTATGACCTAAGACAATCCCTTCCTTGACCATAAAATGACAATTTTCCCAATTAAGGACAAGATTAGTCTCTTCGCATCTCTTCAGTACCTTAGCCAAATTACTCAAACAGATATCATAAGTGTTACCAAAAAGAGAAAAATCATCCATGAAAACCTCAACAAAATTTTCAACCATATCAGTAAATATTGTCGTCATGCATCGTTGAAAAGTTACAGGTAAACCAAAAGGCATTCGCGTAAAAGTAAACGTATCAAATGGACAAGTAAAGGTTGTTTTATGTTGGTCCTCCGAGGCTACAACTATTTCGTTATATCCCGAATAGCCATTGAAAAACAATAAAATTCATTACCTGCCAGTCGATCTAACATCTGATCCATAAAAGGCACCTGAAAATGGTCCTTCCTAGTGGCTTTGTTCAAATTCCTGTAATCAATACAGATTCTCCAACCGGTAACAGTTCTCGTTGGAATTAACTCATTACTCTCATTTTCAACAATCATAATTCCACCTTTCTTTGGCACACACTGCACCAGACTTACCCAATAACTATCTGAAATAAGATAGATGATTCCTACATCTAACCATTTGATCACTTCCTTTCTCACAACTTCTTTCATAATAGGATTGAGCCTCCTTTGCCCATCAATTCGAGCTTTTTCACCTTTTTCTAAAATGATTTTATGCATGCAAAAAGAAGGGCTTATACTTCGAATATCAGCTATGGTCCAACCAATTGCTTTCTTAAATTTCTTTAGAACAGCAATTAGTTGCTCCTCTTGAACTTTCGTCAGTTTCGCTGAAATAATCATAGGCAAAGTAGAACAATCACCTAAATAAACGTATTTCAAATGGGAAAGAAGTATCTTTAGTTGGAGTTTAGGTGGTTCTTCAATTGAGAACTTGGGTTGCACAAATTCTTTGAGTTCCAACTCCAACGATTCAAACCGTGTGGATTGAATAGAATTTCCCAGATTGGCTTCCATCAAAGGCATGTTTTCTTCACCTTCTTCATCCTCCAAAGCATCAAGGTCTAAGGCTTTCTCTAATGGATCTTCTTCAAAATTGCTTTCCATAGAAACTAAGGTTACCTAATCGTTTTGAAATCATATGATGAGTTCTCCTTTCTGCACATCAATTAAAGTTCTTTGTGTGGTTAAGAAAGGTCTCCCAAGGATGATCAGCACGTCCTTGTCTGCTTCAAAATCTAAGACAATGAAATCAGCAGGAAAAATAAAATTATCGACTCTTACCAAAACATCCTCGATCTTTCCTTTGGGATATGCTAAAGATCGATCCGCTAGCTGAATCGTCACAGTTGTGGGTCTTACTTCACCTATCTCTAACATCTTGAAGATATACGTAGGCATCAAGTTGATACTCGCTCCTAAGTCACACAAAGTTTTACCACAGTATGAGTCACCAATGTTATAGGGTATAGTAAAGCTTCCTCGGTCTTTCAATTTCGGTGGCAGCTTGTTCTGCAGGAACGTACTGCACTCCTTTGTCAAGGCAATAGTCTCATACTCACTCAGTCATTTCTTCTTAGACAGTATATCCCTCATAAACTTCACATAATTCAGCATTTGTTCTATAGCCTCCATCAACAGAATATTGATATGTAGCTGCTTCATAACATCCAAAAAATTCTTGAATTGCACCTCCTATTTCTGCTTGTTTTGCTACAATCTTTGGAGATATGGAGGTGATGGAACTTTAGGTTGAATCAGACAACTTTTCCGAGTAGGTAAATCTACATCCAAAAAAGATGTTAAAATATCTGAATTCACTAAGTCAGGGTTTACCTTGTTAGACTTTGAAGTTTCTGATTCCTTTGGTGTAAGAACTTCAACAGCTAGTTGATTCTTCTCAACGGGCTTATCTTCAACATCAACCAATTGAGGTTCTAGAATTTTACCACTTTCCAATGCCACTGCCTTGATATGTTCTTTACCCAAATTTCTTCGATTCTCAGTATCGCTTGGCAAGGTTCCTTGCGGTCTATTACGTAGCTACGTAGCTAACTAACCCATTTGGTTTTCCAAATTTTATAGTGTTGTTGCTTGGTGTTGGATCAAAGTGTCATTCTTTGCCGTGTACGCTTTCAAAAAGTTATCCAAACTATTTGATGCCTCAGCTTAAGGTGGTTTTAGAGCTTACTGATTAAACCCTTGAGATTGGTTGGGTATTTACTGTAATAAGTTGTTGTTCGGTTCGTTTCTTTGGTTGCTCCAAGAAAAGTTAGGATGATTATGCCAATGAGGATTGTAGAAGTTGGACTGGGGTCCTTGTCCACTCTTATTTTGATATTGGTTCCCCACATAGTACACTGACTCGGGATTTGATGGACAATTCTTAAAAGAATATTCTTCCCCACAGTACACACAGGAAACTATTTCAAACGGACTTGTTGGCTGAGCTGTAAAATTATAGGTACTATTAGCGGTTAACTGTTTTAACATAGAGGAAATAGACGATACCTGAGCTGATAACGAAGTGAGGGAGTCAACTTCATGAACTCCGGCTACGCGTCTTCCTGAAGCTGTTCGACTTGTTGACCATTGATAGTTATTACTCGCGATCCTCTCGATGATCTCATAAGCCTCATTATAAGATTAGACAAAATTGCACCATTCGTGGAAGTAACTACCATCAATCTTGTATGTGCATAAAATCACATTTTAATAATTTTTATGTCCTAATTTCATATTTTCACATATTTCATTAATTTATTAAAAAAATACTTAGTTTTAACAATGGATTTAAGTAAAAACATGATAAATTACATAGGAAAATCCTATATATTTTTCCGTTTACACCCAAAAACTTGAAACGCTTAGGTTTGTGCAAGTGTACACAGTCGTTATCAAGTAATAAGTAAGTATCGAGTTATCGTCTCTACAGGGATTGTATTTGTGCTAAATCACTTAATTTGTAATATTATATTAACAATTTGGTAAATAAAAACACAATATAGTTCAGAAGTGGTGATTAAAATATATGAACTAAATGCAATGATCCCTAATGCAAATTATCCTAAGTATGCAAACTAGATGAATGAAATAGATTTTAGTAAAATTAAACACAATTTACAACAATTATAACATAAATAATCTAAGATAATTACTTTAATTGAACTCAATTTGTTATCAACATGCTTAATAACATTTGGAAAAACATTCCATGGCAACTCGATCTTTCATGAGTTTGGAAACCACATTAGGTCCTTTCGAAATCCTTTACTTAGTAAATATGCATTTTACTGATCCTTATTTACTAAGGGGGTTTCTTAGCATTTGTGTGAGGTAACAGGGACGTGTTAGGTTTAAAACAATTTTATCACACAAATCTAAAAAGTATGCTGATAACAACGCTTGGTTAGAGTTGTTATGCAACCTATAATTTAATCGTGTTAGGATCTAAATTGAGCATGCACATTTCAATTACGCGTCCATTAGCCGTCATCTAGTTAGGATCGCTCAGCTAATTCAGGTGCTTTTCAGTCTCGTAGGAATGAAATACAAACTTAATTTTAATTAAAAAAATGATCAATTGAGGCACAAACATTATATGCATGAATTAAATAGATATTATTTAATCAAAACGATCATCCTAGCTTAATTAAAATTAAGCTAACATTGTTGTAAACAAGAACAAAGAACACATAGCAAAAATTTTTATATTAAGTTAAGAAAAAAGATTAAACCCAATTCAGAATGGCTATCACCCAAGACTCTGATTAACAAGACTCCTTCGTTCCTTTCCTTTGCTTCTTTGCTGACGGTTCTCCAAGGTGGCAGACCAAGGGTTCTTTAAGAGGCTTAATTACGAAAATCTCTATGAATAGATAATGCTAGGTGTGGGAATGGAAAAGGCTAAGAGAAAAAGAGAGAATGATGCTTTATGGATGCTTGAGGGATGATGAATGAAGGAATGAGAGGGTCTTATTTATAGGCGAGGAGAGAGAGATAGTTTGCTAAAAATAGGACTTTCCATCTTTTGAATAATCTTCCATGGGTGGCTGGCCATAATTTTAGTAAGTTGAGCTAATTTTCCTTGATTTTTGGTCAATTTGTGTAACACCCCAAACCCGGCCTAGACGTTACGGTCGGATCCGGCGTGTCACATTGAAGTGTCTTTTGAAAGATTAGACTCATTGGTGAAAATTTGTTTCTAGGTTTAAAAACCCCTTTATTATTATTTAACAAATCATCTAGTCAAAAACGTTTCCCTTGTTATTTGCTATTGTTATAAAAGGTAGATCTAAAATCGCGGAAGCTTTTGAAAACTCTAATGTTTAAATTTCGTGTCTTTGAAAACAGTAATTATTTTGAAATTTTGTCTTCTACTAAACTAGAAGTTTAGAATAAGTAAGCAAAAGCCCAACTAAAAATTTAAGCAAACATAAGTGGCCTTATTACATAAACAAAACCCAACACAAACTTTAATTTTAAATAAAAGCAAATGTAGCACAATTGCAGTTGTGTGGCCACCAACGAGTCCCTCGCAGCACCGACTCGCCTACAACTGGGGATTACCTGTACAGTTAAATAGAAGGGTGAGTTTACAAAAACTTAGTGTGTAATCCTCTATCAGTCAATCAGTATACAACAAGCAGTGACAGTCTAGGCTTGAGCCCTATTCAGTAACAGTATTGTGTGGGCCTTAGCCCAATACAGCAATAATGTGGGCCCTAGCCTAATACAGTAACAAGATGGGTCTTAGCCCAATACAGTAACAATGTGGGCCTTAGCCCAAAACATCAACAATGTGGGCCTTAGCCCAATACAAGAACAATGTGGGCCTTAGCCCAACACAATAACAATGTGGGCCTTAGCCCAATACAACAACAATGTGGGCCTTAGCCCAATACAATATCGGTATAGTGCAATAATGTAACCCATCCCAATCCAGCCAACACACCACTCCGTATCACCAACACACCAAGTGGGGATAAAATCGACCCACCCAGCCAACACAACAATATCGTAGCAAAGCTGCCAGTAAAATAAACGGCATATAGCCATTAGTAGGTCAACAGTCGTCTTGGGGGACCCGTGCAACCTTATCAGTATGGTACACTTCCTCCAAATATAACAACCCATCCCCATGTAATATGTCATGACATAATATCATATGTGTATGCAAAATGTCATGCTCAATCACAGTCAAACATATCATAGAGCAAATCAGTCATAACATAAGGCCATAACAGTCATTTTATCTCCTAGGGGTATAACAGTCATTTTACACTATGAGGGTATTTCGATCATTTTACCCTATGAGGGTAATTTGGTCATTTTACCCTATGGGGGTATTTCGGTCATTTTACCCTATAGGGGCAATTCGATCCTTTTACCCTCTGGGGGTAATTTGGTCATTTTACCCTATGGGGGCAATTCGATCATTTTACCCAGTGGGGGTAATTCGGTTATTTTATCCTATAGGGGTAATTCGGTCATTTAATCCTGTAGGGGTAATTCGGTCATTTATTGACCTTTCGAAAGCTCCGCAGTCGCCTCGAGTGACTCAGGTAACCTAAATGGTCATAAAAGTGTAAATGGGCCCAAGGCCCAGTACTCAGCCCAAGTGGGCCCACACACTCGTGCGACCCGCTCAGCCCAGATTTTTCCACGGCTATGGAATCCACATAGCCCAATGCAATATTTGCCTTAAATTATGGATTTCATCCATGTGGGGGCCACAAGCCCACTGAGCCCACACGACACAGTTCAGCCCAACGTGTCCCATTACGGCCCAAGCCCATGAATTTGCTCATTGAGGCCTCTACAGTCAAACGCCCATGTTTTATGGGTTAGGCTTGCCACACGAGCGATTGTACGCCTGTGTGGTCTCAAACGACGTATTTTTGGCTTTCGACTTTTTGCCGCTCTATAATTGAATGGGGTGCTTACACACCTGATGCGATTTGCGAATTCCCTTTGTTTCGAACACTCTTATTCTGAAAATCAATAATTATCCTACCCTTGGTTCCCAGGCAATGTGCCAATCAACCTAACCACCACCAGTTAGGAATGGAAGCAATGCAGGTTGGAGAAAGCGACGAAAACCTTGAAAACCTCGTCGATCTGCCATCGAGAACAAGGAACAAATGAGATGATGATATATATCTCTCCACAACAACAACCTCCCCAAATCCCAAGATTCTTTCCTCAAATCTCTCCAACTATCCCTCCTTAATTCTCTCAATGACCAGTTCAAACTCCATTTAGCAATATTTCAATCCAACTCTACCACCCATACGAATTAGGCAGCAAAATAAATACTCTCTTTTTGATGCGCCACCACTCGAACCTTAAACCCCATGTGCACTCCACACTCCCCTTACCATTAGAATAATTTAAGAACCTACTATCTAGCTCCAAGGATTCTATTCACTTAAAAAAAAATTTTGCATAAGCCAAGGCTTGAACCTCTGACTTCTCAGACACTTCCAAACACTCCAAATCACTTAACCACTGAAGCAGACATTCATTTATATCACTTCCTTGCACGACTAAATATTTATGTATAGTCTCCTAACTGTTCTCTTGTTCAAAACCTATTTCTTCTAGGCCCAAAATTTCAGGGTGTTCCAATTTGAGTGCCACAACAACTCAGGATTGAGACTCGGTCAAGTGCAAATCTTCAATTAAATCTCTAATTTCTTCAACTCTTCAAGGACCTTGTGCAACTAAACCAAAAAGTGGTTTATGGATAGCCATGTGCAGCCGATTTTTGGGTTGACTTGGTCTCCAATTTGGACGATTTTGTAATCCAACAAAGCTATCAGACCTGTCCAAAATAAATCAACAAGTTAGATGACCAAAGAATTAAATTTATCCAATTTAATTGATTAATTAAAACCCAAATTATTAATTAAATATTTTAAAATAAATTATTAAATATAATTTTATATTTTATTATTTCATTTAATCATGCATGGCTCACTTTATGTCTTAAAAATATAATATATTCAAATTAATATAAAATAAGCCATTTATTGCATGAAAACTATATAATAAAACATAAAATCACATTTTAATAATTTCTATGTCCTAATTTCATATTTTCACATATTTCATTAATTTATTAAACGATTACTTAGTTTTAACAATGATTTAAGTAAAAAGGTGAGAAATTATATGGGAAAAATCCTATATATTTTTCCATTTACAAATGCTAAAGAACAAATTGCCACCAAAATCCAAGGAGTTTCACTATACTCTACGCAACTGGAAACCATTATGTAGGTAAAGCATTATGCGATTTAGGTGAAAGTATCAATGTAATGTCTATGCATGTTTTCATGAAATTCGGGATAGGAAAGGCAATACCTACTACAGTCACACTATAACTAGCTGATAGATTATATACCCATCTAGAAGGTAAAATTGAATATGTACTCGTAAGATTTGACAAGTTCATCTTTCCACCAGATTTTATTATTCTAGAATATGAAGCAGATAAAGAGGTACTTATAATGCTTGGACGACCTTTCTTAGGAACTGGTAGAACACTGATTGATGTGTAGAAAGGTGAGTTAACCACGAAAATTAATGATCAGTAGTTGAGATTTAATGTGTTTGATGCTTTAAAGTGTGTAGACCCAAATGAAGAATGTCATGCTGTAGAATTTGTTGAAATTGTAATTCAGGAAGAGTTTCTAGGACATATGCATGACAATTATGATGCAGACTCTGTTGAATTAAATGAAACATAATTAACTGAAGAATCTGGAGAATTGATGGAAATTCAACAATTTGAAAATGGATGCAAAAGGATCTTTGAATCATTATACTTATCAGATCGATCTTTCAACCCTCATCGCTAATGAATAGAATATCCACCTATGCTGGAATTGAAGCCATTACCAGTGCATTTAAAGTATGCTTTTTTGGGAGATACTGATACACTGCCTATAGTTATCTTTGCCAAGCTTACAACAGACTAGGAGATGCAATTACTGAAGGTCTTAAAAAATCCAAGAAAGCTCTAGGATGGTCAATTGTGAATATCGAAGGAATGAGCCCAACAATTTGCATGCATAAAATAATACTTGAAGATTGCCATGGCAAATCTATTTCACAGCAAAGGAGGCTGAATCCTATCATGAAGGAAGTAGTTATGAAGGAGATTATCAAATGGTTGGATGCTAGAATTATATACCCGATTTCTGATAGTTCTTGGGTGAGCCCTGTTCAGTGTGTACCCAAGAAAGGAGGAGTCACAGTAGTCAGCAATGATAACAACAAACTTACTCCAAAACGTATCGCCACAAGTTGGAGAGTTTGTATGGATTATCAAAAACTCAACAAAGAAACGAAGAATGACCATTTCCCTCTACCATTTATAGATCAGATGCTGGACAGACTAGTAGGGAAAGCCTTCTACTATTTTTTAGATGACAACTTAGGGTACAACCAAATTTCTATATCTCTTACTGATCAAGAAAAGACCACATTCACCTGTCCTTCTGGAACATTTGTTTTCAGAAGAATGTCATTTGGGTTATGTAACGCCCCGACAACATTCCAGCACTGCATGATGGCAATATTTTTCGACATGGTAGAGACATTCCTTAAAGTATTCAAGGATGCTTTCTTAGTGTTTGGCGACACTTTTGAAGATTGGTTGAAAATTTTAGAGTTAGTACTTTACCGATGTCAAGAAATTCCTTAAAGTATTCATGAAGTGTTTGGCCTTCATGGTTAGTGAAGGCATTATTTTGGGCCACAAGATTTCACAGCCAGGAATTGCTGTCGACAAAGAAAAAATAGAAGTCATTGAAAAGTTGCCACCACATACTTTAGTGAAAGGAATTAAAAGCTTCCTGGGTCATCCTAGATTTTACAGTCGCTTCATAAAAGATTTTTCTAAGATATCCAAACCATTATGTCAACTGTTGAAGCAAAACATACCATTTTATTTTAAGGAGTTATGCTCAAAAGCGTCCGAAGCAACTGTTTGAAAAGAGTTATATTTTAGGCCTCTAGATGGAATTAATTGTTTGAAATTAAGTAAATACATTTGCATTTTTAGGATACTTTTAGAACATTGCATAACAAAGCTTGGATTGTGTTACATTGGCCACTATTTGATACTTTTATTACTTGGGGAGGAAATGTGTAGTTTTGTGTGAACACAAGTGTAGGTAGAAGAAGAATATGAAGATGATGCAGAAAGAAAATAAGGGAAGTAAAACATTGCCGTGGCAATTGGTAAGACTGATGGTCAATAGAATTGCCATGGCAATTCTGGGATGACTCAGCATTCTATCCACGTCATTCTCAGCTAGCTGGACGCGTACCAGAAAAACTAACCTGAAAAGAGGAATGAAAAATGTGTGCTGAGGTGGGATGGATCTACCCAATAAAAGAAGGAGAGAGAAGAAGAAAATGTGAGAGGAGAATTATCGTGATAAAGAGACTAGTGATAGCAATTCTCTCTCTCTACGCAAAGAAGAACTCCATCGGAGAATTCTAGAGAAAGAAAAGGTAGTAGCTTAGAAGACAACAGAATACAGATGTGAGGAAGGGGAAGAGAATCTATCCTAGATACACGTGCAATCAAAAGGTAAAAGAGAAGATGGAGTGTGGAATTAACTTCCTGTACTTCTGCCTTTATTTTTCTAGATTGAATTTTCTATGATTCAAAATTAATTGAGAAATGTTGATGAATGATGTTATTTTGATGTTTACTTTTCCACCCATGAACTAAATCTCTTCTTGGTTGGAGTTGTTTGGGTGTATGTTTTATCATCTTTAATGCCTAGGATTTGAGATGGTCTATATAATTGTTACATTTGATTCATGCTTATTTTAAATACATGCATGCAAGCTCTAGACGTAGTTGAATGCATGTTGTGTTCTTAGGTGTTTTTCATTTTGAAAAGGTTAAGAATATTGGATCTTGAATCGCTTGATGTAAGCGAATACTCAACAGAATACTCGTAGCACTCTAGACATAGATGTTGCAAGTTGTATAGAGAGGACGGTCATTACATTTATCAATCCCACGTTATGTAGACGTACATGAACGTAGAATTTTAGCTTAAGATCTAGCTATTGAAAGAGGCAGGTCACAGTAGTGAATCTCTGGGCAATAGATTAAACTATATTTGGCCATGACATTATCTTGATATGAACATTTCTCCTAAATAATTGAAACCCCATTCATTCAACAACATAAATACTCTTGATTTTCTCTGTGAATTGCCACATCATTTTATTTGTCATATCAATTCTTTGTTCTTTACCATTTAATTTCAATAATTCATTATTCTATTTTCTTATTCACTTTGAGATTATTTCCTAATACTTTGGTATAATTAATAGTAGTATAATAACATACTCAATTTCTTACCAATTTCTGATTCCTGTGGAGACGATACTTACTTATCACTTTATTACTTGAATGATGTGCACACTTGCACAGTTTCATTAGTTATTTTACACGCAATAGGTGTATGTGGATCTACAAGAAGAAGATAAATACAGAAGTGAAAGTGGAAACACACAAAACAAAACTTGTAGGGAAAGGCTAGACACAGAAAGAAGGCATCGATTATGATGATACCTTTTCTCTGGTAGCCATTCTTAAGTCTATCTGTATACTCTTATCCATTGCTGCTGCTCTCGATTATGAGATATGGCAAATGGATGTGGAGATAGCATTTTTGAATGGCTATCTTGATGAGACCATTTACGTGGCTCAACCCAGTGGTTATGTTGTCAAAGGAAAGGAGCGGAAAATTTGCAAACTGCAAATATCCATTTATGGACTTATGCATGCGTTTCACTCATGGAATAAAAGATTTGATCAAATGATCAAGACATTTGGATTTGAGCAAAACACTGATGAACCTTGTATTTATAAGCATATAAAGGATAAAATGGTGGTCTTCCTTGTTTTGTATATTGATAATATTCTACTTATTAGAAACAATGTAAGAGAATTCTCATTGGTTAAACAGTGGTTAGCTCAATAGTTTAGCATGAAGGACTTGGGTGAAGCTAGTTTTATTCTTGGAATTCAAATCCTTAGGTACTGAAAGAATAAAACGATAGCTCTATATCAAGCTTCATACATCGATAAGGTATTGGAACGTTTTGCAATGACCAATGCAAAGCCAGGCATTCAACTGACTGCATCAGGTTTTCATCTTTCTTTAGATGATTGTCCTAAAATAGTGGAAGAAAGAGAGCATATGAGAAAGGTTCTATATGCTTCGGTAGTTGGAAGCTTTAAGTATGTGATGCTTTGCACACGTCCAAATATATGTTTCGTAGTAGGAATGGTTAGTCGATACCAGGGAAATCCAGGTCTCAGGCAATGGCAACCTATAAAGCATATATTAAAGTATATTAAAAGAACTAGGGATTATATGCTTGTGTATTCTAGGGAGGACCTTACTCTTGTTGGATACACAGACTTAGACTTCCAAACCTGTAAAGATTTAAGGGAATCAACGTCAGGACATGATTCATTCTAGGCCGTGGAGCCATAATATAGAGAAGTGTAAAGCAAACTTACATTGTTGACTCTACTATGGAGGCCGAGTATGTGGTCCTTCTGAGGCAACGAAAGAAGCAATATGACTTTGAAAGTTCTTAACCAAAATTGAAGTTATTCCTAGTATTGAAGATATATAACATTGTATTGTGATAACAATGCTACAATAGCAAATACCAAGGAAATAAGAAGTCACAAGAGGATGAAACACATTGATCAGAAGTATCACTTGATACAAGAGGCAGTAGCCGAAGGAATTCTAGATGTGATTAAAGTAGCTTATAAAGATAACCTTGCAGATCCATTTACTAAAACTCTTGTAACTAAGAGTTTTAACAAACACATTAAGGATATCGAAATGCGAAACATGACACATTTACTTCACTAGGACAAGTGGGAGATTGTTGGGAAATGTACCCATATTGTAGTAAACATGTAACTATTTTCTATTTATTTGAACAATGATTAAATAAATAAAATTAATTTCACATTTCACTATTATATCTTTGTATTTATGTCTTTTTACATTTTGCATGCATAGCAAAATTGTGACAAGCAAATATTAGCTCATTGATTATTTAAAGTTCAAATTGAAGATAAGTTACATTGTAAAGAATGTTTACATTGTGAGAAGATAACTTACTTTAGTAGATAATCTAAATGAGTCTGTAATCCCGTCAAAGAATCAAAGTGAGCATTTGAATCAAATACTGAGAAGGATTATTATGTCGTTTACAATTTCAATTTGGGAGATGGCTAGTCTTGGCTACTAGAGTAGTTGACTCCACAAGTAGAGACATAGATGTATTCATTAGTAGAGTGATACATTGGATTAGACCCAAGATGAATTAATTATGAATCCTTTTGTGAATTAATTCACTTGTGAATCCTTTTGTGAATTAATTCACTTGTGATGTTCATGGTGTAATTTACCTAAATTCTGAGTTAGTCACTAACCATGCGTATGCAACTCATGTGCTTTGATATAAGTGGAGGCTTATACTCTAAAGATGATCGAGCTCATAGCCAATATTTTGGGTACATGACTTGTGTATGACATGGTTTCACTAGCAATAGTGGAATTCATAGCTCAATAAAAGACTTAATGATATCCTCTCATTGACATTGTGTGGATTGATAAATATGGAACGTGGCTACAGGTTGCTTGTTGTCGAACAAGTAATTTATCACAATCATTTGTTGACAATGATCATATTAATCATTAAGAAAACACAATGCTGACAATGAGATATAATAGAATTGTATTGAGTGAATAGATTTAACTCAAAGGAATCAAGGATACGATATGAGGATAACACACACATGATGAAGTCATTGGACAAAGTAGTTGAATGAATTGTTTTCGTAAAGAGTATACAATAAGGATTTTTCAATCATGGTACTTCTTGTGGACTGAATACATTATTAAGTGATTGCAAATTATCAGAACAATGCTTCTGGACATAATTGCAATCACTAGAGCCTAATTATATGTTTGATTGGTTCCTCCGCTAGCTCAGCAAAAGCTAGATCAGATTGTATTTGAATTAGAAGAAAATTCTACAACTTTGGAAATAATTTAATTGAGTCAATTTATTTGATGTGGAATTAAATTAGGTAGTCGTGAGAATTGTTCAACTAGAGAATTTGATTAAATAATTTTCTTGAAAAATTAATTTGGAAAATCTAAGTGTTTTTTGGAAAAATTAATTTTGATCAAGTAAAATTAAATTAATCAAATTAATTAAAATTAAAATGATATTTTTGCAAGTTAATTTTCAAGTCAAATAATTGGCACAGTGGGTAATTGAACTTGAAAATTGGATCTAAGATCGTAAATAAGGCTTGGGGCCTAAAACTGAGATTAAGACCCAAAAACTGGTTGAACTAGTCGTAGTATGTGAAATCGAGCCGACGGTCCAACCGCTGCCTAAACTTGACTAGTCAGGTAGTCATTGACCCAGACCAAACTGGTAGCAGTCGAACTGGCTCAGTAACACCCATAACCCATCTCCATCACCAAATTAGGGTTATGAAGCATTATCATACAATCAGAAACATTTAAACATCATATCATTCAACATGTTAATAATATCATAAACCATTCATTCACATGCATACTGTCCCTAAATCGAACCCTTGAGGCCCTTAAAGTAGCTTAGGAGCAGTTCAAGACTAATTTGAAACAAAACAGGAAGTTTAGGAAAAAGTTGCAAAAATTAGAAACATGGGTCAGATGGCCGTGTGGAACCACCCCAGGCTATGAAACTTTTGAACAAGGGAGACAAGGTCGTGTCCCAGCCCATGTCCTCACCCATGTAACTCACTGAGTAGGGTCACACGACCATGTCACATGCCCGTGTGCCAGGTCGTATAACTCATCGACTTGAGCCCTTTCAAATCCTCAGATGACACACAGTCGTGTCACCAAGTCGTGTGCCTCACACGGCTGAGTCACATGCGTATGTCTCAGGCCATGTGAACCCAAAAATTACCTAAAATCAAGCTATATCAAACTATTTTATGCATATACTTTCAACCCATTTGTGCACACTTTAAAGGACCTAAACACTATTCAAACTTGAATAAACATACCATTTCAAACATCCTAGATTACCTAACCAATATGTCATTCAAAGGCACAACAAACATACCGAACATAATATGCCAAAACAAATCAACAATTTTGTATTTCAAGCATCATAACCTAGTTCAATTACTTATCAAAACATACCACAAGGTGACCATTATCAAACCATTTCAAACATACCATAAAGAACCTTATAAACATGCGTAGTAAGGCAACCAAAAAATATTGCCATTTCCATACATACTAGCCTAGTTAAAATATTAACTAAAATATGTCACAAATAACCATTTTCAAACCATCATTAACATGCCAAGATAACCTTGTAAACAAGCACTTTAAAGTCAACAAAATCACATAACTTGATAAGGCATCAAAGTGTACCAAACCATCATAGCTTACCAGAGCTTATACATGCCAAACACCATTAACACCACTACAAATCACTCTATACACGCCATTATAAACCTTAACCAAATTATTGAAAAACTAGTGAATTGTCTACTGGATAGTGAATTGTCTACTGGATAGTGTGATAGTGTGATAGGACCTTAGTAATCAGTAGGACATTTGAGACTAGCATCTGAAACATGAAATCCCTAACGACATGTCATTTGTATCCTATGAATTCTTCAGGTTTAACCGGGACTCAATATTCGTCAATTCATCATAATATGGACACATTCATATATATATATATATATTGATTCATTTACATTAAAAACAACATAGTAAACATATAATTTAACTAACATTATAACAATTATAGTTTATATGAACTTACCAAACTAAATTGCAACAACGATTAAGTACAAGGGCGATTTGGTAATTTTCTCTTCTCCTCGATTTTCCACTCGTTCTTGATCTAAAATAATAATTCCATTCAACTCACTAATTTAAATAGAAAAATCAATTCATTTTATGCAATTAAGTTCTTTTTTATATTTTTACAAATTTGCCCCCAATATTTTACTTTTATACAATTTAGTCCCTAAGCCCAAAACATGCAAATTAACCATTTTTATTCAATTTCAAGTTTAGACAAATTTTTTGGAACCCTATTACAGCCCATATTTGTTTTTATTTCACAGCAAGTCCTTGTACTTTTACTAATTTCGTATTTTAGTCCTTAAACATTAAAATTACTAAAACTTACTTTACAAAATAGTTCTATCTAGCAACCAAGTTTAAGATTTTACCATAAACTTTCAAAATCATCTCAAAATCATCAATGGGACATTCCATAACATTTGATAGTTTAAAAAATTGACCCCGAGTTAACTATATTAAGCTAATACAATAACAAAAACATAAAAATCAGAAAAAAAAAAAACAAACCTTAAAATCACAAGCATGGAGAAGAGTTGGCCGAAGTTCCTTTGTCTCCAAAAATGGAGTTTCAGTTGGGGAATATAAACCTTAAAAAAAATGAAAGTGATATGTTCTTTTTATTCTATTGTTTCTTTATTTTTCTTAACTTATTTTAATATTTTATTGATTTCAATACATTTATTCAAACCATAAACTATAATAATCGTGCATGCCACTAAAAAATGGTGGAATTGCCACTTAAACCCTTGTTAATTTAGCCTTTAACACCTTTATCTAATAAAAGTTAACTATCTAAACATTAAAATTTCTTAACCAATTTTTAATACAACTTAATAACACTCGTAAATATTTAATAAAATATATATGGCTTGATTTATAGTAACGAGGTCCCGATACCTCATTTAATAAAACCACTTGACTTTAGGGTCATACCATTTAAACCTAAGTATTCATTCAAATAGCATAAATTGTCAATTCAAAATTTATTTTAATACTATATTTGACTCATAAATATTAAATAATAACATTTACGAACTTACTTGTCGGATTTGTAGCCCCGAAACTACTATTTTTGACTCCACTAAAAAATAGGTTGTTACAGGCTCGGGTGCCGTAAGGATATTGTACCTATACCATTGGACACGATTTAGGGTTTAAGGTTTAGGTGGCTACGACGGCGGCGTCCTGGTGGCCGACAGCGGTTCGTGATCGGTGGTTGAGCAGTGGAACAGTTACATTCCTACTGAAATTCTACCAGAGAATTTGATTTTAGATTAATTATTCCAACAATAATATTATTTTAATAGTTTAATATTAAATTTAATCTAATACTTATCTTAATAGTATTTTATTAATTTATTATTAAATTGATTATCTTAAAATTAAATTTCATTTAATGTTTATCTTGTAGATAAACATTCTATTATTTTAATAAGATTTAATATTAAATTTAATCTAATATTTATCTTGATAAATATTATATTAATTTAATATTGAATTGATTAAGTTTAATCATAGTTGAACTCTCTAAACTCTCCCTATATAAATAAAGCCTTGGGTCATTATTTTTACACACTTGAGTTCAAGAGAAAGTTCTAGAGAGAAAATTCTTTAAAGAGATTATTCCAGAAAAGTTCTAGAGATATTTTTTTGATTTATAGCTCGACCTAAAAGTTTAGAGAAATTGCAAAATTACCCCACTAGTAACTTTTCTGAAAAAATTTCTTATTCGAAGCGAACCCACACTCGGTAAACTTGAGCTTGAGGATAGCAGAGAATACTACTCAGTCGAAGCGTTCATCCTAGATGAATAAAAAATGTACAATTTTAATTAAGTGTTTATTACTTCAGATATCACATCCAATATCTTGTTTTGGAAAAAGAATTAAAACTCTGGTTTTTCCTTAAATTTATCTTCCGCTGTATTTTCTAAACTTGTTTTTCCAACAATAACACCACTCAAGTTTGGCTTAAAGATATGACAACACAACCAAAGAGGTTAATAGGGAACTTATTGATACTTATTATATTCACTAGGGGACATTTAGTCAACAACCCTATTCCATTTTAGTCAGCATTTGGAATTTAATCAAAATACCTAATGAAAAATATCTAAGTGTCATCTAAACGTTTTACATCATCATTGTCATAGCCAATGTGACCTTCAAGATTTGGTGTAACATCCCGATTTTGGGCCTAGTCAGAACAGTGGTTTCGGGACCACAAATTCGATAAGGAAAAATTTATTTTTACTATAATTTTATGGCCTAAAATTTCACGGAATGATTTCGTGAAAATTTCGTTCAAAAATTTTAACGTTTGGGCACTCAATTTAGTCAAACAGACTAAATTGTAAAAAGTGCAAAAGTTGAGTTCTACATGTTAGAGGTGTTCAATTGTTATGAAATTTTAAATTGGAGGTCTTTATATGGTAATTAGACCATTGGTTAAGTTATGGAAAAAAATGGACATGAGATAAGTGAAATAGGAAATTTTTATATTGGGGGTATTTTGGTAATTTAGTAATTAAAATGAATTAAAAAGGAAAAAGATGGCAAATTGTGCTCATCTTCTTCATTTGGCCGAAGTTAGCAAGGGGGAAGCCATAGTTAGGGTTTTCAAGCTTCAAAGCTCCATAGTAAGTGATTCCAAGCCCCGTTTTTAATGTCCTTTACGTTTTTAGAGTCCCGGTAACTTGATTTAGCTTATCCTAGCAATAATTTAACCTAGGGTTTATATTTGGAAAAATACCCATAGGTGAAATGTGTTTATTTTGATGTTTTATGGTAGAATATGAAGCTTTAAATTATGTTAAACAACTCTTGCTAAGCGATTTTAAGTGAAAACGAGTAAAACGACAAAATCGGTAAAAATACCTAATGTTCATAAGTAAGTGTTAGAGTGGGAATTCGATGTTACCATAGAAGGCAAAAATGTTCAGCATGTTATAAAACACAAGAATATGGGATTAAGTTTAATTTCTGAGCTTTGGGGAAAAAGTGTAAATATGTAAAAGTTTAGGGGCAAAAATCATAATTTTTCCAAAGTTAGAGTCGAGGGATGTTTTGATAAATGTGAGTATTAAATAAACTAAATTTTCTGTTATAGATCAAGAAGAATGAAATACGGGGTTAGACCGAGGAAGGAAAAAGGTTGAAGACTAAGTTGATAGATTTGGCCATATTTTGTACCGAGGTAAGTTTACAGTAAATAAATACAATATTTCAATAATTATCATTAATTCTGATATTTTCCAGCAATTATGTATTTATTTCATGAAATTATTTAATGTTGACTCAAGTATGAGATGATAGAGAATCAGTGTTAAAAAGTCCCGTTGAAACATAAGGAATGTATTGGATACAAATGTCATGACATTTGGGTAAAGAGATCCCATGTAAGACCATGTCTGGGACATGGCATTGGCATTATTGAGATTATGAGAGGTCCCATGTAAGACCATGTCTGGGACATGGCGTTGGCATCGAGATGAGAGGTCCCCCGTAAGACCATGTCTAGGACATGGCATGGGCACCGATATGAGAACTCTCATGTAAGACCATATCTGGGATATGGCATTGGCAGTACAAGAAACATCCCATGTAAGACCATGTCTGGGACATGGCTTTGGCATGTTATTATCAGAAAAGAGACCCACGTATCTTTATTATTCCAATGTGGCTCAATGGGCTAGTAAACAAATTATGTTCCGTGAAAGTTCAGGTGAAAGCATAAATAGCAAATTCAGGTGAGTTATAAGAATTAAGAACCTATTATGTTATCAATTGAGAACCAACATTTTAGGAAGAGAAGAGTAAGTTATAATCATGAGTTATCTAAGTAAACAAGTAAGTGAACAAGTAAGAGATTAAGTAAAGAGGAAATTAGAGATCATGGCACTTGAGTATATTTATTTGCTTGTAAAATTACTAAGCTTTATGCTTACTTCCTTTATTTTTCTTCTTTTATAGTATTACAAGCAAAGTCGGGAATCTTAAAGACGTCGGAGAGCGCTCACACTATCAACAACAACAACTCGGTATTTTATGATGATCAATGTTTGAGCTATGGCATGTATAGGGACTTAATCATTTTGAATTTATGTCCTTATGATATTGCTAAAAGATGATGTGTAAATATGTGATAATGTTTAGCTATTAAAATGGCTAAGTAATAACATGTATGGAATTATAAATGCATAGGTGATAGTTTATACCTAGAAATTATGAAAGAGTAAAAATTTGCAATGAAACAGTTTTGGGACAGCAGTAGTGACGTGAATTTGAAAAATCATAAAGGATAGTTTAAAATGAATTAGAGATTGAATGATATATAGAATTAAAGCTTATCGAGTCTATTTTCATAGAAAAATAACGGTGTGGGTAACGAAATTTTATATTATGAGATATTTGAGTTTTGGTTAGACAGGCTCAGAATGGTTTTTGGAGTCCCCTATTCTGATTTTATAAAATTATTAAAAATTGTACAAAAATAATTATGAGTTATAATTTATATTTATAGATTCCTTAATGAGTCTATTTTCTTTAAAAATAAGTGAGAACACCATATGAAAATTATACGATGAGAAAATTGATTTTTAGTGAATAAAGGTCAGAACCATCAGGCAGTGAAATAGAGGAGAGTTTAATGAATAAAATGTACTAATTGGATAAACAAAAAATTCTTAAAATTTTATGGTAACATAATATATGAGTCTAGTTTCATTGAAAATTTACGGATCTAAATTTTGAGTTTTTTAACTTGAGTTATAATTAAATTAGTGACTGCTGCACAGGTGCAGAGCATTATGGTGAACAGTGAAATAAATTTTAAAAGCAAATTATTATGCCCCGAACTAATAAGTTAAGTCAAGTAACGCCCCATGCTCAACTCTGACAACGGTCTCGGGTAAGGGGTGTTACATTTGGCCAGAACGTCTAGGTCGGACTAGGGGGCTACATTTAGTGGTATCAGGGTCTGGTTCAAAAACTCAGACTGTGGCAAAAAATTTGATATGCTTGCATATACTTGAAAAGGGTATTTTTGGGGAGACATCCATACTTAATTAAAATTTCATATTTGATTTTTTTGAGAAATACAGAGACTCCGAAGCTGGCCCAGATAAGTAGTTCTCTACTAAACTTTGATATGAGACTGTAGTATACTTTAGATTCCGAAAACTATATTGTGAAAACTATAGATACTGATACTTTAGAGATCAAACTTTAATAACTGAAACATTCTAAACTGATAAATAAAACTCGTTTCTAATTGTCAGATAAAACGGCATAAAACTTTAGACTTTGATTAATAAAGATGAGTTCACAAGGCGTACATACTAGGGGAATGAGAGCTCACGAGAGCGGGGTCTAGGGACCCAGGTAGATGTTAGAGTATGCCCAAAGAACAATCATGAGATGATTGTAATAACATACTTATTTTACGTCATTTATTAATATAAGGCATAGCCATTATTATTTCAATTTGTTTTTTGTGTATATAAATAAATTGTTTTAAAATAATGTCCTGAGAATAATATGATTATTCTGAAAAGGTCTTTAGTGAAGTATTATTTTGGGCTTGGACAACAATAATGCATTAAGATTAACATGTAGTTGATTGATGACAAAGTGTTGTCATTGACATGAGATGTCAAAATCAATACATGAGTAAGTGTTAGAGAACAACATGTTGGACTGACTTGCTATGAGTATGTTTCTTCGATTACTATGTAGTAGTCACAACATTACTCATTGTTATTAGTATGTATACGATCCTCAAACTTGAGATCATCATTATCCCAACATTGTAAGTCGTATATTTTGATACAGTCAAATGTCCACCATAACTGGTTGTTCTATAAAGGCTGATGTTAGATATACCACAATCTATGTAGTGGAATATGGTTGATCAATATAGAATTTGTCCTCCGACATAATGGGAGCAAAATCCTAGGCCACTTGATTGAGTGAGACTAGAAATGCATGACCTTGCTCGAATAAGTTGATATGAGATATCATACTTATTTTTTTCATAGTTTACTAAGGATATCAAGAAAATTTAGATGGGCTATGCAAGTATGACTATTCCATGATTTGTGTCCATTCTAGATATAAAGGACAAAAAGATTTAATACATGAAGGGTTAATCACAAAGAGGTTATGTCGAATCATGACTTCTTGTAACTTAGGTAGCAATGATGCATTGCTAGATGCCACTCATTGTTTGTAATATTAGAATTTTTCTAGTATAACTAATAACGTTACAAGAACCTACAGGGTCACACCCTATGGTTGAAACGAACGGAATCCAACCATAGTTGGTATTGAGTTTACATGTCACATGAATTAAATTGATTATAGAAATAATTCAATTGGGCAGTTAAATATCGAAGGAATTGTATGTACAAGTATGTTGTACACATAATGAAAAATATGTTTAAATTAATATATGAATTTGAATCGTATAAAATTTAACTAAAAATAATTTATCGAAATCCTTATTATAATTATTGTAATTATAATTTAGGATCAAATATTATTATAATTACTATAATTATAAATTTTTTGCTCAAACATTATTATAATTATGGTAATTATAACTATTATATTCGGTTAATTATTACAATTTGATTCATATAAAAATATCAATTATTCGTGATTTAAGAATATAGGGTTTTTAAGAAAGACCTTATATACCCGAAAAATAAAGTGTGTGAAGTCTAGCATTCGTCAAGAGATTTTTCTCTCTCTAAAAAAGTTTTAAAGATTGCTTACTATTCGTTGTCACATCAGGTGGATTACGTAGAGACCGAACCTTTTCGTAGCGACTTGGAATCGACATACAATAGTGTAATTTGTTTCTTCGATTTTTTAGACAATGGTAATCGTTCATACCCTTTTCACCCTGATTCGTTCATTGCACATGGATCCCTGGATGTGATCACTGAATTTATTTTTTTTGCTACGCCATAGGGTGTCTTGGTGGTCGAACTCGACCGAGCTCACTTGAGCTCGTGGATGAACCATGACGAAAAGGCCACCTAAACTCGTGGATCGAACCCAAACATGTGACTGATCGGGTCGAGAATACTTGCACTATGCAGGAGTTTCATCAGGGTCTTATTGACGACGCTGTGTCATAGGCAATGCTTACGATGCTACAGCGCGTCGCTGAGGCCCATGGTGGATCTTGAAATCACGAGACCATTATTGAGAGGCTTCGTACTAACTAAGCTGATTATTTAGGGGTGTTACTGAAACGATGCCCACCGTAGTTGAATACTGGCTTAAGGCTCTAGAGAGAATTCTAGATGACATGGAGTTTACACTAGAGCAGAAACTGAGGGGAACAGTCTCTGTACTGAGGGATAAGGCTTACCCCTAGTTGCAAGCCATTGCAAGAGGTACCCAAGCTGATTGGTTGTCTTGGGAATATTTTCTTGAGGCTTTCCAGAACATGTATGTGGACAAGTGTTATGTTGGGCCCGTCGACTGGAGTTTATCAAGCTTAAATAGAGAGATAAATCTGTGGTTGAGTCTTTGCAGTTATGTCACTATGTTCAAGAGATGGTCACAACTGAGTAAGACAAGTGTGTCAGATTTGAGAACGGGCTGAGGTATGATTTGATGAGGCAAGTGGAGGAAGTGAAGCATTTGGAACGCGAATCAAATGATAGTGCTAGAATCCCTGCCAAGAGAGATGTCAGTCCCACTATTCAGGCTTCGTGACCTAATAAGCGAGCCCGAGATGATCGACCTATAAAAAAATGTTGCTGCTATTGCTGATGGTGGGAGAACCCCATATTGTGCCACTTGTGGTAAGAGGAATACGAGTAAATGTTGTTGGAGTTTGAGCACATGCCTAAGATGTGGATCTTTTTAGCACAAGATCAAGGATTGTTCGCTTCGTAGTGAGAAAATGCCAACACTGGATCAGAATCATACTCAGAACCCCGAGAGTTGGACAACATCCTTTGAGAGGCCAAGGTCCAAATAGGAATGGTAATGGCGGGCAGAGACAGAGAGCCCAAGGTCAAGGTGGTAATCATGCTGATGTTAGACAGTAAGAATTGGTCTACACAGCTAGGCGTAGAGAGGACCGCGACACTACTAACGTCATAGCAGGTACCTTTACTGTTAATACCGTACCATATTTTGTTCTAATTGATATTGGGTCAACTTATTCGTATGTATCCTGTGAAATGGCTGATAAACTAGGTATTAAGGTAGAGGATACTGTTAGTAATGTGATTGTCCTTAGCCCTTTAAGGCAGTCTATTTCTATTAACAAAGTGTATAAGCGGTGTTCGTTAGAGATCTAAGGAGAAGTAATTCTGGTTGATTTGATGGATTTACCTTTCGACGAATTCAATCTCATTTTGGGGATGGACTGGTTGGTAGAACATCAAGTTGTATTGGATTGCGCTATTAAGATGGTCACTTTGAAGACTCTAGGTTGTAAGGAGATAGTGATGGTTGGAGAGCGTAGAGATTACCTACCTAGCATGACCTCTGCTCTAGTGGCTAAAAAATTGGTACACAAGGATGCGAAGCATACTTGGCATATATTTTGGATACAAGTGTTCGTGGGTCATCTGTTGAGAGAATCCATATTGTGAGGGAATATCTCAATGTCTTTCCATAGGAGTTACCAGGATTATCTCTAGAGAGTGAGGTAGAGTTTGGCATTGACTTATTGCGAGGAACAACTTCGGTGTCCATCGCCCCTTATCGAGTAGCACCAAGGAGTTAGTGGAGCTTAAGGCGCAGTTGTAAAAACTCTTTGATAGAGGGTTTATTAGACCAAGTGTGTCACCATGGGAGCTCCAGTTTTGTTCGTCAAGAAGAAATATATGTCCATGAGGTTATGCATCAATTATCGTCAAGTGTGTAGCAGAGTCAGGTAGGAACTGTTTTCTATAATCTACACTGTTTTTGGAAAAGTGTTGCATTGACATCGTCATCATTCATTCTGCTATATCTGATTTTGTGACTAGATAATTTGTATGCTATGATATGATTAAATTAATTTATTTGAGTTTCTCCTATGAATATAATTATTATTGGAGACACTGATACGAGCCAAAGAGGTGACACTCAAGGGGTTGTTTTTCCTTGTGGTCCAATCACTCGAAGCAAGGCACGACAATTAAAATCAAAGATGAATGCTTTTGTCCAAGACTTTGTTGCTACAAATTTAAGTCATCATGTTCGTGACGTTGACAAATACGGGAATGCAATTCACTGGACCAATCTTGGAATAGTGAAAGCCCATAAATTGGTGGATTAATCTTTTATGTATCTTATTATTATTATTATTTACTTAATTCTCATTGGTTGGGACACATCACTTATGAGTTAAGTAAATTTATTGGTTAGGTTATTATTTATTTTATTTTCTTAGATAATTTTAAAGAGTTTTATTAGGATTCAATTACTCTTGTAATTTTCCTATAAATAGGCTTGCTTTCTACATATTGGAAAGGACATATAAAAAGAGAGTATTTGTTTTCTTTCAAATTTGTGTGAGGCAAATTTTGAGAGTAGAGTGATTCTTCTCTTGCTATTTAGTTTGGAGTTTGTTACTTTGAGGGTATTTCGAGTTACAAATATTCAAATTTCTTTCCGCTCATCGGTGTTTCTAGAGGTTCTTCTTCTAGGGTTTCGTAGGAGCCGCTCAATTATTGGCGTTTTGGTTGCAAGTTAACCAAGGGTTCCATAGGGCAAATCTATCCTTTTATTATTATTATTATTATTTAACTAATTTTATTTATTCTCGCTTTTATTTCTAATTTGTGTTTCTCTTGTGTCTAGATCCGGTTTCGCATCGGTTGGTATCGCCAGCCATTCTTGTTATTTTTGAAGCTAAAATCAAATCCAAACGAGTCAAAATACCAAGAACACTTTTCATCGGTTTCGTCGATTCTCTTTTTTTTGAAGTTTGTGTTTATTCTCCTCTTATTCTTTAAAAAAATAAAAAAAAAGCAGAAAAAGCAAAAAGCGTAAAAAAGAAGAAGCAAAAAGCGCAAAAAAAAAGTTGCCTACCTTTCATACGTAGGTTTCTTCTTTTCCTATTATTGTTATTATTTTTATTTTTATTTTTCCCAAAATTTAATTTTTTTCCTTCTTCTTTTCTTGACTCAAGTATAATTAAAGCTTCAATTTTTGAAAATCTTAAGACACCAAACATTTCCGATTTTTGTTTTTTCTTAATTTGGGTAGAGTTTTCTTAAGTTTTCTTCTTATTAAAGCTTTTCTTTGACTCTAGAGTTAGGGGTCGTTGCAGGTCTACATTTTTTTTGTTTCTCTTACGCTTTCTAACACTTTGTTTCTTCTTGTGTTAGCAGATATTAAAGGCACGCACAATTCCTTCATTCGTGTAGCCTCCATTACAAATTACCTCGTCAAGTTTATTGGCCTCTTAGAGCAATTAGGGTCTTCATTGTTTCTTTGAAGTTTGCACCTCCATTATTTGATCTTGATTAGTAACCCTCTCAAAACATATTTACAAGTTTTGAATCATTCAGAGAGTTATTCTTTTGAGAGCTAACAACTGAGGTTATTATTATTTTTTCTTTCTTGTTCCTGTTTGTTTGATCTTTCACAGATACCATGCCGCTCACTAGATCCCAAACTAGTAAAAATGAAGAGGATGAGCAAAAAAGAGAGAACGATCCTTTGGTCGAGTTGTTACAAAAAGAGATGAAAAAGTTGCAAACTCAATCCGAACATCGCATGACCCAGATGTTACAAGAGCAAAGCGAGTATCTTGATGCAAAACTTACAACTCAAGAGAGATACATTGCCGATAATTACAAGAAGTTGAACGAAGCCTTTATAAGCCGATCAAATTCACACGATCGAACTTTTAAACGAAGGGAGGACCATGTTTTTTATGATGACTTTAAGTCCGAGTATGTACCTAGAGAAAGGTTGGAACGAAACAATGACACCCCCAAACCAAAATTTCCTTCTTTCTCAGGGAAGAATGATCCTGATGCTTACCTTGATTGGGAGGAAAAGATGGAAGCGATGTTGCTTGTTACAACTACTCGATGAGAAAAGGTAACATACACTGTCGCTGAGTTCATTGATTATGCACTAACATGGTGGAATCAATTATGTAAAAGCAGGATTCTTTATAGAGAGCAACCTGTTACTACTTGGGTTGAAATGAATCACATCTTGCCAAAACGGTTTGTTCCACCATACTATTATCGAGAACTCCATCAAAGACTCCAACATCTTGTTCAAGGAGATAGATCTGTGGATGACTACTACAAAGAGATGGAGACTATTCAGATTAGAGCCAATCTTGTTGAAGAGGCTGAGGTGACTATGGCTAGATTCCTTGCCGGCCTAAAGCCTAAGATTGCAAATCCAGTTGAGTTACAACACTACATGGATGTTGAAGAGATGCTTCAAACTACACTCACCATTGAAAAGCAATTACGAAAGAAAGGGACAACAAGGGATGCTAGTTCAGTTTCTAATCCTGCTTGGAGAGGAAATTGGCAAAAACAAGATGATAGATTATGGAATGGGAGAGATGCACGATTCAAGCCAAATGAGCCTAGAACTTACTCCAAAGATAGAGGTATGCCTAATTCATTTAAAGGTTCTACTTCTACTAATCGAGCTCCATCTTCTTCTTCTACTTCTCCTAGTGCCATTAAGCAGCCAAAAGATATTGCTTGTTTCAAATTCCAAGGAAGGGGTCACTATGCTCGAGAATACCCTAATAAAAAGTCATTGGTGATTCGAGAAGATGGCGAGGTTGATTTTGAGTCTGATAACGAAGATGAGATGCCTCCTTTGGAAGATGCTGATGATGTGCATACTCATGATAAGTATGAAGAATACTTGGAGTATGGTGAGAAAGCACTTGTTGCTCGAAGGGCTTTAAATGTCCAGTTTAAAGAGGAAGGGCGCGAACAAAGAGATAACATTTTCCACACGAGATGTTTGATTGGTGGACAACCTAGTTCATTGATCATCGATAGTGGAAGTTGCACCAATGTGGTGAGTTCTTCCCTTTTTGAGAAACTTGGCCTACCTTGTGTGAAGCATCCAAGGCCATAGCGCTTGCAATGGCTGAATGATAGTGGGGAGGTAAAAGTATCTAAACAATGCTTAGTTTCATTTTCCATTGGTAGATACTTTGATAAATTTTTGTGTGATGTTGTTTCAATGCAAGCTGGGCACATATTACTTGGACGGCCATGGCAGTTTGATCGACGAGTAAATCATGATGGTTTCCTTAACCAATATACCTTTGTGTTCCTCGGAAAGAAGTTTACTTTGGCTCCACTTCCTCCTCAAGAAGTCTACAATGATCAACTCAAACTTGCTAGTGAGATGGGTAAGGGAAGTGAGGTAAAATCATTAAAAAATGCTGAAAGTAAAGAGGCCCTTAGTGTTAAAAGCCAACTTAAAGGCCCAACATTGGTAAGTGATTGCACACACAAGTCACGAGATAAGAGAGTGAGTTTATTCGCTAGGTTTCGAGATATTAAATTTACTCTTTGTACAAAACAAACATTTGTAATTATTAGGTTTAGAGAAAACTTTTGTTTTGACTAACCCTAATACACATTTGCCTAGTTGTTTTGTTGATCTTTTGCAGGATTTTGAAGATGTATTTCCTTCTGAAATGCCTAAGGGATTACCTCCTTTACGAGGGATTGAACATCAAATTGACTTTGTGCCTGGTTCGAGTATTCCGAATAGACCAGTCTATCGAAGCAATCCTGAAGAAACTAAGGAGTTGCAAAGGCAAGTTGAAGATCTCTTAGAAAAAGGTTTGATTCGTGAGAGTCTAAGCCCTTGTGCGGTCCCTGTACTTCTCGTCCCAAAAAAAGATGGTTCTTGGAGAATGTGTGTTGATTATCATGCTGTCAACAAGATTACGGTAAAATATCGATATCCAATTCCTCGATTAGATGATATGTTGGACGAGCTTAATGGTGCATGCATTTTCTCTAAAATTGACTTAAAAAGTGGTTACCATCAAATAAGAATGAAACAAGGTGATGAATGGAAAACTGCTTTTAAGACTAAGTATGGCCTGTATGAGTGGTTAGTCATGCCATTTGGCTTAACTAATGCTCCTAGCACATTCATGAGATTAATGAACCACATACTTAGACCTTTTTTAGGAAAATTTGTCCTTGTGTATTTTGATGACATACTGATTTATAGCAAAACTTTAAATGATCATGTTGGGCATGTTAAATTAGTATTGGATGTGTTAAGGCATGAACGACTCTTTGCTAATCTTGAAAAATACACCTTTTGTATGGATAAGCTTGTTTTTTTGGGTTTTGTGATAAGTTCTACGGAATCCATGTGGATGAGGAGAAGGTAAAGGCAATTAAAGAATGACCTATCCCTAAAACTGTTTCTGAGGTAAGGTCTTTCCGTGGGTTATCGGTTTCTACCGCAGGTTTGTTCGTAACTTTTCCACAATTGCTTCGCCTTTGACTGCACTTATTAAAAAGGATGTATCTTTTCATTGGACAGATAAGCAAGAATTAGCATTTAATGAACTTAAAGATAAATTGTGTAATGCTCCTATTCTTGTTTTACCTAATTTTGAAAAGACCATTGAGATTGAATGTGATGCTTCTGGTGTAGGTATAGGTGCTGTCCTCATGTAAGATAGTAAACCACTAGCCTACTTTAGTGAGAAACTTGGTGGAGCACATTTGAACTATTCGACCTATGATAAAGAGTTGTATGCCTTGGTAAGGGCACTAGAAGTTTGGCAACATTACCTTTTACCAAAGGAGTTTGTGATTCACACTGACCATGAATCACTTAAGCACTTAAAAGGACAAGGTAAGTTGAACAAGCGACATGCGTGGTGGGTTGAATTCATTGAATATTTTCCTTATGTTATAAGGTATAAGAAAGGTAAAGATAATATTGTGGCTGATGCTCTATCAAGGAGGTACACTTTACTTAGTACTTTGCATACTAAGTTATTAGGTTTTGAGTATCTCAAAGATTTATATGCCACTGATTCTGATTTTGCAAGCATTTATGACGCATGTGAACATGGTGCATTTCACAAATTTTATAAGCATGATGGCTATCTTTTTCGAAATAATAGACTATGCTTACCAAAGTGTTCAATGCAAGAATTGTTGGTTCGAGAGGCTCATAGTGGTGGTCTTATGGGTCATTTTGGAGTCACTAAGACTTATGATGTTTTACATGAGCATTTTTATTGGCCTAACATGCGAAAACTTGTTGAGAAAATTTGCTCTACTTGCATTACTTGTAAACAAGCTAAATCCACTGTGATGCCTCATGGTCTATATACTCCTCTTCCTGTTCCTAGTTCACCTTGGACTGACATTTCAATAGATTTTGTAATAGGTTTACCAAGGACAAAGCGTGGACGAGATAGCATCTTTGTGGTTGTGGATCGATATTCTAAAATGGCTCATTTCATTCCATGCCATAAGACTGATAATGCAACCCATGTTGCCGATCTATTTTTCCGTGAAGTTGTGAGATTACATGGAATCCCAAGGACTATCGTTTCCGATAGAGATGCAAAATTTCTTAGTCACTTTTGGAAGGTGTTATGGGGTAAGTTAGGTACTAAACTACTTTACTCTACTACATGCCAACCTCAAACTGATGGTCAAACCGAGGTGGTAAATCGAGTTTTGGGATCTTTGCTTAGAGCCATAATAGGTAAGAATGCTAAATCTTGGGAAGAATGGATACCCTATGTTGAGTTTGCTTATAATCGTTCTGTTCATTCTTCCACAGGTTTTACTCCTTTTGAGATTTAGGAAAGCTGATTTAGTGAAAGAGATCCATGAGAAGGCTCGTAAAGCCATTGAGAAAAAGAATGAGTCCAATGCACATCGAGCTAATAAAGGGCGAAAGCAAGTCTTGTTTGAACCTGGAGATTGGGCATGGGTGCATATGAGGAAGGAACGATTTCCTTCTAAGAGAAAGAATAAACTTGATGCATGAGGAGATGGATCATTCCAAGTACTCAAGAAAATAAATGACAAAGCTTATAGCATCGATCTTCCTGGTGAGTATAGTGTTAGTGCTACTTTCAATGTTTCTGATCTTTCTCCTTTTGAATTTGATGTAGGTTCAGATTCGAGGATGAATCTTCTTGAAGAGGAGGAGAATGCTACGAGCCAAAGAGGTGACACTTAAGGGGTTGTTTTTCCCTGTGGTCCAATCACTCAAAGCAAGGCAGGATAATTAAAATCAAAGATGAATGCTTTTGTCCAAGACTTTGTTGCTACAAATTTAAGTCATCATGTTCGTGACGTTGACAAATATGGGAATGCAAGTCACTGGACCAATCTTGGAATAGTGAAAGCCCATAAATTGGTGGATTAATCTTTTATGTATCTTATTATTATTATTTACTTAATTCTCATTGGTTGGGACACATCACTTATGAGTTAAGTAAATTTATTGGTTAGGTTATTATTTATTTTATTTTCTTAGATAATTTTAAAGAGTTTTATTAGGATTCAATTACTCTTGAAAGAGTTTTATTAGGATTCAATTACTCTTTTAATTTGCCTACAAATAGGCTTGCTTTCTACACATTGGAAAGGACATATAAAAAAGAGAGTATTTGTTTTCTTCCAAATTTGTGTAAGGAAAATTTTTGAGAGTAGAGTGATTCTTCTCTTGCTATTTAGTTTGGAGTTTGTTACTTTCGAGGGTATTTTGGAGTTATAAATATTCAAATTTCTTTCATGTTCATCGGTGTTTCTAGAGGTTCTTCTTCTAGGGGTTTCGTAGGGAGCCGCTCAATCATTGGCGTTTTTGGTTGCAAGTTAACCAAGGGTTCCATAGGGCAAATCTATCCTTTTATTATTATTATTTAACTAATTTTATTTATTCTCGTTTTTATTTCTAATTTGTGTTTCTCTTGTGTCTAGATACGGGGTTTCCGCATCAGACCCATACTGGGCATTTTAAAGCTCACTCCCTTGTTAAATTTTGATTTTCAGATAATTAAGGTTATGACTGGCCTGGCTACGGAGGCGCTCTCGATCATTTTTTAGTTAACTCTATTGTTATTGGTACTTGATATTTTAGGGTGTGTTTACTTGCTATGGACTTTAATTTTGGGACTTTGGTTTGGTTTTTTATTTATTTTGAGACTCGAATTTGATTTAGGAATTTTTCTGCATGATTTGGATTTTAAAAAAATAATGTTTAAATGGTTAGAGAAAATAATAATTTACGATGGATTTTCATAATTATGAAGAAACTTAAACTTAATAAGGACGATTTTCAATACTCAATATTATGTTTTCAAAATTTAACACATCTATTTACAAGTGTAACAACTTGATTTTCAAAGGATGTCGGAAACAACTATTTTAGTGTCACAAATTCAATGAGTAAATTTGTAAATGTTATATTTAATATTTACGAGTCAAATATGGTATTAAAATAAATTTTGAATTGACAATTTATGCTATTCAAAGAGTAATTAGGTTTAAGTGGTATGACTCTAAAGTCAAGTGGTTTTAGAAAATGAAGTATCGGGACCTCGTTTCTATAAACCAAGCAAGAAATATTTTATTAAATATTCACGAAGTTTTTTAAGGTTGTATTACAATTTTGTTAAGAAATTTTAATGTTTAGATAGTTAATTAATTGAAAAGGACTAAATTGTAAAAGATAAAAAGTTGAATTCTATTAATTAAAGGTGTCAATAGCTAAGGAAAGGTAATTAAATGGACTAAAATGGAAAATAAACCATACTATAACTTAGTGGGTAGTTGGTGACTAATTTTATTAGTTTAAATGGAATATTTTAATGTTAAAAAGTAAATAATAAGTATTAAATAAGGAAAAAGAAAAGAAAAAGAAACAAAACATAATTTTAGTATGTTCTTCTTCTTCAACGGGTAAGAAAAGGGAATGAAATGGTAAGCTAACAATTGAGATGTAACACAATGATATAAAAAGATTGATGAATTAAATGATGTACTTATGTATGAGAAATCTACTTATGTTATGGATGAACTCATTTATATTATGGACAAGTGCACCGACTTGTGATTTGATGATGTTGTTTAGGCTTATGTTAAGCATTTGGAAATGGTAAGTAAGCTAATGGAATGAAACATGATTATATAGTAATGATGATGAATTAAATGTTTTGTTTATATATATATGATTGATTTCATATGTATCATGAACAAGTATGCTAACTTGTGAGTTTGATGGTGTAATATAGGCTTTATTAATCTTATGGCATTGGTAAAGGTTTATACTTATTTTATAAAGTTCATTGTTGAAATGATATATTATGTTTAAAGTTTATACAAGCTTACTAAGCATTCATTGCTTACATAGTTATTTTCCTTTCATTTACAAATTATCGAAAGCTCAATCTGTTGGAAGTTCGTTAGAGATCTATCACACTATCTAGTGGACAATTTGGTAGTTTTTGAGTAATTTGGTTAAGTTTTATAATGCCATGTATAGGGTGCATTGTGATGATATTATGGTGTATATGTTAATGGTGTTTTGGCATGTATAAGCTTTGGAAAGTTAGGTTGGTTTGGTACATTTTGATGCTCTACCAAGTTTTGTGATTTTCGTGAATTTGATGTGCTTGTTTTTAAGGTTATCTTTGCACCTTATTAATGACTTGAAATTGATTACTTGAAATATGGTTAAATTCATTTATGAGTTGGGCTATCATGTACGGAAATGGCAATATTATCATGTATAGGCCTTTTGTATTGATGACTCGTAGATGTACGAAATGGTTGAATTATTATGCTTATGTCTTGAAGTTATGTGTATATGATAGACTTGTATGGCTTGATAAATAAGGTCATTTTGACCACTTATAGTGATTGAAAATCATGATCTTATAGTATGTTTTAAACGGTTGATGATGGTTAAATGTGATATGTTTTAGTACCTATATGTACTAAGTTTGTAACACCCCTAACCCGTATCCATTGCTAGAATAGGGTTACGGAGCATTACTGTAAAAAACGTAACACAAATCATTCATTTCCAACATTTCATAATCATTGCAAAATCAAATCGAACACATGCATAATGTCCCTTTGTTGAGCCCTCGAAGCCTTAGAAACACTTTAGAAATGATTCGGGACTAAATAAAAAACATTTAGAACTTCATGGCAAAAGTTAGAAAAATTCATACTACAAGGGTCACATGACCATGTAGCCAGGCCGTGTGACTCACATGGCTGAGACACACAACCGTGTCTTAGGTCGTGTTGACATTTGAAGTAGGGACACTGGTCGTGTCCTAGCCCGTTTCCGTACCCGTGTAACTCTCTGACTTGGGTCACACGGCCAAGCCACACACCTGTATGCCAGGCCATGTAACTCTCGAAATGCAACCTTTAAAAACCTATAGAGGACACACGGCCATGTCGCATGGCCGTGTGGACAAGAACTTGGCCATTTTCAAGCCATTTCTTTCACCCAAACATGTTCACACATTCAAGTCATTTGTACTTATATTCAAACATTCCAAATGTACCTAAAACATGTATAATGAAGCTAGATCAATATGGCATTTTTACATACAACCAATATGCCTAAAAGGCACCTCAAACATAAATCTTAAAATCAACCTAAACACATACATGTTTTGGCATAAATCAAATATACACAACCACAAATCATCATGCCAAGACATAGCACAATTGACCATATATTAAACCTAAACAAAACATACCAAATTGATCATTATAAACACATGTCTACTTGACCATTTCAACATTAACCATTTAAGCACCAAAATGCCAAAATGTCATCAAACATGAAACAACATATATATACATGCCAACATGACAACTAATTCATCAACCAAAATACCATGTTTACAAGTCAAAACATAATGACTATTTCATCAAGCACAAAACACCTATACATGTGCATGTTTAATCATTTAACGATTAACTTGTTTCATATCAAAACAGATCAAAATGACCTTACCAGCGGAACCACTTCTCACATGCATCAAAACCATTTACCTGTCATCATTCTAGCCATTTCCAAATGATTCCAACAACCAACATATATACATACCAAATTATGTCCAAATGGTCATAATTCAACCAAACATACTTGACAAAATTTCATATCAAAACATGCCCTAAATGACCACTTTACAAACATGCCAACTCTTACCACTTTGGCCATAAAACCATGTATCAATTTGACCATAGAAGCACCAACCTTTAAACATCAAAGTGCTAAAAGCACACCAACGTTCAAGGCACAAATATCACAAGTTTCACTAATTCAAAGCAACATTACATGTCGGTATCATTAGCTAAACATTAGACATAAGTACACCTATACATGCCATTATAACTGCGACCAAAACATCAAAATCTACCGATACAGTTGATGGATAGTGTGATGGATCTCCAACTAGCTTCCAACCTGATCGAGCTTCCGATAATCTGTAAAGTAAGAGAAAAATAACTACGTAAGTAATGGATGCTTAGTGAGCTCGTATAAACCATGAGCATAGTATTACAATTCAATAATGAAATTTATAGGTTAAATATAAACCTATACTAATGCCTCAAGAATTATTAAACCATAAACCTTAACTCACAAATAAGTAAATTCATTAATGTCACATACATATTAACCATTCATAACATGACAGGATTTCATGAGACATAATATATAATCATCAATCTTTTTTATGAGCTTATATATCTTTCTATTCACCTACCTTCTAGTCCGTCCCCAATGCTTATCATAAGCCTCAACAATATTATTAATTCCCAACTCAATGTATTTATCCATGATTTAGGTAGATTCATCTATAGCATAAGCAATTGGCTCACATATAAATACATCATTTATCACATTAAATATAATGCCCCAAAATTTCTAATTTTGTTATTGTGAAAATATGACACAAATATTTGTCTGCTTCAGTGGTTAGTGTTCTGGGTGTGTGTATGTGGTTCCCTTGAGTTGGAAAAATTTTGGTATTTTTATGAATAAAGCCTTATCTCTGGTCAGTAGGCTTATAGTTAAAAGTTGGTAAAAATATATCAGAATGGGCCTCCTGGTCTGGTGGCTAAGGTGTGTATTGGTGGGTGGGAGGTTTGGAGTTCAAGTCCCTACGCGAGCAAGGGAATTATTTTTTGTTGCTTGGCCGTGTGGCGTGGTGGAGTCCTAGTCAAATTTAAATTTTGAGTAGTGGAGTTGTTGTGGGAGGTTAGGGAGAGAATTAAGGAGATGAGTTGCCAGATTTTTAGGCATTATCTTTTTTGTTTAGTTTTTTTTCAAATTTCGGACCCTTTTCCACCTTTCTAACGTTTTCTCTCTTCTCATCCACTCTCAATTTTTAGTTTTCCTCTTTTTTCTAAATAATAAATGTTTGCTACTTAATTTCCTTTGAATTCCCCTTTCGTTTTCGTTGTCTTTCTTCATCTTTTCCTCTTCGTGCAAGAGTGCAATTGTGTTGTACGGTAAGTTTCTATTTTATTAAACTCAAATGTTATTTTGGATAAGGGATTAAGAGGTGTTTTTTTTACTATTTAGGAGTCAATCGTGAGGCTGGAATTATTGTGAGACTGGAATTAACATTCGTCGATTTGACTCGAAGTGGTGATTATTTGGTAAGCGTATAGGGTATGTGTTTTCTTGTGTTGTTTGGGCGAGTATTTTTGGCTTTGAATTCGTTCTTAACTTTGTTGAACTCTTCGTTAATGAGGAATGGTTATTTTTACATTAGCGAATCGTTTCAGTTGCTATCTCCCTCCTGTTGAGTAGTAGTGGAATTGTACGAAGTTAGAAGGTTTTTGGTGATCTCGAAATTACGTAAGCAGCAAAAATGATACAAGTGTGTACGCAAAATGCAGAAAATAGTATTCGGTGAAAAGAAAAAATTACTTTTTGTCGAGAAATAAGAGAAATAAGATAAAATGATGCGAAAAATTATAGAGAAAGGAAATAAGGGTGTTGTAATCTTAGAAATCAACATTCTGCATTAAAATAGTTTTGGATAGCAGCAGTAGTCTAAATTTGAAAAATCATCTAAAATAGTGGAAATTGAGTTAGAGGTTGAATAAATTATGAAATTTGATGTTGTTGAGTCTAGTTTTTCATGGAAGAAACAGTGTAAGCAATGAAATTGTAAGTTATGAGATATAATGAATTTCGTGAGACAAGGTCAGAATGGTTTTGGGCTCCCCTGTTCTGAATTTGGAAAATCATCAAAAATTGTAGAAAAATAATTAAGGGCTTAAATTTATACTGTTATATCTATAGTGAGTATATTTTCAAGAGAAACAGACGGAAACATCATCCAAATTTCGTACTTTGATATAAATATTTTTTAGTAAGGAAAGGTTGAAGCTGTCAAATAGAAAAATAGGGTTAATTTTGAAGATTTTATTGTGCTTATTTGATAAGCTATAAATTCTAAAAATTTTATGGTAGAAAGGTATTTGAATCTAATTTCGAAAACATCAAGCGGATCTTAATTTGAAATTCTGTAGGTCTAGATATGAATAATTTAGTGACAATGACTCAAGTAGACAGCTCTGAATGATCATATAAGTAAATAGTGAAAACATATATAAATATTTAGCTAGCATGGGTTACATTAAAAATAGATCACACGGCCAAGGCCAATTTGTGTCGAGTGGGCCACATGGGCACATACGGACGTGTGGACCCATTATTATCTAAATGATTCTAAGGTTGCACGAGTTGCCCAAGTCAACTGTGAACCTACTGTAAGGTCGGTAAGCACTACTTAAACCCCTAAATGTGTAAAATTGACTGAATGATATCTATACTGAGCATGTTAATATCTAAATTGAATATATTTACTGAAATTTCATAATAGCATATCATCCATTGTATGTTGTATTGCATTGGGTTGGGGGTTGTTATTCGGAGGAAGTGTACTGAAAGACTTTAAGCCTAATTTACCAGCATTTCAAATTGAAACTCTGCTTTTGTGCCGCATTCGGTACTACTTGGAGTGTAGGGATGGGTGGGTTGATTATATCCCCACATGGAGTGTAGGGTTGGACGGAAATGGTGTGTAGAGGCTGGAAGGCTGGGATTTGCTACTACATAACTGTTACTGGTACTGATATTGTGATGGGCTAAGGCCCTATTGCATTTTTGACACTGTACTGAGATGGGCTAAGGCCCAAACTATCACTGATATTGAAAAGGACCCAACACTGTTCAACTCTGTATTGTGAATACTGATTGTTTGTTTGTTTCTACGGGATTTCACATTGCGTTTATGTAAACTCACCCTTTTTGTTTAATGTGCACAGGTAATCCCCAGACTTCGATAGTTCAGTGCGATGGAGGACTCTCAGTTTATGTTTTATGATTTAATTATTATTGATTACTTGGGTTGTAATTTAAGGACCCTCTAGGACTTTGGTTTTAAATTTTGGTTGTTTATTTATTTATTTTACTTCATGGATTAATACCTGCTGATCCTACGAAATTCATTTTTCAAAAAGTTAAGTATTTTCTAAACGCATGACCACATAGACTGTTTTATTAAAGCTTTCGCAATGAGGGATGTTTCAAAATAAATGTTTTAAATGAATAAAGACAACTTTTTAAGTTCTAACAATGGTTTATTGAAGATAATAACATGGAATGTTTTCAACGTAACAACGAAGTTTCAAGAACACTATCGTGTGACATTGCTAGATTCGGCCATAACGTTTAAGTTGGGTTTAGGTGTTACATTTAGTGGTATCAGAGCTAGGTTTCAAAACTCAGCTGTGGATTATGGGTTTTAAATTTGGTCTTTAAAAAATTGGTTTTTAAATGATTTGAAATATTTATACTGGGTATGTGGTGCACCAAGTCCTCGGCGTCGGTCCTGTTAGTGTTTTGAAACTGATACATGTTATGATATTCTGAAACTATTGTAAGTAGTATATTGTGAAAACACCCTATATGGTGTATATTGAGACTGTAGCAAAACTGATAGAGACTGAAATTTACGAAAATCACTCTGAATTATTAAAATTATAAAACATCTGCTAGTAAATACTAAAACTGAAACTGATGCATAAAAATTCATAATACAGATAAATCCAAATAGACATAAGCACACGAGGTATTCGTGGCCGTGGTACTCAAGGCTGAGGTAGAGACCGTAAGGGGGTTCGATCTGAGTCCTCTTTCCTGGGTAATATACCAAATTTGGACACGAGTGAGACGCTAGTGTCGCTTGCTACTGAGACTGAGTCTCATGATCACATGGCTGGGGACTACATATTGTCCCAAACTATGTTGAGGATATTGGAGAGGGTCGTTGGGGCAATCTATTAGAGTTTACAAACTGTACAGGGATGTTCCTTTAGAGGTTCAAAGGACGGTATTTCTAGTTAATTTGATGGAGCTTCCATTTGGGAAGTTCGATATGATATTGGGGATGGACTGGTTGCTCAAGCATCGTGTCAGTTTGGACTGTGCAACTAAGAGGGTCGTATTGAGAACTAAGGAGGGTAATGAAGTAGTTATGATTGGGGAACATTGAAATTACTTGGCTAACGTGATCTCTGTACTGGTAGCTGAGAAATTGGTTAAAAAAGGATGTGAGGCGTATTTGGCATATGAAAGTGTTTCCGCTTCTGGGGATTCTGCTGTAAAGGACATCAGAACTGTGAAGGATTTTCTAGATATCTTTCTAGAGGAGCTACCGGCTTTACCCCCGAATTGGGAAGTGGAGTTTGGGATTGAGCTTTTCCCTGGTACAGCTCTAGTGTCTATCACTCCCTATCGAATGGCATCGAAAGAGCTTACGGAGCTTAAGGCTCAAATTTAAGAGTTATTGGATCGTGGGTTTATCTGCCCTAGTGTGTCCCCGTGGGGAAAACTGGTACGATTTGTTAAGAAAAAGGATGGATCCATGAGGATGTGTATTGACTACCGATAACTAAATAAATTGACTAGTAAGAGCAAGTATCCACTTCCGAGGATTGATGATTGCTTGACTAGTTTCGAGAGGTGTCTGTGTTCTCCGAAATTGCTTGCGTCCTGGGTATCATTAGTTGAGGGTTAAGGAGGTTGATGTACATAAGATGACAATTAGGACTCGTTATGGTAACTACGAGTTTCTAGTGATGCCATTTGGACTAACTAATGCACCGACAGCTTTCATGGATCTGATGAACCGAGTGTTTCAGCCCTACTTGGATTGGTTTGTAATGGTGTTCATCGATGACATTTGGGTTTATTCGAGGACTGAAGATGAGCATGGTGAGCACCTTAGGATTGTTCTTCAGATTTTAAGGGAAAAGCAGCTCTATGCTAAGTTTAGCAAGTGCGATTTCTAGTTACGTGAAGTAACATTTCTGGGTCATGTGGTGTCTGTTGTGGGGATTCGAGTTGATCCTAGAAAATTGAGGTTGTAATGGATTGGAAGCAGCCTAAGAATGTGTCTGAGATCCCCAGCTTTTTGGGGCTAGCAAGTTATTACCAACGATTTGTGGAAGGATTTTCACTGATTGCAGCACCCTTAACTAAGCTACTACGTAAAGGTGTACCGTTTGACTAGACTAATGTGCAGCAAGAGAGCTTTGAGAAGCTTAAGACTGTACTGACTAAGTCTCCTATCTTGGTATAGCCTGAACTTGTAAAGGAGTTCACGGTTTATAGTAATGCATCACATGTTAGTTTGGGATGTGTGTTGATGCAGGATAGTAATGTGGTCGCATATGCGTCTCGTCAGCTTAATACACACGAGGTGAACTATCTGACACACGATTTTGAGTTGGCCGCTGTAGTCTTTGCATTAAAAATCTGGAGGCATTATTTGTATGGTGAGAAGTGTATCATCTACACTGATTACAAAAGCCTCAAGTATCTCCTTACTCAGAAGGAGTTGAATCTAAGGCAGCGAAGATGGGTTAAGCTGCTTAAGGATTATGACTATACCACTGAGTACCATCTTGGCAAGGCCAATGTGGTAGCCAATACGTTGAGCCCTAGGGCTATGACCAATCTGAGAGTGATGTTCGCTAGACTCAGCCTATTCAATGATGGAAGTCTGTTGGCAGAACTTCAGGTCAAACAAACATAGATTGAAATAATTCGAGGTAAACATCTGGAGGATGAGTCTTTGGGTCTTCGATTCTGACAGATTGAGAGTGGTAGCACTATGAACTTTGGGTTGAACTCTAAGGGTGTGTTGTGTTTCCGAGGCTGGATATGTGTGCCGGATGATTCAAACTTGAGGCAGTCTATTTTGAGAGAGGCGCATAATAGCCCTTATGCTATGTACCCTAGCGAAAATAAGATGTATCGATATCTTCCAGAGTTGTATTTGTGGCCAGGGTTGAAGCAAAAGGTTACGGATTTTGGGGCTAGATGCCTGACTTGCCAGCAGGTTAAGGCTGAGCATCAATTGCCTTCGGGATTGTTACAGCCAATTAAAATTCTGCTATGGAAGTAAGAGCGAGTAATGATGGATTTCATTAGTAGGCTACCTTTCACACCCACTAAGAAAAATTCAGTGTAGGTCATCGTGGATGGTTTGACTAAGTTTTCACACTTCATCTCAGTTAGAACAAATTATTCTTTGCAAAGCTGGCAAAGGTCTATTTTTCTAAAATGGTGAGACTGCATCGGTACCGATTTTGATCATCTCTAATAAGGATCCTCGTTTCACATCTCGATTTTGGAAAAAGGTACATGAGACTCTGGGTTCAAGGTTAGACTTGATCTTGTTTTCATCCTCAAATAGATGGTCATCAAAGAGGATGATTCAATGTTGGAAGATATGTTGAGGAGCTATGCTATTAATTTCCAAGGCAGTTGGGAGGATTATATGTCATTAACGGAGTTTGTCTATAATAATAGCTTCTAGTCTAGCATCTAGATGGCACCTTATGAGGCAGTGTACGGTCGTAAGTGTCGCACTCCTTTATGTTAGACTGAGTTGGGCGAGCGACGTGTTTTGGGTCCTGAGTTGGTCTCTGAGACAGAGGATAAGGTTAGATTGATTTGGGATCGTTTGAAAGCGGTTTCTAACAGGTAGAAATCTTATGCAAATTTGAAGAGGCATGAGATCAAGTATTCTATGAGGGACTTAGTTTTTCTCAAGGTCTCGCCATGGAAGAAGGTTCTAAGGTTCGGTTGTAAGGGCAAGCTAAGCCCTCGATTTATTGGACCTTACAACATTCTAAAATGTGTGGGACCTGTCGCTTATCAGTTGGAGTTACCTTCGAAGTTGGACCGCATTCATGATGTGTTTCACGTCTCGATGTTGAAGCACTACCGCCTCGATACCACGCATGTTGTTTTTGTTGAGGAGATTGAGGTTAGGCCAGACTTGACCTTCGAGGAGGAGTCGGTTTAGATTTTAGAGCGTGATGTAAAGGTCCTTCGAAAAAAGTCTATTCTCTTAGTGAAGGTTCTGTGGCGTAATCATAGCACTGAGGAGGCCACGTGGGAGCTTGAGGATGTGATGCATCAGAATTATCCTCACCTATTCTGATCAAGTAAATTTCGAGGACGAAATTTTTTTGTAGGAGGTAGAATTATAACGCCCCAAAATTTCTAATTTCATTATTGTGAAAATATGACCCAAATATCTATCTACTTTCGGTGGTTAAGTGTTTTGGGTGTGTGTATGAGGTCTCAAGTTCAAGCCTTGACTTGGGCAAATTTTGGTATTTTTATGAATAAAGCCTTATCTCTAGTCAGTAGGCTTATACTTAAAAGTTGGTAAAAATATATCAGAACGGGCCTGCTGGTTTGGTGGCTAAGGTCTATGTTGGCGGGTGGGAGGTCTAAAGTTCAAGCCCTACGCGAGCAAGGGAATTATTTTTTGTTGCTTGGCCGTGTGGCATGGTGGAGTCCTAGACAAATTAAAATTTCGAGTAGTGGAGTTGTTGTGGGTGGTTAGGGAGAGAATTAAGGAGATGAGTTGCAAAATTTTTAGGCATTATCTTTTTGTTTAGTTTTTTTTCAAATTTCAGACTCTTTTCCAATTTTCTGATGTTTTCTCTCTTCTTTCCCATTCTCAATTTTCGATTTTCCTATTTTTGCTAAATAATAAATCCTTGCTACTGAATTTCCTTTGAATTCCCCTTCCATTTTCATTTTCTTTCTTCATCCATTTCCCTTTGTACAAGCATGCAATTGTGTTGTACGGTAAGATTCTGTTTTATTTTACTCGAATGTTACTCTAGATAAGGGATTAAGGGGTGTTTTGTTGACTACTTAGGAGTCGATCGTGAGGCTAGAATTAACATTCGTCGATTTGACTCAAAGTGGTGATCGTTTGGTAAGCGTATAGGGTATTAGTTTTCTTCTGTTGTTTGGGCGAATGGTTTTTGCTTTGAATTCATTCTTAACTTTGTTGAAATCTTCGTTAATGAGGAATGGTTATTTTTACAATAGTGAATCTTTTCAGTTGCTATCTCCCTCATGTTGAGTAGTGGTGGAATTGTGCGAAGTTAGAAGGTTTTTGGTGATCTCGGGATTGTGTAAGCAGCGAAAACAATACAAGTGTGTACCCGAAATGCAGAAAATGGGATTCAACGAAAAGCCAAAATTACTTGTTGTCGAGAAATAAGAGAAAATGATGCAAAAAAATAAGGGTGTTATAAAGTTGGAAATCAACATTCCACACTAAAATAGTTTTGGACAGTAGCAGTAATCCAACTTTGAAAAGTCATCAAAATAGTGGAAATTGAGTTAGAGGTTGAATAAAATATGAAATTAAATTTTATTGAGTCTAGTTTCTCATGGAACAAACAGTGTAAGCAATGAAATTGTAGGTTATGAGATATAATGAATTTTTTGAGACAATGTCAGAATAGGTTCGAGTTCGCTTGTTCTGACTTTGGAAAAATCATCGACAATTTGAAAAAAAATAATTAGGGGCTTAAATTTATATGTTTAAATCCTTAACAAGTTTTTTTTCAAAAGAAACAAACGGAAAAATCTTCCAAATTCTGTACTAAGAGATAAATAATTTTTTGTAAGGAGAGGTTGAAGTTGTCAAACAGTAGAATAGGGATAATTTTGAAGATTTTACTATACTTATTTGATAAGCTATAAATTCTAAAAATTTTATGGTAGAAAGGTATTTGAGTCTAGTTTTGAAAACATCAAGCGGATTTTAATTTGGAATTCTGTAGCTCAAGATATAAATAATTTAGTGACAATGACTCAAGTAGACAACTCTGAATGATCATATAAGTAAATAGTGAAAACATATATGAATATTTAGCTAGCATGGGTTACATTAAAAATGGATCACACGGCCAAGGCCAATTTAGGCCGAGTGGGCCACACAGGTACACACAGGCATGTGGACCCATTATTACCGAAATGATTCTAAGGTTGCATGAGTTTCCCAAGTCGACCGTGAACCTACTGTAAGGTCGGTAAGCACTACTTAAACCCCTAAATGTGTGAAATTGACTGAATGCTATATGTACTGAGCATGTTAATATTGAACTGAATATATGTACTAAAGTTACATAATAGCATATCATCCATTGTATGTTGCATTGCATTATGTTGGGGGTTGTTATTTGGAGGAAGTGTACTGAAATGCTTTAAGCCTAATTTACTGTCAACTCAGTTGCAAACTACTATTTTGTGCAACATTCGGTACTACTTGGAGTGTAGGGATAGGTGGGTTGATTATACCCTCACATGGAGTGTAGGGTTGGACGGAGATGATGTGTAGAGGCTGAATGGGTAGGATTTTGCTATTGCATAACTGTTACTACTATTGATACTGTGATGGGCTAAGGCCCTACTGCATTTTTGACACTGTACTTAGATGGGCTAAGGCCCAAACTGTCACTGATACTGAAAAAGGCTTAAGCCCAAGACTGTTCAATTGTGCACTGTGAATACTGATTGTTTGTTTATTTCTGCGGGATTACACACTGAGTTGACGTAAACTCACCCTTTTTGTTTAATGTGCACAGGTAATCCCCATACTTAGAGGGTTCGGTGCGACTGAGGACTAAGCGGTGACCACAGTAATTTTTGGACTTCATGGTTTTCAATTTACGTTTTATGATTTAATTATTATTGATTATTTGGGTTGTAATTTAAGGACACTCTAGGACTTTGGTTTTAAATTTTGGGTATTTATTTATTTATTTTACTTCATGGATTTATATCTGTTGGTCGTACGAAATTCGGTTTTCAAAAAGTTAAAGTATTTTCTAAATGCATGACCATATAGACTGTTTTATTAAAGCTTTCACAACGAGGGTTGTTTCAAAACAAATGTTTTAAATGAATAAATACGACTTTCTAAGTTCTAACAGAGGTTTACTAAAGATAATAACATGAAATGTTGTCAACATAACAATGAGGTTTCAAGAACATTATCGTGTGACATTGTCAGAGACGGCCATAACGTCTAGGCTGAGTTTGGGATGTTACATTAAACCTTTTATAAAAATCATAATACATCTCTATTACGTACTTACCATTTCATTCTCTTTACTTACCCATTTCATAAGCATAGTACAAGCATAATCACAAATATCAATAACACCCACAAGCTTGGCATAAGCCTAAAGCCCATCAACAACACATGTTAGTTCATTTAAACATTATTCATATGAATTTACCATGGATAACCATTATACTTGAACATGATTCAAGTGGATTTATCATCCATCTCAACATAACATATATTCCTTGTAGCTCTCAAAGTCTTTCATACATACATGTCTTGGTTCATATTGAACACTTACCATTTCATTTGCATAACACGTAACATTAACCTTAGCCACGAACTAGTGATTAAACACATAACTTAACAATATCATCAAATGGTAAGATATGGTACATAAATATAATATCACTTAATTCATACTTTTCATAATCATGAATGTTCATACTTTGATCATTGATACATCATACCTTTCGATAATTGTCGTAGTGAAATCAATCGGAGCCCTTACAATTTCATCCCTTTTTCATGCCCATTGAACCACTTAAAATAATACAAGATACACAAGAAAGTTCACACAAAGTGTGCCAAACATATAGTCGTAGCTCACACGAGCTGTCAAATGGGTCTTCTAACACAAGTTGTCGGTCAGAATGTAAGCTACACGAAGCTGCTTCACAAGCTGTCGAGTATCCGCAACTAATGTCGGACCTTAGCCATCGATGGGACATTCAAGACCAGCACCCGAAACATGGTAACCTAGGTCTGCTCACACAAGCTATCAATCAGAACGTAGCTACACAGTGTTACTCCACAAGTTGTCGAGCATCCGCAACAAATGTTGAAACTCAGTCATCTGTAGGACATTCGAATGGCTAGAATGACATACCAATTTGGCTTTGAACATTCCAAAATGTCTAGGTCTAAATTGGCTCCCTTTTCTTCTTTTACAATTGGTGAAGAAGAGAAAAAAAAAGTTGAACAAACTTTTGGTTTTATTTTTTTTAATTTAATTTATCAAATTATCATTTTAACCTTGCTTAATAAATAAATAACCAATTGTAACAGCCCATTTTCAGTGAAATCAGAATAGTAGTTTCGGGACCATAAATTTGAATTTAAAAATTTTATTTTATTTCCTACAGCATGATAATAATACCATATAAAAATTTCGTTAAGAAATTTTACCGATTACATGCTCAATTTGATAAAAAGGACTAAATCGCATAAAGTGCAGAAGTTGAGTTCTAGTAGCTAAAGGTATTAAATAGCTATAGAACCTTAAAGTATGAGTCCTTATATAGCAATTAGACCATTAAAGATGATAGTGGATGTTCATGGCTTGGTACAAGTGAAATTTGCTATATTTTTACAGGTTATTAATGTAAAATAGTAAATAAAGATAAATTAAATAAAATAAAACATGGTTGTCATCTTTCTTCACCATCGTCAATTGATTTTTGCTAAGGAAAGAAAACCATTAAAGCTTGCTAGGTTCGACCATGATATCCTTGGGTGCATGGTGAGTATTTTTCTCCCGTTTTTTATGATTTCTATGTTTTCGAGATCGTTGTACCTTAATCTAGCTAGCCCGGGGACTAATTTGTGAAACTGTTAAACTACTAAGGATTTACCATTGATGCATGTACATGAGTTTTAAAGTTTGATGTTATTAAATGGATGGTTGTTATTAGATAAACAACTTTTGTAAAGGGATTTTTGGTGAATTTGTCAAATGGGGACTAAATTGAAAAATAGTAAATATTACCTGGTATAATTTGTGAATTAATGAAATGTGTGGGCTGCCATAAGTGTATAAGATATTCAGCTAGGCTTGGATAAGGGTAAAATGGTATGAATTTTATTTTCCGAGCCTAAGGACTAATTTGCAAAGAAGTTAAAAGTATAGGGGAAAAGTAGTAATTTTGTTAAAATATGATTTGGGTTAAATTGAATGAAAAAGATATTGCATTAAGTTAAATTTATTTTTATAGATCCAGTTATACCTCGTACGGAGTTAGATTGGGGCAAAGGGAAAATCTCGAATTAATCGCCTCCGTATCTACGTATACTCGTCGAGGTAAGTTCGTGTAATTAGATCAGCTTATATGTTTTAAATTGAATTATACATGTGTTATGAAATATTATTTATATATACTAATTGCATATCCAATGACATACGACGATTACCGAGCCCCGTTTGAACCTTAAGAATTCGTAGGATACAAATGACATGTTATTAAGGTTACATGATTTGGCTGAGGTCCTGCATGTGTTGCGGATACTTCATAGCTCGTGAGAGCATACTGATTTATAGCTCATGAGAGCATACCGATTTATAGCTCATGAGAGCATACTGATTTATAGCTCGTGGGAGCATATCGATCTATAGCTCGAGTGAGCATATCAATTCACAACTCCTATGAGCATATATGTACATGAATTGATGGATTACAGTTATATGAGCTAGCATACTATGTGTAAGCTATCCCGGGTATCCAACGGTATTCTAAACAATTCAACGAGCAATATTCTGATACTAAATTATATGAGTTCGATACGAACTATTACAGATATACACATGAAAATACATAGAAATGATGTTACATGATATATAGTTATATGAAATGGATGATACATGTATATGGAACTTGATAAATTGTTGTGTTCATCCATGATTATTGACTTATATATATGTGTTTACATGGTTAACATGGTTGGTGAATATGTGCTTAGGCATTTGGCCAAATTGTGTTGGGATATGGTTTGTTTACTTACCTAATATGTGACTAAATGGTAAGTTATATTCTATGTTATACCAACTTACTAAGCTTAAATGTTTACTCTGTGTTATTTTTCGTGTTTTATAGTGAATCAGAAGATCGTTCGGGTTGGAAGCTTGTTGGAGCTATATCACACTATCCACTGGCTCTTTTGGTACATTCGGTTGTTAAATTTTGGTTATAATGGCATGTATAGGTATTTTGGCTAATGTTGGCCTATATGCTTTGTTGTGAATATGGCCATTTGACTTGATTGAATTTTGGTATTTTGATAAGATAATGGTTTTGTTTGACATGTATGTGAATAGCTTTATTATGAATGATGGTCTTATAGTTCAAATATGCAAATGATAAGTGTCAATATGATATAAGTGAATATGGTGTTTTGGTGCACTAGAGATATATGAATTATGTGACTATTTGGAGCTAATTCGTGTATGATATAATTGGTACCTTTTTGGTATGTTTTTGAAAGGTAAAACAAGTGACATAATATGGTATAGATTTTGTCAAGCCTTTCTTGATCAATTGATCAATGTGTGTTCACATTTGTATATGTTTTGATATTGTCATTGAGGTGCCTAAGGGCATACCGGTTGTATGAAGTTATATCATATGCATATATCTTGTTTATGCTTGATTTGGATGCCTTATTATGGCTTGGTTATATATGCAATGTTGGTGATAGGTACATGACAAATTGGGTGAGAAAAATGGTTTGTAAAATGGCCTATTTTCGTCCACACGGGCAGAGACACGGACGTGTATCTCAGCTGTGTGTGACACACGGCCAAGTGACGCGGCCATGTGTCCTCTGTAGCTTTTAAAGGGTTACAAGTTAGGCTGTTACACGGCCTAGCACATAGCCTAGCACACAAGCGTGTGGGGTTACTTCGAAAGGTACACGAGCGTATAACTTGGCCGTGTGACCCCTACAGTTTAGAAACTTTTCCTTGTTTCCTGAAAAACTCTATGAGTTTCTGATTTAGTCCTGACTTGTTTCTAACATCTATTTAGGGCCTCGAGGGCTCGTATAAAGGAAAATATGTAGGTTTTGACTTGGATTTATTATGTTTATTGAAATGTTTGAATTTTTTGTCCGTTTGAATTTTAAACTACAGTAATGTTTCGTAACCTTATTCTGGCGACAGATACAGGTTAGGGGTGTTACACCAATTTCATATCCATAGTTGTCCACTAACTCCTTGAATAGTCTAATTACCATTTAAGTATTTTTTCACTTATTCAATTAACCATTTAATCAGTCAAATCAAATAGTGATCAAATTTTACATCGTTTATGATTTAGGGTGAGTTTGGATGGGCGGTGCGTTTACCTGTGGTTAGTGTAAAAATAGTGGTGGCGGTGAGATTAGATACTATAGTAATATTGTAGCGTGAGACAAAAAGTAAGCTAAACGCACCGCACCGCACCCAATCGTCCATCCAAACCCACCCTTAGTCCTTTTTAATTAATTAGTTATCAAAACGTTAAAATTTTTCAATAAAACTTTTAATGACACTCCGTAAATATTTATAAAAGTATTTACGACTCGGTTTATGAAAACCATAAATTACCATTCGAATAGCATAATTCATCATATCAAAAACCTTTTAAAACCATAATTGACTCGTAAATATTAAATAATAATATTTATGAACAATTCGTCAGGTTTGTGGCCTCGAAACAACTATTTCTTACATCACTGAAAAACGGGCTATTACAAAGTTGATAAGTGAAATGTAGCTTATGAATATGTTAGGTAGTTGATGTGCATGGTCATATGGTATGATAATGATGGTTTGGAAACAATCTTTTGTGCTATGATCCAGTTACATAATGAAGTTAGGTATTCATGCTTGAAATAAGAAAATATTGACATGTTAGATAGATGATGTTTGGATGCATATATGTTGTCTTTGAAATACACATTGGTTAGTTAACTTAGGACTTTGACATGGCATTTTGGTGTATGTGTTGGTAATGTTTAGGTTCCCTTGAAGTATGCGTAAATAGGTTGAAAGGTCATGTATTATATGGATTAGAAATGGTTTGATTTTAGGTAGATTTGGGTCCATACGACCTGAGACACGGGCGTGTGACTCAGCCGTGTGAGACACACGTCCGTACGTTATATGATGATTTCTTTAGGGTGCAAGTTAGTGAGTTACACTACTAGATACACGAGAATGTGACACTATCATGTGACCTTACTCAGAGAGTTACACAGGTAAGGACACGGGCTGGGACACAGCCGTATGTCCCTAGTTCAAAAGATACATGGTCAGACACATGGGCATGTGTCTCAACCATGTGAGGCACACAACCTGGCCATACGTTCGTGTGACCCTTGTTTCCAAATTTTTATGACTTTTTCCTAAAGTTTTTCAAATGATTTCAAATTGGTCCCGAATTGTTAATGGTGTTTCTATGGCCCCGAGAGATCGATTCAGGGGCAGTATGTATGTATATGATATGTTTATGATTTGATTTTGTTATTGAATGATATTAAGTTTAAGTGTACTCGATTGTACGATAATGTTCAGTAACCCTAATCCAATGACGGATACAGGTTAGGGGTGTTACATTTAGTTGTATTAGAGCTACGGTTTAGTCGGTTCTCAGACTGAACGTAGCATGTATGGAGTCTAAAAATACATGTCATTATATAACCTGTGATAGTGTGATGGCTTCTGACTCTGATGGGATTTTTTAACGTATAGAGAGAGATGTTTTCCAAATGAGCTAATTCTAATAATGCTGAAAGCAATACTCAAGTGTCTAATTAAAAAAGTTGCCAATGAAGAGCAAAAACTCAAAAAGGTTAGAGTAGAGGTTCATAATGTTATGTTTGATGTGTATATATGAGAATCAAATTTAGTTGCTTTACGAGCTCAACCCCTTCATTCATAAAGTCGTATACAATGGAATATTTACAAGATTTATGTTGATTAAGTCTGCAAAAGAGGACCTGAAGAGTTCAACGGTTGAGTGAGTTATAATGTGGGCAGAGCTGAGAGATGGTTGACAAATACAAAGAGTTCTAGATGAAATAATAGATTTTTCTGAAGACTATGTGAGATGTGCAACGTCACTGTTTAAAGAATTAGTTATGCACTGGTAATCGACTTTATCAGGTATGGTATCTAAAGAACAGGTTAATCACGATTTCTTCTGAATTTATTACTTTAGTGGAACAAAATAATGTGAGATCACCAATGCTTTTAGTGGACAGTGGAGTAATGTTCAAATTGTATATAGATTTGAATGCAATCATTATGGTCGAGTATCTTACAATCATCTCATCTAGATATTTTATGTATTCTTTCATCTTTAATGGCATATGCAATTCTTTAATCTCCAGATGTGTTTCTTATTGTGTCGGGATGTTGGATAGTCATGATGGTAAGAAAAGGTATTGTTGGTCTGACCGATTAATGATCGGCATTGCTCTATTTTTCATATTCTATTAAATTATATTTTAGTAGAAGATTTGATGGAAAAACTCATGTGTTGTTATTTTCTGCTTCTACTGGTTGTTGCTATGCTTCATGTATGTGAAATTATGTTGTTTATGTCACAGCTGATTCTAGTGTGCCTAAGCGATATTCTTCTTCTGGATTTTCTTTGGGGTATCATCAATTTCTTTAGAAATGATTATGTTCTTATTACGCCATATGGTCTTCAAAAGAAATAGTTTGGATGTGGACAAGTATGTCCGGAACGTTCATAATTTATATATTCTGATAGTATAGAAAGCGATTATATTCTTGGTAATTCAGTAGAGCTTTACATCTTGAACTTCTTTATCTCAGCTTTCTTAATGCTCTTATTATCTATTCTATCGAATATGGTTCATCTGTAAAGGATATATATTGGCTTGAGATAATTATATCTGTTACGGTTATCATTCTTGGCTAGATCATGGGAGCATGTTGATACAGATCTCAGCTTTATAGAGGTTGTGTTGCTACACTTGTTGTTGCTGAAACTATATTGGGTTTTTCCTCATTTACTTCGGGGTGCATTATTGGTTGAGACATTGTTTTAGCTATATGGTTGTAGCGTCTATCTTATTAGAGCACTGTGGTCTATCTAAGGGAAGGTATTCGTGGAAGGAGCAAAATAATATTTCTAATTTATCTAATCGTTGTGGCTTTGGTATGGTTCAAAGCTTCGATGTTAATAATTGAAATAGTTTCATTATGTATCCCATTTCTAGCTTTCATGAAAAGGATAGATAACAACAAAAGTATAGATGGTGGAAGATCGAGCTTAACCTCGCATATTAGTTCTCATTACTCAGGTAATCTCGAATTATGTCAACAAGTCAAAACTGGACGCCATATTTCGTATAAGTTAATACAATTTGTGATGATCTTTTGTTGGTATTCTGAGGGAATTACAATAGTTGTATGTCTAAATTATCTTGACGACAAGAAAAAAGAATTATTTTCAATTGTTACTCTCAGGTTGATAAGATCGACTCATTTATTTAGGTCAGAACGGATTGTACAGTTAGTTGAGTTGTATGTATTTGAGTTCATCTCTAGATTCGAGAATAAATTTTGCCAACTCATGGTCAAACAGACGGAAAGTCAGAATGGGAAATTCATATGGTAGAAGACATGATACAGGGATATATCAACAAATTTAGTGATAATTGGGAAATGTTATCATGGGTTAAAATTGTCTTGACAGCAGCAACTATCACACTTTTATTTAAATGATATTGTTTGAAGCTTTTCATGAAATGGAATGTTTATCAGTTGAGAGTCTGTTATGAAACTTATAAATTTGAGCTAAACATTTTGAATTATCAAATCCATCTGGAACCTGATTATTTGGATTTTTCGGTTACGTTTCGACAAGTAATTTGATAGGAATTTCTCGATATTGGCACTACTAATGGTGAAACTATTACAGGAAATCATCAAAATTATTCAGTTAAGTTAGGTATCTACTTCAGCCTCAATTAGAGAAGAATTTTTCTTTTATAGTAACGTTTCATTCAGATGATCTAGAATTAATGTAACACCCCTAGCTCATATAAATCACTGGATTAGGGCTACAGAGCATTACCGGAAGCTACCATAACACAACAAACAAATGTTCAACATACTCAAATAATAACATAAATCACAGCAAAATTATGTAAAATCAAGCATATAGTCCCTTATATGAGCCCTTGAGGCCCAAAAATCACCTAAGAAATGAATCGAGAATAAATCGAAAACATATAGAATTTTTCAAAAAAAGATGCAAATTTTCAAACTGCACGGGTCATAGGGTCGTGTGGCCAGGCTGTGTGACTCACATGACTGAGACACACGCCAGTGTCTCAGGCCGTGTGGACATTCAAAGTAGGGACACAAGATCGTGCCCGTACCTGTGTAAGTCTCTGACTTGGGTTACATGGCCAAGCCACACGCCCCTGTACCAGGTCGTGTACCCTTTGAAATGGCCACACACGCCCGTGTGCTAGGCCGTGTGTTAGGCCGTGTAATTGCCTAACTTTCAACCCTTTATAAGCTATAGGGGACACACGGCTGTGTCGCATGGCTGTGTGTCACACACGATTGAGACACATGCCCGTGTCTTTGGCTGTGTGGACAATAAATAAGTCATTTCCAAGCCATTATTCTCACCCAAAGCCCAGTTGCTTACACGAACCAAATGCACCTATTTTCCTAGATTCAGGATACACCTAAAACATGCATAAACATGCTAGAACATCATTTTACTTAGTTATACAACCAATATGCCTTAAAGGCACCTCAAACACAACAATCAAATTTGACTAAACATTTGCTAAATTTAGCCATAAATCAATTAAACAATTGAACAACTTATATACTACATTTACCATGAAGTTCACATACCATTTTCATACTCATAAACACCAATATGACGATTCAAACAACTCATTCAATACCTTAGCAACTTGGCCATATGCCAACCACAACCAAAGCTACCAAAACTAGCCATTTAACAACTCAATGCACTATCTCATTCCTTACCAAACCAACATTTCATAGCATACCTTTATGATCATTATTTCAACTACCATCATTTAAGTACGTAGATACCAAACTAACAACCATTAAAATACCATATATACATGAAAACATAACAACTAATTCATCACTTGAAATACCACATTTACAAGCCAAAGATAATGGCTAATTGCATCAAACAAATACACCTATACATGTGCATATTTAACCAATTATCACTTAATTTGTTTTCATGCCAAAACATAACATAATTGATACATAACAACCATACCAATTTTGGTCATTTCAAATCATACACCAATTTGACCATATTAACCATAACCAACAAGCTATCTATAGTACCTTAAGTACATCAAATCCAAGGCAATATTTCATGCCATAAACATCAACCAAAATGACATATATATATACACCAAACTCATCAATTAAACGTTAGACATAGTCCACCTATACATGCCACTTTAACCACAACCAAAGCATTTAAAATCTATCAATAAAATTGATAGATAGTGTGATAGATCTCCGACTAGCTTCCAACCCAATCGAGCTTCCGATAATTTGAAAAGTAAGAGAAAGAAAACCATATAAGCAATGTATTCTTAATAAGCTCGTATAAACCATAAGCATAATATTACATTTCAATAATGAACATTATAGGTTAAATCTAAACCTATACCAACGCCTCAAGATTTATCAAACCATAATTACCAACTCGTAAGTGAGTAAATTCATTTATGTCACATATATTTATAATTCATAACATGAAAGGATTTTGTAGGACATAATGTATAACCGTCAACCTTTCTATAAAATTATACACCACTTTATTTACTTACTTTCCTTTTCATTCCCAATGGTTATCATAAGCCTCAACAACATTATTAATTCTCAATTCGATGTATTTATTCATGACATCAATCAATTCATTCAAAGCATAAGCAATTTACTATCATATAAATACATCATTTATCTCATTAAACATTTTTATAACATCATAATACATCCCAATTACGTACCTACCGTATCATTCCCTTTTCTTACTTGTTTCAATTGCATAGTACAAGGATAATCATAAACATCAATCATATCCACAAGCTTGGCATAAGCCTAAGCATCCACACCAAACATGTTAGTATACATGGTATAAATCTTAGGCAAAAATAACATATATATCCATTCATCTCGACATGAACCATTAGAAATTGTCACCTATATCAACTTTCATAATTTTCATGTATCAACATATCAAAGAATTTCATATATGCACATGCCTTAGTTCATAACATTGCCAATCAAAACACTTATCGTTCTTTCCCTTTGTATGCCCGTTGAATAACTTAAAACAATATTCAGTACGCGGGAATCTCACACACTGTATGCTAATATATGCTCGAAACCATTTATTTCCTTTTCCTTTACATAGATTCTCTCCCTCGAGGCATAAATGGGTCTGCTCACACAAGTCGTCGGTCGTAACGTAGTTACACTGGTCTTTGCTCACACAAGTCGTCGGTAACCACAACACATGACGGACACTCAGCCACCGGTAGGACGTTCAAGACCAGCACCTAAAATACAGTAACCCTAATGACATGTCATTTGTATCCTATATATTCTTAAGGTTCAAATGGGGCTAGATAGTCGTCGTACATCGTTGAATTTTCATCATTTCTTTATTCGATAAATTGTATAAATAACATATATGTATTGATTCATTTTCAATAAAATCATATAATAACATTCAATTTAATCAAAATTATACATAGTACATTTCATACAAACTTCCCTAGCTAACTTGCAGAAATGTCAAAGTATAGGGGCATATCCTCACCAAACATGTTAGTATACATGGTATAAATCCTAGGCAAAAATAACATATATATCCATTGATCTCGACATGAACCATTAGAAATTGTCACCTATATCAACTTTCATAATTTTCATGTATCAACATATCAAAGAATTTCATATATGCACATGCCTTAGTTCATAACATTGCCATTCAGAACACTTATCGTTCCTTCCCTTTGTACGCCCGTTGAATAACTTAAAACAATATCGAATACGCGGGAAACTCACACACTGTATGCTAATATATGCTCGAAACCATTTATTTCCTTTTCCTTTACATAGATTCTCTCCCTCGAGCCATAAATGGGTCTGCTCACACAAGCTATCAGTCAGAACGTAGTTACACGGTGTTGCTCACACAAGCTGTCAGGTAACCACAACACATGACGGACACTCAGCCACCGGTAGGACGTTCAAGACCAGCACCTAAAATACAGTAACCCTAATGACATGTCATTTGTATCCTATATATTCTTAAGGTTCAAATGGGGCTAGATAGTCGTCCTACGTCGTTGAATTTTCATCATTTCTTTATTCGAAAAATTGTATAATTAACATATATGTATTGATTCATTTTCAATAAAATCATATAATAACATTCAATATAATCAAAATTATACATAGTACATTTCATACAAACTTCCCTAGCTAACTTGCAGAAATGTCAAAGTGTAGGGGCATATCCACACCAAACATGTTAGTATACATGGTATAAATCCTAGGCAAAAAAAACATATATATCCATTTATCTCGACATGAACCATTAGAAATTGTCACCTATATCATCTTTCATAAGCTTCATGTATCAACATATCAAAGAATTTCATATATGCACATGCCTTAGTTCATAACATTGCCAATCAGAACACTTATCGTTCCTTCCCTTTGTATGCCCGTTGAATAATTTAAAAGAATGTCGAATACGCGGAAACTCACACACTGTATGCTAATATATGCTCGAAACCATTTATTTCCTTTTCCTTTACATAGATTCTCTCCCTCAAGCCATAAATGGGTCTACTCACAGAAGCTCTCAGTTAGAACGTAGTTACACGGTGCTGCTCACACAAGCTGTCAGGTAACCACAACACATGACGGACACTCAGCTACCGGTAGGATGTTCAACACTAGCACCTAAAATACAGTAACCCTAATGACAAGTCATTTGTATCTTATATATTCTTAAGGTTCAAATGGGGCTAGATAGTCGTCGAACGTCGTTGAATTTTCATCAGTTCTTTATTCGATAAATTGTATAATTAACATATATGTATTGATTCATTTTCAATAAAATCATATAATAACATTAAATTTAATCAAAATTATACATAGTACATTTCATACAAACTTCCCTAGCTAACTTGCAGAAATGTCAACGTACAGGGGCATATCCACACCAAACATGTTAGTATACATGGTATAATTCCTAGGCAAAAATAACAGATATATCCATTGATCTCGACATGAACCATTAGAAATTGTCACCTACATCAACTTTCATAATTTTCATGTATCATCATATCAAAGAATTTCATATATGCACATGCCTTAGTTCATAACATTGCCAATCAGAACACTTATCGTTCCTTCCCTTTGTATGCCCGTTGAATAACTTAAAACAATATCGAATACGTGGGAATCTCACACACTGTATGCTAATATATGCTCGAAACCATTTATTTCCTTTTCATTTACATAGATTCTCTCCCTCCAGCCATAAATGGGTCTGTTCACAGAAGCTGTCAGTTAGAACGTAGTTACACGGTGATGCTCACACAAGCTGTCACGTAACCACAACACATGACGGACACTCAGCCACCGGTAGGATGTTCAAGACTAGCACCTAAAATACAGTAACCCTAATGACATGTCATGTGTATCTTATATATTCTTAAGGTTCAAATGGGGCTAGATAGTCGTCGTACGTCGTTGAATTTTCATCAGTCCTTTATTCGATAAATTGTATAATTAACATATATGTATTGATTCATTTTCAATAAAATCATATAATAACATTAAATTTAATCAAATTTATACATAGTACATTTCATACAAACTTCCCTAGCTAACTTGCAGAAATGTCAAAGTACAGGGGCATATCCACACCAAACATGTTAGTATACATGGTATAATTCCTAGGCAAAAATAACATATATATCCATTGATCTCGACATGAACCATTAGAAATTGTCACCTATATCAACTTTCATAATTTTCATGTATCATCATATCAAAGAATTTCATATATGCACATCCCTTAGTTCATAACATTGCCAATCAGAACACTTATCGTTCCTTCCCTTTGTATGCCCGTTGAATAACTTAAAACAATATCGAATACGCGGGAATCTCACACACTGTATGCTAATATATGCTCGAAACCATTTATTTCCTTCTCCTTTACATAGATTCTCTCCCTCGAGCCATAAATGGGTCTGCTCACACAAGCTGTCAGTCAAAACGTAGTTACACGGTGCTGCTCACACAAGCTGTCAGGTAACCACAGCACATGACGGACACTCAGCCACCGGTAGGACGTTCAAGACCAGCACCTAAAATACAGTAACCCTAATGACATGTCGTTTGTATCCTATATATTCTTAAGGTTTAAATGGGGCTAGATAGTCGTCGTACGTCGTTGAATTTTCATCATTTCTTTATTCGATAAATTGTATAATTAACATATATGTATTGATTCATTTTCAATAAAATCATATAATAACATTCAATTTAATCAAAATTATACATGGTACACTACATACAAACTTCCCTAGCTAACTTGCAGAAATTTCAAAGTATAGGGCCATATCCACACCAAACATGTTAGTATACATGGTATAAATCCTAGGCAAAAATAACATATATATCCATTGATCTCGACATGAACCATTAGAAATTGTCACCTATATCAACTTTCATAATTTTCATGTTTCAACATATCAAAGAATTTCATATATGCACATGCCTTAGTTCATAACATTGCCAATCAGAACACTTATCGTTCCTTCCCTTTGTATGCCCGTTGAATAACTTAAAACAATATCGAATATGCGGGAATCTCACACACTCTATGCTAATATATGCTCGAAACCATTTATTTCCTTTTCCTTTACATAGATTCTCTCCCTCGAGCCATAAATGGGTCTGCTCACAGAAGCTGTCAGTCAGAACGTAGTTACACGGTGCTGCTCACACAAGCTGTCAGGTAACCACAACACATGACGGACAGTGAGCCACCGGTAGGACGTTCAAGACTAGGACCTAAAATACAGTAACCCTAATGACATGTCATTTGTATCCTATATATTCTTAAGGTTCAAATGGGGCTAGATAGTCGTCGTACGTCGTTGAATTTTCATCATCTCTTTATTCGATAAATTGTATAATTAACATATATGTATTCATTCATTTTCACTAAAATCATATAATACATTCAATTTAATCAAAATTATACATAGTACATTTCATACAAAATTCCCTAGCTAACTTGCAGAAATGTCAAAGTATAGGGGCATATCCACACCAAACATGTTAGTATACATGGTATAAATCCTAGGCAAAAATAACATATATATCCATTGATCTCGACATGAACCATTAGAAATTGTCACCTATATCAACTTTCAAAATTTTAATGTATCAACATATCAAAGAATTTCATATATGCACATGCCTTAGATCATAACATTGCCAATCAAAACACTTATCGTTCCTTCCCTTTGTATGCCCGTTGAATAACTTAAAACAATATCGAATACGCGGGAAACTCACACACTGTATGCTAATATATTCTCGAAACCATTTATTTCCTTTTCCTTTACATAGATTCTCTCCCTCGAGCCAGAAATGGGTCTGCTCACACAAGTTGTCAGTCAGAACGTAGTTACATGGTGCTGCTCACACATGCTGTAAGGTAACCACAACACATGACGGACACTCAGCCACCGGTAGGATGTTCAAGACCAGCACCTAAAATACAGTAACCCTAATGACATGTCATTTGTATCCTATATATTCTTAAGGTTCAAATGGGGCTAGATAGTTGTCGTACGTCGTTGAATTTTCATCAGTTCTTTATTCGATAAATTGTATAATTAACATATATGTATTGATTCATTTTCAATAAAATCATATAATAACATTCAATTTAATCAAATTTATACATAGTACATTTCATACAAACTTCCCTAGCTAACTTGCAGAAATGTCAAAGTATAGGGGCATATCCACACCAAACATGTTAGTATACATGGTATAAATCCTAGGCAAAAATAACATATATATCCATTGATCTCGACATGAACCCTTAGAAATTGTCACCTATATCAACTTTCATAATTTTCATGTACCATCATATCAAAGAATTTCATATATGCACATGCCTTAGTTCATAACATTGCCAATCAGAACACTTATCGTTCCTTCCCTTTGTATGCCCATTGAATAACTTAAAACAATATCGAATACGCGGGAATCTCACACACTGTATGCAAATATATGCTCGAAACCATTTATTTCCTTTGCCTTTACATAGATTCTCTCCCTCGAGCCATAAATGGGTCTGCTCACACAAGCTGTCAGTCAGAACGTAGTTACACGGTGCTGCTCACACAAGCTATCAGGTAACCACAACACATGACGGACACTCAGCCACCGGTAGGACGTTCAAGACCAACACCAAAAATACAGTAACCCTAATGACATGTCATTTGTATCCTATATATTCTTAAGGTTCAAATGGGGCTAGATAGTCGTCCTACGTCGTTGAATTTTCATCATTTCTTTATTCGATAAATTGTATAATTAACATATATGTATTGATTCATTTTCAATAAAATCATATAATAACATTCAATTTAATCAAAATTATACATAGTACATTTCATACAAACTTCCCTAGCTAACTTGCAGAAATTTCAAAGTATAGGGGCATATCCCCACCAAACATGTTAGTATACATGGTATAAATCCTAGGCAAAAATAACATATATATCCATTGATCTCGACATGAACCATTAGAAATTGTCACCTATATCAACTTTCATAATTTTCATGTATCATCATATCAAAGAATTTCATATATGCACATGCCTTAGTTCATAACATTGCCAATCAGAACACTTATCGTTCCTTCCTTTGTATGCCCATTGAATAACTTTAAACAATATCGAATACGCGGAATCTCACACATTGTATGCTAATATATGCTCGAAACCATTTATTTCCTTTGCCTTTACATAGATTCTCTCCTCGAGCCATAAATGGGTTACGCTCACACAAGTTGTCGGTCGAACGTAGTTACACTATCTTTGCTCACACAAGCTATCGGTAACCACAACACATGACGGACACTCGACCCGTGGTAGGGGCGTTCAAGACCAACACCTAAAATACAGTAACCCTAATGACATGTCATTTGTATCCTATATATTCTTAAGGTTCAAATGGGGCTAGATAGTCGTCCTACGTCGTTGAATTTTCATCATTTCTTTATTCGATAAATTGTATAATTAACATATATGTATTGATTCATTTTCAATAAAATCATATAATAACATTCAATTTAATCAAAATTATACATAGTACATTTCATACAAACTTCCCTAGCTAACTTGCAGAAATTTCAAAGTATAGGGGCATATCCCCACCAAACATGTTAGTATACATGGTATAAATCCTAGGCAAAAATAACATATATATCCATTGATCTCGACATGAACCATTAGAAATTGTCACCTATATCAACTTTCATAATTTTCATGTATCATCATATCAAAGAATTTCATATATGCACATGCCTTAGTTCATAACATTGCCAATCAGAACACTTATCGTTCCTTCCCTTTGTATGCCCATTGAATAACTTTAAACAATATCGAATATGAAGGGAATCTCACACAATTTGTATGCTAATATATGCTCGAACCATTTATTTCCTTTGCCTTTACATAGATTCTCTCCTCGAGCCATAAATGGGTCTCGCCACACAAGTCGTCAATCGAACGTAGTTACGGTCTTTGCTCACACAAGTCGTCGAGTAACCACAACACATGACGGACACTCGGCCAAATGAGGGACGTTCAAGACCAGCACCTAAAATACAGTAACCCTAATGACATGTCATTTGTATCCTATATATTCTTAAGGTTCAAATGGGGCTAGATAGTCGTCTTACGTCGTTGAATTTTCATCATTTCTTTATTCGATAAATTGTATAATTAACATATATGTATTCATTCATTTTCAATAAAATCATATAATAACATTCAATTTAATCCAAATTATACATGGTACATTTCATACAATCTTCCCTAGCTAACTTGCAGAAATTTCAAAGTATAGGGGCATATCCACACCAAACATGTTAGTATACATGGTATAAATCCTAGGCAAAAATAACATATATATCCATTGATCTCGACATGAACCATTAGAAATTGTCACCTATATCAACTTTCATAATTTTCATGTATCAACATATCAAAGAATTTCATATATGCACATGCCTTAGTTCATAACATTGCCAATCAGAACACTTATCATTCCTTCCCTTTGTATGCCCGTTGAATAACTTAAAACAATATCGAATATGAAGGGAATCTCACACACTGTATGCTAATATATGCTCGAACCATTTATTTCCTTTTCCTTTACATAGATTCTCTCCCTCGAGCCATAAATGGGTCTGCTCACAGAAGCTGTCAATCAGAACGTAGTCACACGGTGCTGCTGACACAAGCTGTCAGGTAACCACAACACATGACGGACACTCAGCCAGCGGTAGGACATTCAAGACCAGCACCTAAAATACAGTAACCTTAATGACATGTCATTTGTATCCTATATATTCTTAAGGTTCAAATGGGGTTAGATAGTCGTCCTACATCGTTGAATTTTCATCATTTCTTTATTCGATAAATTGTATAATTAACATATATGTATTGATTCATTTTCAATAAAATCATATAATAACATTTAATTTAATCAAAATTATACATATTACATTTCATACAAACTTCCCTAGCTAACTTGCAGAAATGTCAAAGTATAGGGGCATATCCACACCAAACATGTTAGTATACATGGTATAAATCCTAGGCAAAAATAACATATATATCCATTGATCTCGACATGAACCATTAGAAATTGTCACCTATATCAACTTTCATAATTTTCATGTATCATCATATCAAAGAATTTCATATATGCACATGCCTTAGTTCATAACATTGCCAATCAGAACACTTATCGTTCCTTCCCTTTGTATGCCCGTTGAATAACTTAAAACAATATCGAATACGCGGAAATCTCACACACTGTTTGCTAATATATGCTCGAAACCATTTATTTCCCTTGCCTTTACATAGATTCTCTCCCTCGATCCATAAATGGGTGCCTTACACAAGTGTCGGTCGAACGTAGTTACACTCTTTGCTCACACAAGCTATCGAGTAACCACAACACATGACGGACACTCAGCCACCGGTAGAACGTTCAAGACCAACACCAAAAATACAGTAACCCTAATGACATGTCATTTGTAACATATATATTCTTAAGGTTCAAATGGGGCTAGATAGTCGTCGTACGTCGTTGAATTTTCATCATTTCTTTATTCAATAAATTGTATAATTAACATATATGTATTGATTCACTTTCAATAAAATCATATAATAACATTTAATTTAATCAAAATTATACGTAGTACATTTCATACAAACTTCCCTAGCTAACTTGCAGAAATGTCAAAGTATAGGGGCATATCCACACCAAACATGTTAGTATACATGCTATAAATCCTAGGCAAAAATAACATATATATCCATTGATCTCGACATGAACCATTAGAAATTGTCACCTATATCATCTTTCATAAGCTTCATGTATCAACATATCAAAGAATTTCATATATGCACATGCCTTAGTTCATAACATTGCCAATCAGAACACTTATCGTTCCTTCCCTTTGTATGCCCGTTGAATAACTTAAAACAATGTCGAATACGCGGGAAACTCACACACTGTATGCTAATATATGCTCGAAACCATTTATTTCCTTTTCCTTTACATAGATTCTCTCCCTCGAGCCATAAATGGGTCTGCTCACAGAAGCTGTCAGTTAGAACGTAGTTACACGGTGCTGCTCACACAAGCTGTCAGGTAACCACAACACATGACGGACACTCAGCCACCGGTAGGATGTTCAAGACTAGCACCTAAAATACAGTAACCCTAATGACATGTCTTTGTATCTTATATATTCTTAAGATTCAAATGGGGCTAGATAGTCGTCCTACGTCGTTGAATTTTCATCAGTTCTTTATTCGATAAATTGTATAATTATCAAATATGTATTGACTCATTTTCAATAAAATCATATAATAACATTCAATTTAATCAAATTTATACATAGTACATTTCATACAAACTTCCCTAGCTAACTTGCAGACATGTCAAAGTATAGGGGCATATCCACACCAAACATGTTAGTATACATGGTATAATTCCTAGGCAAAAATAACATATATATCCATTGATCTCGACATGAACCATTAGAAATTGTCACCTATATCAACTTTCATAATTTTCATGTATCATCATATCAAAGAATTTCATATATGCACATGCCTTAGTTCATAACATTGCCAATCAGAACACTTATCGTTCCTTCCCTTTGTATGCCCGTTGAATAACTTAAAACAATATCGAATACGCGGGAATCTCACACACTGTATGCTAATATATACTCGAAACCATTTATTTCCTTTTCCATTACATAGATTCTCTCCCTCGAGCCATAAATGGGTCTGCTCACGGAAGTGTCGGTCGAACGTAGTTACAGGTCTTTGCTCACACAAGTCGTCAGTAACCACAACACATAGCGGACACTCATACCGGTGGGACGTTCAAGACCAACACCTAAAATACAGTAACCCTAATGACATGTCGTTTGTATCCTATATATTCTTAAGGTTCAAATGGGGCTAGATAGTAGTCGTACGTCGTTGAATTTTCATCATTTCTTTACTCGATAAATTGTATAATTAACATATAAGTATTGATTCATTTTCAATAAAATCATATAATAACATTCAATTTAATCAAAATTATACATAGTACATTTCATACAAACTTCCCTAGCTAACTTGCAGAAATTTCAAAGTATAGGGGCATATCCACACCAAACATGTTAGTATACATGGTATAAATCCTAGGCAAAAATAACATATATATCCATTGATCTCGACATGAACCATTAGAAATTGTCACCTATATCAACTTTCATAATTTTCATGTATCAACATATCAAAGAATTTCATATATGCACATGCCTTAGTTCATAACATTGCCAATCAGAACACTTATCATTCCTTCCCTTTGTATGCCCGTTGAATAACTTAAAACAATATCGAATACGTGGGAATCTCACACACTGTATGCTAATATATGCTCGAAACCATTTATTTCCTTTTCCTTTACATAGGTTCTCTCTCTCGAGCCATAAATGGGTCTGCTCACACAAGCTGTCAGTCAGAACGTAGTTACACGGTGCTGCTCACACAAGCTGTCAGGTAAACACAACACATGACGGACACTCAGCCACCGGTAGGACGTTCAAGACCAACACCAAAAATACAGTAACCCTAATAACATGTCATTTGTATCCTATATATTCTTAAGGTTCAAATGCGGCTAGATAGTTGTCGTACGTCGTTGAATCTTCATCATTTCTTTATTCGATAAATTGTATAATTAACATATATGTATTGATTCATTTTCAATAAAATCATATAATAACATTCAATTTAATCAAAATTATACATAGTACATTTCATACAAACTTCCCTAGCTAACTTCCAGAAATGTCAAAGTATAGGGGCATATCCACACCAAACATGTTAGTATACATGGTATAAATCCTAGGCAAAAATAACATATATATCCATTGATCTCGACATAAACCATTAGAAATTGTCACCTATATGAACTTTCATAATTTTCATGTATCAACATATCAAAGAATTTCATATATGCACATGCCTTAGTTCATAACATTGCCAATCAGAACACTTATCGTTCATTCCCTTTGTATGCCCGTTGAATAACTTAAAACAATATCGAATACGCGGGAATCTCACACACTGTATGCTAATATATGCTCGAAACCATTTATTTTCTTTTCCTTTACATAGATTCTCTCCCTCGAGCCATAAATGGGTCTGCTCACACAAGCTGTCAGTCAGAACGTAGTTACACGGTGCTGCTCACACCAGCTGTCAGGTAACCACAACACATGACGGACACTCAGCCACCGGTAGGACGTTCAAGACCGGCACCTAAAATACAGTAACCCTAATGACATGTCATTTGTATCCTATATATTCTTAAGGTTCAAATGGGGCTAGATAGTCGTCGTACGTCGTTGAATTTTCATCATTTCTTTATTCGATAAATTGTATAATTAACATATATGTATTGATTCATTTTCAGTAAAATCATATAATAACATTCAATTTAATCAAAATTATACATAGTACATTTCATACAAACTTCCCTAGCTAACTTGCAGAAATGTCAAAGTATAGGGGCATATCCACACCAAACATGTTAGTATACATGGTATAAATCCTAGGCAAAAATAACATATATATCCATTGATCTCGACAAGAACCATTAGAAATTGTCACCTATATCAACTTTCATAATTTTCATGTATCAACATATCAAAGAATTTCATATATGCACATGCCTTAGTTCATAACATTGCCATTCAGAACACTTATCGTTTCTTCCCTTTGTATGCCCGTTGAATAACTTAAAACAATATCGAATACGCGGGAATCTCACACACTGTATGCTAATATATGCTCGAAACCATTTATTTCCTTTTCCTTTACATAGATTCTCTCCCTCGAGCCATAAATGGGTCTGCTCACACAAGTCGTCGGTCGGAACGTAGTTACAGTCTTTGCTCACACAAGTCGTCAGTAAACACAACACATGACGGACACTCGACCACCGGTAGGGCGTTCAAGACCAGCACCTAAAATACAAGAAACCCTAATGACATGTCATTTGTATCCTATATATTTTAAGGTTCAAATGGGGCTAGATAGTCGTCGGACGTCGTTGAATTTTCATCATTTCTTTATTCGATAAATTGTATAATTAACATATATGTATTGATTCATTTTCAATACAATCATATAATAACATTCAATTTAATCAAAATTATACATAGTACATTTCAAACAAACTTCCCTAGCTAACTTGCAGAAATGTCAAAGTATAGGGGCATTTTGGTAATTTTCTAATCTCCTTGATTTTCCACCTGATCTTGATCTAAATTAATAATTTCACTAAGCCTATTAATTTAGATATTAAAACAATGTATTTATGCAATTTAGTAATTTTTAAGTTTTACAAAATTTCCCCTAATGTTTTACTTTTATTCAATTCAGTCTCTAAGCCCAAAACATGCAAAATAACCATTTTTACCCAAATTTTAGCCTAGACGAATACTTGTGGCATCTAATATAGCCAATTTATGAAATAATTTCACAACAAATCCATGTATTTTTATTATTTTAACAATTTAGTCCTTAATAGATAAATTCATCAAAAATCACTTAATAAAATCGAAGGTACAGGCTAGCTGGACCTAGTTGGAACAATCTCAAAAACATAAAAACTAAAAGAAATAGGGCCAAAATCACCTACCATGCTAGCCTCAAAGCTTGCTGAAAATTCAAGGTATAAAAATGGCTTCCTTCCCTTAATCATTCGCTCGCTGAAGAAGACAAATAAAAAAAGCTTTTAGTTTTATTTAATTTAATATAATTATCAAATTACCATATTAACCTTAGATAAAAATTAAATAAAACATCAAATTCATGTCCATCATTTTCCACTAACACCTTGAATAGTCTAATTACCGTTTAAGTCCCTTTTCCTTTATTCAATTAACCATTTAATCACTCAAATCAAATAGTGATCAAATTTTACATCTTTTACAATTTAGTCATTTTTAATTAATTAACCATCGAAACGTTAAAATTTTTTAACGAAACTTTAAAACCACCTAAATGGCACTCCGTAAATATTTATAAAAATATTTACGGCTTGGTTTATAGAAACGAGGTCCCGATACCTCATTTTCTAAAACCACTTGACCTTAGGGCCTTACCACTCAAACTTAATAAATCACTTAAATAACATAAATTATCAAATCAAAAACCTTTTTAAATTCAAATTTGACTTGTAAATATTAAATAATAATATTTACGAACTTACTCGTCGAATTTAGTAGCCTCGAAAGCACTGGTTCTGACACCACTGAAAAATGTGTTGTTACAATTAAGATGGGTTGAATATCTTAAATTTGAGAGTAGAACCGTTAATTCTTTAGAGAAATTTTCAGATACAAGGAAAAACATTCGAATTTATGCACTGAATAATTTTGAGATTTTATGGTACATCTTATACGAGGTAGATCATAGTCTATTTAATTTACATTAGACAGCGACAAAAGTGTATAACGTTTTGAGACAAGGCTATTGGTATAAATTATTAGAATGGGAAATTACAAAGTTAATTTTGAGATGTCTGTTATGTCTATAAGTCAAGGTATAGTATCATGTTTTGAGATTTGTTCTAATTGGGAATATTTGATGATATATTTTGTATATGGATTACCCTTGAAAAGGTGAAAGAAAGACTTGATATGAATAGCTATTATCAGGTGAGAAATTTTGAGGACGAAATTTTTGTAAAGGGGGAGAGTTATAACAGCCCATTTTTAAATTGTGTCAAAAATAGTGGTTTCGGGGCCACAAATCCAACGAGTGAGTTCGTAAATATTATTATTTAATAGTTACAAGTCAAATATAGTATTAAAATAAATTTTTAATTGACAATTTATGTTATTTGAAAGAATAATTAGGTTCAAGTGGTATGACCCTAAAGTCAGGTGGTTTTAAAAAATAAGGTATCGGGACCTCATTTCTATAAACTGAGCCAGAAATATTTTATTAAATATTCACAGAGTGTTATTAAGGTTGTATTAAAGTTTCATAAGATATTTTAATGTTTAAATAGTTAATTAATTAAAAGGACTAAATTGTAAAAGATACAAAAGTTGAATTTTATTAATTATAGGTGTCAATAGCTAAGGAAAGATAATTAAATTGACTAAAATGGCAAATAAACCATACTATAACTTAGTGGGTGGTTGATGACTAATTTTATTAGTTTAAATTGTATATTTTAATGTTAAAAAGTAAATAATAAGTATTAAATAAGGAAAAAGAAAAGAAAAGCATAATTTTCATATGTTCATCTTCTTCGACAGGAAGAACTCTAGTTTTGGAGCAAGGGAGATTCGACCAATCTATTTTCAATGCATGTGCGAGATTTTGAGGTCCGTTTTTAATAATTTTTATGTTTTTGAAATCGTTGGAACTAGGTTTAACTAACCCGAGGATCAATTTGTTAAATTGTTAAATGTTTAGAATTTTATCATGGATGAAATGTGACATTCTTGAAATTTTATGATAGATTATAGAGCTTGGTTGTAAAATATAAGTATTTGTTAAGTAATTTTTGGTAATTTTAATGTTTAAGGGAAAAAATGTGAAATTAGTAAAAGCACAAGGACTCACAGTTAAATAACAGTAAATATGGGCTATTATAAGATTGGGTCAAAATCGATTTGCTTGAATTTTATTTAGAAATTGCAAGTTTCGCGTTTAGGGACTAATTTGCAAAAAAGGTAAAATTTGAGGGTAATTCTATAAATTTTTGTTATGAAGGATTATATATTAAATTAATTATTTTAACTACTGGAATGGGATTGATTGAATAAAAATGGTTAATTTGCGTGATTTCAACTTAGGGACTAAAACGTATAAAAGTAAAATGTTGGGGAAAATTTTGTAAAAATGTCAAAAAGGGCTTAATTGCATAAAATGAATTGATTTTTCTATTTGAATTAGTGAATTGAATGGAATTATTATTCTAGGTCAAGAACAAGTGGAAAAACTGAGAGAAGAGAAAATTACCAAATAGCCCATGCACTTAGTCATTGATGCGGTTTAGTCAGGTAAGTTGGTATGAATGGTTATCGTGTATATGTTATTTAAATTTATTGTTATTATGTTAATTATATTGTAAATGGCTCAATATATGAACATATCAATGCTATGATGAATTGACAAATATTGATTCCCAGTTGAACCTTTGGAATTCTTAGGATACCAATGACATGTCATTAGGGATTTCATCTTTCGGGTGCTGGTCTCGAATGTCCTACCAATAGCTAAGGTCATGTATTTGTTGCGGATTATCCGCAGCTCATGTGAGCAGCACTTGTAGCTTACATTTTGACCCACAACTCGTGTGAGCAATGATGTAAAGGAAAGGTTACGGTTATATGTAAAGGCACACTATGTGTGTGCTTTCTGAGTATCCAATATAATTCTAGATGGTTCAACGAGTAAGAAAAGGGAATGAAATGGTAATTTCACAATTGATATGTAACAAAATTTTATAAAAAGATTGATGAGTTAAATGATGTACTTATATATGGGAAATCTACTTATGTTATGGATGAGCCCATTTATATTATGGACAAGTGCCCTAACTTGTGATTTGATGATGTTGTTTATGCTTATGCTAAGCATTTGGAAACAGTAAGTAAGCTAATGGAATGAAACATAATCATATGGTAACGATAATGAATTAAATGTTGTGTTTATATATATATGGGGTTGATTTCATATATATCATGAACAAGTATGCTAACTTGTGAGTTTGATGGTGTTATATAGGCTTTATTAATCTTACGGAATTGGTAAAGGTTTATACTTATTTTATAAAGTTCATTGTTGAAATAGTATATTATGTTTAAAGTTTATACGAGCTTACTAGGCATTCATTGCTTACGTAGTTATTTTCCTTTACTTTATAAATTATCAGAAGCTCAATCGATTGGAAGTTCGTCGGAGATCTATCACACTATCCAGTGGACAATTTTGTAGTTTTTGAGTAATTTGGTTAAGGTTTATAATGGCATGTATAGGGTGCTTTGTGATGATATTATGGTGTATATGTTAATAGTGTTTTGGGATTTATAAGCTTTGGAAAGCTAGGTTGGTTTGGTACATTTTGATACTCTACCAAGTTATGTGATTTTGGTGACTTTGATGTGCTTGTTTTTAAGGTTATCTTGGCATCTTGTTAATGACTTGAGATTGATTACTTCAAATATGGTTAAGTTCATTTATGAGCTAGGTTATCATGTATGGAAATGGTAATATTATCATGTATAGGCCTTTTGTATTGATGGCTCATGGATGTACTAAATGGTTGAATTATTATGCTCATGTCTTTAAGTTATGTTTATATGATGGACTTGTATGGCTTGATAAATAAGGTCATTTTGACCACTTATAGTGATTGAAAATCATGATCTTATAGTATGTTTTGAACGATTGATGATAGTTAAATATGGTATATTTTAGTACCTATATGCACTAAGTTGATAAGTGAAATGTAGCTTATGAATATGTTAGGTAATTGATGTGCATGGTCATATGGTATGATAATGATGGTTACGAAATGGTCTTTTGTGATGTGATCTAGTTACATAATGAAGTTAGGTATTCATTCTTGAAATAAGGCAATATTAACATGTTAGAGAGATGATGCTTGGATGCATATGTGGTGTCTTTGAATAACTCATTGGTTAATTAACTTAGGACTTTAAATGGCATTTTGGTATATGTGTTGGTAATGTTTAGGTTCCCTTGAAGTATGCTTATATAGGTTTGAAAGGTCATGTATAATATGGAAAAGAAATTGTTTGATTTTAGGTAGATTTAGGTCCACACGGCCGAAGACACGGGCGTGTGACTCAATTGTGTGAGACACATAGCCTGGTGACATGGCCGTGTGACCTTACTCAAAGAGTTACACGGGTGAGGACACGAGCTGGGACACAGCCGTGTGTCCCTAGTTCGAAGTTTACATGGCCTGAGACATGAGTGTGTCTCTCAATCGTTTGAGGCACACAGCTGTGTGACCCCTATTTCCATATTTTTATGACTTCCTGGACTTTTCAAATGATTTCAAATTGGTCCAGAATTGTTTTTATAGTGTTTCTAAAGCCTTAAGGGCTCGATTTTGGGACGGTATGTATGTATATGATTGGTTTATGATTTAATTATGTTATTGAATGATACTAAGTTTAAATGTTCGTGATTTACGGTACTGCTCTATAACCTAATCTGACGACGGATACGGGTCAGGGGTGTTACAACGAGACCATTATTTTTACGAGTTGTATGATTAATTTACATTTTCAAAATAAATAATGAACTTTTTATTTAGAAATTTGTCCACTGCGATGTCTTAGATAAAATTACAATGTTTTAAATAAACAATCATAATACTTAAGTTTTACCAAAGATAAGATATCAACTAAATTCAATTTTACTTAAAACAAGTACTAACAATGATTTTTCAAGGAAACTTTAAATAGAAATCTTCTAAACGTTTTATTGCACCATTGTCATGGCCAATGTGACCTTCGAGATTTGGCCATAATGCCTAGGCCGAGTTTAGAGGGTTACACATAGACTTCCTCAAGATATTTAAAGCCTTGAATATAAACCTCCCCTTATTAGAAATACTTGGGGAAATGCCTAAATATGGTACGTTCTTTAAGGAAGTTATGTCTCATTGGAGGAAAATAGGGAGAAGAGAGCAAATTAAACTTAACGAAGAATGTAGTGCGGTAGTGTCTAGAAGAGTTCCTCTGAAAATAAAGGATCCCGGTAGCTTTACCATTCCCATTGAGATATGTGGAGTAAGTTTTGGGAAGGCCCTATGTGACCTAGGAGTCAGTATTAACCTCATGCCATTGTCAATTTATACGAGGTATGTTTGGGAGAGCTTCAGGACACGAAAGTCTCTTTACAATTAGTCGGCTGACCCATAGTATGTCCTAAAGGATTCTTTGAGGATGTGTTAGTGAGGGTTAGGCAATTCATTTTTCCTGTCAACTGTATCATGCTCGACTTCGAGGAGGTTCTAGAAATTTCTATACTCTTAAGGAGACCTTTCTTAGCCACATCTAGGGCCACCATAGACGTAGGACAGGGACAATTGACTATGGACATTGAAGTAGGAACCAAAGTTTTCACATGTGTCAAGCCTGAGACTAGGTCTAAGGATTTGTTATCGTCACAAGATTATAAGTGTCAAGTAATTGAGACAAAAAGTTATCATGCTAACAAATTTGCAACTTTCATGGAACGGTGTAATTTTTCAGGTGTTCACGGGCCACACAAAAGAATAAGAAAGTGAACGAGGATAAGAAGGAAAATATGATTCCTAAGAGGCTCCGGACACGTACTGAAGAAAAGACATGTTTGAGTGTCAATGACACTGATGAAACACCATTTCGGTGGTGTGACTGACCACCCAAAGTTGAATTTTTTACTCGATGCCTGTGGCGAATGAACAAAAATTTATAAATAATTAGATGTTTTGATCATGGACTTCATTTATTTTATCCATTTAGAATAGGATTTTAACTTTTGTTAGTTTAATTTTAAACCTGGTAGGTCAAATTTTTCAGGTTTGAGATGAAAATTGAAGATTTTGTTGTGTTTTTGAGGATAAGTTCAGTGAAATCACGATACCCGAGGGGGATACCACGACTTCAAGGACAGTTTCGAGAGGGACCAAAAATCTTTTGTGTATCGTGATATCGGGTCTCTAGTATTGCGATACCCCTAGAATTTCAAAAGTCAAAAAATTTTATTTTACATACTGATATCGTGATACCCACCCCCGGTATCGCAATATCACGGACAGACTCAAAGGTGAAAGGTCCAAAAATAGAGGATATCGCGATATCCAACCATGGGTATCACGATATCCCAGTTGGGTCATGTGATACCTGATTTCAAATGTCACGACCTGCATGTTTTGAAGGCTTTTTAAGCCTCCAAGCACCCCATTCACCTTATTTTACCACAAAACATTCATTCTAAATCCCTAAAAACTCTTCCCCTTTCTATTTTCTATCAATCTCTCTTTCAAACCCTTCCAAATTTCCTTTAAGTATTCCTTATTTTTGCTTTATTTTTCTTGTTTATTTCTTCTTTTGCAGGTTTTACACTCTTTTCATTGAGAAACACGGGACACTATTGATTCCATCAATGTATTTATAACACAACTTAAGTTTCCCATTCCTCTTTTGATATGATCTCAATTCCAAGTTTCATGAAAGGTTTCGGTGGGCTTATGCAAAAACGTTGGGATCAAGCCCAAACTAGTCATGCCCAAGTTGGGCCAAGCTCAACTACCATGTTGGTCCAAATCAATCAAGTTTTGGATGACTTCTTTAAGCAGCTTGATTGATTTAATCATGCCAATTTTAAAGACAACTTAACCTAAGTTTATTTTAATAAGCTTGCATTTTTAATTTAATTCCATAGATTTCCGTCAAACATGTTTTTATATGTCTTTTGTGTTCAAGTTCCTAAGTTGATAATTATCTTTAGCATGTGTGCATTTGTAAATTATCACATGGTATCTAGTTTGTGACATTTGATGTGTTTTAGCTCTTTGCATATGTTTGTGTCCGTCATATATAGATAACTTGAATTTCATGCATGTGGGATCAAGGATCAAGTGTCTAATTCTTAGTCTTAGCCAAATTTTGGAATGAATTACAAAGTTTGGTGGTTATTTATACTTGATGTAGGTGACTGATTGGTGTCCCAAGATTGACCATTCATTTTCTGAATACTTGCACTAGGAGAGCTTGTAGAATGTTCAAGATTCAATAATTATAAAGATACATGAGATCGTTCGTATGGGAGGACCAAGTTCATGCCTTCATGCATTCCTTAATGAGGAAGAGTTCATCAACAAACAAGGGAGATGCGCCTTATTAAATTAGCCACTGAACTAACACATACATTAACAAAAATGGGGAAAGAATTTAAGAGACTTATGATTCCCATTCATGTATTCAAGGCACGTTAAAGCTTCAATTTAATTGATGCATGAGCCATGCAAAATCCATTAGGCCATGGGGGGTTTTTGGTAATTAAAGGGCTGCACCTACATTGAATTGGATGAATACTTCCTAGCTAAGCATGCATGAATGCCCAAGTGAAGAGACAACACATTTATTCGGCCAAGCATGCATCAAACATCAAGCATAAACCGAATTTACTTCATGGAGTGTGAACACATTTATGTTTTAGTGTGAACAACTTAAGTGTTAGGTGTGAATCTGTTTATGTTAATTTGAATTCATTTTATGCTGAAATTTGAATGGCCATTTTTACGGGCCTATAAAAACCATGTAAAAGGGACATTTCTGGACACACCATTTTTTTAATATAAAACGATATTGTGAAAATTTTCTCTCCAAGGTTATTGAGTTAGTTTACTAAACTTATCAAACTTTCGAGTTTGTGACGTTCAACCCTTTGACTTATAACTTCATTTACCAACCCCGAAGTGCGACATCTTCATTATACCAAGGTTCTAGTTTTTGTCAATTTCATGTGGGCCGAGTTCGATTATAAATCTGATTCTGTAAAATATTCAAGTGCTATGGGTCGTTGTTTCCATCAACCTTTGAACCTATTCAAGACAATATTTCCATTCAATCCATTTTTTGAATGTTCCAAGTCTAGGGAAATTGCATCATCTTTTATCTTGCATTTTATACTATTGGCTTTGTTATTATTTTTGTTCCTTTATTAGAGTTTTAGTGTTGATTGGTTATGAATACGGGATAGTAATTGCATTATAGTTAGCCTGAGTAAAAATTGATAACCATGCCTCCAAGAATGAAGAAATGAGCTAAGTCCCAACCCAAACCACCTCCATCACCAGAGTATGTCCCTGATAAATTTCAATTGAAAGAGGCCGAAGCCTCTTTCTCAAACATTCAAGGATGAACTTTTATCCTTAAAAGGGGCTTTGACCCATCGGCGTCAGGTTACGAGGACGTTTGGGATTTAGTCTGTTTTCATCATTGGATGAACCTTTCCATGGTGCCCACCACACCAATTGTAATTCCAGTTGTTTTGGAGTTCTACTCCAATTAAAAATTTTCTATAAATAACAAGGTGTATGTGAGGCACAAAAAGGTCGATATATCTCTTAGAGCTATTAGTAAATATTATGACTTCCCTTATTATGAACTAATGATTTACATGCAATGGATTTGAATAAATTCGAAAATGTTTATATGGACACAATTTTATTATTTTTAACTGGGGGGAATGGAAATGAGAAGGGTACAATTAATACAGCTATCTTTTAAAAAAACTATAATGTTTCCCATCGCTAATATGTGGATGCAATTTATTAGCACTCGCATATATACCCATTACTCAACACTAATACTGTTAATAGTTTTCAAGTTGCTTTGTTGTATTATATCTTGCAGCGTAAATGAATTAGCCTCAGGAAGTGGGTTAATAAAGAGATCCAAAAATGTATATCCGGTATCAAGGTTGGGATCCATTTTCCTCACTTAATTACTGATTTGTGCCACCGTGTTAGAGTGGTGATGGGGTCTACGAAACAATTTCATCGTCTTACCACTAATATTATTGGAGACACTCTCATGCACCAATCTAAGAGCCCTATAGAAAGAAAAATACAAGAATGGAGTCAGAGGCACAAACCAAAAATAGAGATGCCTCCGACTCCCCCAAAGAAATCCACAAAGGAGAAGGTGAAAAAGACCGATGAGCCAACAAAATGGAACCGTAGGCTAGGTCGCGACGAGCGATATGACATAAGACTCCTAGAGTCAATGAAAATAGGCATGGACATGTTTGTGAAGAGCCTTGTGGGACAAAGTATAGAATGACCCGAACGGTCGAGTGATCATCCGTGGGTAAGAAAGACACGACCGAGCAACACAAAGAGGAATCAAGAAAACTTCGAGAGTGCCTTTGCATTCGAAAGGTAATCAAGAGAGGGCCTGAGAGCCTAGTGACCAATCTTGTGTACAACCGTCATGTCAGATCCCATATTTTGATTTGTAGTGCAAAAATAAAAATAAAAATAAAAGTGTGTAGCCTAGTGGTAGGAAACTCCTAAGTTTTCAAGGAGGTCTCTAGTTCGAATCCCCTTACTCTTTTATTTTTATTAAATTTTTTGTACACTTTTGCCATATGCACTTAAAGCTTGCCATCCACTGCCCTTAGTTGCCTCAAATAGGTTGATTCCCTTCCCCTTTTATGAGTCAAACTTACCTTAAGTTAGAGAACATGATCCCGTTTTTACTTCATGCCTCTCTCCCTTGCCAAAACCTGTCTTCCTTCTTATTTGTTGTGATTCAATGAACTTGGTCATAGTTAACCAAGCTTACCACTCCCATTGTCGTCCTTACCTCCTTCATTCTCCCATATTTCTACTTTTTTTCATTTCTTTCACATCCATTTTCTCTCAAATTGAAAAATAAAAGAACCACCACCCTTTTTCTTTATTCTTTGCTCTTCTTGCACCACAATCGACCCTTGTACCACCATCAACAAACCTTTTAGCCACCATAAGCACTGCTCCTCCTTGCTCTTCCTCCCTTCTGCCATCGACCATCACCATGAGCCACCGCAGATCCTTCTGCTCCTCCACCTTACTTTCTTTTATTACTCTTTTCCCCCCACTTTTTTGTCTAAAACCCATAGCCCTCCATCGTCGGATCGTCCCCGAGCCACCACTGTCACCGCATCAGTACCACCATCCCCATAGAAAGACCACCCTCGCCACTACCGATGATCGAGATTATTTCATTTTTCCCTCCTTCACTTGCCGACTCTTTAATTGATTAAACTCACATTTCTCATCACTCTATCAATCATTTTAGATCACTAAAATTATCGATCTCATTCCTTCTTCGATTCATCAACCATTCCATATTGAATCAACTGTAAGTGTGGTAATTTGGATCGTAAAATCCTTCACTTAGAGGTTTCATATCTTGGCCGAATGGTATAGTACCATAGTCTCAATATAATATTTTATTACTGTTTAATTATTATCGAACTAATACGATTTCATATCAACTTTAAAGGGCCAAACGATATTCGCAGGGGAGACCCATAACTTCACAATTGGAAATCCTCATTTCAAGAGTCTTAAATTGTGGGATAAGTGTTTATGAGACTTTTAATAATCGATCTTTTAAGTGGAAAAAATTTTATGAAAAGATCCTAATTAATATATCTTACTTATGTGTTAGATTGTCTTGCGAGATAGATAAAGGTGAAATCGTTAAAAAGGATTGTGGCAATCGGATCTACAATATAAGGTGGGGGATTTAAACTTTTAATTTAGGCATAATATGTTAACTTTCATTTTAATAATATGATATTAAATAATTAATTTAGAGTACATTAAGTACTCAAAGAGGAGCTGAAATACTCATCAAGAAGAAACCCAAATAGGTGATCCTAACCCATTAGTTTCATGAAAGGCATGTTTTATGATGTGTTGATGTATGTGATGATTACATGTGTCCAAATCTCATCTCTACGTTATATGATACATGGCTTATCTGGTATGTTGATGATTTAAATGTGTGATATATGTGTATGTGATGAGATCCATGATTTAATATGAAAAGTATACTAAAGTATGCTTAAGTGAATAAAAGTGAATATTGTGTGATATATGAAAATGTGGGCATGTATGCATGCATATATGTAAAATTAAGAAATATGTGTTATGTGAGATTGTGAGCATTATTTCATGAAAAATGTGAAAAGTGAATTATATGTGTTAAATTTGACAAATGGTCATATCACATGCATGGGGTGAGTTTTATGAAAGGTGGAAGTTATGTGCCAGTTTATCTGCGATTATGTGGTCGTTATTGAAAATTATGTGGTGGCTTGTCCATATATGGTGTGTTATTAGATGGACAAGTTCTGGGGAACTCGATAATGATGTGTAGCGGAGATGGGTAGGAAATTCTTCAAAATGTGCATTGTTACATAAGCATGTCTCGATATATTCTTGTATGTGTACCTGTGATTATCTGAGATTTCTTCGAATATGATTTATATACTGAAAAGGATGTGTTTAATTGATATGTTGTTATGTATGTTACAATATTTTAATGATCTCACACTGGGCTTGTAAGCTCACCCATCTTATGTGTATGTTTCAGGTAATCCTCGTAATAAGGACTCAGATGTGGATTTTCAGTGATGCTCTCAGTTGTGAACTTTTTAATAAATTATGGAGTTTGTTTCATTTTATGAATTTTTATGGACTTTCATTTGGGTCTGTTTTAATAACTTTTTGGGACTTTATTTTAAATTGTGGATTGTGGCTTGGGGATTTTCCTTTCTGATATTTTGAAATGATTGCATGGATTGCTTATGTTGGATTTCAATTTTAAATGATCATTAAATGTTTTTAAGAATTAGTATTTGATAAAAATATACTTTCAAAAGTTATAATACAATTATTTTAATAAAAAGGAACAAATAAATTTTATTTAAAAGAACATGATATTTTCAAAATGACATGTTTCAAGGATAAATGGACTTTTCTTATGAAAATGTTTTGGCTATATTCATGGCCCAAGTAATTGCTCAGATTGGGTCGTAATGTTTATGCCCGGTCTGAGGGGTTACATTTAGTGGTATTAAAGCCCGGTTCAAAACTCAAACCATGGGAAAAGTGTTTTCGAAAAACTATAGACTATAAAGCCGATCCAAGACTCTTGAAGCTGATCCAAGGTAAGTGTTCTTCAGATGTGAAACTATAGACTGTGCAAACTATAGGAAACTATAAATTGAGGCAAACTCTAGATCATGAAAAAAATAAAAAGTGGGACTCATATAAACCAATAAAATAAAATTTCGATTGAAAATGTTCAATTGATAACGATAAAAACTTGTCTCTATTAACAACATAGATAGAGCTTAAAATAAGTACCCACGGAGTTAGGACTAGAGGAATGAAAGCTCACGGAGAGCCGGGTCAGGGAACCCAAGTCAACTTATCTACATCCAAGATGTGAACCTCTGAGGAAGTTGCAAAAAATGTGGAATGTGCACCCACTATTGAGCAGATTTAGCAAGAGCCTGCGAACGAAGCTGTATCGCAAGCCCTGTTACGAGTAGCGGGTGCCCAAACTAGAGCTCAAAGTCATGGTACATTACTGAGAGGCTCCGTTCGAGTAGGGTCGAGTTGTTTAGGGGGGTTGTTGGGATGACCCCCACTGTAGCTGAGTATTCATCAGAGGCTACAGAGTGAATCCTTGATGATATGGTGTGCACCTTGGAGTAGAAACTTAAGGGGACTATGTCATTATTTCATGATGAGGCCTATCGCTAGTGGCAGGCCACTGTGAGAGGTACCGAAGCTGATCGATTAACGTGGTAATATTTTCTGGAGGCCTTCCAAAGAAATATGTGGGCGTATGGTACTAAAGGCCAAAAGACTAGAATTTATTAAGCTCAGACAGGGTGACATGTCTGGGGCTGATTACGAGGCTGAGTTTCTGAGGCTCAGCCATTATGCTCTAAGTATGGTAGCAGATGAGCAAGATAAGTGTGTCTGATTTGAGTTTGGGCTAAGATCTGAATTGATGATGCAAGTAGCTCCACTTTAAGAGAGGGTTTTCGAAGCTTTGGTGGAGAAGACTAAGATCTGTGCAGAGGTTAGGCACATTAAGCGTGAATGAAAGGAGCAATCAAGAGTTCCTACAGAGAGAGATTCCAGCCCAAATGGGCAGACTTAATGCCCAGTTAAGCGAGCTAGAGATATCGACCCCTCCTAAGTATATATCTGGGCTGCTGGTGAGATCTAGGTTCTTTTGCTTGTACAATGGCTCAGTTGTTGTCACGACAAAGTTCTATAGCATTTGATATGTTAGGCACAACCCCTAGTTCAAATATGAACTTCTTGATCCAAACAACAACTTTTGCAGCCTCACTAGTTGCATATACTCGGCCTCAGTTGTAGAATCAGCTACTATATCTTGCTTTGAACTTTTCCAGCTCACAGCGCCCCCATTAAGGCAAAACAAAAAACCTGATTGCGATCTGAGTCATCCTTGTAGGTTTGGAAGCTAGCATCAGTGTAACCTTTTACACTTAACTCTTCCTCACCTCCATATATAAGGATGTATCATTAGTCCTTCTCAAATACTTAAGGATATTTTTAACTGCGACCCAATAACCTTCATCAGGATCTACTTGGTACCGACTCATCATGCTTAAAGCATAGGATACATCTGGACGAGAACATAGCATGGCAGACATGATAGATCCAATAGACGAAGCATATGGAATCTTACTCATGCATTCTCTCTCTTATGAAGTTGAAAGGAAAATTTCCTTCGAGAGGGAAATATCGTGTCTCATAGGTAGGAATCCTCTCTTAGATTCTTCCATACTAAGCCTTTTCAGTACTTTATCTATGTATGTACTTTAGCTTAAACCTAGGAGTCATCTTGAACTATCTCTATAAATTTTGACTCCTAATATGTATGTAGCCTCGCCCAAGTCTTTCATAGAAAAACAACTTCTTAACCAAGTATTAACAGACTGTAGGCTAGGTATGTCATTTCCTATGATAAGTATATCATCTACATACAATACCAGTAATACAATAGTGCTCCGACTATTATTCTTTTAAACACAAGGCTCATCTTCATTTTTGATAAAACCAAACTCTTTGATCGAATCATTAATATGAAGATTCTAACTTCGGGAAGCTTACTTTAATCCATAAATGGATCTTTATAGCTTGCATATCTTACAAACATCTTTTGTAGCGAAAAAACCTTCAGGTTATGTTATATACACATCCTCTTCCAGTTTCCCATTAAGGAAAGTTGTTTTGACATCCATCTACCAGATTTCATAATCAGGAAATGCAGCTATTGCAAGTAAGATCCGGATGGATTTAAACATAGCAATAGGAGAAAAGGTTTCATCATAGTCAATACCATGAACTTGGTGAAAACCTTTAGCGACTAATCGCCCTTTGTATGTTTGTACATTACGATCCATGTCGGTTTTCTTTTTTAAAACCCACTTGCACCCTATGGGTTTAACACCTTCAGGTGGGTCAACCAAGACCCATATTTGGTTTTCTAACATGGAATCCATCTTAGACCTCATGGCCTCAAGCATTTGTTAGAATTTGGGCTCGACACCACTTCCTGATAAGTCATAGGGTCATCTTGATCTATAAGTAGAATATCACCATGTGTTGTAATGAGAAATCAATATCTCCCAAGTACATGATGTTCTCTTAAAGATCTTCGCGGTAGTTGTGATTCCAAAATAGTTTATTCTTCTGCAACAACTTGTGGAACATGTTGTTGTTCAATCCCTAGTTTAGTGATCTATTGTTGTTCTTTAATTTCTCCAACTTCTATTCTTCTACCTTTTCCTTTTCTAAAGATAAACTCTCTTTCAAAGAAGACTTCTGCCCAAGCAACAAGCACTTTATTCTCGATAGGATTGAAGAAATAATATCCTTTAGTTTCCTTAGGATATCCCACAAAGATGCACTTCGAGATTTGAGTTCAAGCTTAGTAGACATTTGACATTTAACATAAGCTTCACAACCCCAAATCTTCATGAAAGACATACTAGGACACTTCCCAGTCCACATCTCATATGGTGTCTTTTGAACCGATTTAGATGGAACATGATTCAATGTGAAAGTAGTTGTTTCAAGTGCAAGTCCTTGAAAGAAAGTAGGAAGATTAACATGACTCATCATTGATCAAACCATGTCTAACAATGTTCGACTTCTCCTTTTAGAAACTCTATTCAATTGTGGAGTACCAGGGGGTGTAAGTTGTGAGACAATCCCACATTCTTTCAAATACTCATCAAAATCTAAGCTTAAATATTCTTCTTGATCTGATCAAAGTACCTTCATACTTTTGTCTAGTTGTTTTTGTACTTCATTTTCAAATTCCTCAAAATTTTCAAGGGCTTTAGATATATGGCGCAGAAGATAAATATACCCACATCTACTTAAGTCATCACTGAAAGTAATGAAGCATTAAAAACCTCCTCCGGCTTGTGTGCTCATTGGTCTACATACATCACTATGTATTAAGCCAAATAAATCAATAGCTTGCTCACTCTTACTACTAAAAGGAGTTTTAGTCATTTCACCCAACAAGCAAGACTCACATATATCCAATTGTTCAAAAACAAAAGAGTCCAAAATTCCATCTTTATGGAGCTTTGATATGTGTTTCTCACCTATGTGGTCCAATCGAAAATGCAAAATATAAGTTTGATTAAAGTCATTTATTTTTTATTTCTTAGTATTTATGTTATAAATGGGCATATCTTAATCTAAAATATAGAGGTCATTTACTAATTGTGTCAAACCATAAAAATGTTATCGAGATAAAATAAACAACAATTATTCTTAATAATTATCTCAAAACCAATTTTGTTTAAATAAGAAATTGAAAAAATGTTTCCAGTCAAACTTGGCACAAAATAACAATCTTCCAAAATTAAATCAAGCCCACTAGGCAATGATAAAATATGTGTTTCTATAGCTAATGCAACAACTATTGCTCCAATTCCAACTCTCAGGTCCACATCTCCTTTAGCCAAATTCCTACTCCTTTACAATCCCTATACAGAGGTAAAATATGAGAATCACAACTAGTATCTAATACCCAATAAGTAAAGATGTTGATAAATTAATATCAATAACATAAATACCTGAAGTGGACGCTCCGCTTTCCTTTGCCTTCTTGACCTCTTCAAGATAGGTAGGGCAGTTCCTCTTTCAGTGTCCGGTCTTACTGCAACAGAAACATTTTCCTTCCTGAGTAATTCCTTATTTAGGTTTCAATGAAACTATTCCTTTATTGGGTTAGGCCTTGCCATTGCCCTTAGACTTTGCCTTAGTATTAAGTTTTCCTTTTCCCTTGTCCTTGCAGACCATCAGAATGGGCTTAGGTCCAACCTTTTTCATGCTACATTCAGCAATTCACAACATGCTAAGTAACTGTGGCAAAGTCTTATTAATTTCATTCATGTTGAAATTGAAGACAAATTGGCTAAACCTATCCGACAACGATTGCAGGATGACATTGGTGGCCAACTCCACACCTAGAGGGAATCCTAGTTTTTCAAGGCTTTCAATATAGCCTATCATCTTGAGAATGTGAGTTCCCACAAGAGTTCCCTCCACCTTTTCACATCGGAACAGAGCTTTAGAGGTATCGTACCTCTCTTGACATGCTTGCCCCTCATATAATTCCCTGAGGTGGTGGATCATATCATAGGCAACCATATCCTTATGTTGCTTTTGAAGCTCAAGAGTCATGTGACAAGCTTTAGACATCCTATGTCTAACATGTCATCAAGATGCTTCTTATAACCATCCTTTCTAGATCTAAAGGCATTAGCTATTGGTTCATAAGGAACGGGCTCTTCAATGAAATATAATTTTTGTTCTTGTTTGAGGACAATCCTCAAGTTACGGAACCAATTAAGGAAGTTCAAGCCATTCAACTTGTCCTTCTCAAGGACAGATCGCAATGATAAAAAGTGTGTTGTTTTTCATAATAAATCTACAATAATAAAATATGCTCATGAGTACATTTACCAAGTTTAATATAATTATTAAAAATGACTTTATTAAATGATGCTCCCACTATTTTATTCAAAATCAATAACCTTCATATTTTAATTTCGAAAAGACTTTCTCTAAAGTTTTCTAGTGGATAAGGATCCATATTTCACCTCTTCTTAAGTCAGATTTGGCTTTACTCTTAAGATTATAGCTACATAGGTAAGCAACACTTGCTAGTTAAATCACATGTAACTCCTCTATTTTGTGAACAACTCTTGTTCCAATCATCTCATGATTATCCAAACTCTGGCCTCTAGGTATCTAGTCCTGTTAGAGTAACCTAGTTATCTTATTAACCAATATTATAACCAGCGAAAATCACTTACTTATTTTTCATGTTTGACTAAGATAGATACATGTACTTCCCTTTAGTAGAACCTACATTGTATTGATCGAAGCTTTAACGAGGGTTAATATTGGAATGCTATCTTAACTTAATATTTTATTGATGGGTTTTAAATTAAATTAATCTCATCATTAATGGTCAAAATTTGTCCATTTTAATCATTTAATTGATCTTATCAATGTCCTGTAACATGCATGCTAATATATCATCCATTGTATCATATACAAGAAAAATATAAAGCAGTAAATAAATGCATTAAAACTAAGGTGTTCCTCCCAAGCCAATAGGAGAACCGACAGGAATCCTAAGGGTGTATGTCATTTCTCTAGCTTCCTTTCCACTTTAAGTAGCCCAACATTCTTTTCCTCTAATCCACAACAACCTGTACATTTTACAATTATAAAAACTCATTTTACATACGAGGGAGTAAGATGAGAAGAGAAATACAAGAGAAATATAGAAAGGCGTGACACGCAGACCATATTTATAAAATTATAACATTTACAATTAATAAATTAAATGAGCTACCAAGCTATAACCATGCATTTTCAGAACACCATGCATATCACACATAGTAGACAATATATGATACATTTTATTTAATGGCATGTTAATGTGAATTACCAAATAGTCCCTTCAATTAATGTTGTCTACCAATAAGGGTTAGGGGGCAAAGCCCCCTGCAGGGGTCCCGCGCCTCGGTGCTGCGAAAAATTGTTACTGCTTGATAACTTTTATTAAAACAAAATAATATATATTTTTTAAAGAAAATTCAATCTAAAATGCTTCTTACTAGAACAACTTTTGTTCATTTTTCGAATGTAATCAACAAGTTAACAATTAACTTTGAATGACAAAAACCCCATTGCCCCAAAACAGATTCATTAACACTTAACAAACCATATACAAGATCCAATAGGCTTCAAAATCAATTATTAACACTTAATCATTGATTGAGAGGAACAAATAATCACATAATTTTAATAGATTAAACATGCACGTTTTAAACAACAGTTAATAGATATCATATATTCATAAAACAGATTGATTAAACATATCAAATAACATGTATCTTATACAATTGCATCAACCAATCAATTTAATCCAAAATTCGTATCATACAGGTGGCTCTAATACAACTGTTGGGACTGTTGGTAGCCTCGTGGTGTAGCAAAAAAATATTATAGCGATCCGTAGCCCTGGATCCATGTATTAGGAATGAAACAGGTTGAGATACGGTTGAAAATAAACCTTCTTAACTGAAAACGATGAGAGGATAATGTTAATTCGATGTTGATTCCAAGCTACAACGAAAATGTTTCGGCCTCTACGTAGTCCACCCGATATTAAAACATACAGCAAAACTCTCTTGAAATTATTCTAGAGAGAAATCTCCCAAAACGACTGCTAGACCTTTTTCTTAAGTTTCTTTTTAAAAATCTCTTACACTAATTCCAGATTTTGGTATGCATATATTGGAAACGAAATCAAATCTTATAGAGAATATATGGAAAGTATTAAACATGTTATATTCTTTCAAAAAATAATTATGACATATGGGAAGTATTAGAAACGTTACATTCTTTCCAAAAGAAATATAACTAACATGTTTCAATGTGTGATCAAAATCATAATAATAATTTATTATAATAATTTCTATAAACTATATTCTCGTTAAAATTTTAAATGAATAAAATTCATAAATTAATTTTAACTATGTTCTCTATTTGTGCACAACAAACTTGTACATTTAATTCATTTAATATTTAACTATCGAATTAAAATAATTCAATAATTAATTTAATTCATGTGACAGCTTAAACACAATACCAAATTTTTTCTATTTTGTTCATTTTAACCATATGGCGTGACCCTGTAGGTTCTTGTAACATTAGCAGTAATACTAAAACATTTCTAATAATACAAGCAATGAATAGCATCTAGCAATGCATCACTGCTACCTAAGTTACAAGAAGTAGTAATTCAACATAATCTTACTGTGATAATCTTTTCATGTATTATATCATTTTATCATTAATATCTAGATTGGACACAATTCATGGAATAGTCACCCTTGTATAGTCCAATCTCATATTTCTTGATTTTATAAGTAGACTACAATAAACAAATAAATGCGATCTCTCATATCAACTTATTCGAGCATGGTCATTGGAAAGACGGAAATGCGCAAGTGTACACAATTGCAACAAGTAATAAAGTAACAAGAAAATGTCAATTTATCTTACCTACAGGGACTGTGAAAGAAAATATTTATGAAATGCGACTTTAAACAATTTGGTGAAGGAAAAACATGTTGATTTGAAGAAGTGTTTATAAAAACTAAAAATTAACTAAGAAAAGAAAAAGTAAAAATTCCAATGCGTGATTTCTAAAAAGACAAGTTTTAATGTCAGCTTATTCAACTGACGGTAATCAATACACAGCTTCAAAGACCCATCTTTCTTTTTCACATAAAGGACTGGAGCTCTCCACGGTGACACTTGACCTTACGAAGCCATGACCAAGTAACTCTTGTAACTGTGCCTTGAGCTCTTTAGGTGCCATGCGATGGTCGACGGCAGAAAGGAGGAAGACTAAGGAAGGGCAGTCCTTATGCTGGCTAAGTGGTGTGTTGATGGTGGTACAAGGGTCGGTTGTGGTGGAGGAAGAGCAAAGACTACAGAAAATGGGTGGTGGTTCTATTTTTTTTCAAGTATGGCAGAATGAATGAGGTAGGGATGACAATGGGAGACAAGCTTGATCAGCTACGACCAGGTTCATTGAATCACAACAAATAGGCAAGAAGAGAGGTTTTGGTAAGGGAGAGAGACATGGAGTAAAAAGGGGATCATGTTCTCTAACTTAAGGTAAGTTTGACTCATAAAATGGGAAGGGAATCAACCTATTTGAGGCAACTAAGGGGGCTGGACGGAAAGTTATAAGTGCACAAGGAAAAATGTGCAAAAATTTTAATAAAAATAAGGGAGTAAGGGGGTTTGAACTAGAGACCTCCTTAAAAACTTAAGAGCTTCCTACCACTAGGCTACACACAGCTTTATTTTTATTTTTTCACTACAAATCAAAATATGGGATATGACAGCCTCCATCCTTAAACAAACACAGCCTAGCAAACATTGTTCTTAACTTACCTATCGCTTTTCTACTCAATACATCGGGCACAACATTAGCTTTACTCGGATGGTACTCAATGTACAATTGTAGTCTTTTAGTAGCTCTATCCAATGCCATTGTCTCAAGTTCAACTCCTTCTAGGTAAGGAGATACTTAAGACTCTTATGATATGTGTAGATGATACACCTCTCCCTATAAAGGTAGTGCCTCCAGATCTTAAGAACGAAAATCATTGCAGCCAATTCAAGATCATGTGTAAGATAGTTACACTTATGCGGTTTGAGCTGCCTCGAAGCATAAGCCATTACTTTCCCGTCTTGCATCAATACACATCCAAGACCTATATGAGAAGCATCACTGTAAACCACATACTTCTTACCAGACTAGGGTTGGATCAATACGGGGGGCCTGAGTTAACACTGCTTTGAGCTTTTCAAAACTGGCCTGCTATTCATCAGTCCACTTATGCAGTGCACTTTTTCTCAATAGCTTCGTCATCGATGCAGCAATCAAGGAAAATCCTTCGACAAACCTACGATAATACCCAAAAAGTTTGAGAAAACTTCAAATCTCACTAATATTCTTAGACTGCTTCCAATCCAGAATAGCCGCGATCTTCTTAGGGTCAATATAGATACCCTTAGTGGATACCACATGTCCCAAAAAACATCACTTCACGGAGCCAAAACTCACACTTACTAAGTTTTGCGTACAACTTTTCCTCACGTAAAGTTTGAAGGACTAACCTTAAGTGTTCCTCATACTCTAACTCGGACTTGGAGTAGATCAAGATGTCATCGATGAATACCACTACGAACTGACCATGATAAGGCTAGAAGACTCTGTTCATGAGGTCCTTGAAAGCAGGGGGAGCATTTGTAAGCCCGAAGGGCATCATTAAGAATTTGTAGTGCCCACACTGAGTCCTGAAAGTTATTTTTGGTATATCCACTTCTCTCACTTACAACTGATAGTAACCTGACCTCAAATCAATCTTGGAGAAAATGTTGGCACCCCTAAATTGATCAAAAAGATCGTCAATCCTCAGTAAATGGTACTTATTCTTCATAATTAGTTTGTTCAACTAACGATAATTGATACAAAATCTCATCGACCCATCCTTCTCCTTAACAAAAAACATTAGAACTCCCCACAATGATCCACTAGGCCTTATGAAGCCACAATCAAGAAACTCTTGTAACTTCACTTTGAGCTCTTTAAGCTCTTCAAGTGTCATGTAATAAGGTGCAATGGACACCGGTGTTATCCCAGGCAGCAACTCAATTTTGAATTTGACCCCATGTTCTGGAGGTAAATCGGGCAACTCTTTGGAAATGACATTTGGAAACTCTTTCACCACTCGAATGTTCTCCAACACTGCACCATCCACATTCGTATCCAAGATATAAGCTAGATAGGTCTCGCATCCTTTACAAATTAGATTATCCACTACCAAGGCAGAGATCACATTCGATAAATAATTTTGACACTCTCAAATCAAGATTATCTCTTTCTCCTCCAGAGTCCTTAGGGTAACTTTCTTCATGTTACAGTCAAGGCTAACCCGATGTTCACTCAACCAATTCATTCCCAATATGAGATCAAATTCTCCAAAAGGTAATTCCATCAAATTCTCTAAAAGGTAATTCCATTAGATCTGCAAGAAATACCTCACCTTGGACTTTCAATGGACATCTCCTATATATCTTGTTCACATACACAGATTGTCTTAAGGGACTAAGGATAGTTACATCGCTTACAGTCTTATCTACCCAAATTCCCTGTTTATCAGCCATTTCACAAGAAACATATGAGTGGGTAGATCAATTTTCAATTAATGTAAAGTATGGAAAAACATTAATGGTAAAAGTATTTACTATCACATCAACTGCGTCACGATCCTCTCTAAGTTTAGCCGTATACATAAGTGCTTCTTGCCTCGCATCAGTCGGATTAGCACCCTAACCCGGTGCTTGTTGCCTCTGTCCAGTGTTTCTGCCTCTATTATGGCCCTAATCTCTTTGGACTACTATCTACCTCTCTAGTTTGGCGCTCGATTCTGTCCCGGTGCTTGTATCTGTTTATTAAGTTCTGGACAATCTTAGATCTTATGATTTAGTGACCCGCACTTCAAACATGTACCCATGCTCTTCGAATAGTCACCCAAATGTCTCTTGCTACAAGTGGTACAGTTCTAAATTCTGCCTTTCATTGCAATAAAGTTTTATCGGGGTCGATCATATCTAGCCCACTTGACTGGATGCGAAGCCTGCACATGTGGGCCTGACTCTCTCTTTGTAGGAACTCTTGCTTGCTCCTTCCTTTTGCGCTCTATGCACCTAACTTCCTCACATATTTTGGTTTTCTCCACCAAAGCTTTGAAAACCCTTTCTTGAACGAAGCCACTTGCATCATCAAATCTAACCTTAGCCTAAACTTAAATTGACCACATTTATCCCACGTCAATCGATCAGCTTAGGTACCTCTCACAATAGCCTACCACCAGCGATATGCCTCATCTGGTAGCAATGACACCTCCCTCTGAAGCATCTATTCAAGAGTGCACTTCATATCATCTAAGATCGTCTTCATAGCCTCCAGCCAGTATTCGGCTACGGTGGGGGTTGTCCTAGCAATATCCATAAACAACTTGGCCTTACTTGAATGAAGCCTCTCAACAATAGTGTCACGATTGTTAGCTACAATCTGAGCACCCATAACTTGCTCTAACACTCAAAGTACGGCCTGCGATACAGCCTCATTGACAAACTCATATTGACTCTCCTTAACAGTGGGTACACGTTCAACATTTTTCGCTGCTGGCTCAAGGGTTTGCACTTGGGATAGAGATGAGTCGACTTAGGTTCCCTAACCTTGCTCTCTGCGAGCTCTTATTCCTAGAGTTCTAACTCTGTGAGAACTCATTTTAAGTTTTCTAAATGTCTGTCAATAGGGATAAGTTATCACTTGAATATTTTTCAATCGAGGTTGTACTCTCTTAATTAACACTTATCTCACTATTTATCATTTTCATAATCTAAAGGTTTCAAAGTCTATAGTCTAAAGTTTTCAAAGTTTTCCAGATCTATAGTTTTCACAGTCTAGATTTTTCAAATCTAGAGAACACTTACCTCGGATCGGCTTCGAGAGTCTTAGATTTTTACAATCTTTTTTAAAATACCCTTTTATAATGCATGAAGTTTTTCAAAAACACTTTACCTATAGTCTGAGTTTTGAACAGGGTTCTGATACCGCTAAATGTAACCCCTCAAACCTGGCCTAGACGTTACAGCCTAATCTAAACGATTACATGGGCCATAGATATGGCAAAAACTTGAGTTGAAGTACATTGGTTTAATCTTTGAAAAACATGTGCTAGTATTTCTCTTAAATACGATGTTTTTAATAAAATTTTGAAAGAACCCTTGTTTAAATTTGTAAAACAACTTGATGATCTTTAAAATCAATTGAGTTTGTGAAAAATGATTTTATTAAAAAAATACCAAATTATTTAATCCATAATAACAATCCATGTAGATTGTCCGTTGTCCAAAGTTTAAAAATCCCATGCCGTAGTTCAATAGTCTATCTTAAAATAAAATCCCAATAAGAAGTCATAAAGTCAATAAAAGTCCAAAACAAATGAAAATAGATATCTTGAATACAAAAAATAGATGTAAGAGTCAGCTTAGAGACTCACCTTACACCCACAAACAACAACTTGATCTTCATTTCCAAACATCCATCACAAAATCTCAACAATTCACTGCTTATAAGAAATAAGGATACCATTAAAACTCATTCATATAATTTTTATCATCTGAAACCCAATAACCTCCATGCAACACCTTACTATCTCATCTCACTATTTACACACATAAAATAAACTTACTCTTTCAGAAGTCGACATGCACGTCCATAATACTTACCCAAGATATGAAACAAACTTCTATAAGAATTTCGATCCTTAGTTTTAGCTTAGCAAGAAATATCCTTGATAAACTCCAAATAGAGACATAAATGGTGTTTTCAAATAAAAGGAACAAGATTACTATCTCTCATTTTCTTTTCTAAAGCTCATATCAAGACATATCTATATATATATACATAGAAAACCCATGTTTCCATAGTGGATTTAACAAATGTCATCAACCTTCAACACTGCCCTCTCAAGGGTTAATAGTTGTAAAGTTACTCTTACAAGAGTTTATAATCTTTACGTATCTTTGATTTACCCTATCGTTCATTCCTAATCATCTCGTAAAAATGTAACTTGCACAATAACTTGGAAAACTTGGCGCACCTTACCTTTGGTGTTAACCTCGTTACCGAAAGAACCCTTAATACTCTTATCATTCCCTTCATTTCTGCATACTCAAAATACATTCTTTACCTTATACTCTATTATAAACTAACCGCCTTAAGTATACGCCAAAGGCATCAATTGGGTAGATAAGACCGCGCCACTTAGATTGCTTTGGGCTACTCGCCCAACGCAGGACCTGTAATTTTGGGGTACAATACTGGTTAGTTAATAACTAATTCACTAATAAAACTTGAATTCTGAAGTTAATTGCAACCACTGAAGTGAGTTAATCTTTTGTTTGTTATTCCAGAGTTTTTTCGTTTGTCAACTTTGTTTTAGTAATTTAATTTTTACTTTATGACCTTAATTGTTAGCATTAATTATCATAATATAATTTTTAGTGATTACTATTTAGACCTACTACTATAGACAATATTTTTAGATTTAATCCAACCTCTCTTAAGTACGATCCTCGAAATACTTACTAGTGTTTCGTTGTAACACAAAACTATATTACAATTTGACATTTTTGCTTGCAAATACCACACTTTAATTATATATATTATTTACATGATTTTTATACTAAACATTCGTACGTTTGGAGGCGATCAAGTTGTTGGCATCGTTGCCAGGAAGTTTGACATTAAATTTAACTTTTTTATACAATTAGTAAGATAAATAGGAAAATTAAAAATTATAGATATGATTTTTATTTTCTTTTATTTTTAATTTTATTTGCTTATTTTTATTATGTGTCTTTGATTTTAGTTTATGACTCGAAGTGGAAGTACTCCAATCGAGTCACATATCGATCTGTAACGATTTCTAAGATGCAATTGTCAATTAATGCAAAATGATCCACTCGTTGTAGCTGGCATACCTCGGGAAAATCCATTTTTTGATGATCCACTTGAACCATAAGTACAAATTCATAGAGAGTTACTAATGGCTCAAAAGACACTATGCGAGTATGCACTACCAACGCTAGATGTCATGCGAGGCAGTATTGAATGACCAACGATCAACTCCAATAATTATTAGATTAAGACGGCGACAATTCAGATGATCATTGTAACAACTCGTTTTTCAGTGGTGTTAGAAATAGTGGTTTCGGGCCACCAAATCTGACAAGTAAGTTCGTAAATATTATTATTTAATCTTTACGAGTCAAATGTGATTTTTTTTAAAAAAATTTGATTTGACAATTTATGTTATTTAAGCGATTAATTAAGTTCAAGTGGTAAGACCCTAAGGTCAAGTGGTTTTAGAAATGAGGTATCGGGACCTTGTTTCCATAAACCAAGCCGTAAATATTGATAAATGAAATGTCATTAAGGTGATATTAAAGTTTCGTTGAAAAATTTTAACGTTTTGATAGTTAATTAAGCGAAAAGGACTAAATAGTAAAAGTTGAAAAATCAATCGCTATTAGTTTAAATGTGTTAATTGATTAAAGAATTATAATTGAATAGCCTTATTGAGTAACTAGTCATCCTAAAGATAGTGGGATGGTTGGGTGCTTTAATTTCTTTTAATTATAATGTTTTATATGTTATTTTATTAATAAAATAAAATAAAAGGTTAATATAATAATGAAAACATAATAAAAAATAAAATATAAGTGAATATTCATCATCTTTCTTCTATTTTGGAACTGAATACCATGTCGTTAAGGATGAAGCTTTCGGCAACGGTGATTTTCTCTTGATTGGTAAGTGATTCTTACCTAGTTTTTAGTAATTTTGATGTTTTTAAGATTGTTGCAACTAGGTCTAGATAGCCCGTACCTTCGATTTTAAAATTGTTAAAGATTTTGAATGTTGCCATTGGTAAATCTAGTGATTTTTTATGTTAAATGATGAATTTGAAATATTAGTTGTTATTTAAAAGTATTTTGTTAAGTGATTTTTGATAAATTTATCGATTAGGGACTAAATTGCTAAAATAATAAAAGTACAAGGATTTGATGTGAAATTATTGCAGAAATGGGCTGGGAGACTGTACATATTCGGTTAGTGTAAAATTCCAATAAAAATGGTTAATTTGCATGTTTTAGGCTTAGGGACTAAATTGAATAAAAGTAAAATTTTAGGGGCAATTTTATAAAAATGTCTAAAATGACTAAATTGCATAAAATACATTGTTTTACTGTCTAGATTAATATATTGAATAAAATTATTAATTTAGATCAAGATTGAGTAGAAAGTCGAGGAGAATGGAAAATTACCAAAATGCCCCTAAACTTTGTCATTTCTGCAATTTAGCCAGGTAAGTTCATAACTTAGTTAGTACAATTAATTATTGTTTCGATAAATTATTATCTATTTGTGTATATATGTGAATCAAATTTGTCAGCTTGAAGGAAACGAATAAAACCAGGGTTGAAAGAAATTATGGCAACACAACATAAAAATGTACAAGACCATGGTTGGACCATGGCAATGTTTATGTAAGACCATAGCGAGGCTATAGTAGTTTTTTAGACATAAGACCAAGGTTGGACCATGGTAGTGTATATATATATGTAAGACCATAGCTGGGCTATAGCATTCTAATGATAAGACCATAACTGGGTTATGGCATTATGAGCGTAAGACCATGGCAAGGCCGTGGCAGTGCATATGTAAGACCATAGTTGGACTTTGGCATAATATGAAACATGTACCAGGGTTTCAATCGTCTTTACAGTGTTCATCGAATATGAAATGGGATGATTTCGACCATCAATTAAAGAAAATAGATGGTTTCGACCATCGTTTAGCACACTTGTGTGAGCTCCGGTAAGGGTTCTGATTGACTTCACTATGACAAATAAGGAAAGGTATGATGTACCAATGATCAAAGTATAAATGTTCATGATTATGAAAGGTATGATTTAAGTGATGTTATTTTTATGTACCATATCTTACCATGTGATGATATTGCTAAGTTATGTGTTTAATCACTAGCTTGTGACTATGGTAAATGTTATGTTTATGTCTTTTGTGTTATGCAAATGAAATGGTAAGTGTTCAATATGAACCAAGACATGTGTGTATGAAACTTATTGAAATGGTGATACATGGAAAACATGATATGTATGAAAGATGATAAATCCAATTGGATCATGCTCAAGTATAATGATTATCTATATTAAGTTCACATGAATTATATTCAATTATGCTAACATGTGTTTTTGTTAGTGCTTAGGCTTGTGCCAAGTTTATGGTTGAATTATATCATGTTTAATCTTAATGAAATACGTCGAAACGGTAAGTGCTCAATTGGTAACGTGCTTATGTTCATGAAAAGGTGGTATAAATCAAAGTATGTAATTTCTTATGAAATGTTTTATCATGTAGTTTATTCCAAAAGAGCTATGTTTAAATGAACTAGCTTGTAGTCATGGTTGATGTTATGCTTATATCTTGTGTGTTATGCATATGAAACGAGTGAAGAAAGGTAATGAAATGGTAAATTCATAGTTGAAATGAAATTTGATGAAAAGGGAATAATGAGTTTGATAGATGTACTTATATGTGAGAAATTTACGTATGCTATGGATGGATATATCTATATCTTGGATAAATACACTGAGTCGGGAATTGATAATGTCGTTTAGGCTTATTATAAGCATTGAGAACGGAATGGAAATTAAGTAAATTGAAAGGTGTATAATCTTATAGAAAGGTTGATGATTATAAATTACATCCCATAAAATCCTATCATGTTATGAATTATAAATATATGGGGCATTAATAAACTTACTTATTTGTAAGTCAATGATTATATACATTGTTGAATCTTATGGAATTGGCATAAGTTTATGTTTATTCTATACAGTTTAATATTGAAATGGAATATTATGCTTAAATTTTATACGAGATTACTAAGCATTCATTGCTTACGTAGTTATTTTTCTTAACTTTACAGATTATCAGAAGCTCGATCAGGTTGAAAGCTAGTTGGAGATCCATCACACTATCCATCGAATTTATAGGTAGATTTTGAGGTTTTAGTCGTGGTTATAATGGCATGTATAGGTGGACTATATCTAATGTTTAATTGATGAGTTTGGCATGTATATGTATGTGGTTTTATGATGATATTTTGACATTTTCGTGCTTAAATGGTTAATGTTGAAATGGTCAAGTAGATGTATGTTTTTAATGATCAATTTGGCATATTTTGTTGAGGTTTGACATTTGGTCAATTGTGCTATGTCTTAGCATGATGCTTTGTGGTTGTGTATATTGATTTATGCCAAAACAGGTATGTATTTAGGTCAATTTTAATATTTATGTTTGAGGTACCTTTTTGGCATATTGGTTGTATGCAAAAATACCATATTGACCTAGTTTTATTATGCATGTTTTAGGTACATTTTTGAATGTTTGAAATAGGTGCAAATGGCTTGTATGTATGAACATGTTTTAGGTGAGGGAAATGGCTTTAAAATGGCCTATTTCTTGTCTACACGGCCTGGGACACAAGTGTGTGTCTCAGTCGTGTGAGTAAAATAGCCATGTGACACGGTAGTGTGTTCCCTGTAGGTTTTTAAAAGTTGCATTTCGAGAGTTACATGGCTTGGCACACTTACGTGTGGTTTGGCTGTGTGAACCAAGTCAGAGAATTACACGGGCACGAACAGGGGCTAGGACACGACCGTGTGTCTGTCTGTCTCAGCCGTGTGAGTCGCAGGGCCTGGCCACACAGTCGTGTGACCCCTGTAGTTTGAATTTTTCTATCTTTTTCCATGAAATTCTAAATGTTCTCAATTTATTCTCGAATCGTTCCTAAAGTGTTTCTAAGGGATCGAGGGCTCAAAAAAGGGACGTTAGGCATGTGTTTGATTGGATTTTGTAATGATTATGAAATGTTGGAAATGAATTATTTGAATTGCATTTTTACGGTAATGCTTTGTAACCCTATTCTAGCAACGGATACGGATTAGGGGTGTTACAATCATAAACACCTTGTTGCATCCAACTTCGTTGGTGCAGATTTAAATCCTTCTGTGTCATCAGATACCTTAAGCTCTTATGTTCTGAAAACACATGATACTTCTCCCTATAAAGGTAATATCCTAGATCTTTAGTGTCAACAATACCGCTACAAGCTCTGAGTCATGAGTTTAATAATTCTTTTCATGCAACTTGAGCTGGCGAGATGCATATGCAGCAACTTTCCTCTTTAGATAAGCACACATCCTAGACATTAAGAGATGCATCAATGTACACAGTATACTCCACGCCAGATTCTAGTTGGGCTAATATCGGGGCCTCAGTTAGAACAACTTTCAACATATCAAAACTCCTTTGACACGCCTCTGTCCATTCGAACTTTTCCTTATTCCTTAACAAATGTTGAGAGGTGTTGACAACATGGCGAACCCTTTTTCGAACCTCCTGTAATAATCCACCAAACCTAAGAAGCTGCATACCTCGGTTACATTCTTTGGCGAATTCCAATCAAGCACGGCTTTAGCTTTATTAGGGTCTACCTTGATACTTTTAGCAGAAATAACATGACCAAGAAAATGAAATTCTCTCAGCCAAAATTTCCATTTGCTGAATCTGGCGTACAACTTGTTCTCGCGCAAAGTTCTTAACACAATCCTTAGGTATTCCTCATGATCAACCAAACTTTTAGAGTAGACTAAAATATCATCAATAAAGACTACTACAAATTGATCCAAGTAGGTCTGAAAAACCTTATTCATCAAATCCATAAATACTGTTAGCACATTCGTTAATACAAACGGCATCACCAAAAACTCATAATGATCATACCATGAATGAAATGCAGTTTTCAGAACATCATCACCTCTGATTTTCACCTGATCATAGTCAAAACGCAGATCAATTTTGGAGAAAATTATAGCTCCACTTAACTAGTCAAACAAATCTTCTATTCGAGGTAGTGGATATTTATTCTTCATGGTCACTTTATTCAGTTTGCGGCAATCAATGCATAGGCGGAGAGTCTCATCATTCTTCTTTACAAATAAGATTGGAGCACCCAAAGGTGAAACACTTGGTCAAATAAATCCCTTATTCAAAAGATCCAGTAGTTGTGTCTTTAATTCCTTCAGTTCCAATGGTGTCATTCTATAGGGGGCACAGGATATGGGCGCAGTATTAGGCTCTAACTTAATCAAAAATTATACTTCTCTGTCTGGTGGCACACCTAGAAGTTCTCCCGGAAACACATTAGAAAACTCTTTAACAATCGAGACTTGGTCGATATCCATTCTTGACTCAGCCGAATCCATAATATACGCCTAGTAGGCACTTGTGCACTAAATCATTAACTTTTTGGTGGATACTACAAAAATTATTCTACTCGAAAATTTGGTCTGTACACCAGGCAACAACACTTCTTTTACTTTTTTTCAGTTAATAGACGTACACCTCTAGCTCGGAGTCAACTACTACGGTATGTTTGGTCAACTAATCTAATCCAAGAATAGCATCGAACTCATGAAAGATTAATAACAACAAGTCCACCAAAAAGGTGTGCTTGCCAAAAATCGATGGATAGTTCTTAATCACTCTATTAACCATCATACTTTGACCAATGGGGTTGATCACTAATACATTTGTCTCAAAATAAACAACTTCAAGACTCATATACAATCTACGAATTTAGTGCAGATGTACGAATGGTTTAACCTCGGATCTATTAATGCATGAATGTTGTTTCCAAGAAAATAAAATTTACCCGTTATAACCTTTGGTAAGTTAACATCTTCTTTGGCCTTTATCATATATGCTCCAACAGACACTCTAAAGCTGGTCTTAGTATAGCTCTTTTTTTTAGCCCCATAATCTGATCCTGATTTTGCAGCCACTCCTGATCTCACTTATTGTTGAATAGTTTGGGGCCCACGTATAGATTGTTCTGAACTTACTTCAACCTTGGAGGGACAATTTCTAAGTTGATGATCCAGAGACCCACATCCAAAATAAGCTCTGGTATACATCTAGTATTCTCTTCTATTATTTCTCCCATGGTGCTCACGGACAGAATTCCTCATCATCCTGGATCTGTCTGTACTCGCCATCAAGGTAACTTGTCGGCCACTTCCATCATATCTAAAACTCACGGGCTGCAAATCCCTCCTTAACACCGATAAGTTTCTAGCTTTTGGCTTTTTGAAATTCGAAGAAGATGGTGGACTAGAAAATCACATTTCAATCTTTCCCTGTCATGTGCTCTACTATTTTCTTGAACTATCATCTCTATTTTATGGGTCTTAGCCGTCATGGCTACTAAACTCTAACATGCAGATGCCGCCACCAGGGCGACAATTTCTGTAACAGCCCCAAATTCTCGAGTGAACATTTGAGTGTTGACCTAGGTTGGCGATGGATAAATATATTTTGGGATTGGGTTTTTGTTGGAATTAATTTGGGTGAATTTTGGACCTTTTTATAAGAAAATAAGGATGTTGGGAAGCTTGTGTGAAGTAGGGGAAAAATGGATGGCTAATATGGTGATTTTACCATTTTTGAATAAAAATCTTCTCCCAATTAATGAGAAAAGATGATTTGTTAGATTTGGGTATAGGATAAAGTGGATTTATCCCTACCCTATATTATAATCACCTATTGTTTTTTTTTCCTTTTACATTTCTTCAGTTTTTTTTCTTTTTTTTACTTCATCTATTTTTCCTTAGCAAGTCATGTAGAGGGAAAGAGATTTGAGTGAGTTCTCACCATTTTTTTTCATCCTCCAAATCTCAAAGAAGGTAAGGGTCTTGATCTATTTTTTTTTTAAAGTTTCGTGGAAGAAAAATATATATCTATGCTCATCAAGGATGAAGGTGGAGGTTTTTGGGTGTTTGGAATGGTTTGAATTTGAGGAAGTCTCTACCCATCTTCTCATATTTATTTATTTATTTATTTAAATTATGTATTTTTACATCCTATCAACTCTTATTTTTTATGGGAAATATTGTTTGTTACATGGTTATTAGTTAAAGAGGGTGGTGAATCTTCTAAAGCTAAGGGTAAAGGCAAAGTGGTGGAGAGCTAGGCAAGAAACTTTGTTGGTGTTCTTCCATCAAGGTGGTACCCTCTAACTCTCCTATACTTCTTGATAAGTCATAAATATGATGCTTGTGTGATAATGCATGCATGTTATATGTCTTTGGGTGGAAATCTTGTTTGGATGATTTAAAATGAAGCTAAAAACTTAGTTGTGAAATCTACTAGAAACAGATTATTACATGAACAGTAAGTTTGAAAATTCACCATAAATTCTGTAAAAATAATTAAGAATTGATCTATACATCGTTGTAACCATGAGTTAGTCTAGTTTTGTTTAGAACAAACGGAGATCAATTTTGATTTGTATTTTAAAATATATGAATTTTTTAGTGTTGAAAGGTCATAAAAATCTGGCAGTAGAATTCTTATAAAACAGATTTAGCAGTGACTTTGAAAAATCACCAAAAATTTTACAAGATAAAATAGGAAGTGAGCCTTATATCTCTATAATTGTACAAAAGTGTAGTTTCGTTTAAAACAAATGATGCTCGATTTAGAGTTAAATATAAAGAGTTATTAATTTTTGAATGAGAAAAGGTTAGAATGTCAAGGTAGCAGACTGTCACATCTCATTAGTTAATATTTTACCTGGAATGATAAGCAAGTTGAAATGAGTATGAGACTCGAATGTCATGGTTGTATTTTTGTGATTATATATTTGATGCTTTGTTTGCGCTCAGCCTTTGGGCTCTAACCTAACTAGCGGACATTAGTGGCGCTCGGGATAACACTACGGACATCTGGGATTATTTGACTAGCGGCCATGAGTGGCACGGGACTATCCGGATATCTAATTATTTGAGCAGTATGTGCAATCTAACAAGTTTGACAAGTTTGATATGCAAGCGATTTGGTTATGTAGATTTAACGACACATGATTTAAATATCTGATTCTCATGTCATGTTTCTATGTATACATTTGATTTGCATGCTTATATTTATGAATTGCTTGAAGTATGGTAGCTTTGTTGTGTACCACTGAGCTTGTAAAGCTCAACCTTCGAATTTTATTAATGTTCAGATTTGTAGACTTTTGTTCGTGTCCGAGGAACATCAACGACGAGAGACTCCTAGCATCACGTATTCAGAGTACAGTACCTTATCTATTAGTGGGCATTGTATTCCTAAGGCCTTACTTGTATTTTTTTTTTGTAGATCTATAACTCATTTATCATTTTTGTTATTTTGACTATTTTGATATACGATGATATTAGAGCTCCACATATTTTGTATAACTACTTTTATTACTATTTTAAGCATAACCATGGATGGTATTTTCTCTTATATAAAATATATTTCAATGTTTTAAAATTATTTGAAAATTTTGCTGGGATACTCTTGTGACTTGATGTGGCACCTTAGTATTCGAGTACTTCGTATTCAGAATTAGAGTGTTTCAATTTCATCCTTTAAGCCCAAGTCAAACTTCGCACATAAGGCTTTCTCGGTTTGAAACATATCCTTTACATAGTGACTAAGTCTAATGAACTCCCTTTTGTATTCCATCACTGACATTCGTCCTTACTTGAGATGTAAAAACTCCTTCATTTGTTCAACATACATCTAGTTCACATACTTTTCTCTAAATTTCTCTAGAAAGAATTCCCAATCTATCAGCTCCTCAAGGGTCACACTTGTCAACGTTTCCCACCATTGATATGTCTCCCCCTCTAGCAAGGAGACTGGACACAAGAGGATGTATGCCAATGTGCACTTTAATTCTTTAATTAAAATATGATTTTTTTTATTTAGGTTATAGTAACTTTATTTTTATTAAATTTAGAAAAATCTTTGTAAAATATATTATATAATACAAAAATAAAAATAAAAAACTATATTAATAATTAAAGTTTAGAATATTAAAATAAAAGTTGTATTGATTTCTTAAATGGATTTTATTTTTCAGCCCAAAAGCCATGGTTTAATTTTTTTTCTATCTAAATTCTCGCGAATATACGATGAATTAGTGAATTCAGATAAATAATCGGACATTTAAATCAATCTAAAGATACGAAATAAAACTTTATTTAACTTTTATTTTCTTTCAAATTTCTATTCACACGAGGAATCAAACTTTCTTAACAGCTGCACCGCTTTGGATATTTTCTTAGCTAATGAAATGTTAATCGACGAAACTAAACGTTTAAAAAAAAAAAAAAAAAAAAACTAAGAAAGAATAAGTTGTGGAGTCAATGGTTTTGATGAAGCTATGTAAGTGGACAACACTACAACTTTCCAGTACACAACAGCTTTATATATATATATATATATATATATATATAAAGGAAAGATGAAAAATTCGAAAATCAATTAAATTCTACGATCATTTTTAAATAATAATTTATATAATGAACAAAAACTCCAGTAGGAGGTTAGAATGGTCGGTCTGGGTCCATAGAAAAGGATAGCCAAAATTTTAATATATACATGGTTTGAAGTAATTAAGAAATAGATATGAAGTCAAGAGTAAGACGTTATTATATTATTATAATGAAGTAGGTAAAAATAATAAGCCAAAAGTTTCATCATTCTTGTTAAAGTACACTACCTAACAATAATTTGATGACCAATTAGATCAATAAATTGGTAACCAAATCTTGCTAGCAATGGATTCTAGTTGGAACGAGCTAGATAACTCAGCCACTCTACTATTTCACTATATATGCTTGTCTTTGCTAACCCCGAAATATGCATATAGATTTGATAATTTCATTTAAATATTTTATATGTTTAATTATCAGGTCATGAAAGAAGTTGTCTCTATCACTCCAAAATTCTTTCCTCTATGTAATTAATTACTAATATATAGTGTTCTGTGCAAGAGTGAAGAGATCCTTCTCGACTCTCAACTGACTTCGAAAGAAAAAGGACAAAAACCTTGAAATTAAAGTCTCACTTCCATACATAAGAAATGATAAAACGAGTTTTTTTTTTTTATACTTAGTCGGTAGATTTTTGTCAACTTTACAGATATTAAGAATTTGTTATGGCAAAGCCAGAATAATATTTTGGGGTCGAATAAAATTTTAAATTTTTATAATTTATATTTTTATAATTTTAAAGTATTAAATTAAAATTTTATAATTTTAGAGTGAGTTAAAGTGTAATTTTATTTTATTAATTTAAAATTTTAAAATAATTTAAAGAATGTAAATTGTAATTTTTATTTTAGGGTCGGGCTAGCCCCTAGAATCCATTTATATTTATATATGTATTAAATTAATTATAATGACTGAAATTATTACTCTATTAATTAAAAAAATCATGTATCTTTTTGTTAAATCAAACGATAAATTCAGAAAATAAAATTTAACATTTGTGTTTTCATCGATATGTGTTCAGTTTCACTAGCTATAGAAATTTAAGTTAATCAATTATTCCGGTCGGTATCTTTTTACTCGAAAGACAAAAATAATTAAGAAAGATCAAATTATTTCTGTTTTATTTTTTATTTCCTATAATTATAATTAAAAATAAAATATTTATTAATTAGATTTCTAAAATATTTAAATTTATTAAAATTTAAAAATAAAGGTGATTGGGTTAGGTATAGATTCTTTTACGTAAAATTATGGTTGTGGCCTCACTATTACGTTTATTTAAAATCTTGTATCTACACTTTAATTTGATATAATTTAGTCCCTGTACTTTTAAAATAACATTATTTAGTACAAATTATTCACATCCTTAGCTATTTTGGTCAAATTACTGAGGCAGAATTTATTTCTAACAAATATGCATTCCAACTTATTAGGCATATATATATGTCTTGAAAAAGGTGCTTTAAGAAAAATTTATCTCAACGTTTTAAGATAACAAATGTTTAGGTTAATTAATACTATTATAAAAGTAGATGATCAAATTATGTGAAATTAAAATATAAAGATTAAATTTCAAATGTGATCATAGTACGGGATCAAAATTGAAAATCTAGCACTATCTCAATAAGGGAAAAAAATGCATTGAAACGAGTCATGTAGAAAGTCTAGTGTAGATTTTTTTTTTTTTTTAGTATGTCATTTCTTTAGGAAACTGTAATTTGTAAAATTAGTTTCACATTTTTAAATAGGCTGGTTAATGAGAATCAGCAAAATATTCTTACAGCTAGATTATTCAAGCTATCCTGCACCACTCTAGGGACCGTAATGAGTTCTTGCAGGCTGAGTTCAGCAGGTGCTGCAATTTTGGTTAATAAGTCCGCGACTTGATTCCTCTCTTTATAAATATGAGAGAAGCTAATCTCGCAATTCTTCCGAGCCATTCTACAGCTGCTGCACTGCTTCTATGAATAGAAGCTTGAATCTCTTTAACAACATTCCAATTATTAGTCTCCACACTTACAAACTTAAATCTTGCTGCCATACCAATTTCAAACCTTCAAAATCAGCCCATTACTTCGCAGTGAACATCGAACAGAGGTAATGCATTTGTTGAACCCTTAAAGCCAATGAGCTCGATTGCCCTTCACAACTCAATATGTGGAATTCTGAAGCAAGCTCTATAAATGAAGTTGTAAATAATTGTTTTGAGTTGTAGAAAAGCAAATTTTGAGAGACTGATTGAGACCAAGAGATTTCGACATAAAGGGACCAAATTGTAAATTGGGAAATTTTAAAGGATTATAATTTAATTTAATCAAATTGATGATGATTGTTAGACATGAGGAACACATAGGGAATGAACTAATACGATGGAAGTCACTTTGGGAACTAATTTGTAAATTTGTAAACTATGAGGACCTAAAGTGTAAATTTCCCAATATGAAGAAATTAGTTAGAAAGTATTAATGAAGTTTCATACGATCATAATAGTGAGTTACTATAAAGAAAAAGAATTTTAAGACTACATTGAATGAAAACGAGAGTTTGAGGATTTAATCGTAAATTTCTCATTTTATTGAGAAAAGTCCCAATTGTGAATTTATGCATGGAATATTCACGGTTATGAATGAAGTATAAAGTATTTTAAATAGAATATAGTAAAATGATGAGAAAAAGACAGTAAAGTGCAAATTTACCACAATGTGGCAATTTGGTCATTCACCATAAAATCTATATTATAAATATTATATATGGATATATTAAATTATTTGAAATAAATAGGAGCCATTGGACGCGATCATTTAGACTAGAAATTTCAATGAAAAACAAAATCAAAATCAAGAAAACCTAGAATTTATAAAGTCGAGGGAGAGAAATCTTGAGCTTACAAAACTCGCAATAGTTAGTTCTCCGGCTGAGTTACTTTCTAGGTTTTCACCAGCTTGAAAATTGAATTCATTTTTCGATACGTGTTCTGGGTGTTTGTCATTGGTTGAGGGAGTTTTATTGTGAATTTTAAGAAATTTTAAATTAAAAATATACATAATTATGTATTTTGAATTTTAGAATATTTTGGAATATATTTTTTTAAGTTTTTACAATTTTTTAAAGAAAGTTTGAATTATTTTAAAAAATTATATTCTTTTTACAATTTTCAAATAATGATATCTTAATTATAATGTGTCACAATTTTATAATATCAAAATAACAATATTAAAAATATCATAATAATAGATGGGAAAAAACTAATTTAACATTAATAATCACATCGAAATCAAACACCTAAATTTTAAAATTACATAAAAGTTAAAATCGGAAACCTATATCTATAAAAAAATTTCAGTGAAAATTTTCATATGATATTATCATTACCCTCCCTTAGGAGGTGCCGTTCCGTTTAAAAAAATTAAAATTATTGTTTTTATTATAAATTATCATATATATATTTTATATTAAAAAGTTTAAAGTCATCTCATAGTTTCTTCATAACTTAAAAATAAAAGAATAATAATTTTCATCGTACTTAAACTCATGTACTTTTATATTAACAAAATGTTTACGTCAATCAAGTTAAGATTTAATCGATAACTTTTTTAATTTTAAGTAGTAGTTAAATTAAAATTTTAAATTTATTTATTTTAAATATTATATATGAATTATTTTTATACAATATATTAATTACAAGAAAAAAATTGTTTAACGAAAAAAAAAAAGTAGAAATACATGGACGAATGAGAGAGAGAGAGAAGAAGTGGGAGCGGTAGTTATCAGCAACAGCAGTGGTCACGGGTTTCTCTTGACCGAGCACCCCACAAAACCTCAATTTGCATATCCCCCACCTATTCTTATTTATTAATTCCTTTCTCTTTCTATCTCTATTTCTTTCAATTCAAGCCCCCATATCGCCACCTCCCTACCAATTATTTTTTCTAAACCTACAATATTCTACGTACTTTTGATTTTCTTTTTATTTTATAACGAAAGGTTATTTATTTAATTAGTGAAATTCATTTATAACTAATAATTTAATTAAATGCATGTTACATTGATTTCGTAGTTCAAGTATGCTAATTAGTTATATATACAAGGCTTTTTCTTTTGAAATTTTAATTATGTGTACTAGATTATTGCACATCTGTGATGGGAGATGTAATATATATAATCAAATGATAGTTAAGTTAAAGTTTTAAACATCATGTTGTTATTTTAAGTTTAAATTTAACTATAATAATATTTATAAAATATAAAAAATGCATTTGGATTAATATTTGTTACTTTATAAAACAAATAGACTTTAATTGTTTCTCAATTAAATTAGTGTTTAATTAACTCATGACACTAATTTTATATATGTATATATATGCATACAATATATTAAAATTATGTTACACCCATAATGTTTGTGGAAGAAAATAAATTATAAAAGGTAATATATATCACATTTTTGGTTTAAACATTGATATTATATTTTGAAATATATTATTTTAAAGATTTTACATGCATAAATATTCTTATAGTAATTATTTATTTTAAAAAAGATAATAATTATTTTTAATTTATTTCATTCTAACTTGGTAAAAATAACTTAGTAGAAAACTTCATAGTAAAGATAAGAGATTTAAATAGTGTAATAAAGACAACCATCCATATATTGCGTTTGTATTCTAATTATTAGGTGTTCAAACAGTTAATTAAATTGAATTATTAATTAAATTAACTAAATTTTTAATTCTTTAATCGTTAATCAATTTAATTTTTTTCTCAAAAAATTAATCGAATCGAAATATTTCGTTAACCAAAATTTATATGTTTTGATTTTTGCTTAAAACAAGTATAAAACATATCAAAAAATAAAGTAATAATGTTCATTTGACCGAACTAATCAATTAACTGAATTAAAACTACATATAATTTGTATTATTAATTGTTAAGTTCTGTTAATTACCCGATTTCGAACCGAAATAATCGATAACTAAACTTCCAACAAAATTATTAACAGATCTCCGACCGAATTAGATCAATTAACTAACTGAGTAACCGAATTAGATCAGTTTAATTGATTAATTCAATTTTAACCAAAATTTAAACATCTAAATTATACAAAGATATTAATTACGATAATCCCAAATAATATATACATCAGGGTTACGAAAGAAACGTTGAGAAAGAGAGATTAAAGTGAAGGAAGAATTTGAGAGTATTTTGATTAAGATATATAATTTTGCTGGGATGCAAAGGACTAGAACGTTGACCAAGAACATGAAGAAGTGAAGAGTCTTGAAATTTCTTTGCATTATTTGATTCCAATATTTTAATGATATGATGAGATCGTTGAGATTTCATTCTAAAAACGTATTTAATATGAATTTGGAGATTTGGTAGAGGAGGTTTGAATTATTCATCTACATGTTTTTGAGACATTTCCATATTTCATTTCCCATTATCCCTTCTAAATTATTATTGATGTACATTAATTTAAATGTTTGGTGTTCAAAAGTTATATTAATTGAATTTGGATATAATTATTTGTAATTACATAAATATAATATATTTAGATAATTATTGTAATTAGTAACTTTTACTAAATTAAATGTAATTGAAGTATTTTAATTATACTTTTCAATTCTTAAAATTATTTAATTGTAGCTGTCTTTTTACCATGTTTACTTATTAGGCTGCAAAATAGGATACTCATAGCCTCACATATTGCACAAAGTAACCAACATCAATGAGCCAATGCCTATTAGAAAACATACTTAGGTGTTGTTTCATAAATTAAATTTTAAATACGAAAAAATTAAATGTTGAAATTTTATGTATTAAAAATTAAATACCAAATTTAAGTTGTAAAATTGTTTGATGTATTTCTTAAAATTAAGTACATAATATAATTAGATAGTTTGATAAATGTATATTTTTAAAATTTTAAATATAATGCATTTTAAAGGACAATGTTAAAAGAAATAAAAATAATTAAAAATTATACATTAAGTGATGAGTAATTCCTTATCTATTTGTTATTTTTCATACTTTTTATTGAAAAATTCTACAATTTTTATTATAAATTATTAAACATGCTCATAAATTTAAATCATTGAAAATATTAATTTTCATTTAATTTGATTTTTTCAATGAGTTATCAAACAATGTCTTAATCATGATAAAAATTTCCAAATTTTTTCATCATTCAATTTTATTATAAACTTTACTAAACTTGAAGATAAGTGTTAATTTTAGCTTATGTAATAAAATAAAAATTTCTGAGAATTTAGCTTCCAACTATTATATATCTATATTAATCATACATATCAAATTTGACATAAATTTTAAAAATTAACTATTTATTTTATGAAAAACTTTAAACCGTTTAATAAGTATTAATATATATATACACACAATATTTTAGATCGATATGATAGAGATATCGAATCAATTCAAAATTTTATATGCATGATAAGTACACTTATATCAATAAATTCTATGATTGGATCAATAAAATATTAATCATAAAAAACATAAAATAATGTAAAACTAGTTTAATTTTGTACCAATATAAATGGATACCCATTTAAAAGGTTGATTATATTAGCAACTTGAAAAAAGAAAGAAGATGAATTAAATAGTTAGGCCTTTTCTTAGGAAATTTTGTATTAATTAATTCCTATCGGACAATTTAGATGTTCTTATTTTATGTTGTTAGCGTTGTAAAAAAACAAAAATACAATCCAATTAAGTACACTTTGAATAAAATGCAATCCAATTAATTATGATTTACTCTGTTATTCATTGCTCTTGTTTTTTTAGAAACTATAATAAAATATATCATAAGACATATTGAAATTATAATTATGGAGTTCTTTTACTTCATAAACAAGTTGAGATATCATCATTTATTCATTTATTTTCTTTTAATATTTTAAATATCAATTAACATGTCGCAAATTCTTAATAACATTTGTAAAGTAAAATGAATATAATAATAAATTTAATCTTTAATATTTACTTTTTTGTTAATTTAGTTTTTTTAGTTAAACGTGGTAATTGATTTTTCAAATAGAGTGAAATTGTTTTTCTTTATTAAAATACTTACTAAAACATTAATTTTATAATAATTTTGGGTTGGCAGCTCATGTGGTTTACGTGCTCTTCATGCTAACATATCATTATTTGTCTTATTTGTTATGTAATCAAATAATTAAAAATTATAAAAATATTCAAAATTTTAAAAGTTATAAATTATAAAAAGTTCATGAAAATTCAGAAAAAAAAGGAAGTACACTTGAATTGTTATATGGACTGTCATGCTTAAAAATTTAATATTTTAGTTAGTATTTATGTTAAAAGTTCATTCAATATTTTTAAAAAGGCTAATGATCAAATTTGACTCCTTTTAAAAGGTTAGGAGTTAAATTTAACTAAAAAGAATTAAAGATCAAACTGATAAAATGTAAATAAAAATGTAAACGTTAAAGGTTAAATTTAATATTGTACTTAAAAATTCCATTGTGATTGTATTAAATAATTACTCAATAAATATTTAATACATAAAATTTATTTGATCCAAGCCGAATAAAAAAATTGTACAAGCGTACAACCATGTATATTTATGTAATATTAAAAAATTAAAATAAATCAAAATGGACATATGTTATTCTCTTAACCCTTTGGAGTTGAAAATTTCACTATAATAGATAGAATAATAACACTTAAACATGATATTAGAAAATGCTACGATCGGGTTGATTAGAATTTCTTGAGCTTTATTATGATCAAGATGGGAGTTGTGGAGAAATGGGTGCATTGGATAATGACCTATATTACTTCAATAAGTATGGGGTCGTCTGCATAGGTTTTCGGCTTATTGTGGAAGTCAGAGTGTGTCATATTTTTTCTTTGTCGACGACAACTCTTTGTTCTCTCGAGCAACTTCAACTAAGTACATTTCTATTTGGAAGATATTGACCGTCTATGAGAAGCTTCAGGTCAGGCTATTAATTTCAAGAAGTCAGGTATAATGTTTAGTTAGTTTTAGTATGAATGACATGTTAGGAAATGTGGCCATATTATAGTAAACATGTAACTATTTTTTATGTATTTGAACGATAAATAAATAAATAAATTTAATTTCACATTTCACTATTATATCTTTTGAGTTTTTGTCTTTCATATTTTGCATATATAGCGAAATTGTAACAAACAAATATTAGCTCATTGATTGTCTAAGTTCAAATTGATAATAAGTGGTACTGTAAGAACGTTTACATTGCGAGAAATACAACTTACTTCAGTAGATAATCTAAACGAGTCGGTAATCCCATAAAAGAATCAAAGTAAGCGTTTGATTCAAATACTTAGAATGATTATTATGTCGTCTACAATTCCAATTGGGGAGATGACTAGTATTAGCTATCGAAGTAGTTGACTCCACGGATAGAGACATAGATGTACTCATTGGAAGAATGAAAATTGGACTAGACCCAAGTTGAATTAATTTTAAATCCGTTTGTGAATTAATTCACTTGTCACGTTCATGGTGTGATGTACCTAAACCCCGTGTTAGTCACTAACCATGCGTATGTAACTCATGTGCATTGATATAAGTGGAGACTTATGCTCTAAAGATGATCGAGCCTATAATCGGTATGTTGGGTATATGACTTGTGTATGTCATGAATTTACTAGCAACAATGAAATTCATAGCTCGATTAAAGAATTAACGATATCCCCTCCTTGGCATTGTCTGGATTGATAAATATGGAACGTGGTCACAGGTTTCTTATTCTCGAGCGAGCAATTTATCACAGTCGTTTGTTGATAGTGATCATATTAATTATTAAGAAGAAATAATGGTGACAGTGAGACAAAATAGGATTGTATTGAATGAATAGATTTAACTCAAAGGAATCAATGATATCATATGAGGGTAACACACAAAAATGACGAGGTCATTGGATAAAACAGTTAGATGAATTGCTTTCGTAAAGAGAATACAATAAGAAGTTTTCAATCATGGTATTTCTTGTAGACTGACTCCATGATTAAGTAAATTGTGAATTATTAGAACGATGCTTCTGGACATAATTGCAATTACAAGAGCCTAATTATATATGTTCGATTGATCCCTCAATTAGCTCAACAAAAGCTCGATCGGACTGCATTTGAATCACAAGAAAATTCTAAGACTTTGGAAGTATTTTAATTGAATTGATTTAATTGATGTGGAATTAAATTGGGAGGTTGTGAGAATTGTTCAACTAAAGGATTTGATTAAAAAAAATTTAGAAAAATTAAGTTTAGAAAATTTCATTGATTTTTGGGAAAATTAATTTTAATCAAGCAAAATTAAATTAATCAAATTAATTAAAATAAATATGATATTTTTAGAAATTAATTTTCAAGTCAAACAATTGACACAATGAGTAATTGGACTTGAGATTGAAAGTTGGAATCGAGAATAAAAAACTGTCGAACAAGACCCAGTATGTGAAGCCGGGCTGACGGTTCAACCGATGGTTGGAACGGATTAATCAAGCCATCACTAGCTTGGACCGAACCAACTCGGGGTGTCGTTAGGGTGTCACGCCTGCGATGACACCACTGGGCACGACGACTGTGATGACAACACTCCGATGGCCGACAGCGGTGATTCTTCGACGATTAAGTAGTGAAAGAATCACACTCCTACCGAGACTATACCGAATAATTTGATTTCATATAAACTATTCCCAAAATAATATTATTTTAATAAATTTAATATTTAATTTAATTTAATACTTATCTTGATAGTATTTTATTAATTTAATATCAAAGTGATTATCTTAATATTAAATTAAATTTAATATTTATCTTATAGATAAATATTCTATTACTTTAATAGATTTAATATTAAATTTAATCTAATACTTTTCTTGATAAGAATTATATTAATTTAATATTAAAGTGATTAAGTTTGATGTTAGTTGAACTCTTTAAACTCTCCCTATATAAAAAGAGTCTTGGGTCATTATTTTACACAGACTTGAATTTAAAAGAAAGTTGTAGAGAGAAAATTCTCTAAAGAAATTATTTCAGAAGATTTCTAGAAATATTTTTCTTATTTACAACTTGACTCGAAAATTTAGAGAAATTGAAAAATTGCTCCAGTGGTAATTTTGTAGAAATTTTTCTAATTCGAAGTTAGCCTACACTCGACAGACATGAGCTTGAGGATAGAGGAGAAGACTATTCGGTCGAAGCGTTCATCCTAGACGAATAAAAAAAGGGTACAATTTTGATTAAGTGTTTGTTATTTTAGATATCACAACCAAGTTCTTGTTTTTAGAAAAAAAAATTAAAACTCTAGTTTTTCCCTTAAACTTATTTTTCGTTACATTTTCCAAATCCATTTTTCAAACATGACATAGATAGACAGCCTGTCTGCTTAATGCTTGGTGTGCATGCACCTCTTGACCAGGAGAGGTATTTGGGTATGCTTTTATTGGTGGGTAGAAACAAAAGAAAATCTTTTCGTTTATTCAAGAGTAGTTGAGTATGTGATTATTCAATTGGAAGAATAAATTATTATTTTTTAGCCATGGAAAGAAGTGGTTCATAAGACAATTAGGCAAGCTCTTCCTGTTTTTGGCATCAATATCTTTCTCCTCTCATTCAACAGTTGTGACTTTCAGGAAATGATCTACCAGTCCAGTCTTCATCTCACTGGAGGCATCTCCATGAATATTTTTGTCGTCACTGTGATCTGCCTGTTCGGTTACCAATGTCCTTGCCTTATCAGAGGCATCGCAAATGGATGTTGCCTGTATACACTTACCCAGATTGATTTTCATACTTGACTTGTTCATTTTCTCTTAACAACATTCACCTTTCCATAACTAATTTCATATGCATTTACATCATACATTATTTTATTCATACAGTAACTCATTTACCTCAAATGTGAACATGCAGCGACATTACTATGCTTCACACACTTACCAATTATACGAGATGATATCATTTTATATATCTCTACTTGAACATTTCACATTCAGTAGCCAGGATAGAGACTCATCAGATACTCACCTATATTGTAGCTTGAAGTTTCAAACTTGAACATCCTTCTCGAACCATCAACAACAACTGCTTAGAAAACATTTAATCATCATTAAAAACCCATTAATAGACAATTTGCTATCATCTCAACTACAGACGACCCCCATGCAAGGCCCCTTTTTCATAACTTACTATTTATATGTTTCTTAACATCCTCACTCTTTTAAAAACTTAACATGCAAAGCTATCAAACTTAACCGGAGGTGGAACATCCACTGATTAATTTAAAAACCTTAGATTCCAACTTAATAAAGAAGAAGAGAATAGTTTAAGAAGAAGAACCAAATACTAATATTGAAGGAAGAAAAAACATCCAAGCAATCCCTTCTCACCATATATATACCCAATTCCCCCTTAATGGAACTTGACAAGTGTCGATTGTATCCAGAATTTGTCCTTCTAAATGACCTACAAAGCCCGAGAGAAATATAAATGAGGATCTTGTACAAATGTTATTTGACCAGTCCATTCAGTCGGCTCTTAACCAGATCACGTTACAAAATCCACTTAGCACAATGTTCAAGCAAACTGAGCGTATTATACATTTGGCGGTAACTAATATATGGCGTGGCCTTAGAGAGATTAGTCATTTATAACTTTAACATGTACTTAATATGTGTATTACGTTTAAAAAAGATTTGAGGCATACTCTTCGCTTGTCGTACTCTTTCTTCTATTGAAGAATACTATTAGAATAAATCCTTAAATACTTCTATAGGTGGATACTCTATGTGCCAAACATTAGTTCACCAAAAATATGTTAATTGGAAAAATACCCTACTATAGTACGCCAAATAGATAACTTCACAACTATACGCCTTTTTCTCGGATCCTCCAGATTTGGAATATGACAATAAGGTCCTTAATGAATGAAAGTGAAAATGGATTTTGATTCGATGTTAGATATCGAGAAATATGTGTAACCCAAGTATAGGGACTAAATTGAATAAAATGCAAAATAAGTTTATACACATATACATAATGTATGAGATAGTATGTGTACATAAACTTGAATAAATGGGAACTTTGCATATATTGTGGTACTTGGCATAAATTATATGTAAATTGATTAAATGTAAAACTTAAATTGATTATGTATATGTGTATACACTTGGCTAAATAGAAACATGTATATATTTGTTATTTGGCATGAATATTGTATGAATTAATGTGTACATAAACTTATTGAAATGAAATGGGGCATTATACTAGTACTTGATAAATGAATAACAATTGAATTGGTTGGTTATATAACATGTATTACTTGTATTCATATGGTTAATGTTACCTTATTATCGACTTGAATCATGAAAGTACCACTAAGCATTATTGCTTTGTGTGCAGTTTATTTATTCTGTGCGTATGATTAGGTGGGTCTCGAAGTTTCGAGAAGTGACTCGGCATCCAATCTATGGTCATCAACTCAATAATGTTTGTATAGCTCTCCATATGTTTTTATACATAACATGTACCAAGGTTTTGAGTTGGTTTTTGTATTACAAATGGTTACATTGAAAGTTTGAATAGTCGTGTTAACCTGAATTACATATATGGTTGGTTAGTGGATATGAATTTGGTTTAGTTGTTAAAATGGTTGAGATTTAGAAATAGAACATATGTTGAATTGTCAATTAGGTGATTTTGGATGGAATTGTTGTTGAAATGGTATTATATTAGACTTTGAAAGCATGTATGATATTTATTTGGTTGAAATAAGGTATTGATATTTGTTTTTTAGGTGATTGAATTGGTACCATTTGGACCTTTTGAGAACAAACAATCACGTCACGATGTTGGACCCTTAACGTCGCCACGAGGAATCGTCAAGAAGTTGCACCGTGACTTGGAACCCTAAAAGCCGCTACATCAACCCGATAATTTGGAAATTTTACAATTTGGTCCTTATTCAACCTCGAGTCATCTAACGAGTTTTCGTAAGCTTGTATTAGGCTCATATGTGATTGTGTAATATATTGTAATGATGTTTTGAACTAAATAATATGTAGTAACTGTTAAATTTCATTGTAATTCGAACATAGTTGCTTCGACAACGAATGTGGCATCTTATAACATGGACCTAAAAATTGAGTCGGGTATGGGGTGTTACAATTGTTGCAGTAAACCATTTTTTGTAAGGAAGACATATTGGCAAATATGTTATGGTTCTAAGATTGAAATTTATAAAGATCCTTGGATCTATAATGATGATGATTTTTATGTGCACTCGGAACTATTGCCAAGTAATCAAGTTGATAGTTTAGTGTGGTGTTATAGTGATAATGGTGAGTATTTAATTAAAATGGGTTATCAACTTGCTACTTCCCTTTATTTTAAGGTTACTAATTAATTCTTAGATGAGCTGTGGCGAAACATTTGGAACAATGATATGCCTCCTACAACATCCCGCTTTCAGTGAAATCGGAATAGTGGTTTTGGGACCACAAATTTGACATCAAAATATTTATTTTATTAATATTTTATTGTCTACAGCATGATATTAGTATAGTATAAAAATTCGTTAAGAAATTTTATCGTTTGCATGCTTAATTTGATAAAAAAAGACTAAATTGCAATAAGTGCAAAACTTGAGTTCTATAAGTTAAAGGGATCAAATGGTTATGCTATTAAATGGTTAGAGGGTTTATGTTGTAATTAAACCATTTATATCATGAGTGGACAATGATGTACATTTTATATGTATTTTTAAAGGTTTTTAATTAAGGTTAATTTGGTAATTTAATAAATGCATAATAGTAAAATGGTTAAAACAAAGCCATCATCTTGTTATGCTCATCCTTTCAACTGAAAATTAGGGTAGAAAACTCCATTAAAGGAGCTTGAACTTTTGGCTACTCAAATCTCTTGCTTGTAAGGGTATTTCATCTCGTTTTTAATGATTTCTATATTTTTAGAGTCGTTGTAACTTAATCTAGCTAGCCTAGGGGATAATTTGCAAAATTTTTGAATGTCTAGGGTTTTACCATGAATGCATTTTAGTTGTTTGTGATGTTAGTGGAAGAAAATGAATCCTTATTGTTAGATAAATAACTTTTATTAAGTGATTTTTGATGAAATTTTCAATTAGGGGTTAAATTGAAAAATATGAAATATTCATGGTGTAATTTATAAAATAATGAAATATGTGGGCTGCTATAAGCTTGTAGGATATTCGGCTAGACTTGGGTAGGGGTGAAATTGCATGAATTTGATACGAGTCACAAATGCCCAACCCAAGCTCAAGAACGTGATGAGCTCAAATTACCATAAGGCCCAATAACGAGGTCAAAGGCCCGACAAATGCGTTCCAAACTAAATGGGACACTTCAAGAATTTGTTAGCAAGGTCTTAGATGCGTACACGAAAGAAAAAGAAAATCAAGATTCACTTTCTTGTTTTCAAGAAAATCAAGAAACCGAATCTTGGCCCAATCTTGCTGTTTGGAGCGATTTCAAGAATGAAGAAAATCAATATTTCAAATCTTGGAAATCTTGGTCCAAGAAACCGAATCTTGCAGCCAAGGCGTATTGGATCTCCGTTACCAGCATCAACGAACCAATTCCGGTAGGAGATGGACTACAAGCCCAAGTTCTTGAAGGCAAGGCCCAATAAGACGATTCCAAGCCCAACCAAGAAGTCAAAATCATACTTAGTTGAAAATCAGGCCAAATCGTTAAAGTGGCCCAATTTGTAAAAATTTAATTCTTAGTTTCAATTTTAGACTTTCTAAATTAATTGTTATGTAATTATTCAGTCCAAGAGGCCCAATTTAAGGCCCTTGACAGAATTTCTCTTTAATATTTAATTAGGAGTTTTTTTTAGTTTTAGTTTTCTAATAGGATTAGGAAAATATTAAGGCCTATAAATAGGCATGGCCGGCCACCCTTGTAAAGACATTAGAAACACTTTGAAAATTTTAGATTTGCTTTGAGTAAAATTCTCTTTGAGTTCTCCAAGAATTTGCTCTTAAGTTTTCTTTAGAAGTTGTTTTAACAATCTTTTTGATTGTGGGAGCCATCTTCAGCCTTCTTCTTGCCATTGATCTTCATTGGAGGGGATATTAGAGCCATTTGAAGGGAGTTGTGAAATCTTTATCGGTTTCAAGGCTTCTTAGGACTTTTCTTTATTTCTTGCTGTTTATCCTATCTTTTAAATTCTGCTTGTGTCGATTTTTATTAACTAACTTGTTTGCTGTTCTTGTTGCGTTTCAGCCTTTCCAAAACTCCAAGATCTGTTCATCATTCAAAATCGGATCGGCCCCCTTTGTTCTTGGCAGCAAAGATCGTTCAAGATCCCTAAATTCCATTATTCTTGCCGATTTCTCCTTTTCAAATCTGGTTGAATTCGGTTGCTGGAATTTTGGGGGAAATTAATTTGCTGTTTCAATTTGGGCAAATCGACATCTTCTTGGGCTCCAAGAACCGTTTTCAATTCTTAAATCTTTCTTTTGTTCTTGCCGTCCATACCCTATCTTTTATTCCATCAATTTGCTGGACTTTTAAAATTAACTTACTGTTTGTGATTGTTCTTTTTAAATTCGACAGATTGGGGTTTAATTAGATTACCAATCCTTGTTCTTCACATCCAAGATTTGTTATTCTTAAGGGCGTTTGTTTGTTGGCTGTTCTTTATTGTTTTGGATACTATCTATTCAGATCTAGTCGACTCTAATCTTAGTTTCTGTTTCGTTTTTAGATCTGATCGTCTAGAGCCTCGTAAGAATTTTCCCGTGACTTGACAATTTAATCTTGGTCCGCGTGCAACCCCCTATCAACCCTCTTCATTTGGTATCAAATTTTGGGCGTTTTGGGTGTTCTTGGTTGATTTCTAAACTGATCTCTATTTTTTAAACTACAAACAGCAGTTTTACCCAGAAAAATTTTTCGAAACAAATTCATTTGAGTGGCTAAACGATGTCCGATTAATATGAAATTTTACATACATATTTGTGGCACTGTGATTGAATATAAAAAAATATTTCCCGCAAAAAAGTCAGTCGAAAAAGTCAAAAAAATTGAAAAATATGAAATCCAATAAAAATTTAAAAAAAGATTCAGCGGGTTGATTTTGGTGCCCAAACTTTCCAGATCAAAAATTAAATATTTAAGGATATTTCAAATTTAATTTCGTGATTTTTGGAGATCGGGAAAACCTCGAACGAAGTTGTCAAGTTACTCCGCAGTTTTTCAGGTTTTTCGATTTCAACAATTTTTATTGATTCTTAGCTGTAGGTTTTCATTTATTTGCCTTTATTCTTCCTTTACACTATCTAACACCTTCTTGTTTCTTGTGTTGGTAGGATTTTAAGGTGTGCACAATTCTTCCTCGGTGCAACACAAATTAATTGGTGTCTCGTCAGTTTTGGCATCTTAGTGCAAATTAGGACTCTTTGGTAGTTTCGGTTCATACACTTTCTAATTGGTTGATATAGACTCTACTAAAGAACTCACAAGACTGAATTCTACCTCATTGAGAATTTGATTTTTTTTGAGTGACTAACGGTGAGGTTTGCTAATTTTTCTTTTAAGTGTTGAGTATTTGTTTTACAGGTATTTCAAAAAAAAAAAGAGAAAAAAAATAAGATGGTAGTCTGCCGCACCCTTAACATCCAACTGGGAGACGATTGTGATAACCAAAGGACCAATATTTTCCATTCTAGGTGTTTTATAAAAGGCAACTTATGTTCACTTATCATTGATAGTGGGAGTTGTTCGAATGTAGTTAGTAGCTATTTGGTGGATTCTTTAAAGTTGCCTTGTACCAAACACCCTAAGCCATATCACCTTCAGTGGCTTAATGAATGCTCCGAAGTTAAAGTTACAAAACAGTCCTTGGTCACTTTTAAGCTCGGGAATTATGAGGATGAAGTATGGTGTGATGTGGTCCCAATGCATGAGGCACACTTGCTCCTTGGACGGCCTTGGCAATTTGATCGCGATGTTACACACCAAGGTAAGCTTAATCGATACTCCCTTGTGTTTAAAGGTAGAAAATTCACTTTTGCTCTTTTAAATCCCACCGATGTATATAAAGATCAATTGAAGATGATGAAATTTTGTGAGGGGATAAGGGAGAAAGGACAACTGCAAAAGACAGAAAGAAAAGAGCCTAGCAGTGGCAAAAGTCAAAATTTAAAAAGCCTAATGGTGAGTGAATCCACAAGTGGTAAAATGAGCAGAAAAAATTTTTTGGCAACAAAAAAAGATGTGAGGAGAGCCCTACTCAATAAACAGCCTTGTATCCTTGTGAGGTTTAGGCAAAATTATTTATCTTTATCTAACATTAACGAAAATTTGCCTAGTGTGTTTCAGTCTCTTTTGCAGGATTATGAGGATGTTTTTAGTGAGGCCCCTAAAGGTTTACCACCTTTACGAGGGATAAAGCATCAAATTGACTTAGTACCCGGAGCTTTAATACCAAATCGACCAGCCTATAGATGCTATCCTGAGGAGACAAAGGAATTGCAAAAGCAAGTTGAGGAATTATTAGACAAAGGGTACATTCGTGAGAGCCTAAGCCCTTGTGTCGTTTCTGTCTTATTGGTACGAAAGAAAGATGGTACGTATCGAATGTGTGTTGATTGCCGCCCAATCAACAAAATAACGGTAAAGTATTGACATCCAATTCCTAGACTTGATGATATGCTTGATGAATTACATGGCTCAATCATATTTACTAAAATTGATTTAAAAAAAGGTTATCATCAAATTCGAATAAGGGAAGGGGATGAATGGAAAACAACCTTTAAAACAAAATTTGGATTGTATGAATGGTTAGTTATGCCTTTCGGCCTTACTAATGCACCTAGTACATTTATGAGATTAATGAATCACGTTTTAAGGCTTCACTTGGGTAAATTTGTAGTAGTTTACTTTGATGATATTTTAATTTACTCCAAGACATTAGATGATCATGTTTTCCATGTTAAAACCGTTTTGGATATTCTGCGAGCTGAAAGATTATTTGCCAACCTTGATAAATGCACATTCTGTTGTGATAAACTAATATTCTTAGGTTTCATAGTTAGTGCTCAAGGTATTCATGTCGATGAGGACAAAGTCAAGGCAATTAAGAAGTGGCCGACTCCTAAATCGGTAACTAAGGTGAGATCTTTCCATGGTTTAGCTAGTTTTTATAGACAATTTGTGAAAGATTTCTCTACTATTGCTGCCCCATTAACAGAGGTGATAAAGAAATCAGTAGGTTTCAAATGGGGTGAAACCCAAGAAAAGGCTTTTCAGACCCTAAAAGCTAAGTTATTTTCTACTCCTCTTCTTAAATTACCTGATTTTTCTAATACTTTTGAACTTGAGTGTGATGCTTCAGGAATTGGAATTGGCGTCGTTTTAATGCAAGATAAGCAACAAATTACTTATTTTAGTGAGAAATTGAACGGTGCACAATTAAACTACTCAACTTATGACAAAGAACTATTGGCATTGGTTCGTGCACTTCAAGTATGGCAACATTATTTGCTGCCTAATGAATTTGTCATACATACAGATCATGAATCCCTTAAATGGTTAAAGGGACAAGGTAAGTTGAGTAAACGGCATGCCCGATGGGTAGAATTCATTGAAACATTCCCTTATGTGATAAAATATAAAACAGGTAAAGATAATATAGTTGCAGATGCTTTGTCTAGACAATATGCTTTAATAACTACATTGAATGCTAAAGTCTTAGGGTTTGAACATATTAAGGAGTTATATGATGATGATGCTAATTTCGGCCATATCTATAAGAATTGTAGACATATTGCTTTTGAAAAGTTTTATCTTGTAAATGGCTTTCTTTTTCGTATAAACAGGTTATGCATACCAAAGTGTTCCATGAGAGACTTATTGATTCATGAAGCCCATAGTGGAGGTTTAATGGGACATTTTGGAGTGGCCAAAACACTAGACATCTTGCAAGAACACTTCCACTGGCCACATATGAAGAAGGATGTTGAAAAGGTATGTTCCAAGTGCATTACATGTAAACAAGCAAAATCTAAGGTAATGCCTCATGGCCTTTATACTCCTTTACCGATTCCTACTTCACCTTGGATAGACTTATCCATGGATTTTATTCTAGGTTTGCCTCGACCTAAGAAAGGAAGAGATAGCATATTTGTTGTTGTTGACAGGTTTTCAAAGATGGCACATTTTATTCCTTGTCACAAAATAGATGATGCTACACATCTGACAGACTTATTCTTTAAGGAGGTGGTAAGACTTCATGGCATCCCTAAAACAATTGTTTCTAACAGAGATGTCAAATTCCTTAGCCACTTTTGGAAGGTATTGTGGGGAAAGCTTGGTACGAAATTACTTTATTCTACTACATGTCACCCCCAAACTGATGGCCAAACTGAAGTAGTTAATCGAATTTTAGGAACCTTGTTACGATCTGTTGTGGGAAAGAACATTAGAAATTGGGAAGAATGCCTACCATTTGTTGAATTTGCATATAATAGATCTATTCATTCTACAACTGGTTATTCTCCATTTGAACTTGTTTATGGTTTTAACCCACTAACAGTACTTGATCTTGCGCCATTACCACTTGAACACATTATTAATTTAGATGGCGAACAGAAAGCTGAGTTGATGAAATCCTTACACGAGAAGGCTAGGCAACGAATAGCCAAAACAAATATGCCAACACCAACAAAGCAAACAAGGGGCGCAAACGGGTTGTCCTAGAACCCGGAGATTGGGTTTGGGTCCATATGAGGAAAGAACGATTTCCTACAAAAAGAAAGTCCAAGTTGGACCCAAGGGGCGATGGGCCTTTCCAAGTACTCGAGCGGATCAACGACAATGCCTATAAGATTGATCTACCTGGTGAGTACAATGTGAGTTCTACTTTTAATGTGGTTGACTTGTCCCCATTTGATTTTTTATATTCGAGGACGAATCCTTTCGAGGAAGGGGGAATGATACGAGTTACAAAGGCCCAACCTAAGCTCAAGAATGTGATGGGCTCAAATTACCACAAGGCCCAATAACGAGGTCAAAGGCTCGACAAATTTGTTCCAAACTAAATGAGACCATTCAAGAATTTGTTAGCAAGGCCTTAGATGCGTACACGAAAGAAAAAGAAAATCAAGATTCACTTTCTTGTTTTCAAGAAAATCAAGAAACCGAATCTTGGCCCAATCTTGCTGTTTGGAGCGATTTCAAGAATCAAGAAAATCAATATTTCAAATCTTGGAAATCTTAGTCTAAAAAATCGAATCTTGCAGCCAAGGCGCATTGGATCTCCGTTACAAGCATCAACGAACCAATTTCGGTAGGAGATGGACTACAAGCCCAAGTTCTTGAAGGTAAGGCCCAATAAGACGATTCCAAGCCCAACCAAGAAGTCAAAATCATACTTAGTTGAAAATCAGGCCAAATCATTAAAGTGGCCCAATTTGTAAAAATTTAATTCTTAGTTTCAATTTTAGGCTTTCTAAATTAATTGTTATGTAATTATTCAGTCCAAGAGGCCCAATTTAAGGCCCTCGACCGAATTTCTCTTTAATATTTAATTAGGAGTTTTTTTTAGTTTTAGTTTTCTAATAGGATTAGGAAAATATTAAGGCCTATAAATAGGCATGGCCGGCCACCCTTGTAAAGACATTAGAAACACTTTGAAAATTTTAGATTTGCTTTGAGTGAAAGTTCTCTTTGAGTTCTCCAAGAATTTACTTTTGAGTTTTCTTTAGAAGTTGTTTTAACAATCTTTTTGATTGTGGGAGCCATCTTCAGCCTTCTTCTTGCCATTGATCTTCATTGGAGGGGAGATTAGAGCCATTTGAAGGGAGTTTGAAATCTTTATCGATTTCAAGGCTTCTTAGGACTTTTCTTTATTTCTTGCTGTTCATCCTATCTTTTAAATTCTGCTTGTGTGATTTTTATTAACTAACTTGTTTGCTGTTCTTGTTGCGTTTCAGCCTTTCCAAAACTCCAAGATCTGTTCATTATTCAAAATCGGATCGGCCCCCTTTGTTCTTGGCAGCAAAGATCGTTCAAGATCCCTAAATTCTATTGTTCTTGCCGATTTCTCCTTTTCAAATTTGGTTGAATTCGGTTGCTGGAATTTTGGGGGAAATTAATTTGCTGTTTCAATTTGGGCAAATCGACATCTTCTTGGGCTCCAAGAACCGTTTTTGATTCTTAAATCTTTCTTTTGTTCTTGTCGTCCATACCCTATCTTTTATTCCATCAATTTGCTGGACTTTTAAAATTAACTTACTGTTTGTGATTGTTCTTTTCAGATTCGGTAGATGGGGTTTAATTCGATTACCAATCCGTGTTCTTGACATCCAAGATTTGTTATTCTTAAGGGCGATTGTTTCTTGGCTGTTCTTTATTGTTTTGGATACTATCTATTCAGATCTAATCGACTCTAATCTTAGGTTCTGTTTCGTTTTCAGATCCAATCGTCTAGAGCCTCGTAAGAATTTTCCGGTGACTTGACAACTCGATCTTGGTCCGCGTGCAACCCCCTATCAACCCTCTATCAGAATTTCATTTTATGAGCCTAATGACTAAATTGTAAAGAAATCAAAAGTATATGGGAAAAATTGTAATTTTTTCTAAAATGTGAATTTGAGTTAAATTGAGTAGAAGGATTATTGAATTGAGCTGTGTTTATTCATTTATATCAAGATAAACCACGTACGACTTTAGATCGAGGCAAAGAAAAAGGTTCGAATTAATCAACTTCATTTTTCTACGTTTATCGTTGAGGTAAGTTTGTACGTTTAAGTTTATTTTTTATTTTATGATTTTGAATGCTATTATTGTATAATATTAAATTGAGTGTTGACGGAAAAATCCAACGGCGTAACATCGATTATCAACAATTGAAAAGGGATAGCTTCGGCTATCGAATACGAAAAGGGATAGCTTCGATTATCGATTATGAAAATTGATGGTGAAGGCCATCGAACTATGAAAAGGAATGGTGACGACCATCAAATTATGAAAAGGGATAGCTTCGACTGTTGAACTATGAAAATGGATAATTTCGGTTATCGAATTCAAAAAGGGATGTGTCAACCATCGTATTATTACCTCATGTGAACTTCGGTAAGAGCTTTCAATGTAAATTACATTAGTTTGATGGAAGGTAGGTAATGTGTACCTTATGAAAATTAATAGTATGAATGTACATATATAAGTTTGTGAATTAATTATTCTCATGTTGGATTGGGTTTACATGGTTAGTGGCTGTTTATTGTATTGGCAAGGTTAGATTGTATGTATTACGAACTTACTACAAGCTTACTTTGTGTTATTTTTTGTATTTTGTAGTTGTTAGAAGCTCGTTCGGGTTGGAAAGTCGTCGGAGATCTATCACACTATCTATCAGCTCTTTTGATACTTACGGATGTTTAATTTTGGTTATAATGGCATGTATAGGTATTTTGGCTAATGTTATCCATGTGTTTTGGTTATTGGAATAGCCATTTGGTTAGGCTTGTGATTTAGCATTTTGATGTTGATATGAGCTTAGTTTATGGCATGTAAATATTAACCTTATTATGGTCGATGTTGGCTTAATATGTTTGAATTGTAATAGATGAATATGCATATTGTATAAGTCTTGTAACTTGTTGTGGTTTGGTATCTTGTTATGAAAGGTATATATATTTATTGATGTTAGTGAATGAATGACATATTTTGTACCATTTGATAGGCTATGGTAAGTTAATTCAATGGTTTGAATGGATGCAAGTTTTGTTGAAAGTTAGTTAGACATTTTGGCTAAATTGAATACATGGTTAAATATGTTTATATATTGTCATTTGAGGTGCCTAAGGGCATATTGGTTATATGACGTTAAACTATATGTATATGAATTGTTTATGCTTGATTTCGGTGCCTTATTAAGGCTTGTGCATATGTGCATTTTGGTTATAGGTACATGCTAGGTTGGGTGAGAAAAATGGCTTGTAAAATGACCTATTTTCGTCCACATAGGCAGAGACACGGGCGTGTGTCTCAGCCATGTGACACACAGCCAGGTGACACGGTCGTGTGTTCCTTGTAGCTTTTGAAGGGTTGCAAGTCAGGCTGTTACACGGCCTAGCACACGGGTGTGTGGGGTTATTTCGAAGGGTACACGGTCTAGCACACGGGCGTGTGGCTTGGTCGTGTGACCCAAGTCAGTGAGTTACATGGGCACAGACACAGGCTGGGGCATAGCTGTGTGTCCCTACTTCGAATGCCCACTATGCCTGAGACACGGGCGTGTCTTAGCCGTGTGACTTACATGGCCTGGCCACACGGTCGTGTGACTCCTACAATGTTGAAAATTTTAATTGTTTTCTGAAAAATTCTTTGAGTTTCTGATTTAGTCCCAACTTGTTTCTAACTCATATTTAGGGCTTCGATGGCTAGTTTAATGGACAATATGTGTGTTTTGAATTGATTTTAATGTGTTTATTGATATGATTTGAAAAGTTTGAAATTTATGTCTGTTTGATTTGAAAACTCCGGTAATGCTCCGTAACCCTGTTCCGGCGACGATTATGGGTTAGGGGGTTACACCTCCCAAGATAAAAAAAAACTTTCTATAGTCGTACATAAGGAGGTTTTTGCCATACAAATCAAGGTTTGTTAAGAAAAGGGTGGATGTGTCCCCCTTTGTATGACCCATGTGGTGTCATTGGGACCTTAAGCTTATTTTTCTCCATTGCCATTAGGCATAGGAGGTGTGGTGTTTTGTTGGGCTTGCGGGTTTGCATGTATCGGTACATATTTGGCTTTCTTCAGATGACAGATAGTAACCATACCGCACCTTGGCCATCCTTTGGTCCATGTGGTTTCATCGTAACTTGTATGTGTGGAAGTCTAAATATGTGCCAAGCTCTTATATTGTTTTGTTTGTCGATTCCTTTTTATAGGATTGGGGTTTTTCTAAACAAGCTTTTTCGTGTATTCAATGTATTCAACGGTACGTAGGGTGACTATTCAGACAAGAAGATGCCCAGCTCTTAGTTGGCTGAAATGCAATGTTTATGCATCTAAGATTTAGCACAAATGAGCTACGGGATGGGGATCAATTATGAGGGATGAGAATGGTGGCTTCCGATGAGCTTGTACTAGAATTTCTCAAGGACTTATGCTCCCACACAATGCCGAAGTGGTTTCGATCAGAGAGATATTGTATTGGGTAAAACATTTGCATCTTAAGAATGTTGTGATTGAAATTGATTGCTACCAAGTTATTAAAGCATTGAATGATCACACTGTTGATGGTTTAAAATTTGGTTTGATTATTCATGATTGTTTGCTTTGGAAATCTTGATTTAACTTTTTTTTTCTTTGACTGGATTAGTAGAAGTGTTAATAAGGCAGCTCATAGTTTAACTATGATGGCTTTATTGAATTTCAACTACATTGATTGGGATACTACACTGAATTTTCTGGTAGATATTGTGCAGTTTGATGCTTGTGCAAGCGACTCTAGCGAGTCATGAGAACCATAAATTAAGTGTATGGAGAAAACCTATTGACGTGGATTAGATGATTCTCTGTTTATTTACTTATGTTCTTAAGTACTTTTTAGCCTTTACTATAAAATTCATTCTCTATTAAAAAAGAACACTTAAATATAAATAAATTATAATAATATTTACAATTAATTTAAATATTTTTTTCCTTCTCTTTTGGTTTTCATATTTCTTGTCAAATAAATTGTTAATTATTGCGTTTTGAATTTTTTATTTTCCATTTCGTAAGAAGTAGTAGAGTCAAGGGTTGTTCAGAACTTCAACTTATCAATTGAAAATTTAAATGTAAATATTTCATCTTTTATTTCCAGTTCAATTCACTATTAACTATTACAACAATATCATTTTGTTTAGCTGGTAATCTCTAAACCTTATGAACCCCAAATCGGTAGAGTTAGTGAACTAATAATTGTATTAGAAAATGTAAACTAGTAATATATTAATGGTATGGATGGAGTAATATAAAAGTCTATCTAATTAGAAAAGGTAATCTACCGTCCTCATCAATGTACTTCACCATTCACACTTTCTAATCAGCCTAACATGGTGCACAGTCCACAATTATCGTCTGCTTCCAAATTAATTCACTGTAAATTCATTGTCCATCTTATTTATTTATTTAGTATTAATACTTATCTCTCAAAATAAATAAAGCAATTTAATATTTTATTGTTTAAAAGTAAGAAACAAATACAATTAAAATAATGTTAACAGTTAATATATAATACCCATTGGTCAAATTTAAGAAAAAAAGGAAAATTTATGTAATATTAAAAACTAAAATATTTCAACAATTTATAATAAATTAAAAAATAATAAAATAATAAAATAATAAAAGTTTCCTATGTTTAAAAAATATTCAAAAATTCCTATTTTTAAAATAAAATAAACATGCTATAATAATAGAAAAACATTCCTAAAAAAATTTAAACAAATATTAAAATGCTCAAAATTTTGCAAAATCATAAAAAGAAATTGTATAAAAGAAATTTTTAATACCAATAAGTGTTGGATATAATGATAAGGTATATTGCACTCTTAGAAAATATATAAATTATAATTTTATTATTTAATTTAAATATATTTTTATAATAATATATATTATATAAAAGAAAGTTCAAGAGCATCTTGAATTCTGTAATAATTCTTTGAGTTTCAAAATATTTCTTTAATTATTAGACTACGATTATGAGACCCACGACTATTAACTTAATTTAATAACATTGTATAACATTTTAATTTAATTTAATCACATTATATAATAATTAACTAAATTAAATTAAATCAGCATATTATATATCTCACCATTAATTACATCATATAATAATTTACTTTAAATTAATTTTTAAATTAAATATAAATATAACATTTATTTTATTGAATTCATTGAGAAAAACGAGAAAAAGAAGTAATTTTATTTTATTATTATATATATGATAGCATACATACACATATCATATATATATATATATATAAAACAAATAGAGTTTTGGATTAGTAACAATTAGTTCTAAGACATTTGTCACCTATTACATGCTACACATCAACATAATTTTATTTCGTGATCAAATTATTAGTAAAATATTATAAAATTAAATATATTCATAAAAATAATTAAGTGCACTTTAATTAATACATACAATTAAACCATGCATGGCACCAGATAAAAACTAATTTATTATATATTTATATATATATATATATATATCTTGATTTAATATTTTTAATAATCATTTTCTATTCTCACCTCATTACTACAATTACATTTAAATTCAAATACATATTTTAATTTCATAATTACAATCCACAATCTCACAATAATAATAACAAACCATTGCTATTTTTAGTTTGTTGCCCATCTAAAGAAATTCTTACAAAATTGGTGAAAACAAAACTAACAACAGTAGGAAAATAGATACGCTCAATACCCATTTTCGCCAAAGAATCTGCAAAGAACCTTGGAAGACATGCAAAAATTTAAAATATACTCAGGTCATTGATTATGAAAATTTGGTTTTATGAAAACTTTAAAAATAATTTTTAACCAAAATAAGGGTGCGTTTATAAATAATTTTTAATAATTTTTCGGATCTAAGTAATTTGTTTGTAAACTCATGCGGTGTAAAGGTTTATTGTATTTATTTATTAAATTATATTAAATTATTTCTTTAAAATATGTTTAAAAATTATGAAATTTGAATTATAATATGTTTAAAATTAAATTATCATTTTTCTGTTGGGGATAAACTATATTAAACAATGAAAAAATAAAATAATTAAGAAATTGAAAAGATCGAACATAAATATTTTACGTGGGAAAACTCTTCAAAAGAGGATAAAAAATCACGGACAAAGATAATTTTACTAAAACGACAAAAATGAAGAGTACAAAAAATGGAGATAAATCTAAACCTTGAAACCCAAAATAAGAATCCTCAAAACGTAAACACAAAATTCTTTGAAAGCTTGTAAAAACTAACACCTAAATGTATAGTGAGTTATTTTTCTAGGGTGGAAAGAGGGTCTTTTTATAAGCTAAATTCATCGGTCAAATAATAGTAAAATAACTTACACTAATCAGAGTTTAAGTGGGAAACTAAAAATAGAGTTTAACTAGAAGAAGAAAACCTGAAAAAAATGTGAGGAATAACTCCACAAATCTCCACCGTGACTTGTATTTCCACAATGCCTTCTTTGCCAAAGCTTGCCACGGGCCTATCTCGAACTATGCATGATATTAATTGAATCGAAGTTGTGTTTAGAAGCTAGAAGACTTCTAGTCTTCGACTTGTTCACTGCCAAACCAAAACTGACTTGAGTCAAATTTCCACGAATGAAGTGTCCAAAAACTACATCCAAAAGAGAACCTCTCTTATATGAAATAGTCATACCATTTTCCCTCCTATGACCAAGTTGTCTCCGCTTCAAACGAGTCAATTTCGACTCCTTAACAGACGAGGGATGTCTTGTTTCACCAGTCAATTTTGGCCTTTCCAGAACATAAATATTGCCAATCTTTTTACCTTTCAATCAAAACAAAAGCCCCACGGGATACCTTAATACCGCTTGACTCAATGTTAATTCTACAACCCTTTAAGTTCAAAATTCCCAAGGAAATGTGATTTTTCTTTAAGTCAAGCACATGTCTGACATCTAATAGTGTGCTAATTGTCTCATCGTGCATCCTAATCTGAACAATATCAAAATTGATTATCTTACTGGGTGAACCATTCCCTATGCACACAACTCCACCTTTAACTGAACTGTATGTGGAGAATCAGTCGCTGTTGGGACACATGTGGAAAGAACACCTCGAACCCAAGATCCACTCGGACGTAAGCTTGGAGCTTTCACTTGTTAACACCAACACGAATTCATCACCCTTGTTATTGGCAAAATTATCACTAGCTAAATCTTCCTCGTTGCTCTCAGTAGCCTTTTATTGCACAGTTTGTAACAATCTACCTTAACGTGAGCTAACTTCTTACAATAGCGACATCTCTTGTCTCGCTTCCTTAATGATAACAAATTCGAGGCTTGCTTATCTGACTGGCTATCCAAACCAATCGGTTAGCCACAGTTTCAACACCAATTGGTTAGCTAGAGACTTTGTCGCGTAAAGGGTTTCTAACCTTTTCTATAAGGTGAATGTTGTTTTCTCCATCAAAATCTTCTGCAATACATTATTTGTTAGATATAATTGGATCATGGATAATTTTTTTTATCTAACCTATCCCATTTTGTTTATCCATGTTTAGATGCTTCTTCTCTGTAATGACCTTCTCAAGATTGCTCTAAATCAGAATTGTCATCATCTGAACTTGCCACAAATTTAAATTTGTGATGCCGTCAAACTTACCAATGTCAAAATTTGTTGCTACTATCTCTGAATGGGTTGATTGCAGAAATCAAACTAGCTCTAATACTGGTTTATTGGGGATAAACCTGATTAAGCAACGAACAAGAATTTTACGTGGAAAAACTCCTCAAATGAGTATAAAAAGCCACGGGTAAAGAGAATTTCACTAAAATAGAAAAAATAGTACAAAATATGAAGATAAAACTAAACCCCAAAACCCGAAATAAGAACCCTCGAAACGTAAACACAAAATTCTCTGAAAGCTTGTAAACGCTAATACCTAAATGTGTAATGAGTTATTTTTCTAGGATAGAAAAAGAGTCTATTTATAGGCTAAATTCGTAGGTCAAATAATATTAAAATAACCTATACTAATTATAGTTTAAGTGAGAAACTAAAATAGAATTTAATTGAAAGAAGAAAACCAAAAATATGTGAGACATAACTTCACATTTTAGAATTCATTTATTCCATCATTGTTTCACGCTTCTTTATAATTCAATATAAATGAATCAATACATTATAATCTTTATGATATATGTTATATGTAAATCCTTTAAAAATATAAACATGTAAAATATTAATAAAAACAATTATACGACATATAAATCAGTTTGTAAAAAATAAGTTTAAAGGAACTAGTAGAAATTAAAACCTAAATCATAAGGGCTTAATTATAAAAATCAAAACTAAACTTAAGTATTAATTTAAATAAATTAAGATTTCAAATTAGAGATTAAATTTTAAAATGAAAACACGTGGGACTTAAAAGTTAAAAGTAAAGTAAATCAAGTTAAAATTTAAATAAATCATGTAATAAATTAAAATGGAATTATAAAAAATATAATTAATTCTAAAATTAAATAGTAATATTTAAGCCGATTGAATTTTAGCTCGATTAACATGAATATTATTACTAATGTAAGAGCATGTGAAAAGCCATGTACTATATAACAGATACAAGGATACCTTAGTCATAAAAAAAATCATAATATTAGGGTGCTAATATGTCAATCATCAAGCACACCACTTGTCGAAAAATTAAAGCCTTCACATAAAAGAATCCCTAAAGAGCATGCAGCTTGTAATATGATATAAATTAATATCATATTTAGTCCTCAACAATGATATCTTTTATCAATTTGATCTTTATTTTTTTAGTTAAATTTGGCTCTAACCTTTAGAACAAAAGTCATATTTGATCACCAATCGTTCAAAAAGATCAGTTCAATTTCTATTATTAAAAATATAAATACTAACTAAAATGTTAAATTTTCAAACATGACAATTCACGTAGCAATCCACATGTGCTTCATACTAATTTTTGAAAATTTTCAATTTTCATTAAAAATTTATAATTTTTTAAAATTATTTGACAGTGTGACATATAAGATAAATAGTGTCATGTCAACATGAAGCACACGTGGATTAGCACGCAGGTTGTCAAGCCAAATCATTAAAAAAATTAATGTTTTAGTTAATATTTTTATTAAAAAAAGTTAAAAGACTAAAATTAACTAAAATTAACTAAAAAACTAAAATTATAAAATATATAAATGCTAAATTTGAAAGTATGCTTATTATATATATTAAATCATATCATATAGCTATGCTTTATAAATCTTAGAATCAAATAATAAAGATTAAAGAAGAAAATGAGACGATAAAAAAATAATGGATCTCAGCCATGTAAATAAATATATAAAAATGAATTAGGGTGGGTTTGGATGCGCGATTGGATGCGGTGCGGTGGGTTTAGTTTACTTTTTGTCACACGCTACAGTATCGCTACAGTATCTAATCTCACCGCTACCACTGTTTTTACACTAACCGCAGGTAAACGCACCGCCCATCCAAATTCACCCTTAGTGTAGTGAAATTCATACTTATGATATATTTTAAAACGTAAATAATAGTTGAAAGATTAAACTGATAAATCCAGTACATTGCGTATTATACTGATATAGTATGTGTGGCAAAGCATTGTTTTGAATCTCCAATTTAATTTTTATAAATGGGCTATAAACATAAACCAATTTAAATTTGAATTTATTTTACTTTAGTAGAAGGGGAATTAAAGAGAAAATAAGGGAAAGAGGAAGAAATGTCCAAGGGCACCGCCAATGGTTGTGGCCACCCTGTCTTCTTAGAGACATGTCATTTTCTCATCTTAAACACCTTTAAGAATACCTCCTCCTATGTAGGCCCTCAATCCTGTGTACATCTTCTTTTCTCTCAAACATAACCTTTTTCACAAATTACAATTTGGTTAGTCGGACAATCTTTAACCCTTTCTCTAGATCTTATCTTTGCCTACCACTCGCTGTTGCGCTCGATCATTCGTACAAAGCTCTCAGGGTATAAAGAGGGCTGCCCTGGCTGAGGCGAGGATATCGACGAGGAAGGAGGAGAACAGCTTATTATGAGTCGTAATATTATTCCTATAGTTTTGTTGGTTAATTAGTTTATGGCAATAGCAAGCATGAGCAACGATAATACCAGTAACGTTGACCTCGACTTCAACAACAGCAACAGCAGCAGCTCCAGCAAAGATGACCATGAACAAGACACGGTGATGCCTGGTTTTCGATTCCATCCTACCGAGGAAGAACTTGTAGAGTTCTACCTTCGCCGTAAGGTAGAGGGCAAGCGCTTCAATGTCGAACTCATTACTTTTCTTGATCTATATCGCTATGACCCTTGGGAACTTCCTGGTATATATATAATATATATTTTCTCTGTATTAATCACTACCATACTTCCTACATACATTTATATATATATATATCGATCGAGCTACAACAATCAATCGCAGTGATTCTTGTTTTGTTTTTGGGTATTTTGATTTTCTGGGGCATCAGCCATGGCAGCAATTGGGGAGAAGGAATGGTTCTTCTACGTGCCTAGAGACAGAAAGTACAGAAACGGAGATCGACCGAATCGTGTCACGACTTCAGGCTACTGGAAGGCAACGGGAGCTGACCGCATGATTCGGGGAGAGAATTCTCGATCTATTGGCCTCAAGAAAACCCTAGTCTTCTACTCCGGGAAAGCCCCCAAAGGCATTCGAAGCAGTTGGATTATGAACGAGTATCGCTTGCCTCACCACGAAACTGAACGCTATCAAAAGGTACCCATCGTCCTTCACCATTGATATCTATATAAAAACCCTTTCGGCCCGGGGTCCTTCCTTCTCCCATTTTGCATGTGGTGCAGTCTCTAACCCTAATTTCGCATTTGGAAAGCAAAAGCTTTCAACTTTGTACTTCTCCTAAAAGTTAACGCTTTTCAACTTCAATTTTGAGTTCCAATGCTTCAATTTTAGTAAGCAGCTGGATATGCAAAAGCAGGAAATGAATAATAGCCAACATGCTAACATCGTAAACAACTTTAATCAGGCCTTGTTGTAATTAACTGATTTCTCAATTAAATATTTTTCTTTTTAATCTTAAAACTGTAAGGAACGTGCATGAACTAATTTAAATTCAATGACCCATACCGTGTACCGACCTCACATGTATTGAATACGAGTTCTAACTAAAAGGAATCCTCAGTGTCGGAACTGTTTCTCTTACCTTGAAATCTCTTTGTCCTTCATCAAATCCTTAATTTATTTCAGGCTGAAATATCGCTTTGCCGCGTGTACAAGAGAGCTGGAGTTGAAGATCACCCCTCACTCCCCCGTTGTCTTCCAACGAGGGCATTGACCTCATCGAGAGGAGTACTGCAGTCAGAAAAGAAATATTCGCAGGCCCAAGATGCAGCTCAACAAGCCATGGAAAGGTTTCAAGGGTTTGGAGGAGGACAATCACAACCACAAATGGAGATTGAAAAGATAAGTGAGACTGATGGGAGCAGTAGTAGTACTTCTGATGTTACAACAGCTCTTGGACTTTCCAAGCAGAATGTGTACCGTCCAACGGCCCTTATAAGAACAACACTTGGGTTACCATCTGGAATAATGGAAGAGGAGGGACTGTTCTTAAATCAGTCTAAGCAAGGCTGCACTTCTTTACTTCCCAATTCCACCACTCTCTTTCAACTGGGCTCGTCTTCTGTTTCATCAAATGTTGTTGACGATCTTCACAGGCTAGTAAGCTACCAACAAGCTGCAATGAATCCGCTGCAATACTACAACACTTACCAACAACAACAACAGCAACCCGAGTTTTCTACGTTGCCCCCTCAATCACAGGCTCAGCAGCTTTCACTCAACGTGCTACCCAACTCACTTCCACTAACGACTTTCTCGGATCGGTTGTGGGAGTGGAGTCCAATCCCAGAACCAAGTAGGGAGTTCACCAATCCTTTCAAGTAGGCGATGTAGACTGCATCTACATATCTTACACATAGATATGTATAGTATGTTTCTACTGATATCTTTTATGTCTAGTCTGAGTCTCTAATCTTTAATGTCTCTGCTTTTATTTTCACCATCTCACTGGCTAGAACTTGATCAGATATATCCTTCAAGACTAGCATAACTGTATAAGTGTTTGGTTCTCAATTAGGGTTTTGGGTTTCTTTGAGGTTGTTTGATTCCCTTAGTTATTTCTTGCTGGGGTAGTGCAGGCTCCAACTTGAGGAAGGAAGGAATATATATATTATCGTCAATTTAGTGGTCATACATAGTCTAGATCTTGAAGATAAATTATGCTTCCAGAATTTAGGTAATGTAACTGAATCATATTAGTAATTTACTCTGAGAAGTCAAAACTAGATTTCTTTAATCTTCAAAACAGTAGAGCCGTGTAGACTATCGACAAGAGAATGATGATTGTATGATTGAATATTCCCAAATATTATTAGAAGAGTATCGCAGAAAATGGTCTGGGGTCGAAGTTGGAATCATCCACAGCTGACAAGCAAACATCAGCAGTGAACACATGAAAAGATCGTCCTATTTTTATGATGCTTTTATTGGTCTTGCATTGTATCTTTTACACTTCACATTCAAGCTAAAAATGAATATGAAAGTCCTATTTTTATGATGCTTTTATTGCTCTTGCATTGTATCTTTTACACTTTACATTCAAGCTAAAAATGAATATGAAAGAGACATCAATCTTACATCTAATGCTGCAATTCATTTCGATAAATTTAATTAGCAGGTGGATTTAGAGACGACCTTTAAGGAGCATATATATATGTGTGTGTGTATGTATATAAAGAGAGGATGCATGGATGATCGAATTTTTCTGCAGTAACTGAGGTAAAGGGCATATAGCTGTATTCTAATATAGGAATTAAGGGTACCGTTAGTCATTATTGCTGCAAATGCAAAGTAAGGGAAAACTGCATGTGCAAATTTTGTAGTGGGCGTGCTTGCTTCACTGCGCAGGCAGCATAGGGCAGTGGCCTTTTGGCCTTTCAGTTTAGAGCTAAAACTAGAGAGGTCCATGGGATGCAGGCATCAGTTCCTCCTATGACCTAATACTTCATTAGTAGCTGATCTCTTTAATTCTCATCCTCTCGCTGTAAATAAATGCATGTTGACATTCCAAAACTTAAAGAAACAGCTACATTTTTACCTACGGAAAATAAATATATAGTTGATACGTGTGGCAATACCATTCTCTTTGTCCTTTCACTTTTCAGCACCAAAATAGATTTACAATTAGCTTTGACGATATCTTATTAAACTAGTTAGCAAGCAATTAAACAAATTTCATTTAGTCCGCAGATGGGTTTATTTAGTTGAGTCAGTTGATTAACAATAGGCAAGAAAAAAAAAAGATACTCGAAATTAATTAAGGCCTCAAAATGAAAACACACCCTATCATCATAGCCAATACCTCCTAAATAAATAATTCTTAATAATTCAAAGACAACCATTTTCTTTTCTGTTGTTGAGGGCAAGTGATTGTTCAAGGTGAGCTTCAACATACAATTACAGATCCTTGGAGGTCGTCTTTGTGGCATGCTCTACCGATCAAGTCCTTATCTTGATCTTGAAGACGAAACGAGAGAGGGGAATAGCAGAAAGAGAAAACAAATAAGTGAAAAGTATGAGTCTTCATGGTGGCCATCTCTCCTTGGATGCCTTATGGTTCTTAATCTAAATTTTGTTATAATATTTATTATTAAAAATAAATATGTTAAATATTTATAATTACTTAATTTTATAATAAATTAAATAGTTTTAAATACTCTATTGTTAAGGGGTTCTTTATTACTTTTGATAAATTTCTTACCAACTAAGTGCGATTTAAAATAAGAAAATGTTAGAGCTTAATGGAAACTCTCCTTACATCTTCACGGTGCGCAATGTATTGAAAGTTATTTCGACATTCAGAGTTTATGATAATTGAGCTTTATGATTGAAAGTATGTTATTTGAATATTATCTCAATATTTAATATTCGCAATAAACATTTTACAAATTTAAGTTGCTTTTATTTTTTTAAATTGAATAGATTTTATATTTTGGAAATTACTATTAAGAGTGAAAGTTTTGGTGATGTAACATTTATGAAGAGATGTTACTGAATTATAAATGGAACAAAAATTTTGGACAGCTTTAAAATTTTGAATATTAAGTGTCTAAGATAAAAAATGAGTTACACCGGGTTTAGAACTAGCAATCAGTGCAGTGGCCCAAATTTAGGGCCTATGTATTAGTACATAGGATCTATATATCAATGCCTAGGCTTAGGTTCTGATACTTAGACCCTAAGTATCGACATCTAAGCAAAAAATGTAGCTTTTTAGCTACTAATGTAATTATCCGGTTTACAATGGTGTCGAAAAATATAGTTTTGGGACATCTATTCCATAAACTGAATTTGTAAATATTAAGTTGGAATATTTACTGTGTTAGTATATTGATGAATTAAAATTTGAATAAGTAATTTAGCCGAAATTATAATTAATTAAGGTCCACAGACTAAATTGTAAAAATCCAATTGCTACAGATTTTTAACTAGGAAATGACTTAGAGATTTGAATTGCAATTAGCCAAAGGTCTAAAATGGTGATTAGACCCTTGGCAAATAAGAGATATTGGACAGTAAAGACAAAATTCACTAAGTAAAATTTAAACTAAATTATGTTAAGTAATTAAGATTTATTAAGTTAATTAACCTTTAATTAACATATAAATAGGATGATAGGTGAAAAAAAAGGAGAAATTCTCATCTTCTTCTGTAACACCCTGATACTTGACCCGGTCGTCGGATCCGAGTTACAAGGTGTCACATTCATTGCTGGAGCAACTACGATAAACTACATTCAACTTATACTATTATATGATCAATTTCAACTCAATCATCCATACAATACAATATGCAATAGTTTTCAAGTCTTATGTGAGCTTACGAAAGCTTTAAAACTAACTCGAGGTTGAAATAAGACCAAATTGAAAGAAATTCAAAACACATACCATTCATATCCAATGATACATGTTAAAAGATACCATTCATACAGATATCCAAAACACATATCCAACGAATTCTAACATGGTTAACACACCATTCATACACATAAAGTTCAAAGATACATGTTGAAATCTCATTTTTGTACCATTCTTAGCATTTACCAAATCCACCTATTCATTTGTATGTATAGATAACCAAAATGGCTACAGTTGTGCTATTTTCATTATATACCAATTCTTACTACTAGGATTCAAGCTATTGATCAAGCAAAGTTACCATTTAAACATTAAATGTTCACATTTTAAACCAAAATCGACTCTACCTAGGTACATGACATATAACGAACCAAAAAGAGACTATACAAACATTTTTGAGTCTGAGATCTTTGTTTGGATGCTAAAGTTGATCTTTGGGACCTCAATATGAACCTAACCTACATACAAAAACAAACCGTACACTGAGCGATAATGTTCAATGGTATTTCCATGATTCAATTCAAAATAATATAAGTTTCAATCAATTGCATACATTCAATTTCAGATTCTAATATCAATCAATTCATATATAATTCATGTTCATCCTCAATCAACATATTAACATATATATATGTATTCAAAAATTTGCACCAATTCTAACGGCATACCATTACGAAAATAATTCGATCAGTGCTCATATAATGACTTTTTCATGAGTGTTTTACCCTTATAAAATATCTTTAATCTCTTTGGGATAAATTCGTTCTCCCAATATGATTTTATTTTATCTTATGGTAACCATTACATCTTCCTTCATGAAAAGTTAATTACTATGAAATAGTAATCAAGTGAATTACTATGTAATTTTTTTTCATTTATTTTCTAGAAATAGAACCATGGAAACCTTGATGACAATTTTGTTTTAATTACTCATCTCCTTAAATATTTGTTTAGTAATTGTTAAAGATATAATTCGATATATATGTATGAGATGACCCACATTTCATTGATTAAAGATAAGAAGTGTGGTAATGAGAAAATACATGTGGTGTATTGTTCCATTCACTTTTTTAGGTTATTCGATTGCTGTGAGAAGTGTGGTAATGAGAAGGTGCATGTTTAGGATTGGCTCTGGAAAGGAAAAACTTGATTTTTAAGGGGTCAAATATGACTCACCTCCCTTTCTTGGGACCTTACCTAGTGCATGATTCACATACACTTCTTCAGTTTTTCCCCTTAAAAGAAATACAGTGGAGAATCAAAATTGTCGATTTTATGAATAAATGAATATGAATGTTATAAAATTGTCATAGCATGTCATGCATATATGAGATAAGCATGACGTATAGTTTAGGAAAGAATGTCACTTGTACTTGTCGTGCATATATTAATCATTCATGATTGAAATTGAAAATTGAAAATATGGCATGTTTTCAAAATATTGACTGGGAGAAGGTCTTTAAATAAGACCTACGACCTCCATCAGTGGTCTCTTGTGATGGCATGACAAGTGCACTATCCCACGGTAGGATTGTTATGTGGATTTCACTGAAGATATTTCTTTAAAGAAAGAAGAATTCTCTTGTGATCAAATGATAATTGGACCGACCCTTGTAGTAGGCATTATCATACGATAGGTCAAGAAATTCTATTTTTAAAAGAGGACAACTAGTTAAAGCATGCTACTTGGTGAGATTGTCCCATGATGACTCATTTGTGGTGCATGATACGATATGTGTTAAGTTAAAGGTTATACACTCAAGATCTTCTAGTTAAGTAACTCCTTAAGGAGCTCTACTTAAGTTAGAATAATGGTCAAACATTCACGATTATTAGTACGTGTGAATGCCTAAGGAATTAGGTTCATGTAGTAATTGGATGGGAATCCATGCTCTTACTAGTTGATCATGATCACCCCACGGTGGCTTGATTCAATGAGTGTGAGAATTATTGTTGCAATGACTTACAAAATGTTTTTCAAGGTTTAATGTAAGACACATGCATCATCTTAATGCATATTGTAATGTTGCAAAAATTTTCAAACATTTATTTATAAAAAGATATTAATAGATGGATATTTTATTTTTAGTTAAAAATGACACTTACTCCCTTATTGAACATACTCACTGGAAACAAACTAAACGAAAATAACTATATGGAATGGAAAAAGAACCTGATAATTGTCCTGAGTTGTGAGAAACTTAAAACAATTCTTGATACTAAGTGCCCTCCGACCACTCAAATTGAGACTAGAAAATGTTGGAAAGAGTTTGATGAGATAGCTTATTGCTATATGTTGGCAAGCATGATCAACACTCTATATAAGCAACTGAAGAGCTGTAAGACTACTAAAGCAATTCTAGATAAGCTAGAAGACATGTTTAGAGGCCAAGCAGCCTTGGCTCGATAGTCTGCCATAACTACATTGATAAATGCCTAGCAAAAGCATGGCACTTCGGTCAAAGACCATATGATCACTCTTATGGGCTACTTTGTCGAGGCTACAGACAATGATATCATTCCCACGAAGACTCAAAGTATTGGTAATTACCATTCTGACATTTTAACACAATATGTTTTTGTCTAGAGTTCACAATAGCATCATGTAGAGTTAACCAGTCCATACCTAGAATCACTTCAAACTCATCAAAGGGTAATAATATCAAATGAGCTGGAAAGTTGCAACCCTGAATCATCAAAGGAAAGTTTTTATAGACTTTATCGACTAATACATACTAACCTAAAGTTTTCGTTACTTTAACCACAAATTTAGTCGACTCAAAAGGTATTTTCTTATCCGACACTAAAGTTGTGCATACATATGAGTGCGTTGACCCCAGGTCAATCAAAGCATTAACATTAGTATCAAAGATAGAAAATGTACCGGTGATCACATCAGGTGCTAAAGCTTCTAATCGAGCATGAATCGTATAAGCCCTAGCTGGTGCCCGTGCCTCAAATCTAACAGCAGAATCTTACGTTACACCTCGACTGTTACCCGTATTTCCAATACTCCAGGGTGGTCTCTCTCTCACAGTCGTATTACTTGAATGAGTATTCTAAGCCTTTTACTTATCAGACCTTTTTGGGAAATCTTTGAAATAATGATCATAAAAACCACATTTAAAACACGACCCATCTTTCAATTTGTATTCACCAAAGTGTCGTCTATTACATTGCTGACATTGAGGCTTGTTGTCCCTAACACTGCCCACATTTGCTACATATGTAGCCTAAGGTTTTGAGCTCGAATATTGCTTTCCTTTATCTCTTCCGAAATAACCCACCGAAGCTGATAAACAACTATGAAATTCTTTTGACTTCTTCGATAGAGATGGGAATAATTTTCCCATAAGTCATTTTCTCGTATCACGAGCCTCAGAATCGATTTTTCTTTTGGCCTTACTCAATTCCTTAGCCTTGTGTGCTCTATCCACCAAAACTACAAATTCTTTTAGCTTAAGAATCCCAACTAGCAATTTGATGTCTTCGTTTAAACCGTTTTCAAACCGAGTGCACATAGCAACTTTCGTTGGTACACATTCTCGAGCATACTTGCTAAGTGGTACAAATTATCTCTCGTACTCGACTACTATCATACGACCCTATTTCAATTCCAAAAATTCCTTGCGCTTCTTATCGAGGAACCTCTGACTTACATATTTCCTTTGGAACTCTGTTTGGAAGAATTCCCAGTTTACACGATCTTTCGGTACTACCGTAATTAATGTATTCCACTAGTGATAATTTGGGTCTTTCAATAAAGAAACATAACATTTCAAACATTCAACTAGTGTACACGATAATTCATCAAAAATTCTCACCGTATTCTCTAATCAGAACTCGGCTCTTTCTGGATCATCTTCGACTGTACCACGAAACTCTTTAGCCCTATACTTTTGGATTTTATCAACTAGAGGCTTGTTTACTAGCACTGGTTCCAAACCTTGAGGAACTACGGGGACCAGTTGAGATACGGGTGGGGGTAGAGGTCGTTGAGCCATTGGGTTCGTTCACACAAACTTTGAAAACTACTTGAACATCATTTGGAAGAAGGCTTCTTTAGCCTCTCCTCCTCGACCCTTAGACATGCGACTACTACCACTAGAAGCTCCCTCGTGAATGTAGGCTTGCGCATTTCTTTCTACTTTATCGGAATCGATACGATTGGGTGACATCTTATCTATATGAAAACATAGTTCAATTTGAGTCAAGAGTTATCACACTATCGCAGGTTATATAATGGCATGTATTTCTAGACTCTATACATGCTACATTTAGTCCAAGAACCGACTAAATCGATACCACTAAATATAACACTCCTAACCCGTATCCATCGCCGATTAGGGTTTCAGAGCATTACTGTACAAATATAAAATTTAAACATAATTTCATTCACTATCATAAACATATTATAAGCCAATCATACATACACATTCCATCCCTAAATTGAACTCTCGAGGCCCTAGAAATACCTTAGAAATGATTCGGGTCTAAATTTGAATCATTTGAAAAGTCTAAGAAAAGTTCACAAAATTTTGGAAACTGGGGGTCACACGGTCGTGTGGCCAGCGTGTGCCTCACATAGCTGAGACCGACGCCCGTGTCTCAAGCCGTGTAACCTTCGAACTAGGGACACACAACCGTGTCCCATCCTGTGTCCCATCCCATGTCCTCACACATGTAACTCTCTTAGTAGGGCCACATTATCGTGTCACACGCCCGTGTGCCAGGCCATGTGTCACACACTTATGTCTCAGGCCGTGTGGACCTAAATTTGCCTAAAAACAAGCCATTTCCAATACCAATTCATGCATAACCATTTGGACCATTTGTGTATCACTTCAAAGCATCAAACCGTACCTAAACATATATATATATATGTATATGCCATTCCAATACCCTAAATCAACTAACTAATATGCCATTCAAAGGCACCTCAAATGCATTTAATAAACCTTACCTAAACATGCAAATTTCACCACATTTCAATAATCAAATCCTAGTTCTAAACTTATCAAACATGCAACAACTTAACGATTACCATACCATTTGAAATATACCATAAAAGTCATTCTAGACATGCATCATAAGTTAACCCAAAATGACACCATCTAGCAAGGTATCAAATGGTGCCAAACCAAGATAGCATCCATAACTTATACAAGCCAATTCACCAACTAACCATTCAAAAAAATAACATTACAATTTAACCTATACATGCCATTATAACCTATACATGCCATTATAACCTTGGCTAGAACATTAAAAAACTACTGATATTTATGCTGGATAGTATGATAGATCTCTCATGAGCTTCCAAATCGATCAAGCTTTCGATAATTTATAAAACATTGGAAAGAAACTATATAAGCACATAATTCTTAGTAAGTTCGTAGAAAGTAAAACATAACTTACCTTTCATTTACATAACATAAGGTATAAGCATATTATAACTCAAACCACAAGCTTGACACAAGCCTATACATCATCATCAAAACATAAGTTAGTGTGTTTGTACATGGTTCAAATGAATTCATCCATAATAAGAAATTTGCACATGTATTCATATCATTTAGATCACCATTCCTTTTCATAGGTTCATGGTATATTACATTTTAACACTTACCCCTTCTATTTTCTTTTCATACCTGTTGAACCATCTAGAGTTTCATCGAATACTTGGGAAAGCTCACATGAAGTGTGCCTTTACATATAACTGTAACCTTTCCTTTACATCATTGCTCACACGAGCTGTGAAATGGGCCTGCTCACATGAGTTGTGCGTCGGAATGTAAGCTACACGATGCTGCTCACACGAGCTGTGGAGTATCCACAATAAATGCAGGACCTCAGCCATCGGTAGGACATTCAAGACCAACACCCGTAACATGAAATCCCTAATGACATGTCATTTGTATCCTACGATTCCTAAGGTTCAACTAAGACTCGATAACCATCGTAACATTGATTTGTTCATACATTAATCATTTGAAATTATAATTAACATAATAACATACATTTAAATAACATGAATATAACAACCGTTCATACGAACTTACACCGAAAACTAGGGGCATAAAAGTTAAAACGAGCTAATCCAAAGCTTTTGCTTTACCTCGATCTAGGTCCGTACGTGGTCTATCTTGATCTAAATAGACAAATTTCAATCCATTTAATACCTTTAGTATTCAATTTAGTCCACAATTCATATTTATGCAAAATTACTATTTTGCCCTTAACATTTTAACTTTTCATAATTGATTCCTTAAGCTCATAAACTGAAATATAAGAAATTTAATCCCCCATTTAAGCTAACCGAATCTATTAAGGACTTATATAAACCCAAATAAACCATCATTCCATAAAGTTAACATGAATTTTTACCATTTTTACAAATCAATCCCTAAATGCAAATTTCATCAAAAATCACTTTACAAAACTTGTTTATTTATCAACAAAGATTAATAATCTAGAATTTAAAATCAATAACCATTCAAAAAAATTCATGGCACAACCCTCAACCTTTAAAATTTTTGCAAATTGACCCTCGGGTTAGTTAGATTAAGCTAAAACGACTTCAAAAACATAAGAATCACTAAAAAACGGGGTTGAAATGACTTACATGCACACCTTTGAACTTGCCAAACTTAAGAACCCTAAAATGGCTTATTCTTCCCTTCAAATTTGATGAAAATAACCTTTGGAGAAAATGAACACTTATTTTGTTTTATTTGTTTTAAGTTTAATTTACTAGTTACTATATTAATCTTTGTTTTAACTTTAAAAATCACTTAAACTATGCTCATATATGTCCACTAACTTTAAGAATTGTACAATTACCATTTAAGTCCACTCACTTTAAAGTTTCATAGCCTTTTGACCCTTTTAACAAATAGAACTCTATTTTTGCACCTTTTATGATTTAGTCCTTTTCACATAATTAATCATGCAAACATCAAAATTTCTTAACAAAATTTTAATATGACCTTACTAGCATCCCATAGACGTTAAAATAATAATAATATAATAAAAAATTACTCATTGGACTTGTGGTATCGAAACCACTATTTTGATATCACTGACAATGAGCTGTTACAAGAAGCATAAAATTCATCATTTACATCGAATAATCACCCAAAAATGCATTAAGAATGAGATTAAAACATGTTACTTTTAGCATCTATGATGAATCTATAAGAGTATGCCCAAAGATCAATCATGAGATGTTTGTAATAACATACTTGATTTATCATGTTTATTAATATAAGGCGTTACCATTATTATTTTAGTTTGTTTTCTATGTGTATAAATAAACTGTTTTTATAATAATGTCCTGAGAATAATATGATTATTCTTAAAAGGTCCTTAGTCAAGTATTATTGTTGGCTAGGACAACAATAATGCATTAAGGCTAACATGTAGTTGATTGATGATAAAGAGTTGTCATTGATATGGAGTGTCAAAATCAATGCATGAATATGTGTGTTAGAGAATAACATATTGGATTGACCCGCTATGAGTATGTTTCTTGGATTATTATGTAATTGTCACAACATTACTCATAATGATTAATATGTATATGATCCTCGGACTTGAGATCATCATTATCCTAACATCGTGACTTGCATATTTTGATACAGTCAAATGTACACCATAATTGGTTGTTCTATAAAGGCTGATGTTGGATATACCACAATCTATGTGGAGGGATATGGTTGATCAATATGGGATAAGTCCCTCCTACATAATGGGAGTAATATCTTAGGCTACTTGATTGAGTGAGACTAGAAATGCATGGCCATGCTCAAATAATTTGATATCAGATGTCATACTTATTTGTATATCATAGTTTACTCAAGATATCAAGGAACATGGGATGGGCTATGCAAGTGTGACTATTCCATTACTTGTGTCCATTCCAGAGATAAAAGGACTTAAAGATTAATGCATGAAAGGTTAATCACAAAAGGTTATGTCAAATCATGACTTCTTGTAACTTAGGTAGCAATGATGCATTGCTAGATGCCACTCATTGTTTGTAACATTAGAATCGTTCTAGTATTACTGCTAACATTACAAGAACCTATAGGGTCACACCCTATGGTTGAAATGAATAGAATAAAACATAGTTGGTATTGTGTTTGGTTGTCACATGAATTAAATTAATTATAGAATTAATTTAATTGAGCAATCAAATATCGAACATATTATATGTACAAGAATGTTGTACACATAATGAGAACATAGTTCTGTTAGTATATATGAATTTGGTTCGTATATAAATTTAAATAAATATAGTTTACCGAAATCTTTGTTATAATTAATGTGGTTATAATTTTCGGTTAAAAAACATTATTATATTTCTTTATTTTAATTATGATTATTATGTTCAGATAAAAATATATATACTAATTTAAAAAACCCTAAAAGATTACGTATTTTTGCTTGTGAGGTCTAGCATCCGTCAAGCAAAGTTTTCTCTAAAACAGTTTTGGAGATTTCCTTCCATTTATTGCCAAACTGGGTGGATTACGTAGAGGTCGGAATCATAAAAGGTTGCGGCTTGGTTTGATAGTAGATCAGAGTTCTCATTACCGAGGCGTCGCTGTCTACTCAAATTGAAATTACGGTAATTTCGAAACCATTATTTCACCCCAATTTGTTCCTTGCACATAGATCCATGGGTTGGAACGTCGGAATTATTTTTTATTATTAATTTTGATGCGCCATGGAGGTACCAGCGTTCTAGCAGAATCTTGCTTGGAAGGTAAGATGACTAAGTAATCTTTTAATGTAAAAGGAACAAAGTCTATAAAACCTCTAGAACTTGTCTATATTGACTTATATGACCCCATGAGCATTAGTGCAAGAGGTGGTTACGAGTATTATTTAACCATTATTGATATTATTCTAGATATGAGTATGTATACCTAATACACCGCAAGTGTGAAACCTTTGATAAATTCAAAGAGTTTCATGTGAAAGTGGAGAAACAACTAAGTTTACCCATAAAGGCATTTCGGTCTGGTCCATGTGGGGAATATTTATCTGATGAGTTCTTAGGGTACCTCATAGAGAATGAGAGTCTATCCTAAGTAACTGCGCCAGGTACTTAAGAACAGAACGGTCTGGTAGAGAGAAGAAATTGAACATTGTTAGACATTGTACGTTCGATGTTAAGTTATTCAAAGTTGCCATTCTTTTTTTGGGGACATGCTGTACAAATGACTTGCTACATTCTGAATGATGTGCCAACTAAGGCAACATCGAAAGCTCCATATGAATTATGGCATGGTAGAAAGGTGAATACTAATCATTTTAGGATTTGGGGATACCTGACCCACACATTGGGCAAAGATGTGAGAAAGCTGGACTGACAGATATAATTGTGCATGTTTGTAGGATATCTAAAAGGAACAAAGAGTGGTTTGTTTTATAAACTGAAAGATAAACTGTTATAATGTCAACTCATGCTACTTTCCTTGAAGAAATTTACATGAATGGCTTTAAACCTCGAACTAAGAGGTGCTCGAGGAAATTTTGAGAAATATACAAAATTCTACTAAAATGGTTCCAGAACCAACTCTTAATAGTAGGCCTGCAAATGATTAGTAGAGTAGGGTGCTTCGTAAGAAAGGCGAGTGATTGTTCACCTGAAAGGATGGCTCTCATAGAACCTACCTACCTGACCTTAACCTCATTGTAGGCCTATTGGAGAGCCCAACTCATAAGTTCCCACTCATAAGCCATTATTGAAAAGGAACCCGCCAACTCAGTAAGGGTGAGCTTGTGAATATCCTCAGAGGAAGAAGATGGGTAGGTGAATTCTTTTCGCTTTGAGTGTAAATCCCTATCTTATTTTTGCTAAATCATGAGAGCAGAAAAGAGATACTGATCTTTACCAATGTGCTTTCTTTACAGAAAGAAGATTTGTACTTCATCGGATGAAGGAGTATAATAGAAAACGCTAATTGGAGAAGTTTGCAAAATAGAATTGGTAGCATCCTAGATTGGATCCCTAGGGAGAGACACCGATAGGTGGGAGGAGGTGGTTGCATTATAGTTTGGCTTGGTGGAAGGAGCAGTGATGGTAGGAAGAGAGACAAGGGAGATCCTCTTTAGGATTAATGGTTCCTTGCCAAGTCTATGGCAAATGAAATCAGCCTTGCTCTTCTCTTCGGTGCTAGAGGTCTCTCCTTCTATCCTTTACCTCTTGCGACAATAGTTAACCACCAGTGTCATAACACCAACTATTGTCGCAGCCTTCTGCGCACTCTCCATAAGGTACACCCTAGCCTTAAACAATCGTACTGTGACCCAACGATGTTGGAAATAGTTGGTTGCCATTGAAAAAAGATAGACTCGTAAGGGATAGACCACCTAGTGGGAAGCCAAGGTCGCCACCAAGCTTTTTTCTCACTTTTATGAACTTACGACCATCTAAATGGAAAGTGGAAGAGTAATTTTGAATTATAGACTCGTGTCCCTCGCGAGTACAGAAATGGACCATTCAAGCTGAGACCCCTTGGGTAATGACCTCTAGTTGGTAAAAATCATGAAATACGCCGAGGAATGGTGGCTCACATTGTTTACTACAATTAAGGAAGTAAGCTACCAACATCCACCAAGGACTAGTAAACTATCTGGGTGAAATCTCTCAATCATTCAAAACCTTACAAAAGAAGGGACATGACCGCCTTCGAATGTACTAACATCCAGAGTGTGAATACCACGATAAAAGATATGTATATGAAGTAGTATTCACAAGTATACGAGTTGAGTTGTAATATAGTTATGACGGAATAATTGAGTACTCTGAGGATTGTACCTAAGGTAAGGCTAGTGCTAGATCGATTTTATCTTGAACACTGAAAGATCTAATAAGTACTCTAAATCAGTTATAGTACAAAAATATAATAAAAGAAGTTTTTAGAAATAATAAAATAAAATAAAGAAAGAAATTAAAATCAAGAGATCAAAAAATAAAATAAATCAAATCTGATTATGGGTGATTAGTTTGCTTCGGTAATCCCCATCAACTATCACCTCGTGTTTTCTATTAATCAACTGGTCACTATCACAGTAGGATCTTCCATTCAAATAATGAGTCCATAAGAACTACTTATCTTTTGACTCGAAGATCCGTTTGACCAATTAAAAGGTGCCATGATGTTTTCAAAAATAGACCTCAAGTCCATATATTAACAATTACAAGTTAAAGACATTGACGTGCCAAAACCTATGTTTCGAACTCGTTATGGCCACTATGAATTTTTGGTAATGCCATTTGGGTTAACTAATGCCCCTATTGTTTTTATGGATTTGATGAATCGAGTTTTTTAGCCTTACTGAGATAGATTTGTGGTTGTGTTAATATACTAATCAATTCTAAAATAGAATCTGAGCATGCTCAACATTTGGGAATTGTGTTACAGACTTTACGCGAGAAACAATTGTACTCGAAATTCAGTAAATGTGAGTTTTGGCTCAAAGAGGTTGGATTTCTTAGCCACGTGATTTCTACGGATGAGATTTGTGTTAATCTGAGAAAGAGTTCTACTATTGTAAATTGGAAAGCTTTGAAGAATGTCTCGGAGGTATGTATTTTTTTGGGCTTAGTTGGTTATTGTCGTCAATTTGTTAAAATTTCTCTATAGTTGCTTTACCGGTGACCAAGCTATTACAAAAAATGTTAACATGAAGGATTATTTATGTGTGATAAATCCATCATAAGTAATTGACCATCATCCAGGGAAAGCTAATATTGTTGCCGATGCTTTGATTCTAAAGTCCTTATTTTTTTTGAAGGCTATGGAATAAGTGATGGGGTTTTATTTATGTGTGATAAATCCATCATAATTTGATTTTGTTATTGAAATAATTACCTTTAAGTTTAAGTTGATTTTTAGTTTTTGAACCATGAAGTTAAACCTTCATTACTAATTTCTTCTCAGCATGAATAAAATTTGATGTTTCTTTACTTCAAATTGCAAGCATACCATGTAACATTCTTTCAATTTTTTTCAAAGTATGTATTAGTTTTATATGCAAGCGAGTTTTACTGAGAATTGCTAATTATTGTGACTCGACTCTATGCATGCGAACCCTAGGGAGTGATAATCTTACCATTTAGTGAACTCCACAAAACAAGAGAACCTTGCATGAAAGAAACCTTTTTTATGTGAAGCCCATCTACATGCAAACCCATGTTTTTAATTTGATGTGCGACCTTAGGTAGTATGCGAACCACTTATATTATTTGAACCTGTGTTATTGTGCGAACTCATGCTTTATGTTGCATTGTGAACTCATGTGTTATTTTATATGCAAACCTATGTACTATGCGAACCTTAATAATTATTTCTAAGAGTTTTTTCTTTTATCGGAGTGTGTAAAATTACTTTGTTTATTTCTTACATGTGAACTACTAAGTTTTACCATTTAGATAACATGCGAAACCTATCTCTGTTTGTTTTAACCTCACATTTTCTATAACCTATGTTTGAATTTATTCCGCTGTTGTGTTAAAACTTAGCACTTTATGTGTCACATATACGTGGTGTGTTGGAGGCTAGGTTGGGATTTAACAGAGAGTCACTTTGGTGGCTAATGTATCTCGCCAAATTCAGGTCTAACCTACTCAGATGGGTTTGGGGTGTTATAGAAAAGTCCATGGAACCTTCTATAAATGTCCACCGAGACAATAAACACATGATTCTGTATGTTGCCTATGTGGCAAGATTTGTTTAGCCTTTGTGGCGTGTCTTGAATGGTCTTTGTGGAAAATTTTGTATTGTATCATTGGTGTATTCATTGGTGTCCTTGTATCAGAATATGGTTATCCACCCTTGCGGTATGTTCTAGATATGTTCCGAGAGTTCTCTTATAGATAAGTATATTGATAATATTAAATTTAGTTTGGGAATCTGTCAAACGTAAATCAATATAGTAAGTATTCACCCGTAAACAGTATTTGTGAACAGCTATTCTGTGAAAATGTTAAGTGTTGGTTTAAAGAGAAAAATTGTAAGAAGTGAACTCTGTAGAGGTATCCTTTCGAGAAGTATCTTTGGGACTATACAAAGAAAATGATAGTGGAATATTATCTTCTAAGATCGGAAATCAGCCAAGTGGTGAAGTGGAAGTTGATACGTAAGTATGATTGTTGGCGTATATGTGCATATCCAATATTCTTAAAGTGTTTGCGCAAAAATAGGAATGATAAGTTAAGTATGGAAATTGGCATACAATCACATAGACAATATTATAACAATATTCACCAAGGTATTCTATATTAAAGCTCATTAAGTTTGTGTAACTTACCAGTATTTTGTTTATCTTTCAGGTATTGGGGTAAGAGTGAACTCACCAAGAGGGAAGATGCCAGGAGTACGCCATTGAAGTGACGATCTAGATTATTATGCATACAGTGAAGTATTTGGAAAAGTGGTGTCTAGAAAGATTACACCTTAAAGAGTCTATCTTTAGAAAACTTTTTTTTTGAAACAAGTCTGATGTATTAATTTATTTTAAGTACTTTTCTTTGTTTCTTTAATAATGAGACCTTAGATAAATTCATAAGAAATAACACCTGAGGTCCGGACCTGGTGAATCGAGTCGGGCTGAGGGCGTTACATCACTATTTCATAAAAAACATAATTTCAAATAGATTCACATAAAAAAGTAATAGAAAATACTTACTCTTGAAACTTAGGTAAAAACCCTAAGCCCCTGATTAACATTACAGTTTGCACATACAAGTGGCGGTCCCTATACCCTCACCAATTTGCTTGAAATCTTAGAAAAATTTTCCTTTTCCTTTAACTTTGTTTTAGGATGGTTCTATTGGGTTCACAACAAACATACACAAGTCACAAATAGCACATTTAAAAACATATATAAACATAAATGATCCTAGGTTTGCTTATGTTGGACTTTTTAACGAACCTAGTTGCTCTTGTTGCAAACTCTTCTAACATTAATAGAGAACAAGACCTTACCTTGATTTTCAAGGACTAAGTGTTGGGTTTTTTTAGAACTTGACAATTGAATAATTGAAGACTATTTTAAGAGAAATTTTCTCAATAATAGAATATGAAATATCCCAATGGTAAGGGCTTAATTTATGGCACTAAGTGTCCAAGTGTTCTTAATATACTATAATCATAATAAAAGTAGGAAGGAAGTTACGGGCATGGATGGTATTATAGAGAGAAAAGCAAGTTGTCTTCCTAATTTTAATATAACTATTCATTTCACATGTGGTTAGAATTGGCGATCCTAGTTTGCCAATCCTATTGGCAACCTCTGCTCGCCATATCTTTTTGATGAACACCAACTTTGCCAAGCTTCCTAGGGAAAACCTGTTTGTTAGCCTTGTTGAGGAATACTTGCTCGCCACTTTCTTGGGTGATCTCTTGTTCGCCCAACTCCTTGGCGAACCCAGCTAGCCAAGCCCCAAAATCCTTGACCCTACCATGGGGTGTTACAAACAAAAAGCCCCACTACCTCAATAAAAATTAGTTAACTCTTTATGAAATAATATATTAGACCCAATAGGAATTAAAATCAATGATTAACATTTAAACAATGACTGAGAGGAACACATTATCACATAGACTTAATAGATTAATCATACATAGTTTATTAAGCAGATTACATGTATCAAATATACATAAAACAAATCGAGTAAATCAAATCATACAACATGTATCTGATACAATCGCATCGACCAATCAATTTAATCTCGAATTTGTATTGTACAAGTGGCTCTAGTACCACTGTTGGATCACTAGTACGCCTAGTGGAGCAGCGGGAAAATTATTCCAATGATTATCAACCATGGTTCCATGTATGAAGAACGAATCGGGTTGAAATAGGGCCAAATATATACCTTTTATTCGATTTGATCCCCTTGCGTGATGTCGATTCAAAGCCACAACAAAGTCATCTCGGTACGAGTCCACCCAATCAAAAAATGAACAGAAAAATTCTCTTCAACCTTTTAAAGAGAATTCTCGAAACAACTGTTAGACCTTTTATTTTTTTCTTTTCTTTGGTAACCTGCACACATAGGGATTCACATAAATTTTCTTTAATATTTCATGGTAATAAAAACGAAATTATTCCCTTTCCTTTTAGAGAAACATATGGAAAGTTTTAAATTATTATATTATTTCCAAAAGAATATCAATTTCCATATTTTTATATATGATTCAAATTATTATAACTATTTATATTAATAATTTAGATAAACTATATTCAATTAATATTATTATATTAATCAAATTCATGTATTAATTTTAATTATGTTCTTTATTTATGTACAACAAGTTTGTACATATAGTGCGTGCAATATTTAACTCTCAAATTAAAATAATTCAATAATTAATTTTAATTCACATGACAACTAAATACAATACCAACTATGATTGAATTATGTTCGCTTCAACCATAGGTTGTGACCTTGTAGGCTCTTGTAATGTTAGTAGTAATACTAGAACATTTCTAATGCTACAAGAAATGAGTGGTATCTAGCAATGCAACATTGCTACCCAAGTTACAAGAAGTCGTGATTCAACATAACCTTTCTATGATGAAAATTTTCATGTATTATATCCTTCTATCCTTTATACATTGTTTGGACACAAATCATGGAATAGTCACTCTTGTATAGTCCAATCTCATATTTCTTTATATTCAAAGTTGACACCAATAAACAAATGAGTATGGTATTTCATATCAACTTATTTGAGAATGGTCATGCATTTCTAGTCTCACTCCATCAAGTGGCTTGTAGCACCCCATTCACGACCTTTAAGGAGGATCCAAGAATAGTGCATTACAACCTTAAAGTCTTTTCCTATTGGGAATGTAATTGTCGAAACCTCATGTTTACAAAAAAAATAGATAGGTATTTGCCAGCAGTAATATATAAAACATTTAAGCGTAAGGGTCCAAACACTTTTAAAACATAAATCTTCATTGTAAGAATTTAAGGAAACAACATAGTTTGATGAATAAAAATTTTTAGTTACAAAATATTTCTGTTCAAATATCAAGCCCTAACGCCAACCTCATTTGTCATGCATAATACAAAATCACTATAAGCCTTACACTGTATGTATCATTTGGTGTAGTCCTTGAGGATTCCTTTACTTCATTGGTGGTCTTGAGAAGGGAAGATAAACGAAGTAAATTCATAGAACTTAGTGAGCTCCAAAGTGAACCTTAGAATGTCCATACGTCACACAGATAAAAGGACTCTTCCCAATTCAATGAGACATACAGTTCGCCTATTGGCGAAGTCACCTTATAGATTAACTTTAAGTAGCTCTCCTATTGGTGAATACCGAACCTACAAAGACTTTAACAGAATATGACTTATGTTTGATGCATACATTGTGACCATACATTCATGTAGAAAGCCTTCTTCATGCTAGACAAAAAAACCCTAGTCCGTGTTTAGAGATTGTAACATCCATTCGTTCGTTCCTTTTTCCTCTGTTACGTTTTCCCAATTTAGTTTACATTACACCTACCATACCAGAGGCTACATAACATCTTTCATGTATTACGATATGCTAGTTCAATGCTCTTTTGTAATGAAGGCAATGTCATGAATTCACTTCTTTTGTTCTGATCATATGGTTCCTTTTTCAAAGTAAAGTGGGTTATGACTCAGTACGAAGTAAGGACCTTTCATTTCTTACACACACATGAAAAGGCAAAATTTTCACCCAATAGGTAAACTTACCTCGAACCGACATGTACAACATACATACGAGCTATGAAGGAACTCAACAAAATATGCAGTAGAGACTAAACAGCAGGTCCCTTGCCCTTGTCTCAAGAGCTTTTGGAAGTTTTTTGAGCTATAACATAAATAGTTAACTTATCAAGTCATGTTTTCAAAAATAACTAAACAAGCTTTTAAGAACACTTAATCAGGAAAGCCAAAATCTAGAAGTTTCCTTCCTTTAGCCTTTAGTCTATTCCTAAAGTATGAACCCTAGGTCCCCGTAATCCTTCACAATGATGAAGTTTCACCATTATTTACCAGTTTTCACAATGATGAAGTTAGCTGATTACAATGAACTTTAATCCTTCAATCAAGCCTTTGCTCTAACGCTTTGCTAGAAAACACAGAAAGAATTACTGAAAGGAAGTATGAATTGCCAGAGAAAGTACAAAACTTTTTTAGGAAGCTAAGGTTGGTTTATATACGTGCACACAAAAGGAAAACTTAGTAGACAAGATTATTTCCCCCCACTAAATTTCTTTCAGTACCCATGAGTAATAGTTTTCTCTCTCATCTTAAATGCATGTCCTTTCATTTTCAGAAACTTTATCCAATCCTGGCTAGTCCTCATTATTCCAACTAAATAGTTTAATTAAATAATAGGATAACAACATATTTCTTATTCCTATCAAACTAAGGGTTTAACAATAAGACTCAATATTTTCATTTATTCGTTGGGGTGGTGTATACTCTATCAAAGAGTCCATCAAACCTCAGAGCTCGCCGTAATCGGGGCTTCACCCGAGGGTGCACTCACAGACCTTAAGTACTTTATATAACATTTTCCTTACTCGGGGGTCACACTATAAGCCTTAGTTCAATTAACAATACTCGAGTACTACACTTTACCGGGTGGGATGATACAACTCTCTCCCACTTATGAAATTTTGTCCCCAAAATTCATACCTGAATATAATTGTTGATATTGTTCTTTCATTATGCTCTCCCTTTTCTAAGTGGCTTTCTCAGTGTTGTGATTTCTCCATAGTACATTTACTAAGGGAATTTTCTTATTCCTCAGCTCTTTAACTTGGTGAAAATACGAACTGGTTCTTCCTCATAAGATAGGTTTTGTTCAATCTCAAGCTTTTTAGTTTGTACCACGTGCTTAAGGTTGGATCTATACCTTTGCAATGTTGATACATGGACGACATTATGAATCTTTGATAGTTTAGGAGGAAAAGACAATATATACACCATCGAACCACATCTTTCATAAATTTCATAAGGTCCCACAAATCTTGGGTTTAGCTTTCTTTTCTAGCCAAATCATATAATCCTCTTTCAATGGGGTACCTTGAAGAACACTTTGTCTCACACCTAAAAAGAGATTTCCTTTCTTATTAAATATTCTTAGGACTTTTGTCGGTCCTAAGTAGCTTTCAAGTGGTTGTGGATGACAACAACCTTTTCTTCAGTTTCACGCACTAAGTTTGGACAAGGATCTATATTTTCAAGGAAAATATAGAGTGAACCTCGTAAAGAGGACAAAAAACGCGTCTTTATCGCATTTTTTGGACAAAAGATAGGGTACGGGTAAACTTGAGTTTCTTGAGTCCACTAAATGGCCCTATTTTGGCCATTTAGTGGGTTTCACTATTCATTTAGAAACCCCTGAGTCCCCAAGGGATTGGCTATAGAATAGCAAATCCCTTGGACCTTCTTGTTGTACTTAGCCGTAGGCTAAGTACTAGCTTTTGGTTAACTTCCTGGGTTTCATTGAGTTCACTCAATTGGCCTGATAGAGTGAACTCTTGGACCTTCTTGTTGTACTTAGCCGTAGGCTAAGTACTAGCTTTTGGTTAACTTCCTGGGTTTCATTGAGTTCACTCAATTGGCCTGATAGAGTGAACTCAATGACTATGAGTATGATATAACCCCCCGAGGGCCTCCTCTCCCTCTGCTTCACCACCCGCAATGGTATGGGATTCTTTGAAATCAGCTTTTCAGCGGATTTCAAATTCCCACCCATGTGTTTTGATATGGAGCCACAATGAGTATGACATGTGCTTTTTAGGGCATGCCACTTTAGCACAGGTATTTCTACATACCCCCCACTATGCCCGATATTCTAAGAAAAGTCCCCTTTTACATAGAAGAGGTCGGATTAACATAGCGTTCATATCCTAAAGCAACAACCAATGCCTTCTTGTCATCTAGCTTTTCTTTTTTATCGGAGCGAAAGCTAAAGTAGTACTCTATAACCAATAGGGTGGAAGTATAGGCTTTTAGTGACGTCTTCCAAGTCTATTGAATTATAGTACTTTGTCTTCGCTTAACTCTGTCCAACAAGCAAGTGTTCTACACCTTTTACCATATAAGGCCTCAAAAGGAGACACTTTGAATTAGCGTGATAGCTATTATTGTAGGTGAATTCAATCAGAAGATTATACCTTTTCGAATTTATCCCAATATCAATCACACAATAATGCGTCGTATCCTCTAAAACTTGAATTACTCAATTAGATTGGCCATCGGTCTCAAGGTGAAATGGAGTGCTAAATGTCAACTTGGTTCCCAATGATTACTATAATTACTGCTAAAATATGGAGGTAAATATTGGATCCCTATCAAACACAGTAGACGATGGCACTCTATGGAGACACACCACTTCAGTAGTATATAGTTTAGCGAGCTTTTCTAAAGAATATATGGTATTCACAGGCAAAAAGTATGTTGATTTTATGAGCCTATCTACCACCACCCAAACACAGTTCTTCATGGAGGGACTGAGGGGTAATCTAGATACAAAGTCAATGGTAATTCTGTCCTTTTTCCATTCGAGAATTTCCAGAGTATACATTTTTCTCGATGCAACATGATACTCTGCCTTTACTCTTTGGCATGTTAGGCATGTGGAAACATCTTCTTATATCGCCTTTTTCATTCCACGACACCAGTAAGATTCCTTCAAGTCTTTATACATCTTGATGCCACTAATGTGAAGTTAAAAAATCCCACGGTGAGCTTCTCTTAATAATTCATTTCTCACTTCATTCCCTACTAGTACAAACACTCAATTTTTGAATCTGAGTTCACCATCCTTACCAATACTAAAATACACTACTTTGCCTGAGAGCATCTTCTATTTGAATCATTCACATTGGATATTTTTCTTCTGTTATTCCAAAGTTCAAGAGAGATGAGTTGGTTTCACTACCAACTCTGCCAACAATTCTCCATCATTGGTAAGTGTCACTTTAGCTGACAGGGACAACAAGGCCGCCATAGTTTTCCTACTTAAGGCATTTGCCACCACATTTACTTTTCCTAGGTGGTACTCGATGATCAGGTCATAGTGTTTCAACAGTTCAAGCCATCTCCATTGGTGTAGGTTCAATTCTTTCAGGGTCATTAAGTACTTTAGACTTTTATAATCAGAAAATATTTGGCACCTTTCCTCGTATAAGTAATGTCTCTAGAGATTTAGTGCTAAGACAACATCTTTCAATTCCATATCGTACGCGGGGTAGTTCTTTTCATGCTATTTTAATTGGCGTGGAGCATATGCGATGACCTTCCCTTTACTGCATAAGGACACAACCGAGTCCATTCAATGATGCATCTATGTATACTGTATACTGAACTCCAAGCTCGGGATACACTAACACTGGAGTTTTAGTCAGAACCACCTTTAGCTTTTCAAAGCTTTATTGACTCTCTTTGCTCCACACAAAATTCTCCCTCTTCTTCAAAATTTTTATGACGGGTGAGGCTATTGGAAACATCCCTAGGCCGAAAATTGCATGGAGAAACCATGGCTAGGGTTTTCAAGCTTCCAAGCTCGATTGTAAGTCCGTTCTATCCCCGTTTTTAATGATTTTTACGTTTTTGAAATCCTTGTAACAAGATTTATCTATTTTTAACATTGTTTTGAACTAGGGTTCGTGTTTAAAAATTTACCCATGAATGATATGCATGTATTTTGATGTTTTATGGAAGAATATGAATGTTTGGAGTGTGATGAATGATTTGTACTAAGTAATTTTCGATGAAAATGCCTAAAAGGATTAATTTGTAAAAGTTATAAAATATGTCACAAATGTGTGAATAAGAGAGTATTGTGGACTTCTATAGTTATGAAAATGGTTCAGCTAGGCCTAAAATGCAAGGAAATTGAATAAAAATTATTTTATGAGCCTAGGGGCAAAATCATAATTTTGTGAAACTTTAGGGGCAAAAATGTAATTTTTCCAAAGTATGATTTTTGGACTGGAATGAATAGTGTGAAGGTTATATAAGTTAAATGTATTGTTATAAATCAAGAAAGACGAGAAATTGAAATTGATCGATAAAAAGAAAAGTGAGAAAAAGTGAAAAATTACAGAATGAACCTTTGGAATAAAAAGGGATACGAATGAAGTGACAGAAATGATCACATGTGTGGCACGGATTGTGTGTAGGCCACTATGTAAAAGTGAAAGTGATGGTCACGTGTGTAGTACTTTGTGCAGGCTACTACGTGTACCAGAATGATAGGTCGCATCTGTAGTACTATGTGCAGGCTACTACGCGTACTGGATAGTTACGATCACGTGTGTGGTACTATGTGTAGGCTACTACGTGTATCGAATGGTGATGGTCACATGTGTAGTACTATGTGCAGGCTATTATGTGAACCAAACATCATTGATTAGTAAGGTGGTTGCTATGTGCTGATTCCACCGGACATTATTGATTAATAAGGTGGTTGCTATGTGCTGAATCCACCGAGTATATGTTATTATTCCGAAGTGTTCATCGTGAAATTGACTAAGTGTAATTGAATAATGAATATAGGTGTGGAATTTAATTGAATATCGACTTAGAAATGGAAAAGTGAATTTTGAATTGAATTGTGATTGAAAGTGAAAAAGTGAAATTATGAAAGAGTACATTTAGCAATAAAACAGTTTAGACAGCAATAGTTGTGCGACTTTGAAAAATCACCAAAAATGGTGGAGATTGAATTAGAGGCTGAATAATATATGAAATTGAATTTGAATGAGTCTATTTTCATATAAAAGAAACAGAGCAAGCAAATGAATTATATATTTTCAGATAGTTGAAGTTTAGTTAGAAAGATTCAGAATGAGTTCGAAATCCCCTATTCTGACTGTGGAAAATTGTCAAAAATTGTACAAAAATAATTATGGGATAAAGTTTAGATGTTTAGAATCTTCAGTGAATCTATTTTCAAGAGAAAAAATGAAAACAATATCCAATTCTGTACAATGAGATAACTAATTTTTAGTGAAGAGAGGTCAGAACTGTCGACCAGTGAAACAGGGGAACCTTTAAAGAATAAATTGTACTATTTGGCTAAACCAAAAATTCTAAAAATTTTATTGTAATAAGATATGTGAATCTACTTTCTGGGAAAATTTATAGATCTTAATTTGGAGTTCTGTATCTTCGACTAAAAATAATTTAGTTACTCTAACTCGAATAGATAGTTTTGAATATACATGTGAGTGAATAGTGAAATTGTAGTTAATGTTGTTTAAGTGTGTTATACACATTAAGGATGTGGAATGGAGAGGAGGAGGAGGAAAATTGGAAGAACATATGAATGATTTGTGTATAATTGGCCATATGCTCGATTATAATCGATAAACGATTGAAAAGAAATGATGTTTATAATTGTGCATTATTAGTTATAGTTAAAGTTCATGTGAGAAAATAAAGTTTCATAGTATGTGTATGTGGTATACTTGGTATATGATTTGGTATGTAGAAATGTCAGAAATGGTTTATGAATTAACTCATGTTGATAAGTTTGATACATAAATAAATGTGGTGCTTATCCATGCTTATAATGCTTATACTATATGTTTATTTGCCTATCATGTTTGGTGTGTATGCTTAGGCTTTGGCCAAGTTGTGGCTGGATTACGCCACATTAAATTTATAAAATTATGCATTGAGATGGTAAATGTCTAGATGGAAATGTGCTTGTGATCATAAATGGGTGGTAAGGTTTAAAGTTTGTAATCTTTATTAAAATGGTTTATCATGTGGTTAGTCTTCAAAAAGACTAGCTTGCGACTATGGTTGAGTGTAATGTTTATATCTTGTGTGATATGCATAGGAAACGGGAGTGGAAAGGAAATGAAATACTAGGTTCATGCTTGAAGTGTAAAATGATGCAAAAAGTGGACGTTAAGTTAAATGATAAATATGTATTAGTATTGAACTTAATGAAATTGAAATGTAAGTGAATTAAATGGAAATTGCAAATGATATGATTTGAATTAAATGAATTAATGTGGTATTGAAATGTATACTGGATTGAGAAATCGAATTGAATCGTGAATATGAGAATCATAAATTAAATGAAATGGAAATGAAGTCTTGAATTGCATGAGTATGTATTGGGTCTCAGAAGCCCTATTCGTTACAAATATAGTATTTTGAAGTTATAACGTGAAGATTTATAAAAGCATGTTAAAAATTTGAAGAGTTTAAATCTGAATGAAATTTTATAACTCAGTTTAACATGTTTATAAGTGTATGTGTTTTGGTAATGCCTCGTACCCTATTCCGACATCGAATACGGGTAAGGGGTGTTACAATGTGACATCGCCAGATTCAATCATAACGTTTAGACCAGATTTGGGGTGTTACATAATTTGCATTAGGGATCATTGCATTTAGTTTAATATATTTTAATCACCACTTTTCAACTATATTGTGTTTTTATTTACTAGATTGTTAATATAATTTTACAAATTAAGTGACTTAGCACAAATACAATCCCTGTGGAGACGATAACTTGATACTTACTAATTACTTGATAATGCGTTACAAGGGGTCACACAGCCGTGTGGCTAGGCCATGTGACTTACACGGCTGAGACACACACCCATGTCTTAGGTCATATAACACTCGAAATAGGGACACACAGTCATGTCCCAACTTGTGTAACTCTTTTAGTTGGGTCACACGGCCAAGCCAAATGCCCGTCTACCAGGTCGTATGCTAGCCGTGTAACTGCTTGACTTGAAACCTTAAAAACCTACAAGAGACACACGGCTGTGTCGTATGGCTGTGTGTCACACAGGCCTGAGACACACGCCCGTGTCTCAGGCCGTGTGGACAAGAAATTGGACAAAATCAAGCCATTTCTTTCACCTATTCAACCATGTAACTACAAGCAATATGCACATATAATCAAAGCATCAAAACATACCAAAACATGCATAATAAGACCAATTCAATAGGACAAAAATACATCCAACCAATATGCCAAAAAACACCTCAATCACAACCAAGCAAATATACCAAAACTTATGCATAAATGACCATAATTCTAACATATACCATAATTAAGGCCATATAAAGCATAGTAACTTAAGTCACCTACAAGCCAAATCAAACCACAAGTGTTTACTTCCAAACTATTCTAACCAAACCAAAAAGATACCTATTTACAATCTTAGTAGTGTAGCTAACAACTTAGTTTACTATTTTTCCAAAAATTACCATTACAACCTATACAGCCACATATACATGCCACGACCCTAGGGACACAATAACTACCAACATCGAAGGATAGTATGAGTCGTATATTTGATCTATCCGAACGTCGGCAACAACGATCTAGAAAACCATTCACAAAAATGAAAATGTTTAAAGAACATAGTAAGAACATAGTATATCATTAAACTTATCATAAATTGAATACAACTCATATTTTACTCGATTCGAGGTTACTAGAGTGTAAACAGGGGCACGTATGTGCTATTCAGGGGTATCGAAGTACAAATAGTGGCACATATGTGGAATTTAGGGGTACCAAAGTACAAAAGGGGCACGTATGTGCAATTTAGGGGTACCAAAGTACAAATAGTAGCACGTATGTTCAATTTAGGGATACTAAAGTACAAACAGGGGCATGTATGTGTAATTCAGGGGTACCGAAGTACAAATAGGGGCACGTGTGTGCAATTCAGGGGTACCGAAGTACAAACAGGGGCACACGTATGTGCAATTTAGTGGTTAATATGTGCAATTTAGTGATTAATTAACTCTAAGCATTTAATTACATAACTATAATGCCAGATATACAAGTAGAAATTCAATTCCATATTGAAATACTACGACCTTATATTGACAACTAGAGCTTAAAAGTACGAGCGAGCTAATTCGTGATTTTTGCGTTTCCTCGGTTTAGATCCGATTGAGATTTATCTTGATCTAAATAATTAATTATATTCAATTAAGTATTTCAATCAATCTCAAACATTCAATTCAATCCATAACCCACATTTATACATAATTAGAAATTTTTGCCCTAACATTTTAACTTTTCACAATTCAGTCCTTAAACTTGTAAATTGAACTCTAAGCATTTTCATCCCTAACTCATGCTAGCCGAATTTATTCTAAACCAAAGATATTTTATAACTTTTACAAATAAATCCCTAAATGACATTTTCATCAAAAATCACATTACAAAACTTGTTTATTTAACAATAAGGGCTCATAATCTTTCATTAAACTTCAAAACCATACAAACACGTTCATGGCAAAACCTTAATCCTTTGACAGTTTTGCAAATTAGTCCCTAGGCTAGATAGATTAAGCTACAATGATCCCGAAAATGTAAAATTATTAAAAACGGGACAAAATCACACTTACATGCGAGAGAGAGCTAGCCGAATGTTCAATTGCAACAATAGAGGGTTTTCTTCCTAGTATCGGTGGAGCATCACACTAAAGAAAATGATATATACATTTTATACTATTTTACAATTAATTACTTATTAAATTACTTTATTAAACTTTAGTTAAAACTATATTAAACAATAATTCCTTGCCCATCTTTCCCCATTAACAATGTAACACCCCGAATGTTGGGCCTAAAAGAACTAGGTTTTGAACAAGGGAACAGTTAGAAGACTGCACATAAATATTTAGTTGTGCAAGAAATTGACATAAATGAATGCCTACTTCATTGGTTAAGTGATTTAGGAGTGTTTGGAAGTGTCTGAAAAGCCAAGGGTTTAAGTCTTGGCTTTTGCAGAATTTTTGGTTTTGCTCTTAATTGAATCTGGGCAGTGGCGTTTAGGCCTTATAAAAATTAGTGTCTGTTTTATAACACAAAGAGAGCCTGTGGTCTAGTGGCAATGTGGCATGTTGTGTAACTGTGAGGTCTGATGTTCAAGTCCTGTATTGCGTAATGGAGTATTTATTTTGCTGCTTGAGCCGTGTATGTGGCAGAGTTGGAGTCAAATACTACCGAATGCACCTCGATGGGTAAAATTACCGAAATACCCTCAATGGGTAATATTACTGAAACACCCCCGATGGGTAAAATTACTGAAACACAAAATTACCGAAATACCTCTATAGGGTAAAATAGTCGTTATACCCCTAAGAGATGAAATGACTGTTATGGCCTTATGTTATGTTTGACCGTTTTGCTTTATGATATTTATATGGTTGTTACTGAGTATGACATATTGCATACACATATGATCTCTGACATGACATACTGCATGGGGTTGGGATTCTGATATAGGGGAAGTATACTATACTGGTGGCTTTGCCACAAATACTGTTACTGGTAACTTTGTTATGTTACTGATACTGGCAGCTCTGCTGCATTACTTTTACTGGTAGCTTTGTTGTGTTACTATTACTGGTAGCTCTGCTACATTACTGTTACTGGCATATTGCTGCGGTATTGGTGTGTTGGCTAGGTGGGTCAATTTTATCCCCACATGGTGTGTTGGTGGTACGGAGTGGTGTGTTGGCTAGATTGGGATGGGTTGCATTACTGCATTTGCACTGTTACTGTATTGGGCAAAGGCCCACACTTTGTTACTATATTGGGCTAAGGCCCACACTCTATTACTGTATTGGGCTATGGCCTACACACTGGTACTGTATAGGGCTTAGGCCCAGACTGATTTTGCATGTTTTATGCTGATTGTTTGGTAGAGGATTACACACTGGGTTTTCATAAACTCACCCTCTCTTTTCACTGTGCAGGTAATCCTAAGCCTTAGGCGATTCAGTGCTGCGAGAGACTTGGAGGTGGCCACACAACTGCTGCTGTTTAAAATTTTCTTTTATTTTTATTTAATTTTATGCTGGGTTTTATTTTTGTAATAAAGCCTTTAAGTAGCTTATATTTTTAATTGGGCTCTTTCTTATTTATTTTAAACTTAGAAACAAGTTTTTTTTTCAACGAGTCCAATTTTTCGAAAGACACTTCATTTGACACACCAGATACGACCATAACTCCTAGGCCGAAGTTTCGGGTGTTACAAAAAATTTAAATGGTATATTTGCCATCTAAGTACTTTTACTTTAAATTTTCATAGCTATTTGATACTTTTATTTACTAGAACTCTACTTTTGCATCTTTTACGGTTTAGCCTTTTTCACGAAATTAAGCATGCAAACGTCAAAATTTCTTAATGAAATTTTTATATGACCTTACTAAAATATTCCACAGACATTAAAATAATAATAAAATAAATATTTACTGGTCAAATTTGTAGTCCTGAAACCATTGTTTCGATTTCACTAAAAAACGGGTTGTTACAACTCTCCCCTTAAAAGATTTTTCATCCCCTAAAATCTTACCAAAAAGAAGGTTTGGATATTGCACTTTCATAGCCTCTTCTAGTTCCTAGGTAGCTTCTCCTATACCGTGATGTTGCCAAAGAACTTTCACTAAAGCTATGCTTTTATTTCTTAATTCCTTAACCTCTCAAGCTAGAATTCTGATCGGTTCTTATTCGTATGTCATATCCAGCTAAATCTCGACGTCAGGAGGTGAAATCACGCGTGGGGTTCTAATTGATTCCATCGTAACATCGATACGTGGAATATGTTCTGAATCTTTTCTAACTCTGACGACAATGCTAATTTGTAAGCTATTGGCCCAATTCTCTCAATGATCTCGTACAGTCTGATAAACTGTGGACTTAGCTTTCCTTTACGACCGAATCATAGAACTTTCTTCCAGGGTGATACTTTCAGAAACACTTTGCCATCGACCTGAAATTCTATGTCTGTTCTTTTCAAATCCGCATAAGACTGCTATCAATTTGAACCTGTTTTCAAACTGTTTCATATAACTTTAGTCTTTTCTTCGGTTTTCCGTATCAAATCAAACCTAAGAAGCTTTTTCTCACCAATCTCAGTTGAGTATAGTTGAGTTCGACACTTTCGACCATATAAAAACTCATACGGTGCCATTTTAATACTCAATAGATAACTATTGTTATACGCAAATTTAACCAACGGTAGGAATCTTTCCCAATTACCATTGAACTCCAAAACACAACATTGAAGCACATCCTCGATTATCTGAATTATTCGCTTAGATTGACCATTAGTCTGAAGATGAAATACGATACTAAAATGCAATGAGTACCTAGAGCCTCATGTAACTTGCCCGAGAATCGAGATGTAAACCGCAGATCCTTATCAGAAATAATAGAAACTGGCACCCCGTGCAATCTGAAAATCTCAGCAACATACAACTCTGTCAATCTCTAAAGCGAATAATCTATACGCATTGGAATGAAATGCGCAAACTTCATAAATCGATTTACAATGACCCAAATAGCATCTTTCTTTCTCGGTGACAGAGGTAGTTCCGATACAAAATCTATCGTGACACATTCCCACTTCCACTCTGGAATTATCACTAGTTGTAACAAACCAGAAGGTACTTGATGCTCGACTTTAATTTGGTGACAAACTAAAATTCTCAACACAAACTCTGAAATTTCACGTTTCATACCTAGCCACTAGTACATTGGTTTCAAATCCCCGTACATGTTATTGCTACCAAGATAAATAGAGAAGCTACTACTATGAGCTCCCTGTAAGATCTTTTGAATAATATCAAAATTTCTTGGAACACATATTCTACTTTTGAAATACAAACTATCATCAAAACCAATAAGAAAAGCTAAATCAGGTGTTGTCTTAATCTATTTCCATTTAGTGATCAACACATTGTCACATTTCTGAGCTTCGCAAATTTGTTGTAAAAATATCAATCTAGCTTTTAACTCAGCTAAAATTGAACCATCATCAATCCACGTCAATCTCATACTCAAAGCTCGTAAAATAAACAAAGACTTTCTACTAAGAACGTCAGCAATAACATTAGCCTTTCCTAGATAATCAATGATCAAATAATAGTCTTTCAATAGCTCGAGCCATCTATGCTATCTCAAATTCAAATCTTTTAGTGACATCAAGTATTTCAGACTTTTATGATCCATGAAGATATAACATTTTTCTCCGTACAAATGGTGTTGCCAAATCTTCAAGGAAAATACAATCGCTGTAAGCTCTAAATCATACATCCGGTAATTCTTTTCGTGCGATTTCAATTGTCTAGAACCATATGCTATCACCTTGCCCTATTGCATCAGTACACATCCTAAACCGTTTAACAAAGCATCACTTGACGACTTTGGCTGAGCTAACACTAGTGCCTTGGTTAACAATGCTTTCAATTGATTAAAGCTTTGCTGACATTTCTTTGACCATTGAAACTTAACATCTTTTTGCAACAGTCTCGTTAATGGTGTAACAATCATCTAGAATCTCTTGACGAATCTTCTATAATATCTGGCAAAACCCAAAAAAATTTTGACCCCAGACACATTTCTCGGAGGCTTCCAATATACCACAGATGAAATTTTACTCGGATTAACCCTAATGCCATCGACTGATACAACATTTCCTATAAATCCTACTTCCCAAAGCTAGAATTTACATTTGCTAAACTTAGTGAACAATTGTTTTTCGCGAAAAGTCTGCAAAATAATTCTCAAATGTTTGACATGCTTTGTCTTATCTCGTGAATAAAATAGGATATCATCAATGAATACCACAACGAATCTGTCTAAGTATGGTCTGAAAATTTTGTTCATGAAGTCCATAAATACTGCAGGTGCATTAGTCAAACCAAACAGCATTACAAGGAATTCATAATGTTCTTATTTGCTCCTGATTGCAGTTTTTAACACATCTGCGTCTTTAACTCGCAACTAATAATAACCAGAACGAAGATCAATCTTTGAGAACACTGTCGACCCTTTCTACTAATAAAGCTGATCCTCAATACGTGGCAATAGATACTCATTCTTGGTTGTCACCTTTTTCAGTTGTCAATAATAGATACATAATCGCATAGATCCATCATTTTTCTTAACAAATAATACTGGAGCACTCCAAGGAGAAAAACTAGGCCGAGCAAAGCCCCTATCTGTCAACTCTTGCAACTATACTTTTAACTCTTTCAATTCTATATGTGTCATTCTGTATGGAGCCATCGATATCAGGGATGTTCTCGGGGCCAATTCAATAGCAAACTCAACCACTTGGGTACGAGGTAACCCTGGTAACTCATTTGGAAACACATCTGGGAACTCACATACACCAAAATCGATTCTAATTTTAATTTTGAAACCCAGAAATCAACTATGTAAGCGAGATATACTTCACAACCATTTATAACATATTTTTATGCCGTCATAGCTGAAATGATTTTAGATGTGCCATCCAATTTGTCTTACTCAATTCGGACTCATTTACCATCTTGGCATTTTAGGACGATATGTTTCATTCTACAATTCAAAATAGCATCATGCAAAGTCAACCAGTCCATACCTAGAATCACATCAAACTCATCAAAGGGTAACAACATCAAACTAGCGGGGAAACCGTAACCCCTAATTTTTAGTGGACATGATCTACATAACTGATTAACTAGAACACACTGACCTAGGGGATTTGTAACTTTGAAAGTATATTCAATAGGTATTTTCTTTTTGTCTACTCATGTAGTGCATATATACGAATGAGTTGATCCAGGATCAATCAATGCATATACAGTAATATCAAAGAGAGAAAAAGTACTTGGAATAGCACCTGGAGTAGTAGTTTCCTCTCGAGCTCGGATTGCATAGGCTTTGGCTAGTGTTCTCGCTTCAGACCGTTCATTCACCTTGCTGTTCTTTCCTCAACCGGGAGTAGTATTTCTAATGTTTCCAGATCGTCTACCACTCTGAAAAGTTGCTTCAGGCTTATTTGATTGATTTCTGAAATCATTTTGCTTCTTCGGACAGTAACAAAGAAAATGGTCAGTAGACCTACAACGAAAACAAGCTCCCGATTTTGATTGACACTCTCCAAAATTTATTTTCTTTCATTTATCACACACTGGAACGGTCTCCATATTTTTTACGCTTCCAGTACTCGCCCTGGCGAATTGACTGATTGGAAATTACTTTGTCTCGATTCCTCTCTATTAATGAACTTTAAAGGAAAAACTAATTGACTGGTGTCACTTTTAAATTTCTTCGAAGCAGAAGTTTGAGCTAGCTTGAATGACTCCCTTTTGTTATAATCATTGGACTTCGAATTTGACTACCGTTTGCTTTTACAAATCTCTTCAACTTTTTGAGCTCGCGCTGAAAGTTCTACTAACTCGCACAACTTTAATACTGCTACAGTCATATAGATCTCATCATTCAACCCATCTTTAAATTTGTTACACATTTCTTTCTCATTTGACACGATGTTACGAGCATACTTCCTTAACCGTAAAAATTCACGTTCATACTCAGCTACAATCTAGTTTCCTTGTTTTAACTCGAGAAACTCTTTCTTTTTTCGATCAATGAATAATCGGTTAACATACTTTTTCTTAAATTTATTTTGAAAGGAACTCCCAATTAACCCGATCATCTGATATCATCATACTTAAAGTATCCCACCATAGATACGCCTCGTCTTTCAGTAAGGATATCGCACACCTCAAGCAATCTTCGGGGGTACACCCTAACTCTGCAAAAACTCTCTTTGTATTCAATAACTAATACTCGGCTTTTGAAGGATCATCATCTACCGTACTGCGAAACTCTTCCGCTCCATATTTCTAAATTTTGTGTACAAATAGCCAGGTAATTGTTCCAGGTATAGGGTTTGAAATATTCAAGTGTGCCAGTGTTGAAAGATTTGCTTGCTTAAACTTGTTGAACCATTAGTTCATCATTCCCAGAAATACACTTTTTATCTCATCACCCACAGATTGTGGAATAGGCAAACTATTTCTTGCCTTAGGATTTGAAGATTGAACATTACTTTCAACTTCATTAAGTCTAGCTTGATTCGATTCAGCTGACATCTTGAATTTATAAGAAATAAAACGTTAAAATGGATCAAAAACATCACACTATCACAGGGTATATGTGACATGTATATACTAAACCTTACTTCACTACGGTAGTCCTAAAACTAACTAAATCATAGCTCTGATACCACTAAATTTAACACCCCTAACCCGTATCCATCACTAGAATAGGGTTGTAGAGCATTACCAAAAAAACGTAACCTAAAATCATTCATTTCCAAAAAATTCAATAAACATAGCATAATCTATTAATATGCATGCATATTGTCCCTTATTCAAGCCCTTGGAGCCTTAGAATCACTTTAGAAATGATTCAGCCATGTCCTAGCCCGTGTCCATGCCGGTGTAACTCTTTCACTTGGGTCACACGGCCAAGCCACATACCCGTGTGTCAGGCCGTGTGCTAGGTCGTGTAACTGCTTGACTTGCGCCCTTAAAACCTATAAGGGACACACGATCGTGTTGCATGACATGTGTCACACACTGCTGAGACACACGCTCGTGCCTTAGGCCATATGGACAAGAAATTAGCAAAATCAAGCTATTTTTTCACCCATTCAAGCATGTACCTACAAGCAATATGCACATATAATCAAAGAATCTAACCATACCAAAACATGCATAATAAGACCAATTCAATAAGCCAAAAATACATCCAACCAATATACCAAAAGGCACTTGAATCATAACCAACCAACTATACCAAAACTTATGCATAAATGACCATAATTCTAACATATACATCTAGCTAAATATTATCTCAAAGCATACCATATCTAAGACCAACATCGAAAGATAGTATGAGCCATTTAGGGGTAAATAAGGGCACATATTTTACTTAATTCAAGGTTACTAGAGTGTAAACAAGGGCACATATATGCAATTTAGGGGTACCGAAGTACAAACAGGGGAACGCATGTGCATTTCAAGGCTATTGAAGTACAAACAGGGGCACGTATGTGAAATTCAGCGGTACTGAAGTACAAACAGGGGCACGTATGTGAAATTCAGGGGTACTGAAGTACAAGCAGGGGCACATATGTTCAATGCAGGGGTACCGAAGTACAAGTAAGGGTATGTTTTCGTCAGAAGAAAAACATGTGTGATAAATTCGAGTGGGGACTTACAGATCAACTTCGTACCTTGCTAGTAGCCTTTCAGTGTAAGATCTTGTCTAAAATAACGACTACAGCTCAAAATATGGAGTCGATCCTTAAGGAGAACAAGAATTCTGAGAAGCAAAAAAATAAAGAGAGGAAGATCAAGTCATCCACCTCCCTCGAAATTTAAGAAACCAAAGGTTCACCGTTTTCCAACTTTAAAAAGGGAATCACAAACCTTTAGCTTCAGGCGGGAGGGATCCTTTAGACCAGTTGCACCTATGGCAAATTCTAGTAGTTCCCAAATGGAGAAAGGGAACTGTAACTTCTGTGGTAGGAATCATGGTCCTTTGACTTGATGTAAATAAACCAATTTTTTTTACGCCTATGAGTTATATATCGCTGTTTAATTCTTGTCATGAATAAAATAAATTTTAATGAATAACTAATTCTTTCTTTCAGTTATTTTTCTCTAGTCCATTAATAACAAAACAAAGTCTTCAAATGTATAAAATAATAATTCCAATGGCTTTTGCTACTATAACTGTCTCGACCATAATTTTTCCTTTTTTCTAGACATTTCATTTCTCCTTGAAATAAGAAATTGTATTGATGTTATGTATCAAAAAAGCATATTAACTAAAATAAAGGAGTAAATAGAAATGGATAAATAAATAGTGGGTTCCATCGTTTCCATGGTTACTTCTTAAACGGTGAAGTCCTCTTTATATATTGGAGCTCATTCCTTCATTTAATTGGTAACTTGTATAGTTCACACTCTTTGGCTTTATTCATAAATTTTCCAGTAATATATCTTTCATAATAAGATCTATCTTATATAATAACAGTATGTAAGGATGAGGATTAATTGGGTAGCTGACCTTGTTAGTCCATTCTTTACAAGAGTCGAAGCATAATCTTTTTCCTTTTTAAATAGGATTTTCCCGCTTAATGGATAAGCATTTGCTACCAATGGGGATTTTTTTCTCATCCTAAATTTCAAGATTGGATTTGCACCAATGGAAACCATAAATTTCATACACAATAGAAGGATATGGTAGATCTATATTTTTTAGATAGTGAATGGACGAACCCCATTCTATTCACTAGTACAGATCACTGATAATGAAAAAGTTCTTTCTTTTTTCTCAGCGCATGATCTGAACAAGTCGCACATACACCCTAGTACATGTTCCTCAGCGCTGAGGACATTCCCCAGTCTGTGTGGCTTAAGAACATGGTCATATGGCCTAACTGTGTAATAACTTGTGCCCATATAACCCAAGGCCACATGGCTATGTCGCCAGGCCAGGTAACTCTCTAAGACCGTGTGGACAAACCTGCACCAAGAATCAAAGAGGCCAAATGGTTGTGTCATGCAATCGTGTAGGACACACGGCTGTGTGGCAGACTATGTCCTAGGCCATGTGTGCCCAAAAACACCTTCAAACACATGCCATTTCACATACCAAAACTTAGACTCCATGTAACAACTCGTTTTTTAGTGAAATCGAAATAGTGTCTTTGACACCACAAATTTGACAAGTAAATATTTGTTTTATTACTATTATAATGTCTTTGGGATAATTTAGTAAGGTTGTATAAAAATTTTGTTAAGAAATTTTGACGTTTGCATGCTTAATTTCCTAAAAAGGACTAAATCGTAAAACGTGCAAAAGTAGAATTCTAGTAGATAAATGTATCAAATAGCTATGAAACTTTAAAGTGAAAGCACTTAGATGGTAAATAGACCATTTAAATTGTTAGTGGACAAAGATGGGCAAGGAATTATTGTTTAATGTAGTTTTAACTAAAGGTTAATAAAGTGATTTAATAAATAATTAAATGTAAAATAGCCTCAAATGATGATATCATCTTTTTTAATGTGATGCTCCACTGAAACTAGGAAGAAAACCCTCCATTGTTGCACCTTGAACATTCGACTAGCTCTCTCTAGCATGTAAGCGTGTGATTTTGTCCCGTTTTTAATGATTTTTCTGTTTTTGGGATCGTCGTAGCTTAATCTATCTAGCCGAAGGGCTAATTTAGAAAAATGTTAAAGGATTAGGGTTTTTCTATCAACATGTTTGTATGGTTTTTGAAGTTTAATGAAAGATTGTGGATCCTTGTTGTTAAATAAACAAGTTTTGTAAAGTGATTTTTGATGAAAATGTCATTTAGGGATTTATTTGTAAAATTAGTGAAATATCATGGTTTAATTGTGAAATGATGATTTGTATGAGTTGATATGGGTTCATAAAAAATTCATCTAGCATGATTTAGGGATGAAAATGTTTGATTTCAATTTACGAGTTTAAGGACGAACTAGTGAAAAGTTAAAATATTAGGGGAAAATTGTAATTATGTATAAATGTAGATTATGGATTGAATTAAATGTTTGAGATTGATTGAAACACTTAATTGAATATAATTATTTATTTAAATCAAGATAAATCTCAACTGGATCTAAACTGAGGAAAGGAAAAAATCACGGATTAGCTTGTCAATGTAAGTTCGCCTTCTAGCAAGGATCAAAGACTATCTTCTTCATTACACTTTAGCTCATTAATAACCTTTCCAAATCGAGACAACCACTACTCTGTCGTAGTGGGGTCATCTTCTTTATCTCTCAAAAATTCTTTTGCTTCTCTTTCTAGAATCTCTCGGGCATGATCAGACTTAGGGGAAGTTACCACAAGTGCAGAGGAGCTAGGCACACTGCCTCTAAGAGTTATTGTAGAACGTGTTGTGGTTACTGTTCAGATTTGGCTCACATGAACTACTCAAATAATTGAGTCATCATGGTGAAAAACATATTTTTGAATGTGTTTCCAGCATTCCCAGCGTTGTTATTGTTGGTTGTAGTAGCTTATTCTTGGGTGGGGACATGCATTTCCATATCCTCACTTGTCGCTTCTCTTGAACTTTTAGATATTATTCCTATTTTCCTACAAACGAGAAATTATCTTAGTACCAATCACTAGAGACTAAGTAAGATTCGTACTATGCATGACAAGGGCGTGACACTGCCTTCGATTAATCCGAGATTTAGCTAAACCTAGGCTCTGCTACCAAAAACTTGTAGCGCCTTGTAACACCCCGAAATTTGGGCCTAGAAGTATTGGTCATTGAGAAAGGGAATGGTTAGGAAACTGTGCACAAAAGTATGTCTGCTTTAGTGGTTAAGGGTTCGGAGAGGAGTTGGAAAAGTCCTGGGTTCAAACCTGGGCTTTAGTAAAAAATTTGGTTTTAAGTGGATAAAACCCTGGATGCTTAGATGTAGGCCTTTTAAATTATTGTGTTAAAAAAATGCCATAAGGAAGCATGTAGTCTAGTGGTTGTGGCGTCATTAAGGTTACAAGGGAGTCTGGGTTCAAGTCTTGGCTCTTGCATTTTATTTTTAGTTTTCTCTTAAATGACCTAGACACTGGCACTTAGGCCTTATTAGTAATAATGCTTGTTTTGTGTCACAAAAGAGCTTGTGGTCCAGTGGTAAGTGGCGTGTTTAAGGTTGCAAGTTTGACTCTAATGATGCGCAAGGGAGTGTTTATTTTATGTCCTTACAGCATGAGAGGTGGAGTTTGATCGAAACTCTGTTAGGTGAAGTTTGATTTGGTCTTGGAGGGTTTCGTGGAGCAAATCAAGGAGGAGATTGGGCAGAAAATCAAGGAAATTCGAAAATGGGAGGTTGGTAGGGTGTTGTCGCCGATTGGGACTCTAAGGCTTAGTGAAATTCATCTAAAGGGAAAGGAATGGAGCATTTTCGGCACAAGGCAATTCTTTGTTCAGATTTGAGATGGTTGAAAAGAAGGTGCCGAATGTTCTTTGGGGTTTTTCTACCTTTCAGGGCTCCTTTCGGGTTTGCATTTTAGCTATTAAAGTGATCAAAATTTCCACTACTTCTCCTCCTTCTTTCAATTGTTGATTAGGTAATCTTCTTTTTGGTTTCTTTTTCTTTCTTTCCTTTGTCGAAATCCTTTTCCTCTCTCACTCTTGGTTCTGCTTCTTCTTTTCCTTTTGAATCCTTCTCCTCTCGGCCTCCCTTCTAAACCAAACCTACTCTCCATCTTCTTCTTCTCTGCTTCCCACTCTCTTCCAATCATAACCGAATTCTTCATAAGGCTTTTTGTATTCGTTCAGTTTATCATCTTTCCCTGTTATGTTCGGCAAAATATACCTAAACTATTCCAACCGATCCCATCATCATCAATTTTGGGTTCTAAAATCTCTAGAAGAGAAATAGAGGTTTCCAATAATATGTTACGTAAATAGATATCAATGGTGGCGAGTAGTAGCCATTCTGAGGGAAGGATCAGGAATAGTGCCAGCTAAAAATGGGCACGTTGTCCCTGCCCCCAAATTTAAGCAGCGTAAGGTGTCATCTGTTAGGGATTTTCCACTGGGGTACAGTAAGGTGGCTGCACCAATCTCTAGACCAAGTGGGCAAACCACAATCGACTGATCTAGTCAAGGGAAAGGTAATTTGTTGGACAAGTATTTTTTGGCAGAGGCTATTTTTGATAAGTTCGTTGGGATTCGATTAACCCGCTTGACAAGTGATTAATGGATTGCCTTGATTGAATATAGGTTGGAGTTCTTGTGGTTCTTTCTCACATTTCGCAATTAGGTGTGTATCTGTACACCGTAAATCATTATTGTCGTAAAGCCAAAAGAGTGTGTGTAATCACACTCTCTTCTGTGAATCGGTAAAAGCCGAAAAGCCAAAAAGCCAAAAAGTCAAAAAGCAAGAAATACGATGATTGAGGCCACATGGGTGTGCAAATGCTCATATGGTGAATCGAGCCCACGAAACATGGTGTTGGACTGTAGAGGCTGCCGTGAGAACTCTCGTGCTCTTGGGTCGTTATGGGCCTCGTTAGGCTAAAATGGGTCGTGTGGGCCCAAAGGGCTCGTTGGCCCCACATGGTTAAAATCTATGTTAAGTGGCAAATATTGGACTGGGCTATGTAGTACGCGTAGCTGTGACTGAAATTGGGCTAAATGGGCCACACGAGCGTGTGGGCCCACTTGGGCCGAATATGGACTTTAGGCCCATTTACACCGTTATGACCATTTAGGTTATCTGTGTCGTTCGAGGTAACTGTAGACCTTCAGAAAGGTTGTCAAATGACAAAAATACCCTTATAAGTTAAGATGACCATCGAGGGTAAATCACTATTTTGCCCATCGAGGGTAAATGACTGAATTGTGCTATGGTTTGATTGACTGACTCTGAGCATGGCATACTGCATACACGACATACTACATAGGGTTGGGATCTTGTATTGGAGGAAGTGATTGATATGTGAGGGTTGCACGGGTCGCATGAGATGACTGTGGAGCCACCGAGGGCTATAAGTCGATTATGTATTTGGTAGCTCTGCTGCAATATTAGCTAGTGACACTACTGGTACTACATAAGAAGTGTAGGGATGGGTGGGTCGATTTAATCCCTACAAGAGTGTAGGGTTGGACAGGAGATGGAGTGCTGGGTTGGTATGGGTATTTATACATTGCATATACTGATTCCGATATTAAGATGGGCTTAGGCCCAGATATATGTGATATGTGCCATTTGATTTGGGCTCAGGCCCAACCGAGGCTGATGGGGCTAAGGCTATTTGCCACCGTTACAGTAATGGGCTAAGGCCTACACTGATACTATTACTGTTAAGGGCTCAGGCCTAGACTGATTCTATTTCTTTAGTAAGAAGATTACACACTGAGTTTTCACAAACTCACCTTTCTGTCTAACTCTACAGGTAACCCCCAGCATTAGACGGTTCGGAGCTGTGAGAGACTAGGAGAGGGCCACACGACTGCACATGTTTTATTCTGTTTTGCTCATTTTGCAATTTAATTTTGATAGGAGTTGTAATAAGGCCTCTATAATTTTTGGATTTTAAATTTGGGTTTTGATGCGATTGTGATTTATATATGCTAGAAGTAGAACATGGTTTTCCAAAACAATAATTGTTTTCTTAACACTACGCTCCCGCACATCAATTTCTAAATATCACATTTTCGTAAATTATTTACTTTAAATTGAGCTTCCACAACAATAAGGTTTTGAAGGTAATAAATTTTTAATAAACCTCAATTGAAAATAAACAAACGCAAACTGAGGTTTTATGCAAGATTTAAATGACAAGAAGTTTGAAATTTCAAGAAGGGTTTTAATGAAAACATGGTTTTCGAAAAACACTTCAATGTGACACGCTAGATTCGAGCATAACGTTTGGGCTGAGTTTGGGGTGTTACATTTAGTGGTATCAGAGCCGAGTTGTAAAACTCGGCTGTGGAATGGGTTTTCAAATTTTTGGATTTTAAAAGGTTGTTTTCGAATATGTGAAATGTTTTGAGATACTTCTTCTGAAAAGTGTGGCACACCGAGTCTCCAGCGCCGAATTTGTAAGTTTTTTGAATACATTTGTCTATTTAGAAATTGAAATGCAGTAAGTTAGGAAGTACTGAGACTACTTTAGAAATTAGACTATACCACTCTAGATAGAGCAAATTAAAACTATAGGGGACTGGAACTATAGTGAAACTTCAATCTGCATAAAACTGCTAGTGCTGATTAAATGCGAATAGACAATGGGCACAAGAGATACGCGCAAACGTGGTTCAAGAGGCTATAGTAATGTTTTGAATTAGAGTGCGCAGCGGGAGCGTAGTGGTAAAGTCTGTGTGCTGCGACTATCTTGTTAGTTGGAAATTTCGAGGACAAAATTTCTTTAAGGGGGTAGAATTGTAACGCCCTAAAATTTGGGCCAAGAAGTATTGGCCTTGAGCAAGGGAACGGTTAGGAAACTGTGCACAAAAGTATGTCTGCTTTAGTGGTTAAGGGTCCTGAGAGAAGTTGGAAAAGTGTTTCAAAGCTGGGCTTTACCAAAAAATTTAGTATTAAGAAGATAAAACCTTGGATGCTTGGATGTAGGAAATTTAAAATATTGTGTTAAAAAAAATGCCATAAGGAAGCATCTGGTCTAGTGGTTGTGGCGTCATTAAGGTTACAAGAGAGTCTGGGTCCAAGTCTTGGCTCCTGCATTTTATTTTTAGTTTTCTCTTAAATGAACCTGGACACTGGCACTTAGGCCTTATTAGTAATAATTCTTGTTTTGTGTCACAAAAGAGCTTGTTGTCCAGTGGTAAGTGGCGTGTTCAAGGTTGCAAGGGAGCTTAAGTTCAAGTCTCATGATGCGCAAGGGAGTATTTATTTTATGTCCTTCCAGCATGAGAGGTGGAGTTTGACCGAAACTCTGTCCGGTGAAGTTTGATTTGGTCTTAGAGGGTTTTGTGGAGCAAATCAATGAGGAGATTGGGGAGAAAATCAAGGAAATTTGAAAATAGGAGGTTGGTAGGGTGTTGTGGCCGATTGGGACTCTAAGGCTTAGTAAAATTCGACTAAGGGGAAAAGAAGGGAGCATTTTCGGCACAAGGCAATTCTTTGTTCGGTTTTGAGAGGGTTGAAAGGAAGGTGCTAAATGTTCTTTGCGATTTTTCTACCATTAGGGGTTCTTTTCGAGTTTGTGTTTTAGCTATTGAAGTGATCAAAATTTCCACTACTTCTCGTCTTTCCTTCAATTGCAGATTAGGTAATCTTCTTTTGGTTTCTTTTTCTTTATTTGCTTTGCCGAAATCCTTTTCTTCTCTCACTCTTGGTTCTGCTTCTTCTTTTCCTTCTGAATCCTTCTCCTCTCGGCCTCTCTTCTAAATCGAACCTACTCTCCATCTTCTTGTTCTCTGCTTCCCACTCTCTTCCAATCATAGCTAAATTCTTCATAAGGCTTTTTGTGTTCGTTCAGTTTATCATCTTTCCCTATCGTGTTTGGCTGAATATACCTAAACTATTCCAACCGATCCCATCATCATCAATTTTGGGTTCTAAAATCTCTAGAAGGGAAATGGTGGTTTCCGATAATATGTTGCGTAAAGAGATATCAATGTTGGCTAGTAGTAGCCATTCTGAGGGTGGATCAGGAATGGTGCCAGCTAAAAATGAGCACGTAGTCCTTGCCCCCAAATTTAAGTAGCGTAAGGTGTCAGCTGTTCGGGATTTTTCACCGGGGTACGGCAAGGTGGCTCCACCAATCTCTGGATCAAGTGGGCAAACCACAACTAACTGATCTAGTCAAGGGAGAGGTAATCTGTTGGACAAGTATTTTTTGGTAGAGGCTGTTTTTGATAAGTTGGTTGGGATTCGATTAACCCGTTTGACAAGTGATTAATGGATTGCCTTGATTAAATGTAGGTTGGAGTTCTCGTGGGTCTTTCTGACATTTCATAATCAGGTATGTATCTGTACATCGTAAATCATTACTGTTGTAAAGGTGGAAGAGTGTATGTAATCACATTGTCTCTTCTGTGAATCGAAAAAGCCGAAAAGCTGAAAAGTAGAAAAGTTAAAAAGTCAAAAAACTGAAAAGCCAAAAAGTAAAAAATATGGCAATTAAGGCCACATGGGCGCGCGAACGCTCGTGTGGTGAACTGAGCCCACGAAATATAGTGTTAGACTGTAGAGGCAACCATGAGAGCTTTCGTGCTCTTGGGCTATTATGGGCCTCATTTGGCTGAAATGGGTCATGTTGGCCCAATGGGCTCGTGGGCCCCACACGAATAAAATCCACGTTAAGTGGCAAATACTGGACTGGGCTATGTAGTTCACGTAGCCGTGAATGAAATTGGGCTAAATGGGCCACACGAGTGTGTGAGCCCACTTGGGCCAAATATGGGCCTTGGCCGATTTACACTGTTATGACCATTTAGGTTATCTATGTTGCTCGAGGCGACTGTAGACCATCAGAAAGGTTGTTAAATGACCGAAATACCCCTATAAGTTAAAATTATCGTAATGCCCCTAGAGGGTAAATGACTATTTGGCCCCTCGAGGGTAAATGACTAAATTATGCTATGGTTTGATTGACTTAAGTGTTAACAATATGACTGATTATGAGCATGGCATACTGCATACACGACATACTGCATGGGACAGGAGATGGAGTGCTGGGTTGGTATGGGTGTTTATACATTGCATATACTAATTCTAATATTGAGATGGGGTTAGGCCCAGATATATGTGATATGTACCATTTGATTTAGGCTCAGGCCCAACTGAGGCTGATGGGGGCTTAGGCCATTTGCCACCATTACCGTAATGGGCTAAGGCCCACACTAATACTGTTATTGTTAAGGACTAAGGCCTAGACTAATTCTATTTCTTTAGTAAAGGGATTACACACTGAGTTTTCGTAAACTCACCCTTTTGTCTAACTATATAGGTAACCCCCAGCGTTAGACGGTTCGTAGCTATGAGGGACTCGGAGAGGGCCACACAACTGCACATGTTTTATTCTATTTTGCTTATTTACTAAGCAATTTGATTTTGATACGGGTTGTAATAAGGCCTCTATAATTTTTGGATTTTAAATTTAGGTTTTGATGTGATTGTGATTTATATCTGCTAGAAGTAGAACATGGTTTTCCAAAATAATAATTGTTTTCTTAACACTACGTTTTCGCACCTCAATTTCTAAATATCATGTTTTCGTAAATCATTTTCTTTAAATTAAACTTCCACGACAATAAGGTTTTAAAGGTAATAACTTTTCAATAAACCTCGATTGAAAATAAACAAACGTAAACTGAGGTTGTATACAAGTTTTAAATGACAAGAAGTTTGAAATTTCAAGAAGGGTTTTAATGAAAACATGGTTTATGAAAAACACTTCAATATGACATGCCAGATTCGGGCATAATGTTTGGGCCGGGTTTGGGGTGTTACACACCCCTTTCCCGACCCTTAAGGAGGATCTAGGAATGGTGCATTATAGCCTTAAAGTCTTTTACTGTTGGTAATGTCATTGGCAGAACCTCAGGTTTACAAAAAAAAAAATATAGGTATTTGTAACACCCCATTTTTCAGTGGTGTCAGAAATAGTGGTTTTGAGGACACAAATCTGACGAATAAGTTCATAAATATTATTATTTAATATTTATGAGTCAAATATGGTTTTAAAAATATTTTTATATGATAATTTATACTATTCGAATGATTGATTAAATTCAAGTGGTAAGACCCTAAGGTCAAGTGGTTTTAGAAAATAAAGTAGCGGGACCTCATTTCTATAAACCAAGCCATAAATCTTTTTATAAATATTTACAGAGTTTCATTAAGGTGGTATTAAAGTTTCGTTAAGAAATTTTAACGTTTTGATAGTTAATTAATTAAAAGGACTAAATTGTGAAATATGTAAAATTTGATCACATTAGTTTTGAATGATTAAATGGCTTAATGAATATAACTGGAAGGATTAATATAGTAAATTAACCATTCTTAGGATGGTGGGACGGCATAATGGTTGAAAATAAATTAAATAATATAAATTTAATGGTAATTTTGAAATTAATTTGAAATTAAAACAAATTAAAGTGAAATTAAAACATTTTAACTTCATTTCTTCTTCTTCACTCGATCAAACACCATAGCTAGGGAAGAGGTTTCGGTTTTGGCTTTATCCCTTTGCATGTGAGCATAATCAATCCTATTTCTTGTAATTTTTACGTTTTTAGGATCGTTGCAACTAGGTCGAGTTAGCCCATACCTTCGATTTTAAAACTATTAAAGATTTTGAATGTTACCATTGATGAATCTAGTGATTTTTTATGTTAAATGATGAATTTGAGATATTAGTTGAAATTTAAAAGTATTTTGTTCAATGATTTTTGATAAATTTATCGATTAGGGACTAAATTGTTGAAATAGTAAAAATACAAAGACTTGGTGTGAAATTGTTGCAAAAATATGCTGAAATGGAAGCTAAAAATATATGTCTATTAGGAATTTTCAATTAAAATGGTTAAATTGCATGTTTTAGGTGAGGGACTAAATTAAATAAAAGTAAAAAATTAGGGGTAAATTTGTAAAATTGCAAAAAATGACTAAATTGCATAAAATAATTTTTTTACTATCTAAATTAGTAAATTGAATGAAATTATTAATTTAGATCAAGATCAAGTAGAAAATCGAGGAGAATGAAAAATTACCAAAAAGCCTCTATATTTCGACATTTCTGCAATTTGTCCAGGTAAGCTCGTACGGTTAGAATTTAACATCAATATGAATTGTTAAGTAGATTAACATGGTAAAACTTAAATATATTTATTTTTTGTTGTTGATAATAATTGGTAATTTGAGAAGTAATATTGAATTTGATGCTCGATTTGGATTCAACACGACATAGAGTAAATCGTGATTTGGTGTGTGACAAGGGTTTGGAATGGAGATAGTATTGGAGGGAGATATTTGTATATTACCTGAGTAAACTAAGGTTCAACCTTTTTTGTGAACTCTCTTTTTATACTCTCTATTCGACGTGTTTTGGTTGGATCAGCTCTTATGAGCTTCTGCTTGGCATGTTTCGGTTGGATGAGCTCTTATGAGCTTCTGTTTGGCATGTTTCAGTTGGATCAACTCTTATGAGCTTCTGTTTGTCGTGTTTTCGTTGGATCAGCTATTATGAGATTTTATTTGGTGTGTTTCAATTTGATCAGCTCTTATGAGCTTTTGTTTGGTGTTTTTCGGTTGGATCAGCTCTTATGAGCTTCTGTTTGGCGTGTTTCGATTGGATGAACTCTTATGAGCTTCTATTTGGTGTGTTTGGTTGATCTGATGATGTACTCTTATCCTTAATTCATTCTTTGAATGGTAAATCTCAGTAAGGTAACTTATTTATTGATTTTGATGGAATTGTCATATATTTAAGCTTAAATTGAATGTTTCAATTCTCCGCTTGAGATTATGGATGACAGGAACACATATGGTTAATTTTTGGGTTTATACTTTGTATTATGCAAAAAAAAACGATGTAATTTCTTATGAAATGATTTATCATGTACTTGATCCCAAATGAGTTGTGTATAAATGTACTAACTTGTGTGTTGATGATGGCAATTAGGCTTGCATCAAGCTTGTGGTTATGGTTGATGTTTATGTTTATGTCTTGTGTTATGCAAATGAAATGGGTGAGGAAAGGTAATGAAATGGTAAGTTCACAATTAAAATGTAATGTGAGAAGATAAAAGGATTGATAAATTAAATGACTTACCTATATGTGAGAAATTTACTTATGCTAAAGGTGAATTTACCTTTGTCATGAATAGTCATACTAATTCATGAGTTCATAATGTAATTAAGCTTATGCTAAGTAAATGGAACAAAAAGTAGGTACGTGGGATGATTCATCATTTTAAGAAAAGATTGATGATATGTAGTACAACTTATAAGATCTTATTATGTTATGAATAGAATGTGAGTTTATAATTTTATAGTTTGATAAATCTTATGGCACTGGTAAAGTTTTACATTTGTCGTATAAATTTCATATTTATGATGCCTTGATGGTTGATGATTTTATTGCTAAATTGATGCATGGGTTAAATGGCCAAAGTGGTATGTGTTGGCATGGTTGAAATGTGGTAAATTAGGTTATGTGTTGATATGGAATTTAATTAAGGTTGTTTGGAGGAAACATGATCATTTTTTGATGCAAATGTAAGTATGAATGTTTGGTTATGATTAAGGTGCATAAATGGCATATTGGTTGAATGAACTTATGGTATATTGAAATGGTCTTATTATGCATAGTTTGGCATGTTTTGGTGCCTTGATGATAGGTTCATTTGGTGTGTTGGTACTTGTTGAAATTAGGTGAAAGAAAAGGCTTGATTTTGGCCTATTTCTTGTCCACATGGCCTTAGACACAGGCGTGTGTCTCAGCCGTGTGTCAGGAGACACAGCCGTGTGTCCCCTATAGGTTGTTAATGGTTCCTTTTCGAAAGTTGCACGACCTAGTACACGGCCTGGCACACGGGCGTGTGGCTTGGCCGTGTAACCTAAGTCAGTGAGTTACATGGGCACAGAAACGGGCTGGGACATGATTGTATGTCCCTATTTCGAATGTTACACGGCCTGGTCACACGACCGTGTAACCTCTACAATGTAAACTTTTCTATCTTTTTCCTAAACTTTCTAAATGTTTCTGATTTAGTCCCAGACTGTTTCTATTGTATTGTTTAGGGCCTCGAGGGCTCGATTAAGGGACGTTATGAATGTGTTTGAATGAAACTAGAATATATATTTCATTGATATATGATTTGAATGGTTTACTATTTTGTTTGTTCGGTAATGCTCCATAACCCTGTTCTGGTGACGAATATGGGTTAGCCCGTCACATTTAGTGGTATTAGAGCTACAGTTTTGTTGGTTCTCGGACTGAACATAGCATGTATGAAGTCTATAAATACATGCCATTATATAACCTATGATAGTTTGATATCTCCTGACTCTGATGAGATTTGTTTCATTTTAAATAGAGATGTTTTCCTACCAAGCTAATTCCAATAATGCTGAAAGTGATACTCAAGTATTTGATTAAAAAGTTTATTTGGATTAGTAGAAACTCATAAAGGTAATAGAAAAAGTTCATAATGTTATATTGATAATAAATGTTATGTTATGTGTATTCTTGAGAGTCAAACTTAGAGGCTTTACAATCTCTACCCCCTCACCTATGCAGTCTTATACAACGGAATTTACAATAATTATGTTGATTAAGTCTGCAAAAGAAAATTTGAAGAATTTAGCGATTGAACTAGTAATACTATGGTCAGAGCCAAAATTGGATAGTAAGTAAAGAAAGTTCTAGAAGAGATATTAGATTTTTTTTCTGAAGATCATTCAGGATATGCAACGTCATTGTTATAGAATAAGTGATTCGTGGGTAATCGACTTCATCAGGTATGGTATCTAAAGAATGGGTTAATCGAGATTTCTTTTGAATTGATTTCTTTAGTGAAATTGGATAAGGTAGAGTCATCAATGACTTTAGTAGTCAGTGGGATAGTGTTTGAACTATAAATGCATTTGAATGTAGCAATTATGGTCGAGTAGCTTACAACGATCTCTTCTAGGTATTCTATAAGTTCTTTTATCCTCAGAGGCATATCTTCAAATGTGATTCTTATCATAAGAGAATGCTAGTTAACCATAATGTTAGACGAAAGTATTGTTAGTCTCGTTGATTATGATCAACATTGCTATATTTTTTTTTGGCATTCTATTCTATTATGTTCGGTAGAAGATTCAATGATAAGACTCAGATGATGTTGTCTCTATCACAACTAATTCTAGTTCGTATGAGCAATATTCTTCTTCTGGATTTTTCTATGGGGTATCATCAATCTCTTTATCATTCAATATGGGTTGTATTCTCGGAAATTCAATAGAGCTCCACACCTTGGATTTCATTATCTCAGTTTTCTTATTGTTCTTATTGTTTAATTTATCAAACATGGTTCATCTATAAAGGATATTAATTGGCCGGAGGTAATTACATCTATTACAGTTATAATTACTAGTTTGATCATGGGAGCAAGGTGATGTATTTTTCTAACTTTTTCCTAAACTTTCTAAATGTTTATGATTTAGTCCTGGACTATTTCTATTGTATTTTTTAGGGCCTCGACGGCTCAATTAAGGGATGTTATGAATGTATTTGAATGAAATTAGAATATGCATTGCATTGATATATGGATTGAATGGTTTACTGTTTTGTTTGTTCGGTAATGCTCCGTAACCCTGTTCTAGCAATGGATACGGGTTAGAGGTGTTACAGTATTTGTCATAAAAGTAATATATAAACATTTAAGCTTAAGGGTCCAAACACTTTTACAACATAAAACTTCATTGTAAGAATTTAAGGAAAGAGCACTGTGTAACACCCGTAGCCCGTATCCGTCATCGGATTAGGGCTACGGATCATTATTGAAGCATAACGTCATACAACGAACAATTTAATTCATAATTAAATCACAAGCTAAAACATAACAATATCAAGCCAAAAACATACATTTGGTCCCTTAAACGAGCCCTCGAGGCCTTAAACAGATAGTGGAAACTATTCGAGACTAAATCAGAAACATATGACTTGGGCCATACAGTCCCTTATACCAGCCCGTGTCCACAATCGTGTAACTCTCAAATGTGGGCCACATGGTCAAGCCACACGCCCGTATGCTAGGCCCGTGTTCTAGGCCTGTAACAGCCTGACTTACAACCCTTTGAAAGCTACAGGGGACACACAGTCGTGCCGCTTGGCAGTGTGTCATACACAGTTGAGACACACAACCATGTCGCCTGGCCGTGTCTCATACACGGCTGAGACACACGCCCGTATCTCTACCTGTGTGGACGAAAAATAGGCCATTTTTAAGCCATTTTTCTCACCCAAGCTCACAATTTATGCTCAAGCCATTATCACCTAAATTCAAGCATTCAAAACTCACTTTACATAAGCATATTAAAGCATTCACATCATAAGAACTATCCATTCAACCAATATGCCAAAATGGCACCTAAATTTCATCATTCAAACTTATCCAAACACCTAACCAATTCATTCACTAATAAACTACCAATTAAACAAATTCACTAACACATTTGTTATAATGATCTTATATCAAAAGTTCATAAACAACCAATGCAAAAATGACCATTTCCCACCTAACATGAACCATACCAATTTGGCCAAAGATGTTTACTTCCAAAATACCAAAAACTAACCATTTTCAACATAATGCCACATTTATTCCACATCAACCATTAATTGCTACTAAATCATTCCCATCAACATTTCCTTACCATTATCTTAACCAACACAACATCAATTTAACAACCAAACAAAATACCACATAAATATACATTATACGAAAAATATCATCAATTATAATGACATATATATATCATCCACACTTAATGGCTAGAATTCATCAAACAAAACACTTATACATGCCACTATACCCATGACTCAAAACTTTCAAAATATACCGATATAACTGATGGATAGTGTGATGAAACCTCAAACAACGTCCAACCCGAACGAGCTTTCAATTATCTAGAAATACAAAAAACTAAACACGAAGTAAGCATGTAATGCTTAGTAAGTTTGTAATTCACAAACAAAACTTACCATTTCAACTTATAAGCATAAAAATCAACTTGAAACTATCACATGCTAGAGCATTTGTTGAACCTTCCCTTTTAATGCCCATTGAACCACTAGAATAATATCGGATACGCAGGAATCTCGCACACTAAGTGCCCATATGTGGTCGAAACCACTACTAACTCATATCTCATATCAATGCTCTCTCTCAAGCCATAAATCGGTTTGCTCACACAAGCTCTTAGTTAGGATGTAGTTACACGGTGCTGCTCATACAAGCTATCAAGTAACTGTAACACATGCCAAAAATTGAGCCACCAGTAGGATGTACAAGACCAACACCTGAAACACGGTAACCCCTAATGACATGTCATTTGTATCATATATATTACTAAGGTTCAAACGAGATTTGAAAGTCACCAAAACTTCGTTGGATATTTCCGTAAATTCGTAATACCAAGGATAGATAACATAAAAGCATTTAAATCAAACATAATTTAATGCTAACTAAATATACGAACTTACCTTAAACACGTACGAAGAAAAATGATCGATTAATCCAATACTTTTTCTTTTCCGTAATTAAAATTCGGACATTTCTTTCCTTGATCTATATACTCAAATTTAACTCACTTAAAATTTATTCTATTCAATTTAATCCAAAAATCATGTTTTGGAAAAATTACACTTTTGCCCCTAAAATTTTAAATTCAATACAATTTAGTCCCTAGCTCATAAAAATGCAAATTCATACAATTTAATCCATACCCATGATAGCCGAATATTAACTTAGTCCATAGCAATCCCTACATTGCATTTATTCCATAATTTAACCATGAATAGTTTTCTATTTTTCAAGTTAATCCCTAATTGACAAATTCATCAAAATTTCCTTTACAAAAGTTGTTCAACTATCACCAAAATTTTAGTTTCATCCATCAAGAAACAAAACCAACTATCATACATTCACGGTAAAACCCTAGACTTTTAACAATTTTACAAATTAGTCCCTGGGCTAGTTAGATTTGTTAGATCGCCGGCACCCCTAAGGCGCAGCAGAAAAATAACAATTCAGCGATCCCAACCAGGAATCCATGTGTGAGGAACGAATCGAGGTGAAAAAGTTGCGAAATTACCTAATGGTTATTCAGAGTAGACAGCAACGCCTCAACAACGAGTAGTCTGATCTGTTGTCGAACCAAGCCGCAATCTATCGTGATCCCGGCCTCTACGTAATCCACCAAGTTGACTACGAACGGAAGAAATCCCATAAATAGTTTTGAAAGTGATTTTTCTTTGACGGCTGCTAGACCCAAGCAAAGGAAAAACGGGATCCTTATAAATATTTTAATTTTAGGGCTTTTTAGGAATTAAATAAATAAAATAATATTTTAAACTAAAAATTAAAATTACATTAATTATAATATAATTTCGGTAAACCATATATTTATTTGAATTCATATGCTAACCAAATTCATGTCCTCATTATGCGTACAACAACCTTGTACATAATGTGTTGGAAATTTGATTACCAAATTAAATTAATTCTATAATTAATTTAATTCAAGCGACCCCCAAAAACAATACCACCTATGGCTTATTCCGTTCATTTCAACTATAGGGTGTGACCCTGTAGGTTCCTATAATGTTAACAGTAATACTAGAACGATTCCAATGTTACAAAAAATGAGTGGCATCTAGCAATGCATCATTGATACCTAAGTCACAAGAGATCATGATTCGACATAACCTTTGTCATGTCCCAAATTTAAGGTTGTCGAAATAGTGGTTTCGTAACCACAAATCCGATGAGGAAAAAAATTATTTTTTGTATATTTTTACGGTATACGATTTTACAAAATGATTTCGGGAAAATTTCGTTCGAAAATTTCGACGTTTGGGCACTCAATTTAGTCAAAAGGACTAAATTGTAAAAAGTGAAAAAGTTGAGTTCTACATGTTAGAGGTGTCCAATTGTTATGAAACTTTAAATTGGAGGTCCTTATATGATAATTAGACCATTGGTTAAGTTGTTAGACAAAAATGGACATGAAATAAGTGAAATAGAAAATTTTTAAGTTAGGGGCAATTTGGTAATCTAGTAATTAAAATTAATTAAAAGGGAAAAAGATGGCAAATTGTGCTCATGTTCTTCATTTGGACGAAATCAGCAAGGGGGAAGCCATAGTTAGGGTTTTCAAGCTTCCAAACTCCATAATCAAGAAGAACGAAACTTGAGGTTAGGCAATGGGAAGAATAAAGTTGAAGACTAAGTTGGTGAATTGGGCTATATTTGGTACCGAGGTAAGTTTACGGTAAATAAATGCAATATTTCAATAATTATTATTAATGCTACTATTTTCTAGCAACAATGAATTTATTCCATGAATTTACTTGATGTTGATTCAAGTATAAAATGATAAAGAATTAATATTAAAAAAAATCCCGTTGATACATAAGGAAAGTACTAGATACAAATGTCATGACATTTGGGTAAAGAGATCCCACGTAAGACCATGTCTGGGACATGGCATTGACATCCTTGAGATCATGATAGGTCCCCTGTAAGACCATGTCTGGGACATGGCATGGGCACCGAGATGAGAGGTCCCATGTAAGACCATGTCTGGGACATGGCGTTGGCACCGAGATGAGAGGTCCCCTGTAAGACCATGTCTGGGACATGGCATGGGCACGAACATGAGAACATCCCATGTAAGACCATGTGTGGGACATAGCTTTGGCATGTTTTTACCAGAAGAGACCCGAGTATCCTTATTGTTCCAATGTAACTCAACGGGCTAGTAAATGAATCATCTTCAAGAATGTTCAGTTAAAAACATAAATGGCAAGCTCAGGTAAGTTATAGGAGTTAAGAATTTATTATATTATCAATTGATATTCAATGATGCAGCAAGAGAAGATTAAGTTATGCATAGAAGTATACTAAGAAAACAAGCAAGAGAACTAGAATGAGATTATCTAAAGAGTAAACTAGAGATATAGACACTTGAGTTTAATTATTTGTGTTTAATGTTGTTATTTATTTACTAGTAAACTTACTAAGCTTTATGCTTATTTCTTTTATTTCTCTTTCTCTTATAGTATTGCAAGGCTACTTCAAGGATCTTAAAGAAGTCGGAGATCGTCCACACTATCAACCACAACTGCTCGGTATTTTATGATGAAACACGTTTGAGTTATGGCATGTATAGGGATTTAGTTATGTTGCATGTTTGTAATTATGATTTTGCTAAAGAATGAGGTGTAACTATTTTATGATGAATGATTATTAAAAATGGTTAAGTATGAAGGTGTTTGTTGTTATAAGAGTCTAGGTGATAAATTATGCATGGAAATCATGAAATGGGTAAAATATTTGTAGAGAAATAGAATTGAAAAGACAAAGGACATGACTTTGAAAAATCACCTAGGATGGTATAAAATGAATTAGAAAATGAATGATATATGGAATTAAATATTGTTGAATCTATTTTTATGTAAAAATAACAGTTTAGCAAGAGGAATTTTATATTTTGAGAGATGTGGATTTTAGTGAGACAGGGTCAGATCTATTTTTGGAGTCCCCTGTTATGAGTTTATAAAATCATTAAAAATTATAAAAAAAATGGTTATGAGTTATAGTTTATATTATTAGATTCCTTAATGACTCTATTTTCTGTAGGAACAATTGGAAACACCATATGAAAATCCTATAATGAGAAAATTTATTTTTAGTAACAAGAGGTCAGAACAGTCGAATGGTGAAACAGGGGAGACTTTAACTAATAAAATGTACTAATTGTCCAAGCACAAAATTCTAAATATTTTATGGTAGGAAGATATATGAGTCTAGTTTTAGGGAAAATTTACAGAATTAAATTTCAAGTCTCGCAGCTTGAGTTATAATCAATTTAGTAACTGTTGCGCGGTTGGACAGATTTGCTGTAAATAGTGAAATTAATTTTCAAAGTAAATTTTTATGCTTCGAATTAGTAAGATAAGCTAAGTAATGCCTCGTGCTTGAATCCGACAACGGTCTTGAGTAAGGGGTGTTACATTTTGTTGGTATCAGAGCAGGTTTAGTCAGTTCTCGGAAATACTCAGTATGAATAAGAGTCTACCTATACATGCCATACTTATATATTCTGATAGTGTGATGACTCCTGACGATTTTAAAATGTTTTCTTTTATAGTTATGGATCCTGAACGAGCTAGTATAGATGAAGTAGAGAGTAATACGCTTGCTCCATCAGAAAGGACGGCGCCACCAGGTGTTAATGTTAGTGAAAGGCCTGCATCAGTTAGACAGGGAGGAGGAGCTAGAGAAGCCTTCTTCCAAGCCATGAATGATTGGTTTGTTGAGTTCGTTCATACGAATCCAGTTGTAAAACCTCCACCCCCTCATGATTCGTAGGTTCCCCATGTAGCTTCCCAGCTACAGGTATAGTTATCAGGGAGAGACCACCTGTTGATAAGATTAGGAAGCAAAATTTGAAGAATTTGAGCCTCGAAGATGATGATGCAGAAAAAGCAAAATTCTGGCTTGAGAATACCATCAGGGTTTTTGAAGAATTATCTTGTACACCGGAAGAATGTATGAAGTGTGTTGTTTCACTTCTTCGAGATTCAGCTTACCATTGGTGGAAGACCCTTGTATCAGTAGTACCAAGTGAGAGGGTTACTTGGGATTTCTTTCAAGAGGAGTTCCGAAAGAAGTATATCAGCCAGAGATTTATAGATCAGAAAAGGAAGGAGTTTCTTGAGCTAAAACAAGGTAAGATGTCTGTGACTGAATATGAACACGAGTTTGTCAGACTTAGTAAGTATGCTCGGGAATTTGTGTCTACTGAAGTAAACATGTGCAAGAGATTTGAAGAAGGGCTTAATGATGATATTTGATTAGCAGTGGGTGTCTTGGAAATTAGAGAGTTTGTTGTTTTAGTTGAGAGAGCCTGTAAAGTAGAAGATTTGCTAAAAGAAAAAAAGAAAGGAAAAACTGAAGCTGAAGTGGACGATACAAAGAAGAGGCAAATGAGTAGATCATTTCAGTCTATGTCTAAGAGGCTTAGGGAGCTCTCTAGCGGATCACATTTTTCAGTTAGCTATTCTAGCTGAAGCAGGGGCAGAAGATTTGAGGGTTCTAGAGCTCAAACCACTACAGTTGTAAGCACGGGTAGTACTCGGCCTCCTAGGCTGGAATGTCCTCAATGTGGGAGACGCCACCCCGGAGAGTGTAGAGCAGGTGAAAATGTTTGTTTTAGATGTGGAGCATCAGATCACTTTATTCAGGATTGTCCTGAAACAACTAAAAGAGAAGAGATAACGAGTGCGAGATTAGGAAATGCTCCTACCAGAGGTAGACCACAAAGAAATCCAGGAGTGGGAGCGAGTAATAGGGGTGCATCCAGAGATTCAGTAGTTAGATCAGATGTTAGAGCACCTGCGAGAACATATGCTATTCCTACGAGTGAAGAGGCGTCCTCTCCTGATATAATTACGGGTACATTTTCTCTCTATGACACTAATGTTATTGCATTAATTGATCCTGGTTCTACACATTCATACATATGCACAAAATTAGCATTTGTTAAAAATTTGTCTGTTGAACCTACTGAATTTGTGGTTAAAGTCTCAAACCCTCTGGCCCAGATTGTGATGGTGGATAAAGTTTGTAAAAATTGTCCACTGATGGTAAAAGGTATTTGTTTCCCGGTTTACTTGATGTTATTGCCTTTTGATGAGTTTGATGTAATATTGGGCATGGATTGGTTAACTCAGCATGATGCAGTAGTAAACTGTAAACAGAAATATGTTATGTTGAAGTGCCAGAATGGAGAATTACTTCAGGTTAAATCCGATCAGACAGAGGAATTATCTGATGTGATTTTAGTAATGTCAACTCAGAGGTGTGTCAGAAAAGGGTATGATGTTTATTTGGCAGCTTAATAAGGTAACTATTAAGAATAAGTACCCGTTGCCTCGAATTGATGACTTATTTGATCAGCTGAAAGGTGCCACAGTATTTTCAAAGACTGATCTTCGATCGGGTTATTACCAGTTACGGGTAAAAAGTCAGATGTGCCAAAGACAGCTTTCAGAACTAGGTACGGGCATTATGAGTTTCTGGTTATGCCGTTTGGGTTGACTGATGCACCTGCAGTATTCATGGATTTGATGAACCGGATATTCATACCGTATCTGGACAGGTTTGTAGTAGTTTTCATTGATGATATTTTAGTCTATTCTCGAGATGAAAATGAGCATGCAGAACATTTGAGAATAGTGTTGCAAATTCTGCGTGAAAGGAAGCTTTATGCTAAAGTCAGTAAATGTGAATTTTGGCTTCGAGAGGTAGGTTTTCTCAGACATATTGTATCTGCAGAAGGTATCAGGGTAGATCCAAGTAAAATTTCAGCTATTGTCAATTGGAGTCCACCGAAGAATATATCTGAAGTTAGAAGTTTCTTGGGTTTAGCTGGTTATTATCGGAGATTTGTATAGGGGTTTTCTATGATAGCTTCTCCAATAACCCGTTTATTACAGAAAGATGTTAAATTTGAATGGACAGATAAATGCCAGCAAAGTTTTGATTGATTGAAGGAGTTGTTGATGAAAGCACCTGTATTGGTACAGCCTGAATCGGGTAAGGAATTTATTATTTATAGTGATGCATCATTAAATGGTTTAGGTTGTGCCTTGATGAAAGCAGATAAAGCAATAGCCTATGCTTCAAGACAACTTAAGCCACATGAAAGAAACTACCCGGTACATGATCTCGAATTAGTTGCTATTGTATTTTCATTGAAAATATGGCAGCATTATTTATATGGTGAGAAATGTCATATTTATACTGATAACAAAAGTTTGAAATATTTGATGACACAAAAAGATTTGAATTTGAGACAACGCAGGTGGCTAGAATTGATAAAAGATTATGAATTGGTTATTGATTATCATCCGGGTAAGGCTAATGTGGTAGCTGATGCTTTGAGCCAAAAATCTCTATTTGCTTTACAAGCTATGAATGCCCGGTTGTCACTGACTGATGATGGTTCAATCATAGCTGAAATGAGAGCTAAATCGATATTTCTCAACAAATTTGTGAAGCTCAGAAAAATGATGAGAAGTTACAGGCTAAACGGGTACATTGTAAATCCGGTAATGATTCAGAATTTCAGACTAGGACTAATGGTTTTTTATTATTCAGAGACAGAGTATGTGTACCGAAGAATTTTGGGCTTATACAGAAGATCCTACAGGAAGCCCACAGCAGTACTATGTCTGTACATCCGGGGAGTAATAAAATTTATAATGATCTGAAAAAGATGTATTGGTGGCCGGGTATGAAATGTGATATCTCTGAGTTTGTATCAAGATGTTTAGTTTGTCAGCAGGTTAAAGCAGAACATCAGGTACCTTCAAGGTTACTTCAGCCAATCACTATACCAGAATGGAAATGGGAAAGAATCGCTATGGATTTTTTATCTGGGTTATCGATGTCTCCGAAGAAGAAAGATGCCATTTGGGTAATTCTTGATCGATTGACAAAGTCCGCGCACTTTATTTCGGTATGTATGGATTATTCTTTAGATAAATTGGCTGAACTGTACATATCTGAGATTGTTAGACTACGTGGAGTGCCTGTCTCCATTATATCAGATAGAGACCCCCAATTTACATCTCGTTTCTGGGAAAAATTACAAAAAGCTTTGGGTACTCAGTTGCATTTCAGTACTGCATTTCATCCTCAGACAGATGGCCAATCTGAGCGTGAATTTAGGTACTGGAAGATATGCTCCGATTTTGTGTACTAGAGTTTCAAGGTAATTGGGAAAAGGTATCTACCTTTGATTGAATTTGCTTATAATAACAGTTATCAGTCCAGTATTAAAATGGCTCCATATGAAGCTTTGTATGGTAGAAAGTGTAGAACACCGTTATATTGGACAGAGCTCAGTGAAAAGAAGATACACAGGGTTTATTTAATCTGGGAAATAGAAGAAAAAGTAAAGGTGATTCGGGATAGTCTAAAAGTAGCTTCCAGTCGTCAAAAGTCATATGCCGGTCTTAAATGAAAAGAGATTGAATTTCAGGTGGTTGATAAAGTATTCTTAAAAGTGTCTCCTTGGAAGAAAGTTCTCCGGTTCGGTCGAAAAGGTAAATTGAGTCTAAGATTTATCAGACCATATGAAATCATAGAAAGAATTGGACCGGTTGCTTATCGATTGGCTTTACCACTGGAACTCGATAGAATTCATAATTTTTTTCATGTATCTATGTTACGACGGTATCGATCAGATCCTTCACATGTTATTACTCCGATAGAAGTGGAGATTCAGCCGGATATGACTTATAATGAAGAACCAGTTAAGATATAAGCACGGGAAACGAAGGAGTTCAGAAACAAAAAGGTAAATCTGGTGAAAGTGTTATGGCAAAAGCATGGGATTGAGGAAGCAACAAGGGAACCAGAAGAAGCAGTGAGGAAACAATACCCGAACCTCTTTACTGGTAAGATTTTCGAGGCCGAAAATGCTTAAAGGGGGGAGAGTTGTCATGTCCCAAATTTAAGGTTGTCAGAATAGTGGTTTCGTAACCACAAATCTGATGAGGAAAAAAATTATTTTTCTTATATTTTTATGGTCTACAATTTCACAAAATGATTTCGTGACAATTTCGTTCGAAAGTTTCAACGTTTGGGCACTCAATTTAGTCAAAAGGACTAAATTGTAAAAAGTGCAAAAGTTGAGTTCTACATGTTAGAGGTGTCCAATTGTTATGAAACTTTAAATTGGAGGTCCTTATATGATAATTAGACCATTGGTTAAGTTGTTAGACAAAAATGGACATGAAATAAGTGAAATAGAAAATTTTTAAGTTAGGGGCAATTTGGTAATCTAGTAATTAAAATGAATTAAAAGGGAAAAAGATGGCAAATTGTGCTCATGTTCTTCATTTGGACGAAATCAGCAAGTGGGGAAGCCATAGTTAGGGTTTTCAAGCTTCCAAGCTCCATAATCAAGAAGAATGAAACTTGAGGTTAGGCAAAGGGAAGAATAAAGTTGAAGACTAAGTTGGTGAATTGGGCTATATTTGGTACCGAGGTAAGTTTACAGTAAATAAATGCAATATTTCAATAATTATTATTAATTCTGCTATTTTCTAGCAACTATGAATTTATTCCATGAATTTATTTCATTATGATTCAAGTATAAAATGATAAAGAATTAATATTAAAAAAATCCCGTTGATACATAAGGAAAGTATTGGATACAAATGTCATGACATTTGGGTAAAGAGATCCCATGTAAGACCATGTCTGGGACATGGCATTGGCATCCTTGAGATCATGATAGGTCCCCTATAAGACCATGTCTGGGACATGGCATGGGCACCGAGATGAGAGGTCCCATGTAAGACCATGTATGGGACATGGCGTTGGCACCTAGATGAGAGGTCCCCCGTAAGACCATGTCTGGGACATGGTATGGGCACCAACATGAGAACATCCCATGTAAGACCATGTCTGGGACATGGCTTTGGCATGTTTTTACCAGAAGAGACCCGAGTATCCTTATTGTTCCAATGTAACTCAACGGGCTAATAAACGAATCATGTTCAGGAAAGTTCGTTTAAAAACATAAATGGCAAGCTCGGGTAAGTTATAGGAGTTAAGAATTTATTATATTACCAATTGATATTCAATGATGCAGCAAGAGAAGAGTAAGTTATACATACAAGTATACTAAGAAAACAAGCAAGAGAACTAGAATGAGATTATCTAAAGAGTAAACTAGAGATATAGACACTTGAGTTTAATTATTTGTGTTTAATGTTGTTATTTATTTGCTAGTAAACTTACTAAGCTTTATGCTTAATTCTTTTATTTCTCTTTCTCTTATAGTATTGCAAGGCTACTTCAAGGATCCTAAAGAAGTCGGAGATCCTCCACACAATCAACCACAACTGCTCGGTATTTTATGATGAAACACGTTTGAGTTATGGCATGTATAGGGATTTAGTTATTTTGCCTGTTTGTAATTATGATTTTGCTAAAGAATGAGGTGTAACTATTTGATGATGAATGATTATTAAAAATGGTTAAGTATGAAGCTGTTTGTTGTTATAAGAGTGTAGGTGATAAATTATGCATGGAAATCATGAAATGGGTAAAATTTTTGTAGAGAAATAGAATTCAAGCAGCACAGTGACGTTATTTTGAAAAATCACCTAGGATGGTATAAAATGAATTAGAAAGTGAATGATATATGGAATTAAATCTTGTTGAGTCTATTTTATGGAAAATAATCGTTTAACAAAAGGAATTTTATATTTTGAGATATGTGAATTTTAGTGCGACAGGGTCAGATATGTTTTTGGAGTCCCCTGTTATGAGTTTATAAAATCATTAAAAATTATACAAAAATGGTTATGAGTTATATTTTATATTCTTAGATTCCTTAATGAGTCTATTTTCTGTAGGAACAAGTGGGAACACCAAATGAAAATCCTATAATGAGAATCTATTTTTAGTAACAAGAGGTTAGAACAATCGAATGGTGAAACAGGGGATACTTTAACTAATATACTGTACTAATTGGCTAAGCCAAAAATGCTAAAAATTTTTTGGTAGGAAGTTATAGGAGTCTAGTTTTAGGGAAAATTTACGGAATTAAATTTTAAGTCCTGTAGCTCGAGTTATAATCAATTTAGTAACTACTGCGCAATTGGACAGATTTGCTGTAAATAGCGAAATTAATTTTCAAAGTAAATTTTTATGCTCTGAATTAGTAAGATAAGCTAAGTAATGCCTCGTGCTTAACTCCGGAAACGGTCTCGAGTAAGGGGTGTTACAACCTTTTTTATGATTAACCTTTTATGCAATAATCCTTAAGTCCTTTATCTCTGGATTGGACACAAGTCATGGAATAGTCACACTTGCATAGTCCATTCTATGTTCCTTGATATCTTAAGCAGACTACGATATACAAATAAGTATGACATCTCATATCAACTTATTTGAGCATGGCCATGCATTTCTAGTCTCACTTAATCAAGTGGCCTAAGATATTACTCCTATCATGTAGGAGGGACTTATTCTATATCGACCAACCATATCCCTCTACATCGATTATGGTATATCCAACATCAGCCTTTATAGAACAACTAGTTACGGTGTACGTTTGACTGTATCTAGATATACTACTCACGATGTTGGGATTATGATGATCTCAAGTATGAGGATCATATACATATTAATCACTATGAGTAATGTCGAGACAATTACATAATAATCCAAGAAACATACTCATAATGGGTCAGTCCAATATGTTATTCTCTAACACACATATTCATGCATCGATTCTGACATTCCATATCAATGACAACTCTTTATCATCAATCAACTGCATGTTAGTCTTAATGCATTATCGTTGTCCTATCCAACAATAATATTTGACTAAGGATCTTTTAAGAATAATCATATTATTCTTAGGACATTATTATAAAACAGTTTATTTATACACACAGAAAAGAAACTAAAATAATAATGGTAACGACTTATATTAATAAACATGATAAATCAAGTATGTTATTACAACCATCTCATGATTGATCTTTGGGTATACTCTAACAATCTCCGATCATGCTTCTGCTGTGTCAGAGGCTTGGTCAAGGGATCAACAATGTTATCATCTGTAGGTACTCTGCATATCTCTACATCCCCTCGATCGATAATCTATTGAATAAGATGGTAGCGCCTAAGTATATGTTTGGATCGCTAGTGAGATCTAGGTTCTTTAGCTTGTGCAATGGCTCCATTGTTATCACATCAAAGTTCTATAGCATCTGATATGCTAGGCACAACCCCTAGTTCAGTAATGAACTTTTTGATCCAAACTGCTTCTTTTGCTGCCTCATTGGCTGCAATATACTCGGCCTCTGTTGTAGAATCGGCTACTATACTTTGCTTTGAATTCTTCCAGCTCACAGCACCACCATTAAGGCAAAACACAAAACTTGATTGTGATCGAGAATTGTCCTATCGGTTTGGAAGCTGGCATCAGTGTAACCTTTTACACTTAACTCTTCCTCACCTCCATATATTAGGAAAGTATCCTTTGTTTGTCTCAAGTACTTAAGGATATTCTTGACAGTGGTCCAGTGACCTTCACCGGGATCTACTTGGTATCTGCTCGTCATACTTAAGGCATATGAGACATCTGGACGGGTACATAACATGACATACATGATAGATCCAATAGCGGAAGCATATGGAATTTTACTCATGCGTTCTCTCTCTTGTGAAGTTGAAGGACACATTTCCTTCGAGAGTGAAATACCATGTCTCATAGGTAGGAATCCTCTCTTAGATTCTTCCATACTGAACCTTTTCAGTACTTTATCTATGTAAGTACTTTGGCTTAGACCTAGTAGTCGTCTTGATCTATCTCTATAGATCTTTACTCCTAAGATGTAAGTGGCTTCGCCCAAGTCCTTCATGGAAAAACAACTTCCTAACCAAGTCTTAATAGACTGCAGGGTAGGTATGTCATTTCCTATGATAAGTATGTCATCCACATACAGTACCAAGAATGTTATAGTGCTCCCACTAACTTTCTTGTAAGCACATGGCGCATCTGCATTTTTGATAAAACCAAAATCTTTGATTGCATCATTAAAACGAAGATTCCAACTTCGAGAAGCTTGCTTTAATCCATAAATGGATCTTTGTAGCTTACATACCTTTCCAGCATCCTTTGGATTGACAAAACCTTCAGGTTGTGTCATGTACACATCCTCTTCAAGTTTTCCGTTGAGGAAAGCTGTTTTGGCGTCCATCTGCCAGATTTCGTAGTCATGAAATTTAGCTATAGCGAGCAAGATCCTGATGAATTTAAACATAGCTAAAGGAGAAAAGGTTTCATCATAGTCAACACCATGAACTTGGCGAAAACCTTTAGCGACTAATCGCCCCTTGTATGTTTGTACATTACCATCCATGTCGATTTTCATACATGGAATCCATATCAAATCTCATGGCTTCAAGCCATTTCTTAGAGTCTGGGCTCGTCACCGCTTCTTGATAAGTTCTAGGCTCATCTTGATCTATAATTAGAATGTCACCATGCATTGTAATGAGAAATCCATATCTCTCAGGTGATTGGCGTTCTCTTAAATATCTACGCGGTGGTTGTGTTTCTACAACAATTACTTGTTCTTCAATCCCTTGTGGAACTTGCTGTTGTTCTATCTCTAGTTCAGTGGTATTTTGTGATTCTTGAACTTCATCAAGTTCAATCTTTTTCCCACTTCCTTTTCTAGAAACAAATTCTCTCTCTAGGAAGACACCAGTCCGAGCAACAAGTATTTTGTTCTCAGTGGGATTAAAGAAATAATATCCTTTGGTTTCTTTTGGATACCCCACAAAAACACATTTTTCAGATTTGGGTTCAAGCTTAGTAGACGTCTGACGTTTAACATAAGCTTCGCAACCCCAAATTTTCATAAAAGACATACTAGGACGTTTCCCAGTCCACATCTCATATGGTGTCTTTTGAACCGATTTAGATGGAACACGATTTAGTGTGAAAGCAGCTGCCTCAAGTGCATGTCCCCAAAAGGAAGTCGACAGACCAGCATGACTCATCATGGATCGAACCATGTCTAACAAAGTTTGATTTCTTCTCTCAGAAAATCCATTCCATTGAGGAGTACCAGGAGGAGTAAGTTGTGAGACAATCCCACATTGCTTCAAAAGATCATCAAACTCTAAGCTCATATACTCCCCACCTCGACCACATCGAAGTGTCTTGATTGTTTTTCCTAGTTGATTTTGTACTTCATTTTTGAATTCCTTGAACTTTTCAAGGGATTCAGACTTATGGCGCATGAGATAGACATACCCATATCTACTGAAATCATCAGTGAAAGTGATGAAGTAGTGAAATCCTCCTCTAGCCTGTATCTTTATTGGCCCACATACATCAGAATGTATTAGGCCCAATAAATCATTAGTTCGTTCACTTTTACCAGTAAAAGGAGATTTAGTCATTTTTCCCAATAAGCAAGATTCACATACTTCAAATTGTTCAAAAACAAATGAATTCAAGAAACCATTTTTATGGAGCTTGGATATGCATTCCTCACTTATGTGGCCCAAACGACAATGCCATAGATAAGTTTGATTTGAGTCATTTATTTTTGATCTTTCAGTATATATGTTGTAAATGGGATTTGTTTGATCTAAAATATAGAGGCCGTTAATCAATTGTGCCGAACAATAGAAAACATTATTGAGATAAAAGGAACAACAATTATTCTTAATAATTATCCCAAAACCAATTTTGTCTAAACAAGAAATTGAAATAATGTTTTTAGTCAAACTGGACACATATTAACAATCCTCTAAACATAAACCAAGTCCACTAGGCAAAGATAAATTATATGTTCCTACAGTTAATGCAGCAACTTTTGCTCCATTTCCAACTCGTAGGTCCACATCACCTCTAGCCAAAGTCCTACTCCTTTGCAGTCTCTATACAGAAGTACAAATGTGAGAACCACAACCAGTATCTAATACCCATGAAGTAGTAGTTGATAAATTAATATCAATAACATAAATACCTGAAGCAGACGTTCCGCTTATTTTAGCCTTCTTGACTTCCTCAAGATAGATAGGGCAGTTCCGCTTCCAATGTCCAGTCACACCACAATGAAAGCAGTTTCCTTCCTTAGCCACCCCTCTTTTAGGTTTCAATGCAGCCTTTACTTTTCCAGGCTTAGGCCTACCTTTGCCCTTGGGCTTTGTCCGAATTTTGGCCTTTCCCTTGCCCTTGTTATTATGGACCATCACTATAGGCTTGGGTCCAACCTTTTTCATGTTGCTTTCAGCAGATCGTAAGATACTGAGCAACTGTGGCAGAGTCTTATCAATTTCATTCATATTAAAATTGAGGACAAACTGGCTGTAGCTATCCGGCAATGATTGCAGAATAACATCAGTGGCCAACTCTTGGCTCAATGGAAACCCAAGCTTAGACAGGCTTTCAATGTAGCCAATCATCTTAAGGACATGAGGTCCTACTGGGCTTCCTTCAGCCAGCTTACATTGGAATAGGGCCTTAGAGATATCGAACCTCTCTTGCCGTGCTTGCCCCTGATAAAGTTCTTTCAGGTGCTCAATCATTTCATAAGCAACCATGTCCTCATGTTGCTTCTGAAGCTCAAGATTCATAGTGGCAAGCATAAGACATCCAATGTCTACCATGTCATCGAGATGCTTCTTGTAAGCATCTCTATCAGCCCTCTAGGCATTAGCGGATGGTTCGTTAGGAACTGGTTGTTCAATGACATATAATTTTTGTTCTTGTTTGAGGACAATCCTCAAGTTACGGAACCAATCAAGAAAACTTAAACCATTCAACTTGTTCTTTTCAAGGACCGATCGCAATGGTAATGTATTTGTGTTTGCAGCCACAATATATCTACAACAATGAAATTATGCGTGTGAAAATTTATCAAATTTATATCAATCATTAAAAGGACTTAATTAAATGATGTTCCCACTATTTTACTACAAAACTAATACCCTCATACGTTACTTTCGGAAAGACTTTCTCGAAAAGCATTTCAAGTGGGTTAAGGATCCATATTTCACCACCTCTTAAGTCAGCTTTGGCTTTACTCTCAAGATTATGGTTATCTAGGTAAGCAACACTTGCTAATTACATCATATGTAACTCCTAAAGTTTGGTGAACAACTCTTGTTCTAATCATCTTATGATTTATCCAAATTACTTGCCTCTAGGTTTCTAATCCTATTAGAATAACCTAGTTAAGTTATTAACCAATTTTAACCAGCAAATATCACTTGTTTATTCTTTGCGTTTAACCAAGATAAATACTAGTACTTCGCTTTAGCAGAACCTACACAGTATTGATGGAGGCCTTAACGAGGGAAAAATTGGAAGGCTATGTTGATTTAATTTTTTAATAGAGGGATTTTATTAAGATCGTTCCATCTCACTAATTATGGTTTACTTTAGTCCATTTAGCCATTTAATTGGTCTCATCAATTAATGTGGTTCATTATTATCAAATTTTAACATGTTTAAAATATGGCATGCTTTAGACATCCATAGCATCTCATACACGAATAAAGGAATAAATAAATGCAATAGTTATAGCCCATAAACTAAGGTGGCGCAACCAAAGCCAATGGGAGAACCAAAAGGAAACCTAAAGGTGTAAGCCGGTTTTCAAGCTATCAGTCCACACTGGTTGGCTCATCTTCCTTCTTGGCTAGCCCAAAGCAACTCTTGCAAATTACAATATGTAGAAACTCATTTTACATACGAGGGAGTAAGATGAGAAGAGAAATACAAGAGAATAGTAGTAAGGCACGACACGCAGGCCGTATTTATAAAATTACAACCTTTTATCAAATGGGCTATCGGGCTATAACTATGCATTTCAAACACTGTGCATGTCAAAAATAGCATACATAAATAAACACTTTTGTTAAGGTGTATTAAAACATATCCTTTCAACTTTTATGGCCCACCAAGTTTTATTTATTATAAAACATACTTTAAGAAGATGGGGACTGAGGCGGTGGAGGTAGCGGAGCCCCTGCGGTACGAACTGCATACCCCATTCAAATGAAAACTCACAGTTTGATAACTTTTATCAACAGAATCGCGTTTTCGGGATTTTAATCCCTGAGGTTTCATGCCGAAACAACCCTTGTTCCACTAACCAGTTAACTCTTACTGGAAACTGTCAACACCACCGTCGCACCATTATAGATCTATTAACATCTAACAGTAATAACATAAAACCGAATAGGCCATAACACCATGATTAACATTTAATCCATTTTCAAAAGGAGCGGTTATCAAGTTACTCTTAAACGATTCAAACAGTCAGAAATTTAATAAAATCGAAGCATGCATCTCATACAATTGCGTCAACCAAGTATTTAAACCCGAGTCTGTATCACACAAGTGGCTCTGATACCACTGTTGGATCACCGGCACCCCTAAGGTGCAGCGAAAAAATAATAATTCGGCGATCCCAACCAAGAATCCATGTGTGAGGAACGAATCGGGGTGAAAAGGTTGCGAAATTACCTAATGTTTATTCAGAGTAGACAGTAACTTCTCAGCAACGAGTAATCTGATCTGCTGTCACAATCTATCGTGATCCCGGCCTCTATGTAATCCACCCAGTTGACTACGAACGGAAGAAATCCCCAAAACAGTTTTGAAAGTGATTTTTCTTTGACGGCTGCTAGACCCAAGCAAAGGAAAAACGGGATCCTTATAAATATTTTATTTTTAGGGTTTTTTAGGAATTAAATAAATATAATAATATTTTAAACTAAAAATTATAATTACATTAATTATAATATAATTTCGGTAAACCATATATTTATTCAAATTCATATGCTAACCAAATTCATGTCCTCATTATGCGTACAACAACCTTGTACATAATGTGTTGGAAATTTGATTACCGAATTAAATTAATTCTATAATTAATTTAATTCAAGCGACCCCCAAAGACAATACCAACTATAGCTTATTCCGTTCATTTCAACTATAGGGTGTGACCTTGTAGGTTCCTATAACGTTAGCAGTAATACTAGAACGATTCCAATGTTACAAACAATGAGTGGCATCTAGCAATGCATCATTGCTACCTAAGTCACAAGAAATCATGATTCGACATAACATTTTTTATGATTAACCTTTTATGCAATAATCCTTAAGTCCTTTATCTCTGGATTGGACACAAGTCATGGAATAGTCACACTTGCATAGTCCATTCCATGTTCCTTGATATCTTAAGCAGACTACGATATACAAATAAGTATGACATCTCATATCAACTTATTTGAGCATGGCCATGCATTTCTAGTCTCACTTAATCAAGTGACCTAAGATATTACTCCCATTATGCAGGAGGGACTTATTCTATATCGACCAACCATATCCCTCTACATCGATTGTGGTATATCCAACATCAGCCTTTATAGAACAACCAGTTACGGTGCATGTTAGTCTTAATGCATTATCGTTGTCCTATCCAACAATAATACTTGACTAAGGATCTTTTAAGAATAATCATATTATTCTCAGGACATTATTATAAAACAGTTTATTTATACACACAAAAAAGAAACTGAAATAATAATGGTAACATATATATTAATAAACATGATAAATCAAGTATGTTATTACAACCATCTCATGATTGATCTTTGGGCATACTCTAACATGATTAAGCTACAACGACTCTAAAAATATAGAAATCATTAAAAACCGAACAAAAATGCACTCACATGCATGCAAGGACTATGGTCGAACCTTGGAAAGTCTTTAATGGCTTCCTTAGATGCTAATTTCAGTTGAAGAAGAAAGAAAGAATGATGATATCTTTCTTTTTTCTTATTTTATGATGTTTTATTAATTTACCAAATTAACATTAAGTAATAGCTTTTTAAACCATTAAAAAGATTTCCATCTTTGTCCACTAATTATATTAATGGTCTAATTACCATTTTAGGCTACTCACATTCAAATTCCATAACAATTGGTACCTTTTACTAATAGAATATAAGTTTTGCACCTTACGGGATTTAATCATTTTTATCAAATTCAGCATACTAATGATAAAATTTCTTCACAAAATTTTTATGCGATGCTACTATCATGCTGCAGATCTTAAAATAATAATAAAATAAATTTTATAATGTTGGATTTGTGATCCTGAAACCACTATTCTAATTGGGTTCCCAAGTGGCTTCCTCTATCCCGTGACGTTTCTAAAGAACCTTCACTAAAGTCATACTTTTGTTTCTTAACTCTTTAAAATCTCGTGCCAAAGTTCTGACTGCTTATTTGTTATACGACATATCGGGTTGAATCTCAACATCTGTCGGTGAAATTATATGCGAAGGGTCTGATCAGTATCATTGTAGCATGGATACATGAAACACATTATGAATCGTTTCTAACTCTGACGGTAAAGCTAGCTAATACGCCACTGGCCCTATTCTTTCGATAATCTCGTATGCCCGATAAATTGCGGACTAAGCTTCCCTTTAGGACCAAAATGAAGAACCCTCTTCCAAGGCGATACTTTCAGAAATGCTCTATCGCCAATCTGAAATAAAATATCTTTTCATTTCAAATCTGTATATGATTTCTGTCAATCTAAAGCTGCTTTCAGAAACTTACAGATTTCTTTCACTCTTTCCTCAGTCTCTCGAATTAAATCAACTCCGTGAATCTTTTTCTCACTAAGCTCGGTCCAATACAAAGAAGTTCAACATTTACGACCATATAAAGCTTTGTATGGTGCCATCTTTATACTTGACTGATAACTGTTATTGTATACGAATTCAACCAACGGTAAATATTTCTCTCACTTACCTTCGAATTCTAATACGTAAAAACGAAGCATAACTTCGAGTATTTGAATTACTCGCTTGAATTAACAATTTGTCTTGCGATGAAATGCGGTACTAAAATTTCACCGCGAACCTAAAGCTCCATGCAATTTACTCCAAAATCGTGACGTAAACCGAGGATATCTATAAGAAATAATAAAAACTAGCACCCCATGCAATATGATAATCTCAGAGATGTATAACTCAGCTAATCTCTCAAAGGAGTAATCTGTACGTACCGGAATAAAATGTGCTGACTTCATTAGACGATCAACAACAACCCAAATAACATCTTTCTTTCTCGGAGATTGGGGTAAACCCGATACGAAATCCATAGTAACACGCTCCCATTTCTACTCCGGTATCATCACTGGCTGCAACAAACCAGAAGGTACCTAATGTTTAGCTTTTACTTGCTGACATACTAAACATCTTGATACGAAATCTGAAATCTCACGCTTCATTCTCGGCCACCAATACATCTATTTTAAATCATTGTACATTTTGGTGCTACCTGGATGAATGGACAATCTACCATAATGAGCTTCGTACAAAATCTTCCTAATCAAATCTGAATCTCTTGGTACACAAACTCTACCTCTAAATAGTAAGCAATCATCAGACCTAATTTGAAAATCTGAATCAAAAGTCATCTCACATAATTTTCATTTAGCTATCTACGCATCATCGCATTTCTGAGCTTCACAAATCTATTGTAGAAATAACGATTTAGCTTTTAACTCAGCTAAACTCGAACCATCAACGGACAATGACAACCGCATATTCAACGCTTGCAAAGCAAACAAAGATTTTCTACTCAAAGCATCAACCACTATATTTGCTTTACCCAGCTGATAATCAATAATCAGATCATAGTCTTCCAGCAACTTGAGTCATCTGCGCTGTCTCAAATTCAAGTCTTTATGCGACATTAAATACTTCAAACTCTTATGATCGATATAAATGTGACATTATTCGCCATACAAATAATGTCACCATATCTTCAATGCAAACACCAATTGCTACCAATTCTAAATCATGTGTCGAATAATTCTTTTCATGCGACTTTAACTGTCTGGAATCATAAGCTATCACTTTACTTTCCTGCATCAAAACACAACCTAAACCATTCAAAGATGCATCCCAAAAAATTAAAAATTCGTTACCTGACTTAGGCTGAACTAAAACGGTACTTTACACAATGCTTTCAACTGATTGAAACTTTACTGACATTTCTCAGGTCATTCGAACTTCACATTTATCTGTAAGAAATGCGTCATTGGGGTAGTATCATCGAGAATCCCTAGAAAAATATTCTGTAATAAGCAGCTAATCCCAAAAAAATTCTAACTTCTGATACATTTTTCGGAGGTTTCCAATTAAAAACTGCTGAAATTTTACTCGGATCCACTCTGATGCCTTCAGCTGATACTATATGTCTCAGAAAACTACTTCTCAAAGCCAAAACTCACATTTACTAAATTTGGCAAACAAATCTTCTCACGCAGGATCTGCGATACAATTCTCAAATGCTTAGCATGGTCAGCCTCATCTCGCGAATAAAATAGAATATCATAAATAAAAACCATGACGAATCGATCTAAATACGGTCTGAAAATTCTAGTCATTAAATCCATAAATACTGCAGGTGCGTTAGTTGACCCAAATGGCAACACAAGAAATTCATAGTGTCCATACTTTGTCCTGAACGCAGTTTTTTACACATTCGAATCTTTAACTCGCAACTGACAATAACTAGAATGTAAATCAATCTTCGAAAATATTGTGGCACCTTTCAATTGATCAAAAAAATCATCAATTTGCGGCAGTGGATACTTATTCTTGATCATAACTTTGTTGAGCTATCAATAATCGATACACAATCTCATTGATCCGTCCTTTTTCTTAACAAACAGAACCGGTGCACCCCAAGGTGTGAAACTAGGTCGTGCAAAACCTCTATCCGTTAACTCTTCCAACTAAGCTTTCAAATCTGTAAGAGCCATTCTCTACAGAGCTATCGATATCGGTGATGTTCCTGGTACTAACTCAATAACAAATTCAACCTCTCTGATCGGTGGTAACCCGAGTAACTCTTTTGGAAACAAACCTGGATATTTATAGACTACAAGCACTGATTCAAGTTTCAACTTAGACACTTTTAAATCCAGAAGATAAGCAAGGTGTGCATCATAACCTTTTCTCACATAGTTCTGCGCTGCCATAGAAGAAATAACAATAGTCAACTCGCTCGATTCATTAGATTCAATCCGAAGTGTCTCACCATTCAAACATTTTAGTACAATAATCTTTCGTCCACAATTCACTACAATATCATATAGAGTCAGCCAATCCATACCTAGAATCACATCAAACTCATCAAATGGTAATAACATCAAATTGGCCAGAAAGCTATAACCCTGAGTCATCAAAGGACAGTTATTGCGGACTTTATCAACTGACACATACTGACCTAAGGGGTTCTATACTTTAACCACAAATTCAGTGGACTCAACATGTAAATTTTTACTTGACACTAGATTCGTGCATACATACGAATGAGTTGATCCTGGATCAACCAAAGTAGTAACTTTAGTGTCAAAGATAGAAAAAGTACTCGTAATAACATCTGGAGCAGAAGCTTCCTTACATGCACGAATTGTATAGGCTCTAGCTGGTGCTCGTGCCTCAAACCTCACAGTCGAATCCTTAGTTGCACTTTGACTATTATTTACATTTCTAGGATTCCTTGACGGTTTCCCTCTTGTAGCTGTATTGCTTGATCAAACAGTCTAAATTTTGTATTTTTCACGTAACTCAGGACAATCCTGAATAAAATTCTCCTGCGAACCACATCTGAAATAGGCTCTGTCATTCATCTGACATTCATCAAAGTGTCGTCGTCCACATCTTTGACAATTAGGTTTGTTGGCCTTAACTCTACCAATACCGGCTACTGATGTAGCTTGAGCTTTAGAACCTGCGTGTTGCTTACACGATCTCTACTAGGATATCCGACTGAAGCAATCGAACGATTATGGTAATCCTCCAATATCTTTGACGATGAATGATACGATTTCCCCGTTGATCTCTTTCTTGAATCTCTAGCTTCTAAATCAGATTTTCTTTTCTCTTTACTAAGCTCCTCGACTTTGTGTGCTCTATCAACCAAAACAATAAATTCTTTCAACTCGAGAATTTTGACTAAAAGCTTGATATCTTCATTCAACCCGTCTTCAAACCGTTTACACATAGAAACTTCAGTTGGAATACACTCTTGGGCATATTTACTCAATCTAACAAACTCTCTTCATATTCAGATACTGGCATATGACCCTGTTTAAGCTCCAAAAATTATTTGCACTTCTGATCAAGGAACCTTTGACTTATATATTTCTTATTAAACTCGGTTTGAAAGAATTCCCAAGTTATCTACTCTCTCAATACTAGTGAAATCAACGTGTTCCACCACTGATATGCTGAATCTTTCAATAGAGATACGACACATTCGACACATTCGGTCGGTTAACATGATAACTCATAAAAGACTCGGATCGTATTTTCTAACCAAAACTCAGCTCTTTTTGGATCATTATCAACTGTAGCCCTAAATTCTTTGGACCTATATTTGTGGATTTTATGAACAGGAAGCTTACTCACACGTAAAGGTTCCAAACCTTCAGGAACTACTAGAACCAGTTGGGGAACAGGTGAGGGTAGAGGTCGTTAAGCAGCCGGATTAGTTCGGACAAACTTTGTGAACCACTCGTTCATCATTTGAAAGAAGGATTCTTTAGCCTCTCCTCCTTGGCCCTCAGATATGGGCCTCGATCTAGACGACACTGCTCCATGAACGGAGGCTTGCAAATTACTTTCTATATCATCGGAGTCTGCTCGGTTGGAATCCATTACTATATAAGAATATAATTCAAAACGTGTCAGGAGTTATCACACTATCAAAAGTTATATAATGGCATGTATATGTAGACTCACATAAACTATGCTTAGTCCAAGAATCGACTAAACCGTAGCTCTAGTACCAATAAATGTAACACCCCTAGCCCGTATTTGTCACCGGATTAGAGCTACATATCATTACCAAAGCATAACGTCATACAATGAACAATTTAATCCATAAATAAATTACAAGGTAAAACAAAACAATATCAAGCCAAAAACATGCATATGATCCCTTATAAAAGCCCTCAAGGCCCAAAATAGACATTGGAAACTATTCTGGACTAAACCAGAAACATATGAAATTTTTTAGAAAAAGTGAAAAATTTTCAAACTGTAGAGGTCACACAGCCGTCTAACTCACACAGCCAAAAGACACACCCGTGTCTTAGCCCGTGTGGGCATTTTGAAATAGGGACACACGACCGTGTACCAATCCGTGTCTGAACCCGTGTAACTCTCTGGCTTCGGCCACATGGCCAAGCCACATGCCTGTGTACCAGGCTATGTACCCTTCGAAATAATCCCACACGCCCGTGTGCCAGGCCGTGTGCTAGGCCGTGTAACAGCTTGACTTGCAACCCTTTGATAGCTATAAAGGACACACGGCCATGTCGCCTGACCGTATGTCACACACTGCTGAGACACACGCCCATGTCTCTGCCAGTGTAGACGAAAAATAGGCTATTTCCAAGCCATTTTTCTTACCCAAACTCACAATTTATGCTCAAGCCATTAGCACCTAAATTCAAGCATTCAAAACTCACTTTACCTAAGCATATTAAAGCATTCACATCATAGGAACTATCCATTCAACCAATATGCCAAAATGGCACCTCAATTTCATCATTCAAACTTATCCAAACACCTAACCAAATTATTCACTAATTAAACTACCAATTAAACAAATTCACTAACACATTTTTCATAATGATCTTATATCAAAAGTTCATGAACAACTAATGCAAAAATGACCATTTCTCACCTAACATGAACCGTACCAATTTGACCAAAGTGCTTACTTCCAAAATACCAAAAACTAACCAGTTTCAACATTATGCTACATTCATTCCACATCAACAATAAATTGCTACTAAATCATTCCCACCAACATTTCCTTACCATTATCTTAACCAACACAACATCAATTTAACAACTAAACAAAATGCCACATAAATATAGATCATACCAAAAAGATCATAAACTATAATGACAAATATATTATCCGCACTTAATGGCTAGAATTCATCAAACAAAACACATATACATGCCATTATACCCATGACACAAAACTTTCAAAATATACCGATATAACCAATGGATAGAGTGATGAAACCTCAGACAACTTCCAACCCGAACAAGCTTCCGATTATCTAGACACACACAAAAAATAACACGAAGTAAGCATGTAATGCTTAGTAAGTTTGTAATTCACAAACAAAACTTACCATTTCAACTTATAAGCATAAAAATCAACTTGAAACTATGCAACATGGATTGGCATTAGCCTAAGCAACAACAGCCTTTCAAATTAGTAAATGACATACATAGCAAATCATCTCATAACATCGTAGCTTTTATACATATTACTTCAAAAGATTCATACTTTCAACCAATGGCTAAGTAAATTTCAATCATTAACAACTCATACCTTTTCATGCTTTCATAATGTCACTTACTAGAGTATTTGTCGAGCCTTCCCCTTTTCATGCCCGTTGAACCACTAGAATAATATTGGACACGTGGGAATCTTGCACATTAAGTGCCCACATGTGGTCGAAACCTCTACTAACTCATATCTCATATAAATGAGTTTGCTCACACAAGCAGTCAATCAGGACGTAGCTACACGGTGCTGCTCACAGAAGCTGTCAAGGAATCGCAACCCATGCCAGAAACTCAGCCACCAGTAAGACATACAAGACCAGCACCTGAAATACGGTAACCCCTAATGACATGTCGTTTGTATCCTATATATTCCTAAGGTTCAAACAGGATTCGAAAGCCACTCAAACTTCGTTGGATATTTTTGTAGAGTTGTAATACCAAGATTACAACATAAAGCATTTACATCAAACATAATTTAATGCTAATTAAATATACAAACTTACCTCAAACACGTACGGAGAAAAATGGTCAATTAATCCAATACTTTTTCTTTTCCCCGATCTAAACCCGTACATTTCTTTTGTTGATCTATATAATCAACTTAACTCACTTAAAATTCATTCTACTCCATTTAATCCAAAAATCATTTTTGCAAAATTACACTTTTGCCCTTAAAATTTTAAATTTAATACAATTTAGTCCCTAGCTCATAAAAATACAAATTCATGCAATTTAATCCATACCCATCCTAGCTGAATATTAACTTAGTCCATAGAAATCCCTACATTTCCTTTATTTCATAATTTAACCATGAATAATTTTTATTTTTAATTTAATCCTTAATTGACAATTTCATCAAAATTTCCTTTACAAAAGTTGTACAACTATCACCAAAATTTCATTTTCATCCATCAAGCAACAAAAAAAAAAACTATCATACATTCATGGTCAAACCCTAAACTTTTAACAGTTTTGCGAATTAGTCCCTGGGCTACCTAGATTAAGCTACAACGACTCAAAAAACATAGAAATCATTAAAAACTAAACAAAAATACACTTACATGCATGCAAGGACTATGGACGAACCTTGGAAAGTCTTTAATGGCTTCCGTACGTGCTAGTTTGGGTTGAAGAAGAAAGAAAGAGAGATGATATAATTATTTTTCTTGTTTTATTTTATGATGTTTTATTAATTTACAAAATTAACCTTAAGTAATAACTTTTAAAACCATTAAAAAGATGTCCATCTTTTTCCACTAATTATATTAATGGTCTAATTACCATTTAAGGTTACACACATTCAAATTCCATAACAATTGGTACGTTTTACTAGTAGAACAAAAGTTTTGCACCTTACGGGATTTAGTCATTTTTATCAAATTAAGCATACTAACGATAAAATTTCTTCACGAAATTTTTATACAATGATATTATCATGTTGCACACTTTAAAATAATAATAAAACAAATTTTACGATGTCAAATTTGTGGTCCCAAAACTACTGTTTCGATTTCACTAAAAACGGGCTGTTACACATAGTTTGACGAATACAATTTTTTAGTTACAAAATATTACTCTTAAATTTCAAGCCTTGATGCCACCCTCATTTGTCATGCATAATAAAAAATCATTATAAGCCTCACATAGTATGTATCCTTTGGCATAGTCCTTGAGGGTTCCTTTACTTCTTTGGTGGTCTTGGGAAGGGAAGATAAATGAAGTTCATAGAACTTAGTGAGTTCTAAAGAGAACATTATAATGTTTATACGTCACACATATAGAATGTAACAGCCTGTTTTCTATGATATCAGAATTGTAGTTTTGAGACCACAAATCTGACTAGTAAAATTTAATTCTATTATTATTTTAATGTCTATTGAATATTAGTAAGGTCATATAAAAATTTTGTTAAGAAATTTTGACGTTTGTATGTTTAATTAAATAAAAGGACTAAACCGTAAAAGGTGTAAAAGTAGAGTTCTATAAGTTAAATGTATCAATTAGCTTTTAAATTTTAAAGTAAAGGGATTTATATGGTAATTAGACCATTATTATTAGTGGACAAAGATAGACGTGAAATTATTGTTTTAATTTTTTAAGTTTAATAAAGTAATTTAATAAATAAATAAAGTAAAATAAGGTAAAAGGATGGTATCATCTTCTAAGTTGAGAACCACCACCAAAATTATAGAACAAAAAAAACCATTTTTAGGGTTGGAGCATTGGGCAAAGTTGTTTTGCTTGCATGTAAGTGATTTTGATCTCGTTTTTAAAGATTTTTATCTTTTTGAAGTCGATATAGCTTAATCTTGCTAGCCGAGGGACTAATTTGCAAAATTGTTAAAGGTTTAGGGTTTTTCCATGAGTATGTTTGTATGGTTTTTGAAGTCTAATGGAAGAATATGAATCTTTGTTGTTAAATAAACAAGTTTTGTAAAAGGATTTTTGATGAAATTGTTATTTAGGGACCTATTTATAAAAGTGATAAAGTTTTATATTAAATTCTTGAAACTATGATTTGTATGAATTAGTAGAGGTCCCTAGTGCATTCGACTAGCACGAATGTGGATGAAATTTCTTAAATTTTAAAGTATGAGCTTAAAGACTAAATTGTAAAGAAGTTAAAATATTAAGGGAAATGTATAATTTTGAAAAAGTATGAATTGTAAAGAATTTTTTTATTTAGATCAAGATAAACCTCATACGGATCTAGATCAAGGAAAAGCTAAAGCCTCAGAATAGTTGATTTCGATTTTACGTCTTTGTCGAGGTAAGTTCATATAATTAATGTTTTAATGTTATATTAAATTATATATTCATGTATTGTTTGTCATGAAATCAAATGTGAATATCCAACAATGTTACGATGATTATCGAGCCACATTTTAACTTTAGCAATATGTAGGATATAAATGACATGTCATTAGGGTTACCATGTTTTGGGTGTTGATCCTGAATGTCCTACCAATGGCTAAGGTCTGGCATTTGTTGCGGATACTCAATAGCTTGTATTAGCAGCATCGCGTAGCTTACATTCTGACCGCCAGCTTGTGTTAGCAGACCCATTTCATGACTCGAGAAAGCAACGATGTAAAGGAAAAGGAAAGGTTATATGTTTAGCACACTTTGTGTGGAGTTTTCCGCGTATCCGATGTTATTCTAAACGGTTCAACGGGCATTAAAAGGAAAGAAATGGTAAGTGTTCAAATGACTTATGTTATGATTCTATGAAAATGATTGCAAAGGAAATGGTCAATGAAAGTATATCTATATTCATGGAAATGATGATTTCATGTGATGTTTAATTCTAGTGAATTATGAATTGATGCACTAACATGTATTGTGGATGATGCTTAGGCTTGTGACAAGCTTGTGGTTGGATTTTACCATGTTTAATTTTAAGGATATGCATTGAAATGGTAAGTTATGTTCATGTTTTCCAAACTTACTAAGCATTTTTATGCGTACATAATTTTCTTTCCCATGTTTTATAGATAGTTGGAAGCACGACCGGTTTGGAAGCTTGTCGGAGATCTATCACACTATCCAGCAATTATATCAGTAGTTTTTGATGTTTTAGCCAAGGTTATAATGGCATGTATAGGGAGACTTATGTTTAATGTTTGGTTGAATGCTAAATGTTGATTTTGGTATGTATATATGTTGGTTGTTTGGTACCATTTTAGTAATGGTTGAATTGGGTCATTTATGTGCTTATGATGCATGAGAGAAGTGGTATAAATGGTAAGTTTAGACTGACATGGAATAGGTCAAGTTATGGTATATTTTGAGATGGTTGAAATATGGTCAAATTATGTTTATGTTTATATATGTTTGATTGATTGTGATTGAGGTGCTTTACATGGCATATTGGTTGTATGTCAATGGTCATTTTAATGCATGTTTTGGTAAGGTTTTGAAGCCTTGAAGTTATGCATAAATTGTGTTTAGGTACAAGCTTGAAATGGGTGATTAAAATGGCTTGATTTTTGCCAATTTCTTGTCCACTCGGCCTAAGACACGGGCGTGTGTCTCAGCTGTGTGTCCCCTGTAGGTTTTAAAGGCATACAAGTCAGGCAGTTACATGGCCTAGCACACAACCTGGCACACAGGCAAGTGAGGCCATTTCAAAAGTTACACGGCTTGTGTAACGCGTAGGTTTGTGCAAGTGTACACAGTCGTTATCAAGTAATAAGTAAGTATCGAGTTATCGTCTCCACAAGGATTGTATTTTTGTAAGTCACTTAATTTGTAAAATTATATTAACAATTTGGTAAATAAAAACACAATATAGTTGAGAAGTGGTGATTAAAATATATTAAACTAAATACAATGATCCCTAATGCAAATTATCCTAAGTATGCAAACTATATGAATGAAATAGATTTTAGTAAAATTAAACACAATTTGCAACAATTATAACATAAATAAACTAGGACAATTACTTTAATTAAACTCAAATTATTATCAACATACTTAATAACATTCAGAAAAACATTCCATGTTAACTCGATCTTTCATGAGTTTGGAAACCACATTAGGTCCTTTCGGAATCCTTTACTTAGTAAATAAGCATTTTACTGATCCTTATTTACTAAGGGTTTCTTAGCATTCGTTAAAGGTAACAGGGAGGTGTCAGGTTTGAAACAATTTAATGGTCTCAGGTTTGAAACAATTTAATCACACAAATCTAAAAACTATGCAGATAACAGAGCTTGGTTCGAGTTGTTATGCAACCTCCAATTTAATCGGGTCAGGATCTAAATTGAGCATGCACATTTCAATTATGTGTCCATTAGCCGTCGTCTGGTCAGGATCGCTCAGCTAATTCAGGTGCATTTCAATCACGTATGAACGAAATATAGACTTTATTTTAATTGAAAAGATGATCGATTGAGGCACAAACATTATAAGCATGAATCAAATAAATATTATTTAATCAAAGCAAACATCCTAGCTTATTAAGCTAACATTGTTGCAAAAAAGAACAAAGAAAACATAGCAAACATTTTTATACTAAATTAAAGAAAAGGAAGATTAAACTAAATTTAGAGTGCTTGTCAGCCAAGACTCTGACTGACGAGGCTCTTTCGTTCCTTTGCTTTGCTCCTTTGCTGATGGCTCTCCAAGGTAGTCGACCAAGGGTTCTTTAAGAGGCTTAATTGCTAAAATCTCTATGACGAGATGATGCTAGGCGTGAGAATGGAAAAGACTAAGAGAATTTGGAGAAAAGAGAGAATGATGAGAATGAATGAAGAATGATTTAGGGATGCTTGAGGGATGATGAATGAAAGAATGAGAGGTTTTTATTTATAGGTGAGGATAGGGGGATAGTTTGCTAAAAATAGTGGATGTTAACCTCTTCAAATATCCTCAAATTGTGGCCGGCCATGCTTAGTTTCTTTTGACTTTTTTGCTTGATTTTTAAGCAATTTTGGATGCCACACAACTCAAGACTGAGACTCGGTCAATCGTAAATCTTCGGGCAAATCTCTAATCTCTTTAACATTTCAGGGACCTGGTGTAATTAAATCAAAAAATGGTTTAAATCGACAGCCATGTGTAGCTAAATATTGGGTTGACTTGGTCTCAAATTTGGATGGTTTTGTAATCAAGCAAAGCTATCAGACCTATCCAGAATAAATCAACAAGTTAGAGGACCAAAGAATAAAATTTATCCAATTTAATTAATTAATTAAAACCCAAATTATTAATGAAATATTTTAAAATGAATTATTAAATATAATTTTATATTTTATTATTTAATTTAATCATGCATGACCCACTTTATGTCCTAAAAATATAATATATTCAAATTAATATAAAATAAACCATTTATTGCATGAAAACTATATATAATAAATCATAAAATCACATTTTAATAATTTCTGTGTCTTAATTTCATATTATCACATATTTCATTAATTTATTAAACAATTACTTAGTTTTAACAATGGATTTAAGTAAAAAGGTGATAAATTACATAGGAAAAATCCTATATATTTTTTCGTTTACACACCCCCAAACTTAAATCATTGCTCGTCCCAAGTAATGTTTATGCACAACAAAAGGTCTTGCTAAGGCAAAATTGATAATTGTGTAAGCAACATTAATCTTTATCCAATAATCATGCATTAATAACTTCATGCTTATCGATCGTCTTTACTAACAAGTAATTCATATGCAAACATTCCTTAAGATTATACTAAGCTTCAAAATATGCCAACATGAATCATTGTTTGCATGTATGTCCCAACCATAGATAACATGCTTCATTCAACATGATTTCCTATCAATTAAGCAAACAATCACAAGACTTACTTATGGTCTTCATATGTTAAACTTAGGACTTCCTGTCCACTATTGTAGGTGACATAATCATTAGATCATTAGGTTTTTTATAAGGTTGTAATGGGGCTCAATTAAAGGAAGGGATTTTAAGAGATAGGACATTTCGGTTTTAAAATTCTTAACCTTTAACTTTGTCTTGGTTTTCTCGTAATACAACCTTTTTCTTTAAGTGAACCTTTAGAACACCCCCAAACTTATTTTGAACTTAAGCTCATACATTTTTCCTTTTTGAAGACTGAGCGAACTTTTCTTCGCTTTTTTTTTAAGCATGAGCACATATATCTTTATGAAAATTTTCTCAAATGTTGATAACCAAGACAACTTTAGTTAAGATAGGTGCACAAACTTAGGATAATTTTAAAAAGATGGTAACTGGCTTATAATGTAGGTTCGTTGCAAAAACATGCCTTTAAGCTCAAAATTACAGTTTCAAGGGTCTAATATCATAGGGTTGGCTTGAAAAGGATCAAACGGTCCAAAGAAATAGTTCCTATATCATTTTAGATTTTTATGTCCCCTAGGATTTCGCCTCAAGAAAGTTACTAAGTCAATTCTAAAGATATAAACCTTCATGCATGTCTAAACTCTAAAGAAACTAGGTTTTCAAAGCAAAGATTACTAAAGCTAAGATCATACAAGCATTCCATTCTTCATGATAACATACTTTCACTTAGATAAAATCATCATTCATACTTGCATACAAACTATCTCAGTAACAAAAAAAATATCTCTAAACATTCATTATTAAAACATACTTATGAAAGAAATAATTGAAGTATTCTTGAAAAAAATTTACAAGTTTGAGAAATTTATTTGCCTTACCCCCTTTTAGAAAGAAGGAATGTCCTCATTGTAAGAACAAAGTAATGAATGAAAACTGAACACCAGGTAGGGTTGTAAAGAAAGAGAGGTGAGTCATTAAGATTGCTTAAATACCAAGTCTTCCCTGATAACCTAATCCTAGACATGTTCATTCCCATTACCACATCACTTAGTCTTATTCTTTCTAAAGAAGTGTTAAGTTTGATCATGCTTGCTATATTTTATTCTGCAGAAATTAAATCCTAAATACGAAAAAAATAAATTTTTAAAGACCTAAAAATAATTAAATAAATAACAGGACAAGAATCCACCCTTTTATTTTTCTGACTTATTCCCCTTGTCTTGTGTAGCTCCACCTCTGCTTGCATCGTCAGTATCTTTCGTCCATGTCTCAAAGATAGAATCTGAGAACTCAGGAACAAAAGTATTAGAGATATTCTTAAAGGTATTTCGAATTGAGTCATCTCTAATTTTTGCATATTTCTGGTAATTTTGTTCTTGATTCTGCATGAACTTGTACATATCAATCAAAATTGACAACTCCGATTTCCTTGAAGTACTTGCAGAAGTCGGCATGGGAGTTGTATATTCAGGTTCAACAATTAGCTTGACTAGTTCTTCTTCTGGCTCAACCTTTGGTTCAAGAATGTTCGGTTCCTTATCAGATTCTTCCTCTTCAGTGTCTGTGATTGAATTAGCTTCAGTTTCAGTTCCATCTGTTGACTCCTCTGTATCCGGCTTAGTTGGCTCTTCTTGCTCGCCTTGATTTAGTTCATGCACCCTTTCTACTAATCTTTCAAGATTATAATTTGTAATGCATCCTTGAACATATCGCCCCTTCAGACTTGCTTCTGTTTTAACGGGTCTTTAAGCAAAGTTAAGTGATTAATGATGGGAAAGAAGCACTTCCTACCTTCTTTTTAGCACAATCGTGAATCTCCTTGAGGATAATTTTCCCAACATTAATGGACTTTTCTGTCAAACTTGCATATAACAAAAGCATCCATTCCATCGAGATGGTGGAACTATGTGAGATAGGCATGAAACTGTAACGAACGAAATAAAACCATACCTTTGCTAGTCGTTTTAAGTATTCTCTTTGACAAGAATGGCTCCCATACTTTCTTATATTCCACTGGGATCCCAGATTTCTCAAAACATCAAGCACTTGTTGAAAAAAATCCCAAATGATATTGTCATCATAGGGTAGTACTCATCTTCTTCAACATTAGGTAAATTAAACAAATCATTGATGGACTTAGAAGTAAGAGGTACCTTTTTCTTTTGAACGATGACTTCAGTAGCATATTGCATAGTCAAACTAGTTCATCATCGGGAACTGAACGATCATCACAAAACCGTTACCACTTGAGAGCATTGATTTTCTTTCTAATCAGTATAGGAACAACCATCAAATCATTAGTCTTTAAGTCAAAACCTTTTTTCCAGCATCATAGGTTGATGCTTAAAGATTGAATCAAATCTCTCTTTCACTTCTTCTTTGATCAAAATTGGGTTTTCAAGAGTAGTCTTTGAAGATCTCGTTCTTTTGCGAGACATTGTATCTTTTCCCGAAAATTCGGCAAAGTTTCTACATAAAAGAGAAAAGAGAAATCGACAAAGTGGGTAGAACTTGCTATGGCAATAAATCTTGCGACGGCAAAAGGGAATTTTGGCAAAAAAAGGAAGAGAATTAGGGTTTCTTTTGAGATTTGAGGTTGAGAGCACAAAAGGGATATTTAGAGATTTTTAGGGTGTAAGCAAATTGCTTTGAGGGATATGAAAATTAGTAGAATAGGGAGGGGTTTATATAGGGAAAAATTAGGGCAACATGTAGCAAAAAGTTAGCTACATTATGGTTACTTGGTTGGGAAGCAATGGGTGTGACGGCAAGGCATGGATTTTTCCCTCCTTTTTGCTGTCTTAGGACTCAAACTCAGACTGTATCTTACTAAAAAAACTGATTAGTACTTGCGCCAAATTTGACCCCCTTTATTAACATAAAAATTTAAAATTTAAACAGAACAAATGAAAAAAAAAATTAATTAGAAAATTAGAAAATTTCTTCTTAACAAATTACATTAAATTAATTCCCAAGAAAGGTTGGAGAGGTTACAGTGGTCCCGCTTAAGTTCCAATCTCCTTAGACAGAATTGATTAAATGTAATAAGTTAAGAAAATAAGTTCTAATTATTTATATATTTACAAAATGAGTTCATGAAAAATTAAAGGTCTGTTAATTTGAGCGAGGATTCAACTCGCTCAACTTCACCATCCTAGTAGTGTTTGAGACGTTGACCATTAACTTTAAATGTACCTCCGTAATTGTTGTATAATTCAATAGATCCATAAGGATAAACATGGTAGATGGTATAAGGTCCTTTCCATCAGGATTTAAGCTTCCCAGGAAATAACTTCAACCTTGAATTAAATAACAACACCTTCTGACCTTCTTTAAACTCGCGAGGTTGTATATGACTATCATGCCATCTCTTTGATCTTTCTTTACACATTTTGGCATTCTCATAAGAAAACAACCTCAGCTCTTCCAACTCATCAAGTTGTAACATCCTTCTCTCACCGGCTTGCTTAAGATCAAAGTTCAACTCCTTCAAAGCCCAGTGAGCTTTATTCTCCAACTCTAATGGCAAATGACATGCCTTTCTAAAGACTAACCGATAAGGAGTCATTCCTAACGGAGTCTTAAATGTTGTTCGATAGGTATAATGCATCACCGAGCCTTCGAGACCAATCTTTTCTGCTAGGGCGTACTACCTTTTCAATGATACCTTTGATTTCGCGATTCACTCTTTCAACTTGCCCATTAGAGTGGGGGTGATAGGCAGTAGCAATCTTGTGCTTCACATCATATTTTTCAAGCAACCACTTAAGCCATTTGTTCACAAAGTGAGAAGCTTCATCACTAATAATAGCTCTTGGTGTGCCAAATTGTGTAAACACATGCTTATGTAGGAATCGCATGACTACCTTAGCATCATTTGTAGGGTATGCTTCAGCTTCAACCCACTTAGATACATAGTCCATAGCAAATACGATGTATTTGTTCTCATACGAAGAAGGAAACGGGGCCTAAAAAGTCAATGCCCCATACGTCGAACAATTCACTCTCCAAAATGTTTGTCAAGGGCATCTCTTTCCTCCTTGATATATTTCTAGTCCTTTGGCATTTATCACAGTTGTTCATATAAGCATAAGTATCTTTAAATAGTGTAGGCCAAAAGAAACCTGCCTGCAAAATCTTTGCTGCAGTACGTGAACCATCAAAGTGTCCCCCGCTTGGAGATGAATGGCAATGATACAATATCTCAGCAATCTCGCTTTCAGGTACACACTTTCGGATTATATTATCTCCACAATGTTTAAACAAAAAACGGATCCTCCCAAAGATAATACCGACTATCATGAAAGAATTTTTTCCTTTGTTGGTATGTCATTTCTCGAGGAATTATTCCACATGCAAGATAATTGGCAAAATTAGCAAACTAGGGCATTTCATGAATTCGATTTACCTCAAATAAGTGTTCATCTAGGAAATTCTCGTTGATAGGCACACATGACTGAGTTACCTCATCTTGCTCCAACCTCAACAGATGATCATCTATTTGATTTTCGACACCATTTCTATCTTGGATCTCAAGGTCAATTCTTGGAGTAAAAGTATCCAATGAATTAGCCTTGGTTTTGCATCTTTCTTCGTGAGCAAGTATTTAATGGCCGCATGGTCAGTAAATACTGTAATTTTGGTACCTATAAGATATGAGCGGATTTTTTCAAAAGAAAAAACTATAGTGAAGAGTTCCTTTTCGGTTATCATATAATTGCGTTGGGCTCCCATCAAAGTTCTACTTGCATAGTAAATAGGGTGAAACATTTTATTTCTTTTTTGACCCATCACAGCTCTAACGACATAGTCACTTGCACCGCACATCAACTCAAAAGTTGAGTTCGAATCAGGTATAACGATTATTAGGGCTGAGATTAACCGCTTCTTTAGCTCTTCAAAAGCTTCCAAACATGCTTTGTTGAAATCAAACAATGTATCTTTCTTTATCAACAAACACAACGGTTTAGAAATTTTTGAGAAATCTTTGATAAACCTTCGATCAAAATCTATATGGCCTAAAAAAATTTATATTCCTTTCACATTCATTGTGGCCGGTAATCTTTCAATTACGTCCAGCTTTGCTTTATCAACTTCAATTCCTTTCTTTGAGATCTAATGACCTAAGACAATCCCTTCCTTGACCATAAAATGACATTTTTCCCAATTAAGGACAAGATTCGTCTCTTCGCATCTCTTCAGTACCTTAGCCAAATTACTCAAATAGATATCATAAGTGTTACCAAAAACAGAAAAATCATCCATGAAAACCTCAACAAAATTTTCAACCATATCAGTAAATATTGCCATCATGCATCGTTCAAAAGTTGCAGGTGCATTGCATAAACCAAAAGGCATTTGCCTAAAAGCAAACATACCGTATGGACAAGTAAAGGTTGTTTTATGTTGGTCCTCTGGAGCTACAACTATTTGGTTATATCCCGAATAGCCATCTAAAAAACAATAGAATTCATTACCTGCCAGTCAATCTAACATCTGATCCATAAAAGGCAACAGAAAATGGTCCTTCCGAGTGGTTTTGTTCAACTTTCTGTAATCAATATAGATTTTCCAACCGGTAACAGTTCTCGTTGGAATTAACTCGTTATGATCATTTTTAACAATCGTGATTCCACCTTTCTATGGCACACACTACACCCGACCTACCCACGAACTATTTGAAATAGGATAGATAATTCTTGCATCTAACCATTTGATCATTTCATTTCTCACAACTTCTTTCATAATAGGATTGAGCCTCATTTGCCCATCAATTTGAGCTCTTTCACCTTCTTATAAAATGATTTTATGCATGCAAAAAAAGAAGGGCTTATACCTTGAATATCAGCTATGGTCCAACCAATTACTTTCTTAAATTTCTTTAAAACAACAATTAGTTGCTCATTTTGATCTTTCATCAGTTCTGCTAAAATAATCACAGGCAAGGTAGAATAATCACCTAAATAAACATATTTCAGATAGGAAGCAAGTACATTTAGTTCGAGTTTAAGTAGTTCTTCAATTGCCAACTTGGGTTGCACAAATTCTCTGACTTCCAGCTCCAACGGTTAAACCGTGTGGATTGAATAAAATTTCTCGGATTGGCTTCCATCAAAGCCATGTTTTCTTCACATTCTTCATCCTCCAAAAGGTCAAGATCTAAGGCTTTCTCCAATGGATATTCTTCAAAATTTCTTTCCATAGAAACCAAGGTTTTTATCTCTTCCACAACTGAACACTCCTATGTCGGATTGGGAAATTTCATTGCTTTAAAAATGTTAAAGGTTACCTGATTGTTTTAAACTTGCATGGTGAGTTCTCCTTTCTGCACATCAATTAACGTTTTTCCCGTGGCTAAGAAATGTCTCCCAAGGATGATCGACAGTTCCTTGTCTGCTTCAAAATCTAAGACAATGAAATCAATAGGAAAAATAAATTTATCGACTTTTACCAAAACATCCTCGATCTTTCCTTCGGGATATGCTAAAGATCGATCCGCTAGCTAAAGCATCACAATTGTAGGTCTTACTTCACCTATCCCTAACATCTTGAAACTAGACTAGGAATCAAGTTGATACTCGCTCCTAAGTCACACAAAGCATTACCACAGTAAGATTTCGGTGGCAATTTGTTCTGCAGGAACGCACTACACTCCTTTGTCAAGGCAACAGTCTCCTACTCACTCAGTCACTTCTTCTTAGATAATATATCCTTCATAAACTTCACGTAATTCGGTATTTGTTCTAAAGCCTCCACCAATAGAATATTGATGTGTAACTGCTTCAGACCATTCAAAAACTTCTTGAATTGCACCTCCTGTTTCAGCTTGTTTTGCTATAATCTTTATGGATATCGAGGTGATGGAACTTCCGGTTGAACCTAAAAACCTTTCTGATAGAGGGTTGCACGTGGACCAAGATCGAGTTGTCAAGTCACGGGAAAATTCTTACGAGGCTCTAGACGATCGGATCTGAAAATGAAATAGAAAAATAAGATTAGATTCGATTAGATCTGAATAGATAGTATCCAAAAAAATAAAGAACAGCCAAGAAACAAATGCCCTTAAGAATAACAAATCTTGGATGTCAAGAACACGGATTGGTAATTGAATTAAACCCCAATCTGCCGAATCTGAAAAGAACAATCACAAACAGTAAGTTAATTTTAAAAGTCTAGCAAATTGATGGAATAAAACATAAGGTATGGCCGGCAAGAACTAAAGAAAGATTTAAGAATCGAAAACGGTTCTTGGAGCCCAAGGAGATGTCGGTTTGCCCAAATTGAGACAGTAAATTAATTTCCCCCAAAATTCCAGCAACCGAATTCAACCAGATTTGAAAAGGAGAAATCGGCAAGAACAATGGAATTTAGGGATCTTGAATCATCTTTGCTGCCAAGAACAAAGGGGGCCGATCCGATTTTGAATGATGAAGAGATCTTAGAGTTTTGGAAAGGCTGAAACGCAACAAGAACAGCAAATAAGTTAGTTAATAAAAATCGACACGAGCAGAATTTAAAAGATAGGATGAACAGCAAGAAATAAAGATAAAGTCCTAAGAAGCCTTGAAATCCCGTAAGATTTCACAACTCCCTTCAAACGGCTCTAATCTCCCCTCGAATGAAGATCAATGGCAAGAAGAAGGCTGAAGATGGCTCCCACAATCAAAAAGATTGTTAAAACAACTTCTAAAGAAAACTCAAGAGAAAATTTTTGGAGAACTCAAAGAGAATTTTCACTCAAAAACAAATTGAAATTTTCAAAGTGTTTCTAATGTGTTTACAAGGGTTGCTAGCCATGCCTATTTATAGGCCTTAATATTTTCCTAATCCTATTAGAAAACTAAAACTAAAAAAACTCCTAATTAAATATTAAAGAGAAATTCGGTCAAGGGCCTTAAATTGGGCCTCTTGGACTGAATAATTACATAAAAATTAATTTAGAAAGTCTAAAATTGAAACTAAGAATTAAATTTTTACAAATTGGGCCACTTTAACGATTTGCCTGATTTTCAACTAAGTATGATTTTGACTTCTTGGTTGGGCTTGGAATCGTCTTATTTGGCCTTGCCTTCAAGAACTTGGGCTTGTAGTCCATCTCCTACCGAAATTGGTTCGTTGATGCTCGTAACGGAGATCCAATGCGCCTTGGCTGCAAGATTCGGTTTCTTGGACCAAGATTTCCAAGATTTGAAATCTTGATTTTCTTGATTCTTGAAATCACTCCAAACAGCAAGATTGGGCCAAGATTCGGTTTCTTGATTTTCTTGAAAACAAGAAAGTGAATCTTGATTTTCTTTTTCTTTCGTGTATGCATCTAAGGCCTTGCTAACAAATTCTTGAATGGTCCCATTTAGTATGGAATGCATTTGTCGGGCCTTTGACCTCATTATTGGGCCTTTTGGTAATTTGAGCCCATCACGTTCTTGGGTTGGGCCTTTGTGACTCGTATCATTCCCCCCTTCCTCGAAAAGATTCGTCCTCGAATCTAAAAATCAAATGGGGACAAGTCAGCCACATTAAAAGTAGAACTCACATTGTACTCACCAAGTAGATCAATCTTATAGGGATTGTCGTTGATCCGCTCAAGTACTTGGAAAGGCTCATTGCCCCTTGGGTCCAACTTGGAATTTCTTTTTGTAGGAAATCGTTCTTTCCTCATATGGACCCAAACCCAATCTCTGGGTTCTAGGACAACCCGTTTGCGCCCCTTGTTTGCTTTGTTGGTGTTGACATCATTTGTTTTGGCTATTCGTTGCCTAGCCTTCTCGTGTAAGGATTTCACCAACTCCGCTTTCTGTTCACCATCTTAATTAACAATGTGTTCAAGTGGTAATGGCACAAGATCAAGTACTGTTAGTGGGTTAAAACCATAAACAAGTTCAAATGGAGAATAACCAGTTGTAGAATGAATATATCTATTATATGAAAATTTAACAAATGGTAGGCATTCTTCCCAATTTCTAATGTTCTTTCCCACAACAGATCGTAACAAGGTTCCTAAGATTCGATTAACTACTTCAGTTTGGCCATCAGTTTGGGGGTGACATGTAGTAGAATAAAGTAATTTCGTACCAAGCTTTTCCCACAATACCTTCCAAAAGTGGCTAAGGAATTTGACATCTCTGTCAGAAACAATTGTTTTAGGGATGCCATGAAGTCTTACCACCTTCTTAAAGAATAAGTCTGCCACATGTGTAGCATCATCTGTTTTGTGACAAGGAATAAAATGTGCCATCTTTGAAAACCTATCAACAACAGCAAATATGCTATCTCTTCCTTTCTTAGTTCGAGGCAAACCTAGAATAAAATCCATGGATAAGTCTATCCAAGGTGAAGTAGGAATTGGTAAAGGAGTATAAAGGCCATGAGGCATTACCTTAGATTTTGCTTGTTTACATGTAATGCACTTGGAACATACCTTTTCAACATCCTTCTTCATATGTGGCCAATGGAAGTGTTCTTGCAAGATGTCTAGTGTTTTGGCCACTCAAAATGTCCCATTAAACCTCCACTATGGGCTTCATGAATGAATAAGTCTCTCATGGAACACTTTGGTATGTAGAACTTGTTTATACGAAAAAGAAAGCCATCTACAAGATAAAAATTTTCAAAAGTAGTATGTCCACAATTCTTATAGAAATGGTCGAAATCAGCATCATCATCATATAACTCCTTAATATGTTCAAACCCTAAGACTTTAGCATTCAATGTAGTTATTAAAGCATATCGTCTAGACAAAGCATCTGCAACTACATTATCTTTACCTGTTTTATATTTTATCACATAAGGGAATGTTTTAATGAATTCTACCCATCGGGCATGCTGTTTACTCAACTTACCGTGTCCCTTTAACCATTTAAGGGATTTATGATCTGTATGTATGACAAACTCATTAGGCAGCAAATAGTGTTGCCATACTTGAAGTGCACGAACCAATGCCAATAGTTCTTTGTCATAAGTTGAGTAGTTTAATTGTGCACCGTTAAATTTCTCACTAAAATAAGCAATTGGTTGCTTATCTTGCATTAAAACGGCGCCAATTCCAATTCCTGAAGCATCACACTCAAGTTCAAAAGTATTAGAAAAATCAGGTAATTTAAGAAGAGGAGCAGAACATAACTTAGCTTTTAGGGTCTGAAAAGCCTTTTCTTGGGTTTCACCCCATTTGAAACCCACAGATTTTTTTATCACCTCTGTTAATGGGGTAGCAATAGTAGAGAAATCTTTCACAAATCATGTATAAAAACTAGCTAAACCATGGAAAGATCTCACCTCAGTTACTGATTTAGGAGTCGACCACTCCTTAATTGCCTTGACTTTGTCCTCATCGACATGAATACCTTGAGCACTAACTATGAAACCTAAGAATATTAGATAATCACAACAGAATGTGCATTTATCAAGGTTGGAAAATAATCTTTTAGCTCGCAGAATATCCAAAACGGTTTTAACATGGAAAACATGATCATCTAATGTCATGGAGTAAATTAAAATATCATCAAAGTAAACTACTACAAATTTACCCAAGTGAAGCCTTAAAACATGATTCATTAATCTCATAAATGTACTAGGTGCATTAGTAAGGCCGAAAGGCATAACTAACCATTCATACAATCCAAATTTAGTTTTAAAGGTTGTTTTCCATTCATCCCCTTCCCTCATTCGAATTTGATGATAATCGTTTTTTAAATCAATTTTAGTAAATATGATTGAGACATGTAATTCATCAAGCATATCATCCAGTCTAGGAATTGGATGTCGATACTTTACCGTTATTTTGTTGATTGGGCGGCAATCAACACACATTCGATACGTACCATCTTTCTTTGGTACCAATAAGACAGGAACGACACAATGGCTTAGGCTCTCACGAATGTACCCTTTGTCTAATAATTCCTCAACTTTCCTTTGGAATTCCTTTGTCTCCTCGGGATTGCATCTATAGGCTGGTCGATTTGGTATTGAAGCTCCAGGTACTAAGTCAATTTGATGCTCCATCCCTCGTAAAGGTGGTAAACCTTTAGGGGCCTCACTAAAAACATCCTCATAATCCTGCAAAAAAGACTGAAACACACTAGGCAAATTTTCGTTAATGTTAGATAAAGATAAATAATTTTTCCTAAACCTCACAAGGATACAAGGCTATTTATTGAGTAAGGCTCTCCTCACATCTTTTTTTGTTGCCAAAAACTTTTTTCGCTCATTTTACCACTTGTGGATTCACTCACCTTTGGGCTTTTTAAATTTTGACTTTTGCCACTACTAGCCTCTTTTCTCTCTGTCTTTTGCACTTGTCCTTTCTCCCTTACCCCCTCACAAAATTTCATCATCTTCAATTGATCTTTATATACATCGATGGGATTTAAAAGAGGAAAAGTGAATTTTCTACCTTTAAACACAAGGGAGTATCGATTAAGCTTACCTTGGTGTGTAACATCGCGATCAAATTGCCAAGGCCGTCCAAGGAGCAAGTGTGCCGTATGTATTGGGACCACATCACACCATACTTTATCCTCATAATTCCCGAGCTTAAAAGTGACCAAGGACTATTTCGTAACTTTAACTTCAAACCATTCATTAAGCCACTAAAGGTGATATGGCTTAGGGTGTTTGGTACAAGGCAACTTTAAAGAATCCACCAAATAGCTACTCACTACATTCTAGCAACTCCCACTATCAATAATGAGTGAACATAAGTTACCTTTAATAAAACACAGAGAATGGAAAATATTGGTCCTTTGGTTATCATCATCTTTCATCTGAATGTTAAGGGTTCGGCGAACTACAAGGCATTGAAAATCAGCAAAGTCTCCTTCTTTTGTGGTTCAACCAACTCTTCGCCATTATCACTGTCATCCACAAGTTCTGGCATATCTGGATCTGTTGAAGTGTACTCACCATTATCTTTCAGAAGAAGTAATCTCGTGTTAGGGCATTCCCTACTATAATGATCACGCCCTTTGCACTTAAAGCATTCAATCTCACGAGTCCTCTTCACACTCGAATCACCTAAATTGGGCTGCTTAGAAGGTGTTTGCGTTTTAACAGGAGCCCCTTTTTTCCAATCTGATTGCTTACTTCCATTACTCAAAGAAGACTTATTAGTCACAAAAGGGGATTTTGAACTTTTAAAATCAGAATTGGAATTGTTAACTCGGTAATATTGTGAAGTAGAGAATGAACCAAACCTTTGTTCCTTTAATTGTTCCTTTAATTGTTGCTCGATCTCAATGGCTTTGTGAACTGCTTCTTCTAAATCAATGTAAGTTTGTAGCCGCAATGTATTAGCTACCGGCCTGTTCAAACCATCAATAAATCGAACCATAGTTGTTTCCTCATCCTCCTCCACATTAGCTCTCTGAACGAGCATTTCCATCTTCTTAAAATATTCATCCACCGTCCTACTACCTTGAACAAGTCTTCTAATCTTTATTTTAATCTCTCTATAATAGTGAGGTGGAATAAATCTTTTACGCATAATCTGTCTCAACTCATCCCATTTCGAAATCTCACCTTCATAATTCCGATGACGATTTACCCCAAGTTGAGTCCACCAACTTAATGCATAATCTGAAAATTCCAGCGTTGCTAATGCTACCTTTTCATCATCCAGACATTTATAATATCAAAACATAAGTTCAATCTTAGATTCCCATTCACAATAATCTTCTGGATCATTCTTACCACAAAATTGGGGAATTGTGAACTTCGGTTTTGCCAAAGAGGGTTGCCCGCGATCATGAAAATCAGAGTCAGTTCTAGGGACACGTCGAGGACTGCGCCGATGAGCAGGAGACTAGTTATCCATATCTTCTTTAATTGGATCTCGATATTGAGGCTCTTAATTCAATCGTACCTCATTTAAAGTAGCACTCAAAGGTTTGAGTAAGGCAGCCTGTTCGTCTAACTATTGGTTGAATTTTGTAAATGTGTCGTAGAAATCATTATGATCATTATCACCTTGACCAACCTTAGACATTTTCAAAAACCTGCAAAATAAACACTCAACACTCAAAAAGAAAAGTTAGCAAACCTCACCGTTAATCACTCAAAAAGAAAAAATCAAATTCTCAATGAGGTAGAATTCAGTCTTGTGAGTTCTTTATTAGAGTCTATATCAACCAATTCGAAAGTGTATGAATCGAACTACCAAAGAATCCTAATTTGCACTAGGATGCCAAAAAACTGACGTGACACCAACTGATTTGTGTCTCACCGAGGAAGAATTGTGCACACTTTAAAAATCCTACTAACACAAGAAACAATAAGGTGTTAGATAGTGTAAAGGGAGAATAAAGGAAAACAAATGAGAACCTACAGCTAAGAATCAATAAAAATTACTGAAACTAGAAAAACCCGAAAAACTGCGGAGTAACTTGACAACTTTGTTCGAGGTATTCCTGATCTCCAAAAATCACGAAATTAAAATTGGAATGTCCTTAAATATTTAATTTTTGATCTGCTAAGTTTGGGCACCAAACTCAACCCGCTGAATCTTTTTTTAAATATTTATTTGATTTCATATTTTTCGATTTTTTTGACTTTTTTGACTGAATTTTTTGCGAGAAATATTTTTTTATATTCAATAACAGTACCAAAAATATGTACGTAAAATTTTAGATCAATCAGACAACGTTTACCCACTCAAATGAATTTTTTTCGAAAACTTTTTCTGGGTAAAACTGCTGTTTGTAGTTTAAAAAATAGAGATCAGTTTAGAAATCAACCAAGAACACCCAAAACGCCAAAAATCTAATACCAAATGATAGAGGGTTGCGCTCGGACCAAGATCGAGTTGTCAAGTCACAGGAAATTCTTACGAGGCTCTAGACGATCGGATCTAAAAACGAAACAGAAAACTAAGATTAGATTCGATTAGATCTGAATAGATAGTATCCAAAACAATAAAGAACAGCCAAGAAGCAAACGTCCTTAAGAATAACAAATCTTGGATGTCAAGAACACGGATTGGTAATCGAATTAAACCCCAATCTGCCGAATCTGAAAAGAACAATCACAAACAATAAGTTAATTTTAAAAGTCCAGCAAATTGATGGAATAAAAGATAGGGTACGGATGACAAGAACAAAAGAAATATTTAAGAATCGAAAACGGTTCTTGGAGCCCAAGGAGATGTCGATTTGCCCAAATTGAAACAGCAAATTAATTTCCCCCAAAATTCCAGCAACTGAATTCAACCAGATTTGAAAAGGAGAAATCGGCAAGAACAATGGAATTTAGGGATCTTGGACGATCTTTGCTGCCTAGAACAAAGGGGGCAATCCGATTTTGAATGATGAAGAGATCTTGGAGTTTTGGAAAGGCTGAAACGCAACAAGAATAGCAAACAAGTTATTTAATACAAATCGACACAAGAAGAATTTAAAAGATAAGATGAACAGCAAGAAATAAAGATAAAGTCCTAAGAAGCCTTGAAATCCCGTAAGATTTCACAACTCCCTTCAAACGGCTCTAATCTCCCCTCCAATGAAGATCAATGGCAAGAAGAAGGCTGAAGATGGCTCCCACAATCAAAAAGATTGTTAAAACAACTTCTAAAGAAAACTCAAGAGAAAATTCTTGGAGAACTCAAAGAGAATTTTCACCCAAAAACAAATCTGAAATTTTCAAAGTGTTTCTAATGTGTTTACAAGGGTGGCCGGTCATGCCTATTTATAGGCCTTAATATTTTCCTAATCCTATTAGAAAACTAAAACTAAAAAAACTCCTAATTAAATATTAAAGAGAAATTCGGTCAAGGGCCTTAAATTGGGCCTCTTGGACTAAATAATTACCTAACAATTAATTTAGAAAGTCTAAAATTGAAACTAAGAATTAATTTTTTACAAATTGGGCCAATTTAACGATTTGGCCTAATTTTCAACTAAGTATGATTTTGACTTCTTGGTTAGGCTTGGAATCGTCTTATTGGGCCTTGCCTTCAAGAACTTGGGCTTGTAGTCCATCTCCTACCAAAATTGGTTCGTTGATGCTCGTAATGGAGATCCAATGTGCCTTGGCCGCAAGATTCAGTTTCTTGGACCAAGATTTCCAAGATTTGAAATCTTGATTTTCTTGATTCTTGAAATCGGTCCAAACAGCAAGATTGGGCCAAGATTCGGTTTCTTGATTTTCTTGAAAACAAGAAAGTGAATCTTGATTCTCTTTTTCTTTCGTGTATGCATCTAAGGCCTTGCTAACAAATTCTTGAATGGTCCCATTTAGTTTGGAACGCATTTGTCGGGCCTTTGACCTCGTTATTGGGCCTTGTGGTAATTTGAGCCTATCACGTTCTTGAGCTTGGGTTGGGCCTTTGTGACTCGTATCACTTTCTGAGTAGGTAAATCTACATCCAGAGAAGATGCTAAAATATCTAAATTCATTAAGTCAGGGTTTACCTTGTTAGACTTTGCAGATTCTGATTCTTTTGGTGTAGGAACTTCAACAGCTGGTTGATTCTTCTCAACAGACTTATCTTCGACATCAATCAATAAGGGTTCTAGAATTTTACCAGTTCGAAATGCCACTACCTTGATATGTTCTTTACCCAAATTTCTTAGATTCTCAATATAGGTCGGCAAGGTTCCTTGTGGTCTATTACGTAGCTTCGTAGCTAACTGACCCATTTGGTTTTCCAAATTTTCCAATGTTGCTACTTGGCTTTGGATCAAAGCGTCATTCTTTGTCATATACACTTTCAACAAGTTCTCCAAGCTATTTGATGCCTCAGCTTGAGGTGGTTTTAAAGCTTGCTGATTAAACCCTTGAGATTGGTTGGGTCTTTACTGCAATAAGTTGTTATTTGGTTTTATCAATGTCTCCAACTGAATACCATAAGGAATCCCATGATGAGGACACTTACAAAGTAACTCCTTGAATTGCTCCCAAGCCTCATACAAAGACTCGTCATCCAATTATTGGAAAGTTGTGATCTCGTTCCTTAACTTAGCGTTTTTTGCTAGGTGGGAAATACTTAACCAAAAATCTCTCTGCTAATTCTTGCCATGTAGATATAAAACTTGGTGGCAATGAATTGATCCATGCTCGTGCTCGATCTCGCAACAAGTATGGAAACAACTTCAACCTCAGTGCGTCTTCAGTCACACCAGCTGTCTTGAATGAATCACTTACCTCCATAAACAATCAAAGGTGGAGATGTGGATCTTTCGTAGGCATACCACTAAATTGGTCCATCGTTTGTAGCATTTGAAACATCACTGGTTTCAATTCAAACTGGGTTGCCTCAATATCTGGCCTTTTAATTACTGAGTTTAACTCACTGAAAAATGGCACAGCATATTGTTTGATGCATCGATCTCTATCATCGGTAGTGAGGATAGGATTTTGTACATGATCTGCTTCCTTACCTTGGTCTTGATTCTGATTTCCAAGGTCCATCTCGACTTGTCTTTGAGCTGTTCGTTCACGTCTTCTTTGTTTGAAAGTTTGCTCAATTTCAAGGTCTATAGGGAATAAATCGATAATTTGATCTATGCTCATAAACACCTGAAAAGAAAATCACAAAAATTAAAAAAGAATAAGTTAGTAATGTTAGAAATAAATCAAATTGAAAATAAATAATTTCACAAAAAAAAGACTATGGCAACAGTTGACAATCCCCGGCAACGGCGCCAAAAACTTGTAATGCGTAGGTTTGTGCAAGTGTACACAGTCGTTATCAAGTAATAAGTAAGTATCGAGTTATAGTCTCCACATGGATTGTATTTGTGCTAAGTCACTTAATTTGTAAAATTATATTAACAATTTGGTAAATGAAAACACAATATAGTTGAGAAATGGTGATTAAAATATATTAAACTAAATGTAATGATCCCTAATGCAAATTATCCTAAGTATGCAAACTATATGAATGAAATAGATTTTAGTAAAATTAAACACAATTTGCAACAATTATAACATAAATAAACTAGGAAAATTACTTTAATTAAACTCAATTTATTATCAACATGCTTAATAGCATTCGAAAAAAACATTCCATGGCAACTCGATCTTTCATGAGTTTGGAAACCACATTAGGTTCTTTCGAAATCCTTTACTTAGTAAATACGCATTTTACTAATCCTTATGTACTAAGGGTTTCTTAGCATTCATGTGAGGTAACAGCGACGTGTTAGGTTTGAAACAATTTAATCACACAAATCTAAAAACTATGCAGATAATAGAGCTTGGTCAGAGTTGTTATGCAATCTTCAATTTAATCGGGTCAGGATCTAAATGATGCATGCACATTTCAATTATGTGTCCATTAGTCATCGTCTAGTCAAGATCGCTCAGCTAATTCAGGTGCATTTCAATCATGTATGAATGAAATACAGACATGATTTTAATTGAAAGCATGATCGATTGAGGCACAAACATTATAAGGATGAATCAAATACATATTATTTAATCAAAGCAATCATCCTAACTTAAATAAAATTAAGCTAACATTGTTGTAAACAAGAACAAATAACAGATAGCAAACATCTTTATATTAAGTTAGAGAAAAGGAAGATTAAACCTAATTCAGAGTGGCTGTCACCCAAGACTCTGACTGACGAGGCTCCTTCATTCCTTTGCTTTGCTCCTTTGTTGATGGCTCTCCAAGGTGGCTAACCAAGGGTTCTTTAAGAGGCTTAATTTCAAAAATCTCTATGAAGAGATGATGCTAGGTGTGGGAATGGAAAAGGCTAAGAGAATTTGGAGAAAAGAGAGAATGATGAATGATGAGAATGAATGAAGAATGATTGAGGGATGCTTGAGGGATGATGAATGAAGGAATGAGAGGGTCTTATTTCTAGGTGAGGAAAGGCGGGTAGTTCGCTAAAAATAGTGGATTTTAACCTCTTCAAATCTCCTCAAATTGTGGCCGGCCATGCTTAGTGGCTTTTGACTTGATTTTTTTGCTTGATTTTTAAGCAATTTTGGATGCCACACAACTCAGGACTGAGACTCGGTCAATCGTAAATCTTCGGGCAAATCTCTAATTTCTTCAACACTGCAAGGACCTTGTGTAGTTAAACCAAAGAGTGGTTTAAATCGACAGCCCTGTGTAGCCTAATATTTGGTTGACTTGGTCTCTAATTTGGACGATTTTGTAATCCAGCAAAGCTATCAGACCTATCCAGAATAAATCAACAAGTTAGAGGACCAAAGAATAAAATTTATCCAATTTATTTAATTAATTAAAACCCAAATTATTAATGAAATATTTTAAAATGAATTATTAAATATAATTTTATATTTTATTATTTAATTTAATCATGCATGGCCCACTTTATGTCTTAAAAAATATAATATATTCAAATTAATATAAAATAAGTCATTTATTGCATGGAAACTATATAATAAAGTATAAAATCATATTAATAATTTCTATGTCCTAATTTCATATTATCACATATTTCATTAATTTATTAAACAATTATTTAGTTTTAACAACGAATTTAAGTAAAAAGGTGATAAATTACATAGGAAAAATCCTATATATTTTTCTGTTTACAGCTTGGCACACGGGCATATGGCTTGGCCGTGTGACCCAACTTAGAGAGTTACACGGGCATGGACACAAGCTGGGACATAGTCGTGTGTCCCTATTTTGAATGTTACAAGGGCGTGTGTCTCAGCTGTATAAGTCACACAGTCGTGTGACCCCTGCAGTTCAACCTTTTTAACTTTTTCTTGAACTTTTCAATTGATTCCAATGTAGCCTCAAACAATTTCTAAGGTATTTTTAAGGCCTCGAGGGCTCGATTAAGAGACGTTATGCATGTTGATGAATGATTTATGATATGTTTATGTTAAGAATTAAAATGTATGTTTTAAAGTTACGTTTTTATGGTAATGCTTTGTAACCCTATTACAGCGACGAATATGGGTTAGGGGTGTTACACTTAGCGGTATTAATGCCACGATTTAGTCGGTTCTCAGACTGAACATAGCATGTATGAGTCTGGAAATACATGTCATTATATAACTTGTGATAGTGTGATAACTCATAACTCGATTTGAACTATGGCTTCCTATAGATATAATGTCATCCAACCAAGTTGATTCTGATGAGGCTGAAAGTAACGCGCAAGCCTCCATTCACGGAGCAGCGCTGAGTGGGAGTAGGTTCGTATTTGAGGGCTAAAGAGGAGAGGCTAAGGATGCCTTCTTCCTAATGATGAATGAATAGTTTACCGAGTCCATACGAACGAACCTATGGCTCAATGACTTCCACCCTCACCTGTTCCCCAATCGGTTCCATAGTTCCTCAAGGCTTCAAACCAGTACGAGTGAGCAAGCGTCCAGTTCATAAAATCCGTAAATATTGGGCTGAAGAGTTTAGAGGTACATCTGAAGATGACCCGGAGAGAGCTGAATTCTGGTTAGAAAATACGATCAAAGTTTTTATGAATTACCATGTACTCTGGCAGACTGTGTGAAATGTATTGTTTCCTTATTGAAAGATTCAACTTATCAATGGTGGAACACCTTGGTTTCGGTTGTGCCGAGAGAATGGGTATATTGGCAACTCTTTCAAACTGAATTTCGAGAGAAATATATGAGTTAGAGATTTCTTGGTAAGAAACGTAAAGAGTTTCTTAAGCTAAAATAGGGCTGGATGATAGTATCTGAATACGAGAGAGAATTTTTTTGACTCAGAAAGTATGCTCGAGAATGTATACCGATAGAGGTTGCTATGTGTACATGTTTTGAAGACGGGTTGAACGAAGACATCAAGCTATTAGTCAAGATTCTCTAATTGAAAGAATTTGTTGTTTTGGTTGACAAAGAGCATAAAGCTGAAGAATTGAGTAAAGCAAAGAGAAAAGCCAATTATGGGGCTCGTGATCTGGGAAAGAGACCAGTAGGAAAATTATATCAATCACTGTCAAAGAAATTAAAAGAATACCACTGTCATTCTTCAGCTTCAGTGGGTTATTCAAGTAAAGATAGGGAAAACAATATGCGAGCTCAAAACCTCAGGCTACGTCTGTAGTTAGTGTGGGCAGTGTTTGTGATTATAAAATGAAAGACAGGGCATGTTTTGAATGTGGTTCGTATGAACATTATATCAGAGATTGCTTGGAAAGGTCTGACAAAGCAAAGGTTTAGACTACTTGACCGAGTAATACTACTGCGAGAGGTAGACCACACAGACCACTAGAAATGCAAGCAATAGCCGTAATGGAACAAATGAATCTACTTGAGATTCGAGGCACAAGCGTCGGCTAGAGCTTATGCGATCCGTGCACGAGAGGAAGCTTCAACGCCAGATGTTATCATTGGTATAGTTTTTATCTTTGATACTGATGTTACTGCTTTGATTGAATCTGGGTCAACACATTCATATGTATGCACGACTCTAGTGTCAGATAAAAAATTATGTTTTAAGTCTACTGAGTTTCTAATTAAAGTAATGAACCCCTAGGTTAGTATGTGTTAGTTGATAAATTTTGTAAATATTTTCCTTTGATGATTCGAGGTTGCAACTTTCCGGTTGATTTGATGTTACTACCTTTTGATGAGTTTGATGTGATTTTGGGTATAAACCGATTAACTTTGCATGATGCTATGGTGAATTGTTGATGAAAGCATATTGTGTTAAAATGTTAAAACAGTGAAAAGCTTCAAATTGAATCAGATAGACCGGATAGTACGTCTAATGTTATTTTCGCTATGTCAGCACAGAAATATGTTAGAAAAGGTTGTGAAATGTATATTGCTTATATATTTGATTCTAGAGTTTCTGAGTTGAAGCTAGAATCAGTTCTAGCGGTATGTAAGTTTATAAATGTGTTTCTAAAGGAGTTACCCATATTACCACCACTCAGAAAGGTTGAGTTTGCTATTGAGCTAATGCCGAGAACATCTCCGATATCGATAACTCATTACAGAATGGCACCTACAGAATTCAAAGAGTTGAATGTACAATGGTAAGAGTTGACAGATAGAGGTTTTGCTCGACCCAGCTTTTCTCCTTGGGGTGCTCCTGTGTTATTTGTTAAGAAAAAGGACGGATCCATGCGATTATGTATTGACTATTGACAGGTCAACAAAGTCACGATAAAGAATAAGTATCCATTTCCACGTATCGATGACTTATTCAACTAGCTAAAAGGTGCGATGATATTTTCAAATATTGATCTTTGTTCTGGTTATTATCAGTTGCGAGTTAAAGACTCAGATGTACATAAAACCATGTTCAGAACCAGGTATGGACATTATGAGTTTCTAGTGATGCCATTTGGTTTGACTACTGCACTTGCGATATTTATGGATTTGACGAACATAATTTTTAGTGTGTATTTAGATAGCTTCATTGTGGTATTCATCGATGACATTCTAATTTATTCACGAGATGAGATAGGGCATGCCCAGCATTTGAGGATTGTTTTGCAAACTTTGAGCAAAAAATAATTGTTCACCAAGTTTAGCAAATTTGAGTTCTAGCTTCCAGAAGTCAGATTTTTGGGACATGTTGTACCAACAGATGGCATTAGAGTTGATCAGAGCAAATTTCAACTGTGTAGATTGGAAGCCTCCGAGAAATGTATTTGATGTCAAAAATATATTGGGTTTAGCTGGAAATTACAGAAGATTCATCACGAAATTCTCGATGGTTGCTACGTCATTGACGTAATTGTTGCAAAAAGATGTTAAGTTTGAATAGATGATAAATGTCAGCATAGCTTCAATCAATTGAAAGCATTGTTAACCGAGGCACCTGTGTTACTTTAGCTCGAGTTTGGTAAAGAATTTGTGATCTATAGTGATGCTTCATTAAATAGTTTGGGTTGTATTCTAATGCAAGAGGGAAAAGTGATAGCGTATGCTTTTAGATAGTTGAAACCACACGAAAAGAATTATATGATGTATGATTTAGAGCTTGCAGCTATTGTGTTTGCTTTGAAGATTTGGCGACACTATTTGTACAGAGAAATATGTCATATATTCACTGATCATAAAAGTCTGAAGTATTTGATGTCACAGAAAGATTTGAATTTGAAACACTGTAGATGGCTCGAGTTATTGTAAGACTATGACTTGATTATTGACTATCATCCGGGAAAGGCTAATGTTGTGGCTGATACTTTGAGTAGAAAATCTTTATTTGCTTTGCGAGCTTTGAACATGAAGTTGACTTCCATTGATGATGGTTCAATTTTAGTTGAGTTGAAAGCTAGACCTACATTTTTGTAACAGATTTGTGAAGCTCAAAAAAATGTTAATGTTTTGGTAGCCAAACAGAAACAAATTGAGGCGACACCTGATTTAGATTTTCATGTTGGTTCCAATGATAGCTTGTATTTCAAAGGCATAATTTGTGTTCCGAGAAATTCTGATCTCATTCAGGAGATTTGACAGGAAGCTCATAGTAATAGCTTCTCTATTCATCCTGGTAGTAATAAAATGTACGGTGATTTGAAACAAATGTATTGGTGGCCAGGTATGGAACAAGAAATTTTTGAGTTAGTATCGAGATGTTTAGTTTGTTAGTAAGTTAAAATCGAGCATCAAGTACCTTCTGGTTCGTTACAACTAGTGATGATTCCAGAGTGAAAATAAGAACGTATTATGATAGATTTTTTATTTGAGATTACCTCTGCCACCGAAAAAGAAAGATGTTATATGGGTCATTGTTGATCGTATGATGAAGTCCATGCATTTCATTCCAGTGCGTACAGATTTTTCACTTGAGAGATTAGCAGAGTTATATGTGCTTGAGATCGTTAAATTGCACGGTGCGCCAATTCCTATTATTTCTGATAGAGATCCACGATTTTCATCTCGATTCTGGAGCAAATTACATGAAGCTCTCGGTACTCGATTGCATTCTAGAACTGCATTTCATGCTTAGGATAACCGCCAATCTGATCGGGTGATTTAGATACTCGAAGATATGCTTCGATGTTGTGTTTTGGAGTTCGAAGGTAAGTGGGAGAGGTTTTTACCGTTAATTGAGTTTGCATACAACAAAAATTATCAATCGAGCATTAAAATGGCATTGTATGAGGCTTTTTATGGTCGAAAGTGTCGAACTCCATTTTATTGGACTGAGCTCAGTGAGAAAAAGCTTTCTGGGGTTGATTTGATACGAGAAACTGAAGAAAAGGTTAAAGTAATACGAGACAGTTTGAAAGCAACTTCGGATCTATAGAAATCCTATGCGGATTTTGAAAAGAAAAGACATCAAATTCCAAGTCGGTGACAAAGTGTTTTTGAAAGTATTCCCTTGGAAGAAAGTTCTTCAATTTGGTCGTAAAAGAAAGCTTAGTCCGAGGTTTATAAAGCCGTATGAGATCATCGAGAGAATCGAGCCAGTAACTTATAGATTAGCATTTCTATCGGAGTTAGAAAAGATTCATAATATATTCCATGTGTCTATGTTATGACGGTCTCGATCAGATTCTTCACACGTGATTTCACCTGTTGAAGTTGAGATTCAGCCAGTTATGACGTATAGTGAAGAACCGATCAGAATTCTAGCTAGAGAAGTTAAAGTATTGAGAAATAAAAGCATAGCTTTAATGAAAGTTCTTTGGCAATGTCACGGATTAGAAGAAGCTACCTAGGAACCAGAAGAAGCTATGAAAGTGCAATATCTGAACCTCTTTTCTGGTCAGATTTTTTAGGACGAAAATTCCTTAAGGGGTGAGAGTTGTAACAGCCTATTTTTTGGGAAATCAGAATAGTGGTTTTGGGACCATAAATTCGACTAGTAAAATTTAATTTTGTTATTATTTTAATATCTATGGAATACTAGTAAGGTCGTACAAAAAAATTGTTAAGAAAATTTAACGTTTGCATGTTTAATTAAGTAAAAAGGACTAAATCGTAAAAGGTGCAACAGTAGAGTTCTATAAGTTAAAGGTATAAATTAGCTATGAAATTTTTACAGTAAAGGGATTTATATGGTAATTAGACCATTATTATTAGTGGATAAAGATGGGAATGAAATTGATGTTTTAATTAGTTTAAGTTAAAGATTAATAAAGTAATTTAATAAATAAATAAGGTAAAATAAGGTAAAAGGATCGTATCATCTTCTTAGTTGAGAATAACCATCAAAATTAAAGAACAAAAACACCATTTTTAGGGTTGGAGCATTCGACCAAGTTGTTTTGCTTGCATCTAAGTGATTTTGGTCCCGTTTTTAAAGATTTTTATGTTTTTGAAGTCGTTGTAGCTTAATCTAGCTAGCCCAGGGACTAATTTGAACAATTTTCTATTGTTTAGGGTTTTTCCATGAGTATGTTTGTATGGTTTTTTAAGTTTAATGAAAGAATATGAATCTTTGTTCTTAAATAAGCAAGTTTTGTAAAGGGATTTTTGATGAAATTGTTATTTAGGAACCTATTTGTAAAAGTGATAAAAGTTTGTGTTAAATTCTTGAAATGATGCTTTGTATGAATTATTAGAGGTCCCTAGTGCATTCAGTTAGCATGAAATGTGGATGAAATTGCTTAAATTTGAAAGTATGAGCTTAAAGGCTAAATTGTAAAGAAGTTAAAACATTAGGGGGAAAAGAGTAGTTTTGCAAAAGTATGAATTTTGGATTAAATTGAATAGTACGAGTATTAAATGGATTGAATTTGCTTATTTAGATCAAGATAAACCTTGTACAGATCTAGATCGAGGAAAAGCTAAAGCCTTGGAATAATTGATCTAGATTTTACGTCTTTGTCATCGAGGTAAGTTCGTATGATTATTTAATGTTTTAATGTTATAATGAATTATATATCCATGTATTGTTTGTCATGAAATCAAATGTGGAAATCCAAGGATGTTACGAAAATTATCGAGGCCTGTTTGAACCTTAGGAATATGTAGGATACAAATGACATGTCATTAGGGTTACAATGTTTCGAGTGCTGGTCCTAAATGTCCTACCAATGGTTGAGTTCTGACATTTGTTACGGATACTCAACAGCTTGTGTGAACAGTATCGCATAGGTTACGTTCTGACTGTCAGCTTGTGTGGGTAGACCCATTTCATAGCTCGAGTGAGCAACAATGTAAAGGAAAAGGAAAGGTTATATGTTTAGCACACTTTGTGTGAGCTTTCCCGTGTATCCGATTTTATTCTAAATGGTTCAACGGGAATGAAAAGGAAAGAAATTCTCAGTTTTCAAATGAATTATATCATGATTCTATGAAAAGGATTGAAAAGGAAAGAAATGCTTAGTGTTCAAACGATGGAGCAAACAAAGCATTATTGACCTACTCAACCGTTTCAAACATTGGAGTGTAAAACTATTGCTAGGGTATTCCTTATCATTCAAAACCAATTTCATTTAGGTTCAAGAAATTCTAAATGCATTAAAAGAACCTTACTACAAATTTAATTGCATTGATACTTAAGTTATTCTACTTTTAGGAATCAATTTTCAAACAACTATCCTAAGCTAAAAATGTTTAACCAACATTCACAATTTTCTACATTAATTTAAGAGTTATTATCCTCATCGAACATCACCGATATCAATATACTTAGCATAGTTTGATAGTTATTTCGCATTTGTATGTAATGGAAAAATGATTGAAAAAAAGCATGAATATTAAAGCATCTATCTACGACATTCTATATTTACAACACAACACACCTCTAAACCTAAGGGATGCATTGTCCTCAATGCATGAACAATGAAACATGTCAAAATGCAAAAAAAAAAACAACTCAAAATTATAAAAATACAATGACAACTAAATATGAATGCATGAAACATATGGTATAAAATGAAATAAGAAAACAAAGGCTTGGAAAGAATTTGGGTTACTCTAATTGGGTTGGGTGGATTTCCTGGTAGCACATATGTATCGCTGCTTCCTTTCTACCTCACTAGCATCATGTTCAATAGATTTGCCAGTAGCTCGCTTGTAGTGCTTCCATTTTAGCTGGTTAATAGGCACTTCTTCCTCATCATCAATGTCTGACTTTGTGAGATCATTAATCAGTTGATGAACTGCACGTTCTTGTTCAGTCATAGGTGCATTGTTTGGTGTAGTGGTGTTGTCAATAGGTGTAGTAGCTTAAGTCACATCATCGTCATCCTTCTCAGATTCAACATGGACATATTCAGTTTTCTCTACTTCTCCTTCTTGTTCCTGGTATTCTTCTCCACAGTGGTCTCTTCGCCATCGTCATCATCATCATCTAGCTCCAACAACAATTCTTTAGGAAAAATAAGGAATGTAGGCATGGGTCAAGTAAAGTTCTTCTGAAGAGATTTCCTCATGGCCTTATCTCTTTGTCAGACATACCCCTAAAATAGAGCCATCTCTTCTTGAGCTTGGCCAAAATTAGTGGCCAGCCTTTGTTGGTATTTCTCAAGTATTTAGAATTGCTCCTACATGTCAAGCGCGTCAATCACTTTCTGTTAAAAGTTACTATGAGATGTTGATGGAGCAGTATTAGTATTCAGAGGTGGTGATGATGTAGAGGTGGAACCCGGATGCCTTGGCATTTCCTCCCCAGAAAATCTTAGGGTGAGTTGATTTGTTATGGCTCCTTTATTGGCGATTATGTCTTCATTTTTTTGAATAGGAAACTTCACCCACTGACAAAGTGTCGTAATGAGCGATGGAAAATTTAAGGTATCGACATTCTTTTAAGAGCAGCGATGGACTTCTCTAAAAATAATGCTTCCAACATTGATCTTTCTGCCCACCATAATCGAGTGTAATAATAATAGGCTTTCTTTTGAAATAGTTGAGTTGAGAGTAGAAGGGATGAGACAAGTTTTAAGGAAATGATACTACACTCTGCAATGAGGCTTCAACGATACACGGTCAATGGTAGAGTCCTTTTCTAGTCATGTCTTGACAAATTGGGTGTGTTCATCGTGGCCGTCAGATAACCCATATTGTACATTAATGGAGTCTTCATTAAACATTACCGAGACACTGCGCACATATATAAAAGCATTTTTAGGATAGGAGAGATGAGCATAGAATTCTTTTACTATCGTGGTGAGAACGTGATCGAGGTGAAGATAGAAGATTTTCCATCCATGTTTCTTCACTACAGAAGAGATTGCTTCAGAGTAGCCCATAAAAGGGGCATCTTGAAAAGGGAAACCTTTTTCTAGAAAAAACGACCTCTTTGATACGTTCTAGGTATAATTTTCTTCCACGATTTTGCTAAAAAATGTTTGTGGAGGCATAGAGGTGGAAGAAGATGGTGCTTGGCGAGCCATTGTAGAGACAATAGTGACTAGAAAATAAAAAAAAAGGTGAGACCTTTACAATTTAAATGGAGTAAAAGTAGAGAAGGTTTAAGGAGATAAAACGAAAAAGAAGTTAGAAGAGAAGTGAAATGAATAGGGTAAAACGTGAGAGAAAATATAACAATGACGTGGGGGCTAAGATTAATTTGAGAGTGTCCTGACACAAGAAAAAATATCGGGAAAACAAAAATAGCAAAAAAATTAGGAAATTAAAATTAACTATTGTGTTAAATGAGCTGATTTCTACAAACCTGGGCCATAATGTGCATGTAACAAAAGAAAATAATAGTTAAATAAACTTATTGAAGAAATTAACACAAAAATTAAAAGCAAAGGAAATGAATAAAATAGAATAGGAAAGAAATATTAAGTAGTTCAAAAAGAGATGGAATTTTTATCACAATTTATAAGGTCTCCAAAGTAGTGCTTTAATCATTGGCCATTGACTTTGAAAATTGAACCAGTCTTGCTATCTTTAACTTCTACAGCTCCATGAGGATGGACATGCACTATCTCGAATGGGCCAGACCAACGAGATTTCAATTTCCCAAGAAATAATTTAAGCCTGGAATTGAATAACAAGACTTGTTGTCCAAGTGCAAATTGTCGTGGCAAGTTTTTTTTGTCATGCCATTGTTTAATCTTTTCTTTGTACAGCTTGGCATACTCATAGGCTAGTGCTAAAAATTCCTCCATCTCATCCAACTCGAATAGCCCATTAGTACTAGTAGCACTCCAATCAATATTCAAATTCTTAATTGCCCAATATGTCTTATGTTCAAGTTCAACGGGCAAATGACAGGGTTTCCCATAAACAAGCTTGAAGAGCGACATCCTCAATGGTGTCTTGGATAAAGTGCTATATGCCCATAAAGCTTCATCCAATATGGATGAGCAATCTTTTCTGTTGGGATTGACTACCTTTTCCAAATTTGTTTAATCTCTCTATTAGAGACTTTCGCCTGCCCATTTGTCTGGGGATGGTATGCCGTGGCAATTTTATGTTTAACTCTATACCTGTTCAGAGCATTAGCAACTAGTTTGCAATCAAAGTGTGAACCTTCATCACTAATTAGAGCACGAGGGGTACCAAACCTAGTAAAAATATTTTTATGTAGAAATTTCAGTATCAATTTGGCATCATTTGTTGGTAAAGCAATAGCCTCAACCCACTTGAATACATAATCAACAGCTAAAAGTATGTATGCATTTCCCCAAGAAGGTGAGAATGGTCCCTTAAAACCAATTCCTCAAACATTAAATAGCTCCACTTCTAAAATAGTCTGTAAGGGCATCTCATACCTTCTCAATAGATTTCCAATTTTCTGACAGTGATCGTAAGCCTGGAAAAATTAATAAGCATCTTTAAACATGGTCGTCCAATAAAATCTAGATTGGAGAACTTTTGCAATACTTATCATGCCCCCAAAGTGCCCTCTAGATGGTGCTGAATGACAAGAAATAAAATACTTTGAATCTCATCATCTGGAACACACCTCCGAATTATCTGGTCTGCACAATGTTTGAATAAAAGTGGCTCATCCCAATAATAAATCTTGGCATTATGGAGAAATTTATTCCGTCTTTGATTTGTGAGGTTAGGTGGCAACAATCCACTAGACAAAAAATTTACAACATCAGTATACCATAGTAATGCCATGGCAATTAAAAGTTGCTTATCTGGGAAATCACCCTGAATGTGTTGAATATTACCATTTTTATTTCTTGCTTCAATTTGAGACAAGTGATCAGCCACTTGATATTTTATGCCTTTCCTACCTCTAATTTCCTGATCAAATTCCTCCAATAGCAGTAGTTGTCGAATCAATCTGGGCTTAGCGTCTTTCTTGGTCACCAAGTATTTAATAGCAGAGTGGTCCATATAAACCGTAACTTTGGTGCCTACTAAATAAACTCTGTATTTGTCAAAGGCAAATACCACATCTAATAGCTCCTTCCCAGTGGTGGTATAATTTAGTTGTGAATCAGTCAACGTATTACTTGAATAGTAGATAGCATGAAATACCATGTCCTTTCTTTGCCCAAGTACTGCCCTTACGGAAAAATCACTGGCATCACACATAAGTTCAAAAGGTAAAATCCAATCTAGTACTGTGATGAGCCACTTTTTCAACTCTCAAATGCCTATAAGAATTGATCATCAAAATTGAAAGATCTGTTGTGTTCTAACAATGTACACAGGGGTTTTGATATTTTTGAAAAATCTTTGATGAACCGTCGATAGAATCCTGCATGGCCAAGAAAACTGCGAATACCTTGAACTGTGGAGGGTGGTGGCAATTTTTCAATAACTTTGATTTTTACTCTATCGACAACAACCCCTTGCTGTGAAATTTTCTGTCCCAAAAAAGTGCCTTCACAAACAATGGAGAGGCACTTCTCCCAATTGAGAATAAGGTTGGTTTCTTCACATCAACAAAGAACTAACTCTAGATTTTTTAAACAATCTTCAAAAGTATCACCAAAGACCAAGAAGTCATCCATAAAACTTCTAAAAATTTCTCCACCATGTCTGAAAATATTGCCATTATGCAATGCTAAAATGTTGTAGAGGCAATGCATAATCCAAACGGCATTCGTTGGAACGTAAAAGTTCCATAAAGACATGTGAATTTGGTCTTCTGTTGATCAGTAGGAGCTATGGCAATCTGGTTATATCCCAGATAACCATCTAGAAAACAATAGAAGGCTTTCCATACTAATCTATCTAACATCTGGTCAATAACTGGCAGAGGAAAACTGTCATTTCTTGTTGCTATGTTGAGTTTAGGATAGTCCATACAAACTCACCATCTCGTGACAGTTCTAGTAGGAATGAGTTCATTGTTAACATTGCTTACCAAAGTGACACCCCATTTTTTAGGTAGACATTGATCAGGACTCACCCAAGAACAATCTGAAATTGGGTATATGATTCCAGCATCCAGCCATTTGATAATCTCCTTTTGACAATTTCCTTCATAATGGGATTTAGTCTTCTCTGCTTCTCGATAGATTTTCCATGTTAATCCTCTAGTAATATTTAGTGCATGCAGATTGCTGGATTGATTCCTTTGATATCCACAATCGTCCATCCCAATGCTTTCTTAGATTTCTTCAAAACTTTCAAAAATTGAGCTTCTTGATCTAATGTCAATGGCACTGAAATAATTACTGGCAATGTGTTATTATCTCCCAAGTAAGCATACTTCAAATCTGCTGGCAACGGCTTTAATTTTAACATAAGAGGATCTTCTATGGATGGTTGAGGAAGTTTAAAAGAATGGTCCGATAAATTTAATGGTTCAAAACTTTTCCTTGATCCATTCTCGATTTGGTTAACATCCATTAGTTCACCAAGCTCTTCAATCATTTCTGCTTCAATAAACTCAATTGAATCTACATCCTTATTATAATTATTGTGATAAAAATCTACAATTTCTTCCTAAACTATTGTGTCAACAATCTCCATGATGTGCCATTTTTCATCTGTATATACACACTTCATAGCATCAAAAACATTAAAAGTTATCTGTTGATCATTAACTCTCATAGTTAATTCACCTTTTTGGACATCAATTAATGTTTTGCCAGTTGCTAGAAAAGGTCTCCCAAGTATGATTGGTACCTTTTTATCATCCTTACATTTCAAAATAATAAAATCTACTGGAAAAATAAATTTGTCAACTCTTACCAACATGTCTTCTATTTTACCTTCTCGATGTGTATATGAACGATCAGCTAATTGCAAAGTGACAGTTGTAGGTGTCACCTTTCTTATTCCCAGCTTCCTGAAAATAGACATAGGCCTTAGATTTATACTCACACCTAAATCGCATATTTCTTTGCCAACATAATGGTTTCCAATAGAGCAAGGTGTAGTAAAACTCCCTGGATCCTTCTGGTTTGCTGGCAATTTGTTTCTTAGCAATGTTGTGTATCCTTCAGTAAGAGCAACAGTTTTGAACTCTCCTAACATTCTCTTCTTTGATACGATATATTTCATGAATTTTACATAGTTGGGCATTTTTTCCAATGCTTCCACCAATAGTATGTTGATATGTAATTGCTTTAGGACATCCAAGAATTTCTTGAATTGAAAATCTTACTTAGATTTTTGGAAACGCTAAGGAAAAGGTGGCGGTAACCTTCCTTCCATTTGTTAAGGTTGTTTTGCAGTGGCAGTTTTACTGGCAATGCAAGATGAATCTGCTTCAACATTTTTCTAGTTGTTCTTTTCCTTTGTAGCTTGCTGCACTACTGATTCTGAATTCTTCTTATTTGTGAAATTTGAACTACTTTCTTCAATAGTGGTCTCATTAACAACTCCTGATAGTTGCATACCACTTCTGAGCATAATGGCTTTACACTATTCCTTTCCTTGAGATCGTGAATTTTCAGTATCACTCGGTAGTGCTCCTTGCAGTCTTGAGCTTAATGCTTTGGCAATTTTCCCTACTTGATTCTCTAAAGCTCTTAAAGAAGCAGCTTGACTTTAAATGATAGCATCATTCTTGGCCATGTATTCCTTCAATATATCTTCCATCGATGAAGAACTCAAAGCTGAATTTTGCTAAATACTTTGCCGTGGCATGAGTTAATTGTATCCATGCGGTGCACCTGTAACATTTTGTCGAATAGCATTGTTGGAATTTCCCATCGCTAGATTACTCCAATTGAAGTTGGGATGTCGCTTCCACCTCGGATTATATGTTTTGGAATATGGTTTATTTTTTTCTACGATCAAAATTTCCCATATAAATTGAGTTTGGATTCGATGGGCATTCATGAAAAACATGATCTTCTCCGCAGTAAACACATGCTAACTTGGTTGTTTTTATTTCTTGCACTGCAGCTGGTCTTTTTAGTGTTTTAATCATATTCATTAAAGATGGTACCTGAGCTATTAGAGAAGTAATCGCATCAAGTTTCATTACTCTAGAAACTCTTTTGTATTCCCAACTCTGGTCGTGGGGTATTGATAATCAATGTTTGCTATCCTTTCTAGAATTTTATATGCCTCATTATATGATTTATCAAGAAAAGTCTCATTGCCAGATGTGTCAACCACCATCCTTATATGCGCATTCAATCTGTAAAACATTTCCATTTGTGTCTAATGTTGAAAACCATGCATCAGGAATTTTCTAATTAACTCCTTGAATCACTCTCATGCTTCATATAATGTTTCGTCCTCAGATTTTTGGAAAGACGTAATATCGTTCCTCAATTTGGCATTCATGTTCGGAGGATTATATCTTAGCAGAGACCTCTGACAAAGTTCATTTCAAGATGCCATCATACTTGACAGCAATGCATTTAACCATGCCCAGGCACAATCTCGCAATGAATAATGGAATAACTACAATTTCAGGGCATCATCAAGAATACCCTACTGCTTGAACGAATTGTAGACTTTCAAAAAGAGTCTTCAGTGCAATTGTGGATCCTCAGTAGGAAATCCACTAAACTGCCCTACTTTTTGTAACATTTGAAACATCACTGACTTTAACTCAAAATGTTGAACCTAAATATGCTGCCTAACAATTCCTGGATTCAAATCATCTAAGATCGGTACTACATGTTCTCTGATGGTTCTATCTCTTTCATCTATTATTCGAGGAATATCAGCATCCCTTCCTTCTTGATGTAATGGTTCTATCTCCTTTTTCTCAAGGTTCTCTTAATTTCTGGATCAAAAGAATACTCTTCAATTGCAAAATATCTCTATTCATTCACCAACCCAAAATCCTAAAAACCAAAAAAAAAAATCAAGCAACTAATTAAGCTAAACTACTAAAATTAAAGAGATAATAACATACCAAATTTTTTTCACCAAAATTGTGATCCCCGGCAACGGCACCAAAAACTTGTCGTGTGTGAATGTGTAATATGAATGTGTAAGTATACATGTTGAATCAGGTAATAAAGTGATGAGTGAGTATCATCTCCACAGGGATCAAAATTGATTAAAATAACTGGTTATGCTAATACTATAAAATTGATTAATTAAACTATGAAAAAGAAACAAGTGACTAATTGATAAAGAAATGTAATGAATGGATTAATAAAATCAATTATGAATGAAAATATGCTAGGTCAATTAAAATGTTGTGGCAATTCTTAATGAATCAATAGGAAAGAGTTCGTACTATTGAATGATAAAGGTTAGAATTACTCGGGCTTATTTTTATAACATAATAATGCCATTGGAAAATCTTGATCGTTCTACTACTCAGGGACTCACTACTGCAGTCAGCTTCTTTCAAAAGCTATACCTTGAGCTATCATTCAAAGTTTTTGTATGTCTACAGAACTCAAGAATGATATCCAGATTTTTCTGCCTGTCCATGTACAGATTGCAACCTCTACGTCTAGAGTGCTGTAAATATTATTTTGAATACATGCCTGTATCAACCACTTATAATCTAATGTAATTAATCCTTCCAGAATTAAATCAGATCTAATAACATACCACACAGTTATCTATGTTTAGAGTTTGCATGCATGTATTTAAAATAATCACAACTCGAATGAAATAATATCCTACTCAAAATCAAACCATGGGCATTAAAGATAATAAAAATTCACCCAAATAATTCTAACCCAATAAGAATTAGTTCATGGGTTGAACATTCAAATCCATAACAAAACCATTCAACATAATTTTTTAAATTCACGAATCACAAAGTTCAAATAAAAAAATAAAGGCAGAACTGCAGGAAGCTTTCGTTACTCTAGCTTTTACTCTAATAATGAGATTTGATGCAACACCCAAGGTAGATTTCTTTTCCCCCTCCTTGCATCTGTAATTCTTCTGCTCTGTTAGCTGCTACCCTCTCCACTATTTCTCTGAGATTTCACGAGAACCTGATGGAGGGAGAAAAAACTATTTTCTAGTTACTCTTCCTCTCCAAATTTTTCCTTTCTCTTTTCTCTTTCCTTCTTTATAAGGTAGGTCCCTCCCTCTCAGCACACACCTTTTGCTTCCCCTTTTCCAGGGTGGTTTATCTAATACAAGTATAGTTTGCTGAGAGTGACGTGGACTGAGTGTTGTGTCATCTTCCTGGAATTACCATGGTATTTGTGTTGGCAGTTTAACCAACATTTTCTTATGGGAATATTTCACTTCCTTCATTTTCCTACTCTTTTTCTCTTCTCTTCTTTATCCTACACCTGCTACCAACCACAAACAACATCTTTCTTACCTAATAATAAAAGTAACAAATAACAACATTTATAGCACAATTCAAGCTTTGTTATGTAAATTTCTATAAATATCTAAAAATGCAAATATATTTACTTAATTACAAACAATTAATTCAATCTAAAGGCTTGAAGTATAACTCTTTTCAAGAGTTATCAAATGGTAAGGAGGTGGGGTAAGCTTGGTTAATTGTGACCAAGTTCATTGAATCATAGCAAATAGTCAAGAATGAAGTGAAAGGAAAGAAAAAGGACATATGAGTATAAAGGGGGATCCTGTAAGAATTGTAAAAGAAATTATTTGAGGAAGGGAATCAACTTATTTGAGGAAACAGAGGGTGGACAGTAACCACTTAAGTCACATGGAAGAATTATAGAAAAAATTAAATAAAAAAATGTGAACATTAAGACTTGAACCTTGGACCCTTAAGATAGTTAAGAAGTCTCTAAACCACTAATCCATTCAAACATGCAAGTACTCAGTCCAGATCAGAATTTCAGATAGAAATCTCATATATGAAACTTTTACTCGATCCATCGAAATTATTTCAAAACATTCAGTATAATTAACTTAGATCAATTTCTTGCAACAGTTTTGAATATACATATATGAACATCAATAACAATATTTAATAATGAATTATAACCAAAATAACTGTAGAAACTTACCCAGACAAAAATAGTTGGGAAAATAAGGCTTCGATTAATCCGTTAATTTAGCTTTTCCATTATTAGAGTCCAATTGTTTCGTTCCTTGATCTAAATAATTTTTATTTCGTTCCATTAATCCATTCAAACATCTCAAATAATTGAACTTAAGCTTATAAGCCCTTTTAATATAAATTTACAAAACTACCCCTAAACTTTACAATTTTGTAATTTAGTCCCTAATCCCAAAACTTACAGTTTAATCACATTTAAGCAACACCCATTCTAGTCAATCTCTATATAGTCCCTAATCATCCCAAAACTATCAAAGTTTCACAATAATTCCATGTAATTTCACTATTTTAACAATTAAATTCTTAAACATTAAAATTTCTAAAATCACTTTACTTAATTACTCCTATTTAACAACCAAGCTAATAATCTACCATTAAAATTCAGCAACACTTCTATTTAATTAATGGACTAGTTTAAAACATTTAACAGTTTTACAAATTAACCCCCAAGTTAGCTAGATTAAGCTACAATGATGTCAAAAACATAAAAATCACTAAAAATAGTTGAAAATTACATACCATGCAAGGTGGTGTAACTTGGCCGAAAGCTTTATGTTTCTTTTCATGGAGGAATCGATTTTTGGCCAAATAAATTAAGGAATATTATAACCGTTATCATCTTTTTTTTAGATAAATTAATAATTAAATTACCTTTTTACCTTTTTAACTTAACAAAAATTCCTTAATAAACCAAACCAAATCGTCCACTATCTTTATATATGGTTTAATTACCTATTAAGGCCCACAATTTATAATTTCATAACCATTTAACATAAATAAACTAATAGCGATTAAATTTTTGTAGTTATTACAATTGAGACCTTTTATTTAATTAACTATCCAAACGTCAAAACTTCGGACCACAATTCAATACACCTATATAATCACTCCATAACTATTTAGTAAAAATATTTATGGGATCCTTTTATAGAAATGAGGTCTTAATACCTCATTTTCTAAAACCACTTGACTTTAGAGACAACCACTTGAACTTATCACTTCTTTTAATTTGCAGAAATTATTAAATCAACATTCAATATAATTTTATAATTGACTCGTAGATATTAAATAATAATATTTACAACACCACTTGTCAGATTTGTTGTCCTCAGAACCATTATTTTTGACGCCACTGAAAAATAGGCTGTTACAACTCTCCCCCTTAGAAAATTTTGTCCTCGAAATTTCTCACCTTATAATAGTTTTGATTATTGTGTTCTCATAGATTCTTCAATTTTCCAATCAAATCTATCCTGACTAGCTTGTTCTCGCAAAATTGAATTGGATGATACAACACTGTAATATGTTCTCTTAAATCTGAAGTATTTTTTTTGACTGTCTATTTGTCTGTACCATAGTTTCTTGTATTTCAGATACATATAACTCAACTAGCTTTCAAGAGAGTAACCTATTTTGATCGGAAATAAATGAATCAATTTAGTTTGACAATTATAACCTGGATTGATTCTTTCTTTCATAGCGTCAAAAATAGTCTAGATATAGAATTCATCGTGATTCGTCTTCATATCAAATCAGAAATCAAAACAATCCGTAATAACCCAGACATTACTTGATTTTCAACTTTTCTATACTAGATATCTCGATTCAAACTCCAAATTTTCACATTTTATTTCCAACCATCAATAACTTTGTTTCAAGTCATTTCACAGTTTGTCACACTTGATTGAATCAAGCAAACACTGCATTAAGCCTCTCATAATATGTCTCGTATAATCTCAGATTTGTTCAATATATATATTTGATTTAAAAAATATAGATTATCATCATAATCAGTATTGAAATTAGTGATTTGATCATTTTGATTTTGTTCCCGTTCAACTAACAAAGTAGGATCTTTTCCTTGTAACCCACAAATTTTCTGAAGAAATAACGATTTAACTTTCAGCTCCATGATAAACAAACTAGCATAAATCAAAATCATCTGACTGAAGCATTACTATATTTAATGAGTTCCTCCTTGGACTAAATTGGATCAGTAGCGGAGCTTCTATCAATAACATCTCTATTGGCACTTAACTGATCAAACAAATTCAACGTATCTCTATAATAGCTTCATCATTGGTAATAATTATCGAGAAATTCTTAATAAATCATCTGTCAAAAAGTGGTTGAGAAACCTGATTCACCAAATCCTCAAATGCTACAAGGGCATATTTAATTCGAAAGACATAACTAGAAACTCATAGTGTCCGTAACATTTTTGAATGTTGTTTTCAGTTCATCTATATCTTTAACTCACAATTGATGATATAATTTATACACAATCCCATCGACCCATCTTTCTTTTTCACAAACAGAATAGGTGCGCCCCAAGGTGATGTACTCAATCAAACAAAATCTTTGTCAATTAATCTTTGCAACTAATTTTTTTAATTCTTTAACTCAATTGGAGCCATTATGTACAGAGCAATCAAAATTGAAGCAATCACTGACATTAATTCTATAATGAACTCAATGTCTCGCTCTAGCAGTAACCCAGCAATTTTGCAAGAAAAATATATATAAACTTGCATGCTGTTGATAATTGATTGACTTTCATTTTAGATATTCTATAATCCAGGATATAAATTAAAACATATCAAAACCATTTTGTATAAATTTCTGTGCAGATACCACTGGAACCATATTCATAAAATAATCATACATAGCAGATTCAATGAAAATCAAATTTGTTTCTATCGGTAATTCATTACAACATCATAAACAGTAGCTATTTTTTCCCAAAGATAACGTCATATTTATTAAAAACAATACATCAATTTAACAGAAAAATCGTAACTCTAAATTCTCAGTGAACACTATTTCCAGACTAAAACATATATGATACTTTAGCCTAAATTATTTGTTACTTTAATAACATATTAAAGCGACACAACCGATAAACTCTTTTCTGTTACTAACTTAGTGCACATATAATAGTGTCTTTACCAAGAGTCAACAAATGCATACAGTAACATCAAAGGTAAGAAAGATACCAACAAAACATCAAGAGCTGAGGCTTCCACACGTGCTCAAATCACCTAAATTCCAGTGAGAACTCAAGCTCCAGATCGAACCGTTATTCTTTTTTTCTTCTTCTATTGACTCTAACAGTGCTTCAAATTCCTGGTAGTCCACCTCTCGCAAAAGTAACAACAGGTTTTTTTTGTTCAGATCTCGGTTCAACTCAACTCGAATCGGGCAATCTTTATTAAAATGATCAGGAAATTCAAAAAACAAAACATGATCCTTCTTTTAATCTACATATTCCAGAATGATTCTGGGCATAACGATCACATTCAAATCTAATCACATTCCGAACACTAACTACTAAAATCATTGATGGTCTTACATTACTTTATTTCAATTTATCTTTACTAGAAAATCCTAATAATACTGAGAAACGATTATTAAATTCCTTCTCTTTTTTGGCGAGAAAATAGAAAACATTCTGAATATATTATTTTATTGCAATCTCAAACTCTCATCTTGCTCTGTTTCTTGTGATTACAAACTTATTCTGTTTCCTGAGCTCGATTAGGTAAAACTATGAAGTAACAAAATTCAATTGTATCTACAAGCATTTTGATCTCATCATTGAATCCATCATCAAACTAATTACATAATTCCTCTTCAATCGGTACCGTCTCATAGACATATTTACTGAGCTAAACAAACCCTCACCCAAAATCTACAACTGACCTATTTCCCAGCTTTAACTCAGGAAATTCATTTTCATTTTTTTCTTGCCTAATTGTCGCTTGCTGACAATTCTTTCAGAAACCAATTCAGAAGAAATCCTAATTAATCTGTTCTTTCGATACCATAATAGTTAAAGTTGATTACCAGAGAATAACTTTCTTCTTTTAACAGTAACACAACACACCTCAGATAATTCTTGAAAGAGCACAACATTTGTCACATCCCAAAAATTGGGTTAGTAGAAATTAGGTTAATGAACCGAGAGTGTTCACGAGCGAATTTTTATTTAGATAATATTTTACTTATTTGATAATAAATAATTATCAATTATAGTGATTGAGTAATGGTGGAGCTGTCCTTGATTATATGAGTTCGAACCCCTCCCCTCTCATTAATTTCTTTTTGGTGCAAGTTTGTTTTAAACCCTTAGCAAAGGTCATCCTATGTTTTTAAATATTTTCTGTTAAAATAAAAAACAAGGAAGTAAAGTGGCCAAGTGGTTAAGTGCTCCTAAGCTATTCTAGAGGTCTTAAGTTCAAGTCCCTTTGTTTTTATCTTTTTATTTAATTTTCAACACAAAAATCGATGTGATTATTAAGCTTGTCATCCACCCTATAGCTTCCATGAATAGGAGGATTCCTTTCCTCCATTTTGGGTCAAACATACCATAAGTTGAATGAGCATGATCCCATTTTCACTCCATGTCTCCCTCTCTTACCATTTCATCTCACCCTTGCCATAGTAGAGATTTATTGAACCTAAACTTAGTTGACCAACCTTTCCTCCCACTCACCCACCTATCATTGTCGCCCCCTCCTCCTCCTCCTCCATATTCTTTTTATTTCACTCCGTTCTCACCTATTTTTTTCTTCTTTTTTTTTTGCAACACCACCACCCTTTCTACTTTTTACTTTAACTTCCTCCACTATGACCGAACCCTCCACCATTGACCACCGTACCTCATGGCCACCACACCTCTTTTTCCACCTCTTCCTCTTCCCGTCGTCGCCCATCACCACCGTGACCACCACGACAAACCATCGTGGTTTTCTTTTCTCTTGTATTCCTCTTTCTTTCATCATAATATTTCACCTTTGTTTTATCTAACCTTCATTGTTTCTTTTACTACACCTTTCATCGGACTATCGCAGTAGTCACCAAACCACCACCGCCACCGCTGTTGGTTTTGTTTTCCTCTTTTTCTCCACATTTCTTTTCCATTATTTTATTTTTATTAATCTTATACCCTCTCACTTTAATAGTTCTTTAAGATCACCCAACTCTCCGATCTCGTGTCTATATTCATCCATCGTTCATCTCGAATTGATCAAGTGTGTAAGTAAGGGTTATTTAATCATAAACACATCCTCTTGGTGATTTCCTCTTTTGGTCGAATGGTATAGTAGTCATAGTAATTATTGTTATTTAATTATTCACGTATTAATACTATCATTTATGCTCTCTAAAGTTCCAATCAATAATAATAGTAGAGATCCTTAAACTTTGGATCAAAGATCGTAGATTTGAGTGTGCAAACCGTGAGGTAAGTGTTATGGTCAGATTTTTAGTGATCAATCTATTAATAATAAATATTTTTCGATCGATTCTAACCAATAGATATCATTTGTGTGTTTAGATACATCTTTCGAGTTTAGATCCAAGCAGAATCAATTGTAACAAATCGTTTTTCAGTAGTTTCAGAAACAGTGGTTTTGGGGCCACCAAATCTGACGAGTAAGTTCGTAAATATTATTATTTAATATTTATAAGTCAAATGTGATTTTAAAAAGTTTTTTGATTTGATAATTTATATTATATAAGCGATTTATTAAGTTCAAGTGGTAAGACCCTAAGGTCAAGTAGTTTTAGAAAATAAGGTATCGGGACCTCGTTTCTATAAAATGAGCCGTAAATATTTTTATAAATATTTACTGAGTGTCATTAAGGTTCTATTCAAGTTTAGATGAAAATTTTAATGTTTCAATATTTAATTAATTAAAAGGACTAAATAATAAAAGTTGAAAAGTCAATCGCTATTAGTTTAAAGATGTTAAATTAATTAAAGAATTATAATTAGATGGCCTTAATGGGTAAATTACCCATTTTCAAGTTGGTGGACGTTAAAGCTTTAAATTTTTAAATTTATATGTTTATATGATATTTTATTATTAAAATAAAGAAAAAATATTAAAAAAGAAAACATAATCTTTTCTTCCCCATTTTGCATTTCATCACCAAATTTGCCATGGAAATAAAAAGGGAGAAGCTTAAAGCTTCAGCTTTCACTTTTAAGATGTATGTAAGTTTGTTTTAGCCTCGTTTCTAATAATTTTTATCTCTTTAAGATTGTTGCAACTAGGTCCAGCTAGCCCGTACCTTCGATTTTGAAAATGTTAAAGATTTGAAATGTTGCCATTAATGAATCTAGTGATTTTTATGTTAAATGATGAATTTGAAATATTATTTTTTATTTAAAAGCATTTTGTTAAGTGATTTTTGATGAATTTATCTATTACGGACTAAATTATAAATTAGTAAAAATACAAGGATTGGATGTGAAATTATTACAAATATGGGCTATTTTGTGTGCCATGAATACTCAACTGATGTGATTTGGCATTAGAAATGGTTAATTTGTATGTTTTAGGCCCAGGGACTAAATGGAACAAAAGAAAATTTTAGGGGCAATTTTGTAAAAATTTCAAAAGTGACTAAATTGCATAAAATGAGTTGTTTTACTATCTAAATTAATGGATTGAATGAAATAACTAATTTAGATCAAGATTGAGTGAAAAATCAAGGAGAATGGAAAATTACCAAAATGCCCCTATATTTTTTCAATTCTGCAATTTAGCTAGGTCAGTTCGTATGAACTAAATTCTGTATAATGTTGATTAAATTTAATGTTAGTATGTGATCTATTGTGATTGAATCATTATATATATGTTATTATGCAATTTATCTTGTCAAGAAACGATGGAAATTCAACAACGTACAATGACTATTGAGCCTTGTTTAAACCTTAGAAATATATAGGATACAAAGGAAATGTAATTAGGGTTACCATGTTTTGAGTGCCGGTCTTAAATGTCCTACCGATAGCTGAGTTCCAGCATGTGTTGCTGATACTTGACAACTTATGTGAGCAGCACCGTGTAGCTATGTTCCGATTGATAGTTTGTGTGAGCAAACCCATGTTACCATTTTCTAGTGCTAGTCTTGACTATCCTACCGATGGCTAAGGTCCGACATTAGTTGTGGATACTTGACAGCTTGTGTGAACAGCATCGTGTAGCTTACATTCTGACCGACAGGTTGTGTGAGCAGGCCTATTTTACAGCTCGTGTGAGCTATGGCTATATGTTTAGCACACTTTGTGTGAGCTTTCCTGCGTATCTGGTATTATTCTAAATGGTTCAACGGGCATGAAAAAGGATGAACCGGTAAGGGTTTCAATGAAATTCACTATGAAATTATGGAAAGGTATGATGTATCGAAGATTAAAGTATGAACATTCATAATTATGGAAGGTATGACATAGGTGATGCTATGTTTATGTATCGTATCTTACCATATGATGATATTGTTAAATTATGTGTTTAATCACTAGCTTGTGGCTATGGTTAATGTTATGTTTATGTCTTATGTGTTATGCAAATGAAATGGTAACTGTTCAATATGAACCAAGACATGTATGTATGAAACTCATTGAAATGGTGATACATGGAAACCATGATATGTTATGAAGGATGTATCATATCTTACAATATGGTGATATTGTTAAGTTATGTGTTTAATCACTAGCTGGATCATGCTTAAGTATAGTGGTTATCTATGTTAAGTTCATATGAATTATGTTTAAGTATGCTAACATGAGTTGTTGATGTTCTTAGGCTTGTGCCAAGCTTATGATTGGATTATATCATGCTTAGTCTTAATGAAATACATTGAAACAGTAAGTGTTCATTTCGTAATATGCTTATGTACATGAAAAGGGTGGTATAAATTAAATTATGTAATTTCTTATGAAATGGTTTATCATGCAGTTGATTTCAAAAGAGCTATGCTAAATGCACTAGCTCATGGTCATGGTTGATGTTATGCTTATGTACTGTATTATACAAAGGAAACGAGTATAAAAAGGTAATGAAATTGGTAAGTTCATAGTTGAAATGAAATATGATGAAACAAAAGGGAATAATGAGTTAAAATATGTACTTGTATGTGTGAAGTTTACGTATGTTATGGATGAATATACCTAGTTCATGAAAAAATATGCTAATTAATGAAGTGATGTTGTTATTTAAGCTAAAGTAAGTATATGGAAGGGTTCAAAGTCTTATGAAATTCTACTATGTTAGGAATGATAAATATATATATGGTGTTGATAGACTTATTCCATTGTGAGCTGATGATTATGGTTCGACAAATATTGAGGCATTGGTATAGGTTTATATATAACCTATAATGTTCATTATTGAAATGGAATGCTATGTTTAAGTTTTTGCAAGCTTACTAAGCATACATTGCTTACATAGTTATTTTCCTTTACCTTACAGATTATCGAAAGCTCGATCAGGTTGGAAGCTAGTTGGAGATCCATCACACTATCCATTGATTTTATCGGTAGATTTTTATGCTTTGATCACGGTTATAATGGCATGTATAGGTGTTATGTGCTTGATGATATGACCATTATGTTTGGCTTTTAAATATGGTTTTATGATTGATGACATTTTGGCATTTTTGGGCTTAATGGCTAATGTTGAAATGGTTTAGTGATGATATGTTTTGAATGGCCAAATTTGTATGCTTGTGTAATATTGGCATGAAATGTTGCTTTGAATTTGTGAAACTTATGTTATTTTGATGTTTTAATGGTTGGTGTTTATAAGATCAAATTGAAGTATGGTTTGTGGCCAAACTGATAATTGTTGGAATGGTTGCAAAATGATCATTTATGGCATGTATTGATATAGTATTTAAATCAAATATGTTTAGTTGAATTATGACCATTTGGACATCAATTTGATATGTATATATATTGGATGTTGGAACCATTTGGTAATGGCTAGTTTTGTATCATTTATACGATTTTGTTATTTTGTTATTACATGAATCTAATATGGTAAAGTTGATATGTGTCAATTATGGTATGTTTTGGTATAGAAACAAGTTAGTTGCTAAATGGTTAAATATGCACATGTTTAGGTATGTTTAATGTATGTGTTTGAGGTATCTTTATGGCATATTAGTTTAATGGAATTTGGTTATTTAAAATTGGTCATTTTATGTATGGTTGAACATGTTTTGATACTATGGTCATATGTGCAAATGGCTTGTTTAGGTGCGCTTGAATTGGGTGAAAGAAATGGCTTCAATTTGGCCTATTTCTTGTCCACACGGCCTAAGACACGGGCGTGTGTCTCTGCCGTGTGTGACACACAGCCACGAGACACGGCCGTGTGTCCCCTATAGGTTTTTAAAGGTTGTATTTCGAGAGTTACACGGCCTGGCACACAGGCGTGTGGCTTGGCCATGTGAACCAAGTCAAAGAGTTACATGGGCACGGACACAGGCTAGGACATGGTTGTGTGTCCCTATTTCGACTGCCCACACGGGCACCTGTCTCAACCGCTTGAGTTGCACGGCCGTGTGACCTCTGTAGTGTGAATTTTTCCATCTTTTTCCATGAAGTTTTAAATGTTTCTGATTTAGTCCCGAATCATTTGTACAGTGTTTCTAAGGCCTCAAAGGCTCGAATAAGGGACGATATGCATGTGTTTGAATGGAATATGATGTGATTCATGAGATGATTTGGAATGAATGTTTTGATGTTTCAATTTTACGGTAATGCTCCGTAACCCTATTCCGACGATGGATACGGGTTAGGGGTGTTACATCAATACTAGCGGATTGTGGCATTTTAGATCTACAAAAAGGTGTAGGTTCAATACGATTAGTTGTGTGTGATGTGTTTATTTTTTCTATATTAATAATTTAATTATAATTAACTGTGAGTATATTAAGTATTCAAAGAGGATGTGAAAAACTCATCAAAAGGTATCCAAGTAAGTGACTCTAACTGAGTACATTTTATGAAATGCATGATATACGATATGATTATTGCTATGATAATGATGTATGTGTAGATCTTATCCTCATGATATGTGATGCATGGCTTATGTGATACGTTTGATGATTTAAACATGTGATATCAACAAATGAGTATGTTAATATTGAGATCTATGATCTAATGTGATAAGCATGTTAAACATGTTAAAGTAATTACTAAGTGATATGTGAGCATGTCTACATGCCTAAGGGTAAAAGTGATTCATATGTGTTGAAAATTTAAATTGCCATATCACAAGCATGGGGTGGGATTTTATGAAAGGTGGAAGTAAGTGGTAGTTTATCTGCAAATCAATGGTGGCTTGTCCACAAAATGTTTCAGTGGCAGTATATATGCATACTAGTGGTGGCGTGTCTACAAAGTATTATCAGTGGCAATTTATCTGCAAATCAGTGGTGGCTTGTCCACAAGTGGTGTTTTGGATGGACGAGTTCTGGGGAGCTCGATACTAGTGTGTAGTGGAGATGGGTATAAAATGTGCATCGTTTTAAAATATGCATCGGCATGTTCTTGCATAAGTATCAATGTTAGAACTTGTGATTATTATGATGATTGATATGTTAAGATTGATATTTTGATATGTATGCGATTATATTTGTGTTGATCTCACACTAGACTCTTTAAAACTCACCCACTTTACTTATGCGTTTCAGATAATCCTCGAGGTTAGGACTCAAATGCGATTGTCGATGATGCTCTTGAAAATAGTTTTTAAATAAATATGGACTTTTATTTATGATTTGGATTTTTATAGACTTTGTTGCTATTTGGCACTTTTCATGTTAAATTATGGTACTGTGGCATGAACCTTACTTTGGGGATTTTATTCTGATTTTCATGACTTGGTTTCATGACATTAAATTTTAAAAACTGCATAAGTTAGTATTTGATAAGATTTTATATGAAACTAGATTTTTAAAATAAAATCTGTTAATAATATATTTTTCCGCTGCATTTCTAAAAAAATGAGTTTTTAATAAAATTAGACTTTGTTTCAAATTATTTAATGTTTACAAATGAGTTCTCTAAAGACATTTGATTTATGAAGTTAATACACTTTTATTTCGAAATAATGACGAATAACCAAGCTCGCCAATTTTGAATAAAAAGATAAATGATTTAGAAGCATGACCGAAAACTCAAATAGTTTTGAATAAATGATTGAATGTTTACAATTGAGATATTATTTATTTCGATTCCTGAAATTTGTACGGTTTTTTTATGAAATTAAAATAAACGCTTTATATAACTTGTTTTGAATTGCTAAACCAATAGTTTTTAAAAAAAAATTTCAAAATTTGAAAGTTTATTTCGATCATTTTCGTGGACAAATGGTTTTTGAAATGAAATTGAAAATAAAGTTGAACATTTGATTTTACTAATTTTGAACGAACTACGCAAATGGTTTAAAAAAAGTACGTTTGAAATCAATAATTTTTTTCTGGGTCATTCTAGTGGCGAATGTAGCTTTCTGAATTCAGTCATAACGACTGGGTCGGGTTTGAGGTGTTACAACATTTTATCTAGAACCCTCTATGTGTTTCTAACCAATACTCGGCTCTGCACTTTTAGACTTTACCAATACAAATTCCGTGAGTATTCGGTCGTATAGGACATTGAGGATGAAAAGGTGAAGATTGTTGAGACACGAAATTGCCTCTAATACACACATTAAACATATCACTCATCATATTAAGAAATATATTGTGAGCCTCATCTCTAGGCTCTTGAAACTTTAGCACATTATAAGCAGCCCCTAGATCGGAGGCTTGAGCATTGTTCTTAGCTTCATCAGAATTAGCTTGATTGAAAGATATTTTATATAAAAACGAAAATCAGAAACAATTCAAGTCGAGAGACATCACACTGTAATAGGTTATAAGATGGCATGTATTACTAGACTCATTACGTGCTACGTTCAGTTTGAGAACCAACTAAATTGTAGCTCAATACTACTAAATGTGACACCCCTAACCTATCTCTATTATCAGATTAGGATTACAAAGCATTACAATACAATTCAAAACATTTAACTTCAAATAGAAACTATTATTTAGATTAAATACTAACATTCAAACTCATATTACATTTATAGCACAAATATACTTATGGGCCCTAAATCGAGCTTACGTGGACCTAAAAACAATTTGGGAGCAATCTGGGATCAATTCGAAACAAAATAGAAAATTTTGGAAAAATCATCAAAATTTTGAAAACTGGGGTCACACGGCTGTGTGGCCAAGCCGTGTGACATACCCCAGACTGTGTGTATATACTAACTTGAGACACACAGCCATATCTATAACACCCCTAACCCATATTCGTCGTTGGAATAGGGTTACGGAGCATTACTGAAAAATTGTAACATAAAAACATTCATTTCAAAACATTTCATAATCATTAAAAAATCTAATCGAACACATATTTAACATCCCTTTTTCGAGCCCTCGAGGCTTTAGAAACACTTTAGAAACGATTCGGGACTAAATCGAAAACATTTTGAACTTCATGGCAAAAGATAGAAAAATTCCTACTACAAAGGTTACACAGCCGTGTAGTCAGGCTGTGTGACTCACACGGCTGAGACACATGCCCGTGTCTTAGGCCGTGTGGACAAGGAATAGGCAAAATTCAAGTAATTTCTTTCACCAAATTCAAGTACACTTAAACAAATCTTTTGCACATATGAACAAGGTATCAAAACATGTTCAACCATGCATAAAATGATCAATTTCCATTCAACCAATATGCCATAAAGGCACCTTAAATACAACAACCAAATATGTTTAAACATTTGCATTATCTAGCTATTCACCAACCATACACAACTATCTATTTTCATGTCAAGTCATAGCACAATTAACCATATGTCAAATACATCTAAATAGACCAATTTTTGTCAATCAAAACATATCATCACTTAACCATTTCAACATCAACCATTTGAGCACCAAAATGCTAGCATGTCATCAACCATAAAACCACATGTATACATGCCAACATGACAAATGGTTCATCAACCAAAATACCATATTTACAAGCCAAACGTAATGGCTATTTCAACAAGCACAAAACACCTATACATTAAACATTCCTAAACATGTACATATTTAACCATTTATCAACTATTTTGTTTCCACGTCAAAACATATCACAATTGATACATATCAATCATACCATAATAGATTCATACCATATCAAAAATAACCTTACCATTTGGACTATTCCTCTCATGCATTGTAACCACCTAAATAACATAAACCAACCATTTCCAAATAATATCAAATAACCGACATTTATAAACCATATTTACATCATACACATCTAGTTCTAAACCTTTCCAAAGTGAATTATATGTTGACCATGTTGAGATCAATTTCTCATATACCATTTTGGCCATTTAAAGATACATTAACTTATACCAATTTTGGTCATTTCAAAACATGCATCAATTTGACCATACTAACCCTAACCAACAAGACATCAATAGTACCTTAAGTACTTCAAATCCACGGCAACATTTCATGCCATAGTCATCAACCAAAATGACATATATATGTCAAACTCATCAATTAAACATTAAACAGAGTCCACCTATACATGCCATTATAACCACTACCAAAGCATCAAAATCTACCGATAAAAAAATTGATGGATAGTGTGATGGATCTCCAACTAGCTTCCAACCCGATCGAGCTTCTGATAATCTGTAAAGTAAAGGAAAAATAACTATGTAAGTAATGTATGCTTAGTAAGCTCGTATAAACTTTAAGCATAGAATTCCAGTTCAATAATAAAATTTATAGAATAAACATAAATCTATGCCAATGCCATAAGATTCATAAATCGATATGAACAACAACTCGCGAATGAGTAAGTTCATTAATGTCACATAAATCTATCATTCATAACGTGATATGATTTTAAGGGACTTAATAGATAATCAACAACCTTTCTATAAGATTTTACGCTTTTCAATTTACTCTCTTTTCATTCTGTTCCCAATGCTTATCATAAGTCTAAACAATATTATCAATTCCCAACTTAGTGTATTTATCCATGATATAGATATATTCATCCATAGCATACGCAATTTGCTCACATATAAATACATCATTTATCACATTAAACTTTTTATAACATCATAATACATCCCAATTACGTACTTACCATTTCATTCCCTTTTCTTACCCATTTCATATGCATTGTACAACTATAATCATAAATATCAATCATATCCACAAGCTTGGCATAAGCCTAAGCACATCAACAACACATGTTAGTTCATTTAGACATGATTCATATGAATTTGACATGGATAACCATTATATCTGAGCATGATTCAATTGGATTTATCATCCATCTCGACATAACATACTTTTCAAATTCATTAAACAGATTACCTTACCGAGATTTTCCATTCGAAGAATAACTTACGGGTAAGAGTACATCGTCAGATAGATCGAACACACCAGACATAACCTCACAAGAGTTAATCCAACCGAAATATGCCAAACAAAAGCTCATAAGAGCTAGTCCACTCGAAACACGCCAAACAGAAAGTATAACACGAGAGTTCAGAACAAATGCTGAACCTTGATTTAGTCGGGTAATATTCAAATATCTCCCTCCAATACCATCTCCACTCCAAACCCCAGTAATACACCAAAACACGAATGTACTCTATCCTACGTTCAATTCAAACCGAGCATTAAATTCAATATTATAACTCAGATAATGATTCATTTCCAAAAATGGAATATATATAATATCATGTAGTACCAATCATCTATTTATATAAATATTAAATTTTTACCATACAAACTTACTTGACTAAATTGCAGAAATGTCAACGTATAGGGGCATTTTGGTAAATTTCCATTCTCCTCGATTTTCCACTCAATCTTGATCTAAATTAATAATTTCATTCAATCTATTAATTTAGAAAGTAAGACAATGTATTTTATGCAATTTAGTAACTTTTGAATTTTTTATAAAATTGACTCTAAAGTTTTACTTTTATTCAATTTCATCTCTGAGCATAAAACATGCAAATTAACCATTTTTACCCAAAATTGAGCCTAGCAGAATACTCATTGCATCTAATACAATCCATTATTGCAACAATTTCACGTCAAAACCTTGTACTTTTACTATTTTAACAATTTAGTCCCTAATCAAAAATTCATCAAAAATTACTTAATAAAATACTTTTAAATAACAACTAATATCTCAAATTCATCATTTAACATCTAAAATCACAAGGTTCATCAATGGCAACATTCAAAATCGAAGGTACGGGATAGCTGGACCTAGTTGCAATGATCTCAAAAATATAAAAATTATTAAGAACGGGGCTAAAATGGACTTACATGCATACAGGGAAGCTTGGCCGAAGCTTGAAAGTCTAACAATGGCTTTCTTCTTTCTCAATTTTGGCAAAACATTTAAAAGGGAAAGGTGATTTATTTAGTTTATTTTATTACCTTATAATTTGTTTTTTAGTTAATAAAACATATATATTTTCATAATAAGACAAAGCCAACTGCTCACTCATATATATAATATGGTATATTTATGCGTTAGTCCATGAATTTAATTTTTCATAGAAATTAAAACATCTTTAGTTCGTAGAATTAAATTTTCACACCTTTTACGATTTAGTCCTTTTCACTTAATTAACTATCAAAACGTTGAAATTTCTCAACAAAACTTTAATACCACCTTAATGACACTCTGAAAATATTTATAAAAATATTTACAGCTCGGTTTACAGAATGAGGTCCTGATACCTTATTTTCTAAAATCACTTTATTTTAGAGTCTTACCACTTGAACTTAATTAATCATTCAAATAGCATAAATTACCATATCAAAAACCTTTTTAAAACGATATTCAACTCGTAAATATTAAATAATAATATTTACGAACTTACTTGTCAGATTTGGTGGCCCCGAAACCACTATTTCTGGCACCACTAAAAAATAGGTTGTTACAGTATCGCAGATCATGTCTCAGACCGTGTGAAACCTACATCTAGAAAAAATAATGACACACGGTCGTGTGATAGCCCATGTCCTAGGTCATGTTCTTCACAATTTACCCCTAAAAAGAGCCATTTCAAACCCAATTACCTAAACATCAAGCCAACCCATGCCTACATGTATTCATATGAACAAAACACAATCAAACACACTCCATAACATAACAATTGAACTTTTCTATAAGATCTAACCAATATGCCAACAAAAGGCACCACAATCACAAATCAACCATGATCTTATTTAACATTACAAGTTCAATCATTTAGCATATTTTAAATTACTAAATGACCATATCAAAAACATATTAATCAACCATTATTTTCCTTAATTACTAAACACTCCAAATTTACGCTTTATTACAAGCCATAAAAAAAGGCATAAAACACAAATGAACTTAGCACAAATAAAAAATAACCAATTTACCAAGACAACACCTAAGCCCTATTACATGTCATTTATAACCTTAAACCAAAGCAACAAAGAACTAGCAAAATGATAGTTGGATAGTGTGATTGTGCTCCGATGAGCTTTTCGATAATCTAAAAAGAAAGAAAACAACGGACGTAGGCAAATTAATGCTTAGTAAGCTCGTATATAACGGAAACTAAACTTATCGAATTTGAACCATTTTGTACATTTCATACATAATCTCATTAACAAGCTTATGAATTCATTTGTTTCCTATACACACAACAAATCTCATAAATTAGTACATTCACATATATACATGAAACTTGAGCATACTATAGCAAAATCATTCAAATAGCATATTTACCAATCAATTCATCCAACTCATATTCAAATGGTAAATCGCATTCCATTTTATTATACCATGTTCAATTTCTCCTTCCAAATCATTGATTCCATGTAGCTAATGCATATATTCTTTTCATTTTACACATATAAGAACTTAAAACATATCATATAATGTTCATAAATAACAATTGCAATTCAATTACCCCTCTCAATCTATAATGTTTCACACATTCCCTTCAAAGCTTGATACCATATAACCATTTCAAGTATTTCCCTTCTCACAACATTATTCAACAATTTCCAAGTCAGTAAACATTTAAACATTCAGATATTCAAAGTTCATGATCTACTTACTCCAGTAAAACATTTTCGTATCAAATAACCCTATTTTTTTCTAATGAATCTTTGTAAAAGTTTTCAATACATAAGTCTAGAAACAGATGATGCTCGTAAGAGCTAATCAGATACAGAATAAAAGTATGGCCTTGCACTACTGCTTCCCTTGTGATCTCAAATTTTAGTATCACTTGGAAATGCCTCTTGTGGTCTCGAATTTAAAACATTCTCTATTTGCCCCACTTGATTCCAAGAGCTCAGAGACACGCAACCTAACTCTAAATTACAGCATTATTCTTGGCCATATATTCCTTCAGCAAGGCTTCAGTAGATGATGATGATGATGATGATGATGATGATGAAACTGATGCCTAACCTTGTTGGACATTTTGCCTCAGCATAGGTTGAGTATAACTAGGCAGTGCATTGATGGCATTTTGTCTTGTCATATTGTTAAAATTCCCCAGACCTTAATTATTCCAACTAAGGTTCAGATATTGTTTCCACGCAGGATTATACGTGTTGGAATAGGGGTTATTGTTCCAGTTGAAATTACCCATGTAGCACACGGATGCTAGATTTGATGGGCATTCATCCAACACATGATCTTCACCACAATAAACACACGATAGTTCAGCTGATTTTATCTCTTGGACTGTACTAGGCCTTTTTCTTATTTTAATCATATTAGCCAAAGAAGATACATGGGCTGTCAATGAAGTGATTGCGTCCAGTTTCATAGTACCAACAGCTCTCTTACCCGTCCCAACTCTTGTGGTAGGATATTGATAATCATTATTGGCAATCTTTTCCAAAATCTCATATGCTACTGTTCCTGATGGTAAAACGTTCAATCATGCTCTCGCACGATCTCTTAAAGAATATGGAAACAGCGTCAGCCGCAGAACGTTTTTATGAACACCCTATTGCCTAAATGTGTCACAAATCTCAAGAAAAAGTAATAAATGTAGTCTTGGATCTTCAGTAGGCAGTCCACCAAACTATCCTACTGTTTGCAACATTTGAAACATTACCGGTTTCAGCTCAAACTACTAACCTGTATTTGTTGTCTGACTATCCTTGGATTTAGGTCATCCAAAATTGGCACAACATATTCTCAGATTTGTCTATCTCAATCATCTATCACCCCTCAAACATGAGGATTAGCGCCTTGACCATTCAAATTATCATTTAGACCAGTTATCACCCTACGAACATGAGGATTAGCATCTAGACCATTTGAATTATCATTGAGGCTAGTATTATTCTCGTTCCTAGCTATTTTTCGGAGTTCTTTCCACCTTCTTCGTAAAGTTCTTTCAATCTCTGAGTCAAAAGGATATTCTTTGTTAGCAGGAATGCGTTTTCTCATGCACTGATGGCAAACATGTAGAAATTAATGTAACCTATGTTAAATAAAACTAACAGAATTAAGTAAAATAACTAAATCAAATTACACTAAATTGCTGATCCCCAACAACAGTGCCAAAAACTTGTCACATGTGAATATGATATGTGAATTGTGCAAGTATGGAATGACAGAAATGTGCAAGTGTACACAATTGCAACAAGTAATAAAGTGACAAGTAAATGTCGAGTTACCGTACCCACAGGGACTATGAAAGAAAAATATTTATGAAATGTAAATCAAACACTTTGGTGATGGGAAAATATTTTGTTTTGAAGAAGTGATTTAAAAACTAAAAATTAACTAAGTGATAGAAACGTAAAAATTCCAAAGCACGATTTAAAAAAGAGGAGTTTTAATCAATATGACATAATTGTGCTAGATCAATTACATTCCTTAAATTAGAATTACTAAACCCATGTTCATGTTGTTACAAATATTTTCACGGCAACTTGGTAATTTGTTAACTACGCAAATACATACTTACTAAATTAACCAATCTCTTGATCATTTTTCAATGCCAATTCAAACAATTAATCAATCTTCTTAAGCACATATAAGATTAAGTGAGGTAACAATATATTTCTATATTGAAGCGGTTTAATCACAATAATCTTGCAAGTTTTACAAGGCTAATGTACCGCTTAATACTGTCATTAATTTAACCTTTAGCTACCTTAGAAGATTAAACATGCACCAATTAAATATTGTGTTAATTAATTATAATTTTAATACGTTTAATAATTAATTCATTCTTTACCTTACATTTTATAATGCAATTTTAACATAAGCATGGTTTTATTTAATTTAACAACTCACCATGGCCTATCACAACACAAACATGATTTTAATAATTCAAGTGGATAGAATGCAATCAATCTAACATGAATTAATTTAAGTCATGTTAATTAGAACAAGAACAAGAAAATGATTATTCTTATTCATGATCACAACATAAAGAAGAAAATTAAATAGAAGGGAACTAGGAAGCAAATCTAGTATTTCTCTGAAACCAGGCTAGTGCGTTCCTCTTCTTCTCTGCTCGTTGTGTTGAATTGAGGCTTCTATGAAAAATTGAATGATGCTATTCCAAGGTGGAAGAAGGCTCTTTTTCAAGAGGGAAATCGGCAAGGGGAATGGGAAAATAAGGAAGGGAATGGAAGAGAGAAAAGAAAGTGAAAGAGAGAGATATGTGGGAAATAAAGGGTGTGTTGAATGAGGTAGCAAATGTGGGTATTTATAGGTGTGAATGGTTACTAAGAATAGAAAATAATTAGCAGCCACACACTCTTACTTGGCCAGACATACAACAAGCAAGTTTGATTGTTTTAAACTTACTATTTTAACCTAGGGGCAAAGATTTGAAGGCACGAAAAGTGGAGGGGTTTGAATGGAGTTTAGGGAAAATTTGATGGTTGTTTTGCAAGCATAAAAATCAGAAAAGAATCAACTGATTGGGTCAGCTTATTGGAGGGTTTTGGGATATTATTTTCTTGGTGGATCAATCTTCTCTTCTTAGCATACTGGGCCACTTTCTCCTTCAGGCTTTGTATTAAATTTTAACCCAATTAAATTTGGATAAAAATTAAATATAAATTATATAAAATAATCACAATTTCGACCTTCCTTGGCTGAAAAAATATTTAGCTTTCTCTTGGTTCACTCGATGCAAAAATTTCTTCAACAGTTCAAGCCCTTCAAGGTGTCTGCCAAGCCAATTTTCACCTTTTATGCAAAACTGTCGAAAATAAACAAATTTTGTGAAAATTAATTATAAAAATAATTAAAATTCAATATGTTAATAATTTAAGTGAAAGTTAATTATTTTATAATTAAAGTGTGAATTTCAACAAAATTTACTATGAAACTGAATGAATTAGGGCTCAAAAGGTGCTAAAAAATTCTATATATTTTTGTGTTTTCATACCCCCAAACTTAATTCATTGCTCATCTCGAGTAATGCACAAATTTAAAAGAGGAAGTGCTTGAAATCATCATTCAAAAATGTCTTTAGAATACATTTCCAATGTAATTATGAGTTTAGTGTAACTATGCTCAAGAACAAGAATTTTGAAATTATGCAACTCAAATATACATATTGTTCGAATTATTCTCAATTGTTATTATGTTAATAAGAATAGACTAAATGTTTTCTTAATAAAGACATACTAATTCTTACCACTAAATTTTTTCTCTTATTTAAGACTAAACTATAATCACTAAGTTTAACTTATGTCTTCATATGTTAAACTTAGCAATTTCTCTACACTAATGTAGGTAACATAGAAATCGTAATCGAAAGGTCTTTTAAATAGGTTGTAACATGGCTAGGCTAGGGGTAGGTAAAAGATAGATAAATTTAAGCTAAAAACCCTAGACTCAGCTTGCATTGAACCTTCAGAATAAGTATCTTCAATACACCAAATCATTTTTCTTTCACATTCTCTTTTGTACATCTAATTATTTCGAGTACATATGCTCTTTCTTATTATTCTTCTCTTTTTTTTAGAATACGAGCATTTTACTATATATACTACAATTTTTTGAGCATTTGATACTTCTTTTCAACTCCCCCAAATTTATTTTCAAAGAATATTCTAAATAGATTGATTCTAGTGCTTGGGTCAATTTAAAGATAATTATGAAAGAAGCGATGGCTAAATATTGCAAAGGTTTAAATAAAATTAGGCCATATAGTCTCAAATTTGGGTTTCAAGCGATAAAAATTCATTAAGGTTGGCTTGAAAGGCTCAAACAGTCCAAACAAAAGTTTGCCTAAATCATTTTCAAAATTTCATGCTTCCTAGGATTTCGCCTCAAGAAATTACTAAGTCAATTCTAGAGACTTAAACTTTCATGCATGTCTAGCTTTCCTGAAGAAAAAAAATTATGGTATGATTTGCAAACTTTATTAAGAGTAATATTATGTCATAGTTCAGCTAACATAGTAATTATTGAGATAATAGAACTTTATTTATACTAGAAGTTAGCATAATTAACAAAAATTCAAATTTTTAACAAAATATAACTTAATCATAATTATAAGAATAATGTATCTTGAAGAACAATTTTAATTTTTGGTCCCCCTACTTAAGATGAACAATGTCTGCATTGTTCAAAACAATAGGTAGAATGAGAATATAGAAGTGAATAGATACTGGACACCAGGTAAGACCCTAGGAAAAAGAGGTGAGTCAAGTTTGATTGCTTAAATACCAAACTTTACCAACACAAATCCAATCCTAGACATGTACATGTCTACTGCCACACTTCTTATTTTGCAATTTGTTCAATTTTATTGATGATTCCCAACTTTTATTTTATTATGTGAGAAATAAAAATCCTAATAGAACCTAATCCTAAAAAATTTAAATATCCTAATAAAGAAAATAAAATAAAGTAAAAATTCCCCCTTTTTATTTATTTGTAGATCCCTCAGAATTTGACTTGTCTTTTGCTCCATCGTCTTTGTTTTTGCATGAATCGCTTCGTTTCCTCTTTGATGTTGGGCTCCATGGTTCAAATATAAAATTTGGAAACTCAGGTACAAAAATAAATGGGTCATGAATTATTTTCGTAAAAGCACTTCTCATTTAGTCATCCCGTATTTTTGAATATCTCTAATAAGCTTGTTGCTGCCACTGCATATGTTGCATTAGGTCCATCAACTTTGACAGCTCGCCATGAAGATCTAGGCGAGGTGAATGAGTTTTGAATGTTGAGGTCACCATGTCAAGTTTGTTTATTAGTTCAATTGGTTCTTCCTTATCAGGGATTTCAGCTGACTGCACTGGTTCGATCTATGTGGGATCTTCTTCTTCTTCTTTGGGATCCTCGCTCAATTTAACTCGTTGCTACAGAACAAAATATTCGGTTACTCGGTAGAGGTCTCAATCTATGATTGTGCCTTGGTTATAACATGTCTTCTTTATGTTTGTGAGAATTTTAGCTTTTAAGCACAGAATTTTTATCGTAAAGGGAAATTATGATGATCCAGAACGTCTGGCGGCACAGTTCTGAATTTCCCTTAGAATGATTTTTCCCAAATCAACGGTCTTTGCCATTAAAATCGAGTATAACAAGACCATTCACTCTAATGAAATTGTGGTCCCATGTGAAATAGGCATAAGGCTAAATCAAATGAAAGAAAACCATACATTCACTAGTGGTGTCAAATATTCTCTACGACAACTGTGAGTTCCATTCTTTGACACAGTCCACTTAGAACCTAGAACTGTACGTTCCTTGAGAATTTCTTGCAATTTTTTGGCCTCAATATTTTTCATTAAGGAATAATATTCATCGTCTTCAAAATCAGGTAAATCAAAGTCGCAAAAAAATCACAAATTAACTCTTCATTTGCACTTAGGCTTTTCTTACAAAATACTTCCCAATTTAAAGTTTCAGCAACCTTTCTAATGCTCGCCATGAAATTACTGCAATTTCTTTCTTTCAGTGTAAAGCCTTTTTCTGGGAGCATTTGTTTATTTTTTAAAATATTGTCATATCTTGCTTTGGCTTCTTCACACTGGAATTTCTTTTATGATTCTTCAACTTGGAAAGAGGCACGAGTTCTTTTGCGAGGCATGATTAACCTGGACATAAGATGGAACAAATATTTTCTCCCAAAATTCAATTTGTATTAAATATTAATAATTTAATAAATTGAAAATTCAAATAATTAAATAAAATTTAAATTTAGGAGAAAGTTTTTCTTACCACATTTGTATAAAAATTGCAACCTCAAAAATAAAATTAATACGGAGCTACACCAACTCATATATTAATTTATCAGTTGCTAATACTTTATTTATTTAAATAAAATATCTTAAATAAAATATTAAAGAAATTCTAATCCTATATAAAGTTGATAACAATTAATATATATTACATAAAATGTAATTATATATTAGTTATTATCATCTTATTTATTAAAAATAAATTAAAATTTTATTTTAGTTGCTTTTAAAGATATTTACAAAAGAGACATTAATTTCAATATTTACAAAAAGAACAACCAAATTTTGCACATAATTATATTAAGTACCTAAACTTAAAGAAAATTTGAAAATTGAGTTGTAATTAAAACTTGGATCAAAATTGACCCTTTTCTTTGCAAAATTAAAAATTTATTTTGCCATTTAGGAAATAATTTCTCGAAAGATTATGTTAAAATCAATTCTCAGGAAAGATTGGAAGGGTCACAAGTAGTCCAGCTTAAGGTACAATCTCCTAGACAGAATTTAATTTAACATACTAATCCAGAAAATATACCTTAAGTCATTTATTTAAAAGAAAACGAGAAAAATTAAGTATCCGATAAAATGAACGAGACTTTCTCTTGTTCAATTTTATCCCCCCAATAATGTTTTAAGCACTGAGCATTAACTCAAGAATTACCTCCCTTACCTTGAAGTTCGACAACTCCGTATGGAAAAACTAATGAATAGTAAATAGAACGCACCAATGTGATTTCAACTTACTTGGAAAAAACCTTAATCTAGATTTGAATAACAAAACTTACTGACCTGTTTCAAATTCTTGAACTCAGATGTGCTTATCATGCCATCTCTTTAATCCCTCATTGAATAACTTGGCATTTTCATATGAGAAAGTTCGAAATTCTTCTAACTCGTTAAGTTGAAGCATCTGTTTCACTTTGGCAAGCTTAAGATCCAAATTGAGCTATTGGAGAGCCTAGTAAGCTTTATGTTCTAACCCCAAGGGCAAATGGTAGGCTTTCCCAAACACCAGCCGATAAGGAGACATCCTTAAAGGTGTTTTGTATGTTGTCCTATAGGCCCATAAAGCGTCATCTAGTCTTTTGAACCAATCTTGTCAGTTTGGAAAAACTACATTCTCGAGTATACCTTTTATCTATTTGTTTGCCAGTTCAGCATGCCTATTCATTTGCGAATGGTAGTTGTGGCACTCCATGTTTGTCAAGTAATCATTTCAACCATTTGTTCACAAAATGGGACCTTTCATCAATGATGATGGCCCTAAGAGTACCAAACCTTGTGAACACATGCTTCTACAAAAACTTCATCACAACCTTTGCACCGTTCGTCAGATATGCCTCGGCCTCAACCCACTTAATACGTGGTCTACTTCTACCAATATATACTTGTGACCAAAAGATGGAGGGAAAGGACCAAGAAAGTCAATACCCCAAACATCGAATAATTTTTCGTCAATAATTTTTGTTCAGGGCATCTCATTTCTGTTGGTGATGTTTTCAACCCTCTAGCATTGATCACAACTCTTTACGTAGGCGTACGCATCTTTGATTAGCATTGGCCAAAAGAATCTAGCTTGCAATACTTTGGTTGCAATACATGTACCTCTAAAGTGTCCCCCACTTGGAGCTGTGTGACAATGATATAAGATCTTATGTACCTCATTTTCTGCCACGCATCTCTTGATCATTTGATCTGCATAATTTTTGAACAAATATGGCTCTTCCCAGAAATAGTATTTCACATCATGAAGAAACTTTTTCTTTTGTTGATACGCCTTATCAATCGGCATCAAACCACAAGCTAAATAGTTAGCAAAATCAACAAACCAAGGGGTATTATGGACATGATTTACCTTAAGTATGTGCTCATCTAAAAATGTCTCCTGAATGGGTAAAAATGGAGAATTTCCATCTTGCGGCTCCAATCTAAATAAGTGATCTGCCACTTGATTTTCTACCCCTTTTCGATCTTGAATTTCTAGATCGAACTCTTGGAATAGAAGTGTCCATCAGATCAATCTCGGCTTAACATCTTTCTTGGCAAGTAAATACTTAATTGTAGAATGATTCGTATAGACAGTCACTTTGGTGCCTATAAGATAAGATCGAAACTTGTCAAAAGCAAATATAATAACAAGTAACTCTTTCTCTGTTACCGTATAATTCAATTAAGCTACCATCAGAGTCTGACTTGCGTAGTAGATGGGATGAAAAACTTTGTTCCTTTGCTAGCCCATCACAGCTCCTATTGTGATGTCACTTGTATCACACATCAACTCAAATGGAAAATCCCAATCTGATGTGACTATAATGGGTGCCGAAACTAATCGATTCTTCAGATCATTAAACACTTTCAAACATTCTTTATCAAAGTTCAATATCATGTCTTTCTCCAATAATTTGCATAAGGGTTTAGCAATTTTGGAGAGGTCCTTGATAAATCTTTGATAGAATCTGGCATGTCCCAAAAAGCTCCAAACACCCTTTACAGATGATAGAGGTGGGAGTTTCTCAATAACAACTACCTTTGCTTTATCTACCTCGATTCCATGTCTCGTCATTCGGTGCCCCAGAACAATACATTCTCGTACCATGAAATGACACTTTTCACAGTTGAGTACGAGGTTTGTTTCTTCACATTACCTTAGTACCTTGGCTAGATAGGCTAAGCAACCATCATAAGTGCCTCCAAACACTGAAAAATCATCCATAAGAACTTCCAAATACTTCTCAGCCATGTCAGTAAAAATAGCCATCACACATCTTTGAAATGTAGTAGGTACATTACATAAACCAAATGGCATGCGTCTAAATGCAACTATACTGTACGGGCATGTGAATTTTTTTTTGTTCATCCTCTGGTGCTACTGCGATCTGATTGTATCCTAAGTATCCATCAAGAAAATAGTAATAGTCTCACCCCGCGAGTCGGTATTAGCTCGTTATTCTCGTTCTAAACGACTGTAATACCTCCTTTCTTTGGCACACACTGGACTGAACTTACCCATGAACTATCAAAGATAGGGTAAATTATACCTGCATCTAACCATTTTATGATCTCTTTCTTTACCACATCCTTCATAATAGGGTTTAGTCTTCATTGTCCATCAATCGTTCCTTTCTCGCCATCTTCTAAGATGATTTTATGCATGCAAATAGATGGGCTAATACCACATATATCGATTATGGTCTATCCGATATAGACTTCTTGAATTGTTTCAAAACTAAAATGAGTTTCTCTTCCTACTCTTCAGTTAACTCTGCTGAAACAATTACAGACAAAATAACAAAGTCTACTTCAAAGTCTAAAATAACAAAGTCAGTAAGAAAATTAAATTTGTCTACACTTACCAATATATCCTTTATTTTTCCTTCTGGATGAGCTAAAGATCAATATGCTAATTGAAATGTAACTATAGTAGGTCTAACTTCACCTATCACTAACTTCCTAAATATAGACATGGGCATCAAGTTGATGCTTACACCCAAACAACATAACGTCTCACCATAATAAGTTGCTCCAATATTGCAAGGTATGGTAAAACATCCAGGGTCCTTCATCTTTGGGGTAGTTTATTTTGAAGGTATACACTGCATTCCTTCGTCAGAGCCACCGTCTCAAATTCTCCAAGTCTTCATTTATTGGTCAAGATATCCTTCATGAATTTAACGTAGTTTGACATTTGCTTAAGTGCTTCTACCAATGAGATGTTGATATGAAGTTGCTCAAATACATTTAGAAATTTCTTGAACTAGACTTCCTGTTACTGCTTCTGAAGTCTTTGAGGGTAGTGATGTGTGCTCGTAATCACGAGTTCAGTTACAATACGCTAGTTTTGCCGATCCTCTAATTATGTATCGTCTCGATTTAGCTTTCAAGGTGAAATTGTGAATAATGGAAACTTGGTAGATGAAAATGACTAAAAGTAGGTTGGATGGATGAATTGTACGAATCAAACACTTAGCAATGAAACAACGATATGAGAGACCGTGACAGGATTTCTATAAAGTGAAATAACAAATAAGTCTTTGAAGAACAGGAAGTAAACCGTGACCTGCTATTTAACAAAGTAAGACAATCAAATTTTGTTGACATATAGTTGGAACAAAGCCATCAATGTCCAAATCATCTTGCAATTTAATGTTATTTGAATCAACACGAAACAAATCATGAGAGAAACATTTTAAAACACTATTTGAGACAAAATCAACAACTTTATTCGACGAATAACAACAAAATAGGTTATTGTAAAGAATTTTTTTAGATCAAAAAAATTAGCAAACTTGTCAATGAAATTTAAAGAATATCAATTTGATTGAATCTCAAGAGGTTCCTTACCTTCCTTACCTTCAAAGATTTGATGAATATTTTTACTCTCTAAATTACCTTTTTCAATCAATTGGAATCATCTCTCGTCGAGAAGGTAATGAAGTTGGAACTCGTCTATGGGTGGAGTTTTATAAATCTGAAATGAAGAGAAATCAAAAGGAAAACTGAGATGTGGGTTAGTAAAAACAGTCTTCACCTTTGTTTGAATACTCTCTTCTTTTTCACTCGTTTCTTTTTCAATCTCATTTTCAAACTCTCTTTCTTTTTCCACACTCTCTTTATTTTTGAAAACTCACTCTTACTCTTCATTTCACTTTCTTTTTCAACAATGTCACTCATTTCATTCACATTTTCTTTTATTTCTTCAATCCCAATGAAACATTCATCTTTCACATTTTCTTTTTTTTTTCGCTCTCCTTTTCCTCTTTTTCAATTTATTTTTATTTTTCATTCTCAAACTCTTTTTCAAGGTTCTTTTCCCGTTGGCATTCTTTTTCTTTCTCTGTAACATCCCAATTTTGGGCCTAGTCAGAACAGTGGTTTCAGGACCACAAATTCGATGAGGAAAAATTTATTTTTCTTATATTCTTATGGTCTATGATTTCTCGGAATGATTTTGTGAAAATTTTGTTCAAAAATTTCGACGTTTGGGCACTAAATTTAGTCAAAAAGACTAAATTGTAAAAAGTGTAAAAGTTGAGTTCTACATGTTAGAGGTGTCCAATTGTTATGAAACTTTAAATTGGAGGTCCTTCTATGGTAATTAGACCATTGGTTAAGTTGGTAGACAAAAATGGACATGAGATAAGTGAAATAGGAAATTTTTAAGTTAGGGGCAATTTGGTAATTTAGTAATAAAAAGAATTAAAAAGGGAAAAAGATGGCAAAATGTGCTCATCTTCTCCATGGTGAACGAAATCAGCAAGGGGGAAGCCATATTTAGGGTTTTCAAGCTTCCAAGCTCTATAGTAAGTGATTCCAAGCCCCGTTTTTTATGTTCTTTGCGTTTTTGGAGTCCCGGTAACTTGATTTAGCTTATTCTAACAATAATTCAACCTAGTGTTCATATTTGGAAAAATACCCATAGGTGAAATGTGTTTACTTTGATGTTTTATGCTAGCTGATTTTAAGTGAAAACGAGATAATTAATTAATTTTTAGTGATGAGAGTTCAGGACTGTCGAACAATGAAACCAGGGAGAATTTAACTAATAAACTGTACTAATCGGCCAACCCAAAAATTCTGAAAATTTTATGGTAAGAAGATATATGAGTCTAGTTTTGGGAAAAATTTACGGATCTAAATTTTGAGTTTTGTAACTCGAGTTATAATTAATTTAGTGACTGCTGTGCAGGTGGACAGCTTTATTGTGAATAGTGAAATAAATTATTTTGATTTGTTTACGTAATCAGAAATTTTTAATGTTCTCGGCTTGGACCCAAACCGTTTCTATTGCATGTTTTAAGGTCTCGAGGATCCTTTTTAGGGACATATTGAATGAACGTGAGAGAATTAATTTTAAAGGCGAAATTTTTATGCTTCGAATTAGTAAGTTAAGTTAGGTAACACCTCGTGCTTGACTCCGACAACGGTCTCGGGTAAAGGGTCTTACATTTGTTGGTATCAAAGCAGGTTTAGTCGGTTCTCAGAATATTCAGTATGAATAAGAGTCTAGCTATACATACCATACTTGTATTTTGATAGTGTGACGACTCCTGACGATTTTAAAATGTTTTTCTTTTATTGTTATGGATCCTGAAAGAGCTAGTACAGATGATGTAGAAAGTATGCGCCCGCTCCCGCAGAAGTGACGGTTTCACCAGATGGTAGTGAAAGGCCCGTTACAGTTAGTCAGGGAGGAAGGGCTCAAAAAGCCTTCTTCCAAGCTATGAATGAATGGTTTGCCGAGTTCGTTCGTACGAATCCGACCTCCACCCCTCATGATTTTTAGATTCCCCATGTAGCTCCCCAGTTACAGGTACAGGTACAGTTATAAGAGAAAGGCCACCAGTTGATAAGATCAGAAAACAAGGGCTGAAGAGTTTCGGGCTACTCAAGATTATGATGCAGAGAGAGCATAATTTTGGCTTGAGAATACTATCAGATTATTTGATGAGTTATCTTGTACACCTGAGGAATGTGTGAGGTGTATTGTCTCACTCCTTAGAGATTCAGCCTATCATTGGTGGAAGACTCTTGTGTCAGTTGTACCGAGCGAGAGAGTTACTTGGGATTTCTTTCAAGAGGAGTTCCGTAAAAAGTATATCAGTCAGAGGTTTATTGACTAGAAAAGAAAAGAGTTCATTGAGTTAAAGCAGGGTAAGATGACTGTTACTGAGTATGAACGTGAATTTGTCAGACTCTGCAAGTATGCTCGAGAGTGTGTATCTATAGAAGCTATTATGTGTAAAAGATTTGAGGATGGGCTCAATGATAATATCCGACTGTCAGTTGGTGTTCTAAAGATAAAAGAGTTTGTTGTTCTAGTTGAGAGAGCCTGTAAGGCAGAGGAGTTTTTAAAAGAAAAAGAAAAGGGCAAAGCTGAAATTGAAGTTCAAGACTCAAGAAAAGGCGGATGAGTCGATAGTTCTCTTGCCATGATTTACATTATGTCCTTTCGAAATGTTTGAGAAAAGGGTATGAAGCTTATCTTGCTTTTGTATTGAATACTAAAGATCCAGAGTTGAAAATTGAATCAGTGCCAGTAGTTTGTGAGTTTTTCGATGTGTTTCCGAAAGAATTGCCAAGTTTGCCTCCTATTAGAGAAGTTGAATTTGGTATTGAGTTGATTCCAGGTACAACTCCTATTTATATTGCTCCTTATAGAATGGCTCCGATGGAATTGAAAGAATTGAAGGCTCAGTTGCAGGAATTAACTGATAAAGGTTTTGTAAGGCCTAGTTGTTTTCCGTGGGGTGCACCAGTGCTTTTTGTGAAAAAAGAAAGACGGTTCGATGAGGTTGTGTATAGATTATCAACAGCTAAACAAAGTGACAGTAAAAAAATAAATATCCACTGCTTAGAATTGATGATCTGTTTGACCAATTGAAGGGAGCCACAGTGTTCTCCAAGATAGATTTGAGATTCGATTACTATCAGTTACAGGTTAAAGAATCAGATGTTCCGAAGACTGTTTTTCGGACTAGGTATGGTCACTATGAGTTTCTTGTTATGCCATTTGGTTTCACTAATGCTCCTACCATATTCATGGATTTAATGAGCCGAACCTTTCGACCGTACTTGGACAAGTTTGTAGTTGTTTTTATTGATGATATTCTAATTTATTCTCCTGATGAGACTGAACATGCCGAACATTTGAGAACAGTTTTACAGATTTTGAAAGATAATCAGTTGTATGTCAAGTTTAGCAAAAGTTAGTTCTGGCTTCAAGAAGTCGGATTCCTTGGTTACATTGTCTCAGGTGATGGTATTAAAGTTGATCCGAGTAAAATTTTAGCAATTGTTGAGTGGAAATCACCCAAGAATGTATCAGAGGTTAGAAGTTTTCTTGGACTAGCTGGTTATTACAGACGAGTTGTAAAGGGATTTTCCATGATAGTTACCCCGTTGACAATACTGTTTCAGAAAGATGTCAAGTTTGAATGGACTGAGAAGTGTCAACAGAGTTTTGACAAGTTAAAGGCATTGTTGACTGAAGCTCCTGTTTTAGTACAGCCAGAACCAGGTAAAGAATTTGTAATTTACAGTGATGTATCCTTGAATGGATTGGGTTGTGTACTTATGCAGGAAGGTAAAGTAATAGCATATGCTTCCAGACAATTAAAGCCACATGAGAAAAATTACCCAACGCATGATTTAGAGCTAGCTGCCATTGTATTTGTGTTGAAGAGCTAGAGACATCACTTGTACAGTGAGAAGTTCTGAATATTCACCGACCATAAAAGTTTGAAATACTTGATGACTCAGAAAGATTTGACCTTGAGGCAAAGAAGATGACTAAAGTTGATTAAAAAATATGAGTTAGTGATCGACTACCACCCGAGTAAGGCAAATGTTGTTGCTAATGCCTTGAGTAGAAAATCTTTATTTGCATTGAGAGCTTTGAATACCAGTTTGGCTTTATATGATGATGGTTCCATTTTAGCTGAGTTGATGGCTACATCGATGTTTCTCGAAGAAATTTATGAAGCTCAAAAAAATGACAGTGAGTTGCAAGCTAAAAGAACTCAATGTGAGTCTGATTTTCAGATCGGGTCTGATGGTTGTTTGATGTTTAGAGACAAAGTATGTGTGCCAAAGAATAATGAGCTTATTCGGAAGATCTTACAAGAAGCACATAGCAGTTCTTTGTCTGTTCATCCAGGTAGTACAAAGATGTATAATGATCTGAAGAAAATGTCTTGGTGGGTGAATGAATGAAAAGATATTTTTAATTTGTTTCTAGATGCTTGATCTGTCAGCAGGTAAAGGCCGAACATCAGGTACCTTCAGGTTTATTACAGCCTGTGTTAGTTCCTGAGTGGAAATGGGACTGAGTTACTATGGATTTTGTAGCAGGGTTGTCGTTGACACCGAAAAAGAAAGATACAGTATGGGTTGTGATTGATAAGTTAACGAAGTCAGCTCATTTTATTACGATTCGTATGGATTATTCACTTGACAAGTTGGATGAATTGTATGTTTCAGACATAGTCAGATTACATGGAATACCGTTATCGATTATCTCAGATAGAGTTCCAAGATTTACTTCACGATTTTGGAAGAAATTGCAGGAAGCTTTGGGTACAAAGTTGAACTTCAGTACAGCTTTCCATCCTCAGACCGATGGTCAATCAGAGAGAGTTATTCAGCTACTTGAAGATATGCTCAGATGTTGTGTTTTAGAATTTCAAGGAAGGTGGGAGAAATATTTGTCGTTGGTAGAGTTTGCCTATAATAATAGTTATCAGTCGAGTTTGAAGATGGAACCTTATAAAGCTTTTTATGGACGTAAGTGTCGTATGCCTTTGTATTGGATAGAGCTTAAGGAAAATCAGATTTGCGGGTTGATTTAGTCAAATAAAGGGAAGAGAAAGTAAAAGTTATTAGAGATTGTTTAAAAGCAACTTCAGACAGACAGAAGTCTTATGCAGATTTAAAAATAAAAGAGATTGAGTATCAAGTTGGTGACAAAGTGTTTTTGAAAGTATCCCCGTGGAAGAAAATTTTTTGATTTGTCAAGAAAGGCAAACTAAGTCCACGTTTCGTTGGACCGTTCAAGGTGACTGAAAGAATTGGGCCCTTAGCATATTGGTTAGCTTTGCCAACTGAGTTAGAGAAGATTCATAATGTATTCCATGTATCTATGTTATGTCGTTATCGTTCCGATCCGTCACATGTGATCTCACCGACAGAGGTTGAGATTCAGCCAGACATGACTTAAGTTGATGAACAGGTAAAAATTCTAGATAGAGAGATTAAGCAACTAAGGAACAAGAGTATTGCACTTGTGAAAGTATTATGGAATAGGCATGGAGTTGATGAGGCTACATGGGAGCCTAAAGAGACTATGTGAAAACAGTACCCAAATCTCTTTATAAGTAAGATTTTTGGGGACGAAAATCCTTAAAGAGGGGAGAAATGTAACATCTAGATTTTGGGCCTAGTCGGAACAGTGGTTTCGGGACCACAAATCCGATGAGAAAAAAATTATTTTTCTTATATTTTATGGTCTACGATTTCACGGAATGATTTTGTGAAAATTTCATTCAAAAATTTCGACGTTTGGGCACTCAATTTAGTCAAAAGGACTAAATTGTAAAAGTGAAAAAGTTGAGTTCTACATGTTAGAGGTGTCCAATTGTTATGAAACTTTAAATTGAAGGTCCTTATATGGTAATTAGACCATTGGTTAAGTTGGTAGACAAAAATGGACACGAGATAAGTGAAAAAGGAAATTTTTAAGTTAGGAACAATTTGGTAATTTAGTAATAAAAAGAATTAAAAAGGGAAAAAGATGGCAAAATGTGCTCATCTTCTCCATGGTTAACGAAATCAGCAAGGGGGAAGCCATATTTAGGGTTTTCAAGCTTCCAAACTCCATAGTAAGTGATTCCAAGCCCCGTTTTTAATGTTCTTTACGTTTCTAGAGTCCCGGTAACTTGATTTAGCTTATTCTAGCAATAATTTAACCTAGGGTTCATATTTGGAAAAATATCCATAGGTGAAATGTGTTTATTTTGATGTTTTATGGTAGAATATGAAGCTTGGAATTATGTTAAACAACTTTTGCTAGCCGATTTTAAGTGAAAACGAGTAAAACGACATAATCGGTGAAAATACCCAATGTTATAAGTAAGTGTTAGAGTGGGAATTTGATGTTACCATAGAAGGGAAAAATTTTCAGCGTGTCATAAAACATAAGAATAAGGGATCAAGTTTAATTTTCAAGCTTTGGGGCAAAAGTGTAATTATGCAAAAGTTTAGGGGCAAAATTGTAATTTTTCCAAAGTTTGAGTCAAGGATTGTTTTGATGAATGTGAGTATTAAATAACATAAATTTTCTATTATAGATCAAGAAGAACGAAATCCAGAGTTAGATCGGGGAAAGAAAAAGGTTGAAGACTAAAGTGCTAGATTTGATCATATTTTGTACCGAGGTAAGTTTACGGTAAATAAATGCAATATTTTGATAATTATTATTAATGCTGTTATTTTTCAGCAATTATGTATTTATTTCATGAAAATATCTAATGTTGACTTAAGTATGAGGTGACAGAGAATCAGTGATAAAAGCCCCGTTGAAACATTGGGAATGTATCGGATACAAATGTCATGGAATTAAGTGAATGAGGTCCCATGTAGGACCATGTCTGGGACATGGCATTGGCTTCATTGAGATTATGAGAGGTCCCATGTAAGACCATCTCTGGGACATGGCGTTGGCACCGAGATGAGAGGTCCCCCGTAAGACCATGTCTGAGACATGGCATGGGCACCGATATGAGAACTCCCATGTAAAACCATATCTGGGATATGCCATTGGCAGTACAGAAAACATCCCATGTAAGACTATGTCTGGGACATAGATTTTGGCATGTATTATCAGACAAGGGACCTGAGTATCCTTAGTATTCCAAGTGATTCAACGGGCTAGTAAATAGACCATGTTACATGAAAGTTTAGAAAAAAGCATAATAATAAATTCAGGTGAGTTATAAGGATTAAGAATATCTCAGTTATCAGTTGAGAAAGAAACTTCAGCAAGGGGGGAGTAAGTTATAATCATGAGTTATTTAAGTAAGCAAGTAAGTAAACAAGTAAGTGAGTAAGTAAAGAAGCGAGTAAAGATTCTAATGTTTGATGAACTTTATGAGTCTGATTATTTATGATAAATGTTGTTATTTAATTACTTGTAAACTTATTAAGCTTTATGCTTACTTTCTTTATTTTACTTATTTTTATAGTATCACCAAGTCAGTTCGAGGATCACAAGGACGTCGGAGTTCGTCTCACACTATCTACAGACATCTCGGTATTATGTGATTTCGAAACGTGTAAAGTTATGGCATGTATAGGGACTTAATCATTTTGAGTGTGTTCATATGATATGGCTAATGATTTGCTATTGAAATGGCTAATTAAAAACAAGTTTGGTATTATGGATGTTTAAATGTTGGTTAATACCAAGAAATTATAAAATAGTAAAAATTTGCAATGATACAGTTTTTGGACAGCAGCAGTGACGTAATTTTGAAAAATCACCAAAATTAGTAGGAAATTAATTATAGAGTTACTGAGATATATAATTAAATCTTATTGAGTCTATTTTCATATGTAAGAAACAATGCATGCAAAGAAATTTTATATTATGAGATATTTGAATTTTAGTGGGATAGGGTCAGAATGGTTTTGAAGTCCCTATTCTGACTTTATAAAATCATTAAAATTTTACAGAAATAATTAGGAGTTATAATTTATATTTATTGATTCCTTAGTGAGTCTATTTTAGTAGAAATAAGCATAAGTACCATATGAAGTCTATAAAATGAGATAATTAATTTTTAGTGATGAGAGGTCAGGACTGTCAAATAGTGAAAAAAGGGAGACTTTAACTAATAAACTGTACTAATCGGCCAACCCAAAAATTCTGAAAATTTTATGGTAATAATATATATGAGTCTAGTTTTGGGGAAAATTTACGGCTCTAAATTTTGAGTTTTTTAACTTGAGTTATAATTAATTTAGTGACTGCTGCGCAGGTGGACAGTTTTATTGTGAATAGTGAAATAAATTATTTTGATTTGTTTAAGTAATCGGAAAATTTTTAATGTTCCCGGCTTGGACCCGAACCGTTTCTATTGCATGTTTTAGGGTCTCGAGGATTCTTTTTCGGTACATATTGAATGAACGTGAGAGAATTAATTTTAAAGGTGAAATTTTTATGCTTCGAATTATTAAATTAAGTCAGGTAACGCCTCGTGCTCGACTCCGGCAACGGTCTCGGGTAAGGGGTGTTACATTCTCTTTTCTTTCAAGCTCTCTTTTTCTTTAAATTTCTTTTTCTCTCATTTCTTTTTTCATCTCTCAATTTCTTTTATTTTTCACTCATTTTCTCTCATTATCAACTCTTGTCTTTTTTTTCTAATTTCCTTTTCTCTCATTCTTTCGTTACAGGATGGGGTTAACATGAAAGAATCAGAATGAGAAGAATTTCGTTGCGTAAGACTAGAAGGATTTACATATGAGACACGATCAACTCTTTGTGATTGAACCTCCATGGATGAGTACTTTGGTGTAGTCGAAGAGATACTTGTGCCTTCTCATTTGTTACCTTAAAAGGCTTCAAACTCGTGGTTTGCGTTACTCTGACTTGAATTCCTCGATGAATAGGAATCAAGACATGGATCTCTTCTTCAGAAATCATAGGACGATTGACCCCTTGAAAATCTTGCTTCTATACGATCTAATTTGTTTTGTATTTTCTTGGCTTCAAATCACATAATCATTCTCATTTCTTTCAACAACATTTGCATTTCCAACTCAGAAATTTCTTGGGACATGATTTCAGCAAAGGATTAGAAAATAAAAGAAGAATTAAATAGAATTTGAACCTCACCAAATTAAAAATCCTTACAAATCCTCTCGGAAGAAAATAATTCACTCCGCTCGTGTTTCACTAAATTTTGGCTTTTTCTCGCACTTTTAATCTCACCACTCGTGCCTTTTTCCACTCAAGTTCTTCTCTAAGTTCTGGATCGAACTAGTTAGGACCTGATCAAAGAATATTTGCAACAGTTGATTAGCAACAAATGGTTGATATGTGGTAGGATAGGTTAAAAAAAGGAAAGGAAAAAGGTAACAATTTTTTTAATCAAAAGATTTTAGTAGTGTGACAACTTGTCAGAAAATATAAGATATACTCTAGGATATGAATCGATTTTTGTTTTCAACTTAAAAAAATTCACGAACTTTCATTTCGTATTTTTTTCAATTTTTTTTCTCTATTTTGAAACTTCAAATACGATACCTAGATTACATTTTCGTAGCTCTAATACCAAATGATGCGTGCTCGTAATCGTGAGTTTGATTACAATACGCTAGTTTTCTCGATCGTCTAATTCTGTATCGTCTCGATTTAGCATTCAAGGTGAAATTTTGAATAATGGAAACTTGGTAGATGACTAAAAGTAGGTTAGATGGATAACTTGTACAAATCAAACACTTAGAAATGAAACAAACGATATGAGAGATTGTAACCCAATTTCTATAAAGTGAAATAAAAAACAAGTCTTTGAAGAAGAAGAAGTATACTATGACCCACTATTTAGCAAAATGGGAACCAGCGGTATATTAGAACGTCACACTTCAGAACAAAGAAAGAAGGGAAGAGATAAGTTCAAAAGAAAAAGGTTTGATGCCACAAGGAAAACCTTGATAAGTCCAAGTAAGTTCCTTCAAGAACATGAGATAGAATTCTCGCAATAACTCAAAAATATTCATTCATCATAGTCTTATCAAAGTTCTATTTGTAGGATATTTATAAGCACTTTTGTGACTATTCAAATGCCTATGTGGGACTTTTCATATTTAGTCATTAACTAGTATTATTACAAGCACTAATTTCTTTGTTAACTCTTGTATTATTACAAGCACTAATTTCTTTTTTAACTCTTGTATCATATTCAGCCATTAAATAGTATTATTACAAGCACTAATTTCTTTTTTAACTCTTGTAGGGAAGCCAATGAGTCATATCTCTTCATTGGAATCTGATGTAGTTGAAAAGGCATGTCAATTCTCCTTAATAAAGACTTAATGTATCCTTAATGTGTTTAATTGATGTCCCTTCATCTCCCTTGAGACCAAATTATAAAAGTGTGTGTAACATCCTCTTAAATGGTATCATGATGAAGGTTTAAGACTCCAAAAATGTTCAGACTTGAAGAGTCTCCTTCGGTCCATTAAACTGCCTCTGTAATGTTTTTTAAAAGCTTTGAAACCATCCAACCTTAAGAGTCTTTAGTCATATGAAAAGTCAATTGCAAAAATAGATAATTAAGCATTAAACAATAATTTAAAACACTCATAAAAACAACATATATAGTAACACTCATGCACATTAATTAATTGAACATGAAACTTAAATCACCTTATTTAAAATGAAAATAAACATTAATTAATTGAACATGCAACTTAAATCACCTTATTTAAAATGAAAATAAACACACTTTAACTTATGTATTAAAAAGTAACAGCCAAATTAAATAACATACTTATATAAACAAATTCAAACATATTTAACAACTAAGATGCTTAAATGCAGGGTTTAAGATGCAAATTAAATGAACAAATGAGTTACTTAATGCATAACTTAATTTAATGATGCAAACTTTAACTAACATGGGAGTTGCATAATGCATGTCATAATTTATGATGCAAACTTAACTAACATGAGAGTTACATAGTGCATGACTTTATTAAATGCAGAACACATAGTGCATGTCACAATTAAAAGATGTAGATTAATAATGCAAGACAATAATTAATGATGCATATAATAAGCAAGACATAATTAAAAGTTGTCGAATTAATTAAACTAAACTAACAGCCACATGCAAAACATTGCATGGACTTGGGACGTTATTTTAAGTCCAATAAGGGTTGCACATCTCATGTTCAGCCCAAACTTGCTAAATCAGGCCCATCATCGCCTCTTTAAACTTCTTTGATCTAGCCTGTGTTATAAACTCAATGAGAATTTTAATTGGATCCTCTTTTGAAATGGGAAACTTGGAATTTGGTCCACTAAATGAACTCCAATGCACTTTAATCGTTCGCGTGCATGTATCAAGTAGGGTGGTTGAGGATTTTTAATTTGAACTAGTTTATTTCTCTTTTGTGAAAATTCTACATCTAACGAAGTTGTTAGTTTATCAGAATTAACTGGTTCAAAAGTTACCTTATTGGGTTTTGTAGATTCTAGTTCTGGTGAAGCTAGGATTTCAACACTTTCTTAAACTTCCACTTTATCTTGAGCATTAGCTTGCTCTTCTTCAATTTGAACAATGTTGGGCCCTATCGCCTTTCCGCTCCTTAGTATCAATGCTTTACAATGCACTTTTCTTGGATTTCTCGGGTTTTCTGTATCACTAGGCAAAGTACCTTACAATCGGTTCCTAGGTTCAGCTGCAAGTTGGCCCATTTGGTTTTCCAGGTTTTATAATATAGTTGATTGGCTTTGGATTAAGAAATCATTTTTCGCTATGTATGCCTTCAATAGGTTTTCTAAGCCATTGCAAGATTCATTTTGACGTTGTTTCTGAACTTGTTAGGTAAATATAGGTGGCTGGGTCAGTCTAGGTTGTGCATAAGTGTTTCTGGGCCCAACCCCTTGGTTAATCCAAGAGAAATTAGGGTGGTTTTGCCAAGATGGGTTATAAAAATTAGATTGCAGTCCTTGCCTTCCTCGGTTCTGGTTCTAGTTCCGGTTACCCATGTAATACATGGATTCTGGGTTTGATGGGCATTCTTCGAACAAGTGCCTTTCCCCACAATAAACACAAGCTACATTTTCGAATTGATTCGATGGCTAAGCTGCAAAATTATTTAACCCATTAGTAGTAAAGTTTCTAAGCACTGAGAATATTGAGGATACTTGAGATGCAAGTGAAGTGAGTGTTTGTAACACCTCTAACCTATCTCCTTCGCTAGATTAGGATTACGGAGCATTACCGTACAATTGGAAACATTTAAACATCATAACATTCAATAATTTAAATATATCATAAACCATTCATTCTCATAAATTTCATCCTTAAGTCGAGCCTTCGAGGCCCTAGAAATAGCTTGGAAGCAATTTGGGACTAATTTGAAACAAAACAGAAACTTTAAGAAAAAGTTACAAAAATTAGAAACAAGGGTCACACAACCATATGGCCAGGTCGGGTGACATCACCCCAGGCCATATAACTTTTGAACAAGGGACACACGGCCGTGTCTCAGCCCGTGTCCTCACCCATGTAACTCACTAAGTAGGGTCACACGGCTGTGTCACATGGCTGTGTCACACGCCTGTGTCACACGGCTGTGTCACACGCCTGTGTGCCAGGCCCTATTCTAAGCCATGTAACTCACTAACTTGAACCCTAAGAAATTCTCAGATGACTCACGGCCGTGTTACAGCCTATGTCCCAGGCCGTGTGTACCCAAAATTTACCTAAAATCAAGTCATTTCAAAACCAAACCATGCATAAACATTTAATCCAATTGTGCACACTTTCAAGGGACCTTAACACCATTCAAACTTGAATAAACATACCATTTCAAGCATTCTAAATTACATAACCAATATGCCATTCAAAGGCACCACAAATATACCAAAACATAACATGCCAAAATAAATCAACATTACCTTATTTCAAGCATTATAACCTAGTTCAATTACTCACCAAAACATACCACAAATGGACCATTATCAAACCATTCCAAACATATCATAAAGAGCATTAATTACAAGCATTAGCAAGTGACCAAAAATGACAAAGTTTGATAAACATTAAATTGCACCAACCAATCATAATCTTCAAGCCATAAACATATCAAAGCACCATTATAAAACATCCTATACATTTCAACCACAAATTCATCTATATATACATGCCACTACCCTAGGGGATACAAAAACTACCAACCTAGATGGATAGTGTGAGCCAGTTGATTGATCCTTCCAAAATGTCAGCAACGATTATCTACAAAACAATCCACAAGAACCGGTAAGTTTACATAACTTAGTAAGGACATAGTATAACAATTAATCTAAATACAATTAGGCACAAATCACATACTATTTGATCTAGGGTTACCAAAGTATAAACAGGGGCACGTATGTGCAATCATCAATAATTATCTATAAACATATTAACTTAAGAACAATACTATAATATTACAAGTAGAAATTTATTTATGTATTGAAATGTTACGGACTTACCTACGATTTAGTTCCGGTCACAACACAGGGACTATTCCCCTATTTTTCCTTTTCCTCGGTTATTGTCTCTTTGATTCAAATCTTGATCTATATAGTAATTAAACACAATATATTAATCTCATACACATCTCACTTCCCATTCAATGCATATTACCTTTATCTTTTCATTAATTACATATTTTCCCTAAACTTTTACAACTTTTGCAATTTAGCCTCTTAACCCGAAAATCATCAAATTACCATTTTCTAGAATCAAATTACAGCCAAATATTCTATGACCTTAAACCGTCACTGTTAGTCATCATATTCATTATCAAACCTTGAAATTTTGACATTTTAACAATTCAATCCTTAATTCAAAATCTAACAAAAACCACTTCACAAAACAACCAAATACCACAATCAAAGCTTCATACATATAACTATCATCACAAACAACCAAGATTCAGCAATGGTAACTTCCAAAAGTTTTAACAGATTCAAAAACGAAGGTACATGCTAGTTGGACCTAGTTGTAACGATCTCAAAAACATAAAAATTATAAGAAATATGTGAGAATTTAGCTCACATGCATAAGGAGAATGCAACCAAAGCTTGGAGCTCCTTCAATGGTGATTTCAGCACCCAAAATGAAGAAAATGTTTTTCTTCCTTTAAATTTTGTTTTAATTTTGCTTTTATTACAAATTTGTCATTAAATCACATGTTATTTTTTTCATTTTCACTCTAATGACCGTCCAACACTAATGACTAAAGGTTAATTGCTACGTAGGTCCTTCCTCATTTAACAATTAAGCTATTTGATCACCTAATGCAATAATTACTAAGTTTTGCACCTTTTACAATTTAGTCCTTTTTCTTTAATTAACTATCTAAACGATAAAATTTCTTAACCAAATTTTAATGTAACTCTAATGACTCCGTAAATATTTTGTAAGTAATATTTACAAGTCGACACATTGGAAATTTGTAGTTTCAAAACCGCTGTTCAATTACCATTAAAAAATGGGTTGTGACAGTGTTGGATCACGGAGACGCCTCGTGGTGCAGCAAAATCCAAACCAGGAATCCATGCACGAGGAAAGAATTGGGAAGAAAAGGTTTAAAAAATAAATATTTCGTACTCTGAAAAATAGGAAGGAACCACTGCTATTTTAATCCCCTTCGTATGCTACCGGTCCAAAATCGCAACAGAATCGTCCCAGCCTCTGCGTAGTCCACCCTGTTGTGAATGAACAAAAAAAAACTATCACTAAACATTTTAGGGAGTTTTTCTTAAAAAGAAAATGCGGTTGTTGGACCTAGGTTCTTTTCTTTTTGTGGTTATTTTTTAACACTCTTCTGCACCCTAGGGTTTTATTTTATGATTCGTTTCCCCTTTTTTTTCAAATTTCCTAAAAAATGGAATCCCCTTTTTGGTGCTAGAATATATACGAAAATATCACAGTGTAATATCATTTCCAAAAGGATATCAATTTCCATATATATTTTATGTTTGACCGAAATTAATTATTATAATACTTTATTTTAATAATTTCAGTAAACAGTTCATAATTAATATTTTATATGAATCAAATTCATGCATTTATTTTAATTATGTTCTCTATTCTTGTACAACAAATTTGTACATATATTGTGTTTAATATTTAACTGTCAAATTAAATTAATCCAACTATGTTTAAACTCTATTTGTTTCAACCATAAGGTGTGCCCTGTAGGCTCTTGTAACATTGGTAGTAATACTAGAACACTTCTAACATTACAAGTAATGAGTGGCTTCTGGCAATGCATCATTACTACCCAAGTTACAAGAAGTCGCGATTCAACATAACTTTTCTATGAGAAATTTTTAGGTATTATATTCTTTTGTCATTTATATCTCGATTGGACACAAGTCATGGAATAGCCACACTTACAAAGTCCAATCTCATGTTTCTTGATACTTGAAGTAGACTACAGTAAACAAATAAGTGTAATATCTCATATTAACTTATTTGAGCACGACCATGCATTTCTAGTCTCACTTCATCAAGTGGCCTAAGATATTGCTCCCATTATGTACGAGGGACAAATCTTATCCCAATCAATCATATCCCACTACATAGATTGCGGCATACCCAACATCAGGCTTTATAGTACAACCTATTACAGTAGATGTTTGATTGTATCAAATTATACGACACACTATGTTAGGACAATGATGATCTCAAGTCTCAGGATTGTATACATAGTTATCACTATGAGTAATGTTGTTACTATTATATAATAATCCAAGAAACATACTAATAGTGGGTCAGTCTAAGATGTCGTTCTCTAACATATACCCATGTATTGATTTTGACATCCCTATGTCAATGACAACTCTTTGTCATCAATCAACTACATGTTAGTCTTAATGCATTATTATTGTCCAAGGCCACAATAATACTCGACTAAGGACCTTTTAAGAATAATCATATTATTCTCAGGACATTATTATAAAACAGTTTATTTATATACATAAAAAGAAACTAAAATAATAATGACAATGTCTTATATTAATAAGTAAGGTAAAACAAGTATGTTATTACAATCATCTCATGATTGGTCTTTGGACATACTCTAACAATGAAAGCATCCACTTCATGTACTCTAGCGACTCATCTTCTTGACGCTACTCGATTGGTTGGCCATTGGTAGTTGTTGCTAGCAATCTCTCAATGATTTCATAAGCCTCGTTATAAGACTTAGAAAGGAGAGCACCGTTAGCAGAAGTGTCTACTACCATTCTTGTGTGAGCATTAAGATCGTTATAGAATGTCTCTAGTTGGATGAAATGAGGGATTCCATGATGATGGCATCTTTGTAATAGTTCTTTAAACCTTTTTCACGCCACATACAAGGACTTGTCGTCCATCTATTGGAAGGTAGTGATCTCATTCCTTAACTTAACATTGTTGCTAGGTGGGAAGTACTTCATAAGGAATCGTTCTGCTAACTCTGGACATGAATGGCTTCAGCTCGAATTGTTGTGCCTCAATTTCGGGTCTCCTTATACTCGAATTAAGCTCATGAAACACTAGCACAACATACTCTCTTAGAGCTCTATCCCTATCATCAGTAAAAAGGATAGGATTTTGATTAAGATTTGCTCTATTTCCTTGATTCAGATTTTCAAAGTTCATCTCTTCGTTCATTGTTTGTCAAAAGCTCTTTCAATTTCAAGATCTACGGGGAGTAAAACAATATTTTGATCAATACTCATAAACACCTGAAACAATCACAAAAAAATATACAAATTTCAAATTGAAAAGAAAAAATAAACCAAAATGTAAAATTAAAAATTTCACAAATAATAACTTTTAAAACAGACCCCGGAAACGGAAACAAAAACTTGGAATGAGAGAAATGTGCAAGTGTATACAATCGCAACAATTAATAAAGTGACAAGTAAATGTCGAGTTATCTTACCCACAAGGACTGTGAAATAAAAATATTTATGACATAATTGTGCTAGATCAATTACATTCCTTAAATTAGAATTACTAAACCCATGTTCATGTTGTTATAAATATTTTCACGGCAACTTGGTAATTTGTTAACTCTCGCAAATACATACTTACTAAATTAACCAATCTCTTGAACATTTTCAATGTCAATTCAAACAATTAATCAATCTTCATAAACACATATAAGATTAAGTGAGGTAACAATATATTTTTATATTGAAATAGTTTAATCACAATAATCTTTCAAGTTATGCAAGGCTAATGTACCGCTTAATACCGTTGCTAATTTAACCTTTAGCTACCTTAGAAGATTAAGCATGTACCAATTAAATACTGTGTCAATTAATTATAATTTCAATACGTTTAATAATTACTTCATTTGTTACCTTACATTTTATAGTGCAAGTATAACAAGAGCATGGTTTTATTTAATTTAACAACTCACCAAAGCCTATCACTAGACAAACATTATTTTAATAATTCAAGTGGGTAAAATGCAATCAATCTAACACGGATTAACTTAAGCCATTTTAATTAGAACAAGGACATTCATATTCATGATCACAACATAAACAAGAACATTAAAGAGAAGGGAACTAGGAAGCAAATCCAGTATTTCTCTAAAGCCAAACTAGTGCCCTCATCTTCTTCTCTGCTTGTTGTATTGAACTGAGGCCTCTAAGAACAATTGAATGATGCTATTCCAAGGTGGAAGAAGGATCTTTTTCAAGAGGGAAATTATCAAAGGAAATGGGAAAATAAGGAAGGGAATGAAAGAGAGAAAAGCAAGTGAAAGAGAGAGATGTGTGGGAAATGAATGGTGTGTTGAATGAGGTAGAAAGGTGGGTATTTATAGGTGTGAACAGCTGCTAAAAATAGCAACTAATTAGCATCCACGCACTCTTCCTTGGCCAGCCATACAACAAGAAATTTTGAATGTTTCAAACTTGCTATTTTAACCTATGGGCAAAAGTTTGAAGGCACGAAAAGTGGAGGGGTTTGAATGGAGTTTAGGGAAACTTTGAGGGCTATTTCGCAAGAATAAAGATCATAAAAAAATCATTTGATTGGGTCAGCTTATTGGACGGTTTTGGGCTACCAATTTGCTTGGTGTATCAGTCTTCTCTTCTTAGCATACTGGGCCACTTTCTCCTTCAGGCTTTATATTAATTTTTAACCCAATTAACTTTGGATAAAAAGTAAATATAAATTATATAAAATAATCATAATTTCGACCTTCCTTGGCTGGAAAAATATTCAGCCTTGCTCTTGGTTCACTCGATGCAAAGATTTCTCCAATGGCTCAAGCCTTTAGAGGTGTTTACCGAGCCAATTTTCACATTTTATGCAAAACTGTCGAAAATAAACAAAATTTCTAAAAATTTATTATAAAAATAATTAAAATTCGATATGTTAATAATTTAAGTGAAAATTAATTATTTTATAATTAAAGTGTGAATTTCAACAAAATTTACTACGAAACTGAATGAATTAGGGCTCAAAAGTTATTATAACGAATTATGACTAATGTTATGGCACAACCAAGTTAAGTAGGCATTGGTAAATTAAATTAGTAAGGATGTGTGCGAAATGTACACTGACTAACTATTAGAAAATGTTAAGGCAAAGCAAGAGTAAATATGCAATGGCAATTACGAGAATAATTATGTGAATAAAATGTGAGCCAATAAATAAATAAGAATGCTATGGGAAAGATACTACGGCAACAAATTGAAGGTCTACAATGTCAATTTGGAAGGTTAGGATTACTAAGAATCTGCCCTTACTTTCAGTAATGGCTCAACATAATCGTACTTAATCTACTACTCAGAAGAGACCTAGAATGACATGCTTCTTTTGAGAGCAAGATCTCAAGCTACCTAGCCTGTGTCTATAGGCCTTAGCATGGTACCCGGCACTGTTTTGTATTCATTCTATAAAAATGCTACTCTATTTCTAAAGTCTGTTGTAGGTATTCAGTAGAATACCCACTTGTATCATTCAACTCCAGTCCAACTAATCCAACCTTTTCAAAATTAGAGTCAATTTATGGGAATACTGCACACTCATTTATGTTTAAGGAATGTACGCATACAATTGGGAAATAAAAACAATTGAATGAAACAATAGATTAAATCAACTATATGTTTTAACCATTAAAGAAAATAAAAGTTTTCATCATGTAATCCCAACCCTATGAGATTTAACTCATGGGCTGGTAATTAAAATTCAAGTTTGAAATAACGCCCAACATCATTTCGATCAATTCAATTCATGAGAGAACGGGATAAGAAATAATGGAAAAACTTAGGGAGATGGTTGTTGCCAAACCAATCCGTAATCCAGCAACACAGCATCCTGTGGTGGCTGAGAATGACTATATTTGGTTTCCTCTTTCCATCTCTACTCAGCCGCTACCCTCTATTGTTGCCTCTAATTTCTACATAGGGCTTCCTTCTTTGGCTTTTTTATAAGCATATCTTCCTAGGGTAACTCCAACAGCCCATGATATCTTCTCCTCTTTTGTAGGCAAATTTTTTTAGCAAAAGTAAAGTTGGGCTAAAACTAGTATGCGTTGAGTGTTGACTCAGTCATCTTCCTAAAATTTTCACAACATACAAAGTGGAACTGTCCAATATTTTGCCCCGACAAACCTTCACTCTGTTACTTCTTTCTCCATATCCTGAACCTGCCCAACCACCAAAACACAACTCTTCCACATACAATTAAAAGAATCTAACATGTAAACACAGTCCAAACTCCTAATACAAATTATAAAAATACTAATAAAATTTCCTAAAATGCCACTAAATGTACCCAAGTACAAGCAATTAGCTAGGTCTAAAGAAATGAAATATAACTCTTTTCAAGAGTTATCAGAACTAGCGACAACGACGATAAACTAGCTTGGCCAGGGCTAGTATACATGTAAATTTATGATGGATTACCAGTCAGGCTAAATTTGAGTCACATGTAATATTCAAGTCTGCAACATATGCGGGTATTCAATCAAGATCAAAATTTCAGATAGAAATCTCATGTATGAAACTTTTACTCGATCCATCGAACCTATTTCAAAATATTAAATATAATTAACATAGATCAATTTGTTTCAGCAGATTTCAATATACATATATAAACATCAATAACAATATTTAATAATGAATGATAACCAAAATAACTATAGAAACTTACCTAGAAAAAATAGTTGCGAAAATAAGGCTCTCGATTAATCCGTTAATTTAGCTTTTTAATGATTCAAGTCTAATTATTTCGTTCCTTGATCTAAATAATATTTTTATTCAATTAATCCATTCAAACATCTCAAATAATTGAACTTAAGCTTATAAACCCATTTAATATAAATTTACAAAATTACCCTAAACTTTACACTTTTGCAATTTAGTCCCTAATCTCAAAACTTACAATTTAATCACATTTAAGTAACACCCATGCTAGTAAATTTCTATAAAGTCCCCAATAAGCCCAAAATTATCAAAGTTTCACAATAATTCCATGTAATTTCACTATTTTAACAATCAAATCCTTGAACATTAAAATTTCTAAAAATCACTTTACGAATTACTCCTCTTTAACAACCAAGCTTAATAATCTATCATCAAACTTTAAAACTACTTCAATTTCACCAATGGCATAATTTAAAACATTTAAAAATTTTACAATTTAACCCTCGGGTTAGCTAGATTAAGCTACAACGATGTCAAAAACATAAAAATCACTAAAAACAGATGAAAATTACATACCATGCAAGGTGGTTTAACTTGGCCAAAAGCTTTATGCTTATTTTCATGGAGGAATTGGTTTTTGGCCAAATGAATTAAGGAAGATGATAACCATTATCATCTTTTGTTTAAATAATTTAATAATTAAATTACCTTTTTACCATTTTTAACTTAACAAAATTCCTTAATAAACCAAACCAAACCGTCCACTATATTTATATATGTTTAATTACCTATTAAGGCCCACAATTTATAATTTCATAACCATTTAACATAAATAAACTAGTAGTGATTAACTTTTACAGATATTAATATTGAGTCATTTTTCTTTAATTAACTATCCAAACAACAAAATTTCTGGACCAAAATTCAATACACATATATAATCACTCCGTAAATATTTAGTAAAAATATTTATGGGCTTGTTTTATAGAAACGAGGTCCCAACACCTTATTTTCTAAAACCACTTGATTCTAGGGACAACCACTTGTACTTAGCACTTCTTTGAATTTGCAAAAATTATTAAATCAACATTCAATATAATTTTATAATTGACTCGTAAATATTAAATAACAATATTCAGACCCACTCACTGAATTTGTGGTCCCCGAAACCACTGTTTTCGACGTCATTGGGCTGTTACACTTCCACTAATTAATCACATCCTATAAGGTTCTCCACGTGTCCTTGTTATTGACACGTTACCTCCAATAGGATGTTAGATGACTTAAACGTGTCCCACTAACCAATACACTCATATCCACAGTGATAAAGAAAATGAGTGGTGAACTTATTTGCGAGGGAGTCCTCCAAATAAGGTTCTCGCCACAACAAGGAACTCATCAATCCGCGAAGTGAGGCTCTGCAGTATCGATGAAGTTCAACGAAATACTTCACCACGAAGTTTACCAATATTTCCCTATCCAAGTCTCGCGACTTAGGCAATCTCACTAGCATAGTCTCTCGAAACACATCAGCAGATATGAGCTAGATTGTAGATGTCTCGAATCGTATGTGTGTGCCAGATTTTGAATTTGAGTAAGGTTAAGTTTGTTTCAACAAAATTGATGAAATGCTCAAAAAAATAGGTTTAACAATGAATGGATAGTTAAGCTAAGGGCAGAGAATGAACCAACAATAGTGATTGTTGACCCGAATCTCAAAGTAACTCTTAGATGAATGTCGGTTTAGGAAATCAACAAAGAACCTTGACCCGCTATCAAATGTGATAGGAACCAAAGTATAATGAACACCACGCCAAAGGTGATAAGTTCAGTTTAACAAAAGAAGGAATGACGCCACCAGATAACTTGATAAGTCAATTTAGTTCCGAAAAGAACAAGGAGAATTGGAATCTCACAAGTTTCATTTGATTCATAAAATTAGAAAAAGTCCCTAACAATGAGTTGATTACAAGTATTTATAATGCTAGATAAGGCCTAGTTGAAAAGTCACAATTGTTCAGCTTAAATGAGCTAATAATGAGCTAAAATAAAACTTAATCACTAAGCACTAACTCTTGAAATTCTAGGCCTAAGTAACAGCAACTATCAATAGGATTTAATGTTCCAATTTAGCTGATTAAATGAGCTTGAATACTTAGGTTCCATTCTTGAGTAGCCAAAGAGTTTTATGAATAGCTTTAAATTCTCTTTTGGGCAGCCAAATAGACACCATGGAGAAGAAGAATAAGTTGCCGAATTTTAAAGGATGTATAATGCTTTCCTTTAAATGATATAACAACTCCTTTAAATGATGTATAATGCTCTCATTTAATTGACGTAGCAACCCCTTGTATGTAACCGACTCCAACTGAATAGTCACAATTAAAACTTTGTAATAACCCTTGTACATAACTGATTCCAACCAAATAGTCACCTGCAAGCATTTATTAACAAACACACTAAAACACATTTTAACACACTAAACTTAATAAGCAACTAAATAGTCATTTGCAAGCATTTATTAACAAATACATTAAAAAACTTTTTAACACACTAAACTTAATAAGTTTAATTAATAAACTGTAAACACTTAACTTAATTTAATAAACTATAAATAAACATATTTAACAATAAGTTATTCCAGCAATTAAATAAACTAAGATAACAATTATTAACTAAAATGAGTTTAATTAAATTAAAGTTCAGCTTGCAATAAATTGCAATGGACATCTATTGAGCTGGTCTAAGCATGATCAATGGATTCGACTACTTGCTCTCCCCAAGCTCGATCAACATAGCTTGCTAACGCATCTTGAAACCTCTTAGCTCATGACTGAGTTATACGTCTTTGTGGTAGTTCAACGGGTTCGGTGGTAACTTCCTGAGCTAGGGTCGCATCATCCCCCCTCTTCGAGGTGATTTGTCCCCAAATCGTCACCCACATCAAAAAGGGATAAATTAGCAACACTAAAAGTAGCACTAACCCCATACTCACCAGGTAAGCCTAACTTATAGGCATTATCATTAATCATTTCCAAGATTTGAAAAGGACTGTCTCCCATTGGCAAAAGTTTGGATCGTCTTTGAACTAGGAATCTCTCCTTGCGCATGTGAATCCAAACCCAGTCACCGGGTTCAAGCGTCACTCGTTTACGTCCCTTGTTGACTTTACAAACATATTGCTCAATTCTTCATTCAATATTATCCTTAACTTGCTAATGCAATTGTTTTACAAAATCTGCCTTTTTTCTTTCCATCTTCATGCACCAACTGATCAGAAGGTAAAGGTAACAAATCCAACAGAGTTGAAGGATTAAATCCATACACTACCTCAAATGGTGAATACTTGGTAGCCGAGTGTACCGATCGATTGCACGCAAATTCAATGTGAGGTAGACACTCCTCCCAAGTCTTTAGATTCTTTCGAATAATGGCCCACAGTAGTGTTGACAAAACTCAATTAACGACCTTCATTTGGCCATCAGTTTGGGGATGGCTTGTTGATGAAAATAATAGCTTAGTGCCAAGGTTTCCCCATAAGGTCCTCCAAAAATGACTTAGAAACTTGGTGTCTCGGTCTGAAACGATGGTTCTTGGAACACCATGCAACCGCACGATCTCCCTAAAAAATAGATTAGCAACATTTAAAGCCTCGTCAGTTTTATTACACGCAATGTAATGTGCCATTTTTGAAAACTGATCAACTACAACAAACACAGAGTCTTTGTCGTTCTTTGTTCTAGGATGACCTAAAACAAAATCCATTGATATATCCATCCATGGTGCTTCCGGGATTGGCAATGGAGTATAAAGTCCATGTGGTTGGATCCTTGATTTCACCTTCTTGCAAGCAATACAACGATCACACACTTTAGCCACATCTAATTTCATCTTCGGCCAATAGAAGTGTTCTTGAAGAACGGCCAAAGTTTTGGCAATACCAAAATGTCCCATTAAATCCCTTGTAACATCCCGATTTAGGGCCTAGTTAGAACAGTGGTTTCGGGACCACAAATTCGATGAGGAAAAATTTATTTTTACTATATTTTTATGGCCTACAATTTCACGAAAATATTTCGTGAAAATTTCGTTCAAAAATTTTGACGTTTGGGCACTCAATTTAGTCAAAAGGACTAAATTGTAAAAAGTGCAAAAGTTGAGTTTTATATGTTAAAGGTATTTAATTGTTATGGAATTATAAATTAGGGGTCCTTATATGGTAATTATACCATTAGTTAGTGATGGACAAAAATGGACATGAGATGAGTGAAATAGGATTTTTTTTAAGTAAGGGCATTTTAGTTATTTAGTAAATAAATAGAATTAAAAGGGAAAAAGATGTAAAAATTGTGTTCATCATCCTCGCTTGCTGCCAAAACTTGAAGGAAGCCATAGCTACGGTTTCTTCACTTTCTCAAGCTCATAGGAAGTGATTCCAAGCCCCGTTTTTAATGTTCTTTACGTTTTTGGAATCCCGGTAGCTTAATTTAGCTTATTTTAGCAATAATTTAACCTAGGGTTCATATTTGGAAAAATACCCATAGATGAAATATGTTTATTTTGATGTTTTACGGTAGAATATAAAGCTAGGAATTATGTTAAACAACTTTTGCTAGTCGATTTTAAGTGAAAACGAGTATATTGACATAATCGGCAAAAATACCTAATGTTCATAAGTGTTAGAGTAAGAATTTGATGTTGTCATAGAAGGGAAAAATGTTCAGCATGTTATTAAACATAAGAATAAGAGATGAAGTTTAATTTCCAAGCTTTGGGGAAAAAGTGTAAATATACAAAAGTTTAAGAGCAAAACTTTAATTTTGCCAAAATTGAGTCAAGGACTTTTTGATGAATGTGAGTATTAAATAAGCTAAATTTTCTATTATAGATCAAGAAGAACGAAATCCGGAGCTAGACCAGGGAAAGAAAAAGATTGAGGACTAAAGTGTTAGATTTGATCACATTTTTGTACCGAGGTAAGTTTACAGTAAATAAATGCAATATTTTAATAATTATTATTAATGTTTTTATTTTCCAGCAATTATATATTTATTTCATGAATTTATTTAATGTTGACTCGAGTATGATATGATAGAGAATCAGTGTTAAAAAGTCCAGTTGAAACATAAGGAATGTATCGGATACAAATGTCATGACATTTGGGTAAAGAGATCCCATGTAAGACCATGTCTGGGACATGGCATTGGCATCATTGAGATTATGAGAGGTCCCATGTAAGACCATGTCTGGGACATGGCGTTGGCACCGAGATGAGAGGTCCCCCGTAAGACCATGTCTAGGACATGGCACGGCCACCGATATGAGAACTCCCATATAAGACCATATCTGGGATATGGCATTGGCAGTACAAGAAACATCCCATGTAAGACCATGTTTGGGACATGGCTTTGGCATGTTATTATCAGAAAAGAGACCCAAGTATCCTTATTATTCCAATGTGGCTCAACGGGCTAGAAAACAGATTATGTTTTATGGAAGTTCAAGTAAAAGTATAATTAGCAACTTCAGGTGAGTTATAAGAGTTAAGAATATGTTATGATATCAGTGAGAACCAATATTTCAGCAAGAGAAGAGTAAGTTGTAATCTTAAGCTATCTAAATAGGTAAGTAAATAAACCAGTAAATGAGAATAAGTAAAGAGGAAACTTAAGAACATGATACTTGCATATCATTATTTGTGTTAAATGTTGTTATTTATTTACTTGTAAACTTACTAAGCTTTATGTTTACTTCTTTTATATCTTTTTCTTTCATATAGTATTATCAAGCATAGTCGATATCTTGACGACGTCGGAGAGCGTTCACACTATCAACCACCACAACTTGGTATTTTAAGACGATAAATGTTTCGAGCTATGGCATGTATAGGGACTTAGTCATTTCGATTGTATATTCTTAAATTATGACCAAAATATGATATGTAAATATTTGATGATGAATAGTTATTAAAATGGCTAGGTATGAAGGTGTTTGTTGTTATAAATGTCTAGGTGATAAATTATGCATAGAAATCATGAAAAAGTAAAAATTGATAGTGAATCAGTTTTGAACAACAGTAGTGACGTGATTTTGAAAAATCACCAAGGATAGTAGAAAATGAATTAGAGGGTGGATGAGATATATAATTAAATATTATTGAGTCTATTTTCATATAAAAATAACAATGTAGACAAAGAAATTATGTATTCTGAGATATTTGAATTTTAGTGAGAGAGAGTTAGAATGGTTTCTGAAGTCGCCTGTTCTGACTTTGGAAAATCATTAAAAATTGTACAAAAATAGTTATGAGTTTTAATTTATATTTATAGATTTCTTATTGAGTCTATTTTCTGTATAAATAAGTGAAAACATCATATGAATTCTTTATAATAAGATAATTAAATTTTAGTTATGAGATGTCAGGACAGTCGAATAGTGAAACAGGGGAGACTTTAACTAATAAACTGTACTAATTGGCAAGAACCAAAAATTCTGAAAAATTTATGGTAAAAATATATATGAGTCTAGTTTTAGAGAAAATTTACAGATCTAAATTTTGAGTTTTTTATCTCGAGTTATAATTAATTTAGTAACTACTGCGCAGGTAGATAGCTTTGTTGTGAATAGTGAAATTAATTTCAAAAGTAAAATTTTATGCCCCGAACTTTTAAGTTAAGTCCAATAACACCTCATGCTCGACTTCGGCAACGGTCTTGGGTAAGGGGTGTTACACCCCCGCTGTGCACTTCATGAACCAACATGTTTCTAATTGATCCTTGGGGTATGCACAATTTTTTTCTCTAAAAAGGAATCTGTCTTGCCGATAGTACCTATCATACGCACCTTGCAACTTGTAAATTTCTCCAAAATTAGAATCAACAGCATAGAAATCCCTCAAATAAGTGAAACTAAGAAATTTAACATCCAAACAGTTTAAAAGAGAATACCTTCGTGACAAAGAATCCGAAACAATTTTTTCCTTACCTTGCTTATATTTAATGACATATGGAAATGATTCTAAAAACTCGACCCATTTTGTGTGACGTTTGTTGAGCTTGGTTTGTCCTTTCAAATGCTTCAAAGCCTCATGGTCTGTGTGTATAATGAACTCCTTCGGTCGAAGGTAATGATGCCATGTCTCTAATACACGTATCAATGCATACATTTCCTTGTCATAGGTGGGGTAGTTAAGCGTAGCCCCGTTAAGTTTCTCGTTAAAATAAGCCACCGGACACCTATCATGTATTAAAATCGTACCTATTCATATGCCAGAAGCATCACATTCCACTTCGAATTTTTTTTTCAAATCTGGTAAATACAAAAGTGGAGCATTAGGTAAACAATCTTTGATTTTATCAAAAGTAGATTCTTGTTCATCAGACCAAATGAAAGAATTTTTTTTTTGATAATATCGGTTAATGGGGCAGCAATAGTGCTAAAGTTCGGTACAAATCTCCTATAGAAGCTTGCAAGGCCATGAAAGCTTCTAACTTGGCTGATGTTGGTAAGACGTGGCCATTCTTGTATCGCCTTAATCTTGTCTTAATCCACCTCAAGGCCACTCGCACTCACAACAAAACCTAGAAAAACAACTTTGTCAATACAAAAGTTACATTTCTTAAGGTTTGTATATAATATTCCTTTCGTAAAACCTCCAAAACAGTGTGCAAATGTTCAAGATGATCAGATAAGGATTTGCTATAAATTAAAATATCGTCAAAATAAACTACACAAAACGACTAATGAAATACCTCAAAACGTGGTTCATCAACCTCATGAAAGTACTCGGGGCATTGGTGAGGCCGAATGGCATCACTAGCCACTCATACAAACTGTATTTGGTCTTGAATGCGGTCTTCCACTCGTCCCCCTCCCACATGCAAATTTGATGATAGCCGCTTTCCAGATCGATCTTAGAAAAAAACTTAGCACCGCTAAGCTCGTCCAACATATCTTTAAGTCGTGGGATGGGATGATGGTATTTGACGGTTATCTTGTTGATGGCTTGACAATCTACGCACATCCTCTATGAACCATCCTTTTTAGGAACCAATAGAACAGGTACCGCGCACGGGCTTAGACTCTCCCGTATATAACCATTCTCCAATAATTCTGCTACTTGTCGTTGCAACTCCTTAGTTTCCTTGGGGTTTCTTCGGTAAGCTGGTCGATTCAGAATTGTAGCCCTAGGAATAAAGTCTATTTGGTGTTCGATACCTCGGAAAGGAGGCAATCCGCTAGGCACTTCTTCCGAGAAAACGTCTTTGAATTCCTAAAGCAATGAAACAACAGACAAAGGCAAAGAGTTATCAAGTTCGTTAGCATCAAATAAGCCTTCCTTGTACTTAAGTACAAACACGGGCTGGTGCAACAACAAGGACTTCCTTATTTCTTTTTCCCTCACAAATACGCTCATTTTACCACTCTCGTTTTCTTTTTGATTTTCTTGTTCCTCTCGTACTTTTACCTCCACTCGCTCACCTTTTCCTTTTTTTTTTCATTCTTTTTTTTCTTATACTTTTTCTTTCTTTTCTTTCAATTTCAATTGATCTTGGTACACTTGTTTTGGAGTCAGTGGCGCTAAGGTTACATTTTTGCCACGGTGCTTAAATGTATATCGATTTGTATAACCATCATGGATCACACCCTACCAAACCACCATGGACGCCCCAAAAGGAGATGTCCCGCGTGCATGGGAACTACATCACACACCACTTCGTCTTGGTACTTCTTGATGGAAAATGCTACCACAGTTTTCTTTGTCACTTTAAGCTCACCTCCATCATTCAACTATTGCAACTTGTATGGAGTTGGGTGCTTGGTTGTGGCCAAATCTAGCTTTTCCACCAGCATGTTACTTGCTACATTAGTACAGCTTCCACCATCAATGATCATACTACATACCTTGCCTTGGATGTGGCATCGGGTGTGAAAAATATTCTCCCTGTGTTGATCAGTTTTAGCACTTTGGACGCTAAGCTTTCGTTTCACCATAAGGATTTCTCCTTCAACCAGTAACTCTAAATCTTCTTCTTTATCATCGGATGGCATTTTAAGCTCATTTTCATCCTCCTCCTTGGACTCAATTTCTCCGTCGGCCCATACCACCATAATATGTCGATTGGGACATTAGCTAGCTATGTGGCCCCGACCTTAACACTTGAAAAATTTTATGTCTCTCGTGCGATTTGGCACTTGCTCATTTTTATTCCTACTTGACTCGCCAACAGGCTGATTGGATTTAGTTGCTACAACCGACTCCTTTGTTTGAACTGGGGGTTTGTTGACTCCTTGGCTCCATTTGTTAGTGGAGGGATTGGCATAGGATCGACTAACTCCTTTTCGTTTGAGTTGTTTTTCAATCTTAATCGCCATGTGGACCATGTCCATCACTTCAACATAGTGTTGTAATTCAACTATGTTGGCGATGTCACGATTTAAGCCCACAAGAAATCTAGCCATTATAGCCTCTCGATCCTCCTCGATATCAGCACGGAACATAGATATCTCTATTTCTTTATAATAGTTTTCAACGCTTCTATTACCTTGAGTAAGGTTTTGGTGTCGTTGATATAGATTCCGATGGTAGTACGAAGGAATAAATCATTTCCGCATGACAGACTTCATTTTAGCCCAAGTGGAAATGGATTTTTCACCATTTCGCCTTCGACTTGTTACTAGCTGGTCCCACCACACAATTGCATATTCTGAAAACTCGATTTCCACGAGCTTCACCTTTTTGCTCTCCAAATAATTGTGACATTCGAAAACAAGCTCAATCTTCCTTTCGCACTCCAAATAAGCTTCAGGGTCATTCTTAGCTTGGAATGGTGGAATCATCATCTTAATATTCTTAAGGTTGTCATCTGGACGGTCTCGATCTATAGGGCCCCGATGTCGTTGGCGGCCTCGTTGACGTATACTTCAGGCAGATGAATGATCACTTTCTTGGCCACTTTCTTCATAGGGATCTTGGTTTGGACACCTGCATTCTCGCCTTACACCTTTCAGACTTGCCACGCGCTATTCTCGTGTCTCGACTCAAAATAATTGATCTTCAATTGGCTCGAGTTTTTGTTCGAATAATTGCTCCATTTCTCTCATGAGTGCTTGAAGGGTGAGATCTGGCATGCCAACTCCAACATTTGGATTTCTTTCCAGACTTCTTGATATATTGAATACTCTCAACAAAACCTCACAAGTTCTCTCACAGAGAAAGCACACAAACTTGGCTTCTTTTTTTATTCACTCGATTGTCCTCACAACCCTCGTGCCTTTTTCCTCTCAATCTACCTTCTAAGTTCTTTAAGGGAACTATTTAGACTTAAAAGCAATCTAAGGTGGGTCGATTTGCAAAAGAATTGACGGGTTAGGATAGGATTGATGTTAGGACCAGTAGGTGGGCTAGAAACAAAAGAGATTAGTTTAGGTGTGGCCAAATAGTAGAAGGAAACAATAAGACTAATTCGGGCAGCAAATAAAGCTTTTAAAACTTAGCAACAAAGAACTTGAACACTTTTTTTTAATTCCATTTTTTTTTAAATTATGAAATTGTAAATACAAATGAATACTTTTTTTATAGAATTACAATACCGTACTGTCCAGAACGTCGATTCTTACTGAAAATTAGGTAGCTCTGATACCAAATGATACAAGCTCAGTTGTAGATGTCTCGAATTATATGTGTGTGCCCGATCGTGAATTTGAGTAAGGTTAATTTTGTTTCAACATAATTGATGAAAGGCTAAAAAAAATAGGTTTAACAATGAATGGATAGTTAGGCTAAGGGCAGAGAATGAACCAATAATAGTGATTGTTAACCCGAATCTCAAAGTAGCTTTTAGGTGAATGTCGGTTTAGGAAATCAACAAAGAACCTTAACCCGTTATCAAATGTGATAGGAACCAAAGGTATAATGAACACCACACCAAAGGTGATAAGACCGGTTTAACAAAGGAAGGAATGACGCCACAAGATAACTTGATAAATTAATTCAGTTCCGAAAAGAACAAGGAGAATTGGAATCTCACAAGTTTCAATTGATTCATAAATTTGGCAAAAGTCCCTAACAATGAGGTTATTACAAGTATTTATAATGTTAGATAAGGCCTAGCTGAAAAGTCACAATTGTTCAGCTTAAATGAGCTAATAATGAGCTGAAATAAAACTTAATCACTAAGCACTAACTCTTGAAATTCTAGGCCTAACTAACAGCAACTATCAACAGGATTTAATGTTCCAATTCAGCTGATTAAATGAGCTTGAATACTTTGGTTTCATTCTTGAATAGCCAAAGAGTTTTATGAATAGCTTTAAATTCTCCCTTGGACAGCCAAATAGACACCATGGAGAAGAAGAATAGGCTGCCGAATTTTAAAGGATGTATAATGATTTCCTTTAAATGATATAACAGCTCCTTTAAATGATGTATAATGTTGTCCTTTAATTGATGTAACAGCCCCTTGTATGTAGCCGACTCCAACTGAATAGTCACAATTAAAACTTTGTAACAACCCTTGTACATAATTGATTCCAACCAAATAGTCACCTGCAAGCATTTATTAACAAACACATTAAAACACATTTAAACACACTAAACTTAATAAGCAACTAAATAGTCACCTGCAAGCAGTTATTAACAAACACATTAAAACACATTTTAACACACTAAACTTATTAAGTTTAATTAATAAACTGTAAACACTTAATTTAATAAACTGTAAATAAACATATTTAACAATAAGTTATTCCAGCAATTAAATAAACTAAGATAAGCATTTATTCCAACAATTATTAACTAAAATGAGTTTAATTAAATTAAAGTTCAGCTTGCAATAAATTGCAATGGACGTCTATTGAGTTGGTCCAAGCATGATCAATGGATTTGGCTACTTGCTCTCCCCAAGCTTGATCAACATAGCTTGCTAACACATCTTGAAACCTTTTAGCCCGTGACTGATTTATAGGTCCTTGTGGCAGTTCAACGGGTTCAGTGGTAACTTCCCGAGCTAGGGTCGCATCACCAGCTTGCCAAATAAGGGTGTGACATTTTCTCTCACTAACTTACTAAAACCCTAAGTTTATTTTGTGGAGAAGATGATGAAGGAAGCAAGCTTAGGAAGAGGATTTCTACTTGATTTGAGTGAGAGAAGTAAAATGGGTGGTGAAATTTTTCTTTGATTGAAGAAAAAGAAATAGAAGAAAAGGGGAAGATTTTTTTCCTTTTCTCGTAGGGATGAATAAAAATATCATATTTTCCCCTCTTTTCTTTATTTAAAGGTGAATCAAAGTCAGACTTTAATTTTTGTGATCCATACTAAATCCTTGTTTTTAAATTCTCAAATCAATGGCTATAATTCATTATCACATTTCCACAAATTCAAAAATTTAAAAATTCTAAATATAAACTCTTGTAAAACTCCAAAATACTTTTTTTTATGAAAAATTGCATTTTAACCTTTATATTTTTCACTTTTATTCAATTTAGTCCATACTTGAGTTACTTTTCAATTCCTTCATGCTAATAAATTCTCAATGTCTTCTTTATTCAAACTAATATTTATTAATTCACCTTTTTCTTCATTTGGTCCACTTACACTTAAACCCTCGTACTTGCTTCACGTTTTCAATATAGTCGTTCCCCCCACCCTAAAAAAAATTCTCATATGCACATTCGTCCTCACTAATTTCCTTTCCAAAAATCATTTTTAAAGTTCTTGAAATTTCACTGTATACACTTTTGGAAGAGTGACATGCATCAAAACTATGGAGTTTTACAAATTGTGTTACATATGCTAATAGATTTGTGTTATTTGCATATTTATGTTATTTGTTATAAGTATTCAACATATTACCATGACATGTGTATATTAAAGCTACTAGTTTGTATCAAGCTAAGAGATTTGAGGCATTTGGGTTTTGTTACATAAATGACTTGTTTTTTTTGAGAATTTTGGAACTTTTGAAGTATTGTGCCCATGTTAGAAAACTTAGAAAGGAACAAAGAATGTTGCTCTGAAAAATATTATTGAGTATATGTTCAAATCAGTATTAAAAGTATTGTGTTGATACATGTGTGTATATATATAATAAGGACTTGGATTATATATAATAAAGACTTGCAAGCATGTATTCCATATATATATGACTTTATTCATATGTTGCAAAAGTTTATAAAAAGTAATTACGTAAGAATAATAAAGTCAATGATTCAATAGATTATTTGATTAAATATGAATATTTCATTTTACAATAGTTTTTAAATTAATTTATAAAATAATTATTTTCAATTATAAAAATATTTATATTGTGTTTGTTTCACTTAAAACTTCTAAAATTAAATTCAAAAAATTCAAACAATAAAAATGTTTACGAAAAATTATCCAAATCTGAAAAAATGTAATATTTTCTAAAATCATACCATTTTTCAAAAAATATTTTTGAAGGCAATGTTTAGAAAGCCACTTAGTAAATGGATTTGAGTGTAATTGCTTGTAATTACACAAAAATGACATGTTTAGATAACCATTGCAATTGATGAGTCTCATTGAACTGGGTGTAGTAATTGGAACACCCCAATTACACTTTCTAATTCTTAAGGGATAAGTTGAGAATTGAAGTAACTACGTTAAACCCAAATTTAATTTTTTAAAAATTATTTTTATACAAGTTATAAAAATTATATTAAAAGCATGAACATGTATGTGTGTTTATGATGATTATGACAAAAATATTTATATTATAAATCTTAAAAATAATATTATGAAAATAATTTGTGTATTTTCTAAAGTTATAACAAAAATATATATTATTTAAATCCTACAAATTTTCTAAATTTATGGCAAAAATTTTATTATAAAAGTTATTTCACATGTTATAAAAGTGTTATAATATATTTGCTTATAAAAATTTAAGGCCAAGAAGTATGAACATAACTTATCATGTGTCAATGTTATATATCATAAAAAATAATATACTTCTTCTTAAAAAATGTTATTGTTTTTTTATCATAATTTATTTATAAAAATAACATTTTAAAACTATGACAAAAGTTATATTATTTATAAGAATTGTTATGAAAGTTATTGGGCAATTGTTAAAACTTTATCTATAAAGGTTATGATTATAAACTTTATATTATTATTGACTTAATTTACATACTATAAAAGAGATAAAACCTAACCTAAGTCTTTCTCCAAATTAAGTTTACATAAGTTTTTATAATTAAAACTACAAACTATTTGAACTGTGAACCCAAATATTATAAGCTCGATGGTAATTATGCAAATATAAAAGGTTTTCTTGCACTATATAGAGACAATATAATACAAATTGAGAGAATGGTGCCAAACACAAGCGCCATAGACAACTCTTTAATTTAAGACATTTAAGGCTTCGAAATATGGTTGAGAAGACATTTATTTTTTTAAAAAAATTATTTTCTATATTAACATCATCTTAGTATAGCATCAAAAACAATTTTAGATCGTACTAGTGTCACGGGGCTAGAACCTTAGTCTCACAATTCGTGTGGCCGTACGTAATCCTTTCATTTCAAACACGCCCTAAACACCAAACAATTGAGGAATCATAAAGAATTCCTCTAAGGCACAAATTTATATAGCGGAAGCAACACAAATCAAAAGAAGGCTCAAAGAATAGAATAGCCACAGAAAATAATGCACGAGAGGTGTTTGAGTAAATACTCTCAATTTTATTCATTTTCTCAAAGAATACAAAAAACAATGAAAATAATGGATCAATAGATGACTTACAAGTGAAGGGGATGCTTTCTATTTATAGTTGAGCTCCCTCAAAATCGACATTTTAGATCAAGTTACATCAATGGACGAGATGAAGTCAATCCATACAATTAAGGGATTTAAAAGACTTACACGATCAAATCATATCTAATCTTACAAGATTTTATTCTCATCAATCTTCTAAGATTAGTTTCCTTATTTTCCAAGGTAGCCTAACTTTCCATATCTGCCTCATTGGGTCACCAAGGCTTCAAATGGACATGCTTCTTCAACAACTCTTTAAATCGAGTCAGCTCTCGTGGGTCGAATGATCCCCATCTAAATAATAGACCTTCATAGGATGCATTTTGTGCAATGGTCACAGGCTTTGAACTGCGGCCTATGACATTTCCCCCCACTCATTCCCACAATGCCCTCATTGTACCTTGATAATGGCACTGACTTGATTTTTTTGTCTCAAAACTCTCTCGTTGCCTTGGCTCCTTCCTGACTAGTCTCACTATCGGGTCGTCCCTTCCTTCAAAACTTTTTCCTTGGCTTTAGTCGCCTCTTAACTTAAATTGTCCCACTCATTAGCACATTTCATTGGCAAGAAGCCATGGCTCTCATTTGCCCACATTATGACTCACTTCAATTGGATTTCTCTTGATTCTCATAACTAGGCTTCAGTATGCCCACAATCCCTCGGTCTCATTGCTTTGAAAGGGCCCCTATGTTCTTGTAAAGCCAACAAGTTAGAATGTAAAACACTACCAAAGTGTTTGGAATGTACTTTAATCGCAACATTTACTCTGTTCAACTGTCCAGTTTGCATCACCACTTTTGCAAAGTTTGATGCACAACCCACTCTCTTAGGTGGTAGTTCCTCTGATGAGTTAATAGAAATGAGTCTCATTTATCCTAGCTTCAAAGTTTGCATCGCTACTTCTTCCTCTAAGTCTGATGCACAACTCACCTCTTTCGTGGGTGGAAGCCTTGTCGACGACTCAGCAAACTCCGTCGCTTTCCTCAAATTAAACCTCATTGGTCCTAGCTTCAATGTTTGCATCGCTACTTCTTCCTCTAAGTCCGATGCCATACTCACCTCTTCCTTAGGTTGAAGCCCCTACGATGACTCAACAAGCTTCGATGTTGTCTTTTCATTAACAACGACTAACTTAGATTGCTTTGGACAGTTTTGTAACTCATCCGGATCACAACACAAGAAGTATTTTACACGCTTCTTCTTACTCCTCTTTGCCCTCTTGGATTCGACACCCTTTGCGTTCGAACCAAGTTTCTTAGGAACTTTGTTTGACCCACTGTCTTCTTCGACAGCAGACTTCTTAAGATATTTTCGTAACCTATGCGGACCATGACACAAGAAGCTCTCCACTGACTTCTTCTTGTTTTCAGTCTCCTTGGCTTCGGCACCCCTTGCAGTCGACCTAAGTTTTATAGCCTTACCTTTCACTTGTCCTTCATAAAAAGCACAGATTTGTTTGGACATTTCTTCAACATATTTGAATTGCCACAAAGAAAGCATGTGATCTTGCCCCTATTTTTTTGGGTTTCCTCTTCCCAACTCGTGGTTTCCCATTACAACCATCGTCATTTCCATTGCCATTATCTTCCTTATGATTCCTTTCACATATGCCCATTTCCTCAGACTTGGAAAACTCAAGCAAGTCTTTCCCTAGACCCAGCTTGACCACAGACTCCGCTATCATCTGGCTTTTGACAATTCTTAGACACCTCATTGTTCTAATTCGTGTTTGACCCTCGATTTTAACTCATTCTTAAAAGCAAGAAATGCTTCAATATCGGTCACATTTGAATTTTGAAGCAAGAGTTCCTTGAACTCTCGAACATACTCCCCCATTGTGCCTCATTGCGTAAGCCATTGAAACTTTGCTCGAGCTTCCTCCTCGCCAAATTTTGGATAAAACTACCCATTTAACTCATGTTGGAACTCTTCCCACATCCGAATCTCACTATGCCTTTTATCTGTGGACTTGCCTCACCACCATAAAAGCGCAATATCATTAAGAAACATGGAAGTAGTATTTACTTATCGAACATACTCCCTCATTGTGCCTCATTGCGTAAGCTATTGAAACTTTGCTCGAGCTTCGCCCTCACCAAATTCTGGATAAAACTACCCCATTAACTCATGTTGGAACTCTTCCCATATCCGAATCTCACTATGCCTTTTATCTGTGGACCTGCCTCGCCACCATAAAAGCGCAATATCGTTAAGAAACATAGAAGTTGTATTTACTTATCGCATCCTCTATGATGCCTTTGGCATGGAAGTAGTGCTCCATCCACCACAAGAAATTGTCCACATCACATGCAGACCTTGTCCCTGTAAACTCTTTCGACTTTGAGACATCTACCTCACAATTGAGTGCTACACTTGAAACTCCATTCCCCATAGTTGCTCAACACAAGGTAAGCTCTCCTTTGAGGTGCTTAATGCTTTCATCGTAGTCATTGTTTCTTTCTTCAAAGACATCACCATGGCCTTGAGAGCATCGTTTTTCTCTGTCAGCTTACTCCTAGTGGAATTTAACAACTCTTGTACCTTTTCCACATTGGAATTAAGAAACATCATCACATAGTCCTTGGATTATTCTTGCCAGTCTTCGAGTGATTTCTTCACATCCCCCATGGACTCCTCGAGATTGGTCACTCGTTCCTTTACAACCGACAACTTTTCCTTCAATAGGGTTGGTTTTCTAGCCCACCAATGGGTCTCCTTTGACTCATTCTAATCAAAAATTTCTTTCGACATCTCTACAGTGCCTTTATAACCTAAGCTCTGATACCACTTGTCACGGGACTAGAACTTTAATCTCACAATCCATGTGGCCTTAGGCAATCCTTTCGTTTCAAACATGCTTAAGTCAACCTAACCACCAAACAATTGAGAAATTACAAAGAATTCCTTTAAGGCACCAATTTATATAGCGAAAGTAACATAAATCAAAAGAAGGCTCAAAGAATAGAATAACCACAAAAAATAATGCACGAAAGGTGTTTTAGTAAATACTCTCAATTGTATTCACTTTCTCAAAGAATACAAGAAACAATGAAAATAATGGATCAATAGATAATTTACAAGTGAGAGGGATGTTTTCTATTTATAGTTGAGCTCCCCCAAAACTAACGTTCTAGATCAAGTTACATCGATGGACGAGATAAAGTCAATCCATACAATTAAGGGATTTAAAAGATTTACACAATCAAATCATATGTAATCTTACAAGATATTATTCTCATCAATCTTTTAAGATTAGTTTCCTTATTTACCAAGGTAGCCTAACTTTCAATATCCGCATCAGTGGGCCACCAAGGCTTCAAATGGACAAGCTTCTTCAATAGCTCTTTGAATCGGGCCAACTCTCGTGGGTCAAATGATCGCCATCTAAACGATAGATTGCCATGGGATGCATTTTGTGTGATAGTCATAGGCTTTAAACCGCAGCTCGTGACACTAGCAAGTTGTATATTTCATAATTTCAATTATAGGTGAAATTGAAATGTTCTAAATTTCGAAGAGTTCTTAAAAGAAAGAGATCTTATTAATCTTAATGATGCAGATTCAAGTTCAGATGATATGAACTTGATTAAAGGTTAATGGATGATGATAAGAAATATATGTTAAATATTAAAGAGGAATAACCCAGCAAATATGCGCTAGAACAAATTTACCCCTAAACTATTACATTTTATATCAATTTAGTAATAATTTTAAAAAATTACCTTCAAAATTTACTAATAGTTTCAATTTGATCCTAATTCTAAAAATTCAAGAAAATATATAAAAATACATAGATATTTTTTAAAATATAATAAATTTAAACTTAAATTTAATATTAAATAAATATAATTATATTAATATTAAATAAAATAAAAATCCCCACCCCGTCCCTCTCATTCTCCCCACTGGACCTCCCCCACCTCCGTTGCTCTCCCCCCTCCCTTCCCCCAGCACCGTCCCTCTCCTCCTTTGGTTTCTATTAGTTTAGAATCAAATAACTATACCCATTAAATGAAGTAAAAAGAATCATAAAATGCTGATCCTTTGTTTTATAGAAATGTGATTGTTGCAACAAAATACCTCCTGCTATGGAATTTTTATGATCAATTTGGTTGATGATTTCTAATCCAAATTGGGCATATCTACTACATCCAAAAGGCAAAGTTGATGAGTCTACAACAACTAATTAAATTGACAAATGGTCCACCTTGTACCCCTTTGGGTAGACAAGAAGTCGCCTACTGAATAAGTCAGAAAATCCAAGTCATGGGAGTTAAATGCAAACTAAAACATAACCAACAAGAAGATTAGAGTTATCATTTTATTGCCACCAACAATAAAATTCTGAGAGTAGACCTTAGTTTCTTTAATAGTGGAGAAATTCTGAATCCTCTGTGTAAACTTCCTTATATTTCCATTAATATCCATAGATTAAAACTCACTATCCACTGCACTCAAAATTTTGAACATAAAAAAAAGGTCTTAAATCGTCTTGTGGAGGGAGGGAGGGAGACGGATGGGTAGAGAGACGGGGATGGTGGCAGGGGAGGGGGAAAGGAAGAGGGACGTTGTGGAAAATTTATTATTTTATTTAATATTAATGTAATTATATTTATTTAACATTAACATTAAACTAAAAATTAAATTTATAAAACCCTAAAATTAACAACGTTAATATAAAACCCTAAATCATACACATTAATATAAAATTATTATTATATATATTTTTTTAAAATGTGTATTTTTATATTTTTTTGAATTTTTTAGAATTAGGATTAGATTGAGACTACTTGTAAATTTTAAGGGTTAATTTTTTAAAATTATGACTAAATTGATATAATATGTAAAAGTTAAGGTTAAATTTATTATTATATCGGCTTTTTAACTGTCACATCAGCTTGCCTTTTGCGATTTTAACGAGAATGATCAAAATGATCGAACTATGTAACGTGAGTGTTTAAATTACAAACTTTTTTTTTTTATTTTGGATGCCTAAAATGAAAATGTTTGATAGTTGGGTGACCATATATGTAGTTTACCCTTGTATTATCAAATATATTTTAAACTAACATAATACTTATCATGATTTGATTTTAATTTTTGTTAAAGAAATTATTTTTATCATATTAATACTTTTTATAGTAATTAATATTTAAAAAATATAAATTATATAATTAAAATTTGTACTATCTAACATGATTACAATTTATCAACTAAATAAGTAAATTACAAATTTTGTAATTACAAGAAATTATAATTACTAAAATAATAATTATACTTTCATTTAATTATTTTGTGTTATTCTAACAAATTTTAAAAAATTTCAAAAATTCCATAAGTTGACATGATGATTAGGGTGTTCCTCGCTCTAATTATGGGCTGAATTTGAGTTTCATTAATATTGTTGTTGTTAGTGATTTGCCATTCTATTATAATTAAAAACAAATTCAAAGAATGAAATTTATTTTATCTAACGATGATGCAATTTTGCTAACGTGGAGGAAAGAATCGTTTGTCCCCTTAGTTTCTAAACTACATGGTAACTTTATCAATGTTAAATTTTGTAATAATTAATTAATAATTAATTAAATCTTAAATAATAAATAAAATCTATTTTTAGTTATAACCAAGAAACAAAAAATCTAATTTTAGCTGTTTATTTTTCTTCTCTTTCTTATCAATTCATTTTGGTCTGTTGTGTTCCTCCAAGGTTCTGCCCCGTCCATTCTTCCGTCTCTGTTTTCTTCTCCTTTCTAGAATTTGATTGACTTTATCTGGAAATTGAACTGTAAAAAGTAATCACCCAAATGCATATGAATATCAATGTTGAAGATCCTCAAAACATTTAAATGTCAGGTTTGAGGTTTGCCCTTCAATTTTAACTCCAAACACGTTGAATTCCTAAAATTCATTAATTTGCCTTTGTTTTTTCTGTCTTCACAAATCTTGGAAGAGCTTCGGTTGTTTTTTATATTCTCATCAATTGGCAACTCGGGCCTTTCTTGATTTCAGTAGTTTTTCTGAAAGTTCTTCCTTTTCATAATTGAACTCGTTAAGACTTTATTCTCGTGCACCGTATGGTTTTTGGTTATATATTCTCCTCTTTTTTTTTTGGTTGATATTTTTTATGCAAAGATTCTTGGTTGAGGGGTATGGTAGGAAGAAGAATTAAAAGAATCAGGAGATTTACTAGGGAAGAGAGAGAAAATATAGAATCTTTTCAATATCTCTATTTGATTGATGTCTGCTGATATGGAATTTCTCATTGATTCAAACCCATATAAAAAAATCTGGCTAATTTATTGCAGTTTATATATGTATATATATGGCTTTGAAATAGCTTGTTGTTTAGTTCCTAGTTAGTTTAGTTTTGAAATTTATTGAAAGTGTTGAAAGCAATTTAGAATGCTGATTGCCTCATATTTGGTGGTGTCATCCGCATTCAGAGTATTGGTAGACCTTAATTTTCTCATGCAAGTTTTGTTTATAGATTAGAGTAACTTTGTTTTTCCATATTTTTCAGGTTCCTCAGCTTTTACTGAAATGTGCAGTGGGAACCATTGCTCGGGCTATGATCTTAACATTATTGTAGAGATTCAGTATTGTTAGCGATGCAATTAGTATCAAATGATAGTCGAAAAGAAGATATTTCAGAAAGAGAGCCCATCTTATGCCAGCCCGATATTTCACAAACATCTGAAGAATGTGAAATTGCAGCTGTTGGAGGGGATTGTATTGTTGTTAGTGAAGATTTGGAAGAAATTAATGTTGATGAAACCAGCCATCTGGTGAATGCCGACCACCCACAATGCCGTATATGCCTTGATAATGAAGGTGCTTACCACTTAAATGCATATTTCTCTTTAATAAGTTTCCTATAACCATTTTGGAATGGTGGGGTTTCCTTTTACCTGAGAAAACTGAAGATAACTTATGTTGAGGCAAATGGTTACTTATTTTCAGGGGATGACTTAATTGCACCTTGCCACTGCAGGGGCACTCAGAAGTATGTCCATAGATCCTGTCTTGATAACTGGAGGTCAACTAAGGTTAATGCTTGTTTCTTTGCTGTCTTCTCTTGAACCTGAATAGAAAATTAGTATTGGAAATTACTGTAGCTATGGGATATTCATGTTTAAAATGACCATTAAGGGAAGTTTGGCACACTCACAATTTGAGTCTCGCATTTGGCTTGTTTACGTTGCACAATCTGAGAATTACAGTGTCTAGTATAAACATTATTCTTTATTTTACACAATATAATTTTGTATCCAGCCTTACTTTGATATCAAATTGTCTTGCTGAAAGAACTTGAATTTGCAACTTATATCTGCTTAGGTTGTTTAAAATACTCCTTACAATATTGAATATTGAATACCTATGAGTCGATCTACTTTTTGCACATGTAGCTAAAATAAATATACATTTTATTATCTTTATGCAGTAAATTTTATTTTTGATTTGATAACTAATACTATTTATTGTACTTTATTTTGTATCTATAGGAGGGCTTTGCATTTGCTCACTGTACAGAGTGCAGGGCATTGTTCATCTTACGTGCAAATGTCCCACCTGACCGGTGGTGGTTGAGATTAAAATTCCAGTTCCTTGTTGCTAGGGACCACGCATTCATCTTTGTAATTGTTCAGCTGGTATGATTGAAATCCCATGCCATTTTACTTTCCCGACACTTTCCTTGAAATGTGATGAAATTGGAATTTTTTTATATGGTTACATGCTACTGCCAGATGTTTAAGAGAACAAAGATCCAAAGAATGAAATCTATGATTAGTGTAAACTAAAACTTGTTTGGTCTTTATTTGCTGGACCCTGAGTCTGAAACCATGTTGATAAAGTTACTCTACTGCATGTTTATTAATTTTTCATCAATTATCTTATTCAAGGATACTTAGGTTGTGATTCTAGACTTACTGTAACTCAGTGATTTTGTTAGCCTCTTCATTTTTGAGGGAATGGAATTAGGTTATCTAGTCATTACATGTTAATGTAGTTAGTTTATAGTTGCAATATTGATAATTTACAACTGTAGTAACTTGTAAGTTGAGTCCTATTGGCATTAGGGGAATTCAGCTAGGTGTGTGTGTGTATGAAAAACTTTTATGCATAACGCATGCACATTTTGTAACTTTCCAATTGAAAGAAGATTATTGTTAAAAACTTTGATTTTAAGCCACAGTTGGATGTCTTAGAGGTTGAGGAAGAGGAAACCAGGGTCAAGAATAGAAGTGGCTGCGATACGACACACAATTGAAGAATTATCGTGTTCAATTTATTCTAGTTTGGGCAGGAACAAGTGGAAATCCCAATGGAGATTCTGGAAGGGGCCCACAACCAATTTGACATAATGTTCTTGATTTTCATGATATGCTGCATGTGAAAGAACAAGATTACGATCTATTAGATCCTTTTTATAATGTGTATCCAGAAAAACGTAAAGAAATTGGTGCGTATCTTGTTTAAGGAGTGTCTTTGGTTTTTCATAGAATGATAGCCACCTTCTCAAAAGAAGGTGAGGATTGGAGGCAAATTGGAAATCTCTTGGCTATCTCAAAGGACACAAGGTCTGATGTTGATGGAGTAAAAATAACTGATCTAGTTTTTACAATCAAATCTGATTCTGCCGAGAGAAAACTCATTGCTGAATTCAAGAAAGACCTTGAAAGTTTGAAGGCATTTAACAGTGTGAAGGTGATGTAGTCTTTCGAAGAAAAACTACTTGCATTCAATGTCAAAGCTATGTTTCGTAAAGTCATTGCTGAAAATCAGGTTCAAGTTGTTTCTAGAGTAACAGGTTGTGCTAGAATACCCTTAGAAAAGGGAGTCTTGTTGAATCAATTGGTTATCAAATTGGCCTAGAGTCAAAGTGCTCTTCTAAGACATGGCTCTTAGTTTACACCACTAGCATGTTACTCAGACAATTGGTTCAAGACCTAAATTTTAATAGTGTGAATCAATTGCTAGTGGATGAAATTCATGAAAGATGCAAGAATGAGGACTTTTTGTTAATAATTTTGCACGATTATTTCCCTTGGCATCAGGACAACAATTATTTATTTGAATGTCATAAAGTTGTAACTAGTTCCAAATCTGTTGATCTCAGGAATAAGGAATACACTGTGTTAGATGATAATAAATATATTGGTGACCCACTGGTGGAAGTCAAAGCTGCTAAGGATTGAAGTAAGAGGAAGTATTATGCTGCAAAAGCATATTTGAAAGAAGCATATTTAATCATGTTCTAAGACATGGCTGTAAAGGATCCAAAGTTCGTGCCTTTTTTCAATTACAACATGATTAAATTGTGGGTTATTACCCTGCTAGAAGAGATGATGCTATGAAATTGTCTATGTTACAGATCTTGGCTGAAATCTGATTCATTGGTAGCCCTGAATTGTCCACTGAATGGAATACTCTCCTAGACAAAATTAAGATTACTTGAGCGAGGCGAGAGTGGGAATTGGATACTCCTTTTCTCATTATTATTTAATGGAACATGAATATCTTACAAAAGATGATGCCAGAAAACAATTTCTACTATTGAGGACACTTCCTTATAGGAGTTCAATTTTTTTCTGTGTTCACTAAATTGATGATCCAATTGGACTAATACATGGATGGATAATTTTGGGTATCAACAAACGCAGGGTTTACTTTTTTCGTCCTATTCCTAAGGAGTATTTACAATCATCTGAATTAAGAAACTTAATGCAATTTGGCAGCACTACTGCTGTATTTTCCAAGATGCAAGTTGCTGGTGATCTTCACATATTCCAATTTGAAACTAAACAGGGGGAAGAAATTTGTGTTTCTCTTCAGACTTCTCTATTAGAGAAGAATATGATGGAAGTTAGGTTAGAGAGCAATGCCAAAGGGAACATGGCTATAACATTATATGAGTCATTGCACAAGCTTCAAGATGAACTGAAACTTCATAACGAGGAGTTGCATATGGCTGAGAAAAGGGCAAGAAGATTGACAGAGGAGGTCATTTGAAACGGGGAATTACTAGTTTAGAAAGGAAGAAAGATTAAATTGTGAAAGTTTTCTAAGCCGGGGAGAATGACACAGGAGCTTTTACTTATTTTGATAATATTTTATTATTTCAGATTTATTTATTAAGTACTAGATATCTTCTTTGTTACTTGTTTGTTCTGCCCTAATTCTAATGATTTGCTTCTGTTTTCCCCCTAAACCACATCATTTCATCTCTTTCATTTTGTTCTTATTTTGTTTGCCTTCACATTGGATACTACGACCATGAGCTTCTTGTTTGCATGATCATTTTATGCCTTCAAGTCTAGCCTTTACCTTTTCTTTCCTAGACTGTTAAACTCCAAATAATTCCTTAAACCTTCGAAACCATTGACCAAACGTGCTAATCTGAAGACCTTGGTCTAGGCTAGAATCCATGTATTAGCTAATAGTTATGTAATTTATCCACCCTTTTACATTAAAGTCAAACCTCTGGAAACAACATTGTGTCTAGTCATGCTGCGATATTCTTCCATCATTCTTCTAGTGTGCATCCGACAGCAATTTCTGCAAGTCTTTTGTTTTTTGCTTTGTTGCTCAAAACTGGGTTCAAGTGTAAGATGTGGGTATTTGTTCTATTCCAAAGTGTCCATCTCTTTTAATGAAATAAAAATATCTTCGAGCCCTTGTATATTTTGAAGTGTCCACCATTCATTTGATGCTACTGGTTAGGAAAAATAAAGAGTTGTAAGTAACATAGTTTCATTGGAGTTCTGTGGGTCAACACCTTCTGTGAAAATATAATAACTATTTCTGCTGCGTAAATTCGAGCTGAATCTCTAACTTGTTGAAACTCAATTCACTGCTCTTGATTCCTACATTTACATCTAGGATTTTTTTCTTGCATCTGTGTACTGATTCAATATGATTACTTGGATCAATTATGAGGGTCGTTCCGTGTTACAATAAACATATCATGCAAATTGAAACCTTGCTTTGAACAGATTGTGGCATTTTTAGGGGTGCTGGTCTACAAGTTTTATGGAGAGGAACTAAGAGAAATGTTTGGTTATGATGAACATCCTTATGGGTTCTATACTATGGCAGGTACTGCTTTCTCTCTCTCTCTCTGTGATTATGATAAAGGCTCTTAGGCACAAAACATACTGACATACAAGCTTTGTGCTGTTCCACTTGTTTCGAATACCTTGATATTTTTTGGTTCAAACTTTTGTTGAATTTGTAAAACTGCTTGAAATGCAAAATTTCATAATCATTGAATTTCCCATTCAGTGTTTATGATGCTTCATTTTTTTCCTTCCACTCTGTATATTGTAAATATTTGCACAGTTGATTTTGCAGCATTAAGCACAGTTTCTACTTTTTAGGGATTATGCTGCTTTAAAACTTCATTTTTCCCCTCTTCTATTTTGGGTTCAAATAAAATAAACAAATTAAGCTTGCTTTAGTCCATTTTCAAATTAGTCAGAATTAAAGTTAAATGGAATTTATTAAATCAGATGTAAATAAGTGTTTGGAGTAGAAAAAATCACTATTCCATTTTCCAGCCACCATAAATTGCTGGAAGTCTCAACAAGGAAAGCAATTTTATGTCTTCACACTTTTATTATGTAACTTTAATCTTATTTAACTATCAAGGTTACTTTTACTACTATGACAGATTGGAATTATAGCATGGAAAATATTGCACTTGTATTTATGCAGCAAGAAAGCATACTAGTGTATCATGCAGGCGTACTGTTAAATTTATGGTTGCATTCAAGAATTGGGAAAAGATAAAACCAATATGCCATTTTGAGCTGAAACCGTAAGAAAGTAATAGTGAACATGTAACCTCTTTAACTGTATCAAACTTCAGGATAACTGACTGCGCTCTCTGACATAGTTCTTTTACTGAAATCCTGAGGATAAATGTTGTTTTGTTGCTAAAATGAACTAGGTGGTTTTTTGAAAGGGTGAAGGATGCTTTGGTAAAATGAAAAAGAAATTTATTATGGCAAAAGCATCCAATTTAAGGTGTGAGGAAATACTTTATAGATAAAACTAGAGGGCAGAGAATAAAGAAAATAGTATGATATTTCTAAATATTGGATCCAAGCAACCCAACCCAACCCAACCAAACCTAAATCTATTAATTTAGTTGTTTAGATCAGGGCATTTCTGTTATTACTTGTGGCTAGCTTTGTTTATAATATTATTGTACCAATAAGCCATTGTAGTTCAATAATTGACGATTCTACTCCTTATGACTTGCTTGAAGATTGCACGAGTGGTCAGCATGCCAAGTTTACCATCTTCCTGTGATACTATCAAAACAAATATTTTATAGTGTATGGTATTTTGTTTTGATGTGCAGTTTTAGCAATTGTTTTGGTGGGTTTACTCTATGGTTTCTTCATTGCTATTATATGTGGCCAGAGGATCAACGAGCGGCATTATCATGTTCTTGCAAAACAGGAATTAACAAAGGTATGTCGTAAAAATTTGATTAGAAAATCCTGGTTTTGGTGTTTGTTTTGATATGTTTCAGATCTGAGGTAAAACTAAAATGCTGGTTTCATTTAACACTTCAGTGTGCTATTGAATCTTTAGTGTTGCATTCATCAACGTATTTTATAACAAAGTTTTGTGCAGTTCGTTTCATTATGCAGAGCTAAATTATGTTTTAGTATTGCAATATAGGAGCATCCATGAACTAGTTTAGCTAAGATATTCTGTTTATTCGTATTATCATCTTGGTAACGATGGTGTATATATATTATTTTATTCTGTCTGGTCAACCCAAGATTGTAATATATTGTCTAGCTTTGTTTATTAGTGTCAAAGCAGAATATATTTAGCATATCACGTACCCTGATGACCATAATGTCAGGAATATGTCGTTGAAGACCGAGAAGATAATAAGAACACCCCAGAACTAGATCCCAGCCATGTGACAGAGCTAAGAATATTGGGTCTCTATTAATTTGGTAGCTGCGCATTTCATTTGTTTTCCTGGTGAGCAATTGTAACATTGTACTAATGAATTCCCATTACTATAACTCTTGTTCATAGCCATTTTTCGTAAATGCATTCTTAAGGTGTCACTCTCTTATGGAGGTTGACATTTGTTTCGAGGATGTTGGCCAAGGGTGCACAGCACACCAAAGGTTCAGTTCCCTGTCCTGCGGCCATATGGTTTCCATTATGTTCTTATAAACATGCAATGCAAAACAAATGCGCATAGGCACTAGTTGCAGGTCCTATTAATATTTTGAAATATTTATGTGCCTTTTGTGTCATGGGGACAGCTGAGAATAGACTTCATGCTATTTCTGACATGGTTGTCCTCTCCTTTTTTTTCTTGGTATCAGATGAACCATTCACACGTATCTTACATAGTATAGTTTCACCAGTCATTCTCTTAGTTCCCCCCTATTTGATTCAGTGTCATGTTTCGTAGTAATTTAAGATCTCACAAGCATTGAATCAGGAAGTTAGAGAAATTGCTGTGTGCTCTATATTGAATTGAGTTTGTGTACTGGGCATTTCCATCAACCTGGTTTGTCCTTTGAATACCTAATATGGTCGGTGCTTGTTTGTTTGTGCATTAGTTATTGGTTTCACTGAGAAATTTACCTTTTTATGTTCTTCATACCTGTACTTTTGTTTCTTTTTACAGATTTTTGTGAGGTGCTGAATGAAACTCTTTTGTTTTTTGGTCTTTGAGAGTTACTAAAATGGCTAAATTCTTTAATATTTATCTAAATCAGGTCGTTACATGATTTTGCAGTTTGAATGGCTAAATTGTTAAAGGTTTGAGTACGAAAGAGAGGATTACTGAAATTGTATTATAAAAATAAACAATAAATGAAAAAAAAAAAGGTTAGGTCTTTCCTTCGAATTTTCTTTTAGAAAGATTAATAATAAAAACAAAAAATTTAAGGGTGTAACGGTAGGTTGGGGATTGGGAAGCTCTAGGTTTGTGCTCTAAACAGTTCTCGAATTTAATAAGAAATGTATTATAATATTATCAGATATGGTAAAATATAAATAATTTAAATTTTAAAATATTCATGATAATGAAATTGCAAGCAAGGGAGGTAAGAAAAGATCAGCAGTTTTTCCGCGAGGAACGGAGAAGATATCTGTTGATGCATGAATAAATTTATGGGTTTCTTTTGGCTCAAAATGAACAACACACGAGACTGGCTGTTCCTTCAAACTATGTAGGTGATCTATATCGATAACCTTATTTAATCTGTTGCTTCTGAATTGCTTTGATTCGTTACTACTTACTAGACACGTGCCATATGCGTGTGATAATTACAGCACTAAAAATAAAATTTTAGAAATATTTAAATATATATACTTTTAAATTACATTGAGATCTATAATCACTCCAATTTCAATATTTATATTATATTTTAAAAATTAAATTTAAGTAAAAATTTTATAAAACAACCTACTTGTAAAATAGTTAGATGAAAACTTTGATGTGAATTGTGATTTTTAAGAACTTGATTTGCTTTTTAAATTTTTTATTAGTGGGCGACTTTTATAGAATGTGATTTTTATTTTAAATTTTAGAATTACCTGCCTTTTCTTCTAAAAAACAATAATATAGTAGCTATCTTTAGCGAATTTAGTAATGTAACTATAGTTTATTTGTTCTTTCATTATTAATTAGGGTATTTTGATAATTTTATATTTAAATTGATATTTGGTTAGTTTGTAACACAATTTAAATCAAAGATTGTGTTATTAATATAAATTTAAAATCATAAATAATTAAATACATACTTTCATATTACATAAAGATCCATAATCATTCCAATTTTAATATTATATTATGTTAAAAATTAAATTTAAGTAAAACGTCAAAAATAACACAATCTAATTCTAGAATAATTTTTTAAAAAACACTAGGTGAATGTTATTTTTTATGAACTTTTTAGAATATATATAAAATTAATAGATAGTTTTCTAGACTATGATTTAGCTTTTACACTTATAAGTTATCAATTAAACAGATTTTCAATTAATTAGTGATACAAACTTAATAAAAATTTATTATTAATATAGATATATTTTACCTGAGGAAAATAATGTTATCTTGAAGATGTAATTGATAGTCACACCATTTTAATATGCATATTTGTAATATAATTTCTCTTTCACATAGACTTGTCAATTAGGCATGCCGAATTGGTTTTGGGTCGATCAATCTAGACTAAATCAATTTGATTTTTTGGGTTTTTTCGGGTTATGAGTTTTGAGTTGGTCATTTTGGTTTAAAGTTAGGTTTGGGTTTGAATTTGAGGGTAAGATCTTTTTAGGTTACGATTATTTCATGTTTAGTTATTTGGATTTAATTTTATACATGGATATTTTGACTAGGATTATTTTAGATTCAAGTTAGTTGTATTTTTATTCTTATTTTTCAGTTTAACTACTAAAACCGATTAATTATTTAGTTTTTAATTTTAAAATAAAATATAACAAATTATTTAATTGATTTAAATTATTATAAAATAAAAATTATCAGAAATAATTTTGAAATAAAATAAAATAAATTTAAATTGATTAACCTATAACCATAAAAAGTAATTTGAGTTGAAGAAATTAATTATTATATAGTTTATTTTAATTTTTATTGTTAATAACATTTTAAACTAAATATTGTTATTGTTAATAACATTTATTTAATATAAAATCTGGATACTTTTATTGTTAATAACATTATCTAACCTAAAACTCATGGGATAAGAAAAATTAGGTTGCATTTGGTTTCAATAGACAAATAATTTTTAGTTGGAATTTTAAAAATAATTTTTGGAAAATGAAAATTAGGGAAAAAATATAAATTGTTTTTTTGTTTTCACTAAAAGTACTTTGTCAATGATGAAAATAAGAGTTTTAACATTAGATGATTGACTCTAGTTCAAATCTATATAAATGCAAAAATATTTGTTTTTTTAATAATTTTTTAATATTAAATATGGTATCATGGTTCGAATCCATATAAATGTAAATTTTTATTTTATTTTTATTAGAAAAAATAATTACCAAACATCTTTTCACGTTTTCATTATTAAAATGTTTTTTATTTCTATTTAACAAACATGTTTTTCAATTTTTTCACAAACCAAACCAACCTACGTGCAAAAGCTAAAAGAACAATTAGCCAATTTTTTAGAAATTTCAAATCAATTTGGATCACCATCAAAAGAAAATGAAATTTTGATTGTTTTTATAAAGATTTTGATATTTTAATTGCATTTTATTTCATAATTTTTTATTAATTTTACTTGAGAATAAATAGATAATACATATTTTTCATTAAATATTTTGTTATATTTGCAGTTTCTGCTAAGATCATATGATATAGATTGAAATTACATATTTTATGACAATCGAAAATGATTATTGTTGACCTAAAATAGTTGCTGAGTAACAAGCAAAGTATGAGCAGAAGTGACTGCAAAAGTGGACACTTAAGCAAGCACTATGACATGCACAAAGAAAACAAATGACAACAAAGCTTGTGTACAAAGTTCGGTTTTCTTACGCCTATGAAGCCTAGCACAATGAGAAGAATTCAATATCTTCAAACAAACACAAGTTATAGTTAGCGATCATAATTCTAACACACTCCAATGAAGAATCCACACTCTTGTACCTCAAAGACTAGATCTTTAACCACTAAATTCTTCACCTAAAAACTTAATTTGTAAAATCACAACACAAATGTTTTACAATCACAAATGCACTCTCACAAATAATGTTCCTCACTTGAATAGATAAGTTCTCTCAATAATCAATACATCAACCTATACAATTATTTTAATTATATAAATTTTTTGAGACTTGCTAATATAATGAAAATCCATCACAATCCCTATTAAACAATAGCTAAAATAGCTAACTACAATAAAATATTAACAACCAAGGTAAACATGGACAGTTGGTAGATAAGACATCAATGTTTCAATCTAATCCAAGTTCTTGCATTCAAGGTATTTGATATACTAGATTTGATTTGATTCGACCCGATCTTCTAAATAAATTACTCCCAGTGATTTGGTCATCATGGATTGGCTTGATTCATTCCACAATATCAACACAACCCTAAGATACGGGGTACAATAAATGGTTAATCTTCCAAATATGAGAAGTTGTAGTTTTGTCATAGTGGTTAGGGTAGTGGGCAGTTCCCTTTACACATTGTAGCAATTTCAAATATTTCAACAATCTTTTCCTTTGGTAATTTGTTGAACAAAACAAATACAAGGTAGGAAGCTTAAACATTAATCAACAATTGCTCCCCCTTAACACATTCTCCTTAATCTACTAACTTTAACTTAGAACATAGTTAAGTAATTTAACCATTAATGCTTAGTGTAAATTTTGCATTAATAATAAAAATGTTGAATCTGGTGCCCTAAGTGTATTATATTCGTTTGTATACTTGTATTTTTTTGAATAAATTGGTTTAATAAAATTATTCATGAATTAGATTAATACCCTTTGTATATTGTCCTCAATGATTTTCGCAAGCAAAACAAAGTGGAAGCAAATATCAGCTCATTGGTTACCTAAAATTTAACTAATACTTAACGGTATTACGTGGTCAGATTGGAACACGGAAAGACAACTTGTATTAGTAGATGAACCTAAACATGTCCTTAGTTTAATCAGAAATTAGCAAACCAGTTGGAAGACTAATATACCTTTTATCAAGTCTAATTGGGGAGATGCTTTGCCTTAAGTATCAGAGCGGATAAGTCCTAGATAATAGAGATATAGATGTGACTAACTGGACAAGTAGTATGTTAAATCAAGCTATGTTTGATCATATGTTTTCATATAAAAAAAATAAAAATGTTTTTGAATAAAAATAAAAATTAAAGTTGAACAAAATTGACAAAATAATATTTCAAATGAAGTCTAAGAGATAAAATTTTGAATCTTATATTTTGAACTTTTAGAAAAATTTTAAATCAACTTTTAAATCAAGTTAAAATGATATCAATCAAAGTTAGATTTTTGTCAATAAGTTAAACTATTTTTAAACAAGTCAAATATTTCTTCTTAGAACGTATTGATTTGACCCCAAAAGCAGAACCACCATCCCATAGCATGTTGTTGCCAACAGCTGAACCCCATATTTCTTCCAGAGAATCTCCTAATTGTTCCAGAGCAACCAGAAAGAGATTCTTTAACCTTTAAGAATTCAGTTCAGGTGTAGGATACTTATCCATAAGTTTTCACAACTCAATCATGTATGATGGAACCATCAAAGATTTGACACTTTCGAACTCTGTTTGTAACTCACTATAGGCTCGGGAAACAAAGAGAAGATGTGTACGGACGAGATATTCATCAACAAGAAGAAGGAATTTTTGAAAAAAAACAGGTTTTAAAAACGCAGCAAAAAATAAATTTAGGGAAAACAGAGTTTTGAAATTTTTTTCAAAACAAGATCTTGATTGTGATATCTAAAACAATAAACACTTAATCAAAATTGTACATTTTCGATTTGTGTTCTCTATTATCCTCAAGCTCACGTCTACCGAGAGTGGTCTCGCTTTGAATTATAAAATTTTTCACAAAATTACCAGTGGGGTAATTTTGCAATTTCTCTAAACTTTTGGGTCAAGCTGTAAATTAGAAAAATATCTCTAGAAATTTTCTGAAATAATCTCTTCAGAGAATTTTCTCTTTATAACTTTCTATTGAATTCAAGTGTGTCTCAAATAATGACTCAATACTCTCTTTATATAGGGAGAGTTTAGAGAGTTTAACTATGATTAAACTTAACCACTTTCATATTAAATTAATATAATATTTATCAAGATAAATATTAGATTAAATTTAATATTAAATATTATTAAAATAATAGAATGTTTATCTTGTAGATAAACATTAATATAAATTTGATATTAAGATAAGCACTTTAATATTAAATTAATAAAATACTAATCAGATAAGTATTAAATTAAATTTAATATTAAACTATTAAACTATTATTATTTTTAGAATAGTTAATCTGAAATCAAATTTTCTGGTAAAGTCCCAGTACGAGTGTAACTCTTCCACTACTCAACCATTGAAGACCAACTGCCATTGACCATCGGGGCGTCGTCGTCACAGTCATAGGTACCACCATGTCCAATGATACAGGTGCGATACCCTTACAGCACCCCGAGCCAATTCAATCCGGGTCAATGACAACCCGACTAGTTTGGTCTAGCCACTGATTGGACTGTCAGCCCGATTTCACATACTAGGCCCAGTTTGAGCAGTTTTTGGTTATTGATCTTGATTTTAGGCTCATAGAGCCTAATTTATGATCTCAGGTCCAATTTTCAAGTTCAATTACCCATTGGGCCAATTGTCTGACTTGAAAATTAATTTCCAAAAATATCCTATTAATTTTAATTAATTTGATTAATTTAATTTTAATTGATCAAAATTAAAATTTCTAAAAATCACTTAGATTTTCTAAATTAATTTTTTCAAGAAACTTCTTTAATCAAATTCTCTAGTTGAACAATTCTCACGACCGCCTAATTTAATTCCACGTCGAATAAATCGATTCAATTAAATTATTTCCAAAGTTATAGAATTTTCTTTTGATTCAGATGCAGTCTGATTGAGCTTCTGTTGAGCTAGCGGAGGGACCAATAGGACATATACAATTAGACTATAGTAATTGCAATTATGTCCAGAAGCACCGTTTCGTTAATTCACAATTACTTAATCATGGAGTTAGTCCACAAGAAGTCCCATGATTGAAACCTCTTTACAGTATACTCTTTATGAAAACAATTCATCCAACTCCTTTGTCCAATGACCTCGTCATGTGTGTATTTCCCTCATATGATATACTTGATTCCTTTGAGTTAAATCCATTCACTCAATACAATCCTATTTTATCTCATTGTCACCATTGTGTCTTCTTAATGATTAATATGATCACTATCAACAAATGACCGTGATAAATTGCTTGTTCGAGAATAAGCAACCCGTGCACACTTTCCATATTTATTAATCCACACAAAGCCAATGAGAGGATATCATTAACTCTTTAATTGAGTTATGAATTCCACTGTTGCTAGTAAAATCATGTCATACACAAGTCATATACCCAACATATCGACTATGGGCTTGATCATCTTTAGAGCATAAGCCTCCACTTATATCAAAGTACATGAGTTGCATACACATGGTCAGTGACTAACTTAGGATTGAGGGACATCATACCATGAACGTCACAAGTGAATTAATCACAAACGGATTCAGAAATAATTAATCTTGGGTCTAGTCTAATGTATCATTCTCCCAATGAATACATCTATGTCTATACTTGTGGAGTCAACTTGTGACACTCCAAACCCGACCGGGACAGATTGACTAGAATTTGAAGCTTTACATTAGCCACCGAAGTGACTCTCCAGCTAACGACCACTCGACGCACACCCCAACCTTATAACATCTCATTTATGACTAATTAACTATCATTTATTGATGCAGAAGAAATTTGTGAACCATTTTTTAACTTTTTCTAAGTATTTAAACCTAAGGGTATTTTGGTCATTTTACCACCTAAGGTTAAACTATCCTGATTTTATTTCTAAATTTTTTTCAACCTTATTTTAGTTAAATTATGCAAGCCCTAAAAATTTTAGCTTAATTCGAGTTCATTTACTATGTCTAATTCAAGTTTTATTATTAGGGACTAAATCGAACTTTACAAACTTTTAGTACATTTTCAAAATTAAAAATTAAGAGTGATTCTACCAAATATTAATAGTTACAAGTCTAATCCTAAAATATTACCTAGCTTCCCTATCATTAAAGGCTTCAATTAATCTAATCAATTTTAGGACTAAATTATAAATTAAACAAATTAGAATACTAGATTACAAAACCAAAAATCAAACATCAAATAAACATAAAATCATGTATTAAAGCAACTATAAAATCACCAAAATTGAAGTCCAAAATTTAATGTCCAATGTCCATTACAAGTAAAATAACACTAGCCCCAAAAGTATCTCAATGCCCCTATATAGCCTTTAAAGTAAATTTCTTAAGCCACTACCGAGCCTTATTTTTGGATCGCCCTTGCACTATCTTCTCAACTCCTTACGCCCGAAAATTCTCTGCACAAAATGTGAGGGTGTGAGCTTAAAAAGCTTAGTGAGTGATAATAAAAAAATCAAGTAATTTGCACCCAATCATGCATAAATCAAAGCAATTAAGCATTAAATTTTCAGTCACAACATGTTAACATTTCACCATAACATCACATGCTATTTTAAGAATTAAGAATCAATTTTTCCATGGCATGTAAAATCATCTTTTAACACATAAACATTCAATTATATTGGCACAATCAATCAATTATATTGGCATAATACATCCATGATAATAAGTAAACATGTGATCATACATTGGATAAACAAATCTCCGAACTCCCACAAATAAAAAATAGTCCTCCAAATTGAGCGGGCCAAATCACACGCTCCCTTATAGCACCTCAAATAACCTGATGAGTGGATACTCAAGCTCAACACTCCCTTATCTACTCTAAACAAATCAATCCATCAAGAACCATATGCTCACAATATCACAAATAATGGCTAGTACTCACAAATCCTATGGCATGCCAACTATATTCAATGGATCCACCATGCAATGTTGCCAATATAATCATACATACAAGGCATAAAATTTGTTGTTTAATCACTTAATTTAGGATGTTAAAATGAAAGTAAAATCATGTTGCTAAGCAATTTTAACATCAATAAATTAAGCATTGAAAATATCATTTTCACAATATTCATATACCAATTAGAACACCTTTATCAAATGTTCAATAAATCAACAATTCTTGCTCCAAATATCAATTTATTCCATACAATTTAATCATGCTAAAAGCATAATACACAACTTACCAAACCAATTGCCATTTTGCTCTTTTACAAAATAAAACCTATTTTTGTAAACCCAACCATCCAATATGCAATTAAGTCATTAATAACACCAGTTAAACCTTTAATTTAACACATAATCAGGCCAATTTACCAAATTGCCCTTAATATCACTCACCTCCACACTTAGCTCTTTAAGCAAAAATGTGTTCAAACAAGCAAGTTTGAGCTTCAATTTTGATTTTCACATTCCTCCTCTTGAAGTAGAGCTTTAGCAGAGACAAAGTATGCATTACAAACTAACAATAGCAACAAGAAACACGAAATTTGATAAAGTATGCGAATCTAAATCATTGCTCTAAAACTACCTTACGGATGTTGCACAACTAAGCCGAAATATGGAATTCCTCAACTAAACTCCCTTTTCAGCATCTTAAACCACTTCTAATTTTCATTCCTAGTCTAACACCATGTATTCTAACTATTAATTTAATCATTTAATTTTTTTCATGTCTAGAAAAATCATCCTTGTTCTCGATCAAATTCGAATTTCTCAAAATTGATCCATAAAACGTGTTTGATCTTTTGGTTTAAGATTAAAACCTCTTATTAGACCTATTTTGAGCTTAAACATCCATTAATATCTAGGTTCCAACTCAAAATTAAAGACCACCATTGTTGATCCTCAAGTTCAAGAAAGAAGAAATTAAAGTTGAAAATCCATTATAACCATTTAATTAACAAATAATGATTGAAATCAACTTAAAAACCAGTTTAGAGATGAGGATTACGTTCAATTGAACTCAAATAATTGATTTGGAAGTTTCAATCAAAATGCTTAAGGAAATTCGGATGACTTTTTGCCAAACTTTGAAAATTATTTCGAGAGATTTTAGAGAGAATTTTGGGAGAGAAAAGGTTTAGATCTATTCCTTATTTTTCAAATTAGTCCCATTTAATTAATATTTTAAATCACCCAATTAAACCCCATTTTAAATTATTTTTAAATTCCAATTTAACCCAAAATATTTATTTTTACCCAAAAATTATTTAAAACCATAAAATTAATTTTTATAAATATTTTTTTATTTTCTAGAATATTATTTACCAATTATTTTAGATAAATTTAAGCTAACTAATTAAGAATATAAATCACTAATTAACCCAATTAATTCTCAATTTTCAATCGGAACCCTGTAAACTTACCCAAAACTGCTAGACCTATTTTTGGGGACTTACACAACTACTCCGATAGCCAAGACAAGTCATCTCCCCAGTTGGAATTGTAGACAATATAATAATCCTTTTCAGTATTTGAATAAATGCTCACTTTGATTCTTTTATGGGATTACAAGCTCGTTTAGATTATCTACTGAAGTAAGTTGTCTTTCTCGCAGTGTAAACATTCTTACAATGCCACTTATCTTTAGTTTGAACTTAGACAATCAATGAGCTAATATTTGCTTGTCACAAATTCGCTATGCATGCAAAATATAAAAAACAAAACTACAAAAGACATAATAGTGAAATGTGAAATTAACTTTATTTATTTATTCATCATTCAAATAAATAGAAAACAGTTATATGTTCACAACAATATGGGCACATTTCCCAATAGGAAAAAAATATTGAATAGAGGAATTCCTGAACATTTGGCATTCTCAGATGTGTCGATATCAATGGTGACTCATTATTTTGATGAATCATTTCTTCAGACAGAAGAAAATTATGTAAACACTTTCTTGAAACCTCACTTATTAGATTCCATTGTGGAAGACACAACTTTTTTTATGAAGAATTCGCTATTGGCCATAGGTCTGAAAAAGTATCTAAAAATATCAAATTTAGATATTTGTACCCTCTCAAAGTAAGAAACCATGGCATATATGTTTGGAATAGATTTTGTATTGAGAGAGTTGAAAAAGCACTATCTCGTTGAAAGGTTCTATACATCCACCCTTTCTTAATGCATTTCTTTAGACAAAGACTATTTTTTCTGCTTTTCGGATGGTAAATATTTTCTCAGAACATAGACTGTGAATCAAACCCATGTTTGAATTGAAAATGAGATACTGATGCAAGTTCCTCTCTTCGATTTCTTGCATAAGCAGATGATTATTCATCTGCTTCTCACATTCTGTGAATAGCCGGGACATTGAGGAATATCCAGAAAGGCATTTAGGGAATCGGTCTGATTCTATCTCCATTCGTTCTATTTGAAGAAAGGAAGGATCCCAAAGAATCGATCTTTATTTTAGTTGTTGAATCTCTCTTTGATTGATCAATTGTGATATTTCGAGTCCTTATTACTAATAGAATCGAAACGATCTTTGGATTGATCAGAAGATCCTTTCAATTGGTGAGAATCCGTTACTTGAACAAAACTAGAACTTGTGGAATCATATTGAATATTTGGAGATACATCATTGCTAAAAAAGCGATCCCTGTTTACCAACCATACATTGTCTAACCAAATCTAATTCTCTCTCGATATGTTCTTCAAAAAATCCGATTAGGTGTGGATTCTTCCCAAACTAACGAAGAGATCTTGGTGGAATTGCCACATATGAAATTGAGCACAATTTTGCAAAGAAATAACCCACTTGCCTCTCTTGAAGAGATGGGAAACACGCTCAATATCAGTTGATTGAACAGTTGACCTAGCTCATTGTTGTTTGAAGAAACCCTCTACTTCAATTGGTATTTTTTCATGAAAAGAAAACTTGAGATAACAAATATAGTCTTTCACTAAGATTTTGAATAGCTATCCCGAGTTTAAGTTGATTATGTTTGTAACGCCCCAAAATTTTGGGCCTAGAAGTATTGGGCCTTGAGTAAGGGAACGGTTAGAAAACTGTGCACAAAAGTATGTCTGCTTTAGTGGTTAAAGGTCCTGAGAGGAGTTGGAAAAGTCATGGGTTCAAACCTGGGCTTTAGCAAAAATTTTGGTTTTAAGTGGATAAAACCCTGGATGCTTGGATGTAAGCCTTTCAAATTATTGTGTTAAAAAATGTCATAAGGAAGCATGTGGTCTAGTGGTTGTGGCGTCATTAAGGTTGCAAGGGAGCCTGAGTTCAAGTCTTGGCTTTTGCAATTTATTTTGGTTTTTCTTTTAAAGAAACATGGACTTTGGCCTTTAGACCTTTTAATTATTTGAAGATAAAATGTGTCACAAAAGAGCTTGTAGCAATGAGGCAAGTGGTGTGTTGAACTATTGAGGGGGGCTTGCGTTCAAATCCCATTGCAGGAAAAAAGGATATTTATTTTGCTAGCATAAGGGGGCAGGAGTTTAAGGTGGTTTCAAACTCTGTTGGGTGAGAGTTTGAATGGGTCTTAGAGGGTGTTATGGAGGATATCAAGGAGGGAACGGGAGAGATTTTAGGAGAAGGTTAAGGGAAATCTGAATTAGGGAGTATTGTATCCGATTGGGAGACTTGTTTGTGCAATTCGGCTAAGAGGTTCTTTGGGTATGCATTTTCGGTAATTTGTGAGTGAGTAGGTGCTGAATTTCCTCTCTGTCATTTGGGGTTATTGTTCTTTTTGGCGATTCTGGCTTCTTTTCTCCCTAGTTCCATTTCTGCAAGTTACCTTTCGTGCTCTTTCGGGATTTGATTAGTGTAAGTTTTAGTGCCGAAATCCCTATTCTCAACTTCCTTTCTTTTACTTTTTGGCGAATCACACTACTCTTTTTCCTCTTACTCCTTTGTGACTGATTCTCCCCTCCTTACCTCTTCACTTAGTTTCAGTTTAGTGGTTCTTCTCTGGTAATCGTGAGTACAATCGTTTCTGGTTAGTATTTTTTTGGATATTTTCATGTTATCTTTGCTTTAAGCCAAATACTTCTCCATTCTCACTTCCTGGGGTTCGTGTCTGTTGGGCATCTAGGCTTTGACAAGTGGCAGGCTGCTTCATTGTTCTACCGTTCCTATCAATTGATTTGGTGTGCTCAAATCCTTCTTTCGACATTAAATCGTCTTGGGGTAAGTGGTGTTAGCCAAATACTTTATGACTTAATATTGGGACTTTAAGGCATACTCTTGGAAATAGTTTTGCCTAATAAGGTTCGTTGCCTGAGCAGGTAATCATCGAGATCGATATTTAGTCAGCGTTAAGAGCAATAAAGCCTTTTTCACTCACTCAGGGCTTTGGAGCAAGTGGACGATTCATACGTTTCGCAATCAGGTGTGCATCTGTACACCGTAAATCATTACTGTCGTAAAGCCATAAGAGTGTGTGTAATCACATTGTCTCTTTTGTGAATCGGAAAAAGCTGAAAAGCTAAGAAGCTGGAAATACGGCTATTGAGGCCACATGGGCATGCGAACACTTGTGTGGTGAACCGAGCCCATGAAACATGGTGTTAGACTATAGAGGCTGCCACCACAACTGTTTTCGTGCTCTTGGGTCATTATGGGCCTCGTTAGGCTGAAATGGGTCCTGTGGGCCCAATGGGCTCGTAGGCCCCACATGGATAAATCCACATTAAGTGACAAATACTGGACTGGGCTATGTAGTTCGTGTAGTCGTGACTGAATTTGGGCTAAATGGGCCACACGAGTGTGTGGGCCCACTTGGGTCGAATATGAGCCTTGGGCCCATTTGCACCGTTATGACCATTTAGGTTATTTGTGTCGCTCGAGGTGACTGTATGCCTTCAAAAATGTTGTTAAATGACCGAAATACCCTCAAAGGGTAAAATGACCAAAATACCCCTAGGGGTAAAATTACCGTTTTACCCCTAATTGACGAAATGAGCGCTACACCCCTAGTGGTAGGTTGACTGATGTATGTATGAAAGTTATATGACTGATACTGAGCATGACATCCTGCATTCACGTAGGTTATTATGGCATGTCATCCTACATGGGGTTGGGTTAATATTGGCGGAGGAAGTGTATGGCTTGTAGTCGTTTTGTTCAATGGCTTACTACCTTTCTGCTTATAGATTTTAGCCGTTCTGTTAATTGGCAATGTTTCTGTGATATTTATGGCTGTTATTCGTTCTGTCTACGGTGCCAAGCCGTTCTGTTGACTTAGTGCCGCAACCGGTGCTAAGCTTGGTGTGTTGGCTGGGTGGGTCGGTTTTATCCCCACATGGTGTGTTGGTTGGTATGAGTGGTGTATTGCTTGGATTGGGCTAGATTTCTGTCAGCATATCTACATTTGGTACTGATTCTGTAATGGGCTTAGGTCCACCTGGCTCTATTAATGGGCTCAGGCCCAATCTATTTCTACATATCGTATATCTGACTATTTGTATTATAAGGGATTACACACTGAGTTTTTGCAAACTCACCCTTCTATCTAACTGTGCAGGTAATCCCCAACCTTAGGTGATTTGGAGCTGCGAGAGACTTGGAGGTGGCCACACGACCGCTGACGCTTTGCCATAGGCTTTTTATTTGAATTTTATATTTTAGCTTTTAATTCTGTTATAAGGCCTTCGAGGGATTAAATTTTTAAAAGGGCTTAGATTTCCTTATTTAAAACTGCTAAACACGAATTTTCAAAATTAACAACTATTTTCCAAAAACATTTAAAAACAGAAGTTTTTACATTTCAAACTTTAGTAGCTTCCGCGATTGGAATAACCTAAAGCATCAATGCCAGGCATTAAGTAAATGTTTTTGATGAGATGATTTGCTAAACTCGAGCAAAAAGACTTAAACATAGAAATAAACTTTTAACGACAAACTTAGTTTTTGATCGATGCTTTGATGTGACATTCCAGATTCGACCATAACGTTTGGGCAAGGTTTGGGGTGTTACAATGTTTCACCTCTTACTCGGGGAAAGATGATCAAACAATTCTCAATCATGGTTTCATGATTACCTTATCCCACGCAAATCGTTTACCTGTAACTATTTAATATCCTTACGAAAAATTAATCACATCAAAGAGTTTCTCCGGACGAATCCATTTTTAATTGTATAAATGCATTGCTTATGAAGTATTGTTCGTGTATGCCCTATAGATCTATCCATTGTCGATTGGAAATTTGAAATGGATATTCAGAAAAAGTGATTGCTTAATTACAATATTGATTTCAAAATTTGTATATTTTATGGTAACTGCGTTGAGTATTGTCCAACAAAGGAAGAACTCAAGCTTGAATCTACCAAGAAGAAGGATCCTATCATATGCTATGAATGCAAGAAGCTGAGACAAATCAAGTTCGATTATTCCCAATGGAAGAAAAAGGGATCAATAAAAGAAAAGCTCAAGGATGATGTAGCTACTTGGGGTGATGAGGATTCATCCGCTGATGAAGATCAAGAAGTAGCCAACCTTTGTCTTATGACCATTGATGATCCTAAGGTAACTTCTAACTCATCTAATTCAATTACCTATTCATCTGGGGAGTTACAAGTTGCCTATGTGATGCGAACCGGCCCGGGTTGATCGAGTCATTTCACGTAGTTGCCCAATCGTCGACGAGGAGTATCGTACCAAAGGAATGGTTTGTTTGTAATTGGCTAAAATATGAAGTAAAATGGTGGATATTGGTGCACAAAAGATTAAGTAGGATATGGATATGTTCGGCAACAAGGAGATTGAGGAAGATGGTTAATTTGTTTGGCTCGGTTTAAGGATAAACTAATAAAGATAAAATATAAGATATTCGGTGGGGATGGATAAGTGATCTTAAACACCAGAAACGATTCAACACTAAAGAGTGTCACCCCGATTTCAATTCGGTTCAAGGTGGGTTTACAAAATTTCTAGAAGGGTTGAATGCCACACCAAAATAAGGTGATAAGTTCGAAAGAGAATGATTGACGCCACTAGCACAGTAAATAAGTCAGATCGAAACTCGTACAAATTTAGAGAGGAGAAAACTCACTCTTTGAACAAAGTTCATTCACAAAATGATCAAAAGTCAAAAGTCCTTTTACAATGAAAATAATCAACTATTTATAGCCATGACATTGGCTAGCCGAATGGGCAAGCAAAGATGCTGAATGGTCAGCAAAATTAAAGGTAAATAGGCTGGAAAATTCTATGAAGCTTCCTAGAACGTCCTTGGGAAGTTTCTTAGCTTCGAAGGCTCAATAGTCAGCTTCTAGATAGAGTCCATTCAGTTGGGCATTAATGGAAGGATGGTGAGCTGAAATGTCTTGGTAGATTTGGCCTAGGTGCTTGAATGGCTTTAATTGAAGTTCCTTGTTCAGCTAAATAATTTAGGAGCTTTAATTGGCTGCTTGGGTATTGTAATGGTCACCCAAGTATGAAAACAAATTCAAATAGCCTTGTGTGTGTGAAAACAAAATTCTGGACAGCCTTGTAATGTGAACGGAATGTGTAGCATTATGAAAACTTTTAACGCTGCCTTGGAGACTTAAACGGTTAGCTTGGGGAAGTCAATCAGCAGCTCCTTTGGCCCTTGATGTCCACGAAAAGGCTGCTGGAATTAGTTGAATAATCAGCTCAATTAAGGGTTCGTCCATGCATTGTACCTGCAGCAATTAAATTCAACCATTAATTCATAGTACATGCATAGGTGTTGTCCAAGATATGTACATGCAACTACAAATTAAAGATAGATTAAGACATATTAAATTGGCAGCAACTTAGTCAATAAACCTTCTCATAAATTTGGCTGAATTTAGACATATTAAATAAAAAACAAGACACATTAATTAGATGTAATGAAACAGGCTTATTAATGCTATGTAATAACTAAAACATATTAAAAACATGCATGAAACACATTAAACACAAATAATTAAATTTGTCCAGATTTAAACAAATTAATTACTAACACTTATTTAAGCTAAACTAAAATTAATTACTAACACTTATTTGAGCTGAACTAAAGTTAATGAACTAACTCATTTAATTTATTCCAGTAAATTAAAAATGCATGAAATTAAATAAAAGCAAATTAAGCTCAATAAGCTAGCATCTTGCCAAATTAAGCTCCATTGAGCTAGAACGAGCTAGTTCAACATACAAGAGTTTGCAAATGACGCCTAATGGGCTGATCCAAGTACGTTCCCGGGGCGTGGTCGTATCATTCCCCCCTTCTTTAGAATGATTTGTCCTCAATTCGAGCCGTTGGTTCACTCGATCATAACTCCTTTTACTCGGCTTTCCTCGGTCGAATGGGACGAATGGCAATTGAGTCCACTGGAAAGAATAACCATGAATTAGCAAAAAGCAGTGCAAACAAATTTGCAATCCGAGCATAACAAGACAAATGTAATGCATGCGAATGGACAGATTCAGATTACCATGCAAACAAGCTAATTTACTCGCCAATGCCTCGTCAAATATTCGAAACAAAAATGGACATGTTTTAAGGCATTCAAATGTCACAAATTGTTTCCACAAACCATGAATAAATTGCAAGTAATAAATCAAATGGTAAACATAATCATCACAAGTAGGTATTTGAAAAGGTTCACACGGTTCACAGAGTTACACAATCATACCATGCATTAGTCGACGAACTATAAATTCACTCACATGTGCATCATAAAAATTATCAAAAATAATAATATTTTTATCAACCATCAAAACAGATAGATCATCAATAAGCAAAATAGGACGGGCAAGCACGTTTTGATCTAAGTGTTTTACAAAAACTAAATCATCAACACGATCTTTTTCACTATCCGAGGAGTACAAAAATGTTTCAAAAGTTTCAAGCATCTTACCTTTATAAGCAGAAGAATAAGGGTCGATTTTACCTTTTCTATTTAATACAAACCTTCTCTCCTCGGGAATGTAGTCTAGTCAAAGCTTCGTGGCTGAATTAACCTTGTCGAAATGAAATACGAACTTCAGATACAACCACAGAAATGGATTAAGGAACGAATTTAAAGTGAAATCAAATTTATCATACCTCGTTTCCTTATTCAACAACCAAGTATCAAAACAATAGAAATTGTTCGCACATAATCGATGATGCTTGATTTTCCCACAAAATGTACCAAAATAGATTCCGGGTTTAAAAACTTGATTTTGATTATTCATGCCAAAGAGTAGCAAAGAGTTCATTAAACCAAACTTGTCAACCCAAAAGGATTTTTGTGTCCACAGAAACAAACGTTCAAATCTCTTTACTTCCTTCAAACTAAATTTGCAAAAACTCGAGGATTTCAAACAAAGTAGTAAAGGACTCACATAATCACCACAATTAATTAAATTGAGATGTTTATATGAAAATTCATTGTTACGTAGAATCGAGTTTCGCAATTGCCGATTAAACACGACTTCACCTTTAAACTTGTCAACGCAAAGATTTGTTTTGGAAAAGCTCGTCTCACTACCATTTGAGATTACAACACTAATTGATGAAGGAAAATCAACCACTTTTTGGCACGGAGCTTTTACAAAGATGAAGTTTTTGATATTATATCTACCCACATTCAAGGAAGATAGTGGAAATTCAAGTGCTAGGTGTTTCTTACCTATCTTACCTTCGGGCTCGTGTGGTTCGATTGCAACTTCATCCTTACCTTTTTTAGTCATGCAAAAACGTCGCTTGTCAGGAAGATATTGAAGTTGATAATCGTCACAGGGATTTCTCGGAACCTAAAAAGAAGGAATAGAACAAAAGCAAACATCACGGGGGTTAGTTAAAATTCCGTTCTCTTTTTCTTGTTCTCGCTCACTATCTTTATTTTCTTTCACTTCCTTTTCAACGTCTTTTTCTTTTTCAATTTTTTTCTCAATCTCAATTGCTATTTCAATTTTCTTTTCTTTTTTTTCTTTTTCTCTCACTTTTTCGATTTCTTTTTCGCTTGCAATTTCTTTTTCTTTTTCGTTTTCTATTTCTTTTTCACTTTCTATTTCTTTTTCTTCCTCTTCGTTTTTATTACAATGCGAGGACGATACAAAAGAATCAAAAAGATAATGGTTTGGCTCAAAGAATGAGAAACTATTTTCGTAGTCTTCTCGTCTATTTCTTTGGGAACAATCTTTCGAGAAGGACTTCTTTGAAGCATACGAGGAATAACTCGTGCTTTCTCATTCTTCATATCGAGAAGTCACAAGCTCGAAGATTTCTTCTCTTTTTCTCAAATTCCTTGACGAGTAGGAATCCCGATAAGAATTTCTTAGCGAACAATCTTTGGATGTGCATCGCTGTGATGATCTCGACTCCGTTTCTCGACTCGGTAGAGTTTGCTTTTGTCGGGCTTTCTCCTCCACCCGGTCTAAACTTCTTTTTAATGGACCTAGTTTCCTTTCAAGCATTCGGTCCATCTCGTTCAACAAAAACAGAAATTCATCAACCGAAAAGTTTTCTCGAGACACGATTAAGTAATGACAAGAAAAGTGTTAAACAAAATAAAGAAAATAAATACCTTACCACAAACCTCACAAGTTCGCTCACAAAGAAAACAATTCACTAACTCTCGTGTTTCAACTCTCTTTTAGGCTTTTGCTTGCTCTAATGTACTCACCACTCATGCCTTTTTCTGCTCGTCTCACTCTCGTGAATTCGTATTTTGTTTCAAGAAGACTTATTGCGGCTTAGAGGGTCGGCTTCAAATGGGTGCAAAGGATAACGTTAGGGTGTATAGGGTAGGCTGAAACAAGAAAAATAAAAAAATCAAAGTATGTGTGGCATTTTTTGGGGGGGGGGTAGAAGAAATGGTAGAATGAACGGATGATCTAAAATAATAAGAGATGAAAACAAAATAAAACTCGCAAGACTTTTCACTTCTTTTTTTTTTATACTTGTCGTTTCTTTTTTGAATTTTCGTAACTTTTTTTTTCTTTTAACACTTCAAATACAATATAATGAATTCAAGAAGAATAAAATACAACTTGATTTTCTTTTGATTTTTTTTTATTTTTTTGATTTTTTTCACGTTATGAACCTACTCCGAGCTTGATACGAACGTCAGCGCTCCTCATTTTAGTAGCTCTGATACCAACTGATGCGAACTGACCTGAGTTGACCGAGTTGTTTCACGTAGTTGCCCGATCATCGATGAGGAGTATCGTACCAAATGAATGGTTTGTTTGTAATCGGCTAAAATATGAAGTAAAGTGATGGATATAGGTGCACAAAAGGTTAAGTAGGATATGGATAGGTTCGACAACAAGGAGATTGAGGAAGATGGTTAATTTGTTTGGCTCGATTTAAGGATAAACTAATAAAGATAAAATATAGGATATTCAGTGGGGATGGATAAGTGAGCTTAAACACCAGAAACGATTCAACACTAAAGAGTGTCACCCCGATTTCTATTCGGTTCAAGGTGGGTTTACGGAATCTGTAGAAGGGTTGAACGCCATACCAAAATAAGGTGATAAGTTCGAAAGAGAACGATTGACACCACTAGCACACTAGATAAGTCAGATCGAAACTCGTACAAATTTAGAGAGGAGAAAACTCACTCTTTGAACAAAGTTCATTCACAAAATGATCAAAAGTCAAAAGTCCTTTTACAATGAAAATAATCAACTATTTATAGCCATGACATTGGCTAGCCGAATGGACAAGCAAAGATACTGAATGATCAGCAAAATTAAAGCTAAATAGGCTGGAAAAATTTATGAAGCTTCCTAGAACGTCCTTGGGAAGTTTCTTAGCTTCGAAGGCTCAATAGTCAGCTTCTAGATGGAGTCCATTCAACTGGGCATTAATGGAAGGATGGTGAGCTAAATATCTTGGTAGATTCGGCCTAGGTGCTTGAATGGCTTTAATTGAAGTTCCTTGTTCAGCTGAATAATTTAGGAGCTTTAATTGGCTGCTTGGGTATTGTAATGGTCACCCAAGTATGAAAACGAATTCAAACAACCTTGTGTGTGTGAAAACAAAATTCTGGATAGCCTTGTAATGTGAATAGAATGTGTAGCATTATGAAAACTTTTAAGGTTGCCTTGGAGACTTAAACGGTCAGCTTGAGGAAGTCAATCAGCAGATCCTTTGGCCCTTGATGTCCACGAAAAGGCTGCTGGAATTAGCTGAATAATCAGCTCAATTAATGGTTTCGTCCATGCATTGTACCTGCAACAATTAAATTTGACCATTAATTCATAGTACATGCATAGGTGCTGTCCAAGATATGTACATTCAACTACAAATTAAAGATAGATTAAGACATATAAAATTGGCAACAACTTAGTCAATAAATATGCTCATAAATTCGGCTGAATTTAGACATATTAAATAAAAAACAAGACACATTAATTAGATGTAATGAAACATGCTTATTTATGCTATGTAATAACTAAAACATATTAAAAACATCGTGAAACACATTAAATACAAATAATTAAATTTGTCTAGATTTAAACAAATTAATTACTAACACTTATTTAAGCTGAACTAAAATAATTACTAACACTTATTTGAGCTGAAGTAAAGTTAATAAACTAACTCATTTAATTTATTCCAGCAAATTAAAAATGCATGAAATTAAATAAAATCGAATTAAGCTCAATGAGATAGCATCTAGCCGAATTGAGCTCCATTGAGCTAGAACGAGCAAGTTCAGCGTGCAAGAGTTTGCAAATGACGCCTAATGGGCTAATCCAAGTACGTTCCCGGGGCGTGGTCGTATCACTATGATGAAATAGATTTGGAGCTTGAAAATATAATTTCAAAATATAAGATAAACATTTCAAAATAAAAAGATGAAAATTGTTTACTCTTCAAAATGAATCATGAACTTGAAAGTAAAATTCATGATACAAGCTATTATAAATTATTTTGAGAAAAATAATCAAGACTTGCATAATTTGCTTTCAAAAGTTCATGATGATCATCAAAAGCAACTTGAGTTACTTGAAAAACAAAAAGCTTTATTTAACAAAGTTTCTCCAAAAAGTTTTAAAAAGAGAGAAAGTTCAAAAGCAAACTTTTTTAAATCAAGCTTTAATTTCTATAAACATAGAGGACCCTCAAGGTTTTATAAAGGAAAAGTTGTTAAGAGTATATGGGTCTCTAAAAGACTTATTGTTACTCAAGAAAATAGATGGTTTTACAATGGACTCCCAAAGGGACAAAAATTTAGGAACTAATACTTATGGACCCAAAAGAATTTGAGTGCTGAAAACAAAAATTTAATTCTATATTTGTAGGAAGAGGAGCATTGCTTCAAGGTGGACAATTCAAGCAAAAAATCATGGTACCTTGATAGTGGATGCTGAAGGAACGTGATCGATGACAAGAGCCATTTTATCAATTTGAAGCCAAAAAGTGGAGGAGAAGTTACATTTGGTGACAACTCCAAAGGATAGAATAAATTGGTAAACTCTTCAATTCTTATTGAAAATGTTTTGTATGTTAACAGTCTTACGTATAATCTACTAAGTATTAGTCAATTATGTGATAAAGGTCTCAATGTCATTTTTTAGTCTAATGGATGTAAAGTAACTGACATTGTGTATAATAAGATTATGCTTGTAGGATATAGGATAAAAAATACTTATATGGTGCATTTAGATGACTTTGATAATTCATGTATATTTCTTGTTGCTAAAAATGAAAATAACTCTTTATTATGACATTGAAAACTAGGACATGCTAGCATGAACATATTGCATAAACTAGCCAAAAATGACTTACTAAGAGGATTGCCTAAAATTGATTTTAATTTAGATAAAGTTTGTGGCGCATGTGTTAGAGGCAAACATAAGAAAGTTTCTTGTAAACTTATCAATGATGTATCTACTAGTAGAGTTGTTCAATTAATTCACATTGATCTTTTTGGACCAATTAGGACTACTAGCTTGGGTGGAAAATAATATGCTTTTGTGCTTGTAGATAAATTTTCTAAATTTACTTGGGTTATTTTCTTAAGTACTAAAGATAAAGCATTAGAAAAATTCAGCACATTTTCAAAAATTAATCAAAATGGAAAAATATTACTTTATCACTAGTGTTAGAAGTGACCATGGAACTGAATTTTAAAATCTTGGTTTTGAAATGTTTTGCAACTCAAATGGAATTAGCCATAATTTCTCAGCACCTAGAACCCCTCAATAAAATGGAGTTGTTGAAAGAAAAAATAGAAGTTTAGAAGAAATGGCTAGAACTATCCTTTGTGAAAATAATTTACGAATTTTTTTTTGGGCAGAAGCCACAAACACCGCTTAGTATATTTTTAATAAAGTAATGATTAGGTCTGTTTTAAAGAAAACTCCATATGAACTTTTCAAAAACAAAAAGCCTAACATTAGCTTTTTTCATCCTTTTGGATGCAAGTGTTCTGTTTTAAATAATGGTAAATACAATCTTGGTAAATTTGATGCAAAAAGTGATGAAGGAATTTTTCTTGGTTATTCTTTAAATTTTAAAGCTTTTCGAGTGTTTAACAAAAAAACTTTAGTAGTAGAAGAGTTTATACATGTTTTTTATGACTCTAATCTTCCTCCTAGAAAGGATTCTTGTATTGATGATGATGCAAAAATTTTTCACAATGATGATAAGTAGATCACTCATCAAATGACAAGATTCAAGAACAAACACAAGATGCTCTAAAGGAGAGGGGAATCACTCATCTAAGAGAGTTCAACTATGTAAAGGGTGGTAAGATTTTCAAAGATCCATCTAAAGGGGTAACCACTAGATCTTCACTTAGAAATACATGTAATTATGTTGCATTCATTTCATACATTGAGCCTAAAAATATAAAGACATTAAATGATGAATATTGGATATTGGTTATGCAAGATGAATTAAATCAATTTGAGAGAAGCAATGTATGGACCATTGTAGAAAGACCATATGATAAATCTACTATAGGTACTAAGTGAGTTTTTAGAAATAAGCTAGATGAGAGTGGTATCATAGTGAGGAAAAAGGCTAGGTTTGTTACTCAAGGTTACACTCAAGAGGAAGGAATAAACTATGATGAAACATATGCTCCCATAGCTAGAATGGAAGCGATTAGAATGCTTTTAGCTTTTGCATGTTTTAATGATTTTAAAATATATCAAATAGATGTAAAAAATATTTTCTAAATGGTTTTATAAATTTCCAAACCATGCTTTTAAATTATCAAAAGCTTTATATGGTTTGAAATAAGCTCCTAGAGCTTGGTATGAAAGACTATCAACTTTTCTTGTTGAAAAAGGTTTTAATAAACGGAAGGTTGACAAAAAAATTTTTATTAAAATAAAAGATAAGGATTTATTAGTAGTTCAAATATATGTTGATGATATTATTTTTGGTTCTACTAATTATCTTTTTTGTCAAAAATTTTCAAAGTTAATGCAAGGTGAATTTGAGATGAGCATGACGGGAGAACTAAACTTCTTTTTGGGACTCCAAATCAAGTAAAGGAAAGATGACATCATCAATTATGCTAAGTACATAAGGGAAATGCTCAAGAAGTTTAGGATGGACGATCTCAAACCGCAAGCTACACTCATGAGCTCTTCTACAAAGCTTGACAAAGGCAAAGAAGGTAAATGTGTTGATTTAAAATTATATAGGTCTAAGATTGATTCTTTGTTTTATCTTACCGCAAGTAGACCATATATTATGTTTAGTATTTTCTTGTGTGCTAAATATCAATAATGCCCTAAGGAATCACATTCACAAGTCATTAAGAGAATCTTGATGTACCTTAGAGACACTCTTAATTTAGGCCTTTGGTATCCTAGAGACTCTTCATTTAGCATGCATGCTTTCTCATATGCAAATTTTAGAGGTTACGAGCTAGATAGGAAGAGCACCTTCGATACTTGTCAATTCTTAGGCAACATGAAAATTTCATGGTTTTCAAAGAAACAAAATAGTTTGCATTGTCCACCACTGAAGCAAAATATATTTCTGCTGGTAGTTTTTGGTGCTCAAGTTTTATGGATGAAACAACTTAAGGACTATGGAATTGAAATAGATATCATTCCTATCAAGTGTGAAAATACTAGTGCTATTTCTCTCACTAGGAATCCCATCCAACATTCTAGGACTAAACACATTGAAATTAGAGATCATGTTCAAAGAGGCAATATTGTTCTAGAATATGTGGACAGTTTTCATTAATTAGCTGGTATTTTTAGAAAGCCTTTAGAAAATGAGAGATTTTGGACACTTCAGAGAGAATTAGGTTTGACCACCTTACCTTGACTTTCTGTTGAATCTTTTCCATGCACTTTGATTGATTTTTAAACTTGTATATTGTTCTTGTATTGCAAAAAACATGATAGTATAATTTTCATGACTATTTTATGCAAAAAGATAGGGGGATATATGTGGTTGATTGATTTAGTTTGACCTTATCTTGTTTAGCATAACTTATTTTTATGCCATTAAACTTGTTAGAATGGACTATGTTTGGTTAGCATAGTCAATTTTTTAAAACCTATTATGCCTTATGAATCATGTCACATCCCAAAAATCAAGTAAGTAAAAATTGGGTTAATGAACCAAAAGTGGTCACGTTTGACCTTTTACTTATTTGATAATAAATAAGTATCAAGTATAGTGGTTGAGTAGTGGTGGAGCTGTCTTTAATGACCTGTGTTCAAATCCCTTCCCTCACATTATTTTCTATGTGGTGCAATTTTACCCCAAACTTTAGCAAATGTCACGCCATGTTTTTAAAATAAATATTATAGTAATTATAATAAGCTAGTGAATAATCAAGTGGTTAAGTGCTTAGTTAATTTCCTAAAGGTCCTATATTCAATTCCACACATACTCATGTTTTTTATTAACTTTTGGATCATAAAACTTTGGTCAAAGCTTCCATAACCATCCACTCCTAGTTACCATGCAAAAAAAGATTCTTTCCACCTTTAACTAGTTAACCTACCATCTTTTGCCCCCCATGTGTTCCCCTTTTTTCTTTTCTTCTCCCTATTTTCCTCACTTGCCTTTGAACTAATGTATGCCACCCCTAGCACATGAAACCATCCAAATTCATTTTTTTATTTTTTCCTTCATCTTTTCCATTACCCTTTCTACTCTCTTTGTCTCCTTCTCTTGTTAAAAAGTAGAGTGTTGACTAGGTAGTTGTCTAACCCTTCAAGGCTATGCACACATTTTTATTTTTCATTTTTTAAAAAATCCTCTAATTTTCATCTTTTGAACCACTTTGTGCCACCCCTTATTTGTTTGTTCTCCTCCATCTTTTACTTCAATTTTTTGAAACCACCACCATTAATTAACCGCACCACCACCGGACCACTGCCGGACCACTACCGTGACCATCACTCTCCTTTTTCTTTCTTCTTTATTTTTGTCTCCTCCCTTTCTCTAGTACCAAACTTCTCCTTCTCTTTCCTCTTCTTTCTATGGGTTCTTGTCCGATTACCTCCATCATCTCCGCGTCGTCGTGCCTCCACCAATTTTGGTGATTCTTTCTCTTTTCTTCACCATTTTTCAATCTCTATCATTCTCTTTAGTAACCAAAAATCCTATATCACATATTTCAATTAGTTTTTAATTTATTTCCAAATTTTGTATTTAGTGACTCACTTTTCAAGTGATCCTTTTTCTAGTTTCACATCCCTCTCTGATACAAGATCACGGGGATCCTCCAACCCTCTTGTTTCAATCAATAAAGAGTAAGTATAATGGTCGAATGAAAAACCACTCTTTCCTTTCTTCTTTTCCTTTAGGTCGAATGTATAATAGTGTATTTTTCCTTCAAACATTATCATATTGTATCCTATTTTACCCGATGGATACCAATCCGAAAAGTCACTAATGTTGGAAACAATATCACATTTCAATTGATTTTTACAAGAGCAAGTTATGATGGGAGTTTTATTAAATTGACTTATTTTATAAATCGTTAAAAACAACCTCCCTAATGAGAAATCACGTTTGTTGATAAGTAGTTGACCTATTGATTAGATCCAAGTGTGGGCGTTCTTTAATGGTCGATTTGCTTTAGATCTACTATCAGGTGTTGGTCAAATCTAAAATAAAAAAATTGATATACGTTAATTCTAGTATTTAAATAAATATTATTATTTATATTGTGTTTTATGTGAATACATAAAGTATTCCAAAAAGGGAGATTAAACCCATCGATGTGTATTATACCAAGTAAGTGGCCCAAACCAACTAGCTTATGAAAAGTATGTTGTGTGGTTATGATTTTCATTTTTTGAAAAGTATGTTATTCTCGTTCTCATGTTATGTGATATGATGGCATAATCGATTTTACATGACAAATAAATTGTGATATTTTGATATCTTAAAACAATAAGTGAAACTCATGTTAGACATGCCCTACATGATATTATATTTTGAGAAATTTGATTTGCATATTTTAACATTCCAAATGTGACAAGTGATATCTTGAAATGAAAAATATGTATATATATGTTTATTGTGGCCATACCACATGAATGGGGTGGGCCACTGTAAGGAGGAAAAATTGATGGCTTCGTTCATAACCTACACGACAACTTGTCTGCAAATTTGAAGTGTTTGGATAGTGGAGTTTTGGGGAACTCGATTTTGGAGTGTAAGGGTGATGGGTGGGATGTTTTCAAAAGATTTGCATAGTTGTGTTACAAAAACTACATTTTCATAATCATGTGCATAAATATTGGATATTTTGAATAATGAGTAAATGATTATTGTTATTTGTTTTGTATACTGAATTTTTTCTTAATACTTGAGTTAAGACTCACACTAAGCTTTATAATTCACCCCCTTTAATTTTTTGATTTTACAATTAATCCCGAGGTTAGGATTCGATTACGACATTTGGAGGAGTTTCTCAGAATTCTTTTTAAATTAAAATAATTAAAGTTTATTTTAATATTTTGTTATTTTGAGATTGTAATAAGTTTGAGTATGGATTGTGGCATAAGACTTTACTTTGGGGATTTTTCATTCTGATATGCATGAGTTGATTACATGACATTAAGTTTTAAAAACTGCATAAATTTGTATTTAATAAGAATACACATGAAACTTGGTTTCTATTAAAACTTGACAAAATCGCTATTTTCTGCTTCAACAATGAAAATGAGTTTTAGAAAGAATGACTTGGTTTTTGAGGTTTTAAATTGTCTATTATTGTTTTATCGAATTTACATGAAATATTTATTTTAACAAAATATGATTTTAGTACAATTTTTCGTTGCTATTCTTATAAAAATATGTCAATTTTATATTTTTTTCATTGCAATTTTGAGAAACAAGTTTTTAATAAAATTATACTTAGCTTTCAAAATTACTAATGTTTACAAATGAGATTGCTTAAGACATTTGATTTACGAAGTTAACATGCTTTTCCTAAATAACGATGAATAACTGTGTTCTTTAGTTTTGAATAAATAAACGAAATATTTTGAAATATGATTGAAATTATGAAAGTTTTGAATACCGATCAAACTTTTACAAATACCGAAATCATTGATTTCTATAATTTTCATATTTTTGCGAGATTAAGTTAAATATTTGATTTCACTAGTTTTTGAATGATTTACACAAATTGTTTACAAAGTATGTTTGAAAACCAAGAAATTTTTTCTGGGCCATTCTGATGGCCACTGTAACTTGGCAAAATCGGTCATAACGACTGGGCTGGGTTTGGGGTGTTACAAATCATATGTATCATTAGTACATTTTGCATTTTCATGCATATGAAATCATTATGATTTGTTTGAGAAGTCATTTTAGGACACTCAGAATACTTTACACTTTAAGAATTTTAGTTTTGGAAAATTTCTGCACTTGGAAAACAGAATAGCAACTTGGTGTCGATATCGATTTAAAATTATCGATACTTTTATAAAAATATCGATACTTGCTGGGCTTTAAAGGTACCTGCACCATGAGTTTTTAACAATAGTTTTAAAACCCTATTCGCCTTTTCCCTTTCATCCCAAAAATTATTTTCCCCAAACTTCAAATCTCTTCAAGAACTTACTGAATTTTTCGTGAAATCTTGACTTTCAAATCCTTCCTAACACCTTAGCATCAAGAAGTTCTCAACATTGCTTCAAGGCTTTCCAAATTCAACACTTTTGAGGTAAAACTAAAATTTTTCAATCTTTTGATTTTATGAAATTTAGGTTGATATGTTGTTTTTTAATGAATCACTGGGTTAGTTTGCACTATATACAACGTGTGTTTTCCTGCATGGGGTAACTTATTACTACACTTTTTTTTATCAAACCCATTGCACACCAAGTGTTTGATAAAATTCCTAAACGAGATTTATTAAAATAATCTAAGTGTGTTTTAGTACTTTGCCCTTTTCCATGGCCCTTAAGAAATGTACTAGAATCGATGTGGAATGAGAATGTTTCGATGGAAATTTTGTGTCCAAACGTGTTTGGGAGTCTAGGAAGATACATTTTTCTATGTTAGAAAGTATCAATTTTGTTTATCTTCCGATTTTTCAAAGTTGGGGTTGGATCGATTTTTTAAAAATTACCCTGCCGAATTACCTTAATCTTGTTCGAGTCTTTTACTCTAATGCCAAACTCGAACATGATGAGTCTGATGATACCGTGATTGCGATAATATCCTTTTTTATGAACACCCCTATTAGACTCACCTTAGATGAATTTGGAAATCTCCTTCATTTTCCTTCTAGAGGTACTCCAATGAAAGAGGAGCCTATAACCCAATATTTTATTGCGTTCGGACACGCATCTGAACTTAATGTCTTTGATTGTGTCCTTCATCTCATCATTACTTGGAATTTACATGCTATTAAAAAACATGCCACGCTTTTCTCCATCAATTATTGATGGATCTATTCTATTTAATTTGATAGGTGTCCCAACCTAGCTTGATACAAGTCACAAAGGCCCAATTCAAGCTCAAGAACGTGATGAGCTCAAATTACCACAAGGCCCAATAACGAGGTCAAAGGCCTGGTAAATGCGTATAAAACTAAATGGAACCATTCAAGACTTCATTAGCAAGGCCTTAGATGCGTACACAAAGGAAAAAGAAAATCAAGATTCACTTTCTTGTTTTCAAGAAAATCAAGAAACCGAATCTTGGTCCAATTTTGCTATTTTGAGTGATTTCAAGAATCAAGAAAATCACGATTTCAAAACTTGGAAATCTTGGCCCAAGAAATTGAATCTTGCAGCTAAAGCGTATTAGATCTCAGTTACAAGCATCAACGAGCCAATTTCGGGAGAGAACGGATTACAAGCCCAAGTTCTTGAATATATGACCCAATAAGATGTTCCAAGCCCAACCAAGAAGTTTAAATTAGACTTAGTTGAAAATCAGGCCAAATTGTCAAAGTGGCCCAATTCGTAAGATTTTAATTCTTTAAATACTTAGTTTTAATTTTTAGACTTTATGAATAAATTCCTATGTAAAAATTCAGCCCAAGAGGCCCATTAAAAGCCTTGGCCGAATTTCCCTTGAAGTTAATAATTAGGGTTTTTTTTAGTTTTCCTAGTAGGGTTAGGAAAATAGTTAGAAGGCCTATAATATGGCTTGGCCGGCCACCCTTAGCAATTAATTAGAATGAAATCAGATTTTTGTTGAATGAAAATTCTCTTTGAGTTTCTCCAAGAATTTTCTCTTGAGTTTTCTTTAGAAGTAGTTTCAACAATCTTTTAGATTGTGGGAGCCATCTTCAGCCTTCTTCTTTTCGTCTTTCTACATTGGAGGGTCGATTGGAGCCGATTGAAGGAATTTGTGAAATCTTTCTTGATTTCAAGGCTTCTTAGGAATGTTTTTTTATCTTTCTTGTTGTTTATTCCTCACTAATTTGTTCTGCTTGTGCCGAATTATTGATTAACTTGTTTTATTATTCTTGTTGCGTTTCAGCCATTCCAAACTTCCAGATCTATTTTGCAACATTCTTTGGCATCAAGAAACGTCCCACATTCATACTTTTCCAACTTTCTTACCGCCCAAGTATTCTATTTCCTATCTCGATTTGGGGTTTCTTGATTTTTGAGTTGAAATTTCTGTTTTCTGTTTCCATTTCAGCCAATTTGTTTATAGATCTCGTAGGACTTTCCCGTGACTTGACAAACTCGATCTTGGTCTGCGCGCATTCTCCTATCATTTGGTATCAGATTTTGGGCGTTTTGGGTGTTCTTCGTTGATTTCTAAACTGATTTCCTTTAAAAGACAACATATAGCAGTTTTTACCCAGAAAAATTTTTGAAAAAAAATTCATTTGAGTGGGTAAACATTGTTCGATTGGTCTGAAATTTTATATGCATATTTGTGGCACTGTGATAGAATATTAAAAAATATTTCCCGCAAAAAATCAGTAGAAAAAGTCAAAGAAATAGAAAAAGATGAAATCAAATAAAAATTCAAAAAAATATTCAGCGGGTTGAGTTTAGTGCCAAAACTTTCTAGATCAAATATAAAATATTTAAGGACTTTCGAGTTTAAATTTTATGATTTTTGGAGATCGGGAACACCTCAAACGAAGTCGTCAAGTTACTCTGTAGTTTTTTTCAGGTTTTCAGGTGTCAGCAATTTTTATTGATTCTTAGCTGTAGGTTTTGATTTGTTTTGCTTTTATTCTTCCTTTACACTATCTAACACCTTCTTGTTTCTTGTGTTAGTAGGATTTAAAAGTGTGCACAATTCTTCCTCAGTGCGACACAAATCAATTGAAGTCTCGTCACTTTTTGGATTCCTAGTGCAATTAGGATTCTTTGGTAGTTATGGTTCATACACTTTCTAATTGATTGATATAGACTCTACTAAAGAACTCACAAGACTAAATTCTACCTCTTTGAGAATTTGATTTTCCTTTTTGAGTGATTAACGGTGAGGTTTGTTAATTTTTTTTCGAGTGTTGAGTGTTTGTTTTGCAGGTATTCCAAAAGAAAAAAATAAGATGCATAGAATTGGTCAAGTCGATGATGAGAATACTGACCATAATGATGTCCATGATAAATTTACAGAGTTCTAACAACAGTTAGCTGAACAGGCTGCTGCACTCAAACAAACAAATGCCATACTTCGAACATTGAGTGCTACTATCAATGAGATGCGATTGGATCAAGAGCCTCAGTATCGGGGTCCAATTAAAGATGATGTGGATAACCAGCCTCGTGCTCATAGGCACGCTCCTAAACGTGTCCCTAGAACTGACTATGATGTTCATGATCACGGACAACCCTCTTTGGCAAAACCAAAATTCACAATTTCTCAATTTTGTGATAATGGTGAGTACACTTTCGACTCCGATAAAACAGATCCGGAAATGCCCAAACTTGTGGATGATAGTCATAATGAAGAAGAGTTGGTTGAACCACCAAAAGAAGGGGACTTTGCCGACTTTCAATACCTTGTAGTCCGCCGCACCCTTAACATCCAAATGACAGACGATTTTGATAACCAAAGGACAAATATTTTCCATTCTAGGTGTTTTATAAAAGGTAACTTATGTTCACTTATTATTGATAGTGGGAGTTGTTCGAATGTAGTTAGCAGTTATTTGGTGGATACCTTAAATTTACCTTGTACCAAGAACCCTAGGCCGTATAACCTTCAGTGGCTTAATGAATGCTCGGAAGTTAAAGTTACAAAACAGTCCTCGATCACTTTTAAGCTCGGGAATTACGAGGATGAGTTATGGTGTGATGTGATCCCAATGCATGCGGCACACTTGCTCCTTGGACGGCCTTGGCAATTTGATTGTGATGTTACACACCAAGGCAAGCTCAATAGATACTCTCTTGTGTTTAAAGGCCGAAAATTCACTTTTTCTCCTTTAAATCCCAATGATGTATATAAAGATCAATTAAAAATGATGAAATTTTGTGAGGGGCTGAGGGAGAAAGGACAAATAAAAAAGATAGAGAGAAAAGAGGCTAGTAGTGAAAAAAGTCAAAATTTAAATGGCCCAAAGGTGAGTGAATTCGCAAGTGGTAAAACTAGAGTGAAAAATTTAATTGCAATAAAAAAAGATGTGCGGAGAGCCCTACTCAATAAACAGCCTTGTATTCTTGTGAGGTTTAGGCAAAACTATTTATCTCTATCTAACATTAATGAAAATTTGCCTAGTGTGCTTCAATGTCTTTTGCAGGATTATGAGGATGTTTTTAGTGAGGCCCCTAAAGGTTTACAACCTTTACGTGGGATAGAACACCAAATTGACTTAGTACCCAGAGCTTCAATACCAAATCAACCAGCCTATAGAAGCAATCCCAAGGAGACAAAGGAATTGCAAAGGCAAGTTGAGGATTTATTAGACAAAGGGTACATTCGTGAAAGCTTAAGCCCTTGTGCCATTCCTGTCTTATTGGTACCAAAGAAAGATGGTACGTATAGAATGTGTGTTGATTGTCATCCAATCAAAAAAATAATGGTAAAGTATAGACATCCAATCCCTCGACTTGATGACATGCTTGATGAATTACATGGTTCAACTATATTTACTAAAATTGATTTAAAAAGCGGTTATCATCAAATTCGAATGAGGGAAGGGGATGAATGGAAAACAACCTTTAAAATGAAATTTGGATTATATGAATGGTTAGTTATGCCTTTCGGCCTTACTAATGCATTGAGTACATTCATGAGATTAATGAATCACGTTTTAAGGCCTCACTTGGGTAAATTTGTGGTAGTTTACTTTGATGACATTTTAATTTACTCAACAACATTAAATGATCATGTTTTCCATGTTAGAAAGGTTTTAGACATTCTAAGAGCTGAAAAATTGTTTGCCAACCTTGATAAATGCACATTTTGCTGTGATAAGCTAATATTTTTAGGTTTCATAGTTAGTGCTCAAGGTATTCATGTCGATGAGGACAAAGTTAAGGCAATCAAGAAGTGGCCAACTCCTAAATCGATAACTGAGGTGAGATCTTTCCATGGTTTAGCTAGTTTTTATAGACGATTTGTGAAAGATTTCTCCACTATTACTGCCCCATTAACAGAAGTTATTAAAAAATCTGTGGGTTTCAAATGGGGTGAAACTCAAGAAAAGGCTTTTCAAACCCTAAAAGCTAAGTTATGTGCTGCTCCTCTTCTTAAATTACCTGATTTTACTAACACTTTTGAACTTAAGTGTGATGCTTCAGGAATTGGCATTGGCGCCGTTTTAATGCAAGATAAGCAACCAATTGCTTATTTTAGTGAAAAGTTGAATGGTGCACAAGTAAATTACTCAACTTATGATAAAGAACTTTTGGCATTGGTTCGTGCACTTCAAGTATGGCAACATTACTTGTTGCCTAATGAATTTGTAATTCATACAGACCATGAATCCCTTAAATGGTTAAAGGGACAAGGTAAGTTAAGTAAACGGCATGGCCGATGGGTTGAATTCATTGAAACATTCCCTTATGTGATAAAATATAAAATAGGTAAAGATAATGTAGTTGCGGATGCTTTGTCTAGACGATATGCTTTAATAACTACATTAAATGCTAAAGTATTAAGGTTTGAACATATTAAAGAGTTATATACTGATGATGCTGATTTCGGCCATATCTATAGTAATTGTGGAAATACTACTTTTGAGAAGTTTTACCTTGTAGATGGATTTTTTTTCGTGTAAACAGGTTGTGCGTACCAAATTGTTCCATGCAAGACTTATTAGTTCATGAGGCCCATAGTGGGGGTTTAATGGGACATTTTGGAGTGACCAAAACACTTGACATCTTGCAAGAACATTCCATTGGCCACATATGAATAAGGATGTTGCAAATGTATGTTCTAAGTGCATCACATGTAAACAAGCGAAATCTAAGGTAATGCCTTACAGCCTTTACACTTCTTTGTCGATTCCTACTTCACCATGGGTAGACTTATCCATAGATTTTGTTCTAGGTTTGCCACGAACTAAGAAAGGAAGAGATAGTATATTTGTTATTGTTGATAGGTTTTCCAAGAGGCACATTTTATTTCTTGACACAAAACAGATGATGCTACACATGTGGCAGACTTATTTTTTAAAGATGTGGTAAGACTTCATGGCATTCCTAAAACAATTGTTTCCGACAGAGATGTCAAATTCCTTAGCCACTTTTGGAATGTATTGTGGAGTAAGCTTGGTACGAAATTACTGTATTCAACTACATGTCACCCCTAAACTGATGGCCAAACTGAGGTAGTCAATCGAATTTTAGGAGCCTTATTATGATCTGTTGTGGGAAAGAACATTAAAAATTGGGAAGAATGTTTTCCATTTATTGAATTTGCATATAATAGATCTATTCATTCTACAACTGGCTATTCACCATTTGAACTTGTTTATGGTTTTAACCCACTAACAGTACTTGACCTTGCACCATTACCACTAGAACATATTGTTAATTTAGATGGCAAACAGAAAGCTGAGTTGGTGAAATCCTTACACGAGAAGGCTAGGCAACGAATAGCCAAAACAAATGACATCAACACCAACAAAGCAAATAAGGGGCGCAAACGGGTTGTCCTTGAACCTAGAGATTGGGTTTGGGTCCATATGCGAAAAGAACGATTTCCTACAAAAAAAAAGACCAAGTTGGACCCATGAGGCGATGGGCCTTTCCAAGTACTCGAGAGGATCAATGATAATGCATACAAAATTGACCTACCCGGTGAGTACAGTGTAAGTTCTACTTTCAATGTGGCTGACTTATCTCGATTTGATTTTTCAGTTTCGAGGACGAATCTTTTTGATGAAGGGGGGAATGATACGAGTCACAAAGGCCCAATTCAAGCTCAAGAACGTGATGGGCTCAAATTACCACAATGCCCAAAAACGAGGTCAAAGGCCAGGCAAATGCGTATGAAACTAAATTGAACCGTTCAAGACTTCATTAGCAAGGCCTTAGATGCGTACACAAAGGAAAAATAAAATCAAGATTCACTTTCTTGTTTTCAAGAAAATCAAGAAACCGAATCTTGGTCCAATTTTGCTGTTTTGAGCGATTTCAAGAATTAAGAAAATCAAGATTTCAAATCTTGGAAATCTTGGCCCAAGAAACTGAATCTTGCAGCTAAAGCGTATTAGATCTCAGTTACAAGCATCAATGAGCCAATTTTGGGAGAGAACGGATTACAAGCCCAAGTTCTTGAATATACGACCCAATAAGATGTTCCAAGCCCAACCAAGAAGTTTAAATTAGACTTAGTTGAAAATCAGGCCAAATTGTCAAAGTGACCCAATTTGTAAGATTTTAATTCTTTAAATACTTAGTTTTAATTTTTAGACTTTATGAATAAATTCCTATGTAAAAATTCAGCCCAAGAGGCCCATTAAAAGCCTTGGCCGAATTTCCTTTGAAGTTAATAATTAGGGTTTTTTTTAGTTTTCCTAGTAGGGTTAGGAAAATAGTTAGAAGGTCTATAATATGGCTTGGCCCGCCACCCTTAGCAATTAATTAGAATGAAATCAGATTTTTGTTGAATAAAAATTCTCTTTTAGTTTCTCCAAGAATTTTCTCTTGAGTTTTCTTTAGAAGTAGTTTTAACAATCTTTTAGATTGTGGGAGCCATCTTCAGCCTTCTTCTTACTGTGTTTCTACATTGGAGGGTTGATTGGAGCCGATTGATGGAAGTTGTGAAATCTTTCTTGATTTTAAGGCTTCTTAGGACTTTTTTTTTTATCTTTCTTGCTGTTTATTCCTCTCTAATTTGTTCTGCTTGTGCCGAATTATTGATTAACTTGTTTTATTATTCTTGTTGCGTTTCAGCCATTCCAAACTTCCAGATCTATTTTGCAACATTCTTTGGCATCAAGAAACATCCCACATTCATACTTTTCCAACTTTCTTGCCGCCCAAGTATTCTATTTCCTATCTCGATTTGGGGTTTCTTGATTTTTAAGTTTAATTTTTTGTTTTCTGTTTCTGTTTCAGCCAAGTTGTTTATAGATCTCGTAGGACTTTCCCGTGACTTGACAAACTCAATCTTGGTCCACGTGCATTCTCCTATCATAGCTCTTATCGTTTTCAATGACATCACTAAGGCTATTGGGATGGTGTTGTCTACCAACCTCACCCCTTCTCTATGGCACTTACTCGTCATACACATTTACGAAACTAGGGTTTGATACTCTTAGAGACACCCCTATCACTACTAATCAACCTATTAGTTTTGGAGCTCTTCACCATGTAGGCTACTATTTTGATGCTAACTCCGACGATTGGGTAAGAGTGGTGCTACACATGAAGACGACGATGTCAAAGGTCCTTTCGAGGATGCTCCGACTCTAGAACATGTTCCTTCTCCTAAACATGTTCAACCACCAGCTGCCCCATCTTAGGCTGCTCCTTTTCAGGCTACTCCCAACGTCAATGTTGCTCTACTTGATGTTATTCATTCATTAAGTAATGATCTTTTGGATTTTAGAGAGGATGTTACCTTGAGGCTATCGACGTTAGAGATGCAAATAGCTTATCTCCTAACTCATTTTCTTTCGACACCTCCCTTTTCTCCTCATGATGACGATTAGGGTAGATATTTAAGTTTGCATCTTCATATCATTGTTCATAACATTTGCACTATTACTTTTGCTTATGTCCTATGACTATGGCTTTTTGAACCTTAATTTTTTTATTAGTATTTGAAGATACTTTGGTGATTTTTTTCATGTTAGTTCACTTAGTCTATAGTTTTATATTTCTATTCTCAAATTAATAATTTTCTTCCTCCTAAGCTTTACTTGATTTCTTTTGATATAAAAAAAGGGGAGAAAGCAAAGGTAAATTGTTGATAAGTAAAGGTAATTCGGTTGATTAATATTTGATTTTGTGCTAAACTAAATTTATGCAAATTATGCAGCCATTTTTCTTTAAAAATGGACTTTAAATTGAAAATAACTTTTAGAAATGAGAAGGAATTTATTCAAAACAAATTTACCAAATATTTTGTTATATCAAAAGGGAAATTGTTAAATCAAGTTTTATTAGATAATGTGTTTTGATATAAAATTTAAAATCTTTTGAAAAAAATTAAAGTTGAACAAAATTGATAAAATAATATTTCAAATGAAGTCTAAGAGATAAAACTTTGAATATTATATTTTGAACTCTTAAAAAATTTTAATTCAACTTTTAAATCAAGTTAAAAGATCTCAATCAAAGTTAGATTTTTGTCAATAAGTTAAAATATTTTTAAACAAGTTAGAATAGCTTCAAGCCAAAAACTATCAATACTTTTTGGCCTAGTATCGATAGTTTTCAAAATATTGATACCTCTTTCAAAAATGATACCAAATTGACATTCTGTTTTTCATAAATTCAACTAAGTCTCAATCCAGTATCGATAATTTTTTATAAAGTATCGATAAAATTGCTCTGTTATCGATATCTTTAGCTCTAACAAACATTAAATTTTGTATTAAATGTAAAATATATCGATACCTCATTTGTCAGTATCGATACTTGTAGTTCCAAGTGAATTTAATGCACTGGTTACTTCATCCCCAACAACTCTATTCATGTCTCCAACAACCTCAACGGTTGAAAATCAATTAGAGGGTATAAATACAAACTTCTAAATATCCTACAACAACAAGAGAGATAATCAAGCAAAAAGATCAACCAAAATAAACCTTGTGCTTATAGTTTTCAACATTTTTCTTTAAACACTTGTGTGCTTTCATTGTTTTTATTTAGCTCAAGTGTTTCTCTTTACAATTGATCTTAATTTGCAAACATTCTGATATTGTAAGGGTTCTTTTTTTGTTTGCTCATTTGTATCTCTTTGAGAAGGGTTTGTGTCTTAAGGTTGAGGTAGAAACCTTAAGGGAGCTTGTAAGGTTAAATTTTGTCCTCAAAGGATATGAAATTAGTGAATTTGGGAAATTTTCTTAGTAGTGGAAAGCTGAGTAGGCAATTGAGGCCGAACCACTCTAAATTATTGTTTCAAAATTTTTTATCCTTATTCTCTAGCTTTCACAAATTTTTTAAAATCCAATTGACCCCCGTCTTGACATTTTCAGTTTGATTATTAGCTAACGCAGTACATCGAATATGACCCAAGTAGAATAGATGTTGATTCCATTTATGAATTTATTCATTTCTGATGTTCATAGTGTGGCATACATTAATCATGAGTAAATGGTGGATTATGTATACGTGACTCATATACTTTGGTGCAAGTAAATGCTCGAGTTTAAATAGGTAAGGAACCGAAAGTTGATGCGTTAGGTATATGACTTCTAAAGATGTAGCACTATTTAAAATAGTGGAATTTATAACCCAAGAAATGGGTAAATGATTTCCTCTCATTGGCATTACATTATATATGAAAAGTAAACGTGACCACAAGTTATTTGTCTTTGTGATGAATGACTTAATTACTATTCCATAGTAATTGACTTTTCATAAAGAAAGATATAATGGTTACCATGTGATAAATAAGATCATATTGGGAGAATGAATTTATCCTAAAGAGATTAAGGATATCCTATAAGGGTAACACACTTATGACAAAGTCATTGGATGAACACTAATCAAGTAGCTTTCATAATGATATGTAATTTGGGAGAGTTCAATCACAATACTATATTGGAATAAATTCATGACTAAATGAGCTTATAATTAATAGGCAAAAAGATGAAACCTAATTATAAATCATTTGAACTCTAACGACATATGTCCAATCAGTCCCTCCGCTAGCTCGTTGAAACCAGAAACAAATTATATTTAGAATTAAATTAACATAAATGGATAGAATGATAAAGTTAGAGAAATTGGTGACATTTGAAAATGAAAGTGGTTCCTTATTTAAGTATGGAAATGACCTAAGATTTAATTTAAGTTTTTCAAATTATTATTTAATAATTGAAGTTCGAAAATGGAATTAAATTATTTGGTCATTGTGAATCTGATGAGTATAAAAATTAAATGTATTTTCTACTAGATTCATTTACGATAAAATTGACATGACTTTAATAGAATTAGAATTCGTTTGAGTAAATTATTTAATTGAGAAATTTATTTATTTAAATTAATAAATAATATTTATTTTGGAAAATAGAGACACATGTATTGCTTTCAATTATTATAAAGTGTCAAGTTAGAAGTTCAGGAAACACATATAATTGGACCTATTACAGGAGAGGCCCAAAATCCCTCATAATCTGTATGAGAGGTGGTAACCCTAGTATAGTTAACTAGGGTTAGCTGCCCCTCTCTCATAGTAGAACTAGGGGACTTGTTTTCTATCAAATAAATATTATTTGTATTCTATTAATTCAACTAGAATTTTTCAATCTCTCCCTATAAATAGATGACACTCGTAGGGCTAAATAGACAAAAGTTTGAGATATTGTTATTCTACTCGAAAACAATGACAATTTATTTTCTAAGTATAAATTCTTTTTTTGGGGGGAATAACAATTCTATTGGTTTCTATAGAGAGAAATTTACTTTCCTACTAAATGTAAGAAAATTATTTCTAGTTCTGTGTTTGATTCGTGATTGTTCGAGCCCACACTCGAAGCAATTTGTGGTACGAGAATAGCAGAACATGTTGTTCAGTTGAAACCCTAGAACATCAAGGATTTATCTCACAAAAAGCACATGTACTTTTCGAGAAAAGTTTATTTCTATAAATATCACAAAGATGCTCGATTTTCAAATTTTTAATTTTTCACTGTGACAGATAACCTTTTTTAAATTGGATTTTTTCCAAGAATTGGTATCAGAATTAGGTTGTACTATGTTTATAGTATAAACCAATACAAAAATTTTCTCTCTTCTTCATATTTGGTTGATTTTTATATGTGACATTCTTATAATTATTAGTATGTTTTAGGTTATGTATATGAATAAATATATTCCTTTTATTTTATTATTTATATTATAAAGTAATTTTGCCAAAGTTGTGAGTCTTAGAAATTAAAGTGGTTGTAATTATTTTTTAATAAGTTTTTTGTATATGTAATTAGATTGTGGACTATCATCTCCATGTAGGTTTTACTTATTTTAGAATAATTCATGTGAGTTAGAAATGGACATAAGTGTTACGTAACCAAATTTATCGATGAATCCCAAAGAATTGAGATGCATCCAAGACTAATCGAGACAATGCAAACCCAACCCAGCCAACTGTCAAAATACTGACTGTAACATCTCATTTTTCAGTCGTATCAAAAATGGTGATTTCAAAACCTCAATTTCTGATGATTGAGTCAGTTCATATTATTTTATAATATTTATGAGTCTAATATAAAGTTAAATTAAGTTTTGATATGGTAATTTTAGCAATTGAGTTTTAATGTCAATCCTTAATGAGGACCCAGGATTGGCGCATCATTGCCTTAAAACCTTTTCCTTTAAATTGGTAACAGGCGCGGTCTTCATAAAAATATAATTCCAAAAAATATGATTTATAAATCCTTGGAAAAATTAAAGATAAATAGGGTTATGCATTTCCAAGGGAAATGAAAAACATAGTAGCGCTTAAGATCGTATTTGGCATACACCTAATTTAATTACAGAGTTGTATACATACACCTATAATTAGAAAAACATTAATTATCCAAAGTAAATAATTCAACAATTTGCAAAAACATAATCACTTTACTAAGGTTTTATTAAAATAATATGTAACGCAATCAACCCGATTCGATTCGTCGAATCCGAATCTCGTGTGTTACCACTCTAACACAAACTTATACTTAACCAAAACATGCATACTTTCGATAATACATCTTATTTAGTAACACTGCGCAACTAAATTATGTCCGGGCATACAAAGTGTACTTACAACCATTGAACAAAACTTTTCACTCGATGATGACTAACAAGTACTTATTTCCTACTTAATCTGCCTCTAAGCAATATTACTAACAATGTATATAATACTAACACATTTTGTACCTGCCACAAGGCTTATAAACAATTTTTCGTGACTTATTCAAGATATTTCTATTGGACTTGAATACATTGCTCCCCTTGCTCTGTATACATAATAACCAATTCTCGCCACTCCCTTGGCATAGCCTTGGCATTGTCCCTCTTGGCATTGCCTTTAATCCGGTTACTAGTGACATAAAGGCACAGAGGTAAGTTTGATAAAACTTAGTGAGTAAATCCTAATTTACCTTAATTTTTTTCAAGAATATCTATCTCCTATTCTTATTCTTTAGCTTGACTTTAGCGAATATGCCTCTAAGTTCTATTCATCATGTCATAGTTTTCATACCTTACACGGCGATCATAACTTGCCTTTCACCTCATTGTTACATCGTTCACGTTCTTCGTTTGTCCATTCATGATTCTTTAACCTTTCCTGTTATAAAGGACCATACAGACAGAACACTCTTGATTTGCCACACACACCTTGTGTGTTTCAGCTTTACTATTCATATCTCAAACTATGTAGGACTCCGTTGTCATACTATACAAAGTCATTCCTACAGAGTGCACCGTACTATTCCTTCAGGAATTTCCATATCTATATACCATACTTTCAGAGTTTGTGATACTTACCATTTCTTTAGAGTTAACCATACATATCATTCTTACAAAGTTCATCACACATACTTTTCCTTCAGAGTTCACCTCGAAGACATTTCCTTCAAATATTTTCCATACGGCCCACTTTTTAAATTGCGCTACAAAGGTGTTACTTTTCCTAGATAGCCACAAAGGCTTCCTTTGACGAAGATTTCCCCAAATGCCTCATTTAATAGGTTCGCCACAAAGGCTTTTCTTCTCTTGGTGATTTAGGCAATAGGGATTTGCCTAGACTCGCACCTAGTGAGGTTTGCCCCTCATTATCCCAGGACACATAGAAAACCATATTAAGTAAAAACTTTCCTTAAATTATTCTATATGATGCCATAACCCACTAGTTACTGTAACATCTCAAATTTTAGGGTTAGAAGTTTTGAGGTTCGTGGTTAGGGCTAGTGAGTAGCTTGAGCAATTAGGTTTGTAGTTGCATTTTGATGTTAAGAATGAGCCTGCTGGTTCACTGGTTAAGCATCTGTCTGTATTCTATTTGGTCCTATACTTAATTCTTGGAGTATGCGATAGGGAAATAATTTTACTCTAGTTTTTATTTTTAAGTTTAAAATAATTATTTATTTTTATTATTTTATTTTATTTTATTTTATTTTGGAAGTATGAAGTTATGTCAATTTTATTTTTCACGTTCTTCCAACTTTCCCACTTTGTTTTCCCATTACTTTCCTGTTCTTTCCCCAAAAATTCAGTTTCTTTTGATTTGTTTTGTTTCTTTCGTTTTATCATTAATTGTCATTTGTCAAGGGAGTTTTGTCCTCATATGTTCGTTTAGTCAGAAGTGAAGAAGGTAGGTTCTATTTTTTTTGGGTTATTGATTGAATCACTTTCGTTTGTTTATTTTGCTTTGTTGAATTGAAATTCTTTTAGTGTAGTTGTGTGTGAAAACTGAGGTCTTCGAACGGGGTGGTGGCAGCGAATCGATCTGTTTTGGTGCCGGGGTTCTAACTTAAGGTGTATGTTCTGAAACTACTTAATTGTGCTATTGATTAGCTATCGAATTTCATAGAATTCGACGATCTCTTGAGTGTTTTTGAAATCAAGGTGAGTAGAATCATTATGATGGAGGATTTCTTGATCTTTAATTGGTCTCGGTATGGATTTCATGATTTCCAATTGGTTTTGGTATGAATTCATTCCATTAAAGAAGTTCACATTTTTTGCCTATTTCGATGAGGTTTTGTGACCACATGAGTGGCCACACGGGCATGTGCCACACACGAGCGATCCACAAAGTCATGTGAAATTGAGAATTAGGGTGTTTAGACAACTTTTTATGCCACACGACCGTGTGGCTAATATTTGGGAATTTTTTCAATTTTCACACAGGCGTGTGCCTTGGAAACACGGTCATGCCCCTTAGCCACACGAGCGTGTCTATTCTGCACTTAGTTTTGGAACTTTTGGACAATGAGTTACATGGGCTACTCACACAACCATGTAGCTCGGTCACAATGGCATGTGTAGCTTTCACATGGGTGTGTAGGCTTCCACATGATCGGGGTACACGGTCGGGTGGCCCTGTTTCACAGATTTTTGTTCTGTGTCATATTTTGACTCGTTTTATGTTTCTGTTTGCCCCGACCTTCAGTTAGGCCTGTTAAAGTATGCCCAAAGATCAATCATGAAATGGTTGTAATAACATACTTGATTTATCATGTTTATTAATATAAGGTGTTACCATTATTATTTCAGTTTCTTTTCTGTGTGTATAAATAACTGTTTTATAATAATGTCCTAACAATAATATGATTATTCTTAAAAGTTTCTTAGTCAAGTATTATTGTTGGATAGGACAACGATAATACATTAAGACTAACATGTAGTTGGTTGATGATAAAGAGTTGCCATTGATATGGAATGTCAGAATCGATACATGAATATGCGTGTTAGAGAACAACATATTGGACTGACCCGTTATGAGTATGTTTCTTGGATTATTATGTAATTGTCACAACATTACTCATAGTGATTAATATGTATATGATCCTCAGACTTGAGATCATCATAATCCCAACATCGTGAGTTGTATATTTTGATACAGTCAAACATACACCGTAACTGGTTGTTCTATAAACGCTGATGTTGGATATACCACGATCTATGTAGAGGGATATGGTTGATCGAGATAGGAGAAGCCCCTCCTACATAATGGGAGTAATATCTTAGGCCACTTGATTGAGTGAGACTAGAAATGCATGGCCATGCTCAAATAAGTTGATATGAGATGTCATACTTATTTGTATATCGTAGTCTGCTTAAGATATCAAGGAACATGGAATGGACTATGCAAGTGTGACTATTCCATGACTTGTGTCCAATCCAGAGATAAATGACTTAAGGATTATTGCATCAAAGGTTAATCATAAAGAGGTTATATCGAATTATGATTTCTTGTGACTTAGGTAGCAATGATGCATTGCTAGATGCCACTCATTGTTTGTAACATTGAAATCGTTCTAGTATTACTGCTAACGTTACAGGAACCTACAGAGTCACACCCTATAGTTGAAATGAACGGAATAAAACATAATTGGTATTGTGTTTGGTTGTCACTTGAATTGAATTAATTATAAAATTAATTTAATTGGGTAATCAAATATCGAACACATTATGTACAAGGTTGTTGTACGCATTATGAGAACATGAATTTGGTTAGTATATAAATTCAAATAAAGATATGGTTTATCGAAATTATATTATAATTAATATAATTATAATTTTTGGTTTAAAATATTATTATATTTATTTTAATTTCTAGAAACCCTAAAAAAAGATATATAAGAATCTCGTTTTTGTTTGCTTGGGTCTAGCAACCGTCAAAGAAAATTATTTTTAAAATTGTTTTGGGGATTCCTTCCATTCATAATCAATTAGGTGGATTACGTAGAGGCCGGGGTCACGATAGATTGCGGCTTGGTTCGATAGTAGATCAGAATACTTGTTGTTGAGGCGTTGTTGTCTACTCAGAATAAACATTCGGTAATTTCGTAACCTTTATCACCCCGATTCGTTCCTCACACATGGATCCGTGGTTAAGATCACCAAATTTTTAATTTTTTTACTGTGCCGTAGGGGTACCGTCGATCCAACAGTGGTATCAGAGCCTCTTGTGTGATACGGACTCGGGTTTAAATACTTGGGTGATGCAATTGTATGAGATGCATGCTTTAATTTTATAAAATTTCTGATTGTTTAAATAGTTTAAGAGTAACCTGATAACCGTTCCTTTTGACAATGGATTAAATGTTAATCATGGTGTTATGACCTATTCAGTTTTATGTTATTACTGTTAAGTGTTAATAGATCTATAATGGTGCGACGGTAGTGTTGACAGTTTCCAGTAAGAGTTAACTGGTTGATGGAACAAGGGTTGTTCTGGCATGAAACCTCAGGGATTAAAATCCCGAAAACACAATTTTGTTGATAAAAGTCAAATCGTGAGGTTTCATTTGAATGGGGTATGCGGTTCGTAAAGTATGTTTTATAATAAATAAAACTTGGTGGGCCATAAAAGTGGAAAGGATATGTTATAATTCACCTTAACAAAGTGTTTAATCATGTATGCTATTTTTGATATGCACGGTGTTTGAAATGCATAGTTATAGCCCAACAGCCCATTTGATAAAAGGTTGTACTTTTATAAATACAACCTGCGTGTCGTGCCTTACTACTATTCTCTTGTATTTATCTTCTCATCTTACTCCCTCGTATGTAAAACGAGTTTCTACATATTGTAATTTGCAAGAGTTGCTGTGGACTAGCCGAGAAGGAAGATGGGCCAACCAATATGGACTTATAGCTTGAGAAACGGCTTACACCTTTAGGTTTCCTTTTGGTTCTCCCATTGGCTTGGGTTGCACCACCTTAGTTTATGGGCTATAACTGTTACATTTATTTATTGCTTAATTCATGTATGAGATGCTATGGATGTCTAAAGCATGCCAAATTTTAAACATGTTAAAATTTGATAATAATGAACCACATTAATTGATGAGATCAATTAAATGGCTAAATGGAGTAATGTAAACCATAATTGGTGAGATGGGACGATCTTAATAAAATCCCTCTATTAAAATATTAAGTCAACATAGCCTTCCAATTTTGCCCTCGTTAAGGCCTCGATCAATACTGTGTAGGTTCTGCTAAAGCGAAGTACTAGTATTTATCTTGGTTAAACGTGAAGAATAAACAAGTGATATTCGCAGGTTAAAATTGGTTAATGACTTAACTAGGTTATTCTAATAGGATTAGAAACCTAGAGGCAAGTAATTTGGATAAATCATAAGATAATTAGAACAAGAGTTGTTCACCAAACTTTAGGAGTTACATAAGATGTAATTAGCAAGTGTTGCTTACCAGGATAACCATAATCTTGAGAGTAAAGCCAAAGCTGACTTAAGAGGAGGTGAAATATGGATCTTTAACCCACTTGAAATACTTTTCGAGAAAGTCTTTCTGAAACTAATATATAAGGGTATTAGTTTTGTAATAAAATAGTCGGAACATCATTTAATTAAGTCCTTTTAATGATTGATATAAATTTGATAAATTTTCACACGCATAATTTTATTGTTGTAGATATATTATGGCTGCAAACACTAATACACTCTCATTGCGATCGATCCTTGAGAAGGACAAGTTAAATGGTTTAAATTTTCTTGACTGGTTCCGTAACTTGAGGATTGTCCTCAAACAAGAATGAAAATTATATGTCATTGAACAACCAGTTCCTAACGAACCACCCGCTAATGCCTCGAGGGCTGATAGAGATACTTACAAGAAGCATCTCGATGACATGGTAGACGTTGGATTTCTTATTCTTGCCACTATGAATCCTGAGCTTCAGAAGCAACATGAGGACATAGTTGCTTATGAAATGATTGAGCACCTGAAAGAACTTTATCAGGGGCAAGCACGGGAAGAGAGGTTCGATATCTCTAAGGCCCTATTCCAATGTAAGCTGGCTGAAGGAAGCCCAGTAGGACCTCATGTCCTTAAGATGATTGGCTATATTGAAAGCCTGTCTAAGCTTAGGTTTCCATTGAGCCAAGAGTTGGCCACTGATGTTATTCTGCAATCGTTGCCAGATAGCTACAGCCAGTTTGTCCTCAATTTCAATATGAATGAAATTGATAAGACTCTGCCACAGTTGCTCAGTATGTTACGAACTGCTGAAGGCAACATGAAAAATGTTAGACCCAAGCCTATACTGATGGTCTATAATAACAAGGGCAAGGGAAAGGCCAAAGTTCAGAAAAATCCCAAGGGCAAAGGTAGGCCCAAGCTTGGAAAAGTAACGGCTGCATTGAAACCTAAATGTGGGGTGGCTAAGGAAGGAAACTGTTTTCATTGTGGTGTGACTGGACATTGGAAGCGGAACTGCCCTATCTATCTTGAGGAAGTCAAGAAGGCCAAAATAAGCGGAACGTCTGCTTCAGGTATTTATGTCATTGATATTAATTTATCAACTACTACTTCATGGGTATTAGATACTGGTTGTGTTTCTCACATTTGTACTTCTGTACAGGGACTGCAAAGGAGTAGGACTTTCGCTAGAGGAGATGTGGACCTATGAGTTAGAAATGGGGCAAAAGTTGTTGCATTAGCTGTGGGAACATATAATTTATCTTTGCCTAGTGGACTTGGTTTATGTTTAGAGGATTGTTATTATGTGCCCAGTTTGACTAAAAACATTATTTCAATTTCTTGTTTAGACAAAATTGGTTTTGAGATAATTATTAAGAATAATTGTTGTTCATTTTATCTCAATAATGTTTTCTATGGTTCGACACAATTAATTAATGGCCTCTATATTTTAGATCAAATGAATCCCATTTACAACATAAATACTAAAAGATCAAAAATAAATGACTCAAATCAAACTTATCTATGGCATTGTCGTTTGGGCCACATAAGTGAGGAACGTATATCCAAGCTCTATAAGGATGGTCTCTTGGATTCATTTGTTTTTGAACAATTTGAAGTATGTGAATCTTGCTTATTGGGAAAAATGACTAAATATTCTTTTACTGGTAAAAGTGAACGAGCTAGTGATTTATTGGGCCTAATACATTCTGATGTATGTGGGCCAATAAATACACAAGCTAGAGGAGGATTTCACTACTTCATTACTTTCACTGATGATTTCAGTAGATATGGGTATGTCTATCTCATGCGCCATAAGTCTGAATCCCTTGAAAAGTTCAAGGAATTCAAAAATGAAGTACAAAATCAACTAGGAAAAACTATTAAGACACTTCGATCTGATCGAGGTGGGGAGTATATGAGCTTAGAGTTTGATGATCTTTTGAAGCAATGTGGGATTGTCTCACAACTTACTCCTCTTGGTACTCCTCAGTGGAATGGAGTTTCTGAGAGAATAAATCGAACTTTGTTAGACATGGTTCGATCCATGATGAGTCATGCTGATCTGCCGACTTCTTTTTGGGGACATGCACTTGAGACAGCTACTTTCACACTAAATCGTGTTCCATCTAAATCGGTTCAAAAGACGCCATATGAGATGTGGACTGGGAAACATCCCAGTATGTCTTTTATGAAAATTTGGGGTTGCGAAGCTTATGTTAAATGTCAGACGTCTACTAAGCTTGAACCCAAATCTAAAAAATATGTTTCTGTGGGGTATCCAAAAAAAACCAAAGGATATTATTTCTTTAATCCCACTGAGGACACAATACTTGTTGCTCAGACTGGTGTCTTCCTAGAGAGAGAATTTATTTCTAGAAAAGGAAGTGGGAAAAAGATTGAACTTGATGAACTTTGAGAATTACAAAATACCACTGAACCAGAGGTAGAACAACAGCAAGTTCCACAAGGGATTGAGGAACAAGTAATTGATGTAGAAACACAACCACTACGTAGATCTTTAAGAGAACGCCAAGCACCTGAGAGATATGGATTTCTCTTTACAACGTATGGTGACGTTCTACTTATAGATCAAGATGAGCCTAGGACTTATCAAGAAGCGGTGACAAGCCCAGACTCTGAGAAATGGCTTGAAGCCATGAGATCTGAGATGGATTCCATGTATGAAAACCAAGTATGGACTTTGGTTGACCCACCCGAAGGGGTTAAACCTGTAGGGTGCAAGTGGGTTTTCAAAAAGAAGACCGACATGGATGGTAATGTACAAACATACAAGGGGAGATTAGTTGCTAAAGGTTTTCACCAAGTTCATGGTGTTGACTATGATGAAACCTTTTCTCCTGTAGCTATGTTTAAATCCATCAGGATCTTGCTCGCTATAGCTGCATTTCATGACTATGAAATTTGGCAGATGGACGTCAAAACAGCTTTCCTTAACGGGAAACTTGAAGAGGATGTGTACATGACACAACCTGAAGGTTTTGTCAATCCAAAGGATGCTGGAAAGGTATGTAAGCTACAAAGATCCATTTATGGATTAAATCAAGCTTCTCGAAGTTGGAATCTTCGTTTTAATGATGCAATCAAAGAGTTTGGTTTTATCAAAAATGAAGATGAGCCATGTGTTTACAAGAAAGTGGGAGCACTATAACATTCTTGGTACTATATATGGATGACATACTTATCATAGGAAAGACATACCTACCTTGCAGTCTATTAAGACTTGGTTAGGAAGTTGTTTTTCTATGAAGGACCTGGGCTAAGCCACTTACATCTTAGGAGTAAAGATCTATAGAGATAGATCAAGACGACTACTAGGTCTAAGCCAAAGTACACACATAGATAAAGTACTGAAAAGGTTCAGTATGGAAGAATCTAAGAGAGGATTCCTACCTATGAGACATGGTATTTCACTCTCGAAGGAAATGTGTCCTTCAACTCCACAAGAAAGAGAACGCATGAGTAAAATTCCATATGCTTCAGCTATTGGATCTATCATGTCTGCCATGTTATGTACCCGTCCAGATGTCTCATATGCCTTAAGTATGATGAGAAAATACCAAGTAGATCCCGGTGAAGGTCACTGGACCACAGTCAAGAATATCCTTAAGTACTTGAGAAGAACTAAGGATACTTTCCTAATATATGGAGGTGAGGAAGAGTTAAGTGTAAAAGGTTACACTGATGCCAACTTCCAAACCGATAAGGACGATTCTCGATCACAATCAGGTTTTGTGTTTTGCCTTAATGGTGGTGCTGTGAGCTGAAAGAGTTCAAAGCAAAGTACAGTAGTCAATTCTACAACAGAGGCCGAGTATATTGCAGCCAGTGAAGCAGCAAAAGAAGCGTTTTGGATCAAAAAGTTCATTACATAACTAGGGGTTGTGCCTAGCATATCAGATGCTATAGAACTCCGATGTGATAACAATGGAGCCATTGCACAAGCTAAAGAACCTAGATCTCACCAGCGATCCAAACATATACTTAGGCGCTACCATCTTATTCGAGATATTATCGATCAAGGGGATGTAGAGATATGCAGAGTACCTACAGATGATAACATTGTTGATCCCCTGACCAAGCCTCTGACACAGCAGAAGCATGATCGTCACACTATGTCGCTTGGTATTAGATATTTAAGTGATTGGTCCTAGTGCTAGTGGGATATTGTTAGAGTATGCCCAAAGATCAATCATGAGATGGTTGTAAAAACATACTTGATTTATCATGTTTATTAATATAAGGCGTTACCATTATTATTTCAGTTTCTTTTCTGTGTGTATAAATAAACTATTTTATAATAATGTCCTAAGAATAATATGATTATTCGTAAAAGTTCCTTAGTCAAGTATTATTGTTGGATAGGACAACGATAATGCATTAAGACTAACATGTAGTTGGTTGATGATAAAGAGTTGTCATTGATATGGAATGTCAGAATCGATGCATAAATATGTGTGTTAGAGAACAACATATTGGACTGACCCGTTATGAGTATGTTTCTTGGATTATTATGTAATTGTCACAACATTACTCATAGTGATTAATATGTATATGATCCTCAGACTTGAGATCATCATAATCCCAACATCGTGAGTTGTATATTTTGATACAGTCAAACGTACACCGTAACTTGTTGTTCTATAAAGGCTGATGTTGGATTTACCACGATTTATATAGAGGGATATGGTTGATCGAGATAGGATAAGCCCCTCCTACATAATGGGAGTAATATCTTTGGCCACTTGATTGAGTGAGACTAGAAATGCATGGCCATGCTCAAATAAGTTGATATGAGATGTCATACTTATTTGTATATCGTAGTCTGCTTAAGATATCAAGGAACATGGAATGGACAATGCAAGTGTGACTATTCCATGACTTGTGTTCAATCCAGAGATAAAGGACTTAAGGATTATTGCATAAAAGGTTAATCATAGAAAGGTTATATCGAATCATGATTTCTTGTGACTTAGGTAGCAGTGATGCATTGCTAGATGCCACTTATTGTTTGTAACATTGAAATCGTTCTAGTATTACTGCTAACGTTACAGGAACCTACAGGGTCACACCCTATAGTTGAAATGAACGGAATAAAGCATAGTTGGTATTGTGTTTGGTTGTCGCTTGAATTAAATTAATTATAGAATTAATTTAATTGGGTAATCAAATATCGAAAACGTTATGTACAAGGTTGTTGTACGCATTATGAGAACATGAACTTGGTTAGTATATAAATTCAAATAAATATATGGTTTACCGAAATTATATTATAAGAATCCTGTTTTTCTTTGCTTGGGTCTAGCAGCCGTCAAAGAAAATTCTTTTCAAAACTGTTTTGGGGATTCCTTCCGTTCATAATCAACTGGGTGGATTATGTAGAGGCCGGGGTCACGATAGATTGCGGCTTGGTTTGATAGCAGATCAGACTACTCGTTGTTGAGGCATTGTTGTCTACTCAGAATAAGCATTCAGTAATTTCGTAACCTTTATCACCCCGATTCGTTCCTCACACATGGATCTGTGGTTAGGATCGCCGAATTTTTAATTTTTTCCCTGCGCCGTAGGGGTGCTGGCGATCCAACAAGGCCTTAGTAAGGTTGGTTGAGGTTTTGATCAACTCAGATTTGTGCGTTTGTTCGTAACTGTAGTGTTAATTTATCAGTTTGATTAAATGTTATGTGATGTTAGTAGTAAATAGTTGCAAACATAATTAATTCTGAATATGATAGTTTGAGCTTGTGCGTTTTGGTTTCTATATGAATGTTTGTATGTTGTGTGCATTTTGTAATGGCATGAAAATATTGCAATTGACTAACTCAATATGAGCTTTTGTATCTGTGAGACTGTTAGTGTTTGATGTGCATTCATACATGTGCATAAATTTAGGGTTTTGGTTGTTAAGAGAAAAGAGTCTGATATTTGGGCAATTTTAACTGTAATCTTTTGTATAGCGGTTTACCGTACTATACTAATCGTATACCAGCACAGCTGTATACTTTTACTCAAGTGGCTTAGTTTCCACAAATGTGGTTTGTAGGGTGGATGGGCCTTTCAAGGTCCTATGTGGTGTGCAAGGTTTCTTAGGCTTTCTATAGCTCATACGTGGTGTGTAGAGGGGTCGGAGAGGTGTTCGGTTGGATGGGTGAGATTTCTGATTGTCACATATTTTACGCATTTGAATTTATGTTTGTTTGTACGATCTTTGGGACACGTATGAAATGTTTTGAATAGTTTGTTATGATTGGATTACATGAGTGTTTGGAATGACAATATAAATGTGTTCGGTTTGTTAATGGTAATTTTTCGTATGTTGGATTGCCGTTTGAGATATTTGTATATGGTTTGTAAACATATGCTTTACTGAAGTATAAGTTGAATTACTCCGTCTTTTTCCTGTTTCAGACTCACTCTAAGCTCGCATAGCTCACCCCTTTAGCTTTCACCCTTTCAAGTACTCTCGTGTTCTGAAGCTGGACTTGGCAGCCAGAGGTCTTAGATGGATCATCTTTGAATTAATCAAATAAAGTGATTCTTCAAATCTTGATTTGTGAACTGTTTTAGACTATAATTAATTATAAGAACTTTTGTATAAGTTTGATTTTGGACTTTCGTAAATTGATACACCATATCATTATTTCCTAAATGTTTTAATGCCATTTAATATATGTTTTAAATCTTACATTGTTAAACGACTTAGTTCGTTTTTAGCAAATTATTTTGTAAATGAGTTTTAAACACGCCTTTGTTTGTAAATTACTTTTATATCACTTCGGTGATCAATGTGACCTTCATGATCCGGTCGAAAGTTCTAGGCTGGGTTTTAAGGTGTTACAGTTATGGTCTTACATGATATGGTCCTTCGGTGCCATGGCCATGGACTTGTCCTTTCAGAGATTTGTGTTTTTAGTCTCGACGGACCTCTTTAGACAACTCCGGAGATAGACATTGTCACATCCCAAAATAAGGCCTAGGAGTTTTAGGGGTATTTTAGAAACTTTGGCATATATGAGCTCATAATTTCGTAAGGTTGGTACTCGATAATACTTACGACAATGGTTTTAATAAAGTTAAGTCAATTTTTTTAAACGAGTTTTTAATGCCTTTAATTTTAGAAAAAAAACTAAATTGTAAAAGGGTCGAAGCTATGAGTCTTTATGAAGAATTAAACCAATTTTTTAAAATCAACCTAATAAACCTCCATTCCCTATTTTATTTCAGGAAAATCTCCATTAAAACCAAGAAAATCACCCAAGAATTCCACCATCTTCATTATCTTCTTCAAAACGTGAGTTTTTTTAGTTTGAGTGAAAGCTCGATTTTCTTATGCTCAAGGTAACCAAATGTTTTCCTATTATATTTTAATGTTATTTGGCTCTTTAAACTGAATTTTTAGCCATTAAAAGCATGTTTTAGGTAAAAGCCGAAAATCGGGTCTTTAATGGTGAATTTTAAGTTTGTGGATAAAAACTTGGTTTTAAAGTGTTTTTCAATTGGTTTTAACCTAATTACAAGATTTCTAAAGTAACTTTGAAGTTTTGTTAAGGATTTCTCTAGTTTTAATGAATTTTCGTTGTACTGGCCAAAACTTGTATTTTGATACCTTAAAACGCGCAGTTTTGTGAAGTTTAAAGGTTGATAATTAGTCATAGATGAATATGTAGATGAATGGAATTCGTTTCATGCAAATAGATTAAGCGTAGACTGAGTTATTCAAATTTTAAGTTTGTTGTGCAAAAGGTTCTTGGTCAGAAAAGAATGTAGCTTAGGCTTGTGTTTGTGGTTGTTTGAGGTGAGTTATTGACTGAATATGTGTGGTTTTCCTTGTTAAAGTGTCAGAGTTGTTAGGACCTTCAAGGAATAGAGATAACGACAAAGGGAAGCTTGTCTAAGCTTTCAATTTTTCGACAAAAATGAACATTTCAGTAAGTGTTTTGGAGTAGTTTCTTGTAAGCGATTCGTTATGTATTTGAGAATTTAGAGGTATCCTAAACCCCTTCTCTAAATTCCGAGCGTAAGTGTTCTTTTACGTATGCTAAATTTGTGATAAATATGTTTTTGATTTGTGATAAAAAAGATTATGATGTGATGAAATATGAACATGTTGGGATGACTGTTGTGACGATAAATATGAGGGCATGTTATTCATGCCATGTGACAGTGTGTATAATGTGCTAATGATATGACTATGCGATGAACACGTGCGGATAATCAGTGAGTAATATTTGATGACATTAGTGACTTAATGAACCATTGGATATACTTTACATGCCATAAGATTGTGAGTACTCACTTATTTGTTATTGTGATATATGCGGCGCGGAGGCCCAATGACAGTTTTGGAGAGATAAGGGAATGTGAGCCAAGCTCCATTCACTGAGATATATATGTGTGGTGTTTGGAGAGCGTTAGCTATATGCTTCGCTTATGGGATATGTTTGACTTTACGAGTCTATGTGTGGTGTGTTGGCAGACCTGTGTATGTGATGTGTGGTGATAGAATCCACTTTATATTTCATAAACTCAAGAGCCAAATTATCATACACTGTGACTAATGTGACTAAATGTAATTATATGTGCTTATATGTGATTGATGTGTGTCAGAAAATTGATATATGTATGCCTAAACGTTCGTATAAATAAGGTGTAAAAGAATGCATGGAATATGACTAAATATGTGAATCATGACACTTAGCTAATGATGTTTTGGGAATATGATGTATGTTGTTTGGTTGATGTGTGATGACTTGTTTGCATAGTGGTTGTTCTAGGCATTCACTGAGCTTGTTAAGCTCACCCACTCTATTTTTTCATTTGCAGAGTAATTGCATTCCCAGTCTGAGAGGTGTGGCCATTGAGGGAATGATCCAAGCGATTTTTACTCATTACAATAGGTGTTTTGCTTATTCTAGCTCTAGGGAATAAAAAGACAATGTGGTAGACATTTATATCGGTTTATTAAGACGTATTGGGGATTATTTGTATATTGCATATGTTTGGGAAGCTTTTGAACTTGTACATGGTGTTTGGTTTATTGTTTAGACGTTTTGATGCATATGTGACTAGGTGAATGAAACATGATGCTTAGGGACAAAGTTTGAATGATTTAAACACTCTTATATGTTGAATTTTTGTAACCTGAAGCACATATATCGATATTAAGGCTTTTAGAACGATACCTCTATATTTTCAAAAGTGCAGGGAGTCAAAATATCAATTTGGTTTTGATACTCTTGAATAGACAACCAATTTTCGATAAATAATTACTTAACAAATAAATCAATTTAATTATCAAATCATGTAAGATATAAACAAAGACAATAATCTATTCTAATATTAATACAAACATCAATTGGTAAGATTAACAAAAGATAAATAAAAGAATAGAAGATTAACAAAAGATAAATAAAAGAATAGAAGATAAAGATAAGAGAATGCTCATAAATAAATTTATTGAAGTCCAGATCTAGAGCAATCCTCGCTCACAATTGTCTTCACATCGGAATAGAAAATTAACTATAGCGACTAATTTGCAATTTTTATTTATTTGAAGTGACTAAATTGAGAAAAATAAATTTGAAGTGACCTAAATAAAACAAATCATATTTTAGTGTCCAAAAAGAAACTTAAAATTTTATTAACTCGTGAAAATGTTTGAGAAAAGCTGAACTGATTTGCCACTTGAACCTCAATAAGGAATCTGCAGTCTGTTCGAAAATCCAATGAACCAGAAAATAAATCGATTCAATCGATAAATATCGAACTAAACTGAAAAAAAGGAGAAAAAAAGAGTTTTATGTACACGGTAGGGCTTAAATAACATTTCTTGTATATTGTAGAGGTAAACTATCGCTTACAACAAACTGTAATCTATAGTTGAGATGAATAAACGCCACTCATGCTATTAGAAAAAGACTACCTCCTATTCCTATGATCACACGTACCAGAAAACAAAATAAAGTTGCAAGTAGGTAAAGTGAAACTAAGAAGAATATTACAATCCAAAATCACAAGATTCGAGAATTTACAAAGGGTACTCAACACCATATGAATCGCAGTTACAGGACTATAGACATCGAATGGGGAGCTGCACGTGGTAATCTAACTCAAAAGAACTAGTCCACTCCTTAAAATACATAAAGACTTAAGCTGTGAAAGATTTGAAACTTAGTACCTTGACATGAGATGCTACACTATGTTACTTGGACTTGAGCATGTCGGATAAGAAGTTTTCCCAAGTATTTGAAGGATCAATGGTCATATCCCCACCATGTCCCAAAAAGTATACTCTTAAGAAAGATGAAAATCAGAGCAACAATCAATGCACATAACTCAGATGAACTACTACCTCTTTAAAATACATAAGATTTCCGCTGTGAGTATAAAAACAATTTATTTAGGCTCCACAGCTTACATGATACATTGCATCTCAACAGCTCCTCCAATCTGATTTAAAATATCCTGCCAACAAATCTACTTCTTAATCCACCACCAGCAATTTTGGAATTCTAGAAGAACCAGCAAATCTCATCAGCCAACAAATAATCAATAATCAAGTTCATAAAAGCAGTTAATAAACCCTCTCTTCAGAGGCAAATTTTAACTCACCCCAGCTGCCATGGCTTCATCCTTCTTCATCCTCGGATTTAGACGAAGTATTTGATATTAAGTCTACCTCCACTGGATGCGGGGATCCACCTGTAACGTGGTGGAGAATATTACAATCTGCCATTCATAAGTTCTTTTTTGGTTCATTGCCATTCATAAGTATTTAGTAAAAGGAAAAGGGATCTTATGCACGTTCTCGATGAAAGCTGTTTGGAGGAGAAATCTTTCTCCATAACCCTTTCTAACAGCTGTCATGGGCACAGCAACCATATAACTTAATCCTAAAATATTCTGTCAATTATTAGGTATAATATAAATATAACAAGAAGGAACACCAAAAATACATACATCCTGAAAGCCAATTAAGCTTCAAACCTTCTACAGAAATCGTACTACCCGCAGACCTTGGGAAAACATTGCGAAGCACAAAGAGATGCAGAATGGTACATTCAGAAGCAAAAAAGTTAGTCGGGAATTTCAAATGACTCGTTTGAATTGCATTTGTACACAAAAAACAGCGATAATAAGGTACAATTTACAGGATACGAAGGTGTTTTCTCTCCATTAGAAAAGCAAGTGCTTAACTACTGTTGAGTTTACTACTTAATCTTAATAGTAACTTCTCAAGCACTAAATTTCAACAGCACTAAAACAATGGCGAAATCTTATTGACAGAGATGCCCGATGCAAATTAACGAACAAGTATCTTCCGGTCAGAAAGACAAAATCAAAATAAGCACGCCTTCTAGTTAAATTGGCGGAAGTCTAGTTATATTTTTATAGCAATGCGTTCTTAAAATTTTAATTTTATTCATTGTAAAGGTAAGTTTTTCCCATTACTTAAAAATAGAACCCACAACAAAATTGAAAGGGGAAAATAAATCAAAATTACAGAGGAATTGGCAATTGAAATTACCTTTGATGAAATAGTCAGAGGAGGGCCAGCCTCGGGCGGAAGTGGTGGACATGGATTCCTCCGAGGTCAACGGGTTCGCCAATTTCTCAACAAGCTGGGCAAGGCCGTAAGATTGGGCCGTGGACGGCGGGACCCAGTAAGAGGATCCGGGAATGAAAGGGAGCCAATCGGGAGCGGAACGGCGAACGATGATCCGGTGGATGGCGTCTTCAAGTTTCCGCAGGAGCGGATCAGAGGAAGAATCGGATGAAGCATCGGAGGAGTCGGAAGGGTTGGGTTGGTTGGATTGGGTTCGGACGGCAAGGAGACGAGAGGAAGAAGGGTGAGGTTTGGTGATTAGGCGGAGCTTGAGAACGGATTGAGAAAGGGAACGGGCCATGAATATGGTGAATCGAATTTCTTAGATTCTTGATTTTTTATTTGGAGAGAGAGTGTGGGGAATTCGGTTGATGCATAAAGAGAGTGCTAGGAAAGTATTCGCTTACAAATTTTTAATTATAAAGAGCAAATAAGAAGGTGGTAGAATTTGAAGAAACGAAAGGTTGAGAGAGATTGGGGTTGGACTGTCTGTAAATTTTGGTTTGGATTCAGCCTAACTCTAGGCTGGTGGCCTGCGATCCATTTACAATTTTATTTTATTAGAAAATATAGGGCTAAATGTTTCATAAACCTTTGACTCCGTATTCACACAAGTATCAAATCTTTCAAAATATAATTGAACCTTTTTAAACCGGCACGCTAAACTTTTCAAATTGATCAACTAAATACCACACCTTTTTGGACTTGCTCAAATAAGGACTAAAATTTATTACAATTAGTAAAGTTTGTATGCACTAAAAGGTGGACCTTTCTCGTTGTAACCTGGCTAAAATGCAACACTAATGCAATTGTTGGTCGATCGAGAAATGAATGAGGTTATAAAGCAATACTTCGAAATGGCAAAGGAAAGGCTTCCGACATTAGATATATTTTTTCATGGTTAAATACTTTTAGGATCAATAAGGTGGAGATTGAAACAAACTATTTAGAAGTTTATCGAGCTTTATCTTTGTAGGTGTTAGATTTGCCAAATTTTGGTTTAATTATAAGAGATGTGTTTTCCTTAAAAATCAATTCAATAATGTGTCTTTTTATTGGGCACGCAAGGAAGCTAATAAAGCAACTCATGCCTTGGCTATAACTTTATTTAATGCAAATCTTCACAACTAGAACATGCTCCCAATGTTTTCACATCATAGTAAAAAAGATTATATTTTGAATGAAAGTGCTAGACATATTAGGTTAGGTTAGTTCATCCTTCGATTTTCATTAAGTTTGTTATTTCTTTTTGTTGGGTTAAACTTGAATTATGCAACGAATAAGAATGAAAAACGAGAAAATTGGACACAAATATTTACGTAGAAAAATCCCTTTGAAAAGAATAAAAAGCCACGGGCAAAGAAAACTTCACTAAAACGGAAAAACCTAAACTAGGAGTACAAGATGGAGAAACAAACAAACCCCAAACGCAAAATATAAAGCTTTCCCGAAATTCTCACAAACTCTCTTAATTTTGTTGTTATTCTAAACCATCTAGGGTTGCTGAAATGTCTATTTATAGGTTGAAATTCGTGTAAAAATATGACTAATAAATCCCTAAAATAATCAGAGTTAGACTGGGAAAAGGTAACAAAGTTTAACTAGGAGAAAAAACCTAGTTGAGTAGGGAACACATTGCCACGTCGTGACGCCGCTATCGGTTCATCAGGAATCACTCGTCACGTCATTGAGATGATAGGTTCCTCTCATTGGGATGTGGTGTGTCGCCTCATCGGGACGTTGGCTTTTCCTCTTCACGTTGTCAATTATGTTTCATCCGAAATGTGAGGCACACTCCATAAATCTCCATCTTGACTCGTATTTTTGAAATGCCTATTTTATCAAGCCCCATAAGAGGCCTAACTCGATCTTTGTTGAATGCTTACCAAATCTAAGCAATGCTTTAACTTGGAAATTGGAAGACTTTTTGTCGTCATGCATGTTGGGTTATTTTTGTTAGAGTATATTCAAAGACCAATCATGAGATGATTGTAATCACATACTCGTTTTACCTTATTTATTAATATAAGGCATTGCCGCTATTATTTCAGTTTTTTTTGTGTATATAAATAAACTGAAGTGTAATAAAGCCTTAAGAAAATATGATTATTCTTAAAAAGGTCCTTAGTTAAGTATTATTGTGGGCTTGGACAATAATAATGCATTGAGACTAATGTGTAATTGATTGATGTGAAAGAATTGTCATTGACATAGGGATGTCAAAATCAATACATGAGTATGTGTTAGAGAACAACATATTGGACTGGCCCACTATGAGTATGTTTCTTGGATTATTATGTAATTGTCTCAATATTACTCATAGTGATAACTATGTATATGATCCTCAAACTTGAGATCATCATTGTCCCAACATCGTGAGTCGTATATTTTGATACAGTCAAAACGTCTACCGTAACAGGTTGTACTATAAAGACTGATGTTGGATATATAACAATCCATGTAGTGGGATATGGTTGATCAAGATAGGATTTATCCCTCCTACATAATGGGAGCAATATCTTAGGCCTCTTGATGGAGTGAGACTAGAAATGCATGGTCATGCTCGAATAAGTTGGTATGATATATCACACTTATTTGTTTATTGTAGTTTACTAAAAAAAATCAAGAAATATGAGATTGAACTATACAAGTATGATTATTCTATGACTTGTGTCCAGTCTAGATATTAAGGATAAAAGGATATCATACATGAAAAGATTATCATAGAAAGGTTATGTCGAATCATGACTTCTTCTAACTTGGGTGACAATAATGCATTACTAGATGTCACTCATTACTTGTAATGTTAGAAACGTTCTAGTATTACTACCAACGTTACAAGAGCCTATAAGATCATATCTTATAGTTGAAACGAAAAAAATCCCAATACATTTGGTATTGTATTTAGTTGCCACATGAATTAAATTAATTGTTGAATTAATTTAATTTGATAGCTAAACATTAAACACATTATATGTACAAACTTGTTGTACACAAATAGAGAATATAAATATGATTAATATATGAATTTGATTCATACAAAATATTAATTGTATATATTTTACCGAATTTATTAATATAAATAGTTATATTAATTAATTTCGGTCAAAATATAAAAGACATGTAAATTAATATTTTTTGGAAAGAATATAATTCTTTTTTTTTTCTAACTTTCCATTTTCCTTCTCTATTTATAAAGGAATAATCCTAGTTTTCCTTTTTAATATGTGATATCAAAGAGGATAAAAGGATGATAATTCCTTAGTCTGTTAAGGTTACCAATTTAATAATTTAAAAGTCTAGAAACTATTTTTAATTCTCTCTGAAAAGTTCAAGAGAAAGTGGTTGTTCGTTTTTGACGAGGTGGACTACATAGAGGTCAGGACGTTTTCGTTGTTACTTGGAATCGACATTGAATTAGCAACACCCTTTCAATGTTTTCAGTAAAAAAGGTATATTTTCAACCCTATTTCAACCCAATTCGTTCCTCGTACATGGATCCTTGGTTGTGGAACGCCGAAATAATATTTTCACTGTGCCACGGGGCGTACAGTGGTCCCAATAGTTTTCTGTGCCGATTTTGTGAATATGAACATCTTCTTAAGCGATCACCTCTCGAACAAAGTGGTACCAAATATCTATATGCTTTGTTCTTTCGTGATGCATCCAATCTTTGGTGAAATGTACGACACTTTGGCTATTGCAATATACAATAGTCATGTCATTTTTATCAACCAGTTCCTCGAATAGACCTTTTAACCAAATGACCTCTTTCAGAGCCTCTGTGATAGCCATATATTCTACCACTGTAGTTGATAATGCCACAATGGCCTGTAAGGTAACTTTTGGTAACACTCGGGTATCATATTAAACCAAAATCTAGGGAAAATTTAGGATTGAATTAGAAAAATCAGTGAATTATCGGACCTCAATGGGAAATTCAAAAATCTTAGTAGCCAAATTTCAATTAGTTGGATCTCAATCTTGGTTCGGTTAGTGTGGAACTAACTAGTTCCATGGTGGGAGACAAAATGATTAAGATTGAGTGGCGGCAATGGTCTATAGAGACCGTGTTGATGGAGTATATATATAGGTGTGTGGGTGGAAATGAAAATCCCTCTCAGTTTTGTTTCCTAAATATTTTTCTCTAAGCATCGTCTTCTTTAGTTGATCCAAAGAAGAAGAGGATGTAGCCGGGGGAAGTTCTATATGTTGCAGTCGTTATGTGATTTGGAATCTGGAAGTAGAGAAATTGGGAAATGGGTAAGTTTTCTTATGCCTCTAAACTTTTGGATTGAATAAAATAGGTAGAGTAAGAACTCTTAAAGCTTCTGAATAATTATGGATTCTGGGTTTTAAGGGTTGAACACATTTAGTTTAACCAATAAATGGTTGTCATGCTTGACTACCAGGACAAAAGAGGCTCTAGCACTTGGACAAGCTAAGTTGTCAAGGATAATAAAGTAAGGTAAGTTTTTGTACCTTACTTATGGCTGTTAGATAATCTAGCATGATGATTGCTAAATGATAAATTGTATGATATGCTTGAGCATTGTATGAATTTTGCGATGGGAAAAATTATGGACGGGTTAGGTGAAGTTAAGTTGGGAATAGGGTGATTCTGTTAGATACCATCATAAGATATTGCTGAGTGCAAACCGTGATGTATAAAGCTTTGGACCTTGCAGAGGGGATACTGCGGTGTTGAGCATCAATGTTAGAAATGGAAAAATGGAGAAATGGATAGATGAATTGGGAAATTGGGATCCCACTAAGGTTCTCCCATTCGGGATTGTTGGGAGCAAACCATGATGTGCGATGCTCTAGGCCTTGTAAGGAGGGGGACACTTCAGTGTTTGAGCATCAAGGTGAAATGTGAAACGGGTCCTTTAGGATGACATTGTGACAATGGTATTTATGTTCCATAGAGCATCATCGAGACAATGGTAAGTAGGCTCTATAGGGTGACACAGCGACGACGGTCAGGTCTTACGGGTCAACATTTTAAAAGAGGCATAATGTGATAGACCATATCTTGACTATGGCAACTAGTATAGTCTATCAAGACAGTAAACACGGTGTAATTCATTAGGACAAAATTCATGGGGAAGTTTGCCAGGATGTGAAACATTGGGATCACCCTTTGGAAGTGTAGGCTGTAGGAGATGTAAGAACATCGGTACACCCCATGGCGCAGCGAAAAATTAAAATCGGTGATCACATCTAGGGATCTGATAGAGGGTTACGCGCGAAAAAGATCGAGTTGTCAAGTCACTGGAAACTCCTACGAAAACTCTAAACGTCTGAAATGAAACAACAAAACTTAATGAGAATCAATTAGATCTGGAAACTAAAAATCCCCAAATCAATAAAGAACATCCAAGAATAAAAAAACTTATGAATAGATGTTCTTGGAAGCCAAGAACACAAAATTAAGCCCCAAGATTAACTTCCAATAAGCCGAATCTATCAAAGAACACAAAACAGCAAATAAATTAAAACAGATTACGAAATCAATTGAAACTAATTCTAGGGATTGGACGGCAAGAAAAGAGGGGTTTTTGTGAAATCAAAACGTTTCCTTATGTCCAAGGAAGTGCGAATCGATCTTGGAGTTTTAGAAAGGTGAAACGCAACAAGAACAAAGAAGCAAATTAGCTAATAAAAATCGACACAAGCGAAATTTAAAAGAGATTGAACAAAGAAGAAAATAAAGATAAAGTCCCAAGAAGCCTTGAAATCCCGAAAGATTTCACAACTCCCTTCAAACGGCTTTAATCTCCCCTCTAATGAAGAACAATGGCAAGAAGAAGGCTGAGGATGGCTCCCACAATCAAAACGATTGTTAAAACTACTTCTAAAGAAACTCAAGAGAGAATTCTTGGAGAAAACTCTAAGAGAATTTTTACTCAGCAAAAATCTGAAATTTGAATGTATTGTAATGTGTGTAACAAGGGTGGCCGACCATGCCTATAAATAGGCCTTATAACTATTTCCTAATCTCATTAGGAAAACTAAAAAAACCTAATTAACAAATTTAAGAGGGAAATTCGGCCAAGTCATTTTAATGGGCTGCTTGGGCCGAATTTTTACATATAATACTCCTAAAGTCTAAAAATTAAATTAAACAATTAAAATTTTTACAAATTGGGCCACTTTAACAAATTGGCCTGATTTTCAACTAAGTATGGTTTGACTTCTTGGTTGGGCTTGGAATCCTCTTATTGGGCCTTGCCTTCAAGAACTTGGGCTTGTAGTCCATCTCCAATGCGCTTTGGCTGTAAGATTCGGTTTCTTGGACCAAGATTTCCAATATTTGAAATCTTGATTTTCTTGATTCTTGAAATCGGTCCAAACAGCAAGATTGGGCCAGGATTCGGTTTCTTGATTTTCTTGAAAACAAGAAAGTGAATCTTGATTTTCTCTTTCTTTCGTGTACGCATCTAAGGCATTGCTAACAAATTCCTGAATGGTCCCATTTAGTTTGGAATGCATTTGTCGGGTCTTTGACCTCGTTATTGGGCCTTGTGGTAATTTGAGCCCATCACGTTCTTGAGCTTGGGTTGGGCCTTTGTGACTCATATCATTCCCCCCTTCCTCAAAAAGATTCGTCCTCGAATCTGAAAAATCACATGGGGACAAGTCAGCCACATTAAAAGTAGAACTTACATTGTACTCACCAGGTAGATCAATTTTATAGGCATTGTCGTTGATCCGCTCGAGTACTTGGAAAGGCCCATCGCCCTTTGGGTCCAACTTAGTCTTTCTTTTTGTAGGAAATCGTTCTTTCCTCATATGGATCCAAACCCAATCTCCGGGTTCAAAGACAACCCGTTTGCGCCTCTTGTTTGCTTTGTTGGTGTTGATGTCATTTGTTTTGGCTATTCGCTGCCTAGCCTTCTCATGTAAGAATTTCACCAACTCAGCAATAGTGGAGAAACCTTTCACAAATCTTCTATAAAAACTAGCTAAACCATGGAAAGATCTCACCTCAGTTGGCCACTCTTTGGTTGCCTTAACTTTGTCCTCATCGACATGAATACCTTGAGCACTACTTATGAAACCTAAAAATATTAGCTTATCACAACAAAATGTGCATTTATCAAGGTTGGCAAACAATTTTTCAGCTCTTAGAATGTCTAAAACTGTTCTAACATGGAAAACATGATCATTTAATGTTGTTGAGTAAATTAAAATGTCATCAATCCAAGAATGGAAATTATCGACAATAACATACAGTACCTTTTCAAAATTCAAATCATGAGCAAAGTCATCAATACGAGTTGAATGAAGTTGTTTAGAGAATAGAGAAACTTCACCTTACTTACCATTAGAGGTGGGAAAACGAGGATCAGTTTTACCTTGTTCAATCAATTGAAAACGTCTCTCAGTAGAAGGGTAATGAAGCTAGAACCTGTCCATGAGTGGAATCTTGCAAACCTGAAACAAAGAGAAATCACAAGGCGATTTCGAATGGAGGTTAGCAAAAATATTCCTCCCTTGTGTTTGAGCATTCTCTTCTTCTTCACTCATTCATTGTTTAAGCTCTCTCTCTTTTTCACTCACTTTATTCACATTTTATTTTGTTTCTCTCTCGCTTTCCTTTTCGCCTTTTTCATTTTCATTTTCTTCATTTTCACTTTTATTTTTCTCTTCTCCTTTTTCTTTTTCCTTACTTGTTTTAACAACAAAAGTTTTCAGTTTGATTTGGTCCTCATGAACTTGTTCCGGAGTGAGCGGCACTAAGGTGACTTTCCTTCCTTGATGCTTGAAAGAATACCTATTGGTACGACGATCGTGGGTGACCTTTCGATCCCTTTGCCATGGTTCTCCTAGCAACAAATGGCAGGCTTGAATAAGCACTACGTCGCACACGACTTCGTCTGGATACTTGCCGATAGAAAAGGCGATGCGCACTTGTTAAGTGACCTTAAATTGGCCTTCGTTGCTAAGCCCTTGTAGTTGATAAGGTTGTGGATGCTTGGTAGTGGTTAAGCAAAGTTTTTCCACCATCGTCGTGCTGGCTACATTCGAGCAACTTTCACCATCAATAATAACTCTACAAAGCTTACCTTGTACCTGGCAGCGAGTATGAAAGAGATGTTCTCGTTGCTGCTCGCTCTTTGGTTTTTCCAAAGAGGGTTGTCTGCAATCATGAACGTCATAGTCGGTTCTAGGGACACGTCTAGGAGCGTGCCTATGAGCACGAGGCTGGTTATCCACATCCTCTTTAATTGGATCTCGATATCGAGGCTTTTGATTCAATCGTACCTCATTTAAAGTAGCACTCAAAGTTCTGAGTAAGGCAACCTGTTCGTCTAGCTGTTGTTGGAATTTTGTATGTGTCGTAGACATCATTATGATCATTATCACCTTGACCAATCCTAGACATTTTCAACAACCTGCAAAACAAACACTCAAAACTCAAAAAGGAAAATTAGCAAATCTCACCGTTAATCACTCAAAAAGAAAAATCAAATTCTCAATGAGGTAGAATTCAGTCTTATGAGTTCTTTAGTAGAGTCTATATCAACCAATTAGAAATTGTATGAACCGAAACTACCAAAGAGTCCTAATTTGCACTAGGATGCCAAAAACTGACGAGACACCAATTGATTCGTGTTGCACCGAGGAAGAATTGTGCACACGTTTAAATCCTATTAACACAAGAAACAAGAAGGTGTTAGATATTGTAAATGGAGAATAAAAAGCAAACAAATGAAAACCTACAGCTAAGAATCAATAAAAATTGCTGAAATCGAAAAACCCGAAAAACTGCGGAGTAACTTGACAACTTCGTTCGAGGTGTTCCTGATCTCCAAAAATCACGAAATTAAATCTTGAATGTCCTTAAATATTTAATTTTTGATCTGGAAAGTTTGGGCACCAAACTCAACCCGCTGAATCTTTTTTTAATTTTTTTATTGGATTTCGTCTTTTTGAATTTTTTTGACTTTTTCAACTGAATTTTTTACGGGAAATATTTTTTTTTATATTCAATCACAGTGCCACAAATATGTATGTAAAATTTCAGATCAATCGGACAATGTTTACCCACTCAAATGAATTTTTTTCGAAAAATTTTTCTAGGTAAAACTGCTATTTGTAGTTTAAAAAATAGAGATCAGTTTAGAAATCAACCAAGAACACCCAAAACGCCCAAAATCTGATACCAAATGATAGAGGGTTGTGCGCAGACCAAGATCGAGTTGTCAAGTCACGGGAAACTCCTACGAAAATTCTAAACGTTTGGATCTGAAACGAAACAGCAAAACTTAATTAGAATCAATTAGATCTGGAAACTAAAAATCCCCAAATTAATAAAGAACAACCAAGAACACGAAATTAAGCCCCAAGATTAACTTCCAATTAGCCGAATCTATCAAAGAACACAAAACAGCAAATAAATTAAAACATATTACTAAATCAATTGAAACTAATTCTAGGGATTGGACGGCAAGAAAAGAGGGGTTTTTGTGAAATAAAAAACGTTTCCTTATGTCCAAGGAAGTGCCGAATCAGACCTTGGAGTTTTAGAAAGGCTGAAACGCAACAAGAACAGCAAGCAAATTAGCTAATAAAAATCGACACAAGCAAAAATTTAAAAGAGATTGAACAGCAAGAAAATAAAGATAAAGTCCCAAGAAGCCTTGAAATCCCGAAAGATTTCACAACTCCCTTCAAACGGCTTTAATCTCCCCTCCAATGAAGAACAATGGCAAGAAGAAGGCTGAGGATGGCTCCCACAATCAAAAAGATTGTTAAAACTACTTCTAATGTATTGTAATGTGTGTAATAAGGGTGGCCGACCATGCCTATAAATAGGCCTTATAACTATTTCCTAATCTCATTAGGAAAACTAAAAAAAACCTAATTAACAAATTTAAGAGGGAAATTCGGCCAAGTCATTTTAATGGGCTGCTTGGGCCGAATTTTTACATATAATACTCCTAAAGTCTAAAAATTAAATTAAACAATTAAAATTTTTACAAATTGGGCCACTTTAACAAATTGGCCTGATTTTCAACTAAGTATGGTTTGACTTCTTGGTTGGGCTTGGAATCCTCTTATTGGGCCTTGCCTTCAAGAACTTGGGCTTGTAGTCCATCTCCAATGCGCTTTGGCTGTAAGATTCGATTTCTTGGACCAAGATTTCCAATATTTGAAATCTTGATTTTCTTGATTCTTGAAATCGGTCCAAACAGCAAGATTGGGCCAAGTTCGGTTTCTTGATTTTCTTGAAAACAAGAAAGTGAATCTTGATTTTCTCTTTCTTTTGTGTACACATCTAAAGCCTTGCTAACAAATCCCTGAATGGTCCCGTTTAGTTTGGAATGCATTTGTCGGGCCTTTGACCTCGTTATTGGGCCTTGTGGTAATTTGAGCCCATCACGTTCTTGAGCTTGGGTTGGGCTTTTGTGACTCGTATTAGGATCCATATGCGAGGAATGAATCAGGGTGAGAAGGGTATGAATGATTACCTTTAATCATCTGGAAAACCAAAGATAACTATTGTGAAACTGATTACGGAATTGAATGTTGATTCCAAGCTGCTACGGAAAGTTTCGACCTCTACGTAATCCACTCGATGTGACAACGAATGACAAGAACTCTCTTAAGCTTTTTGGAGAGAATTCACTGTATATCGGCTACTAAGCCTCTTTCTTTTTATTTAAGGTATATTAAGATTTCTTAAAAACCCTAGATTTCCTAATTCGAGAATAGTTGATATTTTAATATGAATCAAAATTCATTATAATAATTAACCAAATATAATAATTATAATTACCATAATTATAATAATATTTGACCAAAAAATTACAATTACAATAATTATAATAATATTCGATAGTAAATTATAATTATAATAATTATAATAAGGATTTGATAAATTATGTTTAGTTAAAATTTATACAAATCAAATTTAGATATATTAATTTAACCATGTTCTCATTTTGTGTACAACATACTTGTACATATAATCCATTTGATACTTGTACAACATACTTGTACATATAATCCATTCTATTTAAAATTCATCAAAGATTTCTCCAAAATTGCTAAACCCTTATGCAAATTATTGGAGAAGTACACAACAATGAACTTTGATGAAGAATGTTTGAAAGCTTTTAATGATCTAAAGGATTTAGTTTTGACACCAATTGTCATCACATTGGATTGGGAATTGCCATTTGAATTACTATGTGACTCAGGTGACTTTACGATAGGAGCTATGATGGGCTAGCAAAGGAACAAAGTTTTTCACCCCATCTACTATGCAAGTCAGACTTTGATAAGAGCTCAATTGAATTATATGGTAATAGAGAAAGAGTTACTTGCTATTGTATTTGCTTTTGAAAAGTTTTGATCTTATCTTATAGGTACCAAAGTGATTGTCTATATGGATCATTCAGTAATTAAATATTTACTTGCCAAGAAAGATGCCAAGCCGAGGTTGATCCGATGGGTAATTCTACTTCAAGGGTTCGATCTAGAAATTCAAGATCGGAAAGGGGTAGAAAACCAAGTAGCTAATCACTTATTCAAATTGGAACTGCAAGAAGGAAATTCTTCGCTTACACCCATCTAGGAGACATTCCTAGATGAACACATACTTAAGGTAAATCACATCCATAACACCTCTTGGTAAGACGTATCAGCAAAGGAAAAAGTTCCATTATGCTGTGAATTACTTTTTCTGGGAAGAGCCATACCTGTTCAAAAAGTGTGCAGATCAAATGATCAGGAGATGCATGGCAGAAAACGAGGTACATAAGAATTTATATCATTGTCAAACAGCTCCAAGTGGGGGACACGTTCGAGGTTCACGTACTGTGGCCAAAGTATTGCAAGCAGGATTCTTTTGGCCAACTCTATTCAAAGATGCGTATGCCTACGTAAAGAGTTGTGATCGATGCCAGAGGGTTGAAAATATCACCAACAGAAATGAGATACCCCGAACAAACATCATTACGGTAGAATTATTTGATGTTTGGGGTATTAACTTTCTTGGTCCTTTCTCTCCTTCTTTTGGTCACAAGTATATATTGGTAGCAGCAAACTATGTATTTAAGTGGGTTGAGGCCGAGGTATATCCAACGAACGATGCCAAGGTAGTAATAAGGTTTTTGCAGAAACATGTGTTCACAATATTTGGAACTCCTATGGCTATCATCAGTGATGAGGGGTCCCGTTTTATGGACAAATGGTTGAAATGATTGCTCGATAAACATGGAGTGAAGCACAAGGTTGCCACATCTTACCATCCATAGACGAATGGGCAAGCTAAATTGGCAAACAAAGAAATAAAATGTATACTCGAGAAGGTAGTTTGTCCAAACCGACAAGATTGGTTGAAAAGATTGGATGATGCTTTATAGGTGTATAGGACAGCATACAAAACACCTTTAGGGATGTCTCCCTATCGGTTGGGTTTTGGGAAAGCCTGTCATTTTCCCTTGGAGTTAGAACATAAAGCTTACTGGGATCTCCAACAGCTCAACTTGGATCTTAAGCTTGCTAAAGAGAAACGAATGCTTCATCTTAATGAGTTGGAAGAATTCTGAATGTTCTCATATGAAAATGCAAAATTATTCGAGGAGAGATTGAAAAGATGGCATGACAAGCACATTCAAGTTTGAGAATTTGAAGCAGGTCAACAAGTTTTGTTGTTCAATTCTAAATTAAGGTTCTTTCTAGGTAAGTTAAAATCAAGTTGGTCCAGTTCATTCACTATTCATCAAGTTTTCCCATATGGGGTTGTTGAACTTCACAGTAAGGGAGATAATTTCAAAGTTAATGCTCAACGCTTGAAACATTATTGGGGGATAAAATTGAATTGGATAAAACCTTGTTCATTTTATCGGATACCTAATTTTTATTTTTCTTTAAAATAAATTAATTAGGATATATATTCAAGATTAGTATGTTAAAATAAATTCTATCTAAGAGATAAGAACTTAAGCGGGACTGCTTATAACCCCTCCAATCTTTCTTAAGAATTGATTTTAACATAATCTTCCAAGAAAATATTTCCTAAGGGAGAAAATAAATTTTCAATTTGTCGAATAAAATAGTCGATTTTGATCCAATTTATAGTTTACTGACTCAATTTTCAAATTATCTTTAAGTCCAAGTGCTTAATTGAATTATTTGCAACAATTGAGTGGCATTTTGTAAATATTGCAATTAGTCTGTATTTTTCGTAAATATTTTAAAACAACTAAAATAAAGGTTTTTAATTGTTATTTTAAATAAATAGGATGATAAAATTAATTTATAATTATTTCATATAATATATATGGATTGTTATTGATCCTATATAGGATTAGGATTGATGAGTATTTTATCACTATTTTATTTAAGAGATTTTTTTAATAAATAAGATAATATCAAGTAATATATTAATATATTTTATATTATATATTATTTGTTATTGTCTTTTATATAAGATTAGGAGTTATAGTATTTTATTTTTATTTTTCTTTAGAGTTTGAGTCAAACTCCTTTCTTATGTCACAATAAATACCACCACCCTCCTCCCTCATTCACATCACTTACCAAACCATTAACTCCACCTTCCCACACACATTCTCCACTGTCAGCCATAGCACCTCCAAACTCCCTAATGTTGCAACCTACATTTGCCACCACTAGCAGCCAACACACCGAGAACAACTAGCACCTAGTCCAGCACGCACAACCAGCCTTCCACCTTGCTCCCTTGTGCACCATCTCGTGCAGCTACAGCCCTCCTCAGCATGCGCGCTCTACCCTTTACACACACCATCCCTCACGTGCCTTGCTGCTCATGCACCAGCCCTCGCACATTGTTGTTGTTCCCTCACCTTTGTGCATTCCTGCTTCTTGCTTTCTAGCGCACACACACCTATCCCCTTGCACTTCGTCACTTCCACAACAAACAACTAAGGTAGCATCCAACCTCCTTTAAACTAACCCTAGCCCGACGTCACCTTGCTTCCCATTCATATTATTTTCTTGAGTTCTTATTAATATTTTTACGAAAGTGGTAAGAAATTTTTTCCTAAATTTTAATTTGATTTAATTATTTAACTTTTGAACTTTATGAATTGTTAATATTTTATGCTAATTAAATTTTGGGAAAAATATTATTTGTTTCCATCTTATTTGATGTTCAGGTTAAATCATGCTTCGTAAAAGAACACATGCCTCTTTCAAGTTGAAGAATCACAAAACAAATTCCACTATGAAGAAGCCAAAGCAAGATACGACATCATTTTCAATAATCAACAAATGCTCCCTGAAAAAGGTTTTACATTGAAAGAAAATAACTATACTAATTTCATGGCGAGCATTGACAAGTTGCTAAAACTTTAAATTGGGAAGTGTTTTGTGAGAAAAGACTGAGTGTAGATGAAGATTTAGTCTCTAAATTTTATGCAGATTTGACCTCAAACGAATTAACAAAAGTTTCTGTCCGAGGAATCAAAGTAGTAATAAACGCAGACACTATTAATGAATTTTTTGATTTACCTGATTTTGAAGATGACGAATATTCTTCCTTAATGGAAAATATTGAGGTTGAAAAATTGCAAGAAATTCTTGAATAACTTGTAGTTTCAGGTTCTAAATGGACAATGTCAAAGCATGAGACTCACACTTGTTGCAAAGAATATTTGACACCATTAGCGAATGTATGGTTTTATTTCATTTGGTACAGCCTTATGCATATTTCACATGGGACTACAATTTCAGTAAAACGAATGGTCTTGCTATACTCAATTATGATAGAAAAGACCATTGATGTGGGAAAATTCATTCTGAGAGAAATTTGAAATTGTGCCGCTAGACGTTCTGGACCAGCACACTTTCCCTTTACGATAACAATTTTGTGTTTAAAAGTTAAAATTCTTGCAAAGATAAAGAAAATAGGGTATAGCCAATGCACAATCACAGATTGGGACCTCTTCCAAGTAGCAAAAAATTATGTTCTGCATCAACAAGCTGAATCGAGGGAGGAACCCGAAGAAAAATAAGATCCTACGGAGATAGAACCAATTCATCCAGCTAAAATCCCTGATGAGGTGGGACCAACTGAACTAATGACCGAACCTGACATGGCTACCTCATCATTTAGAACTCATTCGCCTCACCCAGATCTTCATGATGAGCTGTCAAATTTGATGAAAATGATGCAACATATGTAGTGGCAGCAACAACCTTATTAGAGATACTAAAAAATACGGGATGACTCAATGAGAGGCTTTTGTATGAAAATATTTCATGACCCGTTTGTTTTTGTGCCTGAATTTTCAAACTTTATATTTGAACTATGGACTCCAATGTCGAGGAGGGAGCAAGGCGATTCAAGCAAAAACAAGGATGATGAAGCAAAAGATGGGTCAGATTTTAAGGGGTCTAGCAATAAATAAAAAGGGTCGGATTCTTAGGATATTTTAAGTTCTTAGGCTTAGGTTCTTTTAGGATATTTTTTATTTCTTGCACAATAAAATAAAAGGTCGAAGTCATTAATAAAATTGAACAATTTGAAAAATAAGAAGTGTGACAATACATATGTACATGTCTAGGATTGATCTGCCTAGGAAAAGCTTGGTATTTAAGCTGTCAAACTTAACTCACCTCTTTTTTCTAGGGTCCTACCTGGGGTACAATATCTATTCACTTCTATATTTTTGCTCTCTCCATTGTTTTTAACAATGGGGACATTATTCATCTTAAGTAGGGGGACCAAAAATTGAAATTGTTTTTCTTTTTCAGAATACACTTTTCTTATAATTATGATTAAGTTATATTTTGATCAAATTTTTGAATTTTTGTTAATTATGTTAAAATTTAGTATAAATAAAGTTCTATTATCTCAATAATTGTTATGCTAGCTGAACTATGACATAAATATTACTCTTAATAAAGTTTGTAAATCATACCATAAAATTTTTAATTCCTTAGGGGAGCTAGGCATGCATGAAAGTTTAGGTATCTAGAATTTACTTAGTAATTTTTTGAGGTGAAATCTTAGGAAGCATGGAATTTTGAAAATGATTTAGGTAAAAAAATTTTAGACTGTTTGAGCCTTTGAAACCAACCTCAACGAATATTTATCCCCTGAAACCCAACTTTGAGACTATATGGCTTGATTTTATTTGCTCATTTGCAATAAGTTGTCATCCCTTCTCTCAAAATTATCTCTAAATTATCCCAAACACTAGACTTAGTTTATCCAGACTATTCTCTAAAAATAAGTTTGGGGAGTTGAGAAAAAGTATCAAATGCTCAAAATTGCAGTACTGATGCGATCCAGCTTGGTATGAGTCGAGTCGTTGATGTGCCCGATCGTTAAAATGGAGAAGTATCGCTCGATCTTGAAATATGATGGAAATTAGGCTAAGTTTAGATGATAGTAATAAGGATAGGCTCAAAATAGTGAATATTGAGGAATTATAGGTTCGACTAATCAAGAAGATAAATAAAGGAAATGGTTGGTGAAAGATAGAAGTGAATGCGCCTAAAGTTCAAGAGTGAACCAACACTATAGTTGAGTGTCGACCCAAAACTTAATAGAATTTAAGGCGGTTTACGAAATTGATAGGATATAACCCTGACCCGTTACTTAGTAAAGTAAGAACCAAAGGTATAGTTGGGGTGAACGCCACACTCGGGGTTGAGTGATAAGTTCAAGGAAACAAGGTAGACGCCACTAGCTATGCTAGATAAGTCAACTTGAGTCTAAAATAAAATAAGAGAGTTGAAAACTCACAAAATGTTATAAACATTAATCAAAGGTTCAAAAGTCTTTTTACAATGAAAATAAACAACTATTTATAGCCTAGGCACTAGCTAGCCGAATGGTCACAAATAAGTCTTAAGACCTAAGTAAAATTCAGCTAGAATAAGCTGGAAAATTCCAGAATAAAAACCATTAAAAATCCTTAGCAAGATTCGGCTGAATGGAGTCCAAAAAACAGCTTCTAGAATGGGCAAATGAACCTGGAAATGTCAATGGTGCATGGCAGCAGATAGGTTCAGCCAATTGAGCTTAAATGAGCTCATTAAAATGCAATTGTTGGCTGAAAAGATACCAGCATTAAAGGAGAACGTGAACAGCCTTGAAGGTATGAAAAGTTAGCTTCTAGATTGAGCAATAAACTGGGAAAGATGAATGCTTGAAGGAGGCTAATGGCCATGTCCATATTCAGCCACTTGGGACGCCGATGGGCAGCTTAATGATGAAGAAAGTTTTAGCTGGATAAATTTGGCTGTAGGGAGGTGAATGGCTTTGTCTAAATTCGGCCAAGGCTTGAAGGACACCTCCAATAGATGCGTCTTGGTAGAATGGTCACCTAGGAGATTTAAAGGATCAGCAAAATTCATGTATCTAGACATTCATGCATTCTTGCATTCATTGTAACTTGCTGTTCATGCATCTAGCTCCTTCATGAAAGTGTTTTAATTTGGTAGCCTTTCCTTTTTTTAATGCCATCCATGCATGTGCTGCACAAATCAAATGAAAAAAAATAATTACCTTAAGAAACATTAAATTCGGCAGCAAACAAAAAAAAAAACCTGCACATTAAATTTAATTATGGCACCTAATTAAGTTGTCTTAGACTGAGACATATTAAATGGCTGTAGGAATTAAGACAAATTAAATGACCTTAAACTCATTAATACCAAAATTATTCAGACACACTAAATAGGTTAAAAACACATTTAACACTTAACTAAATTAATTAAATACTTTAAACTAATTTATTCCAGCAAATAAAATTAATGAGCTGAAAAGAAATTAAACCGAGCTCAAACGAGCTGAATTAAGCTCATGTGAGCTGAATTAAACTCAGGTGAGCTAAACCGAGCTAAATGGAGCTTGAGGAGTTAAATTTAAGCTGGGAAAACTAAGATTGAGCTCGTTGAGCTGATGTTGAGCTTCATCTTGCACTTGGGACCCTCGTGTTTAGGCCAATCTCAATGGCAACGAATGGTGCCATAACATGATGCGATTGGGATCGCATCAAGTACTTACAATAATGTGCTTGAAAAAAAGAAAGAGTGAGCATATGTACTCAAAAAAGTAGATGTGCAAGGAGCATGTGTACTCAAAAGCAAAATTAGTTGAGGAATTTATTCCGAAGGTCTAATGCAAGCTGAGTCTACGATTTTAGATTCAAATTATCTATCTTTTACTTACCCCTAGCCAAGCCATGTTACAACCTATTTAAAAAACCTATTGATTCATATTTCTGTGTTGACTACATTAGTGGATAGAAATTGCTAAGTTCAACATATAAGGCATAAATTAAACTTAATGATTGATATTTAGTCTTAAATGTAGCAATAAAAATTAATTGGTAAGAATTTAGCATATCCTTATTGAGAAAGCGTTTAGTCTATTCTTGCTATCATGATAATGATTGAGAATAATTCGAATAATATATATACTTGAGTTGCATAATTTCAAATTCTTGTTTTTAAGCATAATTATACTAAACTCATAATTATGGAAGAAATATTTTCTAAAGAAAATTTTGAAAGGTGATTCCAAATAACTTCTTTTACAAGTTGTGCATTAACCAGGACGAGTAATGAATTAATTTTAGGGGTGTGGAAACACAAAAATATATAGACTTTTTCAGCCACTTTTTAGCTAATTCATGCAGTTTCATAGTAATTTGTCTCGACATTCGTACCTTGATCATAAAATAATTAATTTGCATTCTAATTATTAACATATTGAATTTTAATTATTTTTATAATAAATTTTACACAAATTGATTTATTTTCGGCATTTTTGTACAAAAGGTGAAAATCAGCTTGGCAGTCACCTTGAGAGGCTTGAACCGTTGGGGCATTTTTTGCATCAAGTGAAATAAGAGTATGGCTAAATAATTTTTCAGCCATGGACGGTCCAAATATATGCATTGAATATATTTTATAATTAATTTTTTTCCAACATAAATTGGGTTAAAAATTAATTATAAGCACGAAGAAGAAAAAGGGCCCAAATTGTGTTAAGTAGGGGAGTGATCCATCAAGGACTTGGCAGCCCAAACTATTCATATAGCTGACCCAATTAGCTTATTTAGCTGATTTATTTAATTTCAAAATAACCCTTAATTATGTTCAAACCCCTCCTCTTTTCGTGCATTCTATTTTTATCCCCAAGTTAAAAATAGCAAGTTTGAATCAATCAAACTTGCACCAAGCATGGCCGACCAAGGGAGAAGGAGTGGCTGATATTTCTTTGCTATTTTTAGTAGCCATCTCCACCTATAAATACCCATGTTCCTTTCCTCATTTGACATCTCACATTTCTCACACATTTCTTTACTTCACTCACTTTCTCTCTTCTTTTTCCCATTTCCTTTGTCCTCCCTCCCTTTCCAATTTTCCCTCTTGAAAAAGAGATTGCACGCCCCTTGGATTAGTAGCATTCAAGTGTCCATGAAGGACTTAGACCAACAAGACAAGCAGAAAAGAATAGGAGCGCACTAGTCTAGCTTTGGAGAAACACCGGGATTTGTTTTCTAGTTCCTTTTTCTTTATGTTTTTGATTCAATTATGTTGTGTTATTGTTATTGATTTAATTAAAATTAATTAAATTTAATTCATGTTAGATTGATTGCATTTGGTTCGCTTAAATTATTAAAATCATGTTTTTGTTGTTATAGGCATTGGTAAGTTGTTCAACTAAATAAAATCATGCTTATGTTATACTTACATTATAATTATAAGGTAACGTATGAATTAATTATTAATCTAATTGGAATTATAATAATTGAGACAATATTTAATTAGTGCATGTTTAATCTTCTATGGTAGTTGAAGGTTAAATTACCGATAGTATTAAACGATACTTTAGTCTTGCATAACTTGCAAGATTATTGAAATTAAATTGTTTCAAAATAGGAATATGTTGTTACATCACTTAATCTTTTACTTGCTTATGAAAATTGATTAATTGTTTGAATTGACATAGAAATATGTTCAAAAGATTAATTAATTTAGTAAGTATGTATGTGCACTAGTTAGTAAAATACCAAGTTGCCGTGAAATTATTCATAAAAACATGATCATAGTTTTAGTAATTCTAAGTTAAGGAATGTAATTGATCTAACACGCTTATGTCATATTAATTAAACTTATTTTTAGATGTCATGCATTGGAATTTGTACTTTTCATTATCCTTAGTTAAATTACTTAGTTAATTTTTAGTTTTTATAAACATTTTTTCAAATCAACATATTTTTCCTTCACCAAATTGTTTAAAGTTGCGTTTCATAAATATTTTCTTTTAGTCCCTATGGGTACGATAACTCGTTATTTACTTGTCACTTTATTACTTGATACGATTGTGTACACGTGCATATTTTCAACATTCCATATGTGCAACTCAATTGCTAGGACTACTCCTCCTTTCAATTTTGGCATGATCTTGTAATGGCGTAAAAAATTGGGGGGTTCCTACAAAGAAAAACTCAAACACACATAAATATATATAATACTTAAATCCTAAATAAATTAATGCTAAAAAGATTAAAAATCATCCTGAATAAAATTAAAGTACAAAGTCAAAATTAAATAAAAATATTCAAAACTAGTCGGAATCAGGCTCCAACTCCTCTATCATCATCTCCTTGCCACTCTCGCACCCTGTCGACACTTTAGTTTCCCTCCTTTCAGAAGTCTGGGTCAAGATGTGATGGCTCGGGTCGTGGATCACCATGCCCCTTAGCTAATGGGTAGTCTGGTCAAAATACCCATTCATAATCCAATGGTGTGATAGGATTCTCCTCCTCCTCCTCCTCATCATCATCCTTTCCTCTCTAATCGTCCTCCTCTCCCGAGGATGGGAGCCTCTCAAACATGTTCAGAAGTGGCGTTGGCATTGTCCATCTATTCTATTCCACAAGACGAATCAAAATATTGCCCATGACTTGCATCCAATGTGTCTGCCACTCCAAAATAGGCATGTCCATTAGGCCCATCTTTTGTGACGTGTGAGCTTTACTCTTTCTCTTGACCAGCTCTTGGGGATCACTCCTATGTTTAGTTCATTGTTCCTTCTCCTTATTATTTTTTTCTTTGGAGCTCCACAAACTAGTCGTACAGGTTATCTCAAATCACACTCCTCGTCAATCCCGTCAATGGCTGGACTAGAGACATGGGAACATCGGTTCACCTACATAAGGTTGTGATCAAGTACGGAAAGTACATCCTTTGCTTGTGACTCCATATGCACTTTAGCATTTCTTCGTAAATCTAGTGGCCAGTGCAAAATCTAATCTCTCTATAAAATAGAGTAAAGCATAACCATTAAATATATGGTGATGTTAGAAGCATTATGTATCGGTACCAGGCGTGTGCAAATAAATTGTATCCACATCTTTGCCACCGAAAACATGATGGTCGTGTTAAATTTGAGGGGCACTTAGATGTTGCATGATGAATCCACTCGCCACATCCCTCCATCAAATAATCAATTGTGCCCTCTATATTGAAACCCTCAAATGTAAACAAATCTAGAGTCTCTAGATAGTCGTGGGTATAATACAGGAAATCATAAAATCAATAAATCTCACAAGGCGCAATCGACACCTCTTTGCCCCAAGTTGTAACGCGAGTGATCTTCTCACCCTATTGCTTGTGATTCTCCTTATCTTTTAGGGAGGCATAAAACTCGTAAACAATTATCTCAATTGTCAATTTAGTTAGGGTTGTGCAAAAGTTGTTCCAATGATGGGACTATACCAAATGTCAAATGTCATCACGAACTTGGTGGGATTATACACACGTTCTTGAATAAAAGAATGCCCACTAATTTGGAGGTAAAACCTTCTGACTTTTAGGTTAAGGAAGCGATTGGCATCGATATTATTCAGTTCTTCAGTGGTGCATTCGTGTTTCCTTGGTGCCATTTTTCAAATTAAGACAAAATGACAACAAGCTAAGATATAATTAATAAGAAATTGAGTTAGAACGCTCAACCTCGGGTTGTTGTTGACGAAAATGTTTCCTCAACCAATATGGGAAATGAATCTAAAATAGAAGAAAAAAACTAAAAAATTATAAAGAAAAGAGAAGAGGGAGAACTTACTTGTAGAAATCGAAGGTAAGGAATACAAAAACTCGAAGCTAGATCTTGAGGAAGAGGTGCGGCGGCAGCTAGAGGAGAGTTTTTTTTCTCCTCTTTGGGTGTTTGAAAGGTGTGTTTTTATGACTATAACTGGTGGGTATAAATAGACTTCTAACGGGCTTAAAGCTTGAAATGGCCCGATTTTATCTAAAAAACACATGAGTTTTACGCCATAGCTTGTGCAAGGCACGACACGATGCCCTAAAATCACCCCCATTTGGCTTCAAAGTGCTCTTGTCGAGCCATATCCTATTCATGGCATGACACAACATGAAACTTTCATGTTCCCATTACACAAGGGTCATGTCGCCCATGGCCTTGGCATGCTACGACATGACCTTGCTTCTAGCCCTTCGGAATGTGTTGAAGTCTTCCGATCATCCATTTTTGTCCCTGATTAGCTACTCCTTGTCTCATTGTGTCTGAAAACCTGTTTTCTCCTAATTCTAACATGGAATTACACAATACTTATCCTAAAATCTAATTACAAATGAAAAATTAAAACTAATTTACAATATTTACAAGTTAATTAACGTTCAATAGTTTAAACATTAGGTTGCACCACCAGACTTGTCCGGTAATTCCTTAAATATCACCAACGACTTCATTCATTGTTTAAGATCATCATAGCTCACCCGACCAATTCCAATCCTATTGATATCTCACCATTGGTCCCGTTCTTTCGCAATTCACTTATCTACACCAATACAACTTGAAGTGTGCCTTCGATCGAGGCCGTTAAGGGTTAAATTGAATAAAACATAACATTCCTCTTTAATTGATCCCTCACATTGGGAATCATGATCGCACTTGAACACTTCTATTTTTCCATCAATTTTTATTATTAGATTATTTTTGTTTGAGATCAATGGTCAAATTAGATGCGGCCAAGAACGATTGACCCAACATAATGGAGATGTCTTGATCTTCCTTGAAATCGAGGACAATAAAACCGATAGGGTTTATAAATCCTCGTACCTTAACCAATACATCCTCAATGACACATTTTGGGTGTACCAAGGATCTATCGACTAGCTGTAGCGTTATAAAGGTGTTTTTAAGGTCCCCTAGTTCGAGTTTCTAATAAATCGATAGGGGAATTAAGTTTATCTTGGTTCGTAAATCACAAAGGGCCTTGCTGAAATGCAGGCCCCCTATCTCTATTGGAATTGTAAAACTACTCAAATCTTTCAATTTCGGGGTACCATTTTCAAAATTAAAGCACTACACGAGGCATCAATGCCAATTTTCTCCCATTTTTCATTTTCTTATGCCTTGTTATGATTTCCTTTAAATGCTTTCCATATTTCGGGATCTTATCAATTAGTTCTAAGAATGGTAAATTGACATTGAGGGATTTAAATAAATTAAGAAAACTTATGAAATCTTCCTCATCCCTCTTTTGTTTGTCCTCTAGTCTCGTTGGGAATGGTACCTTCGGGGTGTTTGGCTTGGTATTTACTGGATTAGGCATCGATTAAGCTATCTCCTTGATCAGCGTATTGGCCTCTTCCTCCTCTTCCATGGGTTTGTGGAAAACTTCAGGAACCTCCTCCTCTTCATGGATGGGTTTATTGGTTATTTTTAATTCTTTTCCCGATTGCAAAGCGATCGCCTTTGTATGCTCCTTTCCATATCTTCAAGGATTATTTTCTATATTACTGGAGATGCTCTGACCATTTTGCTTTTGAAACATAGTCATTAATCGAATCATTTGATTGCAAAGGTTGTCCATTCGAGATTTGAGTCATCCATATGTTGCTTGGACTTGTTGAATGTTTGTCTTCATCATTTGCATCTCCCCTTCTAGTCGGTCGACTCGTTGACCACATTTAACATGGTCATTTAACATGGTCAATTTTCCGCTTGATTTACACCTCTTTGGCAATCTCCCCACTTGAGGTTTAGATGATGCTTCCAACCAGGATTGTAGGTATTTGAATAGGGATCCCGTTTCCTATTACTTATGTAGATTTCTTCATTCGATTGGTTTCTAAAACAGAGTTCTACTCTGGTTGGTTTGACAATTGACTCCATATACTTAAGCTTTTTCAAAAATTGCTAATATCGGTCATCTTCGGTCACATATTTTACCATTAGAGGCTTTGATTTGTATGCGAATCTTTCATTGGGCCATATGTATGAACTGATAGCCATGTCATCTATGATTTTGTAGGCTCGTTCGTACGTGTGGAACATGATAGATCCTCTGACTGCTCCATCTAGGTTGGATCTGATGTTACTGAGAACTCTATTGTAAATGTAACAACCCGATTTAGGGCCTAGTCAGAACAGTGGTTTCGAGACCACAAATCTGACGAGGAAAAATATTATTATCATTATATTTTTATGGCCTACAATTTCACAGAAAGATTTCGTGAAAATTTCGTTCAAAAATTTTGACGTTTGGGCACTCAATTTAGTCAAAAGAACTAAATTGTAAAAAGTACAAAAGTTGAGTTCTACATGTAAGAGTTGTCCAATTGTTATGAAATTTTAAATTGGAGGTCCTTAAGTGGAAATTATACCATTGGTTAAATTGTGGACAAAAATGGACATGAGATAAGATAAGTGAAATAGGATATTTTTAAGTGAAGGGTATTTCAGTCATTTAGTTATTAAAATGAATTAAAAACAAAATTAAAAGCCAATTTTTGTCCATCTTCAAGCTAGGGCAGAATTTTACAAGGGGGGAAGCCATAGTTAGGGTTTTCAAGCTTCCAAGCTCCATAGTAAGTGATCCCAACCCCTGTTTTTAATGTTCTTTACGTTTTTGAAGTCCCGGTTGATTTAGCTTATACTAGCAATAATTTAACCTAGGGTTCATATTTGGAAAAATACCCATAGGTGAAATGTGTTTATTTTGATGTTTTATGGTAGCATATAAAGCTTGGAATTATGTTAAACAACTTTTGCTAAGCGATTTTAAGTGAAAATGAGTAAAACGACATAATTGGTAAAAATACCTAATGTTCCTAAGTAAGTGTTAGAGTGGGAATTTGATGTTACCATAGAAGGGAAAATGTTCAGCATGTCATAAAACATAAGAATAAGGGATGAAGTTAATTTTCGAGCTTTGGGACAAAAGTGGAAATATGCAAAAGTTTAGGGGTAAAATCATAATTTTGCCAACAATTTAGTCGATGACTGTTTTGATAAATGTGAATATTAAACAAGCTAAATTTAATATAATAGATCAAAAAGAATGTGGAATCAATCTCAACCGGGGAAAGGAAAAGATCATAGACTAAATTGCAAAATTACAATATTTTGCACCGAGGTAAGTTTGTATGTGAATAATGCATTGTTTTAATTTTATTTAATATATTTTTGAGATATGATTGAATATAGAATAAATATTTGATGTAGATTACAAAAATGTGGTTAAATTTGAAAAAGTTGGTAAAATGTTGTAAAATAAGGTTCCCGATTGAACACTCTGATTAGACCGGGATTCATTGAATGTAAGGGGTTGCTAAGTGCAGATTCCCCGAATCGCTGATCAAAAAGGGGTAGCTAAGTGCAGATTCCCCAAAACTCTGATCAAAAAGGGGTTGCTAAGTGCAAATTCCCCGAAACTCTGATCAAAAAGGGGTAGCTAAGTGCAGATTCCTTAAGGGGTTGCTAAGTGCTGATTCCCCGAATTATTGATTCTAAAGGTGGTTGATAAGTGTTGATTCCAGCGTATCCTTGATTGTGAAAGGGGTTGCTATGTGCTAATTCCCCGTATCACTGATTATAAGTGGTTGCTAAGCGCTGATTCCACCGAGTAACGGTTAATATTTCGAAGTGTTCATCGGGAAAATTGGACAAGTGAAAGTACATGTGGAATGGATAAGATTACGTGATGAATATTGGGTTCGATATTTAATCGACCATTGAGTAAGATGATATAAAGTATTAAAACTATTAAAGAGTAAATTTAGAAATAAAACAGTTTTGAACAACAACAGTTGCGTAAATTTGAAAAATCACCAAAATGGTGAAAATTAAATTAAGGGTTTGATAAGATATGAAATTAAATTTTAATGAGTCTATTTTCACATAAAGGAAACAGAATAAGCAAAAGAGTTAAATATTTTAAGATATTTGAGTTTTAGTGAGACAGGGTCGATATGATTTTGAAATCCCCTATTCCGACTTAGGAAAATCACAAAAAATTGTAAAAAAATAATTATGGTTTTTAATTTACATGATTAAAATTTTCAATGAGTATATTTTCAAGAAAAAAAAATGAGAACATCATTTAAATTCTGTACAAAGAGAGAATTAATTCTTAGTGAAGAGGGGTCAGAGCTATCGAGCAGTGAAATAGGGGAATTTAAAGAATAAACTGTACCAATTTGCTAAACCAAAAATTCTGAAAATTTTATGGTAAGAATATATATGAGTCTAGTTTCAGGGAAAATTTATGAATCTTAATTTGGAGTTTTGTAGCTCCGGATAAAAATAATTTAGTGACTATGACACGAATAAACATCTTGCTGGAACTTGAATAAATAGTGAATTTATGTGCGATTAAGATTATATTATCTATGGAAATATGCTAGAAACTTGTTTATTAATTACATACTAACTTACTAAGCTATATGCTTACTCCTCTTTCTTTTCCCTTGTTTTATAGTGTTACCAGTTCAGTTCGAAATTCGAAAATAGTCGGGAACTCATCTACACTATCCACAACTTTTGGTATTTTGTAATCAATATTTCTAAATTATGGCATGTATAGAAGACTTGATTTTGATGTTATATGTTACAAAGTATTTAGCTAAATGTTAGTATATGTTATTTGATAAATTATTTTATACAATGCTAATGATGATAGTTAAAATGTTAAGTATGATTTAAATATATTTGAGAATATAAATGTTGGTTGAAACATTGGAATCGGCTGGGTTACGATCTGAAAATTTGCAGGTGAGGTTACATATTTATAAAGGGGATTATGTCAAAATTATCGTAAAAAAAAAATCTCAGTTGGAACGATAACAAGTGTTTGTGTTCTAGTAATACCTTATACTTGTTATTGTTCCAATTGAGATTTTTTTTTCTTTTACATTTACTTATGAACATTAGGTATTTTTACCGTTTATGTCGTTTTACTCGTTTTCCACTTAAAATCGCTAAGCAAAAGTTGTTTAACATAATTCCAAGCTTCGTTTTCTACCATAAAACATAAAAAAAACACATTTCACATATGGGTATTTTTCCAAATATGAACCCTAGGTTAAATTATTGCTAGAATAAGCTAAATCAAGTTAACGGGACTCTAAAAACGTGAAGAACATTAAAAACAGGGCTTGGGATCACTTACTATGGAGCTTGGAAGCTTAAAAACACTAACTATGGCTTCCCCCCTTGTAAAATTCGGCCCTAGCTTGAAGATGTACAAAAATTGGCTTTTAATTTTGTTTTTAATTCATTTTAATAACTAAATGACTAAAATACCCTTCACTTAAAAATATTCTATTTCACTTATCTCATATCCATTTTTGTTCACAATTTAACCAATGGTCTAATTTCCATTTAAGGACCTCCAATTTAAAATTTCATAACAATTGGACACCTCTAATGTGTAGAACTCAACTTTTGTACTTTTTACAATTTAGTTCTTTTGACTAAATTGAGTGCCCAAACGTCAAAATTTTCAAATGAAATTTTCACGAAATATTTCTGTGAAATTGTAGGCCATAAAAATATAATGATAATAAAATTTTTCCTCGTCAGATTTGTGGTCCCGAAACCACTGTTCCGACTAGGCCCTAAATCAGGCTATTACAGTAAAATATATAAATTTTGAGCCACGCTTGTAGTTCATGGTGTGGGCACCTCCTTAGCATTAACTTAAAATGTTCCCATGCTTCGTACAGGGATGCGCCTTCGTATTGCTTAAAGTTGGCAAAATCTCACCTAATCTGAATGGTTGGCTAATTGGGAAAATTTTGTGTTTGAAATTTTTTGCTAAATCGTCCTATGTAGTAACTTGGTTCTAACGAGTCTAAAAAATCAATCGCATTATCGCACAATAAAAATAGAAATAGCCGAAGATGCAAAGCATCGCTGGATTCTCTTTTGTACTTGAAGGTGTCACAGAGTTGTAGCGACCGCTTCAAGTGCTTATTAGAGTTTTCCACCATGTTTCCTTTGAAATGCAAGGTATTCTAGATCATTTGAATTTTGGCCATATTTATCTCAAAATTATTGGCATTAATAGTCAGCCTTTTGATATTGCCTCACACCGCATCTAGTGTAGGTAAGGCATATTCACGCAATGTTCTTTGATCCATTAGGAATTCTTCTCAGATATTCGCTGTTTGCTTTTGTGGATCTTCAAATAACGAATTCTCCGGTGGTAACTTAATTGCCAGGGGTGGATTAGTATTCATTGACTGACAATTGCGCCTGAGTAGTTGCTCTGCATTTGGATATGGCTCGATTGGGGTACTAGAGCTTCGAGTCATAAACAACCTATATATTAAAAAGAAATTGAACAAAAATTAAAAATAAAAGAAATAAAAAATATCATATCTATAGTCTTTAACATTGATATACATCTTATTAATTGTAAAGATATTTTCTAGACTTAACGCTGAAACCTCCTCGATAATGACGCCAACAACTTGACCGCCGCAAAACATGCGATCGTTTGACTAGAAAATACTAAACCAAATATATATGAAATTAAGCAGTGATTTTTGCAAGTATATGGGTCAAATTGTAATATAGTATTTTGTACGATGAAACACAGGGAAGCATTTTAAGGATCGTACCCAGTGGAGGATGGAATGAATCTATTGAAAATTTCTTTACAATAATAAGTCTAAATAGTAGTGGTTAAATTCTATATTAAGATAAACCATAAAAGAGATTAATATCAAAAACTAAATATTTAAATAAATAACAGCAATTAAAACACAAACGACTAAACCAATTAAACCAATCAAAAAGATTAACTTGTTTCAGGGCTTGTAATTAACTTTGGATTATGGTTTTAGAGTGGATTAGCTATTAACTAACCGGTTATTACCTCCCAGCCTATAACTGATTAATTCATTGGTTGATACTCGCTTATCTCCCGGCCTCACTTTCTCAACCAAGATAAAATTACGATTTACTCGACAAAATTCAACTCTCGACGTCATTTAACCTATGATTACTTTCTAGGGTTGTCAAGCCTAGGGTTTAGGAACGCGTAATTTAAACCAACTAATCTTACTGAAAAACCCTAAATCTTATGTTCATCACGTCCCCATCCACTCGTTAATCTCCCCTAAGGGATTTAGCCACTCATGGTATTCATGATCTCAATCTCAATTGATGTAAACATGTAGATAGCAAGAAAAAATTGGAAGACGGAAGAGATTAAAATAATCCTAATTTGATGTCTATTGAAGTGCAGAGTAATAAATCTCTCGATTGGAATAACACGAATAATCTCTTGCGAAAGAGAAATAATTGAATAATTTAATATTATAAAAGAATTCTTGGATTGAAACCGATTTCAAGAGGAAAAAAATCGTTTATGACAAACAAAGGAAAACTTAATATAAATCCTACTCCTAAACTACGAGGGTTTTTGGATGCGTTTAAGACGACATATTTACATCAAACCCCTAAGGTTTTATTTATAGGAGTGTTTGCAACTTGAATTAGGTCTTTGACACATCTTAGGTCTTCATATAAAGTTGATTATGCAGACGAAAGTACCCCTGAAATACTTGGGCTACACGTCAACCCTATGTAGCACCATTGGCCTTGCATCGCGTGACATGACACCAAAATATTGAGCTCTCGAGTTCATGTCATACTTTCACAGCTCGGGAAGCTTGCGCATCACTCACCCCTTGATTCAACATCCATTGGGCCCTAAATTAAGCATCCTACACACTCGATTACACAAACTAGAACTACCTAAGTCTTGTGTCGGCCTAATAGGTCACAAATACTAACAAATGTTTAAAAAAATTACTTTATTAACTTTTACTACCTAACTACTAAATACCAAAAATGTAATAATTAATAATAAAAGTTCTAGAAAACAAGCTCCTTAAGTGTGAAAATACCCTAAATTAAATACTACATTTGACATCAAGTCTAGTGTCGTGAGGTGTCACACTTGCGATGGCACCACCGGACACGACAGTGCCAGCGACTGCAACAGTAGCATTCCGGTGGCTAATAGATTGTCGGCGGTGGAGGTTCTTCGATGGTTGAATAGTGGAAGAATTACACTCCTATTGGGACTCTATCGAATAATTTGATTTCAGATTAATTATTCCAAAAATACTATTATTTTAATAGTTTTAATATTTAATTTAATTTAATAATTATCTTAGAGATAAGTATACTATTAATTGAATATATTTAATATTAAATTTAATTGAATGTTTATCTTGATAAGTATTATATATTTAATATTAAAGTGATTAAGTTTAATCATAGTGAACTCTCTAAACTCTCCTCTACAAACAAAGTCATGAGTTATTATTTTTCACACACTTGAATTCAAGAGAAAGTTGTAGAGAAAATTTTCTAAAGAAATTATTTCAGGAAATTTTGGAAATAATTTTTCATATTTATAACTTGACCCTAAAGATTACAGAAATTGAAAAATTGCCCAACTTTTTTTTTTTGTGAAAATTGTTTTGATTCAAAGCGAGCCCACACTCAGAAAACGTAAGCCTAAGAATAGTGAAAAAGACTACTCGGTCAAAGCGCTCATTCTAGACAAATTGAAAAGGTATAATTTTGATTAATTTTGATTACTTTTTTTTGCCAGAAAATGCTTATTACTTTAGATATCACAACCAAGTTATGGAATATCACATACCCAGCCCGGTCGCCGGACCCAAGCTATGTAATATCACATTAACCATCTAAGTGACTCTCCATTTAATCCCAACCTAACCTCTAGCACACCACAAGATAAAACATAAAAAATGTTTAGAATTAACAAAATAGAAGCTCACAAACTCACTTCACTTGCTTCAGGGTACGCAGCAGCGGAAACTTGTGAATCTACATTGCTTGCAAGAACTTAACTACTCTATCCTTGAAGATATAAATATTTGATGAAAGGAATTAAGAACATGCGAACCCTAAGGTTTGCAATAAAATATACCTTGTGGAACACAATAGTTCAACTATGTGACATAGGGGTTAGCACCTTTGCATAACTCATGCATTCTATAGCACCCCTAACCAGTATCTATCATCGAAATAAGGCTACAGAGCATTATCATAAAATCGTAACTTTAAAACATACATTTAGTATCTATACATAAACATGACATAATTCAAACATATATATGCATAACGTCCGTTAATCGAGCCCCCAAGACTTTAGAAACACTTTAAAAATGATTTGGGACTACATCAGAAACATTTGGAACATTTAAGAAAAAGTTGGAAAAACTGAATTGCAGGGGTCACACGGCCGTGTGACTCACATGGCTGAGACACATGCCCGTGTCTCAGGCCATGTAACAATTGAAATAAGGACACATGGCCGTGTCTGTGCCCATGTAACTCTCTGAGTTGGGTCACATGGCCAAGCCACATGCCCATGTGCCAGGTCGTGTAACACTCAAATTGGCCTCACATGCCCGTGTGCCAAGCCGTGTAACTACCTGACTTGAATGCCTCTAAAACCTACATGGGACATACGGTCATGTCGCATGGTTGTGTGTCACACATGGCTGAGACACACGCCCGTGTCTAAGGTGGACATGAAATTGACCAAAATAAAGTCATTTCCATCACCAAGCCAAATATGTACCTACAAGAAATTTACCCTTATAACCAAGGCATCAAAAACATACCAAAACATGCTTAAATTGACCAATTCAAATGACCAAATCCATTCAACCAATATGATGTATAAGGCACCTCAATCACAATCAAACAAGCTTACCTAAACATATGCATTACACATTTAAAACATAAACAACTAATTCAATATCATCTTAAAGCATACCACAATTGAGACCACAAATAACTCAACATTACATAACATTTTAATGTTATAAAAACAACCAACCAATGTGCCCTTCATAGACACCACAATTATATCAAACATCAACAATTAAAACATGTAAACATTGATCCATTTCTAGCATAGCACTTAATTTGCTCACAAGCCAAAACAAATCACAAGTGTTTAATTTCATACCATTCTAATTGTACCAAAGAGATACCTATTTACAATCTTAATAAAGTACCTAACAACTTAGTTTAGTATATTGTTATATTGTACCAAAACAACCTATATAACAACATATACATGCCACTACCCTAAGGTGTAACACTCCTAACCCATATCCGTCACCAGAATAGGGTTATGGAGCATTACCGTAAATACGTAAGTTAAAACATTCATTTTCAAACATTTCATTAATCATAGTATAATTCATTCATACACATGCATATCGTCTCTTATGCGAGCCCTCGAGGCCCCAGAAACACTTTAGAAATGATTCGGGACTAAATCGGGAACATTTGAAACATTAAGGAAAAAGTTAGAAAAATTCACACTGCAAGGGTCAAACAGCTGTGTGGCTAGGCCGTGTGACTCACACTGCTGAGACACACGCACGTGTCTCAGGCCGTGTAACAATTGAATTAAGGACACACGGCTGTGTCCCATCCCGTATCAGTGCCCGTATAAGAAAGAACATAGGTTTTCCCACTTACATATTGGTTAAATTGTTCCCATTAAGTTATCCTTAGCATATATTTTAGCATTTTCTGTTTAGTAAATTGCATTTTATAACTCGGTGAATCCTAGCCTATTTTATCCTTAATTTTGTTATCTTTTTGCATTAATGTCGTTGCATGAGTTAATTCCAAATTGTGTCCAAAATTGTCGCCGCACCTAACAGCTGTCTGAATAAGAACTAAAAGTGCGTGAGCTATCCAGTCTTGTATAACCAACCTGTATGTACAAGGATAGAATAATTCTGAGGAAAGGACACCTGTACTGTTGGAGGAGGACATAAAAGGTTGACGTGAGAAAAAAAAGGAGAGCTTTTTCTTGACCATCATCTTCTTCATTCTACCTTGAAGCTTGCAACTATGGCAGCTTAAGCCTCTCACGGGTGAGCCAATGTGAAAATTGATGCATATTACTTCTGACGAGGGGACCTAAGTGTGATACAAAAGGGAATAGTGAGATTCAGTCGAGTTGTCTAAGGATAGTATTCTCCACTCGATTCTTTCTTATTTCTTTCTAAATGCTGGTGATTACTCTCTGTTTTGTATTTGTATGGAAGTACACATGAATTCTTGGTTAAATGTTAACTTATTCAATCTTGATTTTATTATTTAATCTTGGGGTTTGAATGTTTCTTAACACAGAAGTGTTATTGCAACCACTAACACTGGAAAGTGCAGTGACAGTTCCAGCCAACAAGTATTACAACAGAAGTTGAGTGAGGAATAGAGGAATTTAGTCCACTTGTTCTTAATAGTGTCATATTGCCATCATCGGAAGGTGGGGTTAATGTGCATGTTTAAGTCTCAGATTAAATAGGGGAGTGACACTTGGTAAGATATACATTGAAATTTATTGCCTCGACAATCACCTATCCTTTTATACCTTGTAAGCACTTAGTATTTTGCTGAAGATTCATGTTGGGGATCCCAGTTTATCACTATTATATTATATTTTATTGTTTTCAAGTTGTTGCTCCGATAACTATCCTCACAATCTATCTTGTTTCTATCTAATTATTACACCGACATTAATAGACAAAAGACAACCATCCCTGTGGGATCGATATTTGACAGACTCACATCCATCTACTATACTTGCATCGACAATGTACATGTAATAGCCCGTTTTCAGTGAAATTGGAACAGTGGCTTCGGGACCACAAATTTGAGGTCGGAAGAAAATTTATTTTAATATTATTTTATGGTCTATATTATGATAGAAATATCATATAAAAATTTCGTTAAGAAATTTTACCGTTTACATGTCTAAATTGATGAAAAGGACCAAATTGCACAAAGTGCATAAGTTGAATTCTAGTAGCTTAAGGTATCAAATAGCTATGGAATTTAAAATTGGAGGTCCTTATATAGAAAATAGACCATTTAGAGGAGTTAGTAGATAAGGATGATTATTCATCATTGGAAATTGAAGAAATATTAAGGTTAATTTTGGAAAGATGATAAAATAATGATGATAAATGAGATAAATAATTAAATTAATATAATTTTCATCATCTTTCCTAAAACAAATCATGGAAACCCTAGCCATGGAAACTTAAGTTCAAGAAAGCTTATTTTGCTTAATTCTATATGTATTATTGTCATGTTTTAATGGTTTTCATGTTTTCGAGATCGTAATAACTTAATCTAGCTATCTCTGGGATTAATTTACAAAACTATTAAAGTATTAGGGTTTTCCATGGATGAGTATTCTTGAATTATGAAGTTTTATGGTAGAAAATGAAAGGTTGTTGATAGATAAACAACTTTTGTAAAAAGAATTTTGATGAAATTATCAATTAGGGACTAAATTGAAAAGATGATAAATTTATGGAAAAATTCTAAATTTTATGAAATTCATGGGTTTCTATTCTTATATATGAAAATCGACTAGGCTTGGAATACAAATTAAATTGTATGAATTTCATTTTTCGAGCTTAGGGACAAAATAGTAATTTTCCCAAAGATGTGTTTTAGACTGAATTGAATGTGAATTGTATTAAATTGAGCTAAATTCATTCGTATAGATCTGGATAGACCTTGTACGAAATTGGATCGAGGAAAAGAAAAAGTATCAGATTAGTAGCTTACAAATCTACGTATACTTGTCGAGGTAAGTTCGTGTAACTAAATTTTATATTTTTATGTTTAAATTGAATGATATGTATGTGAAATGTATAATTTCCATGTATAAGTATTGATCACATATCCGACAAGTACTAAGTCCCGTTTGAACCATGGAAATTCGATGGGCACAAATGACATGTCATTAAAGGTTCCTGAATTGGTTGTGGTCCTTCATGTGTTGCGGACACACCACAGCTCGCAAGAGCGTCCCGTTATTTAGCTCTTATGAGCATCCAGTTATATGGCTCTCACGGGCTTCCCAATAGTTGGCTCTCATGAGCTTTTCAATTAATGGCTCTTTTGAGCTTCCCGTTTATGGCTCTCGTATGAGCTTCCCGATATTTGCCTCGCAAGAGCTTCCCGTTATACAACTCATATGAGCTTCCCATTACATGGCTCGAAAGAGCTTCCGTTTACATGCTTGTATAAGCATACCTGTATATGAATTGACAGATTATAGATTTGTACACTTCGTGTGTACTACACGTGTATCCAATGATATTTTAAATGGTTCAACGGGCAAAGTTCTAATATGAGATAATTTGAGTTTGAAATGAACTATTACCCGTATATACATGAAGTACATGGAAATGATATCACTTGATATACTAAAGCATGAAATGATTGTTACATGTATGTGGAACTTGCTTAATGACTTTTTTCATCCATGATGATGGTCTATTATATGTGCTTACATGGCTAACATTTTGAAGATATGTGTTTAGGCTTTTGGCCAAGTTGATTGGAATATGTTTTGTATGCTTACCTTAAATGTAATTGAATGGTAAGTTAATTTCCGTGTTATATGAACTTACTAAGCTTAAATGCTTACTCTATTTTATTTCCCTTGTTTTATAGTAACTCGGAAGCTCGTACGGGTTGGAAACCGGTCGGAGCTACATCACACTATCCATCGGCCTTTTTGGTACATATAGTAAACTAATTTTGGTTATAATGGCATGTATAGGTTAATTGGCCAATGATGGCATACAATTGTTTTGTTGTGACTTGCCATTTGAATGGCTTGAATTTGATGTATATATATGTGGCATTATCATGTTTAATGTGTGCTTGGTATGGTTGAATGATGGATAATTCATAAGCATATTGATGATTGATTTGAGATAGTATATTTGGTACAAATATGCATATATATATATGTATTTGGTCAATTTGATAAGTATGGATAGTTGGATATATGTGGTGATATGTCATGTATAAGACTTGGTTTTGGCTTAATTTGAATGCCTTGTTATGTCTTGTTATTGTGTAAAAATGTTGGATTAGGTTGATGGCAAATTGGGTGAGAAATGTGGCTTGGAAAATGGTTTATTTTCGTCCACACAAGCAGAGACACGTGTGTGTGTCTCACCCGTGTGTGACACACGGCCAGGTGACATGGTCGTGTGTGACACACGGCCAGTATCTTCTAATTAGTGCAAAAAAAATGCTCACACGGCCTAGCACACGGGCGTGTGGCTTGGCCGTGTGACCCCTGCATCTTAATAATACAAGTCAGTATGCTCACATAGCCTAGCACATGGGCGTGTGGCATGGCCGTGTGACCCAAGTCAGAGAGCTACTAAGTTTGGACACGGTTGTGTATCCTTATTTCAAATGCCCACACGACTTGACCACACTGGTGTGTGTCCCCTGCACCTTTGAAAATTTTTAATACTTTCTGAAAAATTCTCTGAGTACCCGATTTAGTCCCAACTTGTTTCTCATGTGTATTTTGGGCCTCAAGGACTCACATAAGGGAGAATATGGTTGATTTTGATTGGTTTCTGATATGAATGCTAAATGATATGAAATGTCTATTATACGACCTGTAAACTTTGGTAATGCTCCGTAACCCTGTTCTAGCAATGGATACGGGTTAGGGGTGTTGCAGTACACTTGCACATTATTGCTGTGTCCTTAAACAGCTGACCAAGTTTTTGGCACTGTTACCAAGGATGGCATTTGTTTGATGTTTATTTTTGTTTTTGTGTGTTTTTGCACTTTATTTTCCTTATATAATACTTAGTATTCACTAATTGGTTTTCTTTGTGGCTATCTCTTCAACTTCATTCCAGGTGTTTTATGACCTGAAGCAAGTCGAATTTTCTTGATGATGCCTTGAAGATGCAATTATGCCCTGAAGCAACTGTGTCCTTTTTACTGATTTGTGTTTCCTTTAGTCAACAAGGCGTTCATGATGATGCCTTGAAGATGCAATTATTTCCTTATTCATTACAGGGAATAGCCCATACTTGGTTTTTTGGACTACCTACCAAATTAATTACTTCTTGGGATGCACTAGCAACACAGTTTGTTTTGCAATTTAACCCGCCAACAATGAATGCTCGTCTGCGAAATGATATTCCTGGTTATCATCAGCTAGATGATGAAAATATTCACACCACATGGGAACGTTATAAATCTTTTCTTCGACGTTGTCCCATGCACAACATTCAACCAAAAACACAAATTGAGATTTTTTATAATGGGCTAAATTCATATATAAGGAATCTTGTCCACACATCAGCCAATAGACCTCTGTTGGATTGTACTTATAATGATGCTGTGAGAATTCTTAAGAGAATTGCTCATAATAATTATCAATACCCTATCTCCAAAGCTGCACAAGCAAAAACTACTCCAGGAGTTATTGAATTGGATGCAATAACCGCACTAAGCACTCAAGTTTCTTCTCTCACAAACATGATTAAAAATATGCAATGGACTAGTGGCGTTGCACCTATACAAATCGCTCAACAAGTTGATGGTCTTACTTTTTGTTGTGAGATTTGTAGTGACAGCCATAGCTATGAATATTATTCACAACATGCAGAGAAATCCTGTTATATTAGTAACATCTATAACAATTCTTATGGTAACTTTTACAACAGCTCTGCACGCAACCAACCGTTTTGGGGAACTCAGAATGTTGGACAAAATGCTACGACATTCAGATATGGGAATACATCTACTTAAGGAAATTATAATCCAAGACAAGGGAATTACAATCAACAACAGTAGAACTACAATTAGCACACTCAAATGCATCCACAAGAAGGCCAGACACATCCACACCAAAATTTGATGTAGCCACAACACTCTTCAAAACCGAATAAGCATGTTCAAGGACATCGACAACAATCGTACACTCAAGCTTCTACTTCTGACCTGTTAGCAACTCTTGAGGCGTTAATGCAAGAATGTATTACTCGTACGGAAGCTATCATAAAAGGGAATTCATCTTTCATTCGAGCATTGGAGGCATAATTAAGACAACTTGCTTCAACTCTGAATACTCAACCACATGGCTCATTACCTAGTGACACAGAAAATCCTAGTCCGAGGGGAAAAGAACATTGTAAGGCTATCACTCTTAGGAGTGGTAAACAAATTGGTAAACCGTTTATAAACTCTATTGTAGCTCCTCAAGATATGGATGTAGTGATCATTGGTAAGAAGGTTGAATCTGAAGAGTTTGTCGATGCATTAGACAAAATAGTTACACAAATTGTCACTCATATGCCTAATGTCTGACTTTCAAAACTGTCGACACAATCAAAGGTGTCAGCGCAAGCAGATGTATCTCTACCTTTACCTTTCCCATAAAGATTCAGGAATAATGAGCATGGAAAACAGTATCAGCACTTCCTGAACACACTAAAGCAACTGCAGATCAACATTCCTTTAGTAGACACTCTGGTACAAATTCTGAGTTATGAAAAATTTATGAAAGACCTCTTGTCCAAGAAGAAACAACTCACTGATATTGAAACTTTTGCACTCACAGAAGGCTATAGTGTTGTTTTGACAAACAAGTTGCCCCCTAAATTGAAAGATCCTAGGAGCTTTACCATCCCATGTTCAATTGGCAATCATTATTTGGGCAAGGCTTTATGCAACATGGGAGCTAGCATTAACCTAATGACATTATTTACTTTCAAAAAGTTGGGAATTGGTCATATGAAATCTATTGTAGTGACATTACAACTAGCCGATCGATCATTGGCTCAACCTGAAGGGCAAATCAAAGATGTCTTAGTTCGTGTGGATAAATTCATTTTTTTGGATGATTTTATCATACTTAACTGCGAGGCAGACAAGGAGGTTCCCATAATCTTGAGACGATAATTTTTAGCCACTGGCCGAACTCTTATTGATGTTTACAAAGGTGAACTAACCATACGACTTAATGATGAGCAAGTAACCCTTAGTGTTTTTAAATCTATTCAATGTAAGGACAAAAAAGAATGCCATATTGTCAATGTGCAAGATAATCTAATTGAGGAAGAATTCAATGACCAAAGCATAGTACTTTCTAAAGAGTTGGCAGTGACATCTGATGCCGAGTCCTTAGACGATTGTGACAACATGGTTGAAGCCAATAATCTTGAACTCAAGCATGGATGGCAAATTGAATCCTTAGACCTAGCCAACAGAACAACCCCAATTTTCAAACCATTTATTGAATAAGCTCCTACTTTGAAATTGAAACCACTACCTCTTCATCTTAAATATGTCTTTCTAAGTGATCACAATACTCTACCAAATATTGTCTCCACAATACTGGATGTAACTCAAGAAGAGAAATTGGTCCATATTCTCAAGCAACATAAACGAGCTATTGCTTAGAGTATTTTTTATATTCAAGGTATTAGTCCTTCTTTTTGCATGCACAAGATCAAGTCAGAATATGAAGGAAACCAATTAATTGAATAGAAAAGAATATTAAACGAGAAGATGAATGAGTGTCAAGAATGAAATCATAAAATGGCTTGATGCTAGAATTATTTACCCGATTTTTTATAGCGATTGGGTAAGTCCAGTGCAATGCGTACCTAAAAAGAGTGGCATCACTGTGGTTCGCAATGATAAAGAAAAATTAATTCCTACATGTATTCCCACGGGATGGCGAGTTTGTATGAATTATCGAAAATTGAATGCAGCCACAAAGAAGGATCACATCTCACTTCCTTTCATTGACCAAATGCTAGATCGACTTGCTGGAAAGGCCTATTATTGCTTTTTAGACGGCTATTCTGGGTAAAATCAAATTGCTATTGCACCGGAGGATCAAGAGAAAATAACCTTCACCTGCCCTTTTGGTACTTTCACTTTTCACCTTATGCCTTTTGGTCTTTGCAACGCACCAGCCACATTTCAAAAGTGCATGATGACAATATTCTCAGATATGATCGAAGACTCCTTAGAGGTTTTTATAGATTATTTCTCAGTCTATGGGAATGATTTTGATTACTGCACTGACAATTTGGATAAAGTATTGAAGCGATGTAAGGACACACATCTTGTCCTGAATTGGGAAAAATGTCATTTCATGGAAACTGAAGGCATTGTGTTAGGACATCACATCTCTAGTCAAGGCAATCAAGTAGACAAAGCTAAGGTGAAAATCATTGAGAAATTACCTTCACCAATAAAAGTGAAAGGTATTCGTAGTTTTCTTGGACATGTGGGGTTTTACCAAAGGTTTATTAGAGATTTTTTGAAAATTGAAAAGCCCTTATGCTCATTGCTGGAATAGAAATGAAAATTCCTCTTTGACGATGCATGTCTGGATGCCTTTATTTAGTTAAAAAAGTAGCTAGTGAATGCACCCATTGTCATTACACTAGATTGGTCTCAACCTTTTAAAGTTATGTGTGATGCAAGTGACTTTGCTGTGGGTGTGCTTCTAGGACAACGAAAGGGAAAAATATTTCATGCCATCTATTATGCTAGCAAAACTCTTATAGAGGCTCAATTCAATTATACCACCACAAAGAAAGAATTGCTAGTTGTAGTCTTTGCTTTCGACAAGTTTTGTTCCTATATTGTTGGTGCAAAGGTTACTGTATTCACTGATCACTCGGCGTTGAGATATCTCTTTGCGAAAAAGGATGTCAAACCAAGACTGATACGCTAGATATTACTGTTGCAAGAATTTGACATCAAGATAAAAGACCATAAGGGTTCAGAGAATCAAGTTACAGATCATCTATCTCGATTGGAAGTTGGCAGCGAAGATGGAAAATACTTCAAATTGGCAACACATTCCCAAATGAAAAGTTATTTGCTATAGATGCAACCCCTTGGTATGCAGATTTGGTTAAATATCTAGTATGTGAAAAAAATCTCGTTGGGTGTTAGAGGCCATAAAAAAGAAAGATTTATTCATGAAGTAGTGACGTATCATTGGAACGAGCCATATTTATTCAAGCTATGCAATGACAACATCATTCGGCGTTGTGTTTTGGAAGAGGAGATGCTTTCAATCCTGAAGCATTGTCATGATGCTCCTTATGGAGGTCATTTCAGTGGTATGAGAACTGCTGCTAAAGTTCTCCAATTAGGATTCTACTGGCTGTCATTATTCAAATATGCCCACAATTTTGTGAATCAATGCCATAGGTGTCAGCGCACCGATTTTATATCTCGACGCAATGAAATGTTGTAGCAGCCAATTATAGAGGTTGAATTATTCGATGTTTGGTTTATGGATTTTATGGGACCATTTTTGCATTCATTTGGAAATCTTTATATATTAGTAGCTGTTGATTATCTCAAAGTGGGTTGAAACTGTTGCAGTCCTAAAGGATGATGCAAAGACAGTGCTAAAATTTTTTCACAAGCATATACTCACCCACTTCGGCACACCAAAGACATTGATTATTGATTAGGGTACACACTTTCATTGCAACCAAGTGGCAACCGCACTGAAGAGATATGGAGTTAATCATAGAATTGCTACTACTTATCATCCGCAAACCAATGGACAAGTCGAAGTATCGAATCGACAAATTAAGAACATTCTTGTTAAGGTTGTAAACCCTTCAAGGAAAGATTGGTCTTTCTGATTGGATGACACTTTATAGGAATTGCGGACAGCTTACAAAACTCCATTAGGGATATCGCCGTATCAATTGGTTTTTGGGAAAGCATGTCACTTTCCAGTTGAATTGGAACACAAAGCAATATGGGCAATTAAGCAAGGGAACATGGACTATGAAGCGACTGGAAAGAAAAGGCTATTAGATATCACTGAACTAGAGAAGATTAGGAGAAATGCCTATTAAAACGCTGTAATTTATAAAGAAAAGACCAAACGATGGCAATTTAGCAGGGGTCAACAGGTTTTATCATTCAATTCTCGACTAAAATTACACCCAGGTAAATTGTGTTCACATTGGTCTGGGTTTTTTGAAATTGTCAATGTATTTTCTCATGGTGCAGTCACAATTTGAGATTTACTTGATGGACACTAGTTCAAAGTAAATGGACAGAGGCTGAAACACTATTTTGGCAACAAAGATCAAAAACAGGCACAAACCCTTAAATTGGTTGAAAAGTTTTAATTTTTAATTATTACTCCGTGATTTTAGTTTATTTTATTTATGTTTTGTTAATTTTTTTTCCTTCCTTTTTGCAAAATAATTAGGTACCATTGTTGACGAATTGAAATTTTGTTGTCAACGCATTCCGTAATTCTGTACTGCCATTTATAACTCATCAGAATTCAGGGAAATTCAAATTCCACTATTGGATCAAAAATCACTCAGTCGTTTGATCCTTCTGAGCAGGCACAATTTCTATTGGACACAACTATTCCCGCCAGCTTTATATCTCTCCACAAAATAACATGCCTCTCCATCTTCCTTTTTCACTCACTATAAATCCTCCTCCATTGTACCGACTGTAACGCATTCAAGCAACCATTTTTATTTCCTTTTTTCTTCTTAAGATCATATCTTTTCAACTTTAAACCGTCTTCCCTCAATAAAAGATGGCAAAAATAAGAGGCTCGACCAAGAAAGCCACCAAATCTACTAAAGAGCATACATCCTCTACTACTGCGGTTCGTGAATCGGAATCTCGTAGGCTAATGCAGAAAAAGGAGCCAGTAATCTTTTTGAATAAAGCGACAAAGGAACAATTTCAAGACAACATGTTAAAGCAAAACTTCCACCGAACAGGGCATTTTCCTTTTGCAATAACAAGATTTGGGTAAGAAAGTCTACAAAACCATCTCGAAGTTGAAGTGAGAAACTTTTTGCACCCATCCTGGAAGCTATTCTCCTTCATTGGTACGTGAGTTTTATGCTTACCTTTATGATCATGAGTTAGAGTACATTTTTGTTCGAGAAGGCTTAATACCATGGGATGCTAAAAAAATCAACGAGCTGTACAACACCAAGGGGGATGTAGACAAACACTCCGAGTTCATTGAGGATTTCAAAGATGAAAAACAAGCCCTATTGGTGAAAGAATTGTGTGTCGAAGGAGCATTATGGATGGGTTTCCATTAAAAGAATTATACGATCCACCACCACTTCTTGACGCTGCAAAGCAAAATCTGGTTTCATTTAGTCAACTGTAGGCTAAATCCCACTACTCACAGCACCACAATCACCCTCGATAGAATGTGTCTAATACATTCCATCGTCAAGGGCATAAAGATTAATTTCGGCACAATACTTCACCAGGAAATTACTGACTGCGCCGCAAATGCATACTAGAATCTTGGTTTTCCCATCATTGGCGACGTTATTGTGCCAGCAAAGAGTAATCGTGCCTCGTGATGGTGAGGAATTCCTGGAAAATAAGGTCTCAATCAATGAAGCCCCTATAGAAAGAATGACTCGCGGTAAAGATACGCCAATACTGAAGGAGGTACAAATAAGCAAGACTAGGGAGGGCAAAACCAAAGTTGGCAGCAAAGGAACAAACCTGAATGCAGAGACATCATTATGGCAGAAAATGAAATATGTCAAAAAATTGGTCAATTCCATCAACAATACGCAGATCAGGCTTGTCGCTACAATAGAGGTTATGGAGAAATCCCAGAATCTGTTTTATGCTTATAACAAAGCCTGAAACAATTCTATTGTAGCCACATTAAGCCAATTAAGCCCATCCTCACTACCGGAATTCCCAGTGTTTCCACCAATTATTCAAAATTATGAACTCTCATTTGCGAATGACGACCTAGAAGACCGAGACAGATTAGTGGCATCCCCTCCCATTGTGCAGGCCTCTGATAATGAAAAAGAATAAGAATCCAATGACATTGAAGAATGCCTACGAAAGATTGTTAGCTTTTTCAAGGATGGTATTTTTTTTATCAAGAGGGCACTGTTGTTGAGAAGTTGTTGCTGTAGAAGAAGTTGTTGAAAATGAAAATGAAAAAGAAGAGAAAGATTCTTTTGTGAACATTGTCACCACACCCGAGTTTGTGGGTGCAAATATTGATAATTTGGAGCGAGATGGAGCGAGACCGATGAAAGTTACTGAGGTAACAAGCAATGCAATTCATTGGTAATAGTGGTCTACACTGGACCACTCTAGGTGGCCTCTCTTACACAAGAAGTAGAGCCAGAAACTAAAGAGAAATTCAAGGACCGTGCAAAGCCTAAAGAAAAGAAGATAAAGTGCTCTAAGGATAAAAAAATGAAAATAGGAGGAGGAAAAAATATCGTGTAGCCACATCGATCGCTAAGGATAACTGAGTTAGGTTATTTTAAGCTTTTGTTGTAGTTTTCATGCATTGCATGTAGCTGTAAGTTTTAATTTGATAAGTACACATTTTCGTTACATTTTCATATTAGTGCATTGGGGACAATGCAAACTTTATGTTTGGAGGAATGCACATGGGGCTTGGAAATGCAACCACATTTCAATTTTTTTCATGATATCATTCCTTAAATCTTAAATGAATCTACTTTTTACAGCTACTTATATATATAGTTATAAATTAGAGACACTCCAAAGTGGGTGTAGTATGGAATGTTAAAGAGGGAACACTCCAATACAAGCATTAGAAAAATCAATCTCGCCAAAGGCTGTCGTTGCATGAGTATGTGTCGGTGCAATTACATACTCCTTGGAGGTTTGTTGTAGTACATCGTTACTTCTCAGGAACAAAGGTACACTAATGCAACGATATCCCTTATTCCAAAAAATATATATAATATATAAATACCTAGTATGATACAATAAATGTTGTTGATACGAACTCGCCCAAGGACTCAATCAAACCCATTCGAGACCCAATCGAGTTACCAGCTGGACCGATCACTCGAGCTCTAGCCAAGCAATTCCAAGGAGTAATTTCAGCTTTAGTTGTACGAGCTTGGGAGGAAGCTTCAATTGGACTCGTCAAACGAGTTTGGGATGGTTCAACAAATGCTCTATGCAATTTAATCCAAGCTGAATTCAGCCTAGCTAACTAATTAGCTACTCAATAAGACTTAAACATTATTAGTTATTTTGGTCTTATTAACTATGTTTCATTTCCTACAGCTTTATTACATGTCTGAGTGTTTTGTTGTTTAAGTCTATTAATTGTGTCATTATTTGTTTAGCATTAATATTGTTATGGTATTTTACTTTGATTTATGTCTATTAAGTATGTTCTAATTAGGACAGCATCAATGCATGTTTTGAGTCATACTTATTAAATATGTTCTAATTCGGACAGACTTAATCCATGTTAGCAAGTCAGATTTCTTAATTGTGTCTTAGATTAGTACACATTTAATTTGGTGTTTAGTTTGTCTTATTGAAACTTTTAATCAAGTGTTTATTTTGTCTTAGTAGGTTATTTAATATGCGGCTGGACATTCATGCATTTTCCAGGTTCATTAAAGCATATTTAAGACGGACATTTCACTCGATTGTGCATGCACTTTGGAGTTGATGAATCCATTCTTCAAGGTGACTATTCGGCAAGGGAATGAACTTCAAAGATCTATGCATCAAATTCATGAACCAACAATCCCATGCATTATACATTCAATCAAAGGGTATGGAGAGGAATTAAAGGTGGCCAGCTCATGGAACATGGAGTTTCTTTATGGCTAAGCCTCCATGCCCAAGGGGAAAGAATTCAACAATTAATGCGGCACAATGAATGGTAACATGCATGAACATCATGGAGGATGAATCTGCAAGATGCATGTAACTAGTTCATGAACCTACATGCCATTAAAGCGCCTATTTATGAGAATGCATGTTCCATACAAGTGCATGAACGACCCAAGTAGATGAATAAGACTTTTGGTGGTCATACAAGGCACTTGAAGCTTTCTTTTATGCTAAGAATTCATGCACAGTAGTGGGAGGAAGAATGTGACTCTTCAAGTTAAAGTTCATGCATGAATATCATTAAATGAGGTGCATGAACGTCCAAATACATGCCAATACAAGGGATGAACGTCCATGAACCAACAAAGGGGAGTGAACAACCATTTATATGCATTGAAGGGAGTTCATGAATCATTCGGTTCATTGTATGGTTTGTGTACATGAACTACATTAATGGATGACTGTTGGTCATTCATCTTTTTTATAGTTTCCAATAAATAGTTGTTTTGTAAACATTTGGAACTTACTTACTTCATTGATTTTGATATTTTTATGAAATATAACAGACTTTGTGAGTTGTTCACTATCATTGTTCTTCTAGATTCAATTTGACTTATCTAGTTTAGCTAGTGGCATCAAACTTGTTTCTTTCTTGAACTTATCACTCTCCGAGTGTGGCATTCACCCTTACACTATTTGGTTCCTATCTTGCTAGATAGTGGGTTGCGGTCCTATCTAGCTATCCACTTTTCACCTTAAAACTTGTAAGAATCGGGTCCTTAATCTTTATTACGGGTTCATTCTTGTTTTATGTATGCAATACCATCATTCTATCAATTCTATCTTTATTTTCATCCGCTTCTTTAAACTATCTTCTTTAAAATATAGCCTTTTGTTAAACCAAAACGAAACTACTTATTTTATCGATCGGACATTCAACGACTCAATTACACCTCGTAAGTGAGTTCGTATCAATTGGTATTAGAGCTGGTAAAATTAAGTAAGTTTTTATCATTTTTCATACTCCTGGAATGAAGAGAAGTATAAAAAAATTCGGATATAAAAAAATTCTGTGCAAAATACAAAAGTTGAAAATACAAAAGTGGGAGTTCGATTTGAAAATACAAAAAATTCTGTGCAAAATACAAAAGTTGAAAATACAAAAAAGGAAAAGTTAGCGTACAAAAGTGTTTAATTTTCCGATCGTGACTTCATTTGATCTTAAAAATCATTTTTTAGCCACACTCTTGAAATTGTTTTCTTTCAAGCCTACCTATTTACCTAACATAATTCCTTTTATTTTTAGCCTTTTGAAGCCAACCTACAAGCTTGCTAATAGGTCTAAGGTAATCTCTAAGAACTTCGAAAGGTGAACTTGAGAGGAAAAAGGCATAGAATGGAGAGTTCAATCAACGAGGTAAAAGCCAAAAAACGAGCAAAAAACATGAGTGGAGTGCTCATCTTCTATTTTCTTTGTAAGAGATTTAAGTGAGGTTTGTGGTGAGATTTCAATCAACATGTCAAGAAGTTCTGAACGGAACCGAGAATATGCTGTTAATGGCGAGGTGCTAGTAATCAAGCGAAGCCTCAATCTTCAAAGTGTGGAGAACAAGCAGTAAAGGAAGAATATCTTCCATACTCGCTGCCATGTGCAAGGAAAAGTATGTAGCGTCATCATTGACGGCGGGAGTTACACCAACGTGGCCAGCACGATGATGGTGGAAAAGCTTGGCTTAACTACTACCAAGCATCCACACCCTTATAAGTTGCAATGGCTTAACGATGGTGGTGAACTCAAGGTGACCAAACAAATCCTTGTTACCTTTTCAATCGACAAAAATGAAGATGAGGTCTTATGCGATGTGGTGCCTATGCATGCTGGTCATCTACTGCTTGGATGGCCATGGCAATTTGACTAGAGAGTTATGCACGACGGCTACACCAACTGTTACAATTTCAAACACTTAGGAAAAACTGTGACTTTAGCCCCTCTTACCACAAAACAAGTGTACAATGATCAACTCAAGTTGAAAGTTTCTGTTGAAAATTAGAAAGTAAGTGAGTTAGAAAAGAAAAGTGGCAAAGAAAAAGAAAAGAACTCAGAAAAAAAAAGAGAAACGAAATAGTTGAAAATGATTGAGAAAAGAGATAATAAAATGCAAAAACAAGAAGAAAAAGAAAGGAAAAGAGATAGTGAATCTGAAAAGTGGAATATTTATGCGAGAGAAAAGAGGAAAATGAGAGTGATAAAAAAGACAATATTAGAGATGAATGTTTCAATGAGATCGAAGAAATAAAAGAAAGTGTGGAAAAAGAAAGAGAGATCGAAAAAGAAACGAGTGAAGAAGACGAAAGTACTCGAACAAATGATAGGACTATTTTTACTAACCCACATTCAACTTTGCTTTTTGAATTCTCTCCATTTCAGGTTTATAAAATTCCACCCAAGGACGAGTTCCAACTACATTACCTTGCTGACGAGAAACGATTCTAATTAATCGAAAAAGGTAAGTTGGAAAGTAAAAATGTTCTTCACATCTCTAAAAATAAGCAAGGTAAAGAACTTCTTGATACGAACCACCTCGGTGTTGAGTCGAGTAGTATTTGAGTTGCCCGATCGTGAATTGAGTAGGATAGATTTGTTTCGGTTTAAAGTAAACAAAATAGAGATAATGGCTTCAAACAAAGGCGGTAGACAAAATAGATAAGAAACAATAACGAATTAATTGGCTAAGACCGAGAATGAACCAACAATAATGGATTGTTGACCCGAATTTCAAAATGGTTCTTAGGCGTTTATCGATTTAAAGAAACAGCAAGAAACCTTGACCCTCTATCAACTATGATAGGAACCAAAGGTATATTGAACTCCACACCAAAGGTGATAAGTTCGGCAAACAAGAAAAGATAGACGCCACAAGCTATGCTTGATAAGTCAAATCAATTCCGTAAAGACAAAGAGAATTGGATAACTCACAATTCAAAGATTTCATATATATTCAGCAAAAATTCTCCTCTCTAAGGCTGATTACATCTATTTATAATGCTAGAACAAGGTAACCGAATGGTCAAAAACATCCAACTTAATGTGCCATAAAAACTCATATCTTTTCTTATGCTTGAACCAAATAACTCCTTCCATAAAATCACTTGAATTCAGCTGATTTGAATATCTTTAATGGCTTAAAAATGACTCTTGAGTTGTCCTTGGCCAGCTAAATAGACACCATCTTTTAACCAGCTCCTTAATGACATTTAAAAGGCTTGATTAAATTCTCTTGAAAGCTCTAAAAAAACGGCTGGAAGAAGAAGGGTTGCTGTCGAATTTTAAAGGGCATAAAATGCTCTTTAAAAACTCCTTTAATGATTTTTAAGCTTCTTTTATAACAGCGACTTTAATTGTAACTGAAAATAACTTGAATAGCCACTTAATTCAATGTATAACAGCCTTAAATTGTAACCACTATGAGCTGAAAAGTCACCTGCAATAAACACATTAAAATGAGTTTATTAAACACATGAAAACACTTATTAATCATAACACACATTATTACTTACTAAAATAAATGAACTTATTCCAGAAACTAGTTTAATTAAAGAAGCATAATTAAATGAACTTAACTCATGCATCAATAAATAATCCTAGGAACTAGATTATTTAAGAACAACACTTATTAAATAAAGTTCAACAAAACACTTATTAATTAAAACTAAGATGAGTTGAATAAATGTCCAACAACTCATTTATTAAACTAAGATGCTTAAATGCATGGTTTTGAAATGCAAATTTAACTAACATGAAAGTTACATAATTAAACTAACTTGACTTAATTTAATGATGCAAACTTAACTAACATGAAAGTTACATAATGCATGACTTTATTAAATGCGAACACATATTAATGATGTGCAAACTATGACATAATTAAAAACACAAACTAAAATAACTAAAAATTAATGAATCAAAGTCCTTATTTTCCAGCAGCCAAATTGACAAACTGAAATTAAAAACTTCATTTTTCACTTGAGCCCCTCTAGTTTGGGCCAATCTCGGTAGCATCGAGTTGTGTCGTAACATGATGCGACCGAGATCACATCACTTCTCGAGATTCAATCAGATTGGTACTATTTGAATTACGTTGACAATTTTGCCCATGCTGTTTATCTTAAAAAAATTCCTCATAATGACTTGATTTGTTGTTATACGTTGAATAGAGTTGCTGAATCTTTTTCAAATAGCGTCCTAAAATGTTTCTTTCATTTTTTTTTTGTGTTTATTCAAATAACATCAAATTGCAAGATGATGTGGACATTGTTGGACAAAATGTGATTGTCGTATATGATAAAGATTTGTCACGTGAAGATCTGTTCAATCTAGAATGCTACGTGAATTCTTTAACTCCATGTGCAAAAATTTTGTGGATATCACTCTCTGTTCAAAGGAATTTTGAAAGTTTTGATTGCTCTCACATACTTATGCGAAAAGTTTATTTGTGTGAATTGTTGCTGGAAGAAAAGTTTTTGCTGTACCCGAAAATAAGTGATCAAAACCATGTGTTTAAACCCGGAGCATGTTTTCCCAAGTTATTGATGTTAGACGGTGAGCAACATAATTTTATTTTGTATAAAAATATTTTCCAGTTTCATTTGTTCCATGATTTAACATTATTTTCGAAAACAAAATATGTTAACTCTGCTGGTGTACAAAGTCAAAATCAATTCTTTGATTTCGGAGATTATTGTTCCCTATTATGGTTGAAAGGATTTAAGCATGTCTTGCATGATTATAACTTTATATTTCTTCATGTTTTTTCTATGTTGCCTGCTATGAAAATCTGGAGTCTAATTGAAATGGTTCTGAAAAGATTTGTGTTCAACCTGATGGAAGGAAGATATAATTTAAGGAACTTTGAACAACAAAAATTCTTTTCCAACAAATGGCCCGATTTAAGAATGAATCATTTTGAATTGTTGCTACCTAGAGATGTTGGTCCGTTCCAAGTGTTGGAGCCAATCGTTGATAACTCATATAGATTGGACCTACCAGGTAAGTATCCTTTAAGTGCGAATTTTAATGTATCTAACTTGTCTCTTGTTAATGTAGGCGACGATTTAAGGACAAATCGCCTTGAAGAGGGGGGAATGATATGAACTCACCCAAGGACTCAATCGAACCCATTTGTGACCCAATCGAGTTACCAGCTGGACCGATCACTTGAGCTCTATCCAAGCAATACCAAGGAGTAATTTCGTCTTTAGTTGTACGAGCTTGGGAGGAAGCTTCAATTGGACTCGCCAATCGAGTTTGGGATTGTTCAACAAGTGCTCCATGCAATTTTAATCCAAGTTGAATTCCACCTAGCTAACTAATTAGCTACTGAATAAGAATTAAACATTATTAGTTATTTTGGTCTTATTAACTATGTTTAATTTCATACAGCTTTATTACATGTCTGACTGTTTTGTTGTTTAAGTCTATTAATTGTGTCATTGTTTGTTCAGCATTAATATTGTCTTGGTTTTTTACTTTAATTTATGTCTATTAAGTATGTTCTAATTAGGACAACATCAATGCATGTTTTGAGTCATACTCATTAAATATGTTCTAATTCGGACAAATTTAATGCATGTTAGCAAGTAAGATTTCTTAATTGTGTCTTACATTAGTACACATTTAATTTGGTGTTTAGTTTGTCTTATCGATAATTTTAATCAAGTGTTTATTTTGTCTTAGCAGGTTATTTAATATGCGACTGGACATTCATGCATTTTCCAGGTTCATTAAAGCATATTTTAGAGGGACATTACACCCGATTGTGCATGCACTTTGGAGATGATGAATCCATTCTTCAAGGTGACTATTCGGCAAGGGAATGAATTTCAAAGATCTATGCATCAAATTCATGAACCAACAATCTCATTATGGCGTCATTAATGGAAATGCATGTCCCATGCATTATAGTAGTCAAAAGGGATGGAGAGGAATTAAAGGCTGCCAATTCATAGAACATGGAGTTTCTTCATGGATAAGCATCCATGCATGTCCAAGGGGAAAGAATTCAGCAATTAATGTGGCACAATGAATGGTAACATGCATGAACATCATAGAGGATGAATCTGCAAGATGCATGTAACTAGTTCATGAACCTACATGCCATTTAAGCGCCTATTTATGAGAATGCATGTTCCATGCAAGTGCATGAACGACCCAAGCAGATGAATAAGAATTTTGGTGGTCATACAAGGCACTTGAAGCTTTCTTCTATGCTAAGAATTCATGCACAGCAATGGGAGGAAGAATGTGACTCTTTAAGTTAAAGTTCATGCATGAATATCATTCAATGATGTGCATGAACGTCCAAATACATGCCAATATAAGGGATGAACGTCCATGAACCAAAAAAGGGGAGTGAACAACCATTCATATGCATTTAAGGGAGTTCATGAATCATTCGGTTCATTGTATTGTTTGTGTACATGAACTACATTAATGGCTGACTTTGGCCATTCATCTTCTTTTATCGTTTCCTATAAATAGTTGTTTTGTAAACATTTGGAACTTACTTACTTGATTGATTTTGATATTTTTATGAAATATAACAGACTTTTTGAGTTGTTCACTCTTGTTGTTCTTCGAGATTCAATTCGACTTATCTAGTTTAGCTAGTGGCATCAAAATTGTTTCTTTCTTGAACTTATTACTCTCCGAGTGTGGCATTCATCCTTATACCGTTTGGTCACTATCTTGCTAGATAGTGGGTCACAGTCCTATCCAGCTATCCACCTTCCACCTTAAAAATTATAAGAATCAGATCATTAATCTTTATTACGGGTTCATTCTTTTTTTAAGTACGTAATACCACCATTCTATCAATTCTATCTTATTTTCATTCGCGGCTTTAAACTATCTTCTTTAAAATATAGCCTTTTGTTAAACCAAAATGAAACCACTTAATTTATCGATCGAGCATTCAACGACTCAATTACACCTCATAAGCGAGTTCGTATCAGCTGTTTTGGTAGATTAAACTTAAGGTTTGAAGCATGATGATGGCATTGATGAAGTTCCAACCTTATTCATTCATGCTTATGTATTGTCAATGCAATCTTCTTTCTTCTGAGTGTGATTCATTCATTGGGAATTTAGAGGGTTCAAATTGCTAGAATGATCATTTGCCTTAGTAAAATTTCGTTAGCCTTGCTAGTTTTTGTTTTATTTGAGGACAAGTAAAAACTCAAGTTTGGGTTTGTGATAGCACTAGAAAGAACATAGGTTTTCCCCCTTACTTATTGGTTAAACTATTCCCATTAAGTTATTCTTAGCATATATTTTAGCATTTTCAGTTTAGTAAATTGCATTTTATAACTCAGTGAATCCTAGCCTATTTTATCCTTCATTTTGCTATCTTTTTGCATTAATGTCGCTGCATGAGTTAATTCTAGATAGTGTCTTGAATTGCCGTTGCACCTGACAGCTGTCTGGATAAGAACTAAAAGTGTATTAGTTGTCCAGTCTGGTATAACCAATCTATACATCCAAGGGAAGAATAATTCTGAGGAAAGGACACATAAACTGTTGGAGGAGGACATAAAAGGTTGACATGAGAAAAAAACAAAAGGAGAGAGCTTTTTCTTGACCATCATCTTCTTCATCTTACCTTGAAGCTTGCGGCTATGGTAGCTTAAGCCTCTCACGGGTGAGCCAACGTGAAAATTGATACAGATTAGCTTCTACCGAGGAGACCTAAGTGTGAGACAAGAGGGAACAGAGAGATTCAGTCGAGTTGTCTAGGGATAGTATTGTCCACACGATTCTTTCTTATTTCTTTCTAAATGTTCGTGATTACTCTTTGTTTTGTGTTTGTATGGAAGTACACATGAATCTTGGTTAAATGTTATTGTATTCAATCTTTCTTTTATTTTTTAATCTTGGGTTTGAATATTTCTTAACACAGAAGTGTTATTACTGTCACTGACACTGGAAAGTGCAGTGACAGTTCGAGCCAACAAGCATTACAACGAAAGTTGAGTGAGGATTAGAGAAATTTAGTCCACTTGTTCTTAATAGTGTCATATTGCCATCATTGGAAGGTGGGGTTAATGTGCATGTTTAAGTCTCAGATTAAATAGAGGAGTGACGCTTGGTAGGATATACATTGAAATATATTACCTCGACAATCACCTATCATTTTATACCTTGTGACACTTAGTATTCTACTAAAGATTCATGTTGGGGATCCCAATTTATCACTATTATATTTTATTTTATTATTTTCAAGTTGTTGCCCCGACAACTATCCTCACAATCTATCTCGTTTCTATCTAGTTATTACACCAACATGAATAGACAAAAGACAACCATCCCTGTGGGATAGGTATCCGACAGACTTACATTTGTCTACTTTACTTGCATCAATAGTGTATGCTTGCACATTATTGATATGCCGTTAAACAGTCGACCAATAACTCTCTGACTTAGGTTACACGGCCAAGCCACACGCCTGTGTGCTAGGCTGTGTAACCTTCGAAATAACCTCACACACCCGTGTGCCTGGCTGTGTAACTTCCGAAATGCAACCTTTAGAACCTACAAGGGCCACACGGCCGTGTCACATGGTCGTGTGTCACACACAGCTGAGACACATGCTCATGTCTTAGGCCGTGTGGACAAGAAATTAGCCAAAATTCAAGTCATTTCTTACACCCATTCAAGAATGTACCTACAAGACATTTGCACATTTGACCAAGGCATCAAAACATACTAAAATATGCATAAAATGACCAATACAAATAACCAAAATCCATTCAACCAATATGCCATAATGGCACCTCAATCACAATCAAACTAACATGCCTGAACATGAGCATATTTAATCTCATTGCTACCATTTCTAAACATACATTACTTGATCTATAACATGTCAATATAGACTTACCATTTGGACCATTACTCACATGCATCAAAATCACATAAGTGACACAAACCAACCATTTCCAAACGGTACCAACAACCAACATATATACACACCATATTTCAATCATGCACATCTATTCAAAACCTTTCTAAAGCATACCATAACTTGACCATGTTGAGGTCAATTCATCACCTACCACTTTGGCTATTCAAACATGCATTAACACATTGTCAAAATAACACACATCAACAATGCATCAAAAGTACCAAGATCAAATCAACCAAAATAACATATACATGCCAAATTCATCAACTAACATAAACTACAAGTCCACCTATACATACCATTATACCCTTGATCAAAACATCATAATCTGCCAATATAATCGTTGGATAGTGTGATAGTTCTCCGACGAGCTTTCAAACCGGTTAAGCTTCCGATAATCTGTAAAGCAAGAGAAAGATAACTACGTAAGTAATGAATACTTAGTAAGCTCGTATAAACTTTAAATATAACATTTCATTTTAATAATGAACTTTATAAGGTAATTATAAACCTATACCAACTTCACAAAGTTTATCAAACTTTATAACCGTCAACTCATAAATAAGTAAATTCATCAATATCACATATATTTTTTCATTCCTAACATAATAGGATTTTATAAGACTTTGAACCCTTCCATTTACTTACTTTCCATTGCATTTACTTACTTTCCATTGTATTTACTTACTTTAGCTTAAATAACAACATCAATTCATTAATTAATATATTGGATCATGAACTAGGTATATTCATCCATAACATACGTAAATTTCTCACATATAAGTATATCATTCAACTCATCATTCCCTTTTCATCATATTACGTTTCAACTATGAACTTACCATTTCATTACCTTTCCTCACCTAATTCATATGCATAACACACAAGACACAAGAATAACATCAACTATGGCCACAAGCTAGTGCATTTAGCATAGCTCTTCCGGAATCAACTTCAAGATAAACCATTTCATAATAAATTAGATACTTTGATCCCTACCACCCTTTCATGAACATAAGCATATTTCCATTTGGACACTTACCATTCCAATGCATTACTTTAAAAGTAAACATAATATAATCCAACCAATAGCTTGGCACAAGCCTAAGCATCATCAACAACACATGTTGGTGTATCAATTCATAATTCACTTGAATTAACATAAGATAAATCATTAAACATGAACAACCTCACTTGAAATCATCAATTTCATGAACATAGACATACTTTCATTTAACATTTCCTTTTCATTCATTTTCATAGTTTTCATGCTAAAAGTCATTTGAATAGTTATCGTTCCTTCCCTTTTTATACCCGTTGAACCACTTAGAATAATATCAGATACGTGGGAAAGCTCACACAAAGTTTGCTAAACATATAGTCGAAACCATTCCTTTTCATCATTGCTCACTCGAGTCATAAATGGGTTTACTCACACAAGCTTATGGTCAGAATGTAGATACATGATGCTGCTTACACAAGCTAATGAGTATTCACAACAAATGTCGAAACTCAACCATCGGTAGGACATTCAGGACCAGCACCCTGAACATGGTAACCTAGGTCTACTCACACAAGCTGACGGTCGAAATGTAAGCTACACGATGCTTCTCACACAAGCTTATGAGAATCTGCAACAAATGTAAGACCTCAGTTGTCGGTAGGATAGTCAAGATCGGCACCCAAAACATGGTAACCCAAATGACATGATAAATTTCATAATAACACATATATATATTGATTCATTTACAATAGAGTAACACATTAAACATTCAATCTAATCAACATTAAGTGACTGTAGTTCATATGAACTTACTTGGCTAAATTGCAGAAATGTCAAAGTACAGGGGCTATTTGGTAATTTTCCATTCTCGATCTTGATCTAAATTAATAATTTCATTCAATTTATTAATTTAAATAGTAAAAATATTTATTTTATGCAATTTAGTCATTTTTAAAATTTTTAAAAAATTGCCCCCAACATTTTACTTTATTTAATTTAGTCTCTGAGCCTAAAACATGCAAATTGGCCATTTTTATTGCAAACCCATGCCAATCGAATGTTAATAGCATCCATTTCAGCCCATTTTTACAATGATTTAACATCAATTCCTTGAACTATTACTCTTTCAACAATTTAGTCCCTAATCGGCAAATTCATCAAAAATCACTTAACAAAATACTTTTAAATACCAACCAATACTTGAAATTCATCATTTAACATCTAAAATAACAAAGATTCATCAATGGAAATATTAAAAATCTTTAATAGTTTAAAAATAAAGTACGGGCTAGATGAACCTAGTTGCAATGTCTCAAAAACATAAAAATTATTAGAAAGGGGTCAAAAAATGGCTTACCATCCATGAGTTGAAACATGGACGAACCTTGGTTGTTCTTGCCGTTGAACACATCAGAATATTAACGAATACATCGGAATATTGCACATAGTGCCACACTTTTGCCAAAGCTACTTCACATCAGTTATCACACATAGGCTCGTTCTCGAGGTATTCACATTCACGGGTCTGCTCACACAAGTTGTTGGTCATTTGTAACTACTCAGTGCTGCTCACACAAGCTGTCAGGTATCCGCAACACATGCTGGATTACCCAGTCATTGGTAGAACTTATAAGACCATCACCCGGATTCACTTAGTCACAATTTCACATAGTTTTCACATAGGTTCCTAGTGACATGTTACTTGTATCCTATTCTATTCTTAAGGTTCAACTAGGAAATTTCTCACTTGTCGATATTTTTTCAAATACATCAAATATTTAGCCATATTTCCCAAAATATATCAAAATATGAAAGCGTAAGTAAAAACAATGCATTATTTACATACAAACTTACCTCGGTCCAAAATATCAAATGTTTGCGTCTTAATCCACAACCTTGCCTTTTCCCCGGTCAAGGTCAATTTTGTCTTTCTTGATCTATAATAACACACTTAACTCATTTAATACACACATTTTAAATTCAGCCCCAGAAACACCTTATGGAAAAAATTACATTTTTGCCCCTAACTTTTTAATATTTACAATTTTGCCCCTAGGCTCGTAAAATGAAAAGTACTCATTTTTCTCATTACTCAAGCCTAGCCAATTCATATTCCCTCTTATAGCAGCCCACAATTTTCACTAAATCAAATTTTTTTCTTTTTTTACACATATTTTACAACTTTTACAAATAAGTCCTTTTATGCAATTTCACTAAAAATCACTTAGTAAAAGTTGTTTATTACACTTTAAACTTTCATATTCTACCATAAAACATCAAAACACATGCAAGTCATCCATGGGAAAATTTTTGAAGACAAACCCTAGCTCAAAATAATGGTAGAAATAGCTAAACCGAGTTGCGAGGATCTCAAAAATGTAAAGAACATTAAAAATAGGGCTAAAACGGACTTACAATCGAGCTTAGAAGCTTGAAAAACCCTAGCTATGTCTTTCTCATGTGAAATTCGACCAAGGGGTTGAAGATGAGCAAAAATTGGCTTTTAATTTGGCTTTTTAATTCATTCAATCACCAAATTACTAAAATGCCCTTAACTTCAAAATATTCTATTTCACCTATTTCATGTCCATTTTTGTCCAAAAAATTAACCAATGGTCTAATTACCTTTTAAGGACCTGCAATTTAAAATTTCATAGCAATTAGACACCTATAGCTTCTAGAACTCAAGTTTTGCACTTTTTTTACAATTTAGTCCTTCTGACTAAATTGAGTGCCTAAACGTCAAAATTTTTTAACGAAATTTTCACGAAATCATTTCGTAAATCTGTAGGTCATAGAAATATAAGAATATTAAATTTTTCCTTGTTGGATTAGTGGCCCCAAAACCACTGTTCCGACGAGGCCCAAAATCGGGTTGTTACAACTCTCCCCACCTTTAGGGATTTTCGTCACCAAAAATCTTACTGGAAAGAGGTTTGGGTACTATTTTCTCATGGCTTCCTCTGATTCTCATGTAGCCTCTTCTACTCCATGTCTTTCCCACAATACTTTCACTAAGGCTATACTTTTATTTCTCAACTATTTAACTTCCCGAACCAAAATCTTTATTGGTTCCTCATCATAGGTCATATCCGGCTGAATCTCAATCTCTATCACAGAAATTACATGTGAAGGATAGAAACAATATCCTCGCAACATCGATACATGAAACACATTATGAATTCTTTCTCACTCTACCAGTAAAGCTAACCGATACGCCACTGGCCCAATCCTTTCAATAACCTCATACGGCCCAATAAAACGCAGACTCAACTTGCCCTTTCGGGTAAATCTTAAAATTTTCTTCCACGGAGATCCTTTCAGAAACACTTTATCACCCACTTGAAACTCGATTTCTTTTCTTTTCAAATCTGCGTATGACTTTTGTTAATCTGAAGCAGCTTTCAGACAATCACAGATTACTTTCGCTTTCTCTTCGGTTTCTCTAACCAGATCAACCCCATGAAACTGTTTCTCACTGAGCTCGGTCCAATACAAAGGAGTTCAACATTTGCGACCATACAATGCTTCATAAGGTTCCATCTGTATACTCAATTGAAAACTATTGTTGTAGGAAAACTCGACCTAAGGTAGATATTTCTCCCAACTACCTTCAAATTCTAAAACACAACATCGGAACATGTCTTCGAGAACTTGAATTACTATTTCAAATTGACGGTCAATTTGCGGATGAAATGCGGTACTAAAATTCAATTTTGTACCCAAGGCTTCTTGTAACTTTTTCCAAAACCTCGAAGTGACCCTCGGATCCCTATCCGAAATAATAGACATAGGCACTCCGTGCAATCCCACAATTTCGACAATATACAACTCAACCAACTTATCAAGTGAATAGTCGGTACGTACCAACATAAAGTGAGCCGATTTCATCAATCTATCAACCACAACCCAAACGGCATCTTTTTTTTTGGAGTCAGAGGCAAACCTGTCACAAAATTCATCGTGATTCTGTCCCATTTCCACTCGAGAACCATCACTGGCTGAAGTAAACCCGAAGGTACCTAATGCTTAGCTTTCACTTGTTGGCAAATCAAACACTTTGATACAAATTCAGAAATATCTCTTTTCATACCCGACCACCAATACAATTTCTTAAAATCATTATACATTTTCGTGCTACCTGGTTGAACTAAAAAACAACCACTGTGTGCCTCATGTAAAATTTTTCGAATCAGCTCATCTTCTTTCGATACACATACCCTATCACGGAACGTCAAACAATCATCTGGTCCGATTCGCAAATCTAAATCACAACCTGATTCACACTAAGCTCTCTTGGCTTGCAATTCACTGTCATTCTTCTATGCTTCACAAATTTTCTGAAGAAATAACAGTCTAGCCCTCAACTCGGCCAAAATCGAACCATCATCAGGCAAAGCCAAACTCTTATTCATAGCTCTCAAAGAAAATAAGGATTTTCTGCTCAAGGCATTAGCGACTACATTCGCTTTTCCTTGGTGGTAATCAATCACTAGGTCGTAATATTTTATTAATTCGAGCCATCTTTGTTGTTGCAAATTCAAATCCTTTTGATTCATCAGATACTTCAAACTCTTGTGATCGGTAAAGATTCGGCATTTCTCACCATACAAATAATGACGCCAAATTTTTAAAGCAAAGACGATGGTAGCTAATTCTAAGTCATGCGTCGAATAATTCTTCTCATCAGGTTTCAACTGTCTCGAGGCATAAGCTACCACTTTGCCCTCTTGCATCAATACGCAACCAAGACCATTGAATGATGCATCACTATAAATCACGAACTCTTTCCCCGTCTCAGGTTGCACCAAAACTGGCGCCTCAGTTAATAATGCTTTCAATTTCTCGAAACTTTGGTGACATTTATCGGTCCATTCAAACTTAACATTCTTTTGCAGCAACTTAGTTATAGGAGAGGCAATAATCGAGAATCCCTCGACAAAACATCTATAATACCCGGCTAAGCCCAAAAAGCTTCTAACCTATGATACATTATTTAGCGATTCCCAATCAACAATTGCCAAAATTTTACTCGGATTAACCCGAATACCATCACCTGAAACATGTGTCCCAAAAATCCAACTTCTCGAAGCCAAAACTCACTTTTACTGAACTTAGCAAACAACTTCTTTTCTCTCAAAATCTGTAACACAGTTCTTAAGTGTTCGGCATGCTCGGACTCATCTCGGGAGTAAATCAGGATGTCATCTATAAACACAACTACAAACTTATCCAGATACGGTTGAAAATTTCGATTCATCAAGTTCATAAAAATAGTCAGAGCATTAGTTAAACCAAAAGGCATCACAAGAAATTCATAGTGTCCATACCTAGTTCTTAAAGCGGTTTTTGGAACATCTGACTCTTTAACTCTCAACTGATAGTAATCGAATCTCAAATTGATCCTTGAAAACAATGTCGCCCTTTTCAACTGGTCGAACAAATCATCAATCCTTAGTAACAGATACTTGCTCTTTATAGTCACTTTGTTGATCTGACTGTAGTCAATACAAAGTCTTATAGATCCGTCTTTCTTCTTCACAAACAGTACAGGAGCACCCCAAGGAGAAAAACTCGGTCTCACAAATCCCTTATCTGTCAATTCTTGCAATTGAGCTTTTAATTCTTTCATTTAGTCAGAGCCATTCTGTATGGAGCAATCGAGATTGGTGCAATCCTAGGTAATAAATCAATAGCAAATTCAATCTCTCTAACCGGAGGTAAACCAGGCAATTCTTCCAAAAACACATCTGAGAATTCACAAACTACTGGCACTAATTCAAGTTTCGACTCAGACATCTCAATATTCAACACGTATGCAAGATAAGCTTCACACCCTTTTCTCATGTATTTCTGAGCAGACATGTATGAAATCACCATAGGCAATTTATTTGATTCATCTGTTTCAACCCAAAGAATCTCGCCATTTTAACATTTCAACTCAAGGGTTTTCTATCTACAATTTACCTTGGCATCATGCAATGTCAACCAATCCATACCCAGAATAACATCAAACTAATCAAATGGCAATAACATCAGATTAGCTCGAAAACAATGACCTTGAATCATAAAAGGGCAATTCTTGCAAACCTTATCAACTAACACATATTTGCCTAAAGGGTTTGACACTTTAGTCACAAATTTAGTAAGTTCAACAGGCAAACTCTTACTAGATACTAAATTCACACAAACATATGAATGAGTAGACCCGGGATCAATCAATGCAATAACCTTAATATCATAAAGAGAAAATGTACTAGTAATCACAACGGGAGATAATGTATCCTCATGAGCACGTATGGCATAAGCTCTAACGGGTGCTCTAGCTTCTGGCCTCACAGCTGAATCTTTCACTACACTTTTACTGCTAGCTCCACTTCCGGCATTTCTCAGTGGTCTACCTCTGCTGGTAGTATTACCCGGTCTAACACTCTGATATTCTTCTTCCTCAGCCCTCTCAAGACAATCTTTAACATAATGCTTTTGAGATCTACACTTAAAACAAGCACAGCTAACCATATAACACTCGTTGGGGTGCCGTCTTCCACAATGTTGACATTCAGGTCTATTGGATTTAACATTACCCACATTTGCCATTGAAGTAGCTTGGGTTTTAGAAACCGAATATGATCTCCCACGGTCCCGGTGCGAATACTTAGCTGAAACAGTCAATCGAGGATTCATCTCTTTGGACTTCTTTAACTGAGATTGGAATGACTTACTCATTGGCCTTTTTCTTGCAACTCGGGCTTCAATCACAACTTTTTTCTTTTCTTTGTTCAACTTTTCAGCTTTGCAAGCTTGATCAACCAGTATCAAAAATTCTTTCAGGTCTAAGATTTGAACTAGCAGTCGGATATCCTCATTCAACCCATCTTCAAATCTCTTACACATAATACCCTCGGTAGACACACATTTCTGGGCATATTACTGAGTCTAACAAACTCTCTTTCATACTCTGCCACAGACATTTGGCCCTACTTTAACTTAAGAAAATCTTTGTGTTTTTGATCACCGAACCGTTGGCTTATGTACTTCTTTCTAAATTCCTCTTGGAAAAAACCCCATGTAACCCTTTCTTCCAGAACCACAAACAGCAGTGTCTTCCACCAGTGATATGTCAAGTCCTTCAATAAAGATATATCACACTTTAAACATTCTTCGGGAGTACAAGAAAGTTCATCAAATACCTGAATAGAATTCTCAAGCCAAAACTCTGCTTTTTCAGGATCATCATCCATATTAGCCCTGAACTCTTCATCCCCTTGCTTTCAGATCTTATCAACCGAGGGTTAGTCAGTCTTACTATTTTTGTACCTTAAGGAACTACGAGAATCGATTGGGGAATAGGAGGAGGTGTAGGAGGTTGGGCGTTCAAATTCACCTGAATAAATTCTGTGTACCAATTATTCATCAGATGGAGGAAGGCTACCCGAGCCCCATCTCCCTGACTATGTGTTTCAAATCTACTTTCAACTGGCGCAATCCCTTGCGCGGGAGCCAGCGCGTTACTCTCTATGCCATCAACTACAGCTCCGTCAGGATCCATTTACTATATGCAAACACAATTTAAATTGTCAGGAGTCATCACACTAACACAGTATATTTATGGCATGTATATCTAGACTCTCACACACGTTATGTTAGTCTAAGAATCGAATAAACCATGGCATGTATATCCAGTGTTAATCTCCAAAACACCTGCATGCCCCCCAAGCACAAAACCATCGTGATCCCTAGCCACTAGCCCAAAGCTCATCATTCTCCCAACAACAGCAGCATCAAAATTTATTTTAACCACCCCAGCTCCAGGTTTCTGCCACCTTCTCTCTTCGACCGGCTTGGGAATCATCGGTTTTTCCACAAGATTAAAGATACGAAAGTCTCTATTCAACAAAGCAGCTCTATCCCAGATAACCTTCGCCTTTTCCTCCTTGTTACTAAACAGTTTATTATTCCTACTGTTCCAAATATTCCAGAGCACCGTAACAAAGTCCGAAAGTGCCTTCTTGTCCACTTCTATCCAGTCCACGCATCTACGGTAGTTGCCTTCCACCAAAATGTTATCAAGGCCCCCGTAAATCAGGACCGCCCTAGCTCTCGGACAATCTTTAAGCGCATGTATAAGGGTTTCCTTCTCAATCCCACAACGCTGGCACATGTAGTTAAAATCCTCCCGATTTTAGAAATATTCTCGTACGTTGGCGTAATGTCATAGCCAATACGCCACAGAAAACCTTGATTTTTGGTAAGGTATGAAGTTTCCAGATAAGCCTCCAAAACACCCGATGGGGACCGAAACCCACATGCTTGAGAGTCATCCAGAATAAGCGGAATTTGTAGAGTAGGACCCAAGGGATTATGAAACCAAATACGGTGATCGTCGGGGCCATTATGGAGAATGGGAATTTTGCGATTTGGTCCCCATGTAGTCACCATAGATCTCCGAACCCTCTCCTCCTTCCAGCCAACACTCAACTCATCAATAAGCTCACAAACCCTGGTTTCGTTCACCTCCCCTCTGTTCAGCCGAATAGACTCACCCGAGAGCCCTTCAACACCCCAGTTCTCCTGCCAAAAATCAATCTTTCTACCATTTCCCACATTCCACCCAAACCCCTCATGCAAAATACAGGCAGCTCTAGCGATACTCTTCCACGTAAATGAAGGCTTGTCAACTTTCTTTGGCCAAAAAACATCACCCTCTGGGAAATACTTGGCACTCAAGACTTTGAAACATAACGTCTCTCTACAACTAACCAATCTCCACACTTGTCTCCCAAGCAACGCCACATTGAACCGCCGAAGGTCCCTAAAACCCATACCCCCATGCCTTTCGGGAAGCAAACCCGATCCCACACCAAACTATTCCAACCTCTAGACTTATCCTTGCCACTCCACCACATACGGCTTATCATTGATTGGATCTTCTCAAGAATACCCTCCGGAGCAAAGAACACCGACAACGCATAAGTGGGGATCGACTGGAGGACCGATTTGATAAAGACCTCTTTGCCACCATACGACAATAACCACTTCGACCAGCTATTAATTCTAATGGCCATACGATCAAGAATGCTTTGAAAAGCCGCAGACTTCTTCTTGCCGACTGGAATGGGCAGCCCCAAATAAGCATTGAGGTTGTTGACCACCCTCATCTTAAGCATACTGCTTAATCTGGCACGCTGAGGACCGGGAGTGCTGGGGCTGAAATAAAACATCGACTTCTCCAGATTAATATTTTGGCCAAACATCTTTTCAAAAGACTCCAAAATCTTTGTGAAAGCCTCCACCTCGCTCTGTTTGTTCCTGACAAACAATAAAGCATCGTCAGCAAAAAGTAGGTGGTTGATTCTTGGGCCATCCCTGCTGACCCTAATGCCCTTAATCTTATTCATCTCCTGGGCATGGATCAACATACGAGACAAAGCTTCCATACAGAAACAAATATGGGGAAAGAGGGTCCCCTTGCCGGAGCCCTCTTTCCGGGATGATGATATCAGAAGTAATGGAGTTGCATTTAACTCTATACCGGACAGAGCACACACACTCCATGATTTTATTAACCCACACCCTAGAGAACCCCAATTTTAACAACACGCTTTTCAGGAAGCCCCATTTCACGTGGTCTTAGGCTTTGCTCATGTCGAGCTTGACTACACCCTTGTTCGGACAATTTTTAGAGCTGCCAAGATAGTGCATGAGCTCATGAGCCACCAGGATATTGTCATGGATCATTCTGTTGGGGACGAAGGCACTCTGATTTTGGCTAATGCACAGGGGGAGGAGGACTTTGAGCCTATTAGCAAGCGCATTAGAAACAATCTTATAAATAACCCTGCACAAACTAATAGGCCTAAAGTTAGCCATAACACACGGGTTATTAATCTTAGGGATCAGAACAATAAGCGATTCATTTATACACTCAGCGCTCCAGCGACCATGAAGAATATCCTGGCACAAACTTAAAACATCCTCGGCCACTGTATTCTAATGCTCCTTATAAAAACTCCCCGACAGTCCATCAATCCCAGGAGCCTTTCGAGGGTCCATCTGATTGAAAGCCTTCAAGATCTCCTCTTTAGAGAACTCCCCATTCAGCTTCCTATTCATGTCTTCGTTTATACACTCGGGAATAACCTGCAAACCGCTTTCCTCCACCGAGTCAATAGAAGTCTTGAACAGCTCATTGAAATAATCACGCGCAACGTGGCAGATTTCCTTATTGTCCACGTGCCAATTCCCATGCGCATCTTTAAGCTTATCTATTTTGTTTTTCTTTCTACGGCCCGACGCCCGCACATGGAAGTAGCGCGTGTTTCTGTCCCCTTCCCTCAGCCACTGTGGTCTCGACCTGGTCGCCCAATACTGTTCTTCCGTCTCATATAACTGGCCCAGCTCGTAACAAGCTTCCTTAAGCAGGTTCATAGAACTATCGCTCATAGGACCATCCATGAGTTTACCGATATCCTTCTCTAGACTTTTAATTTTATGCTTCATCCTTCTATAACGTTGGTGTTGCCACGGGCCCAATCTCTCCCGGATCAACTCCATTTTCTCCAGCAGGTTGGTTCCCCTGTTGAGCCAAATATTGGAAATAATGTCTCTGGCCTCCCGCTCTTTTGCCCAACACCGATCGTATCTGAACCAAACTTTAGGGTCGTACCCCTGCTGTTTCGGTTGACTTCCGTACAGGTCAATTAAAATGGCCTCATGGTCAGATTTGGACTGGCGCACAACAAAGGAAGCAAGGAACGACATTCTCTCCATGATATTATCCGAGATAACAAATCTATCCAGTCTTTCTTTGATCAGTCTGTTATCTTCTCTGTTGTTCGTCCAAGTGAACCAGCCATTACACGTTTTCACATCCGTCAAGCTTAACTCCTCTAGGATATCTTTAAACTCATCCACCAAAGCCCAAGGTTTTCTACGACCCCCTTCCTTCTCCGCATCATTTAAGATAGCGTTAAAATCACCTCCCACAATCCAACCTTCATTGACCGTGCTCTTCACTCTTCTCAGCATATCCCATGCCTGATGCCTTAAACTTGACTCAGTTTGCCCATAAAAGCCAGTGAACCTGAATTTCTACCCATCCTCCATACACACAAGCGAACCAATATGATACTTCGAATAATTCTGGATCGTGACTCCTACGCCGTCCCTCCACATCAGAGCCATGCCCCCACTCTTCCCTTCCGAGCTCACAGCCAAGCACCCTTCCATCCTACACATGAACCGAATACGAGAAAACTCGTTAGAGTGGATTTTGGTTTCACATAAAAACACAATGTCAGGAGTATTCGCAACGAGAAGTTGCTTTAACTCACGAACTGTCGCGGGGTTTCCAACCCCCCGACAGTTCCAACTAAAGATTTTCATTGCTCTTGGCGGGGCTGGTTACCAACCAGCGCCTTAAGAGGTGAGACCGTTTCTAAGATCCTCCTTTTAACTGATTTTGCCGGGCTTTCCTCCACATTTTCTCCCCCTAAATCCCTGTGTCTCTTTCGTTTACCCTTACACCTTCCCATCCCGTACCGCATAGCTTTATGGTTCCTTTTTTCCATAGGGGAGGGTGACATTGATCCTCTTCCCCAAGCCTTTCCTTTCCTTTCCATCCCAACTGCTCACTCTCTCCCCTCGAGTCCGACTGGCTCTCCTCCTTGTCATTATTCATTTGAGTCTTTGAATTCACAAGCTCTACCCCATTTCTTCTTATATTTCTGTCTTGGTTTGGGATCACTATCGGAGCCCTCATCCAACTACCATACTGTAGGTTTGATTCATTTAGCGGCGACCCCTCCTTGTTATGTTTACATGTCTTGCTCGAGTGTCCTATCAACCCGCATACATAGCAAAAGTCCGGAAGCCTTTCATACTTTATCACCCCTATCACTTCTGTCCCTTCTTTATCCAGTAATTTCACCACTCTCCTTAGGGGTTTTAAGACATTTATCTTAACTTTGATCCTGACAAATTCAGTCCATCCTCCATTACGGTCCTTCCAATAAATCGCAACCAGCTCGCCCAGGGCATTTCCAACGTCCAAAGCCATCTGACGATCCATCAGCTCTAGCGGAAAATTATAAATCCTTAACCAGAAAGGCGACCACCAAAACTCGTACGACTCAATTTCTTTTCCTTTCTCAAACGGCAACATTGAGAATAAACACCTATCAAACAACCAAGGTGTAAGGTTCAAGATGTGACCGCGGTCTTCCTGGCACCCGAACTTAAATCACCACCCCTTCCTTTAACGCGACAAAGTCGACCTCTTCCTTAGTAAACCACAACGATATGAAGACCCTGTACATGGCCTCCCTATTCGGTATCTCCGTCGCCATTATCTTGCCAACTGCCCAAGACTTAAAGCCGCACGCGCTGTGGGTATCAATATTATAAATAACTTGGGTGGATTCCTCTTCTAAAAATTTCAGTCTGTCCAGGAGGTCATTTATCTCCTCCGTCATTGATGTAACGTTGAAATCCGATCTTTCCTCCATGAGCCACCCGTAAGAAAACTTAGAGAGCGCCAGGCGCCAAGAAGAGCTCCGTAAAGACAGAGAAACCAAACCCGAGAGACCAAGATTTCCAGCTGAAACACAAATAGCAGAAGCAAGGATGACAAAACCAGGAAGACCAAAGAAACCTATTCACAAACACAAGAGAAACGCAAAGACAAGAAAGAGAAAAAAAAATGAAGACAAAACCTGCATGCAAGAAAACATGCAACCAATCGTAACGAAGGGATAAAAAAACTAAAAAAACCAAAAAGTAGAAACAGCGTTAGAAGACGTAATGAAAGGAGGAAAAGAAATGAAAAAATAATAAAATGAAAAAATAAAAAATGTAAAGCAAACCACCGTAGGGGCCACAGAGGCCACCACTCCTATCACGAGAAGAACGACGACAAAAGCATGCAAAACCATGCAAAAACAACAAAATCCACGTGAAGGAAACCAAAACTCCAGCGGGTAAAAGAAAGAAAGGTGAAAGAAAGTAAAGAAACACCCGAAACACCGCAAGAACCGATTGGCAATTTCTGCACGCAAAAGTCTTGTCCAACGATCAAATCACCGTCTGACGTCCAACGTAAACAAAGCATGCGTACCACCGGAAGATCAGGAACCGATGAGCATAAAGATCACACAACATAACACAACACACCCAAAAACCTCAAAACTGCCATAATATTCAACCGAAAAGGCAGACACACTCATTCATCCATGAACGGACTTCCAAGTCCCCTGCATTTTTCAATCAACTTGAAACAAGCGGATTTTCTTGATTCTAATTTCGCACTCCTCTCTCAAGTTTGTTATGCTAAATTTCATTCATTAAGAATTTTAAACATATAAATTCTAACCCATAATTACTTTTATACAATTTTTAATGACTTTCCAAATTTAGTACTGGGGAATCCAAAATCACTCTGACCCTATCTCATAAAAATTCAAATATCTCATAATATGAAATTCTCTTGCTTACCCATTTCATCTATGTAAAACTAGACTTAATAAGCTTTAATTTAATATCTTATTCAACCTCTAATTTGATTTTCACAATTTTTGGTGATTTTACAAAGTTATACAACGGCTACTGTCTAAAACTGTTTTATTACTAATTTTACTCTTTCATGATTTCTTTGTATTAACTTTCATTTACACACACATAACACCAAGCATGTCCATAGCTAGTCATTCCAATAGCTAGTCATTATCAAATATTTACATGTCTTCATAGTCATACTTACTCCACATCAACCTTACCAAAATTTGATCACATATCGTGCACATTGCTCACGAATATATATATACACATGTACCTGCACTCATTTATCAAATAATCACAATCATTTACACTTAGTCATTTCCTGTTGAACACATCAGAATATTAACAGATACATCGGAGTATTGCACATAGTGCCACACTTGTAGCCAAAGCTACTTCAAATCACTTATCACACATAGGCTCGTTCTCGATCTATTCACACTCGCGGGTCTGCTCACACAAGCTGTCAGTCATTCGTAACTACTCAGTGCTGCTCACACAAGCTGTCAGGTATCCGCAACACATGCTGAATTACCCAATCACTGGTAGAACTTATAAGACTAGCACCCGGATTCACTTAGTCACAATTTCACATAGTTTTCACATAGGTTCCTAGTGACATGTCACTTTTATCCTATTCTATTCTTAAGGTTCAACTGGGAAATTTCTCATTTGTCGATATTTTGTCAAATACATCAAATATTCAACCGCATTTCACAAAATATATCAAAATATGAAAGCGTAAGTAAAAACGATGCATTATTTACATACAAACTTACCTCGGTCCAAAATATCAAATGTTTGCGTCTTAGTCCACAACCTCGCCTTTTCCCCGTTCAAGGCCAATTCTTCGTCTTTCTTGATCTATAATAACACATTTAACTCATTTAATACACACATTTTAAATTCAGCCCCAAAAACACCTTATGGAAAAAACTACATTTTTGCCCCTAACTTTTCACATATTTACAATTTTGCCCCTAGGCTCGTAAAATGAAAAGTACTCTTTTTTCTCATTACTCAAGCCTAGCCGATTCATATTCCCTCTTATAGCAGCCCACAATTTTCACTAAATCACATTTTTTTCTTTTTTTACACATATTTTACAACTTTTACAAATAAGTCCTTTTATGCAATTTCACTAAAAATCACTTAGTAAAAGTTGTTTATTACACTTTAAACTTTCATATTATACCATAAAATATCAAAACACATGCAAGTCATCCGTGGGTAAATTTTTAAACACAAACCCTAGCTCAAAATAATGGTAGAAATAGCTAGACCGAGCTACGAGGATCTCAAAAATGTAAAGAACATTAAAAACGGGGCTAAAACGGACTTACAATCGAGCTTAGAAGCTTGAAAAACCCTAGCTATGTCTTCCCCATGTGAAATTAAACCAAAAGGTTGAAGATGAGCAAAAATTGGCTTTTAATTTAGCTTTTTAATTCATTTAATCACCAAATTACTAAAATGCCCTTAACTTCAAAATATTCTATTTCACCTATTTCATGTCCATTTTGTCCAAAAAATTAACCAATGGTCTAATTACCTTTTAAGGACCTCCAATTTAAAATTTCATAGCAATTAGACACCTATAGCTTCTACAACTCAAGTTTTGCACTTTTTTTACAATTTAGTCCTTTTGACTAAATTGAGTGCCCAAACATCAAAATGTTCGAACGAAATTTTCACGAAATCATTTCGTACATCTTTAGATCATAAAAATATAATAATATTAAATTTTCCTCGTCGAATTAGTGGCCCCGAAACCACTGTTCTGACTAGGCCCAAAATCGGGTTGTTACAATCTCTAAGCCCAAGCAGAATCCCACATTGCCATTAAGTCTAGAGTTCGCTGGTACTATCTTTCCAGTGTTTATGCTTCAGCTGGATCACTCAACTCGTCTTTACACACCGTGCGATCTAACTATCTGTAGTGTTTAGAAAGGCGTGTGTGAGCTGTTGCGAACTCAGTGAATATATAGGAAATAAAAACCACATAGCATGCACAAAACATAAGTTAAACAAAAGTTTTAGCAAAGTTATTGTTCTGCGAACAGGGTTCGCCATGTTCTTTTCAAAAATTGTACAACATAATATTTCAGGAAACACAATCATATTCACATGTTCTTTTCTTTTGGATAAGCGAATCTCCTTATAACTCCTCACTTTAACTTAAAGAGCCTTAAGATGTCCAATAAGTGTAGCATAAAGCTAAGCACTCTCCAAAGACACCAGCATATCCCATTGAATGGAGCTTAGCTTGTAACACCCCGAAACCCGACATAAAAGTTTGACCGAATCTCAGAGGTTACATTGATCACCGAAGTGATCTACGAACCATTTTACAAAACGAATTGTTAACTTTTCATTTATAACTCATTTAGCTAAATTCGAACTAAATCGTTTAACCATTTAGATTTCAAAACAGATAATTTAAGTTACATCCAAAAACATTCGGGAATATCAATCTGCAGATTCTAAAATTTAGTCCAAAATAAAGTTTACAAAAATCCCAAAATAACCTTATACCATAATTCTTAAAATTACTTGCAGTCCTGAACAATTTGAAAAGATAATAAGAGTGGAAATGAAACTCTTTATTTAACCAATTCGAAACTTATCCGTGTGAAACCTCCAGAATGCCAAGTCCAGCTATAGAACATGAGAGCACCTGAAAAGGGGAAAACTAAAGGTTGAGCTACGCGAGCTCAGTGTGAGTCTGAAACATAACAAACGACGGTAAGTGGAGTGACACGAAAAAAGACGAAGTTTCAAATGCAAAAATTTTAGATAAGAGTACATGGACAATGTACAAACTACTTATTTCCACAACCAGACTAATAGCAAAACGTAACATAAAGTTATTACCCAAACACCAGTACAGAAACACATCGAACTATATGTAGTTAATCTCGCAATCATACAGATAGACTTCACCGAATGTGAAATGAATGCAACAGTATAAAAACCCACCGCAACCATCCGAACACCATTTTGACCACTCTACACACCACGTATGAACTATACCAAGCCCATCCACCCTGCACACCACATAGAACCTTGAAAGGCTCATCTACCCTACACACCACAATGTGAAACTAAGCCACTTTGATAGCAATATGCAGCTGAGCTGCCATAAGTATATGTTGCGGTATCACCGCTATTAAGTAATGCAGTTAAACTACCGAATTAGACTTTCTTCTTTTCATAACCAAAACCTAGATTTTCATGCATATGCACAATGAACGCAACTTACAGACAGTCAAACAGAAATAGAGGTGCACATATTCAATTGGTTAGCTTCAAAATCATTTATGACGGTACTGAATTACTAGGTAACATCAGCTAACACTTCAACAAATCATTAAATTAGTGTTATGCTTACAAACAATGCACAAGTCTAGGTCAAAAACAGAATGCCAGCCACTCTTACTAAGGCCTAACCGAGGGTCGGGACACACAGAAACACGAGTCAAAATTTGACACAAAACAAAAAATTTTGAAACAAAACCACACGGCCGTGTGCCCCGGCCGTGTGGAAAGTACCTAGACCGTGTGGAGGTCTACACGCCCATGTGAAAGAGGCACATGCCTGTGTGAGAGAAGGCACACGGCTGTGTGATGATGACACACCTTTATGTGACCGAGTGACATGGTCGTTTGAATAGCCCGTGCAACTCTCTGTCTAAATTTGATAAAATAGAGTGCAGTGTAGACATGGCTATGTGGAAATCTCACACGCCCGTATGGCTGAGGGACACGACAGTGTGTCCAAAACACACGCTCGTGTGGATATAAACTAAAATCCCCAAATCCCCAAATCGGGTGGTCAGGCCGTCTAGCACCAAAATTTATTCGAAAACCCTAATTCCAAATTTCACACGACCGTATGAACTGTTCGTGTGTGGCACACGCCCATGTAGCCACCCGTGTGGTCATGAAACCACACCAAAACAAGCTGAAAAATGTGCTTTTGGAAATGAAACGGACCCCAACCTTTGATAATTCAGAGATGCACCAAAAACACACAGAATTTCAAGCAATTCCACAACAATTGACACTTCGATTGGTCCATTTCAAAAATATACAAATATGCCAAACTAAAGATTTTTCAAACACACACCTTAAATTGCAATTCCCGGCACCAAGAGCTATTTGATTCGCTCCACCAAGCCGTTTGAAAACCTCATTTTAACAAACCAATTAATGAAAATTTCAATTTAATAACAAATAGAAAATGAAAGAGATTCTATTAACAAACCCCAAAAACAAAACCTACATTCTTCTCTTCTGATTAAACGAACACACCAAGACAAGACTCCCTTGACAAACGAAAGTAACTATAAAACGGAAGAAGCAAAGAATAAAAAAATTTGAATATTTTCTTTTGAGGAAGAAAGAAAAAAACAGAAAGTCATAGAGAACAATGTGGAAAAGAGGGGAAGAACGTGCAGGGAAAATGGGAAAAACTTAAAACTGTTGGGTTTTGAAATAAAAATAAATTAAATATTAAATATTAAAACAAATTTAAGAAATAATTTCACAAAACACACATGAGGATTCAAACCTAGAACCTAGAAGTAAACTAACACACATCCAACCACTAAACAAGCAAGCTCAATCTAACATCAGAACGTGGAAACAAACAAAATTACTCAACCTATGCATTGACCCTACACACATACCCCAAAACTTCTAACCCCAAATTCTAGGGTGTTACATAGCTCGACATTCCCTTATCTCTCCAAACCTGTTCCAGGGCCTCTTGCCCAAATCACAAAACACAAAGGTGAGTACTCACAATCTTATGGTATGCCATTATATACAACGGTTTTAGAAGACTTATAGTGTAAAAACATTTACTTTAAACATAGAGCTCACGGGTCATGAGAAGCTCACAAAACACAGGTCATAATTAGCTCATAATATAGAGCTCACATATCTTTGCTCATAAAAATACATATATAATTACAATCATAAAATAGGAATATAGAGAAGACTTACTCTTAGAAATTAGGATAAAACCTTAATCTCCTCATTAACACTATGGTTCGTACATATATGCGGAGATCCCTAAACACTCACTAATTTGCTAGAAACTTTTAAACAAGCTTCTCTTTTCTCTTGTCTTTGCTTGTAAATGGTTCTATTAGGTTCTCAATTTCACAAACATACACAAGTCACTAACAAACAAAGCACATTAAAACTCATACATAACCACAAGCGATCCTAGGTTCACACATGCTAGTCTTTTAGAGAACCTAATTTCCTTTGTTGTGAACCTTTCTTAATTACTTCTAAACGTCAGCACAATAGAGAAACAAAGTTTTACCTTAAACCCTAAGAGCTAAGTTTTGGGTTCTTATTTTCGTGGAAACTTGTCAACAAGAGAGAGAAGTAATGATAAAGAATTTAGAAAGAGTTTTTATCATTTAAAAGAATACGAAATTTCAATTAAAATAGCTTAATTTATAGGCATTAGGTGTTTTGATGTTCTTAGGATACCCTAGTCATAGTAGAAGTAGGAAAGAGTTACATGCATGAATGGTGTTGTGAAGAGGAAAATAAGTTGACTTCCTAATTTTGGTATAATTGTCCTTTAGCTACTTCTATTTCTAACTCTCAACCCAAAACAGTGATCACAACTTGCTTGGTCCACTAGTGACCTTAGTTCGCTAGGCCCAAACCAATGATTGCAACTCGCCAAGCCCACTACCTATCTTAGCTCGCCAGCGCATTGGCGAACACCAACTCGCCAGGCATAAACTTTTAGGCCTTACTTTGGGACGTTATATCTTATTTTTGAAAAAAAAATTTAAAACTCTGATTTTTTTTCTCAATTTTATTTTTCGCTACATTTTCCAAACCCAATTTTCCAAGAATTCCAACTATATCCGACTCTGCCCAAACAGTTAATAAGGTAACCAATTACTCAATTTATAATATAAGTCAATTCACATTTCATAATTTGCAATTAATCAATCCATTCATCAATTCATCATACAACATAACACATTTCAACCCAATTCAATGTTAATTTCATATAATCAAGTTACACTATTTTCCATTCTTTTCAATTTAGTTCTCTCTACAATAATCAATCTCGAATATAGCATTTCAAAATCAATTAATTAATTTCAACTTACCATTATATTATACCATACAAAGCATAGTAAATATGCAACAATTATGATGTTTCAAATTAATTACATAATATTAAATTCCATTTCAAATCTCAATTAATTACAAAGTCACACATATTTTATAATTTATTCAATTTAGTCTATAAAACCGGGACTAGCATAACTTTCAATTTAAATCTCCAAATTAAAATTTGATTCCACTATTATTCATTTGGGACCTCCTATTTCTTATTTCCACAATCAATTTTACATTTCTTTCAGTTTCATTCCTAATGTACGAAACTATCAATTAGGCTTTACAATTTAGTCATTTTTCACTTCTAAGCTTAAAATCTATCAATTTAACACCTAAAACTTCAAGAAATCAACAATGCAAACTTCTTAAAACTTTAAAAAATTTAAAAATTGGTACATGAGCTAGCTAAATCAAGCTCTCATGACCTCAAATCTATCAAAATTAAAGGAAAATGGCTAGGGACTTACTTGAATTTAAGGATAAAAGCTTGAAACCCTTTAATAATGGTGTGGGGCTCATTTTTCTTTCTCACATTCGATTGAAGGTGGAATTATCTTTCCATCCACCGAATTTGGTCATTTATAGTAGGAATCTCAGGTTAATTAAGTAATCTTAGTTTAATTAAACAAAGTTTATTTTAATCATGTTTATGACTATATAACTTTACCGTCAACCAACTCATGATTATGCATAGCCAAATTGTTATTTTAGACCTTTGATTAATTGAAATTTAAGTCCCCAAGACATTTCCTAATTAAAAATCTATAGTGATTGGACTTTACAATTTAGTCTTTGAGCCCTAATTAATCACAATTTCGACTAAATTGACTATCCAAAATTCAATTCATATAAATAATAACTCTGTAAATATTTTTATTTAATATTAGCGAACTCAATTTATGAAAATAGGGTCCCGAAACCGTATTTTTTACACCAATGGAAACCAAGTCATTAGAATAGGTGCCACTAGAGTACTTGCTTGATTTGTATGGAATCTTTATTTTAGAAAAACATTTATTTTTGGAGATCTTAAAACTTAATCGTATTATTTATGAACATTTGAAAACATATATGGATTTTTTTGAATCATAAAATAAGTATTTATGACTCTTTTGGATTAAAACAAGATTGTTCAATTGAGTGAATCAAGGGCTTTCACCAGTGATCAAACTTTAGAACATTTAATTAAAAACTTAGAAATCATATTCAAACCTTTTGAAGGATTTAAAATCAATTTAAAATTATGTAGAAATAATTTTCGGGTGGTGGAAGGTGATTAAGGTCACGTATGAGCTTTAGGGAGCTCAAAACAGCCAAAAATAGTGTAGTGGCCTTGTACAAAGGGCTAGGTATTAGTACCAAAACCGTAGGTATCGATACATAGGCCATGTACTATAGCATTTTAGCTACTAACTTGTTCAGTGCAGTACCTATGACTAGAGTATCAGACCTAGGACCCCTAAACTGAAAATTGAGTCAAAATCACTCTAAAATCATGCCCAAACATTACCATATCATTTCAATATGAAAAAAAAAACATTATAAACCAATATTTAATCTCTTTTGGGCATAAGAACTTGACATCAATACATTCAAATTTGAATGACAAATATTTTAGCTAAACAAATTTAAAAAAGAATCTAAAACGTACGATTCACATTACAATTTTTATATTTAATATGAGACTTAGCATGCATGCCACTATCTATTACAAATTACACTTTAACATTTGAAAAACAACCTTAAAGGATCATCAAGTGATGTGATGCTCTCTAATTTTCATAGCGACTTCTCGGTAAGTCCATACCTACACGATTTAAATAACTAATGTGTGAGCTATAAATCTCAGTAAATAATAAGGATAATAAAACTTATCCTAAGTCTTAATTAACAATGAGCCCTTTAAATGAAACATCTTATTAAGTTTGTTTTAAGCTATGTTTGATTGTTTAACTGATTCATTCAAATTTACTAAGTTAAGAGCTCCACCTACAACTTAGTTATGAATTCATATTCAAGTTCCTTATGGGAGGTTTGTATCATTTTAGAACTTATTTAACAATCCTTAAGTCTTTGACCAATGCCATTTCCATGTATTTCAAGGTTCCGATTATGGACAATTGTTCTAAATGTCTTTCTTCATTCCATTCTCAATTTCTTCCTTTATGACTTTCATAATCCAATTCTCACCTTAATAACACTTAAGGCTTTTATTTAAACTATGTTTATTAGGATATATTATTATGTCATAGTTTTAGTGGCTTATTTGTAGTAAGTTCTTTATAGTTGATATAGCTTTTTAATACTTAGTACTTATTTTCATGGCCAAACTTATTAATCAAATTTTAACTCTTTATGACCTCAGTAAGCTTAAAGACAAAGGTCAAATACATGTGACTAATCGATTAACATACCACAGTAACAATAACATGTCATAGCGTTAATGTCCGAAGACTAGAACAATACGGTAACAAAACACACCGAAGTGGTATGCCCAAAAGCTAAACCACAGTCGAAACTCCCCTATTGGCATGTCAATCACACCCTAGCTAACTCACTAAGCTACTAGGATTTCATTTTATTAATCTATTTTATCAAAAGTTTCCGTTTTCAGTAATTATCAGTTTCAGTATAGATCTCCATAACTCATGCCACTATATCAAAATTTACTAACAATTTCATTTCACATTTTCTGTCAATATCCATTTCAATTATAAACATGACTTCTAGTCTTTTGAAGTATTTTGTTTCAATTCATATAGTTGGTAGACAATCATTTGCTAACTCCACATATAGGCACTAAAGTGTCATTCCATATACATTTCGATACAAATTTCCAGTGGTTAGTGTTCTTATCATATTATGATCATTTCAATGTTTTAAACTTGTATAGACTCTTGTTGACATTAAGAAAAATTTTCCACTTTGACATTTTTTACCGTAGTGGCCTTACCCAATCTTTCCATAATGATTACACAATTCATTCATATGCATACATATCCTATTAAGTTATAATTTCTTCCATGGAATCCTTGGTAACATTTTCACACAATTGGATACAAAGCCTCACATTTTGCCATAAAATTTCACACTAATATTAGCACAATTAAACACTTATATATAACATCAATTTCATAATCGCTAAGCCTCCTAACTTAAGAGAATGATGAGTATCCATGATACTTTAATATATACTCTACATTGCTTAATCAATCTTCCATGATCTCCAATTCGTCCACTTAATCAAGCTTCCATGATCTCCAATTCGTCCTTGATCAAGCTTGGAACTTCATAAAACATTTGCTTATTTCCATAAAACAAAATTACATTAAAAATTAAGATAAATTGCTTTAAAGCTTTCTTTAAATATTTCTTAACAAATATCAAGCTAAAAGAGGTGTAGGAAGCCATTTCTTACCTTATTGTAACTTTCTCACTCTAGCTTCAAATTCTCTCTTTAAGCTTCATAAACCTTAAGTTGAGAATGATGAGATTAATGGTAGAAATGAGTTAAGGAGATTGTTTGTTAAGAGATTTTAACAAAATTTGAAAGTGAAAGGTAAAAGTTTTGAAAGAAAGTGAAATAATCAACAAGGAAATGGAGAGGAAAAACGGTAGCCATGGGGTCATGTGGCTGGCTGGAGAAGAAGAAAAAACCAAGTGGCTAAATGGTGTTCATCCCACTTTGAAAAATATCCACAAATGGGCTCAAAGCCCTAGCCCATTTTTTGTTTAATTTTATCAAATTGTGACCTATTCTAACGATCCAAAATAAATTCACTTATTAAATATCAAATTTAAATATTACTTTCATCATAAAAATCTCAAAAAAATTAACCAAATTACCATTTTACACCTTTTTCTATTTTTTTACATTTTTTTTAAATTTGATACTTATGCCAATTTGAGTTCATAATTCATCATAAATCTTTATTATAATCCCATGAGTGATAAAACCTTAATATAATCCCATGGGTGATAAAAATGGCACGTTGACTCTTTCCCCGCTAAAAATGAAAAAAATTTACAATTTAATCTTTATACCATTCAATGTTTCAATATAGTCCCAAATGTGATTTTCATCACACCGAATCACACTTTAATCCATTTCATGCAAAATAATCCATAATAATAAATATTTTCCATATTCGGATAATTTTGCACATTAGTACTCGTACTTTTCAATGATGAAACATGGAAGATTATAAGCAAGCCAACCATAAGCAAAGCTTTAGCATGTTATCCACAAAACAAAACTATCGATACTTGTAATTGATATATCACTGCTGGTTCTGCTGTCTTTGCTGTGCAAAATTGGGGTTATTTTGAAGAGCTGCCATATTAGATTGTAAATTCTGGGCGGTGCCCATATTACCGAATGCAGCTTGTGAACCATGCTGCTGCTGTGACTGCTGTTGCTGCTGCTGTGGCTGTGGCTGCATGGCCATAAGGCCTCCTGGATTGGATCCCATATTAAACACTGCATACAAAAGAGCCCGAAATAAAATTTTTTTAAGTCTGAACTCACATCAAACTCAAAGCTCTAAAGGCTATATAGTTGCATGCACAATGCGCTTTCAGTTTCTCCAAATTTTGGTTTTGTTGGGTTGAGGCAGAAATTGGAAGTCAAAAGAGGGAAGAAGCAACTGAGCACCACTAGATATAGAAATCAATACATGTATATGTATATGTATATGCATGCATGAAAGAATGTCAAGACCATTATTCATACTTTGGTCACTTAAGATTTGAGATGCATGAGTCCGCTGAGGATTGCTACCAGGTACAAACTGCAGAAAGAATTGAACTGAATGAGTTAGGTTACACTTAGAAGTTATGACAAAGGGAAAAAAAGAAAACTGAATGTAGTATATCAATAAGGACAAGTATACAAATGCAGTATATACAAACACCAATTACATATACAGCTTTAGGGACAATGGTTAATATGTGGCAAACAGCTGCCAGATCTGCAGCAAAATTGTGTTTGACCAATCCAAACTACATAAAGCCTTGAACAAGAAGTGATAATTTCTAGCAGGATGAAAGGGAACAGAACTGAGAGCCAGGAAACAGGATTTGACAAACAGCACTATCCTAATCCCGCATCTATGGCCAAACCATGCTCCCCCAGACCACCTTGCTCTTATTTTTATGCTTATTTAACTAACCTCTCTAGTTTCTTAGATAAGAATTAACAGATGCCAAGAGCCAAAATGCTTAGAAACCAAGCCAAAAAGATAAAATAGGAAAACAGATATTACTTGCCAATCCTATACAAAGGAGAGGCAAAGACATCAAAGGCTTAGCTACCAGCTCTTTTTAGTCTCAATCTAGCTGAAACTCTATGACACAACTAGTTTTGATTGAAACAGATCTATGGGTAAAACCAATGATTCAGTTCATCACAAGTGAAAAAGTTCAAAGGTTTTTAAATCTGCACCAGATATGCCTAGATAATTAAGGAAATAGTAACCATCCCTATGGATTTGTATAAATCTCTAAGACCAAGGAATCATGTTCCTGTAAGAATTTTAGAGAAGAAAACCACACAACAAAAGATTGTATACATCACCCACTCACAACCACATGAAACTGAAATTTTACAAGCTTTTGATATTTACACAAAGTGAACCTTAGAAATAAAGACAGCTCCACAATTCATGAAGAACATGAAAGCTTAGAAAGTCTTTTTTTTCTTTTTAAATGACATTTATAATACAGACAAGATAAATTTCACAATATGCATGATTTAGATGAAGAGAAGTCTGACTAAGAAAAAGAAACTCAGCAAAAGCATTAGCAACTAACCTGCATCCTTGGTAGTAGTGACTGAGATGACATAGTTGCGGACATGTTTGGAATCTAAATCAAAACATTTAAAATACAAATTTAAACCATGAAAGATATAACTTCAATATAAAGGAGGCAAATCAACATATGTGTAATAAAAGCGCTTGTAATATATGGATGAGAACTGCTGAATTTGACATGCAAAGCTGTGAAACAGAAATTTCATTCACATTTCATAATCTTTAAGAAATGTTTCATTTCATCCTTCTGACCTAAATCTTCATATGCACAACCATGTTACATTCTTACATCCTTTATCAGTCAAAACTAAAATCTTTATCAAATTTGACACATTGATGCCATGTGTATGTCCATGTGGATAAATCCACCAAAACAACGAATGATGCGCATTTCCTCATTGTATAATTGTATCTAATTTACCTTACTATAATAGCATATATTTTCCTATTTGATCACTTCTTCACCACATCGTCACAAAGCATTAAGTTGTACAAAGGAATATTATATCATGATATACTCCAGCATTAAGCTCTACAACAGGAAAATCAAAATAGCTGGCATCAAAATTTGAAAACCTTATGAAAACCAAATGAACATTAACCAACCAACCGTGCCACTCATTTCCTTCCATCATCTTTTACCAATGAGCAAAAAAAAATCCAACTAAAGGAAGCCCTTTTCTTTTGTCTGAGGCAAGTCATATTTGCTCCCTCCCTCATAACCAAGAGCCTATCTTGAATCAATACTGCAAAAGGCATTTCCAATCCTAGAAACTATAAGTTCAATAACTATGGAGGAAGCACTCTCTTAAAGAACATCAATAATTCCAGGATGAATAAAAACATAATTAAATAGACAATTTAGTGTTAATAAATAAAAGCACCTATAATGAACAAACTAACAGAAAGTTATTTGAATTTCTGCTTAAACTCCCTAATGTTAGAAGGTGGACACATTTCCTAAGTTGAGAAGCATGAGTAAAGGTACCATCAATCTGGTATATCTTTCATTAGAATACAAAAATCTAATTCAATGAATGACCTTATCCAATGATAAGTTTTATTTTAAGGAGAAAAAAGAACATCATATATAATGTTTTGAAAGAACAAATGCAAGAACACAGAGCATAAAACAGATTGAAGAGTTATATAGCTAACCATCTGAGTACTTGGTGTCCCCTGAGCAGCATTGAACAATGCAGTATTTGCTGCACTGGAGAATTGGCCTAAATGACGACTCAACTGATTTCCTTGATTGAGTTGGCTTTGCCCTATGCCATGCTGCACATGTCCTGGAGGAAGCTGCCTACCCTGAAATTGCTGATGGCCCAAGGGTTGAGAAAACTGCATCTGACCATGTAACTGGTGGAAAGAGATTTTGGTTTCAGTTAAACCAATAGTATAAAGAAAAGGTTTATTTTAGAAGGGTAAAACATGCCTCCTCAAGAATAAATTGTCCCAAGTTAGATCCAAAAGAAGGAAGAGATAAAACCACTCATTTGAAGGCTCACTTCACATACCTGCATCAACACACCACCACCCCAAGCAACTCCTACCCTCTCCGCTTCAAACAGAAAAAATAAATTGAAAAGGACTACAAGCCTAAAAAAAGTTCAATGGTTCCTATAAATTCAGTAAACAAAAGGGAGGAAAACCAAGATCTTCATATTTTGTTTCACAATAAAAACGTGACTGATGCTTTTAGTTCCATATATTTTGCTCTGCAGCTTTCATACGAAAGTATTCATCTTTCAAGTGTAGCTGATTCACAGAATACCTTCATAGTAATTCACTATTGTAGTTATTTCAGGAGGCGGTTGCAAATCTTGTAAAATTTTCTCTGTGCAGTGGAAGTGAGTAATAGCTAACAATCACTTAACATGTATACAAGTTTGAATGAGAACTGTAAAATATAACAAACATCCACCCACTATCATTTTAACTTTGCAGTCTTTGCAAGAAGCACTTTTTAAAATTTTGTTCTCAGATCTGCTGTATAAAACTCAACCTGAAATCAAAACCCAAACAGTCGTACTAAAACTTCTGGTTTATTTTAAGCTACCCAAGTGCAGGCAAGCGGCTCCAAAGACTCACAGAACAAACCCATTTCCTGAACTCTAAATACTTAAATTTACTAGGTTATGGCAATAATGATATTCAAAAGCACAACTTAGGGTGGGTTTGGATGGGCGATTGGGTGTGGTGCGGTGCGTTTAGCTTACTTTTTGTCTCACGCTATAGTATCGCTACAGTATCTAATCTCACCGCCACCGCTGTTTTTACACTAACCGCAGGTAAACGCACCGCCCATCCAAACTCACCCTTAGACCCATAACTGGAATGCGGTTTTTCAGGCACTGATATATATGAAGCATGCATTTGTAATTCATACGAAATTTCAGATAAAACAAGAAGTAAAGGAAAAAAAGTCATAAGAAAGTTACCGACTGAAACTTTTGCTGAGTCTGACCCTGCAGATCATGAAGCGGCAGCTGATTCTGTACCAAAGAAATGATTGTTCATAGTTATAATACAACTGAATGGCTAAGAAACATACGAAGCTATTCTATGCTTCAACAAAACAAACATAAAAAACTTATTCAAATTTGCTTAGAATCATAAGATTCAGCAAAATTAACTGTCCTTTACCTCATGATAGTCAACCAAGAGTCATAGTTACTATGTAAAATCAAAGCATGCACTTACATGCATATGTACATATAGATGTCGATATGTCACGAGTTACTCTTATGGCCTCACAGAAACTTTAAAAGCACAAAAAATAAGCAAAATTTATACCTGTCCCAGTCCATGCATTGTAGACTGCCTAAACTGTTGCTGAGCAAGGAGTTGCTGCTGATGCTGAGGCAATTGCATCATTTTTTGCCTTTGCTGCTGCTGCTGCTGCTGCTGCTGGTGTTGTTGCTGCTGCTGCAGTTGCTGCGTTTGTTGCTGAGGAGATGGTGTGTTCATCATAGTCGTTGCGGACCTTGGTGAGTTGGCATATGGGAGTGGAGAAGTTGTGGTGTTATCATAGGAGGTAGCACTAGTAGCAGCAGAAGGAGATGCAGCTGATCTACCGATAAGTTGTGCTCCAGTAGCCTGGCATAAGAAGACTAGAAGAGTAAAGCTATTGCATATAAACTTTGATCTTCAGAAAATAAGACACAACCAGAAATGATACAGAATGCTTTTCATAGGATCAGAATCAACTGATAAGTATAATCCAATTAAAATGATTAAAATAGAATGTGTCTCCCATGAATGACTTAAAAAAGGAGAGGATGAAGAATTTATCAAGAACAGGATCCTGATGTGGCCTTTGCACTAGGCCAATGATCACAATATTGAGGCTATAATGGTTGAATTTTACTCATAATTACGTTATCCTACTCCTAGCACCATTTAAAGAGAATGATGAGAACATATGGAGGCCGCAATCACCTAAGTAACAAAGAGTAGATAGTGTGCTCTAAGAGAGTCCAAAGTTGAGCTCATACAGACTTTGATATGAATGTAGCTCTTTCAGAATCAGATATTCATTTAGATGAAAATAATCACCAAGAGGAGCACAAATAGCCTTTCACCTTATTTGAACAAAACATTCAGAATTACTTGCATGTAGGTTTAGGAAAAGACTGATTAAGGGGAAGTCAATGACTAACCTGTAACAAAGACCCCTGACTGCCAATGTTGTTTGACATAAGAGGAGTGTTCTTCATGTACATGCCTGTAAGCGAATTTGAAGTATGCTACTAAACCGCACAAGAAACTTTCCAGGATTGAAATAGAATAAAAAACTATAATAGTTGTACGAAAATTACCAGATGGATCAGCAAAAGATTGCACTCCATCAGCTGCAGGCATAATGTCCACCAGATGAAGTGGAAGCGAAGGTGTGATCAGCTTCTGATCTGCAGGTAGACGCAGACCTGCATACAAAGACCAATCAATAATTGGATGATAAGCATGCTAAGATCAAAGTACTAGGCCTTTCTCTAGAACATAAATAGACAAACCAAATCTTAGATGCTAATTCTAAAGAGATTCATCTACAGGTCCATTAAACTTCAATTAACCATAGAAATCAATGCAGAAACTTTCATCTACCATTCCATTAAAATTCAATTACTTCAACTACTGTATCAATTGACTGATGTTGATTATCTATGACCAAAGGGCATTCTTATAAAACAATACAAGGAAAACTATAATAGATTTTCTAAATTTAAACCTATTTTCAATGAGGGGAAAAAAATAAAACAACAACCATTGCATATGGCCCACCAAACTATCAGTTGAAAACTATTAGTAGCCTGCAGTTACAAAATCTAGAAAGATATCTCGTTACATCTCATGGTCTAAATATAGTTGCTACACTAACTGCTAAAGACTATCACCTTCGCCAAAATTAACAGCAGTACGGAGTAAGTTCTCTTGTTCTTGAATTTTAGCAGCCTGCCCCTTGTCTAGAGTAGGAAGAATGGCTGGCCCTTGGCGAGAGAAAAAACAATATGCTTTGCGGGTATCAGCTAATACTTTCTCAGCACTTTCACATGCAGCCGCAATCATATCAATTCTAGCCTGTAAAACTATAAAAATCACACACCTGAAAATAAGCAGATTCGACCAGAAAAACAATGATTGTGTGACACTAGCTCACCTTTAGCTTATCAATTTGTGAAGGTATCGGCAGATTTTGCATTCCTAGAAGCAACTGCTCTCGCTTCAAATTATCCTCCACTTCCATCTCTGGCAGTAGCTTCGAGGATAACATAACCGGTAATACTACACAGCCAATGAACCGGATTTAATTACTCAGTAATTACAATGAATAAAGATAAGTATTATTGCCAATCCAAATTATCTCAATCAGCATTTTAAGGGGAAATAAAACAGCTAATAAACTTGAAGCGTAAAGAGAAAAAAAAAAAAAGCATACTCGGAGCATTGTCAGCATTAACATTTTTGGGATGAACAACAAAAGCCTTTGAAACCTTTTTTATTTCATCCACAATGTTGAAAAGTTCGAGATTCACCATTGAGTATTGACCCAAAATATCCTGCCTGTTTTACGAACAAACAAAAAAGAAAAGCCCTAAATATATAATATGAAAATCTGAAGATTAAAGGTTATAAAAGAAAGAAAGAGAAGAGAGGGGACCATTTGGGGGTGGTATTTGTGCGAGAATAGGCGTCGAAGTCTTCGAGGATGCGAGTTATGGCCTTGAAGAGGGAAATGGCTCTGGTCTTTACAGATTCCAAATTGAGCTGTTGTTGAAGCGCCTGGTTCAGCCTCTCCGCCCCTACCACTGCCTGATTCTGCTGCTGTGGCTGCGATGCCGGCTGCGATGGGTCCTGAATCATTCCCTCCATTTTAGTTTAGCTAATCTTTCTGTCTTCTTCAAGATTACAAACAGCTGCAGACACTGTTCGTCTTGTTTGGGGATGGTTAATAAATGGGAAATTTTTAGGATAAACTACCAAGTTAGAGGGGTGAATTTGTTAATCGACTTCTATGAAATAGAATAGAAGTCCATGTCCAACATAAATTAAAATTTTCCCACTAAATACTTCGACTGAAATTGTCTGCAAAAAAGGTTGGAAATTCCAGCTGTCCATGGGCCGGGCCGGGTTCGGGCGGGCCCAAAAATTTTCGGCCCGACTCTTAGGCCGGGCCGAAAAATTTTCGGCCCGACTCTTAGGCTCAGGCCGCCCGCCCAAATATGGGCCTAAAATTTTGCCCAGCCCTACCGAAAAAAAGTAAGCTGAGCCCGGCCCGGCCCGCCCGATTTTTAATAAACACAAAAAATATTTTAAAAATAAAATATTTTTAAAGTATTTTAAAATTAAAAATAAAATAAAAATATATATTTATTATATTAGTAGGCCCTGCTAAAAAGTTGAGTTTGAGGCAGCCCATTTTTAAATGGGCCTCGTTTTTTGCCCAAGCCCATATTTCGGCCTATATTTTTACCCGAACCCTCCCATATTTCGGGCGGGCCGTCGGGCCGAGCCGAGCCGCCCGGCCCATGGACAGGTCTAGTTGGAATGCAATAAACTCATCTTAAAATCTGGATAACTACATATATAATAAATGTTTTGCAATTTAAGCTTTCAACATTATATAGTTTAGTCATTTTAACCACTTCTATTAAAATCACAAATACTAAATTGAGGGAATAGTTAAAAATAGATATAACAATAAATTTAGTTCTCAAATTTTATATATTATCTTAATTTAGTTATAATTTTAAAAAATAATTATTAAAATTTACAACAATTTAATTATAATTCTAAAAATTCAAAGAAATATATAAAAATATCTAAATATTTTCAAATATATCTAAATAATTTTAAAAAATATATAAAAATAAATAAATATTTTCAAAAAATTATAATAATAAATTTAAATTTTATATTAATATTAAATAAAATAAAAATCGTCCATCCAATCCCCCTCGCTATCCTTCCCCACATATCCTCCATTCACCACTGTTCTCCTTCTCTTCACCATACCTTTCTCTATAAGCATACACAAAATGGCAAAACTAGTGGCTACCTTTGTCGTTGTCCTCATAAGGGTGCTCTTTTCTTTCATGCAAAACTTGGGCTTGGAAAAAGAGGGCTTGGAAAAAGAGATGATTTATTCCATTTTCAAAGCTTTTCTTCTGCTTTCTGTTATTGGGTTTGTTCTTCAGTTCATATTTAACCAAGACAACATGATGGGGAATAAAAGTTTGAGATAGAAGAAATTTGAAGATGAGGATAAAAGGAAGAGAGAAACAAATTTCAGAGAGCTTCAAGAACAAGAACATGTTGTGTATTTCTTAACTGCATCCCCTTATTCAGATTGGCCATTAAAAAGGTGAGTAACAACAATGAATGGACAACCTGGCACATGCCTAAAACATACCGTTTCAATTAAGACTATTTACCCAAAACGACTCGTTTTACGTACTAATTTAATTCCCCCTTACACATATTGTTTCATTAAAATCTTCAACACAAAATACAACGTTTCGATATAGTAACTAAAATTAATAGAAATGCAAAATAGTTTACCGTTATTTTTAATTATTCCATATTAAATAGTCCCCTCTCGAATACAATCCTTGTCCTCAAGGATCAAACAGTGGATATTGTTGCTGAAACTCGATCCAACGTTCCCAAGTTAAGTCTTCAAGAAAGGTATTGTCCCATTCGACTAACACCTCTATTGTTGTCTAATTTCCCCTTCTTACCATTCTTCTATCCAGTATTTAAACTGGTGTCTTGACAAAAGTGTCATCAGAGTGATACGATCTGCCTCAGTGTTGAGTCGAGTCGTATTTGAGTTGCCTGATCGTCGACAAGGAAGTTTCGTTTGATTTCGAAAATGGATGAATTTTGGTTAAGTATGGAATTGTTTGTTGGAATAAGTTCAAGGTGGTTAAAAGATAGATGGATTTTAGATGGAATAACTTTGGATGGGCTCAGTTTAACAAAGAAGTAGGATAGAAAAAGTAAGTGATGGAGATGAATAATAGAACTTAAACATCAAGAAAGATTCGATACTATAACGAGTATCGCCCCAAATCTTATATGGTTTAAGGTGACAGTTGGGAATAGGTTGATGGACCAAAGTAGGAACCGAAGGTACATTTAGATGGATGAACGCCACACCAAGGTTGGTGATAAGTTCAAAAACAAGTTCAGGATGACGCCGATGACGCCACTAGCTCGCTAGATAAGTCACTCGAGACTCGTACGAAATTGGAGAGGAAGTTAACCTCACAGAAACAAAGTTTCATTTAACAAATTGGCAAAAGTTTAGCAAAAGTCCATTACAAAATCTGATTTCACCTATTTATAGTGCTAAAAATAGGGTAGCCAAATATTCATAAGCATTCATCTTAATGTGCTAATTAGAAGCTGAATTAAAATTCAAGTCTCTTGGCATTCTTGAAACAAATAACTCATTCATTGAGTTCTCTTCAATTCAGCTGAATGAATGTCCATGAAGGCTTGAAAAATGACTCTTGAACTGTCCGGTTGCTGCCAAAATTTAAAAAGTAAATAATGCTCTTTAAAAATTCCTTAAATGATGTATTAAACACCCTTTGTAACAGCTCATTCTTTTGTATTCAAATAGCACTTGAAAGGTCACTTCAATTAAGTTGTAACAGCTTTGAAATGTAACAGTTGTAAGCTAAAGAAACTCCTGCAATAAACACATTAAAATAACTCATTAAGCATATTAAACACTAATTAAACATATCAAGAATAAATACTTAACTTAGGTAAATAAACTAAACATATGCATTAACTATTCCAAAGAACTAGTTGATTAAAGAAGCATAAATAAATAAACTTAAACTCATGCATCAATAAATAATCCTAGTAACTAGATTAATTAAGAGCAACACTTATTAAATAAAGTTCAACAAAACACTTATTAATTAAACTAAGATGAGTTGAATAAATGTCCAACAACTTATTTATTAAACTAAGATGCTTAAATGCATGGTTTGAAATGCAAACTTAACTAACATGAAAGTTACATAATTAAACTAACATGACTTAATTTAATGATGCAAACTTAACTAACATGAAAGTTACATAATGCATGACTTTATTAAATGCAGAACACATATTAATGATGTGCAAACTATGACATAATTAAAAACACAAACTAAAATAACTAAAAATTAATGAATCAAAGTCCTTATTTTCCAACAGCCAAATTGACAAACTGAAATTAAAAGCTTCATTTTGCACTTGGGCCCTCGAGTTTGGGCCAATCTTGGTGGCATCGAGTTGTGTCGTAACATGATGCGGCCGGAATTGCATCACAGAGTCAGTAGGAGGTAATACGGTGGAACTAGGAGCAAAGCCAACATGCTTATTGAGCTGAGATACGTAAAAAGTGGAGTGGTTACAAGCATCAGTTGGTAAGGTCAGTTTGTACGCAACCTTCCCTCTTTTAGCTTCCATTAGATAAGGTCCAAAATAACAAGGTGATAGCTTCTAATTACCCCTCTTCTTGATAGAATGTTGTCTGTAGGGTTGGAGCTTTAGATAAACCAATCCCTGACTCTCTCTCGGACCTCCTCTTGTCAGCCATTTGCTTCATTCTCTCCTAAGCTCTCTTTAAATGAAACTTTAACATACTCTTAGTTGCCTCTCTTTGTTGCAAGCCCCAATCTACACTAGCAACTTGAGAGAAGATCCAGCCAAGTAAGGTAGATGATGTGGAGGTTCTTGGCCATACAATGCCTTATATGGAATGGTTTGTATGGTGGAATAGTAAGTGGTGTTATACCACTGCTCAGCTAAGGGAAACCATAGGATCCAGTTAGAAGGCCTCTTCCCAGACACGCACCTTAAGTACCCTTCTAAGCACCTATTTAAGACTTAGGTTTGGCCATTAGTTTGGGGGTGATAAACAGTGGACAGATAAAGCTTAACCCCTAATTATTTAAACAAGGCTGGCCAAAATGAGCTGATGAACACCTTATCCCGATCAGAGATGATGCATTCTAGAACTCCATGTATCTTGTAGATGCGATCTAAGTACTCTTGAGCCACAATAAGTGCAATAAAAGGATGAGACAAGGCCAAAAAATGACCATATTTAGTGAGTCTATCAACTACAACAAGGATGGTGTCCTTCCCTTTGGACATTGGAAGTCCTTCCATAAAATCTAAGCTAACAACTACCTATGCATGATCAGGGACTAGAAGGGGTTGTAACAAGCCTAGATATGTTGAATTATCATACTTGCACCATTGGCAAACAGTACATTCCTTCACCCACTTTTTCACATTTTTGAGATACCTTTCCAATATAGAAGACCTGATAGTCTATACCTTGTGGCATGTACCCTTGAATACCCCTCAACAGCTTCACCATGGAATAAGTTGAAAAATGTCTTCCTCATCTTAAGATCCTGGCCAACTACTACCTTTCATTTTCTTCTCAAAATTTTGCCATCCCATGAATATTTTAAGTAAAGTTGAGGCTTCTACTAAAGGTCAAGGAAAATTTGTTGCAATCCAGGATCAGTGAAACAAGAATCAAGGATTTGTTCCCATACCTCAAACCAAGAAATGCTCCCAACATATTGGAACAATCGCCCTTCGTGTGAGTGGTCCCTTCTAGATAGTCCATCAACTACTATATTCTGGCCCCCTTTTTTGTAGGTGATAGTGTAGTCATACCTAAGCATCTTTGCTACCCATTTCTGCTGATAGGGTGTGATGGCCTGTCTGTTAAAGAAACCATAGACTTTGGTGGTTAGTTTTGATTTGGAAATGTTTGCCAACCAAGTAAGGGTGTAACACCCCTAGCCCGTATCCATCGCTGAATTAGGGTTACCGAGCATTACCGGTTAAACAGAACATTAAACATACATTTCACACATCATTGAAATCATATTAAAATACATACATTCACATACATATCGTCCATTAAGCGAGCCCTCGAGGCCCTAAAAAAAATTTAACTGCAGGGGCCACACGGTCGTGTGGCCAGGCTGTGTGCCTCACACAGTTGAGATACATGCTCGTGTCTCAGGCCGTGTAACCTTTGAAATAGGGACACACGGCCGTGTCCCAGCCTATGTCCTCACCCGTGTAACTCTCTAAGTAGGGTCACAAGGCTATGTCACACGCTCGTGTGTTAGGCCGTGTAACTCTCGTAATAGCCCCACACGCTTGTGTGGCAGGCCGTGTGCTAGGCCGTGTAACTCTCGAAATAGCTTCACATGCCCATGTGCCTGGCCGTGTGCTAGGCCATATAACTCTAGAAATAGCTTCACATGCCCATGTGCTAGGCCATGTGCTACCTAACTTGCACGCAATGAAACCTATAGGAGACATACAGCATTGTGTCACATGCCTGTGTCTCAGGCTGTGTGGACCTAAAGTGAACCTTAAACAACAAGTTTACCATTTCAAGCTTACTTGGGTTTTAAGCAAACCATTGAACAGCCAAAAGACCTATTCAAAGTGACATTAAACAAGCTAAGAACATGCCAAATCAACATCCTAAGTGCCTAACCAATGTATCCTCATTGATACCATAAGTATATACAATTATACATCAAAATAAAACATCAAACACAACTTATCAATTCATCCAATCTAATACCTAACCAATGTACCTATCATAGGTACCTCAATCACAACATATCATTAACACATATCATTCATTTTATTTTTGCATTAGAACCATACCTCATTCACATATATAATATAAGTTGACAATTTACACATAATATCATACTTAACATTTTACTTGTCCCAAAAAATTAGTAATAACAACACAAAAGCCTATTGCATGCCATATAATCCGAAATGAATGTTCCAAAAACTATCGAATTATATTGGATAGTGTGACTTGAGTGCCGATCTGGTCGTCCAACCTTCCGAGTATCTACAAGAACATTATATAACATAAGTAAGCTCAATAAAGCTTAGTAGGTTCGACATATTAAAACGATAAATCTTACCGAAGTAAGTACAACAATTTAAACAATAATAATTCAACCATAAAGGTTCCCTGTCATCCACAATCTCAACCGATAAATCACAAATGTTCAATTCAATACTCAAATATATATAACAAATCCATCAAAATCATTAAAAAAATTACATTACCGAGATTTTCAATTTGAAGAACGACCTACGGATAAGAGTACATTGACAATCCCACCAAAACACACCAGATGCTCATAAGAGCTAGTCCATCCGAAACACACCAAATGCTCATAGGAGCTAATCATCTGGAATGCACCAATGGCTCCAAAGAGCTAATCCAACCGAAACACACCAAAACAGAGAGTATAACACGAGTGTTTGCAACAAATGCTGAACCTCAGTTTACTCGAGAAACAACTCCAATCAAATATAATTTTCACCTTACATATTATCATCAAACATTCCATAAAGATGTTAAGTTATGAACTGTACAAACTTACCTGGACTAAACTATAGTAGTTGCAGAAGTTCAGGGACTATTCCATAATTTTTCTTTTTCCACGAGTATCAACTGGGTCCTGATCTAAAATGTAAAATTCTTCAATTATTAGCTTACATATCACCTTCCAATTCACTTTACATTTTATATCCTTTTATTTTTTAAATTAACACAATTACCCCAAACTTTTACAATTTTTGCAATTTAGTCCCTTAACTGAAAAAAACATCAAATTAACCATTTTATCAAGTCAATATTCCATCAAAATATACTAGGCCCTTAAATAGTCCCCAATGAACATTACATTCACTATCAAACATTAAAATTTTGATATTTTCTCAATTTAATCCTAAAATCAAAATCTAACAAAAATCACTTTGCAAAATCATCAAACAACACAAAGCTCCAAATACATGGTATTCATAAAAAACATTCAAGATTCATAAATGGAAACGTCTAAAATTTTTAACTGAATAAAAAACAAAGGTACGAGCTAGCTGGACCTAGTTGCAACGATCTAAAAAACATAAAAATTACAAGAAACGGGCAATAATTTCACCTACATGCAAATCTTCTATGCTTAGCTGATTAACCAAGATACTTTATATGGTGTTTCGGCAATAGATAAAGAAGAAATGAAGAAGAAAAGCTTATTTCTTCTAATTTGTTTTATTTTAAAATTCTATTTATTTACAATTATGCCATTATCATGAAATTTTCTATCATTTGTTATTCTAATTGTCATCCCACACATTAATTATGGTTTAATTATTACTTAAATCCTTCCTCAATTATTAAGTAATCAATTTGATCACGTAATTGTAATAATTACTAACTTTTGTACCTTTTACAAATTAGTCTTTTTTCTTAATTAACTATCTAAACATTAAAATTTCTTAACCAAATTTTAATACGACCCTAATAGCTTTATAAATATTCTCAAAATAATATTTATAAGTCGATGTGATGGAAATTTGCGGTCCCAAACCACTGTTCCGTCACCATTGAAAATTAGGTTGTTACAAAGGGTGCCATTTTTAATAGCTAGCAACACTGCTAGCATTTCCTTATCATAAATGGACAAGGCTTGGTGCCTGACCCCTAGCCCCTTACTAAAATAAGCAATAAGCCTTCCCTTCTATTACAAAACTACTCCCAAACCCTGACCACAAGCATCAGTCTCCATGCAAAATTCTTCTTTGAAGTCTAGAAGAACTAATACTAGTGCTTGAGTCACTATTGCTTTGAGCTGATCAAATACTTCCTATTCAATGTCAAACTAACTCCAAGGTACCTCCTTCTTAAGCAGGGCTGTTAAGGGCTTGGCTAAGACCCCATACTGTCGTATAAACCTTCTATAGTAACCTGAGAGCCCCAAGAATCCCGTCAACTCATTGACTGAAGTAGGTTTGGGCTAATTAAGAACCATTTCCACCTTTGATGGATCCATAGAAATAGACCCTCTAGATATTATGTACCCCAAATACTTCACATGATTAGTACCAAAACTACATTTCCCCTTATTGGTATATAGTTGATGGTGATTGAGAATGGTCAAAACCTCCCTCAAATGCCTCTAATATTATGACCAATTAGCAGAGTACACTAAGATATCATAAAAAAAATAACACTAATTTTCTCAACAAGTGTTTGAACATGCCATTCATTAAGGATTGGAGGCTAGAGGGTGCAGTGGTTAGGCCAAAAGGCATGACCAAGAACTCATAGTGGCCATCATGAGTCCTAAATGTTGTCTTATAAATGTCACCTTCCCATAACCTTATCTGGTGGTAACTAGACCTTAGATCCAGCTTTGAAAAATAAAAAGCTTGTTTAACTCATCAAGAAGTTTCTCAATCACAGGGATGAGAAATTTGTCTTTAATAGCTAACTGGTTAAGCTACCTATAATCCACACATAATTTCCAACTCCCATATTTCTTTTTCACCATGATAATTGGTGATGCAAAGGGGCTGTTATTGTCCCTCACAATTCCAGCATCTAGCATTTCTCTAATAAGTATTTCTATTTCATTCTTCTGAATAACAGGATATCAATAAGACCTAACTCTGACCATCTGGCCTTCATGTTGAAGGGGTATTCTGTGATCCTACAGTCTGACAAGAGGGATCCTTGTAGAGAGTTGGAACACCTCTACAAACTTGCTCAATATCCTTATGTAAGAGCTGAGTGGGCAATGCCAATGTAGTTTAAGTGGTGGTGGTGGTGGTAAGTAACATAGGATTGGGACCTTACCCCAAGACACTAAAACACTTAGATAACTATTCACTAGTTAAAACATGTAGAACACCAGGAAGGAGACCTTGGAGAATACAAGACTTCCCCAAATACTCAAATTGCTTGGTCAGGGAAGAGAAATTCTAAGCAATTGATCCCAGTGAAAGGAGCCACTGAATACCAAGAACTAAGTCACAACCCTTGACTAGAAGAACCATAAAATTAGTGAAGAACTTGTTCCTTTGTTCTTTATAAGACATCGATCGACATACTCATTGAGTGGCCAGTTGCACACCATTAACAACTGTTACCCTTAACATGTAGGATGGATCCACTAGCAAGTGTAACTTGTTCATCAGTTTGGAATTCACAAAATTGTGGGTACTACTAGAGTCAACCAGAATAATAGCTTCAAGATGACCAATTCTAGTTGACAATCGCATTGTATTGTGATTTTGGGGCCCATTGAGAGCATGTAGGGACAGAACTGGTGCTATTGAGTCAACCTGAATAATAGCTTCAAGATGACCAATTCTAGCTGACAACATCATTGTATTGTGAGTTTTGGACCCGTTGAGAGCATATAGGGATAGAACTGGTGCTATTGAGTCAGCTTCACATTCTATAGTTTCTAATTTCTTAGGATAGTCTTGAAACTCCTCAGAAGAAAGGCTCTTAAGCTTACCATCCTGGTCAACATAGGCTTCAATCACTAGTTGGTAAAGTTTAGATTTATCACATTTATATCCTGGTGTATTTTTTATGCACACTAGAAATGTAACCCCTTTTTTCTCCTCTCATCGATTTCAGCCTAAGAGAGAGCCTTCATTAGTGTCTTGGTGCTAAAAGCTGTAGAAGAATGGCCCCTTGAACTAGTGTAATTTCCAGTCTGACTGTATCCTTTAGCAGTAGGGAATAAGGGTTTGGAATAGCTAAGATTCCCTCCTATAGGAGCACTTTTCTTAATAACATTGCCTACAATATCCTCCACTTGTCGAGCAATCGTAAACCCTTTTACTAGAGTTGTGGGTTTAAATAATCTCAAATACTGACCAATTTCTAATTTAAGATTATGAACAAAAGTGCTTAAAGCATAACTCTTTGCTAACTGCAATTGGTTCAAGAGGCTCACAAAATGATTGTGATAGTGATCAACTGTAAGTGTCTGCTTAAGAGCCACCAACTTAGTCATAGGGTCCAAAAATCTACTAGATACAAGTCTCTCTTACAAGGCTCGAGCATACACCTCTTCCCAAGTAAGTTTGTGGAGGCCACCATACTATTGTGCAAAGAAATGATACTAATCAAAGGCTCGTCCTTCCAGATGTAACATCACCATCTTGACCTTAGCTAGATCTCCCACATTCTCAACTTCAAAGAACTGCTCAAGTTTGAACCACCAACCTCAAAAATTTATGCCATCGAATTGAGGACAAGACAACTAGAATAACTTCCCTATAGCGTCCATTGTGCTGGCTCGAGAATAAATGCTAGATTGCCCCAGATCTAATGTTAGTGACATAGCTAGACTATCCTTAGGTGGAAACCCTGGTGGAGGTGTTCCTAGAATACTCTTGCCTCTATCTTGCACCACTCCATGAACACTGGTTGAGGTTTAACCAAAGTACTTATCAAAGAATGAATGCAACTCAAATATGATTTCTCCTTTGATTTCTTGATGAAAGTCTTTGAAGCAAGAATCGAGCTTGGTGTCCAGTTTGTTATTAAGCTGGGACAACTCATGTTGCAAAAAACCCATCTCCTTTTGCAGTCGTGTAGTGACTCTATCGTTGGCCATGAGAATCATTGAGCTCTGATACCTTTGATGGGGAATAAGAGTTTGAGATAGAAGAAATTTGAAGAAGAGGATAAAGGGAAGAGAAACAGATTTCAGAGAGGTTGAGGAAGAAGAATATGTTGTATATATCTTAACTACCTCTCATTATTTGAATTGACCGTTAAAAAGGTGAGTAACAACAATGAATGGATAACTTGGCATCTGCCCAAAACACACTGTTTCAATTAACGACTATTTACCCTAAATGACCGATTTTACGTACTAATCTAATCCCCCTTTCACGCACTATCTCATTAAAATCTTCAACACAAAACACAACATTTTGATATAGTAACTAAAATTAAGAGAAATGCAAAATAGTTTATCGTTATTTCTAATTATTCCATATCACATTAGTGGGTGGATCATTCTTGCTTATCATTTCATGGCCAATCTTTTAACATTTAGATCAGGATTATCTATTTTTGACTTACAACAAGTCAATTCAATTTTTGGGTACTGTCAAGAGTGAGATTTGAATGTTAAATTTACTACCTTTGCCTTATTTTATTGACCATATTACAAAGTTAGCAGAATTTTTGGTTTTTTTACTACATTTCCTTTGGGATTTGAATATTAAGTAATATGCTTATAGGATGTTTATATTATATAAAATATTTTTTTTAATTTCAAATTGGTTACAGAATTTTATGTATATAGTTTTATTTGCAATTTTATGTATGCTTATGGAGAAAAGAATAGTGGGGGAGAGAAGGGTGGGTAAGGAGAAGGAGAGGGAGGGGACAACAGTAGTGGGGGAGAGGGAGAGGGACAGGTGGGAGGATTTTTTTTTTAATATGAATATAATTATATTTATTTAATATTAATATTAATATTAATATTAATATTAATATTAATATTAATATTAATATAAAATTTATTATTATATTTTTTGAAAATATTTATTTATTTCTATTTATTTTTAAATTTTATATATTATTATTTATTGTCAAAATATATTTTTATTTTTATATGTTTTTAAATTTATTATTTTATTTTTGAAAATATTTATGTATTTGTATATGTTTCCTTGAATTTTTAGAACTATGATTAAATTAAGACTATTTGTAAATTTTGAGGGTTAATTTTTAAAATTATGACTAAATTGATATAATATGTAAAAGTTGAGGGCTAAATTTGTTATTATACTGATTTTTTTAACTGTAATGTCAGCTTGCCGTTTGTGATTTTAACAGGAGTGACTAAAATGATCGAACTATGTAACATGAGTGTTTAAATTGCAAACTTTTTTTTATTTTGAGTGCCTAAAATAAAAAAAAATATAGTTGGGAGACTATCTATATAGTTTACCCTAAACTATGAGATTTTTAGGAACTAGTGTCACAGGCTACTAAAAATGGTATCGATAAAATTATAATAATATCAATACTTTTTTAAAGGTATTGATATTTTTTGTTTTTGTTCAAAATTTGTTCCAAGTCAATGAGCAAATTTGGTATCAATACTAGCTAAGGTATCAATACTTTTTGTAAGGGGCAGTTTTCACTCGATTTAAAATGTTTCACTTGAGCTAAAATTGTTTGAAATGTTTTTGAGCTTTGTCCAAGAATTTTCTAAGTATTCAAAACATTTTCTAAGTTATTTGGAAGACTTGAAATAGTTTTATACTTTGAACTTTATAATTTCTTTGTTCAAAACAAACTTTATTAAAAAATATTTTATTTGTTATATAAAATAATTTATCAAATAAAGTTATATTAACAATCTTCCCTTTTGATATAACAAAACATTTTGGTAAATTTGTTTTTGAATTTGTTACTCCTCTTGTTAAAATTCAATTTGAATCAAAGACTTGTTTTATGATTTTGAAAAATTGGTCACTTAATTGTTGACATTAAAAGATTAGTCATTTAAATCAATGAACCAATAATCAAATAATTTACCTTTCTTTCTCCCATTTTGTTATATCAAAATGCAATAAATAAAGCTTAAGAAAGAGATATTGTTAGTTCAAAGGTAAATATTTAAAATTTAGAACAAAGAACTAACATTTGCAATATAAACATTAAAGGGTCTGAAAAATACCAATATAAACATTAAAGTATAGTCATTCATAGTCATAGGAAACAAAGTCAAAATAAACTAATGATGCAAATGAAAAATGTATGATAATGCAAATGCTAGTTTAATCGTCTTGAGGAGGAGGCGGCAGTAGAGGAAAATTAGCCATAAGCTAGGCTATTTGATCCTCCAAAGAAGATAACCTAGAGCCCATGTTATCCTCCATCTTAGACATCCTAATGTTTAAACCTTTAAAGTCATCTCATAATGACTCAATAGTGTCAAGAATAGCAAGAGTATTGGTCGAGAACATTTGAGCTTGTGGCGGAGTAGATTGTGAAAGACCAACTGAAGGAGTAGGTGCCGGAGTTGGCTCAGGTGAAGGAACATCATCATGCTCACCTCCAACTTTATCATCATCAACCTTATGTGGTTTTGGTTGAACACCCTTGAACCAATTGTTGATAAGTGGATCTTTCTTGTAACCGACATGATGAAGAGTGCAAAAACTAATAGTATGTTTGGTGGTCATAGGAGGGTCGCCACGGGTTGGTATGCTGAGGCGGTTAAAAATATATGACAAGTAAGTTCCAAAAGGAAAAGTAAGATTATTGGTAAGATCTTTGCCAATGACCTTAGTAATCTCATTTGTAACACCCCCAAACCCGACGCCTAAATTTGGCGAGCTACATTAGCCACTGAAGTGACTTTCCATTTACTCCCAACCTAACCTCCAACACGCCATGTATATACAACATATAATGTACTAAGTTATAACACAAAAATGGAATAAAATTATTCATAGAATGCAAAACATGCGAGCTTATCAAAAAATAGAGAAAAAGTTTAGCATAACAAAGTAACACATGACTTCGCATAACAATGTAAACCATGAGTTCGCACAAAAACACAGGTTCGCATAATCTCAGTGGTTTGTATACAATGTAAGTTCGTATACAAAAGAGTTCATTCATCCAGGGTTCTCGTATTTATATAGGGTTTGTTAAATAATAAGGTTATCACAACTAAGGGTTCACATGCATAATGGGGTCGCAAACATATAAGGGTCGCAATAGAATTGGCTCGTACGAAGGTAAAAGGCATATTTTGTCAAAATTCAAAGAATACAATATGTCATGTATGTAAGGAGAAATGAGGAAACGTCAAACTTTGTTTATACGAAAGAGAAGAAATTAACAACATGGGTTTAATTCAATATTTCACAAAAATAAAATAAATTGAACTAAAGAAAAAAATTTCCAACAATAGTAGCAACTGTAATAAGACTAAAAGCCCACAGAATTAATCTCATCGCCTTTCTCCCAGGTTCGCTGGTATCTGTTTAGGAATTAACCTCGCCCAAGTCATCTACGTTGCCATTGTCTTCGCGACCTTCTTACTTGAAAAGTAAGATAGGAGTGGGTGAGTTCATTGAGAACTCAGTGAAAATTTATAAAACATCAGAATATGCTTAAAATATATTTTTTAAAATTGAAAGGAACTTACTCTGAAGATCATTTCACGTGCTAGGTTTGCTATGAAGATGAGAGACCTAGTTCGGAGATCTTTCTTGTCAAAAAACATATAAGTTTGTAAAACATTTTCAAATGTGCTTATTGAAAATGTGCTTGTTGAAAATCATAGTTAAAAGCTTGACTTATTCTTGTTCATATAGCATGAAACATGTTCTTATACTTGTCTTATCAAAATAGTTGAAGAACATGAAACATGTTCTTAACACTTGTCTTAACATACTGTTGGATAAGAGGATCTCCTTATAACTCTTCAGAATGACTCAAAGAGTCCTTTACATGTCCCATAAGAGATTGAACTATACAAGTGTGACTATTCCATGACTTGTGTTCAATCTAGATATTAAAGATAAAAGGATATAATACATGAAAAAGATTATCATAGAAAGATTATGTCGTATCATGACTTCTTGTAACTTGGGTAGCAATGATGCATTGCTAGATGCCACTCATTGCTTGTAATATTAGAAACGTTCTAGTATTACTACTAACGTTACAAGAGCCTATAGGGTCACACCCTATAGTTGAAGCGAACATAATCCAAATACATTTGGTATTGTATTTTGTAACCTATCAAACCAGGCCTAGATGTTACGACCCAATCTGAGTAATTACATGGGCCATGAAGATGGCCAAAACATTTCCACAAGAAAAATTCATTTGCCCTTGAAACATGTAATTTTGAAAATATCATCTTTTCAATAAAAAAATCATTTGTTCTTTTTATTTAAAAATACTTGTATTATAACTTAGTTTTTAAAACAAAATTGCAGCTGCTAATAATTTTCTTAAAACATTTAATGATCATTTTAAAAATAAGATATAAAAAATCCATACAATATTTTCCCAAAATATCAAAATATAAATTTCCCATGCCACAGTCCGCAATTTAAAATAAAGTCCCCAAAAGTTATTAAAACAAACCCAAATTAAAGTCCATAAAAATCATAAAGTCCATAAAAGTCCCAAATCATCTTAAAAATCCATAACTATAAAACCATTTTTTGAGAGCCTCTCCGATGACCGAATTCGAGTCCTAACCATGAGGAATATCTAAAACGCACAAGAAATGTGAGTGAGCTTTAAAAGGCTCAGTGTGAGATTAATACATAAAATATGTATAACACGCGTTTCACACATTAAATAAATACATCCAATTCCGTATATGTAAACCATTTTCAAAGAAATATCATATCATCGTTAACACGTAAACCATTTTCAAAGAAATATCATATCATCGTTAACACATATACATGAATGTATCGAGACATGCTCATGAAACAATGCACATTTTGAAGAACTTTCTACCCATCTCCGCTACACACTAATATCGAGTTCCCCAGAACTCGTCCATCCAATAACACACCATCTGTGGACAAGCCACCACATAAATGTCGATTAACGACCACATAACACATTGTGGACAAGCCAACACATAATTACCGATAACAACCACATAATTATAGATAAATTGTCACATAACTTCCACTTTTCACAAAACGCACCCCTTGCATGTGATATGACCATTTTCAAATTTAACACATATAATCACCTTTTCACATTTCTCATATAGTCATGCTCATATTTTCACATTTCTCAATTTTACACATTTGCATGTAAACATGCTCACATTTTCATATATCCCATAATATTCACTTTTTATTCACTTTAGCATGCTTTAATATATTTTCATATCAAATCATGGATCTCATCACACGCATATATATAACACATATTTAGATCATCACATATTAATGAAGTCATGTATCACATAACATAGAAATGAGATTTGCACACATATCATCAACATATCAGAAATCATAGTTTTCATGAACTAATAATTTTAGGAACACTTGGAAATTTCCTATGATGAGTTTTTCAACTCCACTGTGAGTACTTAGTGTACTCTCAAATAATTATTTAATAATATTTTATTAAAAATAAAAGTAGCATTTTATACTCAAATCAAAGATTTAGATCCCACATTTTATATTGAAGATTTGATTGCCAGAATCCTATTAGAACAGGTTTCGCTTCGATCTAAACCTCGTAGATATATCTATCATATAAAACACGTATTTTAGTTATAGATCTATCGAATGTGTCTTATTAATTAAAGATTAATCATTGAAATAATTCTCACCAATTAGTTACCCTTAAACTGAGACTTAGATTCGATGCTTTCGTTATTACATTAAGGATCTCTTGGGTTGGCATTGTTTGGTCCTTCAAAGAATATAGGAACAAAATGTTAACACATGAAAAACAAATGTGTCTTAATACCATTTGGCTATGAGGAAAAAAAATAGAGAGGAAAGAATGTTCCCAACACCCCTCATGCACTTACACTACTCAACAATACTACGAGATCATTGATAAGTCTTGATGAAGGAGCGGAGAGGTTTAGCAATCTAAAAAAAATATGATTGATGAGTCTTGAACACAAAATAATTAAAATAGGATACTTGAATCCTTAGAGAAGATGGGAGAGATTGAAAGGGAAAGAAATAGGGGAAAAATTGAATCCCGAAAAAAAACGATGTTGGAGACAGTGGTCCGGTGGTGGTCCAAAAGAAAAGAGGAGGAGAAGAGAATATTGGGTGGTGGTGTGGAGGTGGTGAAGCTATAGCTCATGGTGGAGGAATTTTAGGTGGTGGTTGTTTGTTAAAAAAGAGAGAAAATGATAAAGGAGAAATGAAAAAAAAAGAATGTGGGAGAAAATGAGTGGTATGGACGGTAAGGAGGTGCGGTAAGCTTGGTCAACTGTGACCAGGTTTATTGAATCATAGAAAATAGGCAAGAATAAAGTGAAAGGAAAGAGAGGGAACATAAGAGCATAAAGGGGGATCATGATTCCCGACTTAAGGCAAGTTTGCCTCGTAAAAGGGGAAGCGATTCAACTTATTTGAGGCAACTAAGGGGGTGGACAACAAGAACTTAAGTCACATGGAAAAATTATAAAGAAATAAATAAATAGAAGAGTGTGAACATTAGGGCTTGAACCTTGGACCTTTAAAATTACTAATAAGCCTCTAAACCACCAAACTACACATTTCCTTATTCTCATTCTTATGCACATTTTAATAAAAATATATGGAATGTGACATATTTAGCTATCACATGAATTAAATTAATTATTGAATTAATTTAAGTTGATAGTTAGATATTGAACACATTATATGTACAAGCTTGTTGCACATATATATAGAGAATATAAATAAAATTAATATATGAATTTGATTCATGCAAAATATTAATTGAATATATTTTACCAAAATTATTAATGTAAATGATTATAATAATTTAATTTGAAATATAAAGGAACATGAAAATTGATATTCTTTAGGAAATAATATAATTTTTACTTCGACTTTTCATTTTTTCTCTAAAAATAAGGTAATAATCTCGTTTTTTCCTGATAAGTGATATAAAAAAATAATACGAATATGAATCCCTGATGTGTTAGGGTTACTAAAAACACAAACACAAACTTAAAAGGTTTAGCAGCCGTTCTTGAAAATTATCTTTAAAAAGTTTAAGAGAATTTTCCTATTTATTCTTTGAATGGGTCGATTACGTAGAGCCTAAGACGTTATTATTGTGGCTTGGAATCAACACCTCTGAAAGGGATCCTATCAACAACCTTACACGTCACTTTTCAGCTCCGAAAGGTATATTTTTGAGATTTGTTTCAATTCGATTAGTTTCTCGTACATGGATCTATGACTGATGATCGTCAAAATAAGTTTTTCATTATGCAACGGGGTGTTCCGATGATCCAACAGTGTGTTGATGTAAGAAGGTAAGGTTGGGGGTTATGCATCGAGACAACTTAAACTGCATGAGTACAATTACCTGAATCATGATCTTGGGTTGGCAGCTATGGTTTTTGCACTGAAAATTTAGAGGCACTATCTATACAGTAAGAAGTGTATCATTTATACGGATCACAAGAGCCTTAAATACTTTCTCTCTCAAAAGGAGTTGAACTTAAGGCAGAGAAGATGGATAGAGTTGCTTAAGGATTATGATTGGACCATTGAGTGCCATCCGTGGAAAGTTAATGTCATGGCAGATGCACTAAATAGGAGGTCGATGACTGATTTGAGAGCGATGTTCACTAAGATGAGTTTGTATGAGGATGGTGGCATACTCGCGGAGTTGCAAGTAAAGTCTACTTTGGTTGATGAGGTTAAAATGAAACGATGTTTGGATGTATGTCTTTTTCCTTAGATTAAGCAGATTGAAGAGGGTAAGACTTCATATTTTGGGTTTAATTTTGATGGTTTCTTGTGTTTTTGTGGGAGGTATTGTATGCCAAATGACATGGATCTGAGGCAGTCTATCTTTCCGGAAGTCTATAGTACCCCTTACATTATGCATCTTAGAGGGAATAAGATGTACTGTGACCTGAGAGAACTTTATTGGTGGTCGAGTCTGAAGCATGAGGTAACTGAGTATGTGGCTAAATGTTGACGTGCTAGGAAGTGAAAGCTGAGCACTGGTTCACTTCTAGCTTATTACATCCTATTAATGTAACAGCCCGTTTTCAGTGAAATCAGAAGAGAGGTTTTGTGACAACAAATCCGAAGTCAAAAAATTTATTTTATTATTATTTTATGATTTACATCATGATAGAAATATTGTATAAAAATTTTGTTAAGAAATTTTACCGTTTACATGCTCAATTTGATAAAAAGGACCAAATCGTGTAAAGTGTAAAAGTTGAGTTCTAATAGCTAAAGGTATTAAATAGCTATAAAAATTTACAGTGGATGTCCTTAAATGGTAATTAGACCATTAGTATGTTAGTGGATGATAATGTATTGGCAATTGTGTAATTAGTAATAATTTAAAAGGTTATTAAAGTAAATTGGTAATTAAAGACAAATTAAATGAAATAAAGCAAAGTTATCATCTTTTTGTTTCATCATCAACCGAAAATAAGGATTAGGAAGCTATTGGAGGAGCTTCAACATTTATTTAGTATTTTTCTAGGTGTATGGTATGTATTTTAGTCCTGTTTTTTATGACTTTTATGTTTCCAGGATCGTTGTAGCTTAATCTAGCTAGCCCAGGGACTAATTTGTGAAACTGTTAAACTATTAGGGTTTTACTATTGGTGAATATATATGAGTTTTGAAGTTTGGTGATAGAAAATAAATGGTTTTTGTTAGGTAAACAACTTTTGTAAAGAAATTTTTGGTGAAATTATCAATTAGGGGCTAAATTGAAAAATAGATAATATTGTGTGGTAAAATTGTGGATTTATAAAATATATGGACTACTACTAATATGTATAAAAATTAGCTAGGCTTGGGTAAGGGTTAAATTGCATGAATTTCATTTTGAGCCTAGGGACTTATTTGTAAAGAAATTAAAAGTATAGGGGCAAAATGGTATTTTTGCCAAAAATATGTGTTGGACTAATTTGAATGAGCAATCTATTAAATTTAGTTAAATGTATTCGTATAGATTCGGTTAGACTCGTACGGAGTTAGATCGGGGCAATGAGAAAGTATAGGATTAATCGCCTTTGTATCTACGTTTACTCAGTGAGGTAAGTTCGTGTATTTAAATTGAGTATTTATATGTTTTAATTGAATTATATGTGTGTGGTTTATATAATTGCCATGTATAAATACCGATCGTATATCCGATGACATATGTTGAGTATCGAGTCCCGTTTGAACCTTAGGAATTTGTAGGATACAAATGACATGTAATTAGGGTTACCGATTTGGTTGTGGTCCTGCATGTGTTGCGGACACACCACAGCACTTATGAGCTTACCAATTTTAGCTCGTGAGAACTTACCGATTCTCAGCTCATATGAGCTTACCGATTTACAACTCGGGAGAGCATACCTATTTATAGCTCGTATAAGTATACATGTACAAGAATTGACAAATTACAGATTAGCACACTATGTGTGAGCTATCCCAAGTATCCAACGATATTCTAAATGGTTCAACGAGCAATGTTCTGTTACGAGATGATATGAGTTCATACGAACTATTAAAGGTATATACATGAAATACATGGAAATGATATTACATGATATATTGAGACATGAAATGGATGGTACATGTATATGAAACTTGCTTAATGGTTATGTTCATCCATGTTTATTTGCTATTATATGTGATTTTACATGTCTAACATGTTGTGAATATGTGTTTAGGCACTTGGCCAAGTTGTGTTGGTATATGTATTGTTTACTTACCTAATATGTGCTTAAATTGTAAGTTAAATTCTGTGTTATACGAACTTACTAAGCTTAAATGCTTACTCTGTGTTATTTTTTGTGTTTTATAGTGAATCAGAAGCTTGTTCAGCTTGGAAGCTTGTCGGAACTATATCACACTGTCTATCGGCTCTTTTGGTACTTTCAATTGGTTTAAGTTTGGTTATAATGGCATGTATAGGTTATTTTGGCTAATGTTGGCCTATATGTTTTATTGTGATTATAGCCATTTGAGTTGGCTTGTGTTTTGGTATATTTTGGTATATATATATGTGGCCTTAATTTTGTTGATGTGTGGTTTGATTGGTTGTTGAATGATGAAAGGTAAAGTGATAGTTATATGTGCATTTTATATAAGTGTTTTGTGAGTTGATGAATTGGTTCCTTGTTGTGTAAGACATATATGTCTAATCAAGTTAGAAATTGAAGGGCATGTTTAACCTCAATTGGTATGTTTTGGTAAAGTGATCTACATGATATGTAATGATGCAATTCTGTATATAAGTTAGTTGAACATTTGGTTATATTGAATACATACTTAAACATGTTTATATTTTTCATTTGAGGTGTTTAAGGGCATATTGGTTGCATGTGATCATACCATTTGCATAAGGCTTGATTATGCTTGTTTTGGATGCCTTATTATAGCTTGTGTTTATGTACATTTTTTGGGTGTAGGGTTATACCAATTTGGGTGAGAAATATGGATTGTAAAATCACCTATTTTCGTCCACATGGGTAGAGACACGGGGTTGTGTCTCAGCCATGTATGACACACGACCGTGTGTCCCCTGTAGCTTTCAAAGGGTTCCAAGTCAAGCTGTTACACGACCTAGCACACAGCTTGGCACATGGGCGTGTGAGGTTACTTCAAACGGTACAAGGCCTAGCACACGAGCGTATGGCTTGGGCATGTGACCAAGTCAGAGAGTTACACGGGTTCAGACATGGGCTGAGACATAGCCATGTGTCCCCATTTCAAATGCCTACACGGCCGGGCCACACGACCGTGTAACCCCTGCAGCTTTGAAAAATTTTAATGTTTTCTGAAAGATTCTCTGAGTTAGAGGTACCCGACGCTCTAGTCCTACACCTCAAGCTACATCTGTAGTGAGTGTATGTAGTCTCAGAGAAGCCAGACCCGAGTGTAAGTACTATAATAAACCACATTATGGTGAGTGTTGAGTAAAGAGTGGAATGTGTTTCAGGTGTGGTCCCTTAGACCACTATCTTAGAGATTGCCTAGAGAAATTTGAGAAAGAGAAAGCTCAGACCACGAGGCCAAGCAATACTACTGTGAGAGGTAGACCACCTCGTAATCCTAGAAAATTGAGTGGTAGCCGTGGTGTAACAAAAGAATTTGCTGTGAGATCTGAGGCACGAGCACCAGCTAGGGCTTATGCTATTCACGCTCGCGAGGATGTTTCTACGCCAGTTGTTATTACTGATACTTTCTGTATTTATGATACTGATGTTACTTCTTTGATTGATCCAGGATCAATCCATTCATATGTTGCACGAATTTAGCATCTCGTAAAATTTTACCTGTTGAGTCCATTGAATTCATGGTTAAAGTATCGAACCCCCTAGGTCAGTATTCGCCAGTTGATAAAGTGTGCAAGAATTGTCCTTTGATTACTCGGGGTCACAATTTTTCAGCTGATTTGATTTTATTACTGTTTGATGAATTTGATGTGATTTAGGGTATGGACACTGTTGTAAATTGTAGACGAAAGCTTATTATATTAAAGTGTCAGAACGATGAGACGCTTTGTACCGAATCAGATAATTCGAGTGGGTTGACTATTATTATATCAGCTTTGTCGGCATAGAAATATGTGAGAAAAGGTTGTAATGCTTATCTTGCTTATGTACTGGATAATAAAGTGTTCGAATCGAAGTCAGAATCAGTGCTAGTGGTGTGCGAATATCCTGATGTGTGTCCAGAGGAGTTACCTGGATTACCACCGGTCAGAGAGGTTGAGTTTGCTATAGAAATTTTACCAAAAAAATCACCGATATCGATACCTTACAAAATGGCTCCTACTGAGTTAAAAGAGTTGAAAGCACAACTGTAATAATTGACAAATAGGGGTTTTGCTCGACCCAGCTTTTCACCTTGGGGTGCACCAGTTTTGTTCTTTAAGAGAAAAGATGGATCAATGAGATTGTGTATAGACTACTGTCAGGTCAACAAAGTTACAATCAAGAACAAATATCCACTACCTCGTATTGACGATCTATTTGATCAATTGATAGGTGCCACAGTATTCTCGAAGATTGATCTTCGTTTTGGTTATTACCAGCAAGGAGTGAAAGATTCAAATGTGCCGAAAACTACATTCAGAACCTGGTATGAACACTACGAATTTCTTATGATGCTGTTTGGTTTAACTAATGCACCTACAGTATTTATAGATTTGATGAACATAATCTCCAGACCGTATTTAGACAAATTTTTGGTAGTATTTATTGACAACATTCTAATCTATTCTCGAGATGAGTCCGAGCATGATGAACACCTGATAATTGTTTTGCAAACCCTATGAGATAAATAATTATTTGCTAAATTTAGCAAATGCGAGTTCTGGCTCCAAAAAGTCAATTTTCTAGGACAAAGTGATAGCTTATGCTTCTAGACAGTTAAAGCTGCATGAAAAGAACTATCTGATGCATGACCTAGAGTTCGCAGCTATTGTATTTGCATTGAAAATTTGGCGACACTATCTGTTCGGAGAAAAATGTCACATATTTACCAATCACAAGTGTTTAAAGTATTTAACGTCGCAGAAAAATTTGAATCGGAGACACAGATGGCTCGAACTATTGAAAGATTATGAGTTGATCATTGATTATCATCCAGAAAAAGCAACTATAGTTGTTGACGCCCTGAGTAGAAAGTCCTTGTTTACTCTGTGCGCGATGAATACACGAATGATATTATTTGATGATGGCTCGATCTTAGCAGAGTTAAAACCTAACCTGATGTTTTTATAGTAGATCTGAAACACCCCTTACCCGAGACCGTTGCCGGAGTTGAGCATGGGGCGTTACTTGACTTAACTTATTAGTTCGGGGCATAAAAATTTGCTTTTAAAATTTATTTCACTGTTCACCATAATGTTGTGCACCTGCGCAGCAGTCACTAATTCAACTATAACTCGAGTTACGAAACTCATAATTTAGATCCTCAAATTTTACCTAAAACTAGACTCATATATTATCTTACCATAAAATTTTTATAATTTTTGGTTTAGCCAATTAGTACAGTTTATTCAATAAAGTCTCCCCTGTTTCACTACATGACGGTTCTGACCTTTATTCACTAAAAATCAATTTTCTCATTGTATGATTTTCATATGGTGTTCTAACTTATTTCTATAGAAAATAGACTCACTAAGGAATCTAGACATATAATTTATAACTCATAATTATTTTTTCAAAATTTTTAATGATTTTCTAAATTTAGAATAGGGCAATCCAAAAACCATTTCGAGCCTATCTAACCAAAATTAAAATATCTCAGAATATAAATTTTTTTACCCACACCGTTATTTTTCTATGAAAATAGACTCGATAATCTTTAATTCTATATATCATTCACCCTCTAATTCATTTTATACTAGCCTTGGTGATTTTTTTAAAGTCACGTCACTGCTGCTGTCCCAATACTGTTTCATTGCAATTTTTTACTCTTTCATAATTTCTAGGTATAAACTATCACCTAGGCATTCATAATACCAAACATATTCTTACTTAACCATTTTAATAGCTAAACATTATCACATATTTACACATCATCCTTTAGCAATATCATAAGGACAAACATTCAAAATGACTAAGTCCCTATACATGCCATAGCTCAAACATTGATCATCATAAAATACCGAGTTGTTGTTGATAGTGTGAGTGCTCTCCGACATCTTTAAGATCCCCGAATTAGCTCTGCAATACTACAAAAGAAGGAAAATAAAAGAAGTAAGCATAAAGCTTAGTAAGTTTACAAGCAAATAAATAACAACATTTAACACAAATAAATATACTCAAGTGTCATGATCTGTAATTTCCTCTTTACTTAATCTCTTACTCGTTCACTTACTTGTTTACTTAGATAACTCATGATTATAACTTACTCTTCTCTTGCTAAAATGTTTGTTCTCAAATGATAACATAATATGTTCTTAACTCTTATAACTCACCTGAGTTTCCTATTTATGCTTTTACCTGAACTTTCACGGAACATAATTTGTTTACTATCCCGTTGAGCCATATTGGAATAATAAGGATACTTGGGTCTCTTTTCTAATAATAACATGCCAAAGCCATGTCCCAGACATGGTCTTACGGGGGACCTCTCATCTCGGTGCCAACGCCATGTCCTAGACATGGTCTTACATGGGACCTCTCATAATCTTAATGATTCCAATGCCATGTCCTAGACATTGTCTTACATGAGATCTATTTACCCAAATGTCATGACATTTGTATCCAATACATTCCTAATGTTTCAACGGGACTTTTTAACACTAATTCTCTATCATCTCATACTTGAGTCAACATTAAATAATTTCATAAAATAAATACATAATTACTGGAAAATAGCAGCATTAATAATAATTATTGAAATATTGTATTTATTTTCCGTAAACTTATGTCGGTACAAAATATGGCCAAATCTATCAACTTAGTCTTCAACCTTTTTCTTTCCTCGGTCTAACTCCAGATTTCGTTCTTCTTGATCTATAATAGCAAATTTATCTTATTTAATACTCACATTCATCAAAACAATCCTTGACTGGAACTTTGGAAAAACTACGATTTTTCCCCTAAACTTTTGTATAATTACACTTTTGCCCCCAAGCTCAGAAATTAAACTTCATCTCATATTCTTATGTTTTATGACATGCTGAACATTTTTCCCTTCTATGGCAACATCAAATTCCCATTCTAACACTTACTTATGAACATTAGATATTTTTACCGATTATGTTGTTTTACTCGTTTTCACATAAAACATAATTTCAAGCTTCATATTCTACCATAAAACATCAAAATAAACACATTTCACCTGGTATTTTTCCAATATGAACCCTAGGTTAAATTATTGCTAGAATAAGCTAAATCAAGTTATCAGGGCTTCAAAAATGTAAAGAACATTAAAAACGGGGCTTGGAATCACTTATTATAGAGCATGAAAGCTTGAAAACCCTAATTATGGCTTCCCCCTTTGCTAATTCCGGCCAAATGAAGAAGATGACCACAATTTGCCATCTTTTTCCATTTTAATTCATTTTAATTACCAAATTACCAAAATGCCCCTAACTTAAAAATATCCTATTTCACTTATCTCATGTCCATTTTTGTCCATAACTTAACCAATGGTCTTATTACCATATAAAGACCTCCAATTTAAAATTGCATAACAATTGGACACCTCTAACATATAGAACTCAACTTTTGCACTTTTTACAATTTAGTTCTTTTGACTAAACTAAGTGCCCAAATGTTGAAATTTTTGAACGAAATTTTCACGAAATCATTCTGTGAAATTGTAGGCCATAAAAATATAGTACAAATAAATTTTCCTCATCAGATTTGTGGTCCCGAAACCACTATTCTGACTGGGCCCAAAATATGTTACGTTTCTCACCCTTTAGGGATTTTCGTCCCCGAAGATCTTACCTGTGAAGAGATTTGGGTACTGTTTTCGCATAGCCTCTTCGGGCTCCCATGTAGCCTCATCAACCCCATGCCTATTCCATAACACTTTCACAAGTGCAATACTCTTGTTCCTTAGTTGCTTAATCTCTCTATCTAGAATATTTACCGACTCTTCAACATAAGTCATGTCTGGCAGAATCTGAACCTCTGTTGGTGAGATCACATGTGACGGATCGGAATGGTAACGATGTAACATAGACACATGGATTACATTATGAATCTTCTCTAACTCACTTGGCAAAGCTAACCGATATACTAAGGGCCCAATTCTTTCAGTCACCTCAAACAGTCCAATGAAACGTGGACTTAGTTTGCCTTTCTTGCCAAATCTGAAAATTTTCTTCCACAGAGATACTTTCAAAAACACTTTGTCACCAACTTGATACTCGATCTCTTTTCTTTTTAAATTTGCATAAGACTTCTGTCTGTTTGAAGCTGCTTTTAAATAATCTCTGATAACTTTTACTTTCTCTTTTGTTTCTTTGACTAAATCAATCCAGTAAATCTGATTTTCCTGAAGCTCTGTCCAATACAAAGGCGTACGACACTTATGTCCATACAAAGCTTCATAAGGAGCCATCTTCAAACTCGGCTAATAACTATTATTATAGGGAAACTCTACCAATGAAAAATATTTCTCCCAACTACCTTGAAATTCTAAAACACAACATCTGAGCATATCTTCAAGTAACTGAATAACTCTCTCTGACTGACCATCGGTATGAGGATGGAAAGCTGTACTGAAGTTCAACTTTGTACCCAAAGCTTCCTGTAATTTCCTCTAAAACTGCAAAGTAAATCTCGGATCTCTGTCTGAGATAATCGATAACGGTACCCCATGTAGTCTGACTATATCTGAAACATACAATTCAACCAACTTGTCAAGTGAATAATCCTTACGAATTGGAATAAAATGAGCTGACTTCGTTAACTTATCAATCACAACCTATACTACATCATTCTTTTTCATTGTCAACGGCAACCCTGCTACAAAATCCATGTTAACTCGGTCCCATTTCCACTCAGGAACTAACACAGGTTGCAATAAACCTGAAGGTACCAGATGTTCGGCCTTTACTTGTTGACAGATCAAGCATCTAGAAACAAATTCTGAAATATATCTTTTCATTCCTACTCACCAGTACATTTTCTTTAAATCGTTATACATCTTTGTACCACCTGGATGAATAGACAGAGAACTACTATGTGCTTGTTATAAGATCTTTTGAATAAGCTCATCAGTCTTTGGTACACATACTCTGTCTCTAAACATCAAACAACCATCAGAACCGATCTAGAAATCAGACTTTACACCCTACTCGCATTGAGTCTTTTAGCTTGCAACTCACTGTCATCTTTCTGAGCTTCATAGATTTCTTTGAGAAACATCGGTTTAGCCATCAACTCAGCTAAAATGGAACCATCATCAGATAAAGCCAAACTGGTATTCAAAGCTCTCAATGCAAATAAAGATTTTCTACTCAAGGCATCATCAACAACATTTTCCTTATCCGAGTGGTAATCGATCAATAACTCATAATCTTTAATCAACTCTAGCCATCTTCTTTGCCTTAAGTTAAAATCTTTCTAGGTCATCAAATACTTCAAGCTTCTATGGTCAGTAAATATTTCGACATTTCTCACCGTACAAGTAATGTCTCCAGATCTTCAACGTAAATACAATGGCAGCCAGCTCTAAGTCGGGCGTTGGATAGTTTTTCTAATGTGGCTTTAACTGTCTGGAAGCATATGCGATTACTTTATCTTCCTGCATAAGTACACAACCCAATCCGTTCAAGGATGCATCACTGTAAATCACAAATTCTTTACCCGGTTCTGGAGCTTCAGTCAACAGTGCCTTTAACTTGTCAAAACTCTGCTGACACTTTTCAGTCTATTCAAACCTGATATCTTTCTGGAACAACCTTGTTAATGGGGTAGCTATCATGGAAAACCCCTTTACAAATCGTCGGTAATAACCAGCTAATCCAAGAAAGCTTCTAACCTCTAACACATTTCTAGGAGGCTTCTAATTAGTAATTGCTGAAATTTTACTCGGATCAACTTTAATACCATCACCTAAGACAATGTGCCCAAGGAATCCAACTTCCTGAAGCCAGAACTCACTTTTAATAAACTTGGCATAAAGCTTATTCTCTATCAAAATCTGTAAAATGGTTCTCAAATGCTCGACATGTTCAATCTCATCACGAGAATAAATCAGAATATCATCAATGAACACAACTAAAAATTTATCTAAGTAAGGTCTGAAAATACGATTCATTAAGTCCATGAAAACGACCGGAGCATTAGTCAAGCCAAATGGCATCACAAGAAACTCATAGTGACCATACCTAGTCCGGAAAGCAGTCTTTGGAACATCTGACTTTTTAACCCTCAACTAATAATAACCAGATCTCAAATCTATCTTGGAAAACATAGTAGCTCCCTTCAATTGGTCAAACAGATTATCAATTCTAGGTAGCGGATGTTTTTTCTTTATAGTTACTTTGTTAAGCTGCCGATAATATATGCATAATCTCATCGAACCGTCTTTCTTTTTCACAAAAAGCACTGGTGCACCCCACAGAGAACAACTAGGCCTCGCAAAACCTTTATCAGTTAATTCCTGCAACTGAGCTTTCAATTCTTTCAATTCCAACAGGGCCATTCTATAAGGAGAAATAGAAATAGGAGTTTTACCTGGAATCAACTCAATACCAAATTCAACTTCTCTAATAGGAAGCAAACCTGGAAATTCTTCCGAAAACACATCTAAAACCTCATGTACCATTGGCACTGATTCAATTTTCAACTCTGGATCTCTAGTGTTCAATACAAAAGCAAGATAAACTTCACACCTTTTTCTCAAACATTTCTGAGCAGACATAACAGAAATCATAGCGAGAGAACCATCTGACTCATCTGAATCAACCCGGATAATATCACCATTTTCACATTTCAACTCAAAGTATTTCTTTCTGAAATTCACTATCACATCATGGGCAGTCAACCAATCCATACCAAGAATCACATCAAACACATCAAATGGCAATAGCATGAGATCGGTCGGAAAACAGTGACCTCTAATCATCAAAGGGCAACTCTTACATACTTTGTCTACTAACACATACTGGCCTAATGGATTTGATACTTTAATTAAAAATTCAGTAGATTCCATAGGCATGTTCATACTAGGCATCAATCTCATACAAACATTGGAATGGGTCGAACCCGAATCAATCAAAGTAATAACATTAGTATCATAGAGAGAAAATGTACCCGTAATCACATCAGGGGAGGATGCCTCTTCACGAGCACGGATAGCGTATGTCCTCGTGGGTGCTCTAACATATGGTCTAGCAGTTGAGTCTCTGGACATACCCCTGTTACTTGCTCCAACTCCCAAATTCCTCTGTGGTTAGCCTCTAGTAAAATCATTTCCCGATCTCAGACTAAGTCTCTTTTAGCTATTTCGGGACAATCCCGAATATAGTGATCTGGTGCACAACATCTAAAGCAAGCATTTTCATTTTCTCTACACTTTCTAGGATGACGTCTATCGTATTGGGCACATTCTGGCCTCGGTGGTCGAGTACTACCCGTACTTGCAACTATAGTAGTCTGAGCTCTTGGACCTTCAAATCTTCTGCCTCTGTTTCAGCTAGAATAGGTGGTTAAAAAATTTGATCCACTAGAGAACTCTCTAGGCCTCTTGGATGTAGACTGAAATGATCTGCTCATTTGTCTTTTCTTCGTATCTTGCACTTTAATTTCAACTTTGCCCTTCTCCTTCTCTTTTAATAAATCTTGTACCTTAGAGGCTCTTTCAACCTGAACAACAAACTCTCTGATTTCTAAAACACCCACTGTCAGTCGAATATCATCATTGAGCCCATCTTCAAATCTTTTGCACATATTGGCTTCGGTGGACACAAATTCCCAAGCATATTTAGTAAGTCTAACAAATTCACGTTCATACTCGGTCACAGTCATCTTACCTTATTTTAACTCAAGAAACTCTTTTCTTTTTTGATCTACAAACCTCTGACTGATATACTTTTTATGGAACTCCTCCTGAAAGAAATCCCGAGTAATTTTCTCACTCAGTACCACTAACACAAGAGTCTTCCACCAATGATAGGCCGAATCTCTAAGTAGTGAGACAACACACTTCATGCATTCTTCAGGTGTACAGGATAATTCATCAAAAACTCTGATAGTATTCTCGATCCAAAATTCAGCTTTCTCTGCATCATCATCTTTAGTAGCCGAAACTCTTCAGCCCCCTATTTTCTGATCTTATCAACTGGTTGTCTTTCTCTTATAACTATACCTGTGGTTGGGCAAGCTACATGGGAAACTTGAGAATCATGAGAGGGTGGAGGTCTAACAGCCAGATTCGTACGAACGAACTCGGGAAACCAATCATTCATAGCTTGGAAGAAGGCTTCTCGAGCCCCTCATCTCTGACTAACTGATACGGGCCTGTCACTACAATCGAGTGGCACCGTCCCTTCTACGGGAGCGGGCGTATTACTCTCTACATCATCTACACCAGCTCGTTCAGGATCCATAACTATAACAGAAAACATTTTAAAATCGTCAGGAGTCGTCACACTATCAAAATATAAGTATGGCATGTATAGATAGACTCTTATTCACACTGAACGTTCCGAGAACCGACTAAACCTGCTCTGATACCAAAAAATGTAACACCCCTTACCCGAGACTGTTTCTGGATTTGAGCATAGGGCGTTACTTGACTTAACTTATTAGTTCGGGGCATAAAAATTTGCTTTTAAAATTTATTTCACTGTTCACCATAATGCTGTGTACCTGCGCAGTAGTCACTAATTTAACTATAACTCGAGTTACGAAACTCAAAATTTAGATCCGTAAATTTTCTCTAAAACTAGACTCATATATATATTTACCATAAATGTTTCAAAATTTTTGGTTTGGCCAATTAGTACAGTTTATTCATTAAAATCTCCCCTATTTCATTGCCTAACGGTTCTGCCTTTATTCACAAAAATTCAATTTTCTCATCGTATGATTTTCATATGGTGTTCTCACTTGGTTCTATAGAAAATAGAATTAATAAGGAATGTAGAAATATAAATTATAACTCATAATTATTTTTGTATAATTTTTAATGATTTTCTAAAGTCACAACAAGGGATTCCGAAAACCACTTTGACCTCGTCTAAATAAAAGGAAAATATCTCAGAACACATAATTCTTTTGTCTACACTGTTATTTTTCTATGAAAATAGACTCAATAAGCTTTAAATATATCATTCACTCTCTAATTCATTTTATACTATCCTTGGTGATTTTTCAAAGTCACGTCACTACTGCTGTCCCAAAACTGTTTCACTACCAATTTTTACTTTTTCATGATTTCTATGCATAATTTATCACCTAGAAATTTATAACAACAAACACCTTCATACTTAGCCATTTTAATAACTATTCATCATAAAATATTTACATATCATATTTTGGTCATAATATAAGAATATACAATCGAAACGACTAAGTCCCTATACATGCCACAGCTCGAAACATTTATCGTCTTAAAATACCAAGTTGTGGTGGTTGATAGTGTGAAATTTCTCCGACGTCTTCAAGATCTCGACTATGCTTGATAATACTATATGAAATAAAAAGAAATAAAAGAAGTAAGCATAAAGCTTAGTAAGTTTACAAGTATCATGTTCTTAAGTTTCCTCTTTACTTACTCTCATTTACTTGTTTATTTACTTACCTATTTAGATAACTTAAGATTACAACTTACTCTTCTCTTGCTGAAATTTTGATTCTCACTGATATCATAACATATTCTTAACTCTTATAACTCACCTGAAGTTGCTAATTATACTTTTACTTGAACTTCTATAGAACATAATCTGTTTTCTAGCCCGTTGAGCCACATTAGAACAATAAGGATACTTGGGTCTCTTTTATGATAATAACATGCCAAAGCCATGTCCCGGACATGGTCTTACATGGGATGTTTCTTGTACTGCCAATGCCATATCCCAGATATGATCTTACATGGGAGTTCTCATATCGGTGCCCATGCCATGTCCAAGACATGGTCTTATGGGGGACCTCTCATCTCGGTGCTAACGCCATGTCCCAGACATGGTCTTACATGGGACCTGTTATCTAGGTGCCAACGCCATGTCCCAGACATGGTCTTACATGGGACCTCTTATCTCGGTGCCAACGCCATGTCCCAGACATGGTCTTACATAGGACCTCTTTACCCAAATGTCATGACATTTGTATTTGATACATTCCTTATGTTTCAATGGGACTTTTTAACACTGATTCTCTGTCATCTCATACTTAAGTCAACATTAAATAAATTTATGAAATAAATATATAATTACTGGAAAATAACAACATTAATAATAATTATTAAAATATTGCATTTATTTATCGTAAACTTACCTTGGTACAAAATATGGCCAAATCTATCAACTTAATCTTCAACCTTTTTCTTTCCTCGATCTAACTCCGGATTTCGTTCTTCTTGATCTATATTAGGAAATTTATCTTATTTAATACTCACATTCATCAAAACAATCCTTGACTCGAACTTCAAAAAAATTACGATTTTACCCCTAAACTTTTACATCATTACACTTTTGCCCCAAAGCTTGGAAATTAAACTTCATCCCTTATTCTTATGTTTTATAACATGCTGAACATTTTTCCCTTCTATGGCAACATCAAATTCCCATTCTAACACTTATGAACATTAGGTATTTTTACCGATTATGTCGTAAAAATATATTAAAAATAAAATTTTCCTCATCAGATTGTGGTCCTGAAACCACTGTTCTGACTAGGCTCAAAATCGGGATGTTACATTTCTCCCCCTTTAGGGATTTTCGTCCCCGAAAATCTTACTTGTGAAGAGATTTGGGTACTATTTTTGCATAGCCTCATCGGGCTCCCATGTAGCCTCATCAACCCCATGTCTATTGCATAACACTTTCACAAGTGCAATACTCTTGTTCCTTAATTGCTTAATTTCTCTACCTAGATTTTTTACCGTTTCTTCAACATAAGTCATGTCTGGCTGAATGTCAACCTCTGTCGATGATATCACATGTGACAGATTGGAATGGTAACGACGTAAGATAAACACATGGAATACATTATGAATCTTCTCTAACTCACTTGGCAAAGCTAACGAAAATGCTAAGGGCCCAATTCTTTCAGTCACCTCAAACGGTCCAATGAAACGTGGACTTAGTTTCCCTTTCTTGGCAAATCTAAAAATTTTCTTCCACGGGGATACTTTCAAAAACACTTTGTCACCAACTTGATGCTCGATCTCTTTTCTTTTTAAATCTGCATAAGACTTCTGTCTGTCTGAAGGTACTTTTAAACAATCTCTAATAAGTTTTACTTTCTCTTCCATTTCTTTGACTAAATCAACCCCATAAATCTGATTTTCCTTAAGCTCTGTCCAATACAAAGGCGTACGATACTTACGTCCATACAAAGCTTCATAAGGAGCTATCTTCAAACTCGACTGATAACTATTATTATAGGCAAACTCTACCAACGGCAAATATTTCTCCCAACTGCCTTGAAATTCTAAAACAAAACATCTGAGCATATCTTCAAGTAGCTGAATAACTCTCTCTGACTGACCATCGTCTGAGGATGGAAAGCTGTACTGAAGTTCAACTTTGTACCCAAAGCTTCCTACAATTTCTTCCAGAACCGCGAAGTAAATCTCGGATCTCTGTCTGAGATAATCGATAATGGTACCCCATGTAGTCTGACTATCTCTGAAACATACAATTTAGCCAACTTGTCAAGTGAATAATCCATGCGAACCGGAATAAAATGAGCTGACTTTGTTAACTTATCAATCACAATCCATACTGCATCTTTCTTTTTCAGTGTCAACGGCAACCCTGCTACAAAATCTATGGTAACTCGGTCCCAATTCCACTCAAGAACTAACACAGGCTGTAATAAACCTGAAGGTACCTGATGTTCAGCCTTTACCTATTGACAGATCAAGGCATCACCAACATCATTTGCCTTACCCGGGTGGTAATCGATCACTAACTCATAATCTTTAATCAACTCTAGCCATCTTCTTTGCCTCAAGTTCAAATCTTTCTGAGTCATCAAGTACTTCAAGCTTCTATGGTTAGTAAATATTCGGCACTTCTCACCGTACAAGTAATGTCTCCAGATCTTCAATGCAAATACAATGGCAGCCAGCTCTAAGTCGTGCGTTGGATAGTTTTTCTCATGTGGCTTTAACTATCTAGAAGCAAATGCAATGACTTTATCTTCTTGCATAAGTACACAACCCAATCCGTTCAAGGATGCATCATTGTAAATCACAAATTGTTTACCCAGTTCGGGTTGTACTAAAACTGGAGCTTCAGTCAACAATGCCTTTAACTTGTTAAAACTCTGCTGACACTTTCAGTCCATTCAAACTTGACATCTTTCTGCAACAACCTTGTCAACGACGTAGCTATCATGGAAAATCCCTTTACAAATCGTCTATAATAACCAGCTAATCCAAGAAAGCTTCTAACCTCTGATACATGTTTAGGAGGCTTCTAATTAACAATTGCTGAAATTTTTCTCGGATCAACTTTAATACCATCACCTGAGACAATGTGTCCAAGGAATCCAACTTCTCGAGGCCAGAAATCACTTTTACTAAACTTGGCATAAATCTTTTTATCTCTCAAAATCTGTAAAACGGTTCTCAAATGCTTTGCATATTCAATCTCATCACGAGATTAAATCAGAATATCATCAATGAACACAACTACAAATTTATCCAAGTAAGGTCTGAAAATTTAGTTCATTAAGTCCATGGAAACAGCAGGAGCATTAGTCAAGCCAAATGGCATCACAAGAAACTCATAGTGACCACACCTAGTCCGAAAAGTAGTCTTCGAAACATCTGACTCTTTAACCCTTAACTGATAATAACCAGATCTCAAATCTATCTTGGAAAACATAGTAGCTCCCTTTAATTGGTCTAATAGATCATCAATTCTAGGCAGTGGATATTTTTTCTTTATAGTTACTTTGTTAAGATGCTGATAAACTATGCGTAATCTCATCAAACCGTATTTCTTTGTCACAAAAAGCACTGGTGCACCCCCACGGAGAACAACTAGGAATTGCAAAACCTTTATCAATTAATTCCAGCAACTAAGCTTTCAATTCTTTCAATTCCAAAAGGGCCATTCTATAAGGAGAAATAGAAATAGGAGTTGTACCTGGAATCAACTCAATACCAAATTCAACTTCTCTAATAGGAGGCAAACCTGACAATTCTTTCGGAAACACATCTAAATACTCATGTACCACTGGCATTGATTCAATTTTCAACTCTGGATCTCTAGTGTTCAATACAAAAGTAAGATAAGCTTCGCACCCATTTCTCAAACATTTTTGAGTAGACATAACAGAAATCATAGTGAGAGAACAACATCCTTGAGATTCAGAGAGGTCCCATGTAAGACCATGTCTGGGACATGGCGTTGGCACCGAGATGAGAGGTCCCATGTAAGACCATGTCTGGGACATGGCGTTGGCACCGAGATGAGAGGTCCCCCGTAAGACCATGTCTGGGACATGGCATGGGCACCGATATGAGAATTCCCATGTAAGACCAAATCTGGGATATGGCATTGGCAGTTCATGAAACATCCCGTGTAAGACCATGTCTGGGACTTGGCTTTGGCATGTTATTATCAGAAAGAGACCCAAGTATCCTCATTGTTCCAATGTGGCTCAACGGGCTAGTAAATAACTTATGTTCATGAAAGTTCAGTTAAAAGCATAAATAGCAAGTTCAAGTGAGTTATAAGAGTTAAGAGTATATTATGTTACCCATTGAAAATCAATGTTGCAGCAAGAGAAAAGTAAGTCATAATTATGAGTTATCTAAGTAAACAAACAAGAGAACGAGTAAGGAGGTAAGTAAAGAGGAAATTAAAGATTATGTCACTTGAGTATTATTAATTGTGTTAAATATTGCTATTTATTTACTTCTAAACTTACTAAGAATTATGCTTACTTTGTTTATTTTCTTTTTATATAGCATTATTAATCAAATTCAAGGATCCTAAAGACGTCGGAGATCGTCCACACTATCAACCACAACGACTCGGTATTTTATGATGAAATATGTTTGAACTATGGCATGTATATGGACTTACTTATTTTGAATGTTGTATTATGATTTTGCTAAAGAATGATGTGTAAATATATAAAGCTGAATGGTTGTCAAAATGGTTAAGCATGAAGGTGTTTGTTGTTATACATGTCTATGTGATAAATTATGCATAGAAATCATGAAAGAGTAATAATTTGCAAAGAAATGATTTTAAACAATAGTAGTGACATGATTTTGAAAAATCACTTAGGATAGTATAAAAGGAATTAGAAGGTGTATGGTATATAGAATGAAATCCTGTTGAGTCTATTTTCATGGAAAAATAGCGGTTTAGTAAAAATAATTTTATATATTGAGATATGTGAATTTTGGTGAGACATGGTAGAACCGTTTTTGGAGTCCCCCATTTTGAGTTTATAAAATCACTAAAAATTGTACAAAAATAGTTATGAGTTTTAATTTATATTTGAGGATTCCTTATTGAGTCTATTTTCTGTAGAAAGAAGTGAGAACACCATATGAAATTCGTACAATGAGAAAACTTATTTTTAGTGGCAAGGGGTCAAGACAGTTGAGTGGTGAAACAGGGGAGACTTTAACTAATAAAATGTACTAATTGGATAAATGAAAAATTCTGAAAAATTTATGGTAAGAATATATATGAGTCTAGTTTTAGGAAAAATTTACAGATTTAAATTTTTAGTTTTTTAGCTCAAGTTATAAATGACTGAGTGACTGCTGCGCGAGTGGACAACTTTATCATAAATAGTGAGATAAATTTTAAAAGCAAACTTTTATGCCTCGAACTAATAAGTTAAATAAAGTAATGCCTCGAGCTCTACTTCGGCAATGGTCTCGGGTAAGGGGGTTACACATAGCTTCCCTTGAGATCCAAGTTCAAGTCGACTCTTCTTTTTATTTTAATTTCGGCACCCCACTCTTGGTCAACCTCTTTTGCCACCTAAATGGGTTGTCATCCCATTGAAAACTTTCTTCCGTTTTCTTCCTCCTCCTTTCCTTTCTTATCCCCCTTTTCACTCCATGTGTTCCCCCTCTTTTCTTTTCTTCCCCTTGTCTTCCTCCTTTCCTATTCCCCCTTTTGACTTGCTCGTGCTGCCCCTACAACATAGAGTTATCATATTTTTCATTTTACGACTCATCTTTTCTCTTTTCTCTCATATTTCCTCTTTTCCACCACATTGAACCACCACCTCAAGTTTATTTTTACACTGTCATTCATTCACTCTCTTCATTTCCTTGTCGCTACCGCACCATCGCTGGACCTCGTCGCCTTCGCACTGCCGTCGTTGACACCACCCATTTTTCTTCATTTTTTTTCTCTTCTCTTCACTTCTTTGGTTAAAATTGAATTCTTATTACTCTTTCATCAATTTTTTTTCAATTGATAACATTATTATTATAGTCATTATTATTTTGTTTTGATTTCTCCATAGTCGCCCCCTTCAATTCGTTTTCAAGATTCTCTGATTGAATCGTAGTCTTCGATCTATTCCAGTGTAGAGTAAGTAATAACTAGTTAGTCAAATCGTATCATCTCTTTTCTTTATTAAGGGTTGAAGCTAACATACAGGTATGTACATATTGTTTCCAATAAAGGTTCTAATATGAATCGATTAGATCTGTGTTAGAGCAAGTGAAATGATTGGATCTCCAAAGGATTATAGGGTAAGTTTCTCATTTGATTTTATAAAAGATTTTATTGGATTTTGACTGAACCTAACTCATGTGTATCTTTGGTGTTGAACCATCATTCTTTAATCAGATCAAGCGCGATCTGATTAGATCTGTAATGCTGAAGTGTGGAGGATTAGATCTAGAGTTACGAGACCTTTATTCCAGTTGTTGGTTTTAACAAGATGGAGTTGTGTAGATGGCGTAAAAATATTATATGATTATGTTTAATTATAATTATCATTTAACCCTGCTCCGAAATATGGCTAAATGAATACACTAAATATTCTTGGTGGTTAATAAATACTTTATTAGGATTGATTTCAAGAAGTGCCTCTAATCTGAAAATATGTGATGCCATATATGTATGTATGATATAATATGACTCGGTGATGTTTCGTATAATATGTGATATTAAATTATGTTATTGATATGTTATTGAGACTGATTACATGATAAATCATGTACACTGTTACTGAAGTTTTAGTCACATGTTAAAAATGTGGTTTATGATATTGATAATATACTAAAAGCATCATTAAATAAGCCCACTGTACTGTTTTACTGAATGCATGATATTTCATGCCACTCTTTTTGTCACTGATCGCATGACTAAAACATGGTTACTATTTCTGCTACTGATTGCATGTTTTAATCATGCTTATTGTATTGTTATGTTATCATTAAAAAAATGCCATACTGCATTGTGGTTGGGACGATTATGTAAGGAGGAAGTATTGGCAGTTTATCTGCATTTCTGGTGGCTTTTCCACAACACTAGCTATAACACCCCTAACCTGTATCAGTCGCCAAATTAGGGTTACGGAGCATTATTGAACAATCGAAAACAATTAAATTAAATATCATTCAACAATATAATCACATCATAAACCAATCAAGCACATACATCCCGTCCCTAAATTGAGCCTTCAAAGCCTTAAAAATATCTTAGGAGTAAATCGGGATCAATTTGAAACAACTTGAAACGCCCTAGGAAAAAGTCACAAAAATTTAGGAACAAGGTCACACGCTCATGTGGCCAAGCCGTTTTCCTCACTCAGCTGAGTCACACACCCCTTCTAAAGCCGTGTAACCATTGAACTAAGGACACACAGTCGTGTCCCAGCCCGTGTACTATAACACCCCTTACCTGTTCGACGCCGAAACAGGGTACGAGGCATTACCAGAACATAAACACATGCAATCGTACAAAAACAAGACTTATATATATTTTTTTAAATTAAAAATTTTTGGTCAAGTCATGCAAGCTTACACATCCACGAAATGCATCATCATGAACATATAAATTAATCAATATTAGCCAACATCAATGGCTTTATACAAAATATATTGTCAAATAGCATAGACCAACATTTTAGGCCAAATCATTTATGACACATAACAAAATAGCCAAGCCTTCTATACATGCCATAATTCAAAATATTGATTTCAAAATACCAAAAGAGTGTTGATACTATGGATGGATCTCCGACAATCTTCGTACCCTGAGCTAGCTTAGTGCCACTATAGACAAGGGGAAAGAAAGGGGGTAAGCATATAGCTTAGTAAGGGAATATGTAAATAATAAACAATTTATTATCAATCTTCATAATATGTTCTCAAAATAATACAATCATAATTGCACATAGTTTCAATATTTACTCAAGTTCATATCTAGTTATCTGCTCGAGTCATAGTCACTAAATTATTTATATCTTGAGTTACAGAACTCCAAATTAAGTTCTGCAAATTTTCCCTAAAACTAGTATCTTCTTACCATAAAATTTTTAGAATTTTTGGTTTATCCAATAAGTACAGTTTATTCTTTAAAGTTTCCCCTGTTCTGCTATCTTACAGTTTCAACATTTATGCACTAAAAATTAATTATCTTCTCATACAGAATTCAGATGATATTTCTGTTTATTTTCCATGAAAATAGACTCATTCAGGATTTTAAGCATATAAATTCTAACCCGTCACTATTTTTGTACAATTTTTAATAATATTCCAAAGTCAAAACAGGAGAATCTGAATCATTCTGACCCTATCTCACAAAAATCCAAATATCTCATAATACAAAATTCTTTTATTGACTCCATTTTTGGTGATTTTTCACCATTTTTAGTGATTTTTCAAAGTCACACAATCGAATTCAACTTCTAATTCAGTTTCCACCATTTTTGGTGATTTTTCAAAGTCACAAAACCGCTGCTGTCTAATACTGTTTTATTTTTAAATTTCACTCTTTCATGTTTTCTTTATAGTAACTTTCATTGTAACACTTACTCCATATCAATCTTACCAAAGATTGATCATATATCGAGTACATTGCTATAAGTTTACACACACATACCTGCACTTATTCATCACATAGTCATATTCGTTTACACTTAGTATTTCCCGTTGAACACATCAAAATAATATTGGATACTCGTTGGCCTGCACATAGTATCACCCTTGTAGCCAAAGCTACCTTCTTCACAAAGTGGCCTTCACATAGTACCACACTTGAGTCATTAGTGACATGTCACTTGTATCCTATTCTATTCCTAATGTTTAACCGGGAAATTTCTCACTTTTCAATACTTGTCAATTTCATTAAATATTCAGCCACATTTCATAAAACATAATAAAATATGATAACGTAAGTAAAAATGATGCATTATTTACATACAAACTTACCTCGGTGCAAGATATGACGAATTTGTAATTTAGTCCATAACCTTTTTGTTTCCCCGATCAAGGTCAATTCCTCGTCTTTCTTGATCTATAATAACACATTTAACTCATTTAATAGTCACATTATTCAATCTAGTCCAAAAATCACACTATGGAAAAATTACATTTTTGCCCCTAAAGTTTCACATATTTACAATTTTACCCTCAGGCTCATAAATTGAAAAGCACTTATTTTTCTCAAATCCTAAGCCTAGCTGATTCATATTCCCTCTTATAGTAGCCCACATTTTTCACTAAATCACATTTTCCTACACATAATTTTACAACTTTTACAAATAGGTTCTTTTATGCAATTTCATCAAAAATCACTTAGTAAAAGTTGTTTATCACACCCCAAACTTTCATATTCTTCCATAAAACATCAAAACACGTGCATGTCATCAATGGGTAAATTTTTAAACACAAACCCTGGTTCAAAATAATGGTAGAAATAGCTAAATCGAGTTACGAAGACCTAAAAAATGTAACGAACATTAAAAACGGGGCTAGGATGCAGTTACTATTGAGCTTGGAAGCTTGAAAAAAACCCTTGCTATGGAGAATTAGAGAAATTCGGCCAAGCATGGAGAAGATGGACACAATTTTGGCCTTATTTTCCCTTTTTTTATTTCTTTTATTAACCAAATGACCAAAATGCCCTTTATTAAAAACTTTGGTATTTTATCCTTCATTGGGTATTTTGTCCAAACTAAAGTATAATGGTTTAATTACTATCTAAGGACCTCCACTTTAAAAACCCATTACAAACAAGTACCTTTATGAACTATAACACACATTTTTCACCTATTGTAATTTAGTCCTAATCATCAAATTGGACACCCAATCGATAGAATTTCATAACGAAAATTTCACATAATCATTCAATCACATAGTAAATATTAAAACTTAATCGCAATAAATTTTTCTACCTCAGATTTATGGTTTCGAAACCACTATTCCATTTAGGCCCTAAATTTGGCTATTATAACTCTCCCCCTTTAGGGATTTTTGTCCTCGAAAATCTTACCTGAAAAGAGGTTTGGGTACTGTTTTCTCATGGCTTCCTCCAGTTTCCACGTAGCCTCTTCTACTCCATGTCTTTGCCACAACACTTTCACTAAGGCTATACTTTTATTTCTCAACTGTTTAACTTTTCAAGCCAAAATCTTTAGCGGTTCCTCATCATAGGTCATATTCGGTCGAATCTCAATCCTTGTCAGAGAAATTAAATGTGAAGGATAAAAAAGATAGCGTCGCAACATCAACACATAAAATACATTATGTATCCTTTCCAACTCTGCTTGCAAAGCTAACCGATAAGCCATGGGTCCAATCCTTTCAATGACCTCATACGGCCCAATGAAACGCGGACTCAACTTGCCTTTTCGACCAAATCTCAAAATCTTCTTTCGCGGAGATATTTTCAGAAACACTTTATCGCCAACTTGAAACTCAATCTCTTTTCTTTTCAAATCCGCGTATGATTTTTTCGATCTGAAGCAGCTTTCAGACAATCACGGATTACTTTCACTTTCTCTTCGGTTTCTCTAACCAAATCAACCCCGTGAATTTGTTTCTCACTGAGCTCGGTCCAATACATAGGAGTTCAACACTTGCGACCATACAATGCTTCGCATGGTGCCATCTGTATACTTGACTGATAACTGTTGTTGTAAGCAAATTCAACTAAAGGTAGGTATTTTTCCCAACTACCCTCGAATTCTATAACACAACATCGGAGCATGTCTTCAAGAATCTAAATTACTCTTTCGGATTGACCGTCGGTTTGCGGATGACATGCGGTACTAAAATTCAATCTCGTACCCAAGGCTTCTTGCAATTTTTCCAAAACCTCGAAGTCAACCTCAGATCTCTATCCGAAATAATAGACATAGGCACTCCTTATAATCTCACAATTTCAACAATATACAGCTCAAAAAACTTATCAAGTGAGTAGTCGATACGTACTGGTATAAACTGAGCCGATTTTGTCAATCTATCAACAACAACCCAAACAACATCTTTCTTTTTAGGAGTCAGACGCAAACCTGTCACAAAATCCATCATGATTCTGTCCCATTTTCACTGGGGAACTATCACTGGCTGAAATAAACCTAAAGGCATCTGATGCTTAGCCTTCTTTTGTTGACAAATCAAACACTTTGATTCAAATTCAGAAATATCTCTTTTCATACATTGCCACCAATATAATTTCTTTAAATCATTATACATTTTAGTACTACCCTGATGCGATCCCGGTCGCATCATGTTACGACACAACTCGATGCTACCGAGATTGGTCCAAACTCGAGGGGCCCAAGTGCAAAATGAAGTTTTTAATTTTAGTTTGTCAAATTGGTCTGCTGGAAAATAAGGACTTTGATTCATTAATTTTAGTTATTTTAGTTTGTGTTTTAATTATGTCATAGTTTGCACACCACTAATATGTGTTCGCATTTAATAAAGTCATGCATTATGTAACTTTCATGTTTGTTAAGTTTGCATCATTAAATTAAGTCAAGTTAGTTTAATTATGTAACTTTCATGTTAGTTAAATTTGCATTTCAAAACCGAGCATTTAAGCATCTTAGTTTAATAAATGAGTTCTTTGGACATTTATTCAACTCATCTTAGTTTTAATTAATAAGTGTTTTTGTTGAACTTTATTTAATAAGTGTTGTTCTTAATTGATCTAGTTCCTAGGATTATTTATTGATGCATAAATTAAGTTTTTAAATTATGCTTCTTTAATTAAACTAGTTCTTGGAATAATTATTGCATATATGTTTTAGTTCATTTATTTAAGTAAGTTTAATGTTTGTTATGATTAATAAGTGTTTTCATTTGTTTAATAAACTCATTTTAATGTGTTTATTGCAGGTGACTTTTAGCTTATAGTGGTTACAATTCAAGGTCATTACACATTTAATTAAGTGGTCGTTCAAGTTCTTTTGAGTTACAATTAAAGGGTCATTATAAAGGGAGCTTAAAATCATTAACGGAGTTTTTAAAGAGCATTTTATGCCCTTTAAAATTCAGCAGCAACTCTTCCACTTCCAGCCGTTTTTGGAGCTTTCAAGAGAAATTAATCAAGCCTTTGAATGTCATTAAGGAGCTGGTTAAGAGATGGTGTCTATTCAACTAGCTAAGGACAACTCAAGAGTCATTTTGTAAGCCATTAAAGACATTCAAATCAGCTAAATTAAATTGATTTTATGGAAGGAGTTTTTTGGTTCAAAGAATAAGAAAATACATCAGTTTTTTATGGCACATTAAGTGGATGTTTTTGACCATTCGGTTACCTTGTTCTAGCATTATAAATAGATGTAATCAGCCATAGAGGGGAGAACTTTTTGCTGAATATAGATGAAATATTTGAATTGTGAGCTATCCAATTCTCTTTGTTCTTACGAAATTGATTTGACTTATCAAGCAAAGCTTGTGGTGTCCATCTTTTCTTCGTTGCTGAACTTATCACCTTTGATGTGGCGTTCAATATACCTTTGGTTCCTATCATAGTTGATAGTGGGTCAAGGTTCCTTGCTGTTTCCTTTAATCGAAAAACACCTAAAGACCATTTTGAGATTCGGGTCAACAATTCGTTATTGTTGGTTCATTTTTTTGGTCTTAGCCAATTAATTTGTTATTGTTTCCTATCTATTTTATTCATTACCTTTGTTTGAAGCCATTAACTTTATTTTGTTACTTTTAAACCGAAACGATTCTATTCTACTCAATTCACGATCGGGCATCATTAACGACTTGAATCAATCACGAAACGAGTTCATATCAAAGTGGTATCAGAGCTAGCGAATTTGGAGTAAGAATCGACATTGTCGACAATACGGTATAGTAGCATCTTCGAAAAAAATTTCAAAAAAAATTTCAAAAAAAATCGAAAAAAATTCAGAAAAAAATAGTTTCCATTCAAACTCAAAAGATTGGATATCAAGTTGAAAAAAAAATCGTGAAAAAAAATTGTGGAAAAAAAAAAGAAGAAGAAGCTAGTTTTGAAATTTTGTTGTTGTTTGCTGCCCAAATTTTAGTTATTACTACCTTCTACTATTTCGCCACACCCAACCTTTTCATTTCTTTGTTTCAAGCCTACTTTCCTTTGTCCTATAATATTCTTACCAAGCCGAAACATCAAGGCTGTAAGCGGACCCACAACAACTGCTTTTTTTTTAAGTTTAAATAATTCCTAAGAACTTAGAGAGGAGGAGTGTGAGATTTCCTTGTGAGTGGATAGTGATATTCTTTGTTGAGAGTTCTTTTAAAAAATGTCACGAAGTTTGGGAAAAAATTCAAACAAGGGAGTTGGATTCCGTCCTGTAAGAATTGTTGGAGGAAGTGTGACAGATTTTACACTCCAAGCCTTTATGCATGAAATGGAGCATCTATTTGATCGAAAACTCAAACCCATCAAGAAACGATTGGATCGTGTCGAAGAGCGGAGTCATCGAGTAAGAACACAACGGGAGCAAATTTATCCAAATGAAAGGACGGAAATGAGATCATCAAGGAGATGAACATTTACGAATATGTGAAAAGAGACCCTTATCCAGATTCCTATTCTTCAAGGAATTTAGGCCAAAATAAATCCAGCTACGAGTTCGAAGCCTATCAAGGTAACGAACGAGAAAGCACAAGTCATTCTTCGTATGCATCAAAGTATTCATCTACGGAAAAATCCTTACGAAGAAGTGAATGTGTTTCGTATAAGAACTCATCCATGGAGGTTTATTCACGAAGAGTTGATCGTGAATCTTATGAAGATTCTTCCACTTCTTTCCAATGAAAAGTCTATTATTCTGATTCTTTTGTATTATCTCCATTTTGTAATAAAGTTGAGAGAAGAAAAAGAGTGACGAGAGAAAAAGAAACCGAAAAAGACACAAAAATTGAAAAAGAGAAAAAGATTGGAGAAAGAATAGAAAGAGTGCAAGAAACAAGTGTTGTTGAAAATGAAAGAGAATTGATGAGTGAAAGTCAGTTTTCAACAAACAAAGAGATTGTGGAAAAAGAAAGAGAAGTTGAAAAAGAAACGAGTGGAAAAGATGAAACTCAACAAGAAAAAGCGAGGAATGTTTTTACTAACCAATCTGTGAGTTGTCCTCGTATTGTTTCTTCTTTCCAGGTTTCTAGAGATTCAAATGACAAGTTTCAACTTCATTACCTTCCTGATGAGAGACGATTCCATTTGATCGAAAAAGGTAAGGTTCAAGCGCTTAAAGGTAAGCAAGGTAAGGAGTTCTTAGTCAATGAATCATGGCAATTAGGTTTGAAAGTTGTTGATAAAATTTTCGATAACCTAGTTTTAAAAAGATCTCCTTATTTTGATTTGGTTAATTGTTACTCGCTATTTGTGGTTGATAAATTCATTTTAAGTAGAGGCATGAAGAGTTGTTCACTTAATAAGTTTTGTGTTGAAAAATCTTTTTATGTTGTTCGATTAAATCCACAAATACAAAATCTGATCATGTTTGATAAAGAGCTTTCATGTGAAAAGCTCAATCTGTTTGATCGTGATGGTAATGAAAATTTTTTAACTCTTAGTGTGAGATCTTCGTATATTTGCATGAGATTTGAGAGATTTGATTGTTTGAATTTATTTTTGCCTACATCTTCTTTATTTGGCATGTGCGATGTCTTGGGGAAAGTGAAGTTTTTGTTACGTTACGGAACGACCGATCAAAACCATGTTTTTAAACCCGGAGCCTGTATTCCTAAGTTGACGTCAAGCGAAGGTGAGTATCAAAATTGTATTTTGAATCAATGTGTTGACCCCTTCTATTTGCTTCAAGTTTTATCTTTATTTAGTTCGAAAACCAAACATGTGAATTTTGTTGGCTTGCCAAGTCAAAATCAAATTTTTGATTCTGGAGGTTGTTGTATATTGTTGCTTAATGGATTCGAACATGTGTTGCATGATTTTAACTTTAATGTGCTTCAAGTTCTTCATAAGTTACTAGCCACAAATTTTTCTGGTCAAATTGAAATGGTGAACAAAAACTTTGTCTTTGATCCCGGTGAATGCTATTGCATATCATTGTTCAAAGGATTTGGACCATGGAATTCTAATTTTCAAAACTATAATCTTCAAATACCTTGTGAATCAGATTTGTTTCCATCAAAGAAAAAGGTAAAACCAATTTCTGTTTTTGATCCCGGTATTGATTCATGTGTTGTTCTTTTGAGTTTATTTGTTCAAGTTGTGACTAAAATCCTGGAAAGTTCTTTTGTGTTTAACCTTCATTGTGTCACTAATTTTTTTATTGTTTTGTAGGTGACGATGTTAGGTGGTACCCTCCTAAAGAGGGATGGCATGCAAATGACCTTCTTTCTTGCAGAGCCATTTGTGGTTCTCAGAATTTTGAAAATAATTCTGTCCAGATCATGAACAAAAGGGGGCATGATCTTGAAAACTTTTTCTCGAGCAAGTGGCCCGATATTAGGACAAATCATTTTCAAGAGGGAGGGTATGATGCGATCTCGGTCGCATCATGTTACGACACAACTCGATGCTACCGAGATTAGTCCAAACTCGAGGGGCCCAAGTGCAAAATGAAGTTTTTAATTTTAGTTTGCCAATTTGGCTGCTGGAAAATAAGGACTTTGATTCATTAATTTTTAGTTATTTTAGTTTGTGTTTTTAATTATGTCATAGTTTGCACATCATTAATATGTGTTCTGCATTTAATAAAGTCATGCATTATGTAACTTTCATGTTAGTTAAGGTTGCATCATTAAATTAAGTCAAGTTAGTTTAATTATGTAACTTTCATGTTAGTTAAATTTGCATTTCAAAACCATGCATTTAAGCATCTTAGTTTAATAAATGAGTTGCTAGACATTTATTCAACTCATCTTAGTTTTAATTAATAAGTGTTTTTGTTGAACTTTATTTAATAAGTGTTGTTCTTAATTGATCTAGTTCCTAGGATTATTTATTGATGCATAAATTAAGTTTTTAAATTATGCTTCTTTAACTAAACTAGTTCTTGGAATAATTATTGCATATATGTTTTAGTTCATTTATTTAAGTAAGTTTAATGTTTGTTATGATTAATAAGTGTTTTCATTTGTTTAATAAACTCATTTTAATGTATTTATTGCAGGTGACTTTTTAGCTTATAGTGGTTACAATTCAAGGTCATTACACATTTAATTAAGTGGTCGTTCAAGTTCTTTTGAGTTACAATTAAAGGGTCATTATAAAGGAGCTTAAAAATCATTAAAGGAGTTTTTAAAGAGCATTTTATGCCCTTTAAAATTCAGCAGCAACTCTTCCACTTCCAGCCATTTTTGGAGCTTTCAAGAGAAATTAATCAAGCCTTTGAATGTCATTAAGGAGCTGGTTAAGAGATGGTGTCTATTCAACAAGCCAAGGACAACTCAAGAGTCATTTTGTAAGCCATTAAAGACATTCAAATCAGCTGAATTAAATTGATTTTATGGAAGGAGTTATTTGGTTCAAAGAATAAGAAAAGACATCAGTTTTGTATGGAACATTAAGTGGATGTTTTTGACCATTCGGTTACCTTGTTCTAGCATTATAAATAGATGTAATCAGCCATAGAGGGGAGAACTTTTTGCTGAATATAGATGAAATATTTGAATTGTGAGCTATCCAATTCTCTTTGTTCTTACAGAATTGATTTGACTTATCAAGCAAAGCTTGTGGCATCCATCTTTTCTTCATTGCTGAACTTATCACCTTTGGTGTGGCATTCAATATACCTTTGGTTCCTATCATAGTTGATAGTGGGTCAAGGTTCCTTGCTGTTTCCTTTAACCGAAAAACACCTAAAGACCATTTTGAGATTCGGGTCAACAATTCGTTATTGTTGGTTTATTTTTTTTGGTCTTAGCCAATTAATTTGTTATTGTTTCCTATCTATTTTATTCATTACCTTTGTTTGAAGCCATTAACTCTATTTTGTTACTTTTAAACCGAAACGATTCTATTCTACTCAATTCACGATCGGGCATCACTAACGACTCGAATCAATCACGAAATGAGTTCGTATCATACCCGGATGAATTGACAAACAACCACTGTGTGCCTCATGTAAAATTTTCTAAATCAACTCATCATTATTCGGTACACATATCCTATCTCGAAACATCAAACAATCTTCTGAACCGATCTGAAAATCTGAATCACTACCCGATTCACACTGAGCTCTTTTAGCCGGCAATTCCCTGTCATTCTTCTGAGCTTCACAAATCTGCTAAAAGAATAACGGTCTAGCCTTCAACTTAGCCAATATCGAACCATCATTAGACAATGTCAAACTCGTACTCATAGCTCTCAAAGCGTACAAGGATTTTCTGCTCAAGGCATCTGTGACTACATTCGCTTTCCCCGGATGATAATCAACCACTAGCTCATAATCTTTCAATAATTCAAGCCACCTCCGTTGTCACAAATTTAAATCCTTTTGATTCATCAGATACTTCAAACTTTTGTGATCGATAAAGATTCGGCATTTCTCACCATACAAATAATGATGCCAAATATTCAAAGTAAAGATGATGGCGGCCAATTCCAAATCATGCGTCAGATAGTTCTTCTCATGCGGTTTTAGCTATCTCGAGGCATAAGCTACCACTTTGCCATCTTGCAGCAGCACACACCCAAGACCATTCAATGATGCATCACTATATATCACAAAATCTTTCCCCGACTTAGGTTGTACCAAAACCAGTGCTTCAATCAATCGTGCTTTCAACTTCTTGGAACTTTGCTGACATTTTTCTGTCCACTCAAACTTTACATTCTTTTGCAATAACTTAGTCATAGGAGTAGCAATCATCAAAAATCCATCGAAAAAACATCGATAATACCCGACTAAGCCCAAAAAGCTTCTAACCTCGGTTACATTCTTCGGCGGTTTCCAATCAACAATTGCCAAAATTTTGCCCGGATCAACCCGAATACCATCACTCGAAACTATGTGTCCCAAAAATCTGACCTCACAAAGCCAAAACTCACTTTTACTGAATTTAGCAAACAATTTCTTCTCTCTCAGAATCTGCAACACGGTTCTCAAGTGTTCGGCATGCTCGGATTCATCTCAAGAATAAATCAAAATATCGTCTATGAACACAACCACAAACTTATCCAAATACGGTTGGAAAATTCGATTCATCAAGTCCATAAAAATAGTCGGACCATTAGGTAAACCGAAAGGCATTACAAGAAATTTACAGTGTCCATACCTCGTTCTGAAAGTGGTTTTTGGCACATCTGACTCTTTAACCCTCAATTGATAGTAACCGGATCTTAAATCGATCTTTGAAAACACTATTGCCCCTTTCAACTAGTCGAATAAATCATTAACTCTAGGCAACAGATACTTGTTCTTTATAGTCACTTTGTTGAGCTGACGATAGTCAATACAAAGTCTCATAGAGCTGTTTTTCTTCTTCACAAATAATACGGGAGCACCGCTGGGAGAAAAACTCAGTCTCACAAATCCTTTATCTGTCAACTCTTGCAACTGAGCTTTTAATTCTTTTAATTCGGTCGGAGCCATTCTATACGGAGCAATGGAGATCGGTGCAGTCCCAGGTAACAAATCAATAGCAAACTCAATCTCTCTAATCAGAGGAAACCCATGCAATTCTTCTGGAAATACGTCCGAAAACTCACAGACTACCGACACTGATTCAAGCTTCGACTCAGACATCTCAGTATTCAACACATAGGCAAGATAAGCTTCACACCCTTTTCTCATGTATTTCCGAGCAGACATGTGAGAGATCACCATAGGCAATTTATTTGATTCATCTGTTTCAACCCAAAGAATCTCACCATTTTCACATTTCAACTCAAGGGTTTTCAGTCTACAATTTACCTTAGCATCATGTAATGTCAACCAATCTATACCCAAAATAACATCAAACTCATCAAATGGTAACAACATCAGATTAGCTGGAAAACAGTGACCTTGAATCATCAAAGGACAATTCTTGCAAACCTTATCAACTAACACATATTTGTCTAATGGATTTGAGACTTTAATCACAAATTCAGTAAACTCAACAGGTAAATTCTTACTAGATACCAAATTCACACAAACATAGGAATGAGTAGATCCGGGGTCAATCAATGAAATAACAGTAGTATCATAAAGAGAGAAGGTACTAGTAATCACATCAGGAGATGACGCCTCCTCAAGAGCACGTATGGCATAAGCTTTAACAGGTGCTCTAGCTTCTGATCTCACAGCTGAATCTTTCACCACACTTTTACTGCTAGCTTCGCTTCCAGTATTTCTCGGTGGTCTACCTCTGCTAGTAGTATTACCCAGTCTAACACTCTGAAAATTTTCTTCTTCAACCTTCTCAGGGCAATCTTTAATGTAGTGCTCTCGAGAACCACACTTGAAACAAGCTCGGCTAACTAACCAACACTCACCAAAATGTTGCCTACTACAATGTTGATGCTCGGGTTTATTAGACTTCACATTACCCACACTTGCCATTAAAGTAGCTTGAGCTTTAGAATCCGAATATGATCTCCCACGGTCTCGGTGCGAATACCCAACTCCCACGGTCTCGGTGCGAATACCCAACTGAAACAATTAATCGAGGATTCATCTCTTTGGACTTCTTTGACTGAGATTGGAATGACTTACTCATTGGCCTTTTTCTTACATCTCGGGCCTCAATCACAACTTTTCTCTTTTCTTTGTTAAGTTCTTTGGCCTTGCAAGCTCGATCAACCAGTACCACAAATTCTTTCAAATCTAAAATCCTGACTAAAAGTCTGATGTCTTCATTTAACCCATCCTCAAATCTCTTACACATGATAGCCTCTGTCGACACACACTCCTGAACATATTTGCTGAGTCTAACAAACTCTCTTTCGTATTCTGCCACAGACATTCAACCCTGCTTTAATTCAAGAAACTCTTTGCGTTTCTGATCAATGAACCGTTGGCTTATGTACTTGTTTCTGAATTCTTTTTGGAAGAAATCCCATGTAACCCTTTCTTTCGGAACAATGGATACCAGTGCCTTCCACCAATGATATGCTGAATCCCTCAGTAAAGATATAGCTCATTTCAAGCATTCTTCGGGAGTACAAGATAGGTTATCAAATACTCGAATAGAATTCTCAAGCCAAAACTCTGCTTTCTCTGGATCATCATCTATATTAGCCCTGAATTCTTCAACCCCTTGCTTTCGGATTTTTTCAACTGGAGGCTTATTCAATCTTACCAAATCAACACCTTGGGGAGCTATAGGGATCGGTTGGGGAATAGGAGGGGGTGGAGGAGGTTGAGCATTTGGATTTGCTCGAACAAATTCTGTATACCAATTATTCATCATATAGAGGAAGGCTTCCCGAGCCCCATCTCCCTGGCTATGTGTTCTAGGTCTACTATCCACTGGTGTGGTCCCTTGCGTGGGATCTGGCGCATTACTCTCTACGTCATTAGCTACAGCTCAATCGGGATCCATTTATTATATAAAAACACAATTTAAATTGTCAAGAGTCATCACATTATCACAGTATATTTATGGCATGTATAGATAGACTTTCACATCCATTATGTTAGTCCGAGAACCAACTAAACCATAGGTCTGATACCACTAAAATGTAACACCCCTTACCTGTGTTCGACTCCGGAACAGGGTACGAGGCATTATCAGAACATAAACACATACAATCGTACAAAACCAAGACTTATATTTTTTGTAAAATTAAAACTTTTCGATCAAGTCATGCAAGCCTGCGCATCCATGAAATGCATCATCATGAACATAAAACTTGATCAATATTAGCCAACATCAATGGTTTTATACAAAATAAATTATCAAATAGCATAGACCAACATTTTAGGCCAAATCATTTATGACACATAAAAAAATAACCAAGCCTTCTATACATTCCATAATTCAAAATATTGATTTCAAAATACCAAAAGAGTGCTGATAGTGTGGGTGGATCTCGAACGATCTCTGTACCCGAGCTAGCTTAGTGACACTATAAGACAAGGGGAAAGAAAGGGGGTAAGCATATAGCTTAGTAAGTGAATATGTAAATAATAAAAAAATTATTAATATGCTTTTATCAATCTTCACAATATGTTCTCAAAATAATACAATCATAATTACACATAGTTCCAGTATTTATCCAAGTTCAAATCTAGCTGTCTACTCGAGTCATGGTCACTAAATTATTTATATCTTGAGTTATAGAACTCCAAATTAAGTTCCGTAAATTTTATTTGAAACTAGACTCAAATATATTCTCTTCATAAAAGTTTCAGAATTTTTTGTTTAGCCAATAAGTAGAGTTTATTCTTTAAAGTTTCCCTTGTTCTGGTATCTGACAGTTTTGACCTTTCTATACTAAAAATTAATTTTCTTCTCGTACAAAATTCAGATGATGTTCTTGCTTGTTTCTCTTGAAAATAGACTCATTCAGGATTTTAGACATGTAAATTCTAACCTATAAATATTTTTGTATAATTTTAAATAATTTTCCAAATTCAAAATATTGGATTCCGAATCATTCTGACCCTATCTCACAAAATTCAAATATCTCATAATATGAAATTCTTTTATTGACACCGTTTCTTTTATGTGAAATTGGACTCAATAATATTTAATTTCATATCTTATTCAACTTCTAATTCAGTTTCTACCATTTTGGTGATTTTTCAAATTCACACAACTGCTGCTGTCCAAAATTGTTTTATTTCTATATTTCACTCTTTCATGTTTTCTTTATAGTAACTTTCATTGTAACACTTACTCCGTATCAATCTTACCAAAGTTCGATCATATATCGAGTACATTGCTCATAAGTTTACACACACATACCTACACTTATTCATCACATAGTCATATTCATTTACACTTAGTTATTTCCCGTTGAACACATCAGAATAATAACGGATACCCGGTGGCCTGCACATAGTACCACCCTTGTAGCCAAAAATACCTTCTTCACAAAGTGGCCTTCACATAGTACCACACTTGTGACCAAAACTATCTTTCTTCACAAAGTGGCCTTCACATGGTACCACACTTGAGTCACTAGTGGCATGTTACTTGTATCTTATTCATTTCCTAATGTTCAACCGGGAAATTTCTCACTTTTCGATACTTGTCAATTTTGTTCAATATTCAGCCACATTTCATAAAACATAATAAAATATGATAATGTAAGTAAAAACGATGCATTATTTACATACAAACTTACCTCGGTGCAAGATATAATGAGTTTGCAATTTAGTCCACAACCTTTTCCTTTCCCCGATCAAGGTCAATTCCTTGTCTTTCTTGATCTATAATAACACATTTAACTCATTTAATACTCATATTATTCAATCTAGTCCAAAAATCACACTATGGAAAAATTACATTTTTCCTGTAAAGTTTCACATATTTACAATTTTAACCCTAGGCTCGTAAAATGAAAAGCACTTATTTTTCTCAAATCCTAAGCCTAGCTGATTCATATTCCCTCTTATAGTGGCCCACATTTTGCACTAAATCACATTTTCCTATACATAATTTTACAAATTTTACAAATAGGCTCTTTTATGCAATTTCATCAAAAATCACTTAGTAAAAGTTGTTTATCACACCTCAAACTTTCCTATTCTTCCATAAGACATCAAAAAACGTGCATGTCATCCATGGGTAAATTTTTAAACACAAACCCTAGTTCAAAATAATGGTAGAAATAGCTAAATCGAGTTATGAGGATCTAAAAAATGTAAAGAACATTAAAAACGGGGTTATGATGCACTTACTATTGAGCTTGGAGCTTGAAAACAACCCTAGCTATGGAGACTTAGAGAAATTCGGCCAAGCATGGAGAAGATGGACACAAATTTGACCTTATTTTCCCTTTTTTTTATTACTTTTATTAACTAAATGACCAAAATGCCCCTCATTAAAAACTATGGTGTTTTATCCTTCCTTGGGTATTATGTCCAAACTAAAGTACAATGGTCTAATTACTATCTGAGGACCTCCACTTTAAAAACCCATTACAAACAAGTACCTTTATGAACTAGAACACACATTTTTCACCTATTGTAATTTAGTCCTAGTCATCAAATTGGACACCCAATCGATAGAATTTCAGAGCGAAAATTTCACACAGTCATTCAATCAGACAGTAAATATTAAAAATTAATCGCAATAAAATTTTATACTTTGGATTTGTGGATTCAAAATCACTATTCTGTTTAGGCCCTAAATCGGGCTGTTACATGTACTTACCTATGTAACTCTCTGAGTAGGGTCACACGGCTGTGTCACATGCTCGTTTGCCAGGCCATGTGTTAGTCCATATGACTCACTGACTTGCAACCTAAGGACATCATCAGATGGCACACGACCATGTCGCTAGGCCACCTGTCTCACACGACTGAGTTACATGCGCGTGTCTCAGATCGTGTGGACCCAAAATTACCTAAAATAAAGCCATTTCCAAGACTAATGCATACATAAACTTTAAACACGTTTAAGCACACTTTAATGGGACCTAACATCACTCAAACATACATCAAAATACCATTTCAAGAATCCTAATTCAACTAACCAATTAAAGTCCAAACATAACATATCAAGACAAGCCAAAAACACTTTAGTTCATGTATATAATCCAATACAGAACTCTTACCATGTATATAATCCAATACAGAACTCTTACCAAAACCTATCTCAAATAACCATTTTCACAAAATCATAAAATACCAACATGGAACCTTATATACAAGCATTTGGAAGTGCCCAAAATGATAATACTTGGTGAAACATTAAAGTACACCAACCCAACCATAAATTTGAGAGCATAAACATACCTAAACTAATAAAAAACATCCAATGCCCTTCAACCCCGTATTCATCTATATATATACATGCCACTACCCTAAGAGCCTCAAAAACTAACAACTTGAATGGATAGTGTGAGCTAGTTGAATGATCCATCCAAAGTGTCAGCAACGATAATTTACAAAACAATCCACAAAAATCGATAAGCTTACAAATCTTAGTAAGGACATAGTATAACACTTAATCTAAATACCATTAAGTACAATTCATATAATACTTGATTTAGGTGTCCCAAAGTATAACCAGAGGCACGAGAGTGCAATCAGGGGTACTGAAGTACAAATAGGGGCACGAGAGTGTAATCATTCAATAATCAACTATGAACATTTTTAAAGAACTATATTATAAGAATGCAAGTAGAAATTTATTCGCGTATTGAAACACTATGAACTTACCTATTATTCAATTCCGATCAACACGCAATGACTAATTCGCTATTTTCCATTTTCCTCAGTTACTGTCTTTTTTATCCAAGTTTTGATCTATATAATAATTAAACATAATATATTAACCTCACACATATTTCATATTCAATTCAATGTACATAACCCTTAAATTCTTATTAATTATACATTTTCCCCAAACTTTTATAATTTTTGCAATTTAGTCCTCTAACCCGAAAATCATCAAATTGACTTTTTTTTAGAATCCAATTATATTTGAATATTATAGGCCCTGTAACAGTCCTATTGTACATCAAATTAACTATTAAACCTTGAGATTTTGACATTTTAACAATTTAATCCTTAAATCAAAATCTAACAAAAATCACTTCACAATTCAACCAAATACCACAATCAAAGATTCAAACACATGTTTATCATCAAAAACATTCAAGATCCATTAATGGTAACTTCTAAAAATTTTAACAGATTCAAAAATGAAGGTACGGGTTAGCTGGACCTAATTACAACAATCTCAAAAACATAAAAATCATTAAAAATAGGGCTTGAATACACTTACATGCAATGAAATAAGCTTGAACAAATAGCCTAGCTTGTATTAATGGTGATTTTCGATGGAGATAGGATGAAATAAAGAAGATGAACATGATTTCTTAGGTTATTTCAATTTTATTTACTAATTTACCTTTTTACCCTTTAAAAATTATCAAAATTTCAATAATACCTAATCCATGTACATCCACTATCAACATATATGGTATAACTACTATTCAAGTCCATTACATCATTTATAAAGCCATTTGACTCTCTTAACTATTAGAAATTAACTTTTCACCTTTTACGATTTAGTCTTTTCACTTAGTTAAGCATTTAAACATTAAAATATCTTAATGAAATTTTAATACGACCTTAATAAAATCCGTAGATACTAAATAAATAATAAAATAATAATTTACTCATCAAAATTGTGGTCCCAAAACCACTGTTCTAATATTACTAAAAATAGGCTGTTACATTAACAGATTGTTTATAATATTGGTATCCCTCCATTCAACCCGATAAACCAGATTCGAGTATTGGGTGTTATGTCCTATAACATATGTAACTTAAACTTTTTCCAATGTAAAATTTTATCTATGAATGCGACGAGTCTCTTATGGACGTACATTGTATGGTTACATTTACAATTCATAATGATAAAATTTCAATATTCTCTATTGTATCTCTCAGTCTACTGTAAACAAATTGGAACATTACTTAAACAACTTATGCTCTAAGTTGAACTCGCCACTTAACTTCCTCTATATGCATAACAAATCATCGCCCCACTTTTGTTTGGCATAGCCCTAGCATCGTCCCTCCTAGCGCATACTTCTTGCAAACTAAAACATGAAATAACCTTTGTGAGTTCATAAGAACTTGGTGAGTTAAACCTTAAATACCTAATTCTTCACATCTAATTATAATAGATGCTTTGCATGTCCTACATTTGTCCCTAGACTTCGCCTTTTTCCTTCTGTTGGATACTTCACTAAATATTTCGTTTAACATACTGTAATTACTCCTTTTTGTTTTAGACCTTCGTCTTCTGCATAGAGTATTTAAGGACTTATCTTCCTTTCATATTCATTAAGTCTTCACTCTTCTAGGTTCTAGATTCGGGGCCAAACTCAAATGACAGTTTTTTTCCTCTGAACATACTATACTTAAAATCTCTTTACCTTCTATATCCCTTCTTAAATCTTATCTTTACATAGTCCTTAACCATTTCGTTAACCTTATTCACAAACTTAAAATCTTATTCATACTTACTGACTTTTCCACTACCTTTAGGCGAGAGAGATTACGCTCATTACTGAAGATAGAGTTCACCCAGATCTTCCTTGCTACAAGGTTCTATCTATACATGCCTATAATACATATCTCGGATTCGGCACCTATTCTAGCGTGCTCTAGTTTCATTGTTCTTTTATTGTTATTTTGCGTGGTTCTCCATATCATTTACATACGGTGTCTTTTTTTAGAGTTCGCTGGATACTTAGTTTCTTCTACTTGTCCATACTTTATCTTTTACACTTACCTTACCTTTAGAGTCCTATCTTTACTTTTCTTTCAGAGAATCGTTCATGTCATTCTTTCCTAATTTCTTACATGCTATTCATTCAGAATTTTTGGTAAAGGCATTCCTTTATTTAAATAGCCATAATAGCTTCCTTTGCATTTTCCATAAGAGCTTTCCTTTACAGAATTGCCAGCAAGGCTTCTTGTCCTTAGGTTGCGCAACAAAGGTGTTTCTTTTCAGATATAGCCAAAAAGGCTTCCTTTACGGAGATTGCCACAAAAGCTTTCCTCTGATAGAGATCGCCACCAAGGCATACCTTTCTAGAGTTTTGCCATAAAGGCTGCCTTTTACATGTAGTACTCACCACAAAAGCTTTTATGTCTAGATTTTTGCCACAAATGTTGTCCTTTACATCTAGTTTCGTAAAAAAAGGCTTTCTTATCTAGAGTTTTGCCATAAAGGTTACCCTTTTTTACTAGTGTTTTAAATGATAGGGATTTACCTAAACTCACACTTTGTAAGGATTGCCCATCATCATTCTGGGACACAGAGAGAGCCACATTATGTAATAACCTTCCTTAAATTTCCTATATGATTCCAGAATACACTAGTTACAGTCTTACATGATATGGTCTTCTTTTCACATGATGACATAAACCACTAGTTGCGATATACATAATATGGTCTTCAATGCCATGGCCATGGACTTGTCCTTTCAGAGATTCATGCTTTTAGTCCCGACGGACCCCTTTGATGACTCTAGAGACATAAATAAACTATTTATTCTTAGACCCATCTTTCATGAACTTATCATATCTTGACTTACTCGTAACAGACACATTCAAACCTTTTTAACACATTAACACATTTCCATTATCTAGACACAAGCATCCTTTAACCTCAAGATTCATGTTTCATACTTTGACCACAAAACTTCATGTTATCCATACATGCAAGTTCATAAATCTTATGTTCCTTATCAGAGTCATCATATAGTTTCTATTTCACGATTTGATTACTTAGCATAGAAGTTCCTAGAACATACATATTACATGCAAGAGTTACCATAAAGACTTACCTGATAACCTCAAAGAGCAGCTTAGCCTTTAGATCTATCATTCAACAAGATGCTACTACCTCCTCTAACTTGTAGAATAGAAACACTTTGTTAAAACCCAACTGGGTAACCGTTATCTATCATCCAAGGGCTCAAACGAATCCATTCATGATCCAATCAAGCTACCAACTGGTCCAGTTACTCGAGCTCCTTCCATGAAGTTCAAAGAAATAATTTCAGCCTTAGTTGAAAAACTTTGGGAAGAAGCTTCAATCAGATTCATTGATCGAGCTTGAGAGTGTCGTCAAGTGCCCCATGCATTCTACTTCAAACCGAATTCAAACTTAACTAGCTAATTTAGTTGCTAAATAAGACTTAAACATTCTTAGTTATTTTAGTCATATTAATTATGTTTTAATCCCATATAACATTATTACATGTTCGATTATTTTTTGTTGTTTTGAGTCTATTAATTGTGTCCTAGTTTGTACAACATTAATACATGTCTAAGTCAGACTTTTTAATTGTGTCTTAGCTTATTACACAATAAATTTGTGTTTTAGTTCGTCTTGTTGTTGCATTTAATCGAGTCTTTATTTTGTTATAGGCTAATAAATTGGACGGCTGGACATTCATGCACCATTGTCAGATTCATTGGATCCATTTAAGAAGAAACATTGCACCCGATTGTTCATGCATTTTGAAGCTGTTGAATACACTCTCCTAAGTGTCCATTCGTGAAAGGATGAACAATCATTGAACTTTATTTTGAGCTGATCAGCCAACCATTCAATACTTGGTGTTCACACCCAATGAACCATTCAAATCCGAGTGTTCACACCAATGATTGTTCGGGCACCACAATTTGCATTCATTAGCTGCTCATACATTCGGTGCACCAAGAAATCATTAACTTAGGATTATTAACACCATTGAACGATCCATTAATTTGATTCATTCAGCTCTACTCCTTAAGTCCGCTCTAATGGCTGTTCGGGAACTCCAAATGTCCAAGCTAATCAATTAATTTGATTTATTCAGCTCAACTCTTTAAGTCCACTCTAATGGCTATTCGGGAACTTCAAGTGTCAAAGACTGTTTGGGAACTCAAATTTTCAAGCTGATCATTTAAGCCATTCAAAGAATTATTAAGCTGAATTAAGTCAACTCCAGCTTCATTTAAGTTGTAATTATTTTGTGTCTATTTGGCTGGTATTTAGCAACCTATAAATAGCTTGCTTGTAACCTGTAGCAAGAACTTTTGATCTTTGAATGAATTTTAACATCTTTGTGAGTTGTTCAACTCTCGTTGTTCTTAGTGATTCAAATTGACTTATCTAGCTTGCTAGTAGCGTTAATTTGTTTCTTTTCAAACTTATCACTCTTAGAGTGTGGCGTTCAACCCCCTTATACCGGTTGGTTCTTATCTTCTTAGAGAGACGGTCACGGTCCTATCATTCTATCCATCTTTTCCCTTGATAGCCTTATCAGAATTGGGTCTCTATTATTTAATAGAGGTTCATTATTTCGCTGTTAAGATGAAATTCCATCTTTCCATTAATTTATTTTTCATTTACTATCTTTTTTCTAAACTATCATCCTTTGAAAATGACCTTTTTGATAAACAAAAACTATGTTACCTAATTTTACGATTGGGCAATAAACGACTCGATTTCGTCAATAAATACGAGTTCGTATCATTTAGTACTAGAACTAGTTAAATTTATGTACGTATCGTCAGTTTTCATACTCCCAGATTGAAGAAAATATAAATATAAAAAGGATTTGAATATAAAAAAATCTGTTGCAAAAATACAAAAGTGAACAATACAAAAAAAAGAGTATTCAGGTTTGTGCAAGTTAAAGCAGAAAGTAAAGCTAGCTTGTAAAAGTGTTAATTTTCTCGATTGTGAATTCATCTTTTCTTAAAAACGTTTTCTAGCCACACTCATTGATTTTGTTTTTCTTTCAAGCCTACCCTGTACCTAACATCATTCCTTTTCTTATTAACCCCTTTGAAGTCGACCTACAAGGCTTGCTAATAAGTCTAAGGCAGTCAAAGAGGTAAAAGGTAAGAGAGGAGAGTCCATCAAAGAGGTAAAAGCCAATCCCGAGAGAAAACACAAGTGGAGTGCATAGCTTTGTTTCTTTTGAGCGAATTGGTGAGGTTTTGAAGTGAGGTTTTTGACCAAGATGTCGCGTAGCCCTAAACAGAATATCGTTGGTAGAGGTACATCAAACGCTACCGAAGGTGGTGGCATGCGTCCTGTGAGGAGTGTAGTCGGTGGAGGTGTACCCGACTTGGCCTACCAAGCCCTTCTTTGAGAAATGACCCGATTGCTACAACAACAATTAGAACCAATACAAGAACATTTGGATCAACTCAAAGAAAGATCTAACCGAGAACGTACTCCTCCAAATCCAATGAGAGAGTGAGGCTGACCTTGCTTCCAACCAAAGTGAAAGGGGTCGAGGCCAAAGAAATCGAGGGCCGAAGGAGCAAGAACGTGTAGATGATGATCTAAAGAACATTAAGATGGCCATTCCACCTTTTTAAGGTAGAACCGATCTTGAGGCTTACCTAGAATGGGAGAAGAAGGTTGAACTTATGTTTGAGTGTCACAATTATTCTGAAAGTAAGAAAGTCAAGCTTATAGCAATAGAGTTCTTTGATTACGCCATTATTTGGTGGGATCAACTCACCATGAGTCGACGGAGGAACGAAGAATGTCCGGTGTTAACATGGGCTGAAATGAAGTCAATTATGGGAAAGTGATTCATCCTAGCTTATTATCACCGAGAGCTGTACTAAAAATTGCAAAACCTTACCCAAGGTAACTGAAGTGTAGAAGATTACTACAAGAAGATGGAGCTAGCAATGATCTGAGCTGATGTCGAGGAGGATCGAGAGGCTACCATGGCAAGGTTTCTTGCTGGTCTCAACCGAGATATTGCCAACATCGTAGAGTTGTAACACTATGTCAAATTCATCGACATGGTCCATATGGTAATCAAGGAGGAGAAGAATTGAAGCAAAAGGGCGTCACCTGAGCCTTTTCCAGTGCCACTCCTACAAAAAGGTGGGGACAAAGAGTTAGCAAAAAGAAAGCCCCAAACCAAACTAAGGAGCCTAGTGGAGCCACGAAGCTTAATAAGCCAAGTGGTGAAATGAGCAAAGGAAAAGTAGAGGTAGCACCAAATCAGACCTGAGACATCAAGTGTTTTAGATGTCTTGGAAGAGGACACATAGCCAGCCATTGTCCCAATCGAAGTACCATGTTCATAAGGGATGACGGAGAGATCGAGTCCGAGGGTGAACAAGAAGAACTCCATGAACCATCTGATGAAGAAGAAGGATTAAAATATACTGTTGATCGCAAAATCCTAGTCATCAAACGAAGTCTTAACCTCCAAAGCATGGAGAATGAGCAGCAACGAGAGAATATATTTCTCACTTGCTGCCATGTGCAAGGTAAAGTTTGTAGTGTTATAATTTATGGAGGAAGTTGCACTAACGTGGCTAGCACTACGTGGTGGAAAAGCTTGGTTTAACCACTACCAAGCATCCACACCCTTACAAGTTGCAATGGCTCAATGACGGAGGTGAACTCAAGGTTACTAAACAAGTGATCTTTGTCTTTTCTATTGGCAAGTACCAAGACGAGGTGGTGTGTAACGTGGTGCCAATGCATACCGGCCATTGCTACTAGGAAGGCCATGGCAATTCGACTGGAGGGTTATTCAATAAGAATATACCAACAGATGCACCTTTAAACACTTAGGAAAAACTATAACCTTAGCCCCTCTTACTCCAAAACAAGTGTATGAGGATCAGCTTAGGCTGAAAAGTTCTGTTGAAAATTCGAGAGTGAGTGATCAAGAAAGAAAAAATGAAAAAGAAAAAGAAAAGAAATCAAAAAACAAAATAAAGGAAAAAAAGAATTGAAAATGAGTGAGAAAAAAGAAAGAAAATTGCAAAAGCAAGAGGATAAATAAAGAAAAAGAGAGATTGAATCAGACAAATGTAATTTTTATGCGAGACAAAAAGAGGTTCAAAAGTCTTTCTTGTTGAAATAGCCTTTGTTTGTACTTATGTACAAAGAAAGCCTGATGGGAACTAACGAGCGAAATATACCCTACCTTCTTCTATTAAGTCTTTGTTACAGGAATTCAATGATGTCATCCTAGAAGCGATTCCAAGTGGATTGCCACCTATACGAGGGATTGAGCATCAAATAGATTTTGTGCCCGGAGCAACCATTCCAAATAGACTTGCCTACCGAAGTAATCTCGAGGAGACTAAGGAGCTTCAAAGGTAAGTGTCTGAGTTACTGGAAAAGGGCTATGTACGAGAGAGCCTTAGTCCTTGTGCTATTCTCATGCTTTTGGTGCCTAAGAAAGATGGATCGTGGTGTATGTGTGTAGACTGTCGAGCCATCAACAAGATTACCATTAAATATTGGCATCCTATACCACGATTGGATGACATGTTGGACGAGTTAAATGGAGCTTAGTTGTTCTCCAAGATAGACCTCAAAAGTGGCTATCATCAGATTCGGATGAGAGAGGAAGACGAATGGAAGACAACGTTCAAAACTAAACATGGATTGTATGAATGGTTGGTTATGCCTTTCGGTCTAACTAACGCCCCTAGTATTTTCATGCGACTTATGATCCGTATCCTTTGATCTTTTATTGGTAAATTTTGTGTAGTTTACTTTGATGATATATTGGTCTATAGCAAATCATTGGAAGAACATGTGAGACACTTGAAATCTGTTTTGGAAGTTTTACGTAAGGAAACTTTGTTTGCAAATTTTAAAAAGTGTTCGTTCTGTACTAACAAAGTTGTTTTCTTAGGTTTTGTTGTTAGTTCTGAAGGTCTTGAAGTTGATTAAGACAAGGTGAAGGCAATATGCAAGTGGCCACGACCGATAAGCATTACTCAAGTAAGGAGTTTCCATGGCTTAGCTAGTTTTTTTAGGAGGTTCGTACCTAACTTCAGCACCTTGGCTGCTCCTTTGACTGGGGTAATTAAGAAAAACTCCAATTTTCATTGGGGTGATGAACAAGAAAAAGCTTTCATATTTATTAAATATTATCTAACTAATGCTCCTTTGTTATCTTTACCTGACTTTAACAAGATTTTCGAGATAGAGTGTGATGCTTCAGGGATAGGAATCAGAATGGTGTTAACACAAAATGGGCATCCTATTGCATACTTTAGTGAGAAACTCAACGGAGCTGCCCTTAATTATCCGACATACAACAAGGAGATGTATGCTCTGATTCGAGCATTAGAAACTTGCAGCATTATTTATGGCCCAAGGAGTTCGTTATGCACACCGACCACGAAGCATTAAAGCATCTTAAGGGAAAACATAAGCTGAATAAAAGGCATGCTAAGTGGGATGAGTACCTTAAATCCTTTTCCTATGTGATCAAATACAAGAAAGGTAAGGAGAACATAGTTGTCGATGTAGTGTCAAGAAGGTATGCTTTACTTAATAGTTTAGATTCTAAACTATTTGGGTTTGCGTATCTTAAAGAATTATATGAAAATGATGCTGATTTTGGTGAAGTGTTCAGAGCTTGCGAAAAGGGAGCCTTTGAAAAATTTTATAGATATGAAGGATATCTATTTCATGAAGACAAACTATGCATTCCTCAAGGATCCGTTCGAGACATCCTAGTAAACGAGGCACATAGTGGAGGTCTTATGGGTCGTTTTGGAGTGACCAAAACCATGGCCATGCTTCTTCTGGAAAAAAATGAAGCGTGATGTGGAAAGGCTTTGTGATCGTTGCATCGCTAGTAGGAAAGCAAAGTCCCGCATCAAGCCACATGGTTTGTATAAACCCCTACCCATTCATGAGAACCCTTGGACTGATATCTCTATGGATTTTGTGTTAGGACTCCCTAAGACTAGGAATGGAAAAGATTCCATCTTTGTTTTTGTTGAACGGTTCTAAAAAATGACTCATTTTATTGCTTGCCATAAGGCTGACGATGCTATGAATATAGCCAATCTATTTTTCAGGGAATCAGTTCGGTTGCATGGTGTGCCAAGAACAATTGCGTCTGATTGAGATGCCAAATTTCTTAGTCATTTTTAGAGGACCTTGTGGGAAAGACTTGGCACCAAGTTGTTGTTTTCCACAATATGCCACCCCCAAACAGAATGCCAAACTGAAGTGGTGAACTGAGTATTGCCAACGTTGTTAAGAGCCATCATTCGACATGGGAGGAATGTTTACCCCACATCGAGTTCGCTTATAACTGCTCAGTTCATTCAGCCACAAAACATTCTCCATTTCAAGTTGTATACGGTTTTAACCCATTGACTCCTTTTGACTTAATACATTTGTCTTCTAACGAGCTTGTCCATGTAGATGGAAAATGAAACGCTAAATATGTAAAGCAATTGCATCGGAAGCTGAAGGAAAATATAGAAATGAAAACTGATGAGTATGCTCATAGAGCAAACAAGGGGAAAAAATGAGTGGTTTTTAAACCTGAAGATTAAACGAAAGGAAAGATTTCAAGCACAAAGAAGATCCAAGCTACTACTTAGAGGAGATGGTCCGTTCCAAGTGTTGGAACGAATCAATGATAACTCATATAAATTGGACCTACCAGTTGAGTATAATGTAAGTGCGAGTTTTAATGTGTTTGACCTGTCTCCTTTTGATGTAGGTGACGATTTGGGGACAAATCACCTTGAAGAGGGGGGATTATACGAACTCGTCCAAGGGCTTAAATGAATCCATTCATGATCCAATTGAGCTACCAACTGGTTCAATTACTCGAACTCGTGCCATGAAGTTCAAAGAAGCAATTTTAGCCTTAGTTGAACAAGTTTGGGAAAAAGCTTCAATCGGACTCATTGATCGAGCTTGGGAGTGCTTGTCCAGTACCCTATGCATTCTACTTCAAACTGAATTCAAACTTAGCTAGCTAATTTAGCTATTGAATAAGACTTAAAAATTCTTAGTTATTTCAGTCATATTAATTATGTTTTAATTCCATACAACATTATTACATGTCCAATTGTTTTTTTGTTGTTTTAAGTCTATTAATTGTGTCCTAGTTTGTACAACATTAATACATGTCTAAGTCAGACTTTTTAATTGTGTTTTAGCTTATTACACATTAAATTTGTGTTTTAGTTTGTCTTGTTGTTGCATTTAATCGAGTCTTTATTTTGTTACAGGTTAATCAATTGGGCAGCTGAACATTCATGCACCATTTCCAAATTCATTGGATTCATTTAAGAAGAAACATTTCATCCGATTGTTCATGCAATTTGAAGCTATTGAATCACTCTCCCAAGTGTCCATTCATGAAAGGATGAACAATCATTGAACTTTATTTTGAGCTGATCAGCCAACCGTTCAATACTTGGTGTTCACACCCAAGGAATCATTCAAATCTGAGCGTTCACACCAGTGACTGTTCAGGCACCACAATTTGCATTCATTAGCTACTCATACATTTAATACACCAAGAAATTAGTAACTTAGGATCATTAATACCATTGACCAATCAATTAATTTGATTCATTCAGCTCAACTCCTTAAGTCCACTCCAATGGCTGTTCGGGAACTCCAAATGTCAAAGTTGATTAATTAATTTGCTTTATTTAGCTCGACTCTTTAAGTCCACTCCAATGGCTGTTTGGGAACCTCAAGTGTCAAGCTTTCAAGACTGTTCGAGAACTCCAATTGTCAAGCTGATCATTTAAGCCATTCAAAGAATTATTCAGCTGAATTAAGTCAACTCTAGATTCATTTAAGTTGTAGTTATTTTGTGTCTATTTGGATGGTACTTAGTAGCCTATAAATAGCTTGCTTGTAACCTATAGCAAGAACTTTTGATCTTTGAATGAATTTTAAAATTTTGTGAGTTGTTCAACTCTCGTTATTCTTAGTGATTCAAATTGACTTATCCAGCTTGCTAGTTGCGACAATGTATTTATTTTCGAACTTATCACTCTTAGAGTGTGGCATTTAAACCCCTTATACTGATTGGTTCTAATCCTCTTAGATAGAGGGTCACGATCCTATCATTCTATCCATCTTTCCCCTTGATAGCCTTATAAGAATTGGGTCTCTATTCTTTAATAGAGGTTCGTTCTCCCGCTGTTAAGATCAAATTCCATCTTTCCATTAATTTATTTTTCATTCACTATCTTTGTTTAAAACTATCATCATTTGAAAATTACCTTTTTGATAAACAAAAACTAAGTTACTTAATTTTACGATCAAGCAACAAACGACTCGATTTCATCAACGAATACGAGTTCGTATCAACATCTTTCAAAGCCATGTTTCTTCAATCATACTTACCAATCATTGTGTCCTTGACAGAAAGAGCCATGAAACGTACCTTGTAGGGAAGAAAAGCACTAGAAATATCTAGGATTCCTAACTTAGCTCATAGCAATGTTTTTATCTCTCTTTAGCCCTAAATACTTTTTTTAGAGGAAAAAGGGAAAGAAAACCTTTCTCTTAACCCAATCGGAGTGTCCTTTTAACTTAACCCAAGTGTCTACGGGAACTTGGTAAACATCACATCAAGGTTGAGTGACCTTATCATAATTTGCCACCTCTATGAACTTACTCGATTACTCTTTTAGCCTTTACCCTTTGTAGTTAAAGTTTAGTTAATTCCTAACCAACTTACCTCACAATTTAGCTGTCATGGGACCACATTGGTCACTGGATGTACTATATCACTGGTGTTGACTCATACCTTATAACCATTCTTTTCTTAATTACCACTTCTAGTTCACATATCATCGTAATCTGATGGGGAGTCCTTGTTTGCTTATTTTCATGTCGAAGTCTGCCCGTTCTATACATTAAAAAGGGCTTTTGAGCGAACATTACGTTGTCAATAGTACTTCTTTATACTATGCACCATATTCATATATACGTATTCTTCCTAGCACTACTTGATTCGTCATTCTTAGCTTTCTTCAAAGTTAGTCAGAAGCTTTGTTATTTCAAAATATCCTATATGACGTATATACTAGAGTTCGCCATGGGTTTCTTACTTTACGTTTAGAGTCTGCTAGAGTAGGGCATCACTTGTGTATTTAGAAAATCCTTACACTTAATCGAGTTCTAATGTTGAGCACTTGAAACTTACCTTTAAGCCTTAATTTTATAAACATCACTTAAATAGTCAAGACTTCGCCAGATGGAATGTTACATTATCTACATTACTGGTGGCTTGTCCACATTACTGTCAGCTTGTCTACAATGCTGGTAGCTAGTTCACATTTCCTGCAATTTATCTGCATTACTGGTGGCTTTTCCACAAGTTGGTGTGTTATTGGTAGGATGAGTTCTAGAAACTTTTATTATGGTGTGCAACAAAGTTAGGTAGGACCTTTTTCTGAAAGCACTGCATTAACATTTTTATGCACTACATAAATTGTGAATTATGTATTATTTATGATATTTTGTATATTTATTACCTTGAATTTTATAATTACTGTTTATTACTGTTTGCTGGAGTTAAGACTCACACTAAGCTTATTAGCTCACTACTTAGTTTACTGATTTTACAAATAACCCCCCAAGTCAGGACTTGGACACGACTATTGGAGGAGCTTATCGTATGTTTTCATTTTAAAGTACTTTAAACTTTATTTTAATAAATGTTTTGGGACTGTAATATTTTTATATGGGCTATGGAATGGAACTTTATTTTGGGAATTTTTCTTACTTTGATTTGCATGACTTAAAATTTTAAACTGCTAATTTAATATTTAAATGATTATGCATGAAAATTAGTTTTTAACGAAAAATATGATGTTATCACAAATTTCCACTACAATAATGAAAATAATTTTTAATAAAATACAAGTTGGTTTTTGATATGAATAGTCTTTATAAACAAAATTCTAAAGACATTTGATTTTTGGAAATTAACATGTTTTCTCAAAACTAGGATAAATAATCTAGTTCACTAGTTTTGAATAAAAGGCAAATGATTTTAAAATATGTTTCATTAAGAAATTTGTTGTCATTCCGGTGGCCAATGTAGCCTTCAAAATTTGGCCATAATATATAGGCCAGGTTTGGGAGGTTACATTTATTGGTATCAGAGCTGAGTTCAAAACTCGATGGTTTTTACTTAAAATTTGCATGCATTCTTTAAAGCGGTATTTTGATAACCATTGTCACATCCCATATTTTGATTTTTAGTGCAAAAATAAATATAAGAAATTGTGTAGCCTAGTGGTAGGAAGCTCCTAAGTTTTTAAAGAGGTATTTAGATCGAATCCCTTTACTCCCTTAATTTTATTACAATTTTTGCACAGTTTTTCCATGTTCACTTAAAGCTTTCTGTCCACCCCCTTAGTTGCCTCAAATAGGTTGATTCCATTCCAATTTTATGAGCCAAACTTACCTTAAGTTGGAGAACATGATTCCCTTTTTACTCCATGCTCCCTCCCTTGTCAAAACCTCTCTTCTTGCCTATTTGTTGTGATTCAGTGAACCTATTCATAGTTTACCAACCTTACCACTTGATAACTCTTGAAAGGAGTTATATTTCGAACCTCTAAGCTTAATTAAATGACTGTACTTTAGTAGATATATTTGCATTTTTAGGTTATTTTTATAACATTGCATAATAACACTTAGATTGTGCCTTACATGTCATTTCATGTTACTTTTATTATTGGGAAGAAGGGAATTGGTTGTTGTATGCAGCAGGTGCAGGAAGGATGAAGAAAAAGAGAAAAATGAGGAAAATAATGAATGAGGTGAAATATTACCATGACAAAAGGTTGGATGTATTGCCAACACAAATGCCATGGCAATTCCAGGCAAATGTTGACACAGCACTCAGTCCTCGTCACTCTCAGCCAGTTAGATGTGTACAAGATAAATCTAGCTGAAAAAGAGGGAGAAAAGTGGGTGCTAAGATAGGGGCCCACCCTATAAAAGAGGAAAGAGAAAAGAAAGAAAGGAGGAGTTTTTACCCGGGGATTTCGCACGAGGATTTTGGAGGGGGATTTGGGAGAATAGTTTTCTCTCTATAAAAACTTACGAGAAAAAAATTCAAACAAAGGGGAAAGGGTAGAAACTTAATAGGAGAGTAGAGACGTAAGGAAAGGGACGAGCAACTAGCCTTGGGTCTTGTACGATTCAGCAGCGTCGAAGTAAAAGCTAGAGTGACAAAAGTTTCCTGCAGTTCTACCTTTATTCTATTAATTGATTTCTGTGAAATCTAAAATATTAATGTTGATGTTGAATGTTATTTTGATTTTGGATTTTAAATCCCAACCTATGAGCTAATTTCATTTGGGTTGGAATTACTGGATCTATCTTGATACTTTTAATGATCATGGTGATATTTTGAATAGATCTATTATTTTATTCGGCTTGGATTATTTTAAATATATGCATGGAAGATCTAGAGATAGATGAATGTATGGTATATTCTTAGACTTGATTTAATTATAAAAAGGTTAAATAAGTTGGATCATAATCGAATGATATGAGCGAGTAGTCGAGTGAATACTCGTGGCACTCTAGACATAGAGTTGTGATCTGTACAGAGTAAGGAAGACTATTGTTAGGTCTTGTTCTTCAGACTTGTAGACATACACAGACTTAGAATGATAACTTTAATTCTAGCTCTCGAAAGATGCAGAATGTAGTTGTTATACTTTGAGCAGTAATTTGATCAAGGTTTTGCCATGGCATTATTATGTTTTTAAGATATAATCCAAGTAATTCCAACCTTCCCATTCAACAACATCAATCCTCTCAGCTTTGTCTTGGAGAATTGCCACAACACTTTATTCATTATTTGATTTTTATATTTCATACATTAATACTGCATTTCAAATTATTATTCTGTTTACTTTACCTTAAGCCTAATTAGTCTAATTTATAGTAATAACTCTACCATATTTTTACCTATTCTGATCCTTGAGGAGACGATATCACTTATCACTTTATTACTTTATTTGACATGTATACTTGCATATTTGTATTACATATTCATACGCGACATGTTTTTGGCATTGTTGCTAGGGATTGGCAAATTGGTGAAATTTGGTTTGTTATTATCAATTTAATTTTGTTTGTTTTAGCTTACATGGTTATTTTTTATTCTTTTTTAGGTTTGTTGTTAGTTTATGAGTAGAGGTATTCCCAAGAATGAAGAGTATTATTTTTGATCCTGAAATTGAGAGAAACTTGAAGAGAGGGAGAAAGGAATTGCGAGAGATGGAGAGGATTTGAATGATCCAGACAGAGAAGATCCATTACATCCGAATGGTAGGGATGTTGATATTCCTTGTATGATAGATGATAGAGACAAACCCATTAGAGAACATGTAGTGATGTTTTAAATGCTACAAATATTAGGCCACATATTCAAGCTCAGCATTTCGAGTTGAAACTAGTGATGTTTTAAATTCTACAAATAGTAGGACAGTTCAGTGGATTACCTACTGAAGATCCACAACTGCATTTAAGACTCTTTTTGGAGGTCTGTGATTCATTCAAGCAATAGGGTGTTCCTAAAGATTCCTTGAGACTCAAGCTATTTCCTTATTTATAATGAGATCCCGCCAGAGCATGGTTAAATGCTTTGCCATCAGGAATGGTGGCATTTGGAATGAACTTTGTCAAAATTTTTTGTTGCGATACAACCCTCTAAATATGAATACCAAATTAAGGAACGATATTACATTTGTTTGGCAATCTGAAGATGAGACATTGTATGAAGCTTGGGAGTGATTCAAGGAATTGATTAGAAAATGCCCGATGCATGGTTTCCAACATTGGACGCAAATGGAATTGTTTTATAATGGACTGAATGCACTTACATGAATGGTAGTTGGTGCATTTGCCAATGGGACTTTGCTAGATAAATCGTATAATGAGGCATATGAAATTTTGGAAAGGATAGCTAACAATGATTATCAATATCCGACTACAATAGTGGGTACTGGCAAAAGTGTTGTTGGAGATATGGTGCTTGATGTAATCACTTCATTAACTAGTCAGGTATCACCCCCAACTAATATAATTAAAATATTGAAGAGACCAGCTGTAGTGTAGGAAATTAAAGTAGCAAAATTAACATGTTTTTATTGTAGGGAAAATCATGTTTTTAATGAATGCCCATCGAACCCAGCTTCAGTTTGTTACATGGGAAATTTCAATTGAAACAATAACCCATATTCCAATACATACAATCTAGGATAGAAACAACATCCTAATATTAGTTGGAGTAATCAAGGAGTGGGAAATTCCAATAATGCTGTTGAACAGAATGTCACAAGTACACCACCTAGATACAATCAACTATGCCATGATAAAATGTTCAGCAAAGTTCATCATCATCTTCATCTATGGAAGCTCTATTGAAGGAATACATTGCCAAGAATGATGCTGTAATACAAAGTCAAGCTGTCTCAGAGCTTTAGAAAATCAAGTGAGGAAAATTACCAGTGCATTAAGTTAAAGACCACAAGGAGCATTGCTGAGTGATACTAAAAATTCAAGATCTTAAGGGAAGGAGCATTGCAAAGCCATTACACTTAGAAGTGGTACTTAGCTACCTAGAGTTGTTAATGATGCCATTGTTGAAGAAGATAGTTTAGATTTCACACATAAGGCGAATTCAGAACCAATAGTGGAGCAAGCAACAATTGAGAAGAGCAAGAAAAAAAAGTGTTGAAGCAAGATTTTTAATTCAAATAATTATTGGATTTCCTGAAGCAACTTCATAACAACATACCACTGATGGAAACATTGGAGCAAATGCTTAATTACGTAAAGTTCATGAATGACATATTTTCAAAGAAGCGCAAATAAGGGAAATTTGAAATTGTTACTCTCAGTGAAGGACCCAAGGAGTTCTACTATTCCTTTCTTAATTGGAAATCATTATATAGGCAAGGCAGTATGTGATTTAGGTGCAAGCAAAAATTTAATGCCTATGTATGTTTTTAGGAAATTGAGAATTGGGAAGGTGAGACCTACAACTGTCATGTTGCAGCTAGCAGATCATTCTTATGCACATCCGGAAGATAAAATTGAAGATGTGTTGGTAAGAGTTGACAAATTTAATTTTCCAGTAGATTTTATTATTCTAGAATGTGAAGCTTGTTAGAGTATGCCCAAAAGATCAATCATGAGATGGTTGTAATAACGTACTTGATTTATCATGTTTATTAGTATAAGGCGTTACCATTATTATTTCAGTTTCTTTTCTGTGTGTATAAATAAATTGTTTTATAATAATGTCCTGAGAATAATATGATTATTCTTAAAAGGTTCTTAGTCAAGTATTATTGTTGGCCAGGACAACAATAATGCATTAAGACTAACATGTAGTTGATTGATGATAAATAGTTGTCATTGATATGGAGTGTCAAAATCAATACATGAATATGTATGTTAGAGAACAACATATTGAACTGACACATTATGAGTATGTTTCTTGGATTATTATGTAATTGTCACAACATTACTCATACTGATTAATATGTATATGATCCTCAGACTTGAGCTCATCATTATCCCAACATCGTGAGTTGTATATTTTGATACAGTCAAACATACACCGTAACTGGTTATTCTATAAAGGCTGGTGTTGGATATACCACGATATAGGATAAGTCCCTCCTACATAATGGGAGTAATATCTTAGACGACTTGATTGAGTGAGACTAGAAATGCATGGCCATGCTCAAATAAGATGATATGAGATGTCATACTTATTTGTATATCATAGTCTACTCAAGATATCGAGGAACATGGGATGGACTATGCAAGTGTGACTATTCCATGACTTGTGTCCAACCTAGAGATAAAGGACTTAAGGATTAATGCATGAAAGGTTAATCGCAATAAGGTTATGTCGAATCATGATTTCTTGTAACTTTGGTAGCAATGATGCATTGCTAGATGCCACTCATTGTTTGTACCATTAGAATCATTCTAGTATTATTGCTAACGTTACAAGAACTTACAGGGTCACACCCTTTGGTTGAAATGAACGGAATAAAACATCACATGAATTAAATTAATTATAAAATTAATTTAATTGGGTAATCAAATATCAAACATATTATATGTACAAGTTTGTTGTACACATAATGAGAACATAGTTCTATTAATGTATGAATCTGGTTCGTATATAAATTCAAATAAATATAGTTTACCGAAATCATTATTATAATTAATGTAATTATAATTTTCAGTTTAAAACATTGTTATATTTATTTAATTTCAATTATGATTATTATGTTCGAATAAATATTTAATGAATTATGATTCATTATATATATATACCAATTATAAGAGGGAAAGGGTGTGTGTTTTTAAAAAAACCCTAAAAAATTTAAAATCCTATTTTTTCTTTGCTGAAAAAAAGGTCTAGCAGCCGTCAAGCAAAGGCTTCTCAAAAATAGTTTTGGGGATTTCTTCTGTTTATTGTCAACTGGGTGGATTACGTAAAGGTCAGAGTCATCAAAGGTTGCGGCTTGGTTCGATAGTAGATCAGAACACTCGTTACCGAAGTGTCACTGTCTACTCAGTTTAAAGATTCGATAATTTTGAAACCTGTATTTCACCACGATTCATTCCTTGCACATGGATCCATGGTTTGGATTTCCAGATGAATTAATTTTTACTGCATCGTGGGGGTGTCGGCATTCCAACAAAGCTGATCAAGAGGTACCAATTATTCTTGGTAGACCATTTCTAGCCACTGGTAGAACATTAATTGATGTACAAAAATGTGAATTAACAGTGAGAGTGAATGACCAAGAGATAACCTTTAATGTTTTAGATGCCATGGAGTGTGCAGATACAGATGAAGATTGTCACACCATTGGGAATAATGACACACCAGTGGAGGACGAATTAGCAAAATTTTGTTACAACAATTCTAATAATGAAGCAGACTCAGTTGAGTTGAATGAAGAGGAACTAATTGAAGAGCTTAATGAACTGATGGAGGCTAAGCAACTTGAAAATGGAATAAGGACGAGTTTTGAATCTTTGAATTTATTAGAGTATTCTTTTAATCTTTCTCAACCTTCTATAGAGCACCCTCCTTCTTTAGATTTAAAGCCTTTGCCATTACATTTGAAGTATGCCTACACGGGAGACAACATCACTTTGCCAGTAGTTATCTCTATAGAATTAACAATTGATCAAGAGGCTCAAATTTTAGAAGTTTTAAAGAGATCTAAGAAAGCATTAGGGTGGACAATTGCAAATATCAAGGGAATCAGTCCAGCCATCTGCATGCATAAGATTTTACCAGAGGATTGCCATGGCAATTCTATTGAGCAGCAGAGAAGACTGAAGCCCATTATGAAAGAAGTCATTAAAAATGATATTATCAAATGGCTTGATGTTGGAATAATATACCCAATTTTTGATAGTTCGTGGGTGAGCCCTATTCAATGTGTACCCAAGAAATGGGGTGTTACTGTGGTTATAATGATAACAACGAGCTCATTCCAACTCATACGATCACAAGATGGAGAGTTTGAATGGACTATCAAAAGCTCAACAAAACAACCAAGAAGAACCATTTTCTTTTGCCATTAATCGATCAAATGTTAGATAGATTAGCAGGAAAAGCCTTTTATTGCTTTGTGGATGGTTATTTAGGGTATAACCAGATTACCATAGCTCTCATTGACGAAGATAAACGTTCACATATCCTTATGGAACCTTTGCTTTCAGACGAATTTTGTTTGGATTGTGCAATGCCCCTGTAACATTTCAACGTTGTATGATGGCAATATTTTCGGACATGTTGGAGAACATTTTGGAAGTTTTTATGGTTGACTTCTTGGTGTTTGGCGATACTTTTGAAGTTTGTTTAAAAAACCTGGATTTAGTTCTTTGTCGATGTAAAGAGACTAACCTTGTTTTGAATTGGGAAAATTGCCATTTCATGGTCTATGAAGGCATTATTTTGGGACATAAAATTTCACAGCAATGGATTGCCGTATACAAAGCGAAGATTGAGATTATGGAAAAATTGCCACCTTCTCCTATAGTTAAAGGTATTCGAAGTTTCCTTGGTCATACAGGATTTTCTTGACGCTTTATTAAGGATTTTTCAAAAATATCCAAACCCCTGTGTGCATTGTTAGATCATAAGCATTTGAGGATTTGAAAAATTAATTGGTAACAGCATTGATTGTGATATCACCGAATTGGACATTACCTTTTAAACTTATGTACGATGCTAGTGATTTCGATGCAGGAGCAGTACCTGGGCAAAGAAAGATCAAAGTGTTTCATGCCATCTACTATGCAAGCAAGACGCTGACTGATACACAGTTGAATTACACCACTATTGAGAAGGAACTGTTGGCTATGGTATTTGCATTTGACAAATTCAGATCTTATTTAGTTGGCACCAAATTTACAGTTTATAGGGATCATTTTGCGATTAAGTGTTTGGTGACCAAGAAAGACCCTAAGCCAAGGTTAATTTTGTGGATATTGCTGCTATAGGAATTTGATCTTGAAATTCGAGATAGGAAAGTCATAGAGAATCACGTGGCTGATCACTTGTCGAGACTTGAAGTAGGAAACAATACGGAATTATTTAACTCATTAAGGGGGATTTTCCAGATGAGCAACTGCTGGTTGCCATGACATTACCTTGGTATACCGATATTGTTAATTTCTTATTAAGCGGATTGCTGCCACTTGAGATTAATAGTCAAAGACAAAGAAAATTTCTCCATGATGCCAAACAATATTATTGGGATAAGTCGTTTTTATTTAAACATTCTACAGATCAAATAATTCAGAGGTGTGTTCTAGATGATGAGATTTCGAGTATTTTACACCACTTTCATTCAACACCATATGGAGGACACTTTAGGGGAATGCGAATTGCTGCAAAAGTTCTCCAATCTGGCTTTAATGGGCCAAGAATGTATAAATATGCTCATGAATTTTGTCAAGCTTGCAATCATTGTCAACGAACTGGGAACTTATCAAAGAGGTATGAAATGCCATTGCAAAATATTCTAGAAGTTGAATTGTTTGATGTGCGGGGAATCGACTTTATAGGTCCATTTCCACCCTCTTAGGGCAATATATACATCTTTGTAGCTGTGGATTACGTCTCCAGGTGGGTTAAAGTTGTCACTCACCCTACGAATGATGCCAAATCGGTACTAAAGTTTCTGCATAAGAATATTTTCACCAGGTTTGGTATTCCTCTTGCTTTGATTAGAGATGAAGGTTCTCATTTTGATTGCAAATTAGTTGCTACTGCCTTGAATAGATATGGGGTTAAACATCAAATTGCTAAAACATATCATCCCCAAACAAATAGACAAGCGGAGGTCTCGAATAGAGAAATTAAGCAAATTTTGGAGAAAGTAGTCAATCCTACCCACAAAGATTGGTTAACCAGATTGGATGAAGCTTTATGGGCATATCGCACTACATTCAAGACACTATTAGGAATGTTGCCTTTCAAGTTTGTCTATGGGAAGCCTTGGCATTTGCTCTTTGAGTTTGAACATAAGACATTTTGGGAAATTAAGAAATTGATCATGTATTAGACTAATGCCGACAATAACCGACTACTAGAGCTAAATGACATAGAGGAATTCAGAGCTCAAGCTTATGAGAATGCCAAACTATACAAAGAAAGACAAAGCGATGGCATGATAAGAAGATTTTTCCACGACAATTTGAACATGTCCATTCGAGATAGTGCATGTTTACCCTCATGGAGTAGTAAAAGTCAAAGATGGCAAGACTGGTTTTAATTTCAAAGTCAATGGCCAATGATTGAAGCATTATTGGGGAGCTCACATACTTCGTGATAAGCATTCTATTGCTCTTCGAATTGCGTAATGTTTTCTTTTGCCTGGTTTTTATTTAATTAAATTTGTTTTGATTTATTTGTTTTATCGGTTTAATTAATTCTTATTTCTTTCTTTTGTTGTAGGTAGATTTTGGAGCTCTACAATTTCTTACTATATCAATGGATACTCTATGAACACGTTGCTCACTCGAACCTTGAGGGTGAGAAAATTGAGGTTGTGGAACTCTGGAGTTTACCTTTAAATACGCATCATATATTTCATGCATCATACAGAGAAAGGCATCTGGTGCAACATCCCTAGATCCTTGCGGTCTAGGTTCATTCCGTATACTTTCCTCATCAGTAGGTGGACTAAAACTTTCTACCTCATCAAAATCTGCTCAATTGGATACTGAAGACATCTTTTTATCTATATAAAAACAATTCAAAATAATCAAAAGCAATCACACTATCATCGGTTAGTCAAGTGGCATGTACTTTTAGACGCTGTACATGCTATATTCAATCCGAGAACTGACTAAATCATAGCTCTAATCCCACTAAATGTAACACCCTTAACTTGTATCCGTTGCCAAAATAAGGTTACAGAGCATTATTGGAGGTTACATTTCAAAATAATAAAAAATTTAAATAATATATTTCACAACATCAGTCATAGAAAACTCTATTAATAACATACATATTGTCCCTTATGCGAGCCCTCGAGTCCCTAAAAATACATTAGAAACAAATCAAGACTAAATCGGGAACATATAGAATTTTCTAAGAAAAGATGAAAATTTTCAAAGTGCAGGGGTCACACGGCTGTGTGACTCACACGGTTGAGAAACGCACCTGTGTCTCAGGCCGTTTGGACACTCGAACTAGAGACACATGACCGTATCCCAGCCCGTGTCTATGCCCACGTAACTCTCTGACTGGGGTCACATGGCCAAGCCACACGCCCGTGTGCCAAGTTGTGTACCCTTCGAAATGGCCACACACGCCTATGTGCCAGGCCGTGTGCTAGGCCGTGTAACTGCATGGCTTGCTATCTTTAAAACCTACAGGGGGCACACAGCTATGTTGCATAGCCGTGTGTCACACACTGCCGAGACACACGCCTGTGTCTCAGGCTGTGTGGATATGAAATTGGCCAAATTCAAGCCATTTCTATGCCCAACTCCAACATGTACCTAAAATCATTTTGTGCCCACATTACATACCTCAAAACAAACCAATTTATTCATGAAATAATCCATTCAATATATCAAAAATTCATCCAACCAATATGCCCACAAGGCACCACAAATTCAAGCAATCAACCATTCATTTAAACATTTCAAAGACTTATCAAAATTAAGCATCATGAGTTATTATAAACTAAGCTAATTCACATAGCATACTTGAAATATTCAAGCATCATCATTTGACACAAAAATATTTATACATTTTCTACTTTTATAAGTTCCAAAAGGTTTAATTAATTATGCACACAAGTTCAACTATCTTGTACTAGCAACAAGAATAACATGTTAACTTTCAATATTTACATCCATACAAAATATCTAAGTACTAAAGACCCTTCCTAATACATGCCACTTAAACCAACTAGCAACAACCAAAATGACTACCAGGATGTTGATGATAATGTGCGAGCTTCCGAGTCGATCCAATTGAAGCAACAATTTTAAAGGTCCTACAAGAATAAATCAAAGTAATAAGCATTAAAAAGCTTAGTAAGTTCGGCATTAGTTTCATTTATTAATCAACCCAAAATGATCAAATCAATGTCAATTTGCATTACACCGACATAAAGCCTGCTAGGAATAAAGCCCGAATAACACCAGCACAAAGCCTGCTAGGCACATAGCCCTAATATCACTGGCACAAAGCCTGCTAGGCACATAGTCTGAATATCACCGACACAAAGCCTACTAGGCACACAGCTTGAATATCACCGGTACAAAGCCTACTAGGCACATAGCCCGAATATCATTACGTTTTTATTTCATTAAACATAACTAATTGAAATGCATGAATTAACCAATAATAAAATAGAATGAATATTCAATAAAATTAATAGTAACCATATAACGAACTTACTTGGACTGAATTATAGAAATGGCAGAAGTTCGGGGACTATTTCGCTATTTTTCCTTTTCCTCGAATATCTACTAAATCTTGATCTAAAATGTAAAATTTTCAATTATTATCACATATTTCATTTCAAATCCATTTTACAATTAAGACCTTTTTTATTTTTTGAATTTACATAATTACCCCAAAATTTTACAAGTTTGTAATTTAGTCTCTTAACTCGAAGTCCAACAAATTAACTAATTTTCTCAAGTCAATATTTTATAGGCCCTCAAACAGCCCCTAATAAACATCAAATTTACTATCAAACCCTAATACTTTGATATTTTCATAATTTAATCCTTAAATCAAAATTTAAAAAAATCTCTTTACAAATTCATCAAATAGCATAATCAAAGCTCCAAATACACGATATTCGTAAACAACATTTAATATTCATCAATGGAAACTTCTAAAATTTTTAAAAGAATTAAAAAACAAAGTTACGGACTAGCTGGACCTAGTTGCAACGATCTCAAAAACATAAAAATTATAAGAAAAAACATCAAAATCACTTACATGCATTGAAAATAAGAAACCAAAGCTCTTTCACACTAGCTATGGCTATTCGGCATGAGCATGAAGAAAATGAAATTGATTTTGCTTTTTCATTCATTAATTTTGTTTAATGTTAAGTAAACTTTCCTTAATTTACAAATTTGCCATCCATTTCATATTATTTTATTGTTTCCCATTAACATGCCATCCAACACTAACCATTAGAGACTAATTATTATATTGGTCCCTCCTCATGTAATTAATAAGCTATTTAGTCATTATTAAACTAGTTACTAACTTTTGCACCTTTTTCAGTTTAGTCCTTTTTCCTAAATTAACTATCTAAATGTGAAAATTCTAGTACCAAATTTTTATACTACTTTAGTGACTCTATAATTATTCTAAACCGAGTCGACATGATATAAATTTGTGGTCCCAAAACCATTGTTCCGTCACCACTAAAAATCAGGTTGTTACAATTGTATTATTGATCAAAAAGCAAGATCAAATAAGACTGAGTAAAAAAATAGTTTAGCGGCACTTCACTATAGTAGTAGGTTGAGTAGCTATGGGGGTAGTTGTTTGCTCCATCCATCTTTTTAGTCAAAAGTCTTAGCTTCATGAGTGAATTGCATTCAAATTGTGGCGTGATATAATACCTGTCAATCTAGTGTATGCTTCGTTGAGATTTTCAAGTAAAGAAATCATGCGATAAGATGAATGCTCTAGAGAAAATTTTATATTATGCAATGACAGAATAAGTATGAGAAGAAAAACTGCGTTTAGTGGAAAGATAAATTAAGTACATTAGGAGGTACTTGCTATAGTCAGAATTGCATGAATCTTTAGGAACTTTTCTTTTATGCAACATTTTCTCACCAGTATGCTAAACTAACCTATAAAATTTGAACCAAATTTTTTAGACGTAAGACTACGAGAATGGTGGTATAAAATATGTTTCATTTGGTTTAGCAGTACAAGAGGCAATTCTATAGTTATGGAAAATTTATGCATTCATAAAAATTCTACTTGAGGACAAGAAAGAACTCAGGTTTGGAGGTGTGATAACTCTTGAAAAGAGTTATATTTTGAACCTTTAAGCTTGATTAAATGTCTATACTTAAGTAGATATATTTTCATTTTTAGGTTATTTTTAGAACATTATGAGAAGAAAAACTGCGTTTAGTGGAAAGATAAATTAAGTACATTAGGAGGTACTTGCTATAGTCAGAATTGCATGAATCTTTAGGAACTTTTCTTTTTATGCAACATTTTCTGCACTCCGTATGCTAAACTAACCTATAAAATTTGAACCAAATTTTTTTAGACAGAAGACTGCTGAGAATGGTGGTATAAAATATGTTTCATTTGGTTTAGCAGTACAAGAGGCAATTCTATAGTTATGGAAAATTTATGCATTCATAAAAATTCTACTTGAGGACAAGAAAGAACTCAGGTTTGGAGGTGTGATAACTCTTGAAAAGAGTTATATTTTGAACCTTTAAGCTTGATTAAATGTCTATACTTAAGTAGATATATTTTCATTTTTAGGTTATTTTTAGAACATTGCATAATAACGCTTAGATTGTGCCTTAAATGTCATTTCATGTTACTTTTACTATTGGGAAGAAGGGAATTGGTTGTTGTATACAACAAGTGCAGGAAGGATGAAGAAAAGGAGAAACAAAGGAGGAAGAGAGTGAAAGATGTGAAATATTGCCATGGAAAAAGGTTGGATAGATTGCCAACACAAATGGCATTGCAATTCTAGGAAAATGCTTATGCAACACCCAGTCCTCGTCACTCTCAGCCAGCTGGACATGTACCAGAGAAACCACTTGAAAAAGAGGAAGAAAAGTGTGTGCTGAGAAATTGGACCTACCCTATAAAAGAGGAACGAGAAGAGAATGAAATGAGGACTTTTTAAACGGTGATTTTGCATGAGGATTTTGAAGGAGGATTTGGGAGAGCAGTTTTCTCTCTAGAAAAACTCATGAGAAAAAAATTCAAAGAAAAGGGAGAGGGTAGCAGCTTAAGAGGATAGTAGAGACGTAGGGAAAGGGACGAGCAATTAGACTTGGGTCTTGCCTGATTCAACAGCGTTGAAGTAAAAGCTGGAATGGTGAAAGCATCTTGCATTTCTACCTTCATTCTATTAATTGATTTATGTGATTTCTAAACTGTTAATGATGATGTTGAATGTCATTCTGATTTTGGATTTTAAATCCCAATCCATGAGCTAATTTCATTTGGGTTGAAAGTACTAGATCTATCTAGATACTTTTAATGATCATGGTGATATTTTGAGTAGATCTACTATTTCATTTGGTTTGAATTATTTTGAATACATGCATGAGCGCTCTAGATATAGATGAATGTATGGTATATTTTTAGACTTGATTTAATTCTGAAAAGGTTAAATAAGTTGGATGATAATAAAATTACGAGTGACTACTCGAGTGAATACTCGTAGCACTCAAGACATAAAGTTGGATCTATACAAAGTAAGGGAGAATATTGTTAGGTATTGTTCTTAAGACTTGTAGACATACACAAACTTAGAATGATAGCTTTAATTCTATCTCTTGAAAGAAGAAAAATGCGGTAGTTATACTCTAAGTAGTAATTTGGTCAAGATTTTGTCATGACATTATTATGTTATTAAGATATAATCCATGTAATTCCAACCTTCCCACTCAACAGCATCAATCCTCTCAACTTTTTCTCGGAGAATTGCCACAACATTTTATTCATTATTTGATTTTTATATTTCATACATTAATATTTCACTTCAAATCATTATTCTGTTTACTTTGCCTTAAGCCTAATTAGTATAGTTTGTAGTAATAACTCTACCATATTTTTACCTATTTCGATCCTTGTGGAGACTATGTCACTTATCACTTTATTATTTTATTCAATGTGTATACTTGCACATTCGCATTACATATTCACACACGACACCACTCTGATTGTTGTCCCTACCTCCTTTTTTACCCATATTTTTACCCATATTCTTTTTTTTTTCATTTTTTTCACCTCTATTTTCTCTCAACTTGAAAGAAAAAAGAACCACCTCCCCATTGCTTTATTCTTTGCTCATCCACCACCACAACTGACCCTTCTACCACAATTAACACTCTTTTTAACCACCATAACCACCGCCCTCCTCGGTTCTCCTCCCTTCTACTGCGGACCATTACTGTGAGCCACCGCGGATCCTTCTCCCCTGCTTTTTTGCTAAAACCCCATAGCCCTCCACCATCGGACTGCTACTCTACCATCATTAGGCTGCCACTGTTGCCACCTCTGGATCACCGTTGTTGTCGTCGTCGGTGACCGAGATTCCTCCTTTTTCTTCCTCTTTCACTTGCCAACTATTTAATTGATTAAGCTCATATTTTCTCTTCACTCTATCAATCATTTTAGATCACTCAAATCATCAATCTCATTCCTTGATTCATTGACCATTTCGTATTGAATCAAGTGCAAGTGTGGTTATTTGGATTGTAAAATCTTTCACTTAGAGGTTTCATATCTTGGTCGAATGGTATAGTGCCTTAGCGTCAATATAATAATCTTATTATTTAATTATTATCATACTAATATGATTTCATATTGAATTTGAAGGGCCAAATGATATTCGTAAAGGAGACCTAAACTTCGCAATGGGAAATCCTCCTTTCGAGAGTCTTAAACCGTGATGTAAGTGTTAATGAGAATTTTAACAATCGATCTTTTAAGTGACGAAAATATTATCAAAGGATCCTAATTAATAAATGTTACTTATGTGTTAGATTGTCTTGCGAGATAGGTCAAAGAAAATCGTTAAAAAATGATTATGATAATCGGATCTACAATATAAGGTGTGGGATTTAAACCTTTAATTTGTGCATAATATGTTCATTTTCATTTTAATAATATGATATTAAATAATTAGTTGAGTGTACATTAAGTACTCAAAAAGGAGTTGAAAAACTCATCAAGAAGAAACCCAAGCAAGTGATCCTAACCCATTAGTTTCATGAAAGGCATGTTTTGTGATGCGGTGATGTATGTGATGCTGACATGTGTGCAAATCTCCTCTCTATGTTATGTGATACATGGCTTATCTGGTATGTTGATGACTTAAATGTGTGATATACGTGTATGTGATGAGATCCATGATTTAATATGAAAAGTATATTAAAGTATGCTTAAGTGAATAAAAACGAATATTATGTGATATATGAAAATGTGGGCAGGTTTACTTGCATATGTGTAAAATTGAAAAATATGTGTTATGTGAGATTATAAGCACCCTATCATGAAAGAAGTGGTTCGGAAAGAGGTAATTAAGTGGTTAGATGCGGGATTTATTTACCCTATCTCAAACAGTTCTTAGGTAAGTCCAGTACAATGTGTACCAAAGAAATATGGGACCGCGATTGTTGAGAATGACCAAAACGAGTTAATCCCAATGAGAACTGTCACGGGTTCGAGAATTTGTATTGACTATAGAAAGATGAGCAAAGCTACTCGTAAGGATCATTTTCCTTTATCTTTTATGGATCAAATGTTAGATCGTCTAGCAGGTAATGAATTTTATTACTTTTTGGATGGATATTCGGGATACAACCAAATAGTTGTAGCCCCAGAAAACCAACATAAAACTACTTTTACCTGTCCTTATGGCTTTCGATTTAAGTAATGCACCTGCCACATTTCAGTAATGTATTATGGCAATTTTCACTGATATGGTTGAAAATTATGTTGAGGTTTTCATGGATGACTTTTCTGTGTTTGGTAATACTTATGATATTTTCTTGAATAATTTGGCTAAGGTACTCAAAAGATGTGAGGAGACTAATCTCGTCCTTAACTAGGAGAAGTGTCATTTTATGGTTAAGGAGGGAATTGTCTTAGGACATAAAATTTCCAAGAATGGAATTGAAGTGGATAAAGCAAATGTGGACGTAATTGAAAGATTACCACCTCTAGTTAATGTGAAAGGAGTTAGAAGCGTTTTTGGCCATGCTAGTTTTTATCGTAGATTTATAAAGGATTTTTCAAAAATTTCTAAACCTTTATAGAAAAAGATGTTGTTTTTTATTTTTACAAAGCATGTTTAGAAGCTTTTGAAAATTTGAAAAATCGGTTAATTTTAGCCCCAATAATTGTTACACCTAATTGGAACATGCCTTTTGAGTTGATGTGTGATGCAAGCGATTTCATTGTTGGGCTAATCTGATGGATACTTTTGCTCCAAGAATTTGACCTTGAGATCCAAGACAGAAGATGTGTTGAAAATCAAGTAGCCGATCATCTATCAAGGTTGGAACAAAATGGGGTAACTTATTCACTTGTTCCAATTAATGAGAATTTTCTTGATGAGCATGTTTTCGAGGTAAGTCAAATCTATGAAACACCTTGGTTTGCTGATTTTGTCAATTACTTAGAATGTGGAATAATTTCTCGAGAAATGACGTACCAACAAAGGAAGGAATTCCTTCATGATAGTCAGTACTATTTTTAAGAGGACTCATTTTTGTTTAAACAATGTGTAGATAACATAATCATGAAGTGCATAGCTAGGAGTGAGATTGACAAAATTTTGTACCACTGTCATTCATATTTGAGTAGGGGACACTTTGGTGGTTCATGTACATTAGAAAAGATTTTACAAGCTGGGTTCTTTTGGCATACATTGTTGAAAGATGCTTATGCATATGTGAGAAACCTACTTTTCAATAAAAAGCTAGAAATTATTTTCTTAAATTCGTATATTAATTAATTATATTTAAGGAGACTGGAACTTAAGCGAGACCGTAGTGACCCCTTCAACCTTTCTTGGGAATTAATTTACTGTAATCTTTTAAGAAGAAAATTTCTAATTCATTTTAATCTTTTCTTAGTTTTATTTTTACTTCTCATTTTTATCTTTGTCTTTAATTTTAATTTAATTTTAATTTTAATTTTTAATTTTAATTTTAATGATAATTTTATTTATTTAATAAAGGGGATCAATTTGGCCCAAGTACTAATAAGTTTATTTGTTTTTAAGCAGTCCAAATTTTAAATGAAGTTTGGGCTCATGGCCTAAAACAACAAAGAGGAGAAATTTAACCCATGTTGTCGTCCATAGGGTTCCTTAAAACCTTAATTTTTGCCACCATATCACCCTTAATCTTACTTACTGCCCAAAGCCATTCATAATTAGCTACATTTTAGCTACAAGACTACTTTTCCGTCCAAGTCACTTAAATTAGCTAAATTTTACCTACAAAACTACCCTAATTCATCACTATATAAAACCTTCTCTACCTTCATTATTTTCAAAAACCTTCAAGCTATTTTACATTCATTTTTCCCTCTTAGCCATCAGCCAAAATCTCAAAATTTCTTCCAAAAATTTCTTCCTTGTCGCAAGCCCTTAATATTGCCGCTGCATGACTTTTTCTGAAGTAGCCCCTTCGCCGTCACAACCCCTTCAGCGTCGCATCCTATTGTCGTAGCAAGCTTCGCAACACCGTAAATTGATCGCGGCCGCAGCACCTTGCTCTCATCCTTTTCCAATTTCTTTTTTAATTCTTTTTCGAAAATCTTACTTATTTTTTGATAAAAAAATCCACATCTCACAAAAGAACTAGATCTTCCAAGACCTCTGCCAAAAATCCCATTGTGATTCAAGATGAAGAAGTGAAAGAATGTTTGATTCAATCTTCAAGAATCAACCTATGATGCCGAAAAAACTTGGAAAGTTTGAGCCCTTACCAATTCGAAAGACGATTGATGCCCTCAATTGGAATTATTTTTGTGATGTACGATCATTACTCGATGAGGAGTTAATTCGAGAGTTCTATGCCAATTTGACTAAGCCAAATGCTACTAAACTTCTTGTTCGTAAGAATAAGGTACACCTAACTTCTAAGTCCATTAATGATTTGTTTAACCTACGTGATGTTGAAGAAGTTGAGTATTTTTCCATGATGAGAAACATAAACTGAGATTTTATTTAAGAAGTGCTTAATGTTGTGACAAATTCGGGATCCCAATGGATTATAAGGAAGTATGGTAGTCAATCTTGCTGAAGGGACTACTTAATGTCGTTGGCTAAGGTATGTTTTTACTTTGCTTGATATAGCTTCATGCTTACCTCACACAGTTCCACCATATCGATAGAGCGAATACTTTTGTTGTACGCAATTATGATAGAAACGTCCATTAATATTAGGAATATTATTCTTACAGAGATTCATGATTGTGCTAGAAAGATGACCGAAAGTGTTTATTTCCCATAATTGATAGCTTCACTTTACTTGAGGGCCCAAGTTAAGACAAGAGAAAACCTGAAGGGTCCATATATTCAAGGTTGCATTACAGTCCATGATCTTGAAAGGTTAGTGGAGAATGTCCATGAACTACACCCAATTGAACCAATTGAGCCAAAAAAACTAGAAACCGATTAGTCATCGAACAATCTTGAAATTAAAGCTAACTTAGTTACTGAAACAGAAGAGGTAGAATCAAAGGAAGAACCAAATAAGCTTGAACCGATAAAGGAACCAGAAATTTCTGAACCAAGAGATGAGCCAAATGCTGATGAGCCAGTTGAACTAAGTATTGGTCTGGAGTTGACTAATCCAATGCCCACTTCTTCAAACATTGTGAAGAAATCGGAATTGTCAACTATGATGGATATGATGAAATTTATGCATAACCAACAATAGGCTTATTGGAAATATGCAAAACTTCGAGATGATTCTATAAGAAATACATTTAAAAGCATATCTAATTATTTTCTTCCTGAGTTCCTAGATTATATCTTCGAGTCATGGAAGGAAGATAATAAAGAAAATGAGGACGGAGCATCAAAGGAGGAAGACAAGGGGAATAAGTCAAGTAAATAAATGGGGGAAATTTCTTATCTTTAGTTTTTATTTCTTTTTAGGTGTTTATTTTTAAATTTCTTAGTTAGAATTTTGCTTTCGCATAATAAAATAGCAAGCATGAATAAAATAAGCTCAATGCCTTTTCAATAGAAAAAATAAATTGATGTGGTAATGGGAATAAACATGTGTAGGATTGGATTATGAGAAAGACTTGGTAATTAAGCAGTCTTTATGACTCACCTGTCTTTTCTTGCAAACCTACCTAGTCTTCAATTTTCATTCATAACTTTGTTTTTGCAATAAGGACATTGCTTCTTTTTAAAATGAGTAAGGTATATTTTGCATAAATTTTAAAGTATGTTTCAATCTTTTTACTCAAGTATGTTGAAATAAATGAATGTACATAAAGAATTTTTGTTCATAAGTATGTTTAAATGCAAGCATGATTTTTTATTTTATTTAAGTTATTCGTATGTTATCTTGAGTGATAGAATGCTTGTGCGATCTTAATCTTATGTAGGATTTGCCATGAAAATTTGATTTCTTTAGAAATAGTCATGTATGAAGGTTTAAGTCTTTAGAATTGACTTAGTAACTTTCTTGAGGTGAAATCCTATGAGGTATAAGACTCTAATATGATATAGGCACACTTTCTTTGGATTGTATGAGCCTTTCAAGCCAACTGTAGGAAATTTAACCCTTGAAACTTAATTTTGAGCTTCATAGCCTGTTTATTGCAAATTACCTACATTAAAAGCCACATTAACATCTTTTTTATTTTTATCGAATTCTTTTGCACCTATCTTAAACAAAAATTTGTCTTGGTGATCAAAGTTTGAGGAAAATTATGAGAAGATGTACATGCTCTTGACATGTTAAAAAAAAGAGAGAAAAAATGAATAAAGAAGAGAAGAAAAGTTTGCTCAAATGCAGAAAAATAAGAGAAAATAAAGGAGTGCTCAAAGTCTCAAAATAAAAAGCAAAGTGTGCTCAAAGTTCGAGAAAAATAAAAGTGGAGCATAAGTTCGAAATAAGTTTGGGGGTACTCCAAAGACCCATTTGTATGAAACCATCCAACATGGGGAATTAAAAGTCCAATTTCAGCAATAGAAGATGGTTGCCCAAAATATGTTTTGGATATTTAATGGAAGGTCCCTACAGTTGGAAAATAATCAGAACTTAGCCTAACAACTTCCCTGTTGAAACCGTCCACTCTATAGCTATTTTTAGCTTCAAATTCGAATTCAAATTTAGACGACTTTGTTATCGCTTTTCCTTGAAGCATGGTTGGCCACATGAGAGAGGGAAGGAAGGAAATTTAAACCTATTTTTGGTAAACTCAAACCTTTACCTTCACCTATAAATACCTTGTCATTCCTCACTTTTCCATCATCCTTCATCCCTCAACATTCCTCTCTCACTCTCAATAGTTTTCTCTCAATTCCTTTTACTTGTCTCCCTTGCATAGCCATCTATCCTCTCTCTCATCTTTAGCCTCAAAAGGTTTGTCAAAAGAACTCTTTAGTCGGTTACCTTCTAAACCCTTAGCAAAAGAAGCTTTAATCAAAATGGAGGAATGCTTCAGTCAGAATAGATCTGAAAGGCTGCTGAACTGAGCAAAGTCAAACATCAGTCAGAATAGATCCGAAAGGCTACTGAACTTAGCAAAGTTTACTCTTTCCTCTTGTCATTTATTTTAAACATGTTTGCTTTGTGTTTTTTGTTTTTTACATCAATTATGAAGTTTTAATTCCTATTTGCTAAGATGATTATATTAATTTAATGAGATTTATTTAATTCATGTTAACATGTTTTGTGCCTCAGTCAATAATGTTTTCAATTAATATCATGATACGTTTCATTCATACATGATTGGGTGCACTCAGATTAGCTGAGCGATCCTAACCAGACGATAGCTAGTAAACGTATAATTAAAAAGTGCAATGCTTCATTTAGGTCATTAAAACCGACTAAGGTAAGGTTCATAATATCTTTAGTTAGCTCTATTATCTTGCATGGTTTTTAGATTTATGTAAGTAAGTTGTTGTAAACGTAATTTCCCTATGACCTTGCATAAATGCTAAGAAGCCCTTAGTCTAATATGATCAGTAACATGCATGTTTAACTAAGTAAAAGATCTAAGAGGAATTAATTTGGTTTCTAAATCCATAAGAGATCGAGTTGCCATGGAAGTAATTCCGAACATATTAGCATGATGAAAGTAAGTTGATTTTATTAATATAATTATCCTAGCCAATTTAATGTTGATTGTTTTTGTTGCTAAAGCCTTCATTCATACACTTAGGTAAATTGAATTTAGATTAGAAATTGCATTAGGGATTACTCTTTCATTTAATTAATCTAATCATCGATATCCAAATTTGTTGAGTTTTTTTACATCAAATTGTTTATTATATTTTTGCAATTAATTGTTGAAGCTTATACAGCCCCTGTGGAGACGAAAACTCATTTTTACTTATTACTTAAATGACTATGTACTTTTGCATAAACACGTTAGAATTTGTTACACATATCCACACACAAGGCACTTTCACATATTTTTCTTATCAACACACGTGTAGCGTTCCCGCATGTGTTATAACCATTATGACTAACTTTTCGCCACGCCAGTCATATAGCAGTTTCCACTTAGATAACCTAGCAGTCTTCTCTATTTACTATTTTGGTGGACTTCATCTTTCCATAAGGCGAACCTGTCTTCCAGTGGATCATACCTTGGCGAGCCATGGACTTTCAACTCCGAAGAGTTAGTAAATCTCTTTCAAGGTGTCACTCTAGAGAGCAAGTAGACCATTTCCATAGTGTTGCTCCAAAGAGCCAATTAATCATTTCCATGATGTTGCTCTGTAGAGCTAGTAGACCATTCATCCCACCAAATGTAACGCCCTCGGCCTGATCTACCAAATTTGAATCTTAGGTGTTACGTCCTTCTTACATATGTAACTTAAAAAAATTTCTTTCTTATTCATTGATGTAAACTTCTATCTTTGTATAACATAATTTCTTATGGTGTACATTGTATGGCTACATTTACATCTCGCCTATGTACAAACTACTACCTGTGGCTACTACAGAGTTTCTTGGAAAAACACAATGTATGGTTATCATTTGATGCGGAAACCCGGATCTAGTCACAAGAGAAACACAAATTAGAAATAAAACAAGAATAAATAAAATTAGTTAAATAATAATAATAAAAGAAAAAAAGGATAGATTTGCCCTATGGAACCCTTGGTTAACTTGTAACCAAAAACGCCAATGATTGAGCGGCTCCCTACGAAACCCTTAGAAGAAGAACCTCTAGAAACAATGATGAACGGGAAAGAAATTTGAATATTTGCAACTCCGAAATACCCTCGAAAGTAACAAACTCCAAATAAACAGTAAGAGAGAATCACTCTACTCTCAAAAATTTGCCTCACACAAATTTGGAAGAAAACAAATACTCTCTTTTTTATTCCCCCCCTCAATGTGTAGAAAGCAAGCCTATTTATAGGCAAAATACAAGAGTAATTGAACCCTAATAAAACTCTTTAAAATTATCTAAGAAAATAAATAAATAATAACCTAACCAATAAAATTACTTAAAACTCATAAGTGATGTGTCCCAACCAATGAGAATTAAGTAAATAATAATAATAAGATACATAAAAGATTAATCCACCAATTTACAAGCTTTCACTATTCCAAGATTGGTCCAGTGAATTGCATTCCCGTATTTGTCAACGTCACGAACATGATGAATTAAATTTGTAGCAACAAAGTCTTGGACAAAAGCATTCATCTTTGATTTTAATTGTCGTGCCTTGCTTCGAGTGATTGGACCACTAGGAAAAACAACCCCTTGAGTGTCACCTCTTTGGCTCGTATCATCATTTTGACTCAATAACATTTTAGACTTTCCTACTTATCTCTTAGTCTACTAGGTATACTTCGAGATACTACTTAATAAACTTCAGTGTAAACTTTGACATGCCACTTGTTTTCATCTGTATGCATAATAGCCTAGTGCATCGATTTCTTAGCATAGCCCTGGCATTGTCTCTCGGTGCTTATTCCTTTACAGACCTATAAACAGAAACAACTTTTGTATGTTCGTAAGAACTTATTTAACTAAACCTTAAGATACATTTTTCATTCATTCCACATTGCATATGTTGTTTCACACATCCTTTGAGTGTTTCTTGACATTTTTGCCTTCTTTGGTGGCTACAATACTGAGGTTACCATTTTTCTTTCTTTCTTTAGAACCATTTTTCTTCTTTTGTACGTACTATAGTTAACATCTCTTTACCTTTTGTATACTTTTTTAAATATTATATTTACATAATCTTTAACCCCTTCACTTACCTTATCATCAGACTTAATAACTTATTTCATACCCACTAGCCTTTCTATTCATCCTTTGTAACTATACGAGGTTCACCTTTCATTCAGTGTCCTCTCAAAGGCATTGTCTTCATATGGTCATCATAAGATCCATTCCTCAGATTCCGCAAGGAAGACATTCGTTTCCAAAGATAGCCACAGTGGCTTTCCCTTTAGAGTCTTGCTACGAAGGCGTCCTTTTAACAAAGGTTTACACAAGACATTCCTTTAACTGAGATAGCTACAAAGGTATTCATTTAACTGAGATAGCCATAAAGGCATCCCTTTAACAGAGATCACCACAGAGACATTCATTTAACTAAGATAGCCATAAAGGCACCCCTTTAATAGAGATCACCATAAAGACATTGTTTAACTGAGATAGTCATAAAGGCATCCTCTTAATAGAGATCGCCACAAAGGCTTCCTTATAACAAAGATTGCCACAAAGGCTACCTTTCAGAGATAACAACAAAGGTTTCCATTTAAAAATAGCCACAAAGGATCATTTATACGAAATTTGGTGTTTTTGACGTTAGAGAATTTCCTAAACTCACTGTCTTGGGGTTTGCCCCTCATCATTGATACTTACCCAGCTGTCATTTACATATTCAATATGATGCCATAGCCCAGCCATGGTTTTCAACTATATGGTCTGCAAAGTGCCATGGACATTTCCTTTCAGAGATTCGTGTTTTTAGTCCCGACAAATCCCTTTAGACGACTTTAAAGGCAGACATTGACACTTCATGTAGACTCATACCTGACAAACTCATTCACATCTAACTTACTCATGACAGACTCTTTCATAACATACATAGAAACTATACTCATTCAGAAACACTATCCTCAGAGATCATATCCATATTCCACATGAATTATTCATGCAATTTCATCAGACATACATTTCTCACAAAATCATCACATCATGCATTCTTAGCTCATTTTCATATATGGTTATAACATGCATAATACATTTGTAAGAGTCTTTTAGAGACTTACCTTATAATCATGAAGTCTATCAAACTTCAAATCTAATATTTTTTGTGACAATAGGAGCTTGACTTCCAGGTCTTTCATTCCACAAGATATTATGGCTTTTTACCTTGTCAAACAGAAACACTTTGTTAGAATGCATTCGGGTAACCTTTTACTTCTACTTTAATTCAAAGCCTAATTTCTTCAAGTATACTTGATAGAGGGTTGCGTGCGGACCAAGATTGAGTTGTCAAGTCACGGGAAACTCCTACGAAAGATTGAAACAATCAGATCTGAAATGAAACAGAAAAAAATAAAAGATTAGATCTCTGGATTTCCAGATCTGAAATAAAATCCCCAAATCAGCAAAGAACCAGATTGAGACTCGAAATAAGTATTAATAAGGATTCTTTAGAATCAAGAACACGTAATTGAACCCCAAAAAAGACTCCAATCTGCCGAATCTATCAATTGAACACGAAACAGAAAATTAAAAAGGAACAGATCACAACAACCCAAAAATTGAAATAGAATGAGGATAGGTTGTTTGGACGGCAAGATCAAAGGAAAAGGATGATTGAAGAACATTTTCTTACTGCCAAGAAGAGTGCTGATCGATTTCTTTAAGGTTGAATTTGGTTGGAAACACAGTAAAAGAATTGAAATAAGTTAGATAAAGAAAACGGCACAAGCAAAATTTAAAAGAAAGAATGACAGCAAGAAATAAAGATAAAGTCCTAAGAAGCCTTGAAATCGATAAAGATTTCACAACTCCCTTCAAACGGCTCTAATCTCCCCTCCAATGAAGAACAATGGCAAGAAGAAGGCTGAAGATGGCTCCCACAATCAAAAGATTATTAAAACTACTTCTAAAGAAAACTCAAGAGAAAATTCTTGAAGAACTCAAAGAGAATTTTCACTCAAAGCAAATCTGAAATTTTCAATATAATTGTAATGTATCTAACAAGGGTGGCCGGCCATGCCTATAAATAAGCCTTATAACTATTTCTTAATCTCATTAGGAAAACTTAAAAAAAACCTAATTAACAATTTAAGAGGGAAATTCGGCCAAGTCATTTTAATGGGCTGCTTGGGCCGAATTTTTACATATAATACTCCTAAAGTCTAAAATTAAATTAAACAATTAAAATTTTTACAAATTGGGCTACTTTAACAATTTAGCCTGATTTTCAACTAAGTTAGTTTGACTTCTTGGTTGGGCTTGGAATCCTCTTATTGGGCCTTGCCTTTAAGAACTTGGGCTTGTAGTCCATCTCCTACCAAAATTGGTTCGTTGATGCTCGTAACGGAGATCCAATGCGTGTTAGCTGCAAGATTCAGTTTCTTGGACTAGGATTTCCAAGATTTGAAATCTTGATTTCCAAGATCCAATTCTTGATGTTCTCTTTCTTTTGTGTACGCATCTAAGGCCTTGACAACAAATTCCTGAATGGTCCCATTTAGTTTGGAATGCATTTTCGGGCCTTTGACCTCGTTATTGGACCTTGTGGTAATTTGAGCCCATCATGTTCTTGAGCTTGGGTTGGGCATCTGTGACTCGTATCATTCCTCCCTTCCTCAAAAAGATTTGTCCTCGAATCTGAAAAATCAAATGGGGACAAGTCAGCCACATTAAAAGTAGAACTTACATTGTACTCACCAGGTAGATCAATTTTATAGGCATTGTCGTTGATCCGTTCGAGTACTTGGAAAGATCCGTCGCCCCTTGGGTCCAACTTGGACTTTCTTTTTGTAGGAAATCGTTCTTTCCTCATATGGATCTAAACCCAATCTCCGGGGTCTAGGATAACCTGTTTGCACCCCTTGTTTGCTTTGTTGGTGTTGGCATCTTTTGTTTTGGCTATTCGTTGCCTAGCCTTCTCATGTATGGATTTCACCAACTCAGCTTTCTGTTCACCATCTAAATTAACAATGTGTTCAAGTGGTAATGGCACAAGATCAAGTACTGTTAGTGGGTTAAAGCCATAAACAAGTTCAAATGGAGAATAACCAGTTGTAGAATGAGTAGATCTATTATATGCAAATTCAACAAATGGTAGGCATTCTTCCCAATTTCTAATGTTCTTTCCCACAACAGATCGTAATAATGTCCCTAATATCCGATTAACTACTTCAGTTTGGCCATCAGTTTGGGGGTGACATGTAGTGGGATAAAGTAATTTCGTACCAAGCTTACCCCACAATACCTTCCAAAAGTGGCTAAGGAATTTGACATCTCTGTCAGAAACAATTGTTTTAGGGATGCCATGAAGTCTTACCACCTCTTTAAAGAATAAGTCTGCCACATGTGTAGCATCATCTATTTTGTGACAAAGGATAAAATGTGCCATCTTTGAAAACCTGTCAACAACAACAAATATACTATCTCTTCCTTTCTTAGTTTGAGGCAAACCTAGAATAAAATCCATGGATAAATCTACCCAAGGTGAAGTAGGAATCGGTAAAGGAGTGTAAAGGCCATGAGGCATTACCTTAGATTTTTCTTGTTTACATGTAATGCACTTAGAACATACCTTTTCGACATCCTTCTTCATATGTGGCCAATGGAAGTGTTCTTGCAAGATGTCTAGTGTTTTGGCCACTCCAAAATGTCCCATTAAACCCCCACTATGGGCCTCATGAATCAATAAGTCTCTCATGGAACACTTTGGTATGCATAACCTGTTTATATGAAAAAGAAAGTCATCTACAAGACAAAATTTTTCAAAAGTAGTATGTCCATAATTCTTATAGATATGGCCAAAATCAGTATCATCATCATATAACTCCTTAATATGTTCAAACCCTAAGACTTTAGCATTCAATGTAGTTATTAAAGCATATCATCTAGACAAAGCATCGACAACTACATTATCTTTACTTGTTTTATATTTTATCACATAAGGGAATGTTTCAATGAATTCTACCCATCGGGCATGCCGTTTACTCAACTTACCTTGTCCTTTTAACCATTTAAGGGATTCATGATTTGTGTGTATGACAAACTCATTAGGCAGCAAATAATTTTGCCATACTTGAAGTGCACAAACCAATGCCAATAGTTCTTTGTCATAAGTTGAGTAGTTTAATTGTGCACCATTCAATTTCTCACTAAAATAAGCAATTGGTTGCTTATCTTGCATTAAAACGGCGCTAATTCCAATTTCTGAAGCATCACACTCAAGTTCAAAAGTATTAGTAAAATCAGGTAATTTAAGAAGAGGAGCAGAACATAACTTAGCTTTTAGGGTCTGAAAAGCCTTTTCTTGGGTTTCACCCCATTTGAAACACACGGATTTCTTTATAACCTCTGTTAATGGGGCAACAATAGTAGAGAAATCTTTCACAAATCATCTATAAAAACTAGCTAAACCATGGAAAGATCTCACCTCAGTTACCGATTTAGGAGTCGGCCACTCCTTGATTGCCTTGACTTTATCCTCATCGACATGAATACCTTAAGCACTAACTATGAAACCTAAGAATATTAGCTTATCACAACAGAATGTGCATTTATCAAGGTTGGCAAACAATTTTTCAGCTCTTAGAATATCCAAAACGGTTCTAACATGGAAAACATGATCATCTAATGTCTTGGCGTAAATTAAAATATCATCAAAGTAAACTACTACAAATTTACCCAAGTGAAGCCTTAAAACGTGATTCAGTAATCTCATAAATGTACTAGGTCCATTAGTAAGGCCGAAAGGCATAACTATCCATTCATACAATCCAATTTTTGTTTTAAAGGCTGTTCTCCATTCATCCCTTTCCCTCATTCGAATTTGATGATAACCGCATTTTAAATCAATTTTAGTAAATATGATTGAGCCATGTAATTCATCAAGCATATCATCAAGTCTAGGAATTGGATGTCGACATTTTACCGTTATTTTGTAGATTGGGCGGCAATCAACATACATTCGATACATACCATCTTTCTTTGGTACCAATAAGACAGGAACGGCACAAGGGCTTAGGCTCTCATGAATGTACCCTTTGTCTAGTAATTCCTCAACTTGCCTTTGCAATTCCTTTGTCTCCTCGGGATTGCATCTATAGGCTGGTCGATTTGGTATTGAAGCTCCGGGTACTAAGTCAATTTGATGTTATATCCCTCGTAAAGGTGGTAAAACTCTAGGGGCCTCATTAAAAACATCCTCATAATCCTGCAAAAGAGACTGAAACACACTAGGCAAATTTTCATTAATGTTAGATAAAGATAAATAATTTTGCCTCAACCTCACAAGGATACAATGTTGTTTTTTGAGTAGGGCTCTCATCACATCTTTTTTTGTTGCCAAATTTTTTTTTCTCTCATTTTACCACTTGTGGATTCATTCACCTTTGGGCTTTTTAAATTTTGACTTTTGCCACTACTAGCCTCTTTTCTCTCTGTCTTTTGTACTTGTCCTTTCTCCCTTACCCCCTCACAAAATTTCATCATCTTCAATTGATCTTTATATACATCAGTGGGATTTAAAGGAGCAAAAGTGAATTTTCAGCCTTTAAACACAAGGGAGTATCGATTAAGCTTACCTTGGTGTGTAACATCACGATCAAATTTCCAAGGCCGTCCAAGGAGCAAGTGTGCCGCATGCATTGGGACCACATCACACCATACTTCATCCTCATAATTCCCGAGCTTAAAAGTGACCAAGGACTGTTTCGTAACTTTAACTTCAGAGCATTCATTAAGCCACTGAAGGTGATATGGCTTAGGGTGTTTGGTACAAGGCAATTTCAAAGAATCGACCAAATAACTGCTCACTACATTCGAGCAACTCCCACTATCAATAATGAGTGAACATAAGTTACCTTTAATAAAACACCGAGAATGTAAAATATTGGTCCTTTGGTTATCAACATCATATTTCATCTGGATGTTAAGGGTTTGGCGAACTACAAGGCATTGAAAATCAGCAAAGTCCCCTTCTTTTGGTGGTTCAACCAACTCTTTGCCAGTATCACTGTCATCCATAAGTTCTAGCATATCTGGATCTATTTTATCAGAGTCGGAAGTGTACTCACCATTATCTTTCAAAAGAAGTAATCTCGTGTTAGGGCATTCCCTACTATAATGACCATGCCCTTTGCACTTAAAACATTCAATCTCACGAGTCCTCTTCACATTCGAATCACCTAAATTAGGCTACTTAGAAGGTGTTTGTGCTTTAACGAGAGCCTTTTTTTTTTCCAATCTGATTGCTTACTTCCATTATTCAGAGAAGACTTATTAGTAATAAAAGGTGATTTTGAACTTTTGAAATCAGAATTGGAATTGTTACCTCAGTAATATTGCGAAGTAGAGACGGAACCAAACCTTTGTTCCTTTAATTGTTGCTCGATCTCAATGGCTTTATGAACTGCTTCTTCCAAATCAATGTAAGTTTGTAGCCTCAATGTATTAGCTATCGGCCTGTTCAAACCATCAATAAATCGAACCATAGTTGTTTCCTCATCCTCCTCCACATTAGCTCTCTGAATGAGCATCTCCATTTCCTTAAAATATTCATCCACCATCCTACTACCTTGAACAAGTCTTCTAAGCTTTGTTTTTATCTTTCTATAGTAGTGAGGTGGAATAAATCTTTTATGCATAATCTGTTTCAACTCATCCCATGTCAAAATCTCACCTTCATAATTTCGATGACGATTTTACCCCAAGTTAAGTCCACCAAGTTAATGCATAATCTGAAAATTCCAGCGTTGCTAGTGCTACCTTTTCATCATCCAGACATTTATAATATAAAAACATAAGTTCAATTTTAGATTCCCATTCACAATAAGCTTCTGGATAATTCTTACCACGAAATTGGGGAATTGTGAACTTCAGTTTTGCCAAAGAGGGTTGCCCACGATCATGAAAATCAGAATCAGTTCTAGGGACACGTCGAGGACCGCGCCTATGAGTAGGAGGCTGGTTATCCATATCTTCTTTAATTGGATCCCGATATTAAGGTTCTTGATTCAATCTCACCTCATTGATAGTAGCACTCAAAGTTCGAAGTGCGGCAGCCTGTTTGTCTAACTGTTGTTGGAATTTTTTAAATGTGTCACAGACATCATTATGGTAATTATCACCTTGACCAACCTTAGACATTTTCAAAAACCTGCAAAACAAACACTCAACACTCAAAAAGAAAAATTAGCAAACGTCACCGTTAATCACTCAAAAAGAAAAATTAAATTCTCAATGATGTAGAATAAAGTCTTGTGAGTTCTTTAGTAGAGTCTATATCAACCAATTTAAAAGTGTATGAATCGAAACTACCAAAGAGTCCTAATCTGCACTAAGATGCCAAAAAAACTGACGAGACACCAATTAATTTGTGTCGCACCGAGGAAGAATTGTGCACACCTTAAAATCCTCCTAACAAAAGAAACAACAAGATGTTAGATAGTGTAAAGGAAGAATAAAAGCAAACAAATGAAAACTTATAGCTAAGAATCAATAAAAATTGCTGAAATCAAAAAAAACCGAAAAACTGCGGAGTAACTTGACAACTTCGTTCGAGGTGTTCCCGATCTCCAAAAATCACAAAATTAAATTTGGAATGTCATGAAATATTTAATGTTTGATATGGAAAGTTTGGGCACCAAACTCAACCCGCTGAATCTTTTTTAAAATTTTTATTGGATTTAGTCTTTTTCAATTTTTTTGACATTTTCAATTGAATTTTTTGTGGAAAATATATTTTTGTATTCAATCACAGTTCCAAAAATATGTATGTAAAATTTTAGATTAATCGGACAACGTTTACCCATTCAAATGAATTTTTTCAAAAAACTTTTCTGGGTAAAACTGCTGTTTGTAGTTTAAAAAAATAGAGATCAGTTTAGAAATCAACCAAGAACACCCAAAATGCCCAAAATCTGATACCAAATGACAGAGGGTTGCGCGCGGACCAAGATCGAGTTTTCAAGTAACGGGAAACTCCTACAAAAGTTTGAAACAATCAGATCTGAAACGAAACAGAAAAAAATAAAAGATTAGATCTCTAAATTTCCAGATTTGAAATAAAATCCCCAAATCAGCAAAGAACCAAATTGAGACTCGAAATAAGTATTAATAAGGATTCTTGAGAATCAAGAACACGTAACTGAACCCCAAAAAGACTCCAATCTGCCGAATCTATCAATTGAACATGAAACAGAAAATTAAACGCAACAGGTCACAACAACCCAAAAATTGAAATAGAATGAGGATAGGTTGTTTGGACGGCAAGATCAAAGGAAAAGAATGATTGAAGAACGTTTTCTTGCTACCAAGAAGAGTGCTGATCTATTTCTTTAAGGTTGAAGTTGGCTGGAAACACAGTAAAAGAATTGAAATAAGTTAGATAAAGAAAACAGCACAAGCAAAATTTAAAAGTAAGAATGACAACAAGAAATAAAGATAAAGTCCTAAGAAGCCTTAAAATCGATAAAGATTTCACAACTCCTTTCAAACGGCTCTAATCTCCCCTCCAATGAAGAACAATGGCAAGAAGAAGGCTGAAGATGGCTCCCACAATCAAAAGATTGTTAAAACTACTTCTAAAGAAAACTCAAGAGAAAATTCTTGAAGAACTCAAAGAAAATTTTCACTCAAAGCAAATCTGAAATTTTCAATATAATTGTAATGTATCTAACAAGGGTGGCCGGCCATGCCTATAAATAAGCCTTATAACTATTTCCTAATCTCATTAGGAAAACTTAAAAAAAACCTAATTAACAATTTAATAGGGAAATTCGGCCAAGTCATTTTAATGGGCTGCCTGGGCCGAATTTTTACATATAATACTCCTAAAGTCTAAAATTAAATTAAACAATTAAAATTTGTACAAATTGGGCCACTTTAACAATTTAGCCTGATTTTCAACTAAGTTAGTTTGACTTCTTGGTTGGGCTTGGAATCCTCTTATTGGGCCTTGCCTTCAAGAACTTGGGCTTGTAGTCCATCTCCTACCGAAATTGGTTCGTTGATGCTCGTAACGGAGATCCAATACGTGTTGGCTGCAAGATTTGGTTTCCTGGACCAAGATTTCCAAGATTTGAAATCTTGATTTTCTTGATTCTTGAAATCGCTCCAAACAGCAAGATTGGGCCAAGATTCGGTTTCTTGATTTTCTTGAAAACAAGAAAGTGAATCTTGATTTTCTCTTTCTTTCGTGTACTCGTCTAAGGCCTTGCTAACAAATTCATGAATGGTCCCATTTAGTTTGGAACGCATTTTTCGGGCCTTTGACCTCGTTATTGGGCCTTGTGGTAATTTGAGCCCATCACGTTCTTAAGCTTGGGTTGGGCCTCTGTGACTCGTATCAATACTCACACTTCTGTGTTTCTTTAGCAAACAGAGTCATGAAACATACCATGTTGAGAGGGAGCTTACTAGCAGAAAACCATGAAACATACTTGTTTCTTTGGGAGGCATCCCTCATCTTCTTAGCCCCTCCGTCCTTAAGAAGGAAAACAACCCTTATTAACTTAACTTGAGTGTCCTTTTAACTTAACCCAAGTCTTCATGGGGACTTGGTGATCGTCACATCAAGACTGAGCAACTTATCAAAATCTTCCATGTTTAAGTAACTTACTTGATACTTCTTTAGCCTTTGACTCTTCTAGTTCATGTTTAGTTAGTTCCCAATCGGCTTTCCTGACAAATAAACTAGTATGGGACTACATTGGTCACTAGAGGTATTATGCCTTCTGGATTGGCCTCATACCTCTTAACCATCATTTTTTGTAACTATTACATTTTTTTCACTTATAATCCTAATCTGACTAAGAATCCTTATATACTTATTTACATATCAGAGTCCGCCCATCCCATACACCAAAAATGCACTTGGGCGACTACTACTACTCAGTCAAATATTCATCCCTAATGGTCCTTAGCCGTTCCTATTACCAAGGGGTGAATAAATAAAACATTCTTAGTTTGTCTATTCTATACACCAATATGGGCCTTTCTAGGTGAACACTTTTTCTCCTGTCGTTTTCTTATATAACTATACACCTAATTCAGCGGCTTATACACTTTTACCATTATTCTTCTAATTGTCATACTTAACTAAGCCATAAGTTTCACTCCTCCATAATACGCCAGACAAAGGTGTTACAAACACGCTCGAAAAGCAACTTACACCTAATCCAATCCTATCGTTGGACAACTTAAAACTATCCTCTTACGCAGTATTCCTATTGACTATATTTCAAACTTCCAAGACTTCGCCTAATAGCGTACTTGTCAACTTCTGTTTCTTAAATGAACCCATCACTTTGCTTATTTAGAAATCATTCCAAAATTCTTACTTCTAAAGCAATACCCTAATACTAGGGCTTCGTTGGCCAGGTTGTTACACCAAACCTCCTCAAGCCACCTTTCAATTCATCTATTCCTCCATTATGCCAATTTTCCTATCTTCAACTACCCTACCAATGTTACTTATTCATACCATATCATGGAGTATGCCACATATAAATTCATCGACACACAATTCTATCATGCAATTCAAAGAACACACTTGCAAACGTTCATGTATTTGCATAACTTTATACATGCATAACTTTTCTAGTCAACCATGATCATATATGTTGTCAGCAGACTCAGACTAAACTCAGTACAAAACATGCAAGCAACACAACAACAAGACCAAACCAGAAAAACACCCAAATGGTGGAGTATAAAACTAACCTGTTATACTTTGTCCTCTCCAGCTTAACTTTTCCAAATGCCAGAGTTTCCTTCGTCCTGGCAGCTAAGCATGACAACCCATGTACCATTAAACCGAATGTATTCAAACGTAGAAACCTAGAATCCAATATGATGCAGAAGTTTTTTCAAAAATTTAGAAATCATTTCTTCTCTTTTTCTCAAATTCACAAATACAAAGAGATTAAGAAGCTTACCAGCTCACAGGATTCTCTACTTTCTAGACTCAAACCTCACGATCACTGCCCCCATGCACAGCTTTCCTTAAATTTCTCTTATTTTGAGCAACCAAACAAGATTGAGCAACCAAATAAGACGATGCATAAGAGAAGAAAATAAAACATAAATGAAAAAAATTATGCCTGTAAAATAATCCTCCTCGCAAATATATATGACCCCTTTCACATATGGTCACCGAAGTTCCAAATAAAACATCCATCGATAATCATTTTATTTAAGCTAAGGAACTAGTCGGTTCCAACTTAATTGAACCAGAATTGAGACCCAACTATTTATCATTCAACCACTAAAATTTTCATATTTTCCAATAGAGTCCATCGAACTTACTATTTCTTTCAATTAACTCCTAAAACTTCCTTAGTTTTTGGGAATTAATGAAAACCGAGTGTGACACTATGTATGTATGACTCTTATATTTTGATATAAATAAATCCTGAGCTTAAATAGATAAGGAATCAAAAGCTGGTATGTTGAGTATACGACTTTTATAGTATGTGGTATCATTTCATAACAAGGGAATTCACTACCTAATTAAAAGATAAATGATATCCTCTCATCGACATTACATAATATGAAAAGTAGACCATAGGTCATTTTCTTTTGTGATAAATGATTTAATTACTACTTGATAGTAATTGACTTTTCATGAATAAAGATGTAACAATTACCTTGAGATAAAAATAGAATCATGTTGAGAGAACAGATTTATCCCAAAGAGATTAAGGATATCCTATGAGGGTAACACACTTACGACAAAGTCATTAGATGAGCAATTACTAGGTAGCTTTTGTAATGATATATAATGAGGGTGAACTTAATCATACTTTAGTGGATTAACTTCATGACTAAATAAGTTTATAAATTATTTGAATCCTAATTATATATGTTTAATTGGTCCCTCCACTAACTTAAGATAACCATAAATGAGTTGCATGTAGAAACAAATGAATAAAAATGATGAAGTAAGAGAAATAGATTGCATGTATCACTATACACTGTGAATGCTTTTTTCTCACTAAGAACAATAAATGACTTAAGGATTAATTTAAGGTTCTTTGAATTATTATTTAATTAACTATAATTAAATAATTGAAGTTCGAATATGGAAATTGAATAAATTAAGTCATTATGAATTTGTTGAATAAAGAAATTAAATATATTTTATTTATATATTATATTACAATAAAGCTTTTATGACACTAATAAAATTAGACTTCAGTTGAGAAAATTATGTAATTGAGAAATTAATTTAGTTAATTTAATTAATGAAATCAATTGACTAAATAATATTTATTTTGGGTAATAGAAAATTTTTTTGGGTTGAATTAAATTATAAAGCATTGAGCTAAAAGTCTAGGTTGTTCGGTTGAAAGCCTAGATTGACTTGATTCTGCCTCATACAAAGCACAAGTATATCTAGGTTTAGGCTTATTGTTGTAAATAACACAATGAGTCGATTTAAAAGAAGACTTCAACTTCAACTATATCTAAATAATTGTTTTCTTAACCGATTTTTTCCGACAACAAGTACATAGCACATAATGAGAATGTTCAAAACCACCCAAACAAACCTCAAAACATACGTCAATCTCTAATGTCATACTAGCATACTTACACAACCACTCAAATATCAGGTTATAACATTAACCATACAAAATGCATGCCAACAAGTCATGAACTCATCCAATAAGGCCTTATGTTCAACATACCATGCTTAAAGGACCAAATTTAATAAATTACACTTCAACACAAGACCATCAAGTAATAATGAAACAAATATAAATAAAAATGATTTGGACTCTCTACTTCATGACATTAGAGCCACAATCATTTATAAACTAGTTTCAAACTCTTCTAACCTCACAATGGTGTGATGTCTCAAAGGATAAGCCGAGCTTCAACAATCTCCACGTCAAAATCTACTCAAAGAACAACAACGTATAAGTATAAAGCTTAATAAGTTCTAATGAAAATTTATAAAAACATAACTTATCCAAATAAGAGGATAGCCATGACATAAAGTAAATAAAATTACAATTTTATCTATCAAGCAAACATAATTCACTAATGTGAGACACTTAAATTAATATAATAAACACAATGATAGAACCACATTTTCAAGATTTATGCATATATCACACATACCATCATTTCTTTTATAAGGATCTTTTGGATCAAGGTGCGTTTATTTGTGGTTAATGTAAATATAATGGTGATGACGAGATTAGATACTATAGTGATATTGTAGCGTAAGATAAAAAATTAAATACACCACACTAAAAATAAACACCCAAACGAACCTTAAATTTACAATTTTGCAAAACTTCATCACTAGTTAAGCATACTATAAAGGCAAAAAATGCTACATCTCAAATCATATAACACATAAGAGACATATTCCACTTATTTAACTACTTCATTATTTTTATATAAATTTAAATGTTGTAACCTCAATAAAACAAATTTAAGAGGCTCCAGTTTCAACCAATCACTATTATACTTAATTGTACATCTAGCCAAACATTCTACATCCAATCATTTCATTCAACCATACATGACATTGAGGTTTGGATCACTGGTTAATAGTGAGATCATTGGATATGGTCCGGTGACTTTTGTTTTTCCTTTCATTTGCAATAATCAAGTGGATGTGAATTGAAGTGTATTTAAATATGTTTAATCAAAAAATATTTTTAATCAAAGGTTGGAATAAGTTAAGAGTAGAAATATATATAGTATAAAAATTATATTAAAATTTAAATAGATAAGTTAAGTGCTAAAGGAAGGAACTTTTAAATATACATTTGTGATTTAAATTAAATTTTAAATATTTCTTATCAATACAATTAAAAATCAATATAATTATCTATAAATCATAATTATACACAAATTTGAAAATATAAATACTATGTATTGTATATTTTAAAATTATAATTTTATTTTGAAAGGTATGTAATTTTTTTAGTTATAATTTCTTCTTTTATAATTTTACTTATATTTTTTTTTGCAAATTCAAGATATATTGCTTATTCATTCTTTTATCTTAGCCCTTTCAGAATATTTCTACTTCAAATAGTCACATGTATCATATTTTGCAGCTCTATTCTTTTCTTTGCATTAATTAATACTTCCAAATTATTCATGGCATATGTTACAAATGAGACATATTATCTGTTGCACCAATTACAAAATGCAATACTGCACAACAATTTTTAACATATAGTCATATTGTTCGATTTAGTAGAATGTCTCAATATTAAACACATAAATTGCAGTAACGCATCCCTACAATCTATTTCCAATAGTCAGCATTTGAAAGACCTGCTAAACTGATATCTAATTGAGTTTAAGTTATATAATTTAATACTTATATTTTATTATGTTAAAAATACTTATATTTTATTGTTGTCATTAATTGTGAAACTAATACCTTAACCTTAAAATCATTGCAGGTCTGAAAATGAAGATTCTCAATGTTGAGAAAATGTATTGAACTTTTAATAGAACTCTTGAATTATTTAAAGTTATTCAATTGTGGTCTTAGATGTTAAAATTATCTCCTGAATTATTTGAGTTCTTATATTTTTTCAAATGTTGTAAAATAATTTTACGAAATTCAATATATAAAACTGAAATTGATTAATAATTAATTAAAAAATAAAATATGTTTACAAGTTAAGATTAAATTTAATTGTTAAACTAACCATTTCATTTCAAAATAATATAAAATTGTGATACACGCAATAACCTTTATATTTATTTATAATCTATAGTATTTATTAATAAATTATGAGATAATTTAACACAATTATGTCTCGTTTGGTAACCAGTATAATAACATGATAAAAAATTATTTGTATGTATGTATTATAATAATTAGACATAAAATAAAAATAGTTAGTACAAATTTAAACTTGAAATTAGAAAATAATTAAAAACTCTTGTACAAAATAAGACCACTTTAAAATAAGCAAAAAAAAAAATTCATTTTCTTTGCTAAAAAATCATGAGTTACTAAATATTAGAAACTAAAAGCATGTTTGGATTGGAAATAAACAACAAAAAGCTAAGTAAAATGAAGGAAAGGAGATTCATTTCTTTTGTTTGGATAAATTACTTTTATAAAGAGAGGGAAAAGGAAAGTTGAGTATCTCTCACTTTCCTTAGCTTTACTTTATCTTTTGATAGCCTAATGTCGGAGGGGAGGTGTAACACCCCTAACCCGTATCGACCGTCGGAATAGGGTTACGGAGCATTACTGTAAAAACGTAACTCAAATCATTCATTTCCAATCATTTCATAAATCATAACATAATCTATTCAAACACATGCATATTGTCCCTTATTCTAGTCATTGAGGCCTTAGAAACACTTTAGAAACGATTCGGGACTAAATCGGAAACATTTAAAACTTTGAAAAAAAAGTTAGAAAAATTCACACTGCAGGGGTCACATGGCCTTGTGGCCAAGCCGTGTGACTCACATAGTTGAGACACACGCCCGTGTCTCAGGCTATGTAACAATCAAAATAGGGACACATGATCGTGTCCCAGTCCGTATATATACCTGTGTAACTCTCTAACTTGGGTCACACGACCAAGCCACACGCCTTTGTGTCAGGCCGTGTAACATTCGAAATGGCCTCACACGCCCGTGTCCTAGGTCGTGTGCTAGGCCATGTAACTTTCCAAAAGCAACCTTTATGTAACAGCCCATTTTTGGGTCAAATCAAAACAGTGGTTTCGGGACCACAAATCTAAAGTTGAAATGATTATTTTATTATTTTATTTTTTACAGCATGAATATATGATGGTGTGAAATTTTCGTAAAGTTTTACCGTTTAAATGCTTAATTCGGTAAAAAGGACTAAATCGCGTAAAGCGTAAAAGTTGTGTTCTATAAGCTAAAGGTGTCAAATAGCTATAGATAATTAAAGTAAAAGTCCTTATTTGATAATTAGCCAAATTTTGAGTTAGTGGATGATATTTGGTTTTGAATTTGTGTAAATATGAATTTATTTTAGTGGCAAATTAGTAAAATGTTAAATAATGTTTAATTAAATAATAAAAAAACCATTTTTATGCTATCATCTTTCACCATAGCCAAATATCAAAAGAAAAGGATGAGTTTGGGAGCTTTGAGTATTTAGTTCATGCATGTTTCAATTGTAAGTCCATTTTGACTCGATTTTTGATGATTTTTATGTTTTTGTGATCGTTGCAACTAGTACAAGCTAGCCCGTGTCTTCAATTTCGAAACTGTTAAAGTATTTGAATGTTGCCATTTTTGAATGCATGGGCATTATGTTAGTTGATGATGGAAAATAAATCATTGTTGTTAGATGTACAAGTTTTGTAAAGTGAATTTTGGTAAAAATGTCAATTTTGGATTAAATTGTGAAATATAAAAATTTAGTGGTTGACTTTTAAAATAGATGAAAAATATGGGCTGATATGAGAATGGGTTTTTGGCCAGCATGAATTTGTATAAATTGAATGAATTGTGATTGTTCGTAACAAGGACTAAATTGTGATAAATGTAAAAGTCTAGGAGCTAAAGTGCAAATATGCCCAAATGTGTGTTGTGGAATAAATTGAGAGATTATGTGATGAAATGAGTTGAATTTGCTATAATATAGATCAAGAAAAGAGGAACCCAGACTTAGATCGAGGTAAGAAAAAGTACTCGACTAATCGACTAGTTTCGTCGTTTTTACGTCTGAGGTAAGTTTGTATGTAACACGTACTATTTTATCAATTTTTTTATGTTCTGGAATGAATTAAATTGTGAATGTGAGGCTATAATAGCATTCGATGATGATTCGAAAGTATGTGAATTTAAGATAGCTTCGACTGAATAAATGGCACTAAGTGTGCGATACCGGGAGAATTTTGGTTTCATTTGATGGCATTAAGCGTACGACATCGTTATAGCTTTGGCTAACCATATAAAACTAAGTGTGTGAGATCTTTAAGCATTGAAAGGTTTCGGGATGGTTTAACGTATTGAGCGATGAGGTGGAAATGTGGAATATATATAAATGAGTAATGGTCGTATGAAATGAAATGGAATGTTTTTGTATTGATATGCAAATTATCATGGAATGCTTATTGAAAGTATTGTATATCCAATTGATAGATTACGTTTAATTTTATACGAACTTACTAAGCTATAAAGCTAACTCTGTGTTTTCTGTGCGTGCCTTATAGTGAAATCAAGCTAGCTCGGATTCGGGGATCGTCAGTGACTCAATCACACTATCAGATATATTAGTTGGTACTTTTGAAGCTTTGTATATATGGTATATGGCATGTACAGGCTAGTGTCAATAGGATACGTTTTGAGATATGAAATGACCCATGTGAGTTGGCTTGTAAATGATGAATAGGCTAGTTATTATGGATAGTTTTAAATTGTATATAAGTAGCCATGCAAAATGGCTTGAAAGTGAAGTTAATGATGAAGTATAATCGTCCATGTAATTAGATCAAATTGGGAAGTATGATATGGTATATTTTGTGTGATGGATGGTGGCAATTCAGTTTGTGTGGTGACAAGGTAGTTGATGGATGTGTTTTTGATTTGTGGTACACGTTCCTATAAGTTATGAGGTGATTATGTCATTGCTTTTGAATTGGTCATTTTGGTACGTAGTTAATGGTGAATGATGGTCATGTTTTGTGAAATACCTATGGTCATAAGGATGATTATAAAGTGTCTTGTTGTTAGTATTATTTGGTCATGAGATGTTATAAAATTTGTGAGATTTAATGGTTATATTGGTATGACTTTTGGGGTTAATTTTATATCCAAATAGAGAAATGAATTGGTTGTGTATATGTAATTTTTGGCATATGCTTGGTATATGAAATGTAATGATATATGCTTGAATATATTTTAAGTATTCACATGACATAAATTTGATGGTAATAAGGTTCGAACATTGGATTTATGAAGCACATGTAATGTATTATTGATGTATGATAGTTTGGTTCAAAATTTGATTAGGTAAATGGTAATGAAATGGTTGAATTTTGAAGCAAAATTTGAAAATGTGATTTAATTAGTAAATCATGTTTGATTAAATTAGCTACATGTTTTAATTTTGTGTTTTATTGATCTGGTTAAACATTGAAGTAAGGTTCGATTATGTGAAATGATTAGTAAAGCATGATTGATTTTTGTTGGCTATGGGAATCTAATATGTGAATTTGGTTTATGTGAATAGGAGAATTGTAGCTAATTGAGTTTGGTAAATTTTGTAAAGAAGTGGATATAACTTTGTGCATGAAATGTAATAAATGATTGTGCTGAGCTATGTTTTGTTAGGTAATGCCTCATAACCCTAGTTCAGCGACGGATACAGGTTAGGGGTGTCACATTTAATTTGTATCAGAGCTAGGTTTAGTCGATCATAGGACTAACGTAGTGCGTGTGAGTCTAGCTATACATGCCATATATATAAACTATGATAGTGTGATGATTCTTGACAATTAAAATGTGTTTTTGTATAGTAAATGGATCTCGATCGAACTGTAGTTGATGATGTGGAAAGTAATGTGCCCGCTCCCATTCAAGAGGTAGCGTCGACTGATTCTAGGCCGGTTACGAGTAGCCCTGCGGGGGAAGCTAAATAAGCCTTCTTCCAGATGATGAACAAATGGTTCACACATTATATCCAGACAAATTCGGCTGCTCAACAACCTCCACCCCCGCAAATACCTGTGATGCCTCAAGTTGTTGATCCAAGACGACTAAGTAAGCTTTCAGTCGATAAGATTCGTAAATACGGGGTCGAAGAGTTTAGGGATGCTGTCGATGATGATGCAGAGAGAGCTGAATTCTGGCTTGAAAACACGATATGTGTATCTAATGAATTGTCTTGTACTCCGGATGAATGTATTAAATGTGCAGTTTCACTCTCGAGAGATATTGCATATCAGTGGTGGAACACATTGATATATGTGGTTCCGAGAGAATGGGTTACCTGGGAGTTCTTTCAGATGGAGTTTAGAAAGAAATATATTAGCCAGAGATTTATTGATAAAAAACGGAAAGAGTTTCTCGAGTTGAAATAGGGTCACATTACTTTGACAGAATATGAACCTGAGTTCGTGAGATTGAGAAAATACGCAAGAGAATGCATTTCAACTGAAATTATTATGTGTAAAAGATTCATCGAAGTGTTGAATGAAGACATTAAACTTTTGGTCAGAATTCATGACTTGAATGAATTCGTTGTTTTAGTTGAAAGAGCTTGCAAAGCCGAAAAGCTTAGCAAAGAAATGAAGAAAGTGGATTCAGAAGCTAGGGACGCGAGAAAAAGATCTATGAGTAAGCCTTATCAATCTTCATCAAAGAAATTCAGAGAATCACATAGTCGTTCAAATGCTTTAGTTAGGTATATGAGTAGAGATCGTGCGAAACAATACTCCTACCCTAAGGCTCAAGTTGCAATGGAATTAAGTTTTGGTAGTGTCAGTAACAATAACCCTGAGTATCAACAATGTGGGAGACAACATGTTGGTGAATGTTGGGGCAAGTATAATAATAGAGTTTGCTATAAATGTGGTTCACAAGATCACTTCATTCGGGATTGCCCGAAGTTAGCTGAGAAAGATAATGTCCAGTGTACGAGGCCAAGTAACACGGCAGGTAGAGGTAGACCACCCAGAAACACAGGAATTGTGAGTGGTAGTCAAAGAGGGACAATAGATACAGCTGTGAGGTCCGAGGCTAGAGCACCTGCTCGAGCATACGCTATTCGCGCTCGCAAAGAAGCGTCATCGCCAGACGTCATTACCGGTACTTTCACTCTCTATGATACTATTGTAGTTGCATTGATCGATCCTAGATCAACTCATTCCTATATATGCATAAATTTAGTATCCAATAAGACTTTGCCTGTAGATTTTACTGAATTTGTGATTAGAGTATCAAACCCCTTAAGCAAGTGTGTTTTAGTAGATAAAGTGTGCAAGAATTGTCCATTAATGATTCAAAATTTTTGCTTTCCGACTGATCTGATGTTGTTACCATTTGATGAATTTGATATAATTCTGGGTATGGATTGGCTAACGTTGCATTATACGATTGCGAACTGCAAACGAAAGATGATCAATTTCACATGTCAGAATAATGAGATTATCCAGATTGAGTCAAATGATCTAAACGGGTTACCGGCTGTGATTTCGTCAATGAAAGCTCAGAGTTACGTGAGAAAAGGCTATGAAACTTACTTTGCTTCTATTCTTGAGACAAAAATAACTGAAAAGAAGATTGAATCTATGCCAGTTGTGTGTGAATATTCAGATGTATTTCCTGAAGAGCTACCAGGATTACCACCGATTCGAGAAGCTGAATTTGGTATTGAACTAGTGCTGGGAACTACTTTGATATCAATAGCTCCATATAGAATGGCTCTGACTGAGTTAAAAGAATTAAAATCTTAGTTGAAAGAGTTGACCGATAAAGGATTTGTACAACCCAGTTTCTCTCCCTGGGTGCTCCGGTATTATTTGTGAAAAAGAAAGACGGAACTATGAGAATGTGTATTGATTATAGACAGCTCAGTAAAGTGACAATTAAGAATAAATATCCTCAACCACGAATAGACAATTTGGTTGATCAGATGAAAGGGGCTACATTGTTTTCTAAGATAGATTTGAGATCGGGTTATTATTAGCTGCGAGTTAAACACTCAGATGTGCCAAAAACTGCTTTCCGAACGAGGTACGGGCGTTATGAGTTTCTAGTTATGCCTTTCAGACTAACGAATGTACCTGTTGTTTTTATGGACCTAATGAATTGAATTTTTAGACCGTATTTGGATAGATTTGTTGTTGTGTTTATAGATGACATCTTGATCTATTCCCGTGATGAATCTGAGCATGCTAAAAATCTGAGAATAGTGCTACAGACTTTGCGAGATAAACAACTATTTGCAAAGCTCAGTAAATGTGAGTTCTGGTTATGAGAAGTTGATTTTCTGGGGCATATTGTGTCAACATCGGGTATTCGAGTTGATCCGAGTAAGATTTCGACAATATTGGATTGAAAGCCACCAAAAAATGTATCCGAAGTCTAAAGCTTTTTAGGACTCACCGGGTATTACAAACGATTCGTAAAAGGTTTCTCCATGATTAGAACTCCGTTGATGAGACTACTTCAGAAAGATGTTAAGTTCAACTGGTCGGACAAGTGCTAGAAAAGTTTTGATCAACTGAAAGCTCTTTTGACCGAAGCTCTAGTGTTAGTATAGCCAGAATCGAGTAAAGAATTCGTAATCTATAGTGATGCATCGTTGAATGGTTTGGGCTGTGGTTTGATGCAGGAAGGCAAATTCATAGCTTATCCATCGAGACAATTAAAGTCGAATGAAAAGAATTACCCGACACACGATTTGGAATTACCAACTATCGTTTTCGCGTTGAAGTTTTGGCGTCACTATTTGTTCGGTGAGAAATGTCATGTTTATTCTGATCACAAGAGCCTAAAATATTAGATGACTTAGAAAGATCTAAATCTACGACAACGAAGATGGTTGGAATTGTTAAAATATTACGAAATAGTGATTGACTACCATCCGAGAAAGGCCAATGTTGTTTCTGATGCTTTAAGTCGAAAATCTTTGTTTGCTCTACGTGCAATGAATACTCAGTTGACTCTATCTGATGATGGCTCGATTACAGCTGAGTTGAAAGCAAGACCGTTATTTATGCAGTAGGTTTGCGAAGCTCAGAAAGTTGACAATGAATTATTAGCAAAACAGGCTCAATGTGATATGAATTCTGATTCAGAGTTTTGAGTTGATGCTAATGATTGTTTAAGATTCGAGGTCGAATATGTGTACTGAAAAATTTAGAGTTGATTCAAATGATTTTAAATGAAGCTCAAAGTAGTTGCTTGTCTGTTCATCCCGGAAGCACGAAAATGTATAATGATCTGAAACAGCTTTACTAGTGGTCTGGTATGAAACGTGACATCTCAGAGTTTGTTTCTAAATGTTTGATATGCCAACAAGTTAAAGCTGAGCATCAGGTACCGTCTGGTTTATTGCAGTCGATTATGATTCCCGAGTGGAAATGGGATAAAGTGACTATGGATTTTGTGTCGATAATGCCCCTATCTCCGAGAAAGAAAGATACGATCTGGCTTATAGTTGACAGATTGACGAAATCAGCTCATTTCATTCTAGTACGAACAAACTATTTGCTTGATAAGTTAGTTGAATTATATATTTCTGAGGTTGTGAGATTACACGGAGTACCTATTTCTATTATTTCGGATAGAGATCAAAGATTCATATCACGTTTCTAGAAGAATCTGTATGATGCACTCGATACAAAGCTACACTTTAGTACTGCTTTTCATCTGCAGATGGATGGTCAATCTGAACAAATTATTCAGATACTCGAGGATATATTACGATGTTGCCTTCTTGAGTTTGAAGATACGTAGGAAAAGTATTTTCCATTGATTGAATTTGCGTATAATAACAGTTTTCAATCGAGCATTAAAACGACACCTTATGAAGCTTTGAACGGTCGCAAATGCCGAAAACCCTTTGTATTGTACTAAGCTCAGCGAGAATAAAATTCACGGGGTCGATTTGATTAAAGAAACTAAACAAAAAGTGAAAGTGATTTGTGATAGTCTGAAAGCAGCGTTAGATCGTCAGAAATCATATGCAGACTTGAAACAAAAAGATATTGAGTTTTAGATTAGGGATAGACTGTTTTTGACAGTATCTCCTTGGAAGAAAATACTTAGATTTGGTAGAAAAGGCAAGTTAAATCCGAGATTCATCGTTTGTATGAAATTATCGAGAGTATCGGGCCGGTGCTTATAGATTGTTGTTGCCACCTGAATTAAAAAAGATTCATAATGTATTTCATGTATTGATGCTTCGACTATATTGATCAGATCCCTCACATGTGATTTCCCCGTCTGAGATTGAGATTTAGTTTGATATGACATACAAAGAAGAACTGATCCAAGTTTTAGATCGTGAGGTTAAAGAACTAAGAAATAAGGAAATTTCATTAGTGAAAGTCTTATGGCAATGACACGGGGTTGAAGAAGCTATGTGGGAGCCTGAGGATGCTATGAGAGAGAAATATCCAAACCTATTCACTGGTAAGATTTTCGGGGACGAAAATCCCTAAAAGGGGGAGAGTTGTAACAGCCCGTTTTTGGGTCAAATCAGAATAGTGGTTTTGGGACCATAAATCAGAAGTTGAAATGATTATTTTATTATTATTTTATTGTTTACAGCATGAATATATGATGGTGTGAAATTTTCATAAAGAAATTTTACCGTTTAAATGCTTAATTCGGTAAAAAGGACTACATCGCGTAAAGCGTAAAAGTTGTGTTCTATAAGCTAAAGGTGTCAAATAGCTATAGAATATTAAAGTAAAGGTCCTTATGTGATAGTTAGCTCAATTTTGAGTTAGTGGATGATATTTGCTTTGGCATTTTTGTAAATATGAATGTATTTTAATGGAAAATTAGTAAAATGTTAAATAATTTTTAATTAAATAAAACAAAAAAAACCATTTTTCTGCTATGATCTTTCTCCATAGCCGAATATCAAAAGAAACAGATGAGTTTGGGAGCTTTGATCATTCGGTTCATGCAGGTTTCAATTGTAAGTCCATTTTGACTCGGTTTTTGATGATTTTTATGTTTTTGTGATCGTTACAACTAGTACTAACTAGCCTGTGTCTTCGATGCCAAAACTGTTAAAGTATTAGGATGTTTCCATTGTTGAGTGCATGAGCATTTTGTTAGTTGACGATGGAAAATAAATCATTGTTGTTAGATGTACAAGTTTTGTAAAGTGAATTTTGGTAAAAATGTCAATTTTGAATTAAATTGTGAAATATGAAAATTTAATGATTGAATTTTAAAATAGATGAAAAATATGGGCTGATATGAGAATGGGTTTTCGGCCAGCATGTATTTATATTAAATTGAATGAATTGTGATTGTTTGTAACAAGGACTAAATTGTGATAAATGTGAAAGTGTAGGGGCAAAAGTGTAAATATGCCCAAATGTGAGTTGTGGAATATATTGAGAGATTATGTGATTAAATGAGCAGAATTTGTTATAATATAGATCAAGAAAAGAGGAACCCGGACTTAGATCGAGGCAAGAAAAAGTACTCGACTAATCGACTAGTTTCGTCATTTTTACGTATGAGGTAAGTTCGTATGTAATATGTATGATACGGGGTTGCACGTGGACCAAGATCGAGTCGTCAAGTCACGGGAAAGTCCTACGAGATCTATAAACAAATTGGCTGCAACAAAAATAGAAAACAGAGAACTAAACTTGTCAGATCAAGAAACCAAAATCTAATAGAATAAGAAATACTTGGGCGGCAAGAAATCTTGAAATTATGAATGAAGAACGTTTGTTGATGCCTAAGAACAAAGACAAATCAGACCTTGAAGTTTGGAAAGGCTGAAACGCAACAAGAACAATTAATCCCAAGTTAATCAATAAATCAGCACAAGCAGAAATTAATAAAGAAGAACGAACAACAAGAAAATAAAGAAAGTCCTAAGAAGCCTTGAAATCTCGAAAGATATCACAACTCCCTTCAAACGGCTCTAATCTCCCCTCCAATGAAGAACAATGGCAAGAAGAAGGCTGAAGATGGCTCCCACAATAAAAAAGATTGTTAAAACTCCTTCTAAAGAAAACTCAAGAGAAAATTCTTGGAGAACTCAAAGAGAATTTTCACTCAACAAAACAAATCTGATTTCAATGTATTCTTCAAGTATATTGTTGTATAAGGGTGGCTGGCCAAGCCATACATATAGGCCTTCTAACTATTTTCCTAGTCCTAATAGGAAAACTAAATAAAAACCTAATTTTTTTTTACTTTCAAGGGGAAATTCGGCCAAGGACTTTAAATGGGCCTCTTGGACTGAATTTTTACATAGAAATTTGTTCATAAAGTCTAAAAATTAAAACTAAGTATTTAAAGAATTAAAACTTAACAAATTGGGCCACTTTGATAATTTGACCTGATTTTCAACTAAGTCTAATTTAAATTTCTTGATTGGGCTTGGAACATCTTATTGGGCCGTTTCTTCAAGCATTTGGGCTTGTAATCTGTTCTCTCCCGAAATTGGTTCGTTGATGCTCGTAACTGAGATTCAATGTGCCTTAGCTACAAGATTCGGTTTCTTGGACCAATATTTCCAAGATTTGAAATCTTGATTTTCTTGATTCTTGAAATCGCTCAAAACAACAAAATTGGACCAAGATTCGGTTTCTTGATTTTCTTGAAAACAAGAAAGTGAATCTTGATTTTCTTTTTCTTTCGTGTACGCATCTAAGGCCTTGCTAATAAATTCTTGAATGGTTTCATTTAGTTTTGAATGCATTTGTCTAGCCTTTGACCTCGTTATTGAGCCTTGTGGTAATTTGAGCCCATCACGTCCTTGAGATTGAATTGGGCTTTTGTGACTAGTATCATTCCCCCTTCCTCAAAAAGATTCATCCTCGAATCTGAAAAATCAAATGGACTCGACTTTCCTCGATCGAACGAGACTAATGGGAATTGAGTCCACTGAAAAGAATAGCCATGAGTTAGTAAATAGCAACGCAAACAAACTTGTAGTCCAATCATAAGCATAACAAAACAAGTATAACGCATGCGAATGGACAGATTCAGATAACCATGCAAAAAAGCTAATTTACTCACCAATGCCTCATCAAATATTCGAAACAAATATGGACATGTTTTAAGGCATTCAATCATCTCAAATTGTTTCCACAAACCATGAATAAATCGCGAGTAATAAATCAAATGGTAAACGTAATCGTCACAAGTAGGTATTTAAAAAGGTTCACACGGTTCACAGAGTTGCACAATCATACCATGCATTAATCAACGGACTATAGATTCACTCACACATGCATCATAAAAATTATCAAAAACAATAATCTTTTTAGAAACCATCAAAACAGATAGATCATCAATAAATAAAACAGGACAGTCAAGCACGTTTCGATCTAAGTGTTTTACAAAAATTAAATCATCAACTCGATCTTTGTCAATATCTGAGGAGTACAAAGGTGTTTCAAAAGTTTCAAGCATCTTACCTTTATAAGCAGAAGAATAAGGGTCGATTTTACCTTTTCCATTTAATACAAACCTTTGCTCATCGGGGGCATAGTGTAGTCGAAGCTCCATTGTTGAGTTAACCTTTATCAAATGGAACTCAAACTTCATGTACAACCACAGAAACTGTTTAAGGTATGAATATAAATTGAAAACAAATTTGGCAAATTTCATTACCTTATTCAAAAACCAAGTATCAACACAATAGAAAGTATTTGCACACAATAGATGATGCTTGATTTTCCAACAAAGTATACCAAAATAGATTTCGGGTTTAAAAACTTGATTTTGATTAGTCATGCCGAAGTGTAACAAAGATTTCGTTAAACCAATCAAGTTAAACCATGAGGATTTTCGCATACATACCAACATACATTCAAAACTTTTTTTATTCACCAAAATAGATTTGCACAAATTCGCGGATTTTACACAAGGCAAATCAAGAGAATAACAACTCATGCTTCCTTTCGTAATGACTTTTTCAACCACAATCGAAGAATAACAATTAATCGGATCAAAATGAGGGGATCTTTTAAGAACTAAGTCACCAAAAGTTTTATCAATAATTTTCAAATCTGCACAGGACTCGGTTGCTAAAATTTCCTTACCTCTCTTACCTTCGGGCTCATGTAATGTGATTTCATCTTTGCCTATGTTGATCGTATGAAAGAGTCTTTCATTTGAGAGGTATTGAAGTTGAAAGTTATCTTTCGGTATTTCGGGAACCTGAAAAGTAGCAACACAAGAAAAATTCGTATCTTGGTTAGTGGAAACATTCCCCACTACCCTTTCCTCGTCTTTTTCTTTTGTTTCTTTTTTTCGTCTCTCAATATCATTCCATATTCGCTCATTTTCTCACATCAACATCTCTTGCCTCTCTTTTCTTTTTATTTCTTTTTGTGTCTTCCTTTCATTACAAGATAGAGATGTTACAAATGAATCAGAACGGAAAGACTCTCGTTAGGTATGTACGGAATGACTTGCATACGAACAATGATCCCCTTGGAAAACTTCACTCTCGAAACTTGCTTTGCATCGTCTTGAATCCCTCGTTGAATAGGAGTCATGATATGAATCTCTTCTCGAATATTCGTTGGATGTTCGTCTTCTTGGCACTCTCATTTGTGCCCTTTCACTTAAATTAAGTTGTCCTCATTGGGCTCTTTTCTCCACTCACATCTCATTGATAGTATAGCACTCAATGTTCGAAGTATGGCAGCCCGTTAATCTAACTGTTGTTGGATCATTTTAAATTTATCATGGACATCATTATGGTCATCATCAACTTGACCAACTCTAGACATTTTTTTTCTTTTTTTCAAAAACCTGCAAAACAAATACTTAACACTCAAAAAGGAAAATTAGCAAACCTCACCGTTAATCACTCAAAAAGGAAAACCAAATTCTCAAAGAGGTAGAATTCAGTCTTGTAAGTTCATTAGTAGAGTCTATATCAATCAGTTAGAAAGTGTATGAACCGTAACTACCAAAGAATCCTAATTGCATTATGAGTCCAAAAACTGATGAGACACCAATTGATTTGTGTTGTATCGAGGAAGAATTGTGCACACTTTTAAATCATACTAACACAAGAAATAGTAAGGTGTTAGATAGTGTAAAGGAAGAATAAAATCAAAACAAATGAAAACCTACAGCTAAGAGTCAATAAAAATTGCTGAGACCTGAAAACCCGAAAAAACTATGGAGTAACTTGACAACTTCGTTCGAGGTGTTCCCGATCTCCAAAAATCACAAAATTTAAACTGGAATGTCCTTAAATATTTTATATTTGATCTGGAAAGTTTCGGCACTAAAATCAACCCACTGAATATTTTTTAAATTTTTTTCTTGATTTCATATTTTTCAAATTTTTTGACTTTTTCTACTGATTTTTTTGCGGGAAATATTTTTTAATATTCTATCATAGTGCCACAAATATGCATGCAAAATTTCAGACCAGTCAGAAAATGTTTACACTCAAATTAATTTTTTTCCAAAAATTTTTCTGGGTAAAAACTGTTGTTTAATGTTTTTAAAAGGATATCAGTTTAGAAATTAACCAAAAACACCCAAAACGCCCAAAATCTGATACCAAATGATAGGGGGTTGCGCGCAGACCAAGATCAAGTCGTCAAGTCACGGGAAAGTCCTACGAGATCTATAAACAAATTGGCTGCAACGAAAACAGAAAACAGAGAACTAAACTTGTCAGATCAAGAAACCAAAATCTAATAGAATAATAAATACTTGGGCGACAAGAAATCTGGATATTATGAATGAAGAACATTTCATGATGCTTAAGAATGAAGCTGAATCAGATCTTGAAGTTTGGAAAGGCTGAAACGCAACAAGAACAATTAATCCCAAGTTAATCAATAAATCAGCACAAGCAGAAATTAATAAAGAATAACGAACGGCAAGAAAATAAAGAAAGTCTTAAGAAGCCTTGAAATCTCGAAAGATATCACAAATCCCTTCAAACGGCTCTAATCTCCCCTCCAATGAAGAACAATGGCAAGAAGAAGGCTGAAGATGGATCCCACAGTAAAAAAGATTGTTAAAACTCCTTCTAAAGAAAACTCAAGAGAAAATTCTTGGAGAACTCAAAGAGAATTTTCACTCAACAAAACAAATCTGATTTCAATGTATTCTTCAAGTATATTGTTGTATAAGGGTGACTGGCCAAGCCATACATATAGGCCTTCTAACTATTTTCCTAGTCCTAATAGGAAAACTAAATAAAAACCTAATTTTTTTTTTACTTTCAAGGGGAAATTCGGCCAACGACTTTAAATGGGCCTCTTGGACTAAATTTTTACATAGAAATTTGTACATAAAGTCTAAAAATTAAAACTGAGTATTTAAAGAATTAAAACTTAACAAATTGGGCCACTTTGACAATTTGGCCTGATTTTCAACTAAGTCTAATATAAATTTCTTGATCGGGCTTGGAACATCTTATTGGGCCGTTTCTTCAAGCATTTGGGCTTGTAATCCGTTCTCTCCCGAAATTGGTTCTTTGATGCTCGTAACTGAGATCCAATGTGCCTTAGCTGCAAGATTCGGTTTCTTGGACCAAGATTTCCAAGATTTGAAATCTTGATTTTCTTGATTCTTGAAATCGTTCAAAACAACAAAATTGGACCAAGATTCGGTTTCTTGATTTTCTTGAAAATAAGAAAGTGAATCTTGATTTTCTTTTTCCTTCATGTACGTATCTAAGGCCTTGCTAATAAATTTTTGAATGGTTCCATTTAGTTTTGAACGCATTTGTCTGGCCTTTGACCACGTTATTGGGCCTTGTGGTAATTTGAGCCATCACGTTCTTGAGCTTGAATTGGGCCTTTGTGACTCGTATCAATGTACTATTTTATCAATTTTTTTTATGTTTTGGAATGAATTAAAATGTGAATGTGAGGCTATAATAGCATTCGATGATGATTCGAAACTATATGGTACCAAGTATGCGAATTTAAGATAGCTTTGACAGAATAAATGGCACTAAGTATGCCATACTGAGAGAGCTTCAGGATGGTTTAACGTATCGAGTGAAGAGGTGAGAATGTGATAAATAAAAACAAGATAGTACAGGTATGGACAAAACCTATGTGGCTCTTGATACTATGTGTATGAGGTTTGATGGAATATATATATAAATGAGTAAAGGTCATATGAAATGAAATGGAAAGTTTTTGTATTGATATGCAAATTATCATGAAATGCTTATTGAATGTATTGTATATCCAATTGATAGATTAAGTTTAATTGTAAACGAACTTAATAAGCTATAAAGCTAACTCTGTGTTTCTTGTGTGTGTCTTGTAGAGAAATTAAGCTAGCTCGGATTTGGGGATCGTCAGCGACTCAATCACTCTAACGGATATTTTAGTTGGTACTTTTGAAGCTTTGTATATATGGTATATGGCATGTATAGGCTAGTGTCAATAAGATACGTTTTGAGATATGAAATTAGCCATGTGAGTTGGCTTGTAAATGATGTATAGGCTAGTTTTAAATTGTATATAAGTAGCCATGTGAAATGGCTTGAAAGTGAAGTTAATGATGAAGTATAATCGGCCATGTAATTAGATCAAATTGGGAAGTATGTTATGGTATATTTTGTGTGATGGATGGTGGCAATTCAGTTTGTGTGGTGACAAGGTAGTTGATGGATGTGTTTTTGATTTGTGGTACACGTTCCTATAAGTTATGAGGTGATTATGTCATTGCTTGTGAATTGGTCATTTTGGTACGTAGTTAATGGTGAATGATGATCATGTTTTGTGAAATACCTATGGTCATAAGGATGATTATAAAGTGTCTTGTTATTAGTATTATTTGGTCATGAGATGTTATAAAATTTGTGAGATTTAATGGTTCTATTAGTATGACTTTTAGGGCTAATTTGATAGCCAAATAGGTGAGAAATGAATTGGTTGTGTATATGTAATTTTTGGCATATGCTCGATATATGAAATGTAATGATATATGCTTGAATATATTTTATGTATTCGCATGACATAAATTTGAGGGTAATAAGGTTCGAACATTGGATTTATGAAGCACATGTAATGTATTATTGATGTATGATAGTTTGGTTCAAAAATTTGATTAGGTAAATGGTAAGGAAATGGTTGAATTTTGAAGCATGATTTGAAAATTTGATTTAATTAGTAAAGCATGTTTGTTTAAATTAACTACGTGTTTTAATTTTGTGTTTTATTGACTTGGTTAAATATTGGAGTAAGGTTCGATTATGTGAAATGATTAGTAAAGCGTGATTGATTTTTGTTGGCTATGAGAATCTAATATGCGAATTTGGTTTATGTGAATATGAGAATTGTAGCTAATTGAGTTTGGTAAATTTTGTAAAGAAGTGGATATAACTTTGTGCATGAAATGTAATAAATGATTGTGGTGAGCTATGTTTTGTTAGGTAATGCCTTGTAGCCCTAATCTGGCTACGGATACGGGTTAAGAGTGTCACACTTTAAAATTTATAGGGGACACGTGGCCATGTTGCATGGCTGTTTGTCACATGTGGCTGAGATACATGATCGTGTCTTAGGCCGTGTGGAGAGGAAATTGACAAAAAATCAAGCCATTTCCTTCACCCACCTCAAACATGCACCTAAATATCATTTGCACACTTGACCAATGCATCAAAACATGTTTAAACAGGCATAAAACGACCAATTTCAAATGGTCAAATTCCATTCAACCAATATGCCTTATAGGCACCTCAAATGCAAACATACAATTTACCTAAACATATACATGTACTTAACTCATTTCATTCATCAACCCTTAATTCATTTTCCATCTTAAAACTCTTCATAAATTGACCTGTATCACTTCAACATAAATTGACCTATATCACTTCAACATAAACTTACCATATTTGACCACATTTAGACCATTACAAATAGTTCATATCTACCTCAAAGCATAACTCTACTTGGTCTCATTATAAACATACCAAATATGGTCATTCCAAACATGCATCAATTTAACCATTTTAACAACCACCAACAACCATCAATATACCATAAGTACTTCAAATCCAAAACAACATTACATGCCATAACATCAACTAAACATTAGACATAAGTCCACCTATACATGTCATTGTAACATAACTAAAGTATCCAAATCTACCGATATAATCACTGAATAGTGTGATAAGTCTCTGACGAGCTTTCAAACCGGTCGAGCTTCTGATAATCTGTAAAGTAAGAGAAATATAACTAAGTAAGCAATGAATGCTTAGAAACTCATATAAACCATAAGCACAATTTTCCATTTCAGTAATGAACTTTCTAGAATAAACATAAACCTATACCAATACCATAAGATTGATAAATCTATATAATCATCAACTCACAAATGAGTAAGTTCATTAATGTCGCATATAAATCTATATATTCTTTAGACCGTATTAGGATAGATTTGTTTTTGTGTTTATAGATGACATCTTGATCTATTCCCGTGATGAATTTGTGCATTCTAAACATCTAAGAATAGTGCTACAGACTTTGCAAGATAAACAACTATTTGCAAAGCTTAGTAAATGTGAGTTCTGGTTACGAGAAGTTGGTGTTCTGGGGCATATTATGTCAACATTGGGTATTCGAGTCGATCCGAGTAAGATTTCGACAATCTTGGATTGAAAGCCTCTAAAAAATGTATCTGAAGTCTAAAGCTTTTTAGGACTCACCGGTTATTACAAACGATTTGTAAAAGGTTTCTCCATGATTGGAACTCCGTTGATGAGACTACTTCAGAAAGATGTTAAGTTCAAGTGTTCGGACAAGTGCTAGAAAAGTTTTGATCAGCTGAAAGCTCTTTTGATCGAAGCTCTAGTGTTAGTATAGCCAAAATTGAGTAAAGAATTCGTAATCTATAGTGATGCATCGTTGAATGGTTTGGGCTGTGGTTTGATGCAGGAAGGCAAAGTCATAGCTTATGCTTCGAGACAATTAAAGTTGCATGAAAAGAATTACCCGACGCACGATTTGGAATTAGCAACTATCATTTTCGCGTTGAAGTTATGGCGTCACTATTTGTTCGGTGAGAAATGTCATATTTATTCTGATCACAAGAGCTTAAAATATTTGATGACTTAGAAAGATCTAAATCTACGACAGCGAAGATGGTTGGAATTGTTAAAATATTACAAACTAGTGATTGACTACCATCCGAGAAAGGCCAATGTTGTTGCTGATGCTTTAAGTCGAAAATCTTTGTTTGCTCTACGTGCAATGAATACTCAGTTGACTCTATCTGATGACGACTCGATTATAGCTGAGTTGAAAGTAAGACCGTTATTTATGCAGTAGATTTGTGAAGCTCAGAAAGTTGACAATGATTTTTTAGCAAAACAGGCTCAATGTGATATGAACTCTGATTCAGAGTTTCGAGTTGATGTTAATGATTGTTTAAGATTCAGAGGTCGAATATGTGTACAGAAAAATTTAGAGTTGATTCAAATGATTTTAAATGAAGCTCAAAGTAGTTGTTTGTCTGTTCATCCGGGAAGCACGAAAATGTATAACGATCTAAAACAGCTTTACTAGTGGTCTGGTATGAAACGTGACATCTCAGAGTTCGTTTCTAAATGTTTGATATGCCAGTAAGTTAAAGCTGATCATCAAGTACCGTCTGGTTTATTGCAGTCGATTATGATTCCCGAGTGGGAATGGGATAGAGTGACTATGGATTTTGTGTCGGGATTGCCCCTATCTCCGAGAAAGAAAGATGTGATCTGGCTTATAGTTGACAGATTGACGAAATCAGCTCATTTCATTCTAGCACGAACAAACTCTTTGCTTGATAAGTTAGTTGAATTATATATTTCTGAGGTTGTGATATTACACGAAGTACCTATTTCTATTATTTCGGATAGATATCAAAGATTCACATCGTGTTTCTGGAAGAAACTGCATGATGCACTGGGTACAAAGCTACACTTTAGTACTGCTTTTCATCTGCAGATGGATGGTCAATCCGAACAAATTATTCAGATACTCGAGGATATATTACGATGTTGCGCTCTTGAGTTTGAAGGTACGTGGGAAAAGTATTTTCCATTGGTTGAATTTGCGTATAATAATAGTTTTCAATTGAGTATTAAAATGACACCTTACGAAGCTTTGTACGGTCGCAAATGCCGAATACCTTTGTATTGGACTAAGCTCAGCGAGAATAAGATTCACGGGGTCGATTTGATTAAAGAAACTAAACAAATAATGAAAGTGATTTGTGATAGTCTGAAAGCAGCGTTAGATCGTCAAAAATCATATGCAGACTTGAAACGAAAAGATATTGAGTTTTATATTGGGGATAGACTGTTTTTGAAAGTATCTCCTTGGAAGAAAATACTTAGATTTGGTAGAAAAGGCAAGTTAAATCCGAGATTCATCGTTTGTTTGAAATTATCGAGAGTATCGGGCCGGTGCTTATAGATTGTTGTTGCCACCTGAATTAAAAAAGATTCATAATGTATTTCATGTATTGATGCTTCGACTATATTGATCAGATCCCTCACATGTGATTTCCCTGTCTGAGATTGAGATTTAGTCTGATATGACATACAGAGAAGAACTGATCCAAGTGTTAGATCGTGAGGTTAAAGAACTGAGAAATAAGAAAATTCATTAGTGAAAGTCTTATGGCAATGACACAGGGTTGAAGAAGCTACATGGGAGCCTGAGGATGCTATGAGAGAGAAATATCCAAACCTATTCACTGGTAAGATTTTCGCGGACGAAAATCCCTAAAAGAGGGAGAGTTTTAACAACCCGTTTTTGGGTCTAATCAGAATAGTGGTTTTGGGACCACAAATCAGAAGTTGAAATGATTATTTTTTTATTATTTTATTGTTTACAGCATGAATATATGATGGTTTGAAATTTTCGTAAAGAAATTTTACCGTTTAAATGCTTAATTCGGTAAAACGAACTAAATCGCGTAAAGCGTAAAAGTTGTGTTCTATAAGCTAAAGGTGTCAAATAGCTATAGAATATTAAAGTAAAGGTCCTTATATGATAGTTAGCTCAATTGTGAGTTAGTGGATGATATTTGGTTTGGCATTTTTGTAAATATGAATGTATTTTAATGGAAAATTAGTAAAATGTTAAATAATTTTTAATTAAATAAAACAAAAAAACCATTTTTATGCTATGATCTTTCTCCATAGCCGAATATCAAAAGAAAAAGATGGGTTTGGGAGCTTTGACCATTCGGTTCATGCATGTTTCAATTGTAAGTCCATTTTGACTCGGTTTTTGATGATTTTTATGTTTTTGTGATCGTTGCAACTAGTACTAACTAGCTTGTGTCTTCGATTTCAAAACTGTTAAAGTATTTGAATGTTGCCATTGTTGAGTGCATGAGCATTTTGTTAATTGATGATGGAAAATAAATCATTGTTGTCAGATGTACAAGTTTTGTAAAGTGAATTTTGGTAAAAATGTCAATTTTGAATTAAATTGTGAAATATGAAAATTTAATGGTTGAATTTTAAAATAGATGAAAAATATGGGCTGATATGAGAATGGGTTTTCGGCCAGCATGAATTTATATTAAATTGAATGAATTGTGATTGTTTGTAACAAAGACTAAATTGTGATAAATGTGAAAGTCTAGGGGAAAAAGTGTAAATATGCCCAAATGTGTGTTGTGGAATAAATTGAGAGATTATGTGATTAAATGAGTTGAAATTGAAATAATATAGATCAAGAAAAGATGAACCTGGACTTAGATCGAGGCAAGACCAAAGTACTCGACTAGTCGACTAGTTTCGTCGTTTTTATGTCCGAGGTAAGTTCGTATGTAATATGCACTATTTTGTCAATTTTTTTATGTTTTGGAATGAATTAAAATGTGAATGTGAGGCTATAATAGCATTCGATGATGATTCGAAACTATATGGTACCAAGTATGCGAATTTAAGATAGCTTTGACAGAATAAATGGCATTAAGTATGCCATACTGAGAGAGCTTCAGGATGGTTTAACGTATCGAGTGAAGAGGTGACAGTATGATAAATAAATACAAGATAGTACAGGTACGTACAAAACCTATGTGGCTCTTGATACTATGTGTATGAGGTTTGATGGAATATATATATAAATGAGTAATGGTCATATGAAATGAAATGGAAAGTTTGTGTATTGATATGCAAATTATCATGAAATGCTTATTGAATGTATTGTATATCCAATTGATAGATTAAGTTTAATTGTAAACGAACTTACTAAGCTATAAAGCTAACTCTATGTTTCCTGTGTGTGCCTTGTAGAGAAATCAAGCAAGCTCGGATTCAGGGATCGTCAGCGACTCAATCACTCTAACGGATATTTTAGTTGGTACTTTTGAAGCTTTGTATATATGGTATATGGCATGTATAGGCTAGTGTCAATAAGATACGTTTTGAGATATGAAATTAGCCATGTGAGTTGGCTTGTAAATGATGTATAGGCTAGTTTTATTATGGATAGTTTTAAATTGTATATAAGTAGCCATGTGAAATGGCTTGAAAGTGAAGTTAATGATGAAGTATACTCGGCCATGTAATTAGATCAATTTGGGAAGTATGTTATGGTATATTTTGTGTGATAGATGGTGGCAATTCAGTTTGTGTGGTGACAAGGTAGTTGATGGATGTGTTTTTGATTTGTGGTACATGTTCCTATAAGTTATGAGGTGATTATGTCAATGCTTGTGAATTGGTCATTTTGGTACGTAATTAATGGTGAATGATGATTGTAAGAGCCCATTTTTTCCCGGCCCAATAAACCAAATGAAAAAACCAAAAAATAATAATAAATAATAGTACAGTCCAATTACAAAAACATGTCCAGTTTATTACAACGGAGCGCAAATCATTTTTAACCCAAACCTAAACTACCCAACATCAGGCCCAAGTTGCTAATCTGCTAGGGCCCATTTAAATTTAAACCCACTAACCTAACCCCAACCCAAATTAGTCCAAAGCAGAAACCCTAGCAGTTTCTGAAAGAGCCCCAGCCGCCGCAGCAACTAAACCCTATCAGCCACTACCCTCGCACGTGCGCCACCGCCACACGCACTGCTGCGCGCCACCTCACCGTATGGCTTCGTACGCAAAAGGCAAACAACAGCAAAAAAGACCGCAAAGGATAGGAGATTTTTTTTGTAATTTTCCTTTTTTATTTTTATTTTATTTTGATTCTGTCATTTTTTAGCCATAAAAAGGCCATTTTCAGCATTTGTAAAAAGAGGAGCATACTGTAATAAAGAAACAAAATCAATACCAAAAAAGGTTATTTTTTTCTTTTCGGTTCCCTTTTAATGGCTTTTTTTTCTTTTTTTCTACTCGATCTTAATCATATATAGGCATATTTACAAAATAAAAGGGGGAAGGGTTTAGAAACATTACCTGGTTCGGTGCGTCGCCGAATCCCCCTCCGTTCAGGCCAAGATTGAACAGGCGAGGGGGGAGGCTTTTGGTTCTTGATGCGGCGCAGAGAGTTTTTATTTTTTCCTTAGGTTTTTTTATATTAGGAATGCTCCTGATAGCTTAGGGTTTTTTTTAACCACGAAAAGAAACAATGCCATTTAGAGGTTTGACCCGCACGGTGACCCGACCTGGGGAAGGATCCGCGCGTCCAGCCTTCTGCTCTATTTGCACGACGAGTCCCTCTTGTTTTGTGGCGTTTCGATTTGATTTTCTTCAATTTTTTTAATTTGAATTGCGTATTTTATTTTATTTTCAATTTGATCCACAGTTATGCGGTGCCGTTTCCTGTGTTTGGTTTTGATTATTTATACTTGCGTTTAACTGCCGTTTTGGTCCCCTATGAAATACGCACATTCCATTTTGGTTCTTTATTTTTATTTTATTTTCTGATTTTCCCTTATGATTTTGGTTTTGAATCTGATTTAATCCATGGTTTAATTTATTCATTTTCTAAATTTTATTTTGATTTTGTTGTCTTTAGTATACATTTAGTTGTAAACCTAACATTTTTGAATATTTAAGTTTTAATACTATTTTAAATTTATCATTAGAATTATTTAAAATATAATACTATTATTTTAAACTAATATTATCTATACATACCATACATAGTTAATTTAATTATAATTTTAAATGTATTATGAATTTCTACTTAAGTTTTTAATTAATATTTCTTTTATATTTGTCTAATATAGTTTGTACATTCTATAACTTCATAATATTTTCAAACTTTCTTTTTCATCCAAATATAAAGTTATGTGTTGATACTTTCATGTATGTAATTTTAACTTATTTTGAAATATATATTTGTATGTATGTTTTAAATCTTATATACAATCTATTTCTTTTAAAATACTACCTTATATACTTTACTTCAATTTTTATACATATATTACCATACATATACTATTATAAATTTTTTATTTGGCATGTATTGTTTATTTAAACTAGCGTATACATTATTTTGAGTTTCTTTTCGTACAATACTTATTTTAAAATTTATTTTTATATTATTCCTTTTAACCTTTTGATATATTTCAATATTCATTTTGTTTTAGTCGAAAACTTATTATATTTTATCTATGTTATTCCACTTGGCATTTCTTTTAAGATTGACTTTTAATTCATTTTACTTGCTAATATGGATGTAAGTATTTGCATAATATAGGATATAAAATTGTTGCTCTTATGTTTATAATATTGTTTATTCGTGTATATTGAATCTTTGTTATGCATTTGCGTATGCTTTAGTGTATGAATTATTATTTCGCGTTGTACGTTATTATTCAATCGTTTTTTTTTAAATATTACAAATGTCAAAGTTATCTCATGCAAAAGTTTTCAAAAATCTTCAAAATACTCGAAGTTTGGAATCCTCGAGAGAATTGAGCCCTAACGTCTTGGGTTCCAATTTTCCTCGTCGAATCTAAATAATAAAAATTTTTCCAAACATACAAAAATTTTAAATAAAAAACCCATTCTCGGGAACTCGACACATTGTGTCCTAACGCATTGGATATGACATGTTATTTTCTCAAAATGAGGATTTTAAAAATAAAGGCAATGTTTGATATTTAGGAATTTTGTTAAATCGAACCCTAACTTACTGGGTTTTGATTTTCTCTTTTGACCCAAACAATCGGATATCCTTCTCAAAACGCATAGGTTTTAAAAATCAAAGGATAAGCTTAATTTTGAGGACTTGAAATGTTGCATTCTAACTTAGTGAGTGTAACAATTTATTTCTTTAAAATAAACGAGTCTTATCATCCAATTCATTTTACTAAAATTTTCTTTTCGAAGGATCGTATTTTAAAATCTTTTCAAATTCTCGACACTAAGAGATTAAACAATCGATTCGGTACCAATTTTGAGGCGTTACGAGGGTGCTAACCCTTCCTCGTGCGTAACCGACTCTCAGACCTATTTTCTCAAATCTTGCAAACCTAAAATTATTTTCAAGGTGATCCAATCACACCTTAATAAAAGATCGGTGGCGACTCCCAATTTTCCATTTTCAAAGTCGACCCCCGTTTTTCAAAATATCCAAAAAAATGGTTTTGACAATGATCATGTTTTGTCAAATACCTATGGTCATAAGGATGATTATAAAGTGTCTTGTTATTAGTATTATTTGGTCATGAGATGTTATAAAATTTGTGAGATTTAATGGTTCTATTGGTATGACTTTTAGGGCTAATTTGATAGCAAAATAGGTGAGAAATGAATTGGTTGCGTATATGTAATTTTTGGCATATGCTCGATATATGAAATGTAATGATTATATGCTTGAATATATTTTAAGTATTTGCATGACATATATTTGATGGTAATAAGGTTCGAACATTGGATTTATGAAGCACATGTAATGTATTATTGATGTATGATAGTTTGGTTCAAAAATTTGATTAGGTAAATGGTAATGAAATGGTTGAATTTCGAAGCATGATTTGAAAATTTGATTTAATTAGTAAAGCATGTTTGTTTAAATTAACTACGTGTTTTAATTTTGTGTTTTATTGACCTGGTTAAACATTGAAGTAAGGTTCGATTATGTGAAATGATTAGTAAAGCATGATTGATTTTTGTTGGCTATCAGAATCTAATATGCGACTTTGGTTTATGTGAATATGAGAATTGTAGCTAATTGAGTTTGGTAAATTTTGTAAAGAAGTGGATATAATTTTGTGCATGAAATGTAATAAATGATTGTGGTGAGCTATGTTTTGTTAGGTAATGCCTTGTAACCCTAGTCTGGCGACGGATACGGGTTAAGGGTGTCACACTTTAAAATTTATAGGGGACACATGGCCATGTCACATGGCTGTGTGTCACATGTGGCTGAGATACATGCTTGTGTCTTAGGCCGTGTGGAGAGGAAATTGACAAAAATCAAGCCATTTCCTTCACCCACCTCAAACATTCACCTAAATATCATTTGCACACTTGACCAATGCATCAAAACATGTTTAAACATGCATAAAATGGCCAATTTCAAATAGTCAAATTCCATTCAACCAATATGCCTTATAGGCACCTCAAATGCAAACATACAATTTACCTAATCATATACATGTACTTAACTCATTTCATTCATCAACCCTTAATTCATTTTCCATCTCAAAACTCATCATAAATTGACATGTATCACTTCAACATAAATTGACCTATATCACTTCAACATAAACTTACCATATTTGACCACATTTAGACCATTACAAATAGTTCATATCTACCTCAAAGCATAACTCTACTTGGTCTCATTATAAACATACCAAATATGGTCATTCCAAACATGCATCAATTTAACCATATTAATAACCACCAACAACCATCAATATACCATAAGTACTTTAAATCCAAAACAACATTACATGCCATAACATCAACTAAACATTAGACATAAGTCCACCTATACATGCCATTATAACAAAACTAAAGTATCCAAATCTATTGATATAATCACTGAATAGTGTGATAGGTCTCTGACGAGCTTTCAAACCGATCGAGCTTCTGATAATCTGTAAAGTAAGAGAAATATAACTAAGTAAGCAATAAATGCTTAGAAATCTCATATAAACCATAAGCACAATTTTCCATTTCAGTAATGAACTTTCTAGAATAAACATAAACCTATACCAATGCCATAAGATTCATAAATCTATATAATCATCAACTCACAAATGAGTAAGTTCATTAATGTCGCATATAAATTTCATATATAACATATTGGATTTATAAGTCATAATACATGATAATAAACCTTTTAAATTGATTATGAATCATTCTATTTACTTACTTTCCCTTCCAATCCGAATGCTTAGCATAAGCCAAATCAACATTTTCATTTTACGAATTACTGTATTTGTCCATGATATAAGTAAATTCTTCCATAGCATAAATAGACTTCACACACATCATTTATCACATCAAACCTTTTATAACATCATAATACATCCCAATTATGAACTTACCATTTCATTCCCTTTTCTTACCCGATTCATATGCATAGTACAAGCATAAGCATAAACATCAATCACAACCACAAGCTTGGCACAAACCTAAGCACACCAATAACATATGTTAGTTCATTTAAGCATAACTCATATGAATTTAACATGGAAAACCATTATACTTGAGCATAATTCAATTGGATTTATCATCCATCATAACATAACATGTTTTTCATGTATCTCACCATTTCAATTTACTTCATAAATACGTGTCTTAGTTCATATTGAACACATACCTTTCCTTCCCTTTTTCATGCCCGTTGAGCCATTTAGAATATCATCAGATACGCGGGGTAGCTCACATGAAGTGTACTAAACATATAATCATAATCCATCCTTTCCTTTATAACATTGCTCATACGAGCTGTGAAATGGGTCTGCTCACACGAGTTGTGGGTCAGAATGTAAGCTACACGATGCTGCTCACATGAGTTGTGGAGTATCTGCAACACATGCTAGACCTTAGCCATCAGTAGGACATTCAAGACCAGCACCCGAAACATGAAAACCCTAATGACATGTCATTTGTATCCTATGAATTCCTAAGGTTCAAATAAGGCTCGATAGTCTTTGAAACATCATTGGATTTCCATCTTTTCAATACAAGATAAATTGCATAATAACATATATATATATTGATTCATTTACATTAGAACAACACATTAAACATTCAATTTATTAAACATTTAAGTGATTATAGTTCATACGAACTTACCTAGCTAAAATGCTTAAATGTCAAAGTACAGAGGCTTTTTGGTAATTTTCTATTCTCCTCAATTTTCCACTCGATCTTGATCTAAATTAATAATTTAATTAAATTTATTAATTTAGACAGAAAAATCACTCCATTTTATGTAATTTAGTCTTTTTGACATTTTTACAAAATTATCCTCAACTTTTCATTTTATTTAATTTAGTCCCCGAGCCTAAAACATGTAATTTAACTATTTTTATTACAAATTCATATCATCTGAATATTCATAGCACCCAATGCAGCCCACATTTGAAATAATTTCATATCAAATCCTTGTACTTTTACTATTTCAACAATTTAGTCCCTAATCGATAAATTCATCAAAATTACTTAACAAAATACTCTTAAATACCAACCAACACTTCAAATTCATCATTTAACATCTAAAACTACATAGATTCATCAATGTAAAAATTTGATATCTTTAACAGTCTCAAAATCGAAAGTACGAGCTAGTTGGACCTAGTTGCAACGATATTAAAAACATAAAAATTATTAGAAACTTGGCTAAAACGGACTTACATGCATACATGGAAGCTTCGTTGAATCTTCAAGGTATAACAATGGCTTTCTTCTTTCTCAGTTTAGGCAAAACATTACAAGGAGAAATATGATGTCTTTAATTCTATTTTATTACCTTTTAATTTGTTTTATTTTAATTAATAAAACATATATATTCATACTAAGACAAAGCGAACCAGCCACTCATTTATAATATGGTATATTTATCATATTAGTCCATGAATTTAATTTTTCATAGTTATAAAACATCTTTAGTTAGTAGAATTTAATATTCACACTTTTTATGATTTAGTTCTTTTGTTTACTTAACTATTCAAATATTAAAATTTCTTAACAAAACTTTAATACAATCCTAATAACACTCCGTAAATATTTATAAAAATATTTATGGCTCGGTTTATAGAAATGAGGTCCCGATACCTCATTTTCTAAAACCACTTGAGTTTAGGGTCTTACCACTTGAACTTAATAAATCATTTTATATTATAAATTACCAAATCAAAACCTTTTAAAACCATATTTGACTCGTAAATATTAAATAATAATATTTTCAAATTTACTCGTTGGATTTGTGACCATGAAACCACTGAAAAATGAGTCATTACAGGGAGAATGAGAGGAAACAAATGTAAATAAGTTTACAATAATTAAAATATGAAGTATTTTACATTTTACTTTTAAAAAAATTATTTCAAAAAAAAACTCTTTAACAATGTAAATATTTAGACTTTGAACTGAAAAAGATTATCAATCTTTATTTTTGACCGTATCATTAGATTTTATATTTTATAAATTATTATTTCTTTATTTTTTAAAATTTGAAACCGTGCTATTTTTATTTTCTATCTTTAGACTACTAGGAGTATTTAATTTTAAATTTGTTTGATTTATATTTTTGAAGTATTAAATCTCAATATTTTTACGGTTTCATTAGATTTTGTATTTATATTATTATCTCTTTATTTTTAAATTTTTAACAATTTTATTTTATTATTTATTTTGTTTGATTACTAACAGTCCCTAATTTGTAATTTAGTTAAGATGATTTTTGTTTTTGTAATGTGATCAAGAATATGTAAATATATTATTGGTTAACACTTTAATTAAGATTTTATGCATAGTTAACACTTTAATTAAGATTTTATGCATAATATTAATAGTTTTTATAAATTTAATTTAATTTAATTTAATTTAATCTTGTTATTATATATTTTTTATGTAAAGGTTAAAATGAAAAAGAAATGTAAAATAATTCATGTCTTTTGCTTTCCACAGTTTAACCAAACAATAGATGTAACAATTCTTTTCCTATACTTTCCTTCATAAATTTGAACTATACAAACAATTAGTTATTATATTCTTTTCTTTCTTTAATCTTCCCTTACTTTGTTTTCCTTTCTTTTAATTTTATTTATCTAAATATAGGTCAAATTAATTTATAATTAACTCATAGGTTAGAACATGTCTACCAAATATAACAAAAATTATGTACAAATAACGACTGTAAATTATATAGAAGTACAACCCAATATAGTCAATGTTCGTTGTAACATCCTTCCATCATTTGATTTGAGCACAATTTGTTGGTGTAAGCAATGACCAGGTAATGGCGTCATTTACTGCGGAAACTCAAAATCCAAATAGAGTGAAATCCGCGCCATAACTTCATTGATTGATGCAAGCAGCCAAGCACCGATACGTGCACTAAAACATAAGAAGAAAAGAAGTTTCATTTTCAACTTTTTAGTCATAAAATTCAACTAAAATTCACCTACCCCACCGCGCAATCTACTTAGAAATTGTAGAAATAATAAAGTATTCAGAACTCCAGTCATCAAAGACCGCTGTTTGTGTACAATTTTCTACGGACGATCACTGCCCACTCATCTCCCCGAAAATGGATGTTATTTATTCTTTGACATTCAAATCGAACTTGGAAGTCTATCGTCAATTTAAAATTTTAATAGGTGAATTTAATTGCCACCACAATTGTCATTGAGTTTCAAATTTTCGTTTTTATACATTGGCCTCTCCGCTTGGATTATAAATGAATCGGTAAAAAAACATTTTAACCAACTGTATCTGATTATTGCTTTGGATTATACGTGACACATATCGTACTAAGGTTGATTGATTTTCAATTTGGAGTCGATGCCAACACAGCAAGTAGCACTCGAGGATGATATGCAAGAATGTGCTTAAGCAGATCTGCATAGACCTCTTTTATATTATATAAAAATTATAAAAGTTCAAACAACCCTTCATGTACGAGACAATTGTTGGCCTTTGTTTTAATTGTTGTTGCATAGGACGCAACTCCCTCAAGTGCGGAAGTTTAACGCAAGCTCCTTAGAGTGCTGCCATAGTGGGATGAAACTTGAAAGAGTTAATTTGTTTCATCAAAAATTATTTTCAATAGTATTATGCACAATTAGACTCTTAAAATGGGTAATACAACCTATTCAACTGTTGATCCTAAATCAAAATACCAATTAAAAACATAGATGCTTATGTCAGATGTTTGGAATTTAAGTTGAGGTGTGTATGGCTTCAGGCTCCAACAACTAAATGTGAATGCCCAAGTTCAACCTCAATGAGAGCTTAAATGTTGCCAAGGTGGAAACGAGAGGATGACTAAGGGAAGGATGTTGACGTGACCACATCCCAAGCACCGCCATGTCATAGCCATGATTCCATCGAGCTTCCAAAAGGAACAATGACTCGAGCTCGATCCAAACGCTTTTAATGAAGCTGTTTCAACTCTATTTCTTCGACTTTGGAAGGAGAATCAGCTTATGGATGATAGAGAAGCTCGAGTCTTGAAGACTCCTTGCACCTTAGTGCAAGCTAATTTTAGCTCAATTCCAGGTCCCTTAACTCGTTCCTGCTCAAATCAGCTCACTTTAGCTATTTTCAGCTCGTTTAAGCTCAATTAAGCATACTTTCACCTCATTTCTTTTATCATCTAAATAAATTAAGTATTAGTTTTATTTAATTTAATTTGCTACAGCTCATGACCGAACATTCCAACTCAATTTAGTTTATTAAATTATTTGCCATAGTTTTCAGCTAGTCGAATTCAATGTGCTAGCTAAGCTCCATTTAATTTAGTTTCAAATTAGTTAATTTGTTAAATTAATGTGTTTGGTGTTTATATAACCTGGTTCAGCCGAATATACATTTTAATTAATGTGTTCCTATTTCATGTAGGTACGGTCGAATGTGGAGATTCATTCAAGCTGATTCATCACAAGGCAGGTGCATGAACGTCTACTTTCAATGCATGATGTGTGAACCATTAGCTTCCTAAGTGCTTTTTCGGCCAAGGAATAGCAACCTATGTCCATTCATGAATAGAGCCAATAAGTGATGCATGAACAGCAAGATTCAACGAATGGGAAGGTGCATGAATGTCTAGCTACATGAACTCGTGCGATGTATCTTTGGCCTCCTAGGTGATTATTCGGCCAATAGACTCTTATTGGCTGGTACATTTATGTTATAGCTGAACCTATACAAGGCTGATGGGCTGCCGTTCATTCATCTACATTCAAAAGCTATGTTTGCTTAAACAAGAAGGTGTCCATTGAAGTTCCATTCAGTCGAATATGGACATGCCCTTCAAGTTCATCTTACTAGGTTAACTTAACTCATTAATAGTTGAATTACTTAGCCATTAAGCTTGTTTGTCCATTCGGCTATCATATAGAGGCTATAAATAGTTTGTTATTTCATGTTGTAAAGGACTTTTTGCCAAAATTCTGAATTTGAACATATTTTTCTTGTGAGGTTTTCTTCCTCTCAATTTCATTCGAGTCTCGAATTGACTTACCTAGCTCGCTAGCGGCGTCAACCCAAACTCTTGTTTCCTTCCATCCTTTATACCTTTGAATCTTACTTCTTATAAGTAACGGGTCAAGGTCAATCTACTATCTACCATACTTCCCACCTTAAGTGATATAAGTCTCAGGGTAATACGTTATATAGTATTGAATCGCTCTTGAAACTTAAGTTCTATTCTTCCATTCCATCTTTTCTATCAACAATTATCTTTGTTTTATTTTGTTAAACCTAACCTATCAACTATCTAAATAATCTCTCCTTTTAAACACACTAAAAAGACTTCTGTTATTACTTAATAAATTTCCTCTGTTAAAACAATTCTGAGCAAACTCCTCGTCGACGATTGGGCAACTTAGTGAATTCGACTCATCATCAACGAGCTGGGTCACGTCATTTGGTATCAGAGCTTGCAAAACGAGGAGCACCGACGTTCATAGCTATCCCGAAAGATAGGTTTGTGAAAAAAATTATTAAAAAAATTCATGCATAAAAAAAGAGGCACTCAATTGTATTTATTCAACTATTGTAATTGAAAAAAATATTTGAAGTAAAAAAAAATTTCGAGTATAAAAAAAAACGAAGTGAAGTATTGGAATTTTTTGTTTATTTGTTATTTGTGATTCCCGATCAAGTGACTTCCCTATTCTTCTTATTCTACCTTTCCAACGCTACACACCTAAACCGAGTTTTAATTTTAGCCTACCTTACACCTGTATTATTTCCTTTGTTAACCTTTTGAAGCCGACCCCAAAGCGAAAAGTAAGTCTAAGTGAGACAAATTACGAAATTATGAGAGAACGAAAAGAGTGGTAAAAGGCACGAGTGAAATACATTAAAGAAAAAGCCTTAAAAGAGTGTAAACACGAGTGTGAGTGAAATCATTATTTTTTTTCTTTCTGAGTGAATTGTGAGTGTTTGTAAGTGAGGTATTATGGTAAAGGTTATTTATCTTCTTTATTCAAAGGCATGGAATCAACGCCTATTTGGGATAACAAGTTTCTCGTTGTGAAGCGAAGTTTAAGCATTCAAAGTCTGGAGAACGAGCAGCAAAGGGAAAACATCTTTCATTCTCGATGTCAAGTACAAGGAAAAGTTTGTAGTTTCATTATCGATGGTGGAAGTTGTACCAACGTAGCAAGCTCCATTATGGTGGATCGACTTGGTTTAACCACTACTACACATCCCAGCCCGTATAAGCTTCAATGGCTTAACGACGGTGGTGAAATAAAGGTAACGAAGCAAGTTCTCGTGACTTTTTCAATTGGCAAATATGAAGACGAAGTGCTTTGTCATGTTGTTCCCATGCACGTGGGACACCTATTGCTTGGACGACCTTGGCAATATGATCGACGAGTTATCCATGACAGATATACCAATAGATATTCATTCGAGTATATGGGAAAAAAATTCACTTTAGCCCCATTGACAATGAAGCAAGTTTTCAAAGATCAAACAAGAATGAAATCTTCTGTATCTTAATCGAATGAAGAAGAAAAAAAAGAAGAAAACAAAAAAGAAAAGCCAAATGAAAAAAAAAGAAAAGGAAAGTGAAAAGAAAATAAGAAAAGAAAAACAAGAAAATATAAAAAAAAAGTCTGATTGCAAAAGAAAGTGAAATTCGGAAGGCCATTTCGTCAAGGGAAACCATTCTTGTACTCATGTACAAGGAAAATCTTTTTAATATTAATGAGTTACCCGTAGGGTTGCCTTCTTCTGTCTTATCTCTCTTGCAGGATTTCCAAGATGTGTTTCCGGAAGAGACTCCGAATGGACTCCCACCTCTTCGTAGAATCGAACACCAAATTGATTTCGTACTTGGAGTTGTTATACCAAATCGTCCTGCTTATAGAACGAATCCCAATGAAACCAAAAAAATTACAAAAGCAAGTTGGTGAGTTGATAGAAAAGGGCTACATTCGGGAAAGTCTTAGCCCTTGTGCTGTTCCCGTTCTCTTGGTGCCAAAAAAAGATGGAACGTGGCGGATGTGCGTCGATTGTTGTGCTGTGAATGAAATCACCATCAAATACCGGCATCCGATTCCATGGCTTGATGACATGCTAGATGAACTAAGTGAGCCAACTTGTTTTCAAAAATTGATTTGAAAAGCAGCTATCACCAAATCCGCATGCGAGAAGGTGACGAGTGGAAAACAACCTTCAAAACGAAACACGGTTTGTATGAGTGGTTGGTCATGCCGTTTGGCTTAACCAACTCTCCTAGCACTTTCATGAGGTTAATGAACTATGTTTTAAGATCTTTCATTGGTAAGTTTTGTGCTGTTTATTTCGATGATATTCTTATATATAGTAAGTCCTTAGAAGAACATTTGGAGCACCTTAAATCTGTTTTGGAGGTTCTACATAAGGAAACACTCTATGCTAATCTTAAAAAATGTACTTTTTGTTCTGATCAAGTTATTTTTCTTGGTTTTGTAGTTAGTTCAAAGTGTCTGGAAGTGGATCAAGAGAAGATTAAGGCTATACAAGAGTGGCCGAGACCTACAAATATTAGCCAAGTGAGGAGCTTCCATGGCCTGGCGAGTTTTTATAGACGATTTGTACCCTATTTTAGTTCTATCGTTGCACCCCTGACGAATGTCATTAAGAAAAATTTGACTTTCCATTGGACTGATGAGCAAGAGAAGTCTTTTATTGAAATTAAAAATTGTCTTACTAACACACCTTTGCTTGCATTGCCCGATTTTACTAAAACCTTTGAGCTTGAATGCGATGCATCAGGTGTGAGAATAGGTGCTGTTCTAACCCAAGACGGAAGGCCCGTTGCTTATTTTAGTGAAAATCTTAATGGCGCACCACTCAACTATCCTATTTACGACAAAGAAATGTACGCCTTAATATGAGCTCTTGAAACTTGGCAACATTATCTTTGGCCAAAAGAGTTTGTTATTCATTCTGATCACGAAGCATTGAAGTACATCAAGGGCCAACACAAGTTGAACAAGTGTCATGCCAAATGGGTTGAGTACCTCGAGTCCTTCCTTTATGTTATAAAGCATAAAAAAGGTAAAAATAACATTGTCGCCGATGCTCTTTCATGAAGGTATACATTACTGAATTTTCTTGAATTAAAATTTCTTGGTTTCCAATTATTGAGGGATTTGTATAGTAATGATGCTGACTTTGGAGAGATTTATTTTGCTTCTGAGAATTCTGCCTTTAAGAACTTCTATAGGTATAATGGCTTCTTATTCAAAGAAAGAAGGCTTTGTGTCCCACAAAATTCCATTCGTGAATTACTTGTCCATGAAGCACATAGTGGAGGACTCATGGGACACTTCGGTGTTTGTAAAACTTTAGCAACCCTCAACGAACATTTTGACTGGCCTAGAATGAAGCGAGATGTTGAAGGAGTATGTGAAAGGTGGTTAACATGCAAAAGGGCTAAATCAAAGGTTCAGCCGCACGGTTTGTATACTCCCTTACCTATTCCCGAAGGCCCTTGGATGGATATATCCATGGATTTCATCCTTGGATTACCTAAGACAAAAATGAGAAAAGATTCTATTTTTGTTGTAAAGATTCTATTTTTGTTGTAGTGGATCGATTCTCTAAAATAGCCCATTTTATTGCCTGTAAAAAAACTGATGATGCCGTTCATGTTTCTAATATTTTCTTTAGGGATATTGTACGATTGCATAGACTTCTGCGAACTATTGTTTCTGATCGTGATACAAAATATCTTAGCCACTTTTGGAGATTTTTATGGAGTAAGCTCGGAACTAAATTATTATTTTGAACTACTTGTCATCCTTAAACGGATGGACAAACGGAGGCGGTCAACCGAGTACTATCCACTTTATTACGATCTGTTATCTGAAAGAATCTAAATTCTTGGGAAGAATGCCGCGGCATGTTGAGTTTGCTTACAACTGATCTGTTCATACGGTAACTCAACATACACCTTTTGAAATCGTTTACGGTTTTAACCTTTTGACTCCTTTAGATTTAATTTCTCTACCTAATGACCAACTCATACATGTTGATGCTAGGAAAAAGGCAGACTTTGTAAAGAGTTTATATCGAAGGGTACGGGTGAACATTGAAGCCAAATCAGAATCTTATGCTAAACAAGCCAACAAAGGACGCAAAAGAGTGGTCTTTGAACCCGGAGATTGGGTTTCGGTTCATATGCGTAAAGAACGCTTTCCCGCCCAAAGGAAGTCTAAACTCTTACCGAGAGGCGATAGACCATTTCAAGTTCTCGAACGCCTAAATGATAATTCCTATAAACTTGACTTGCCAAGAGAATATAATATAAGTGCCACCTTTAATGTATCTGATTTGTCTCCCTTTGAAATAGATTTCGACTTAAGGACAAGTTGCTTTTAAGCGGAGGGGAATGATGTGACCACGTCCCAAGCATCGCCAAGTCCTAGCCATGATTCCATCGAGCTTCCAAAAGGACCATTGACTCGAGCTCGATCCAAACGCTTTCATGAAGCTGTTTCAGCTCTATTTGTTCGACTTTGGAAGGAGAATCAGCTTATGGATGATAGAGAAGCTCGAGCCCATTTCTTGAAGACTCCTTGCACCTTAGTGCAAGCTGATTTTAGCTCAATTTCAGCTCCCTCAGCTCGTTCCTGCTCAAATCAGTTCACTTGAGCTCTTTTCAGCTCGTTTGAGCTCAATTAAGCATACTTTTAGCTCATTTCTTTTATCATCTAAATAAATTACGTATTAGTTTTATTTTATTTTATTTGCTACAGCTCATGACCGAACATTCCAACTCAATTTAGTTCATTAAATTGTTTGCCATAGTTTTGAGCTAGTCGAATTCAATGTGCTAGCTAAGCTCCATTTAATTTAGTTACAAATTAGTTAATTTGTTAAATTAATGTGTTTGGTGTTTATATAACTTGGCTCAGCCGAATATACATTTTAATTAATGTGTTCCAGTTTCATGTAGGTACAACCGAAAGTGGAGATTCTTTCAAGCTAGGTGCATGTACGGTTAGATTCATCACAAGGCAGGTGCATGAACATCTACTTTCAATGCATGATGTGTGAACCATTAGCTTCCTAAGTACTTTTTCGGCCAAGGAATATCAGCCTATGTCCATTCATGAATAGAGCCAATCAAGTGATGCATGAACAGCAAGATTCAAAGAATGGGAAGGTGCCTGAATGTCTAGCTAGATGAACTCGTGCGATGTATCTTTGGCCTCCTAGGTGATTATTCGGCCAAGAGACTCTTATTGGCTGGTACATTTATGTTGTAGCCGAACCTAGACAAGGCTGATGGGCTGCCGTTCATTCATTTACATTAAAGAGCTATGTTTGCTTAAACAAGAAGGTGTCCATTGAAGTTCCATTCAGCCGAATATGGACATGCCCTTCAAGTTCATCTTACTAGGTTAATTTAACTCATTAATAGCTAAATTACTTAGTCATTAAGCTTGTTTGTCCATTCGGCTATCATATAGAGGCTATAAATAGTTTGTTATTTCATATTGTAAAGGACTTTTTGCCAAAATTCTAAATTTGAACATATTGTTCTTGTGAGGTTTTCTTCCTCTCAATTTCATTCGAGTCTCGAATTGACTTACCTAGCTCGCTAGCGGCGTCAACCAGAACTCTTGTTGCCTTCCATCTTTTATACCTTTGAATCTTACTTCTTATAAGTAACGGATCAAGGTCCATCTACTATCTACCATACTTCCCACCTTAAGTGATTTAAGTCCCGGGGCAATACTTTATATAGTATTGAATCGCTCTTGAAACTTAAGTTCTATTCTTTCATTCCATCTTTTCTATCAACAATTATCTTTGTTTTTATTTTGTTAAACCGAACCTATCAACTATCGAAATAATCTCTCCTTTTAAACACCATAAAAAGACTTACGCTATTACTTAATGAATTTCCTCTGTTAAAACGATTCTGAACAAACTCCTCGTCGACGATCGGGCAACTTAGTGAATTCGACTCATCATCAATGAGTCAGGTCATGCCAGATGCTAGCAAGTTGTTGTCTTGCAAATATTCAAGTGATGTGCAAGTGTATACAATCGTTAACAAGTAATAAAGTAGTAAGTATGAAGTATCGTCTCCACAGGGGCTGTATAGGCGAATATTGTGAAATAAGATTTAGAAAATTGGCAGACGAAATAATTAAGGGTGGATTAAACTAACCAATTTGATTAACTAAAAATTACCTAAGTAAAATTAAATGAAAAGGAAAACACAGAAAAAAACAACAATTCACAAAAACAAATCTCAATGACATAAATGTGTTAGATTAATTATCTTCTTGAACTATGAAATATTAAAACCTAGTAATGATGTTATAGAAAATTCATGGCAAATTGGCTATTTATTAACCCATGAAATCATACTCTTTAAGCTATTAAAATTTTCTAACACAAGTCTATGCTAAATATACTTAGTAATTTTCATAAGCGGTTGTTCATATTATGTGAGGTAACAAGATATTTCTATGTTGAAAAAGTTTAATCAAATTAATTCTAGGTTATGTACGGTAGTAAAGTTCTTTTAATATTATTACTAAATTTGACCTAATTTTATCCTAAATAAGATTAAACATGCACCAATAAGATATTATGTCAATTAATTACAATCTAGGTCTAATTGTCATGATTTTATTCTACTTAATGAACAACCAAGGCACATAACATCATTAACAACATTTTAAGAAATCTAAGCCAAAGAACATAATCAATCTAATAACAATAAACTTAAGTTATTATGATTAAGTTGAAAACAGAAAAATATTTGACAAGCATGTTCATCAATGCAAAACAAAATAAAAGTAAAAAGAGGAAGAATAAGAAGACAAATCCAATCTTTTTTTACTCGTGCTCCCTTCATTCATTCTTCCTACTTTGCTCTCTTGCACAAATGTGTTTAGGAATGCTGAAATTTACTGCTCAACAAGCCTTTGAATTGTTTCTCTCAACTTTCTATTATTTTCTCTCAAATTGGAAGTAGAAGAATGGAATATAGGATAAGCGAGGATAAGCGAGTGATGTGTGAAATGAGTGATTAGCTAGCACCAATTTATACATGAGGAGAGTTGCTATTTTAAGCAACTTTGAATCCTTGAATTTCTCCTCTGAATGTTTGACCCTTCCTTCCAGGAAAGTGGGTGGAAGAGTTTCCTATTTTTAGTGGATTTAACCATGATTCATGCGAGAAGGAAACTTCAAAAGGGGAGAGGGGTTGGATGACAGATTGAGGGAGTTTTGTGGCCGTTTTTAAATATTTTAAATCAGCTTTGAATGCCTAATTTGGACACCTTGATGGACGGTGGGTCTCTCTCCCTTAATGGGCAATTTGAGATCTTGTCTCCATAGTAGATGATTGTCGCCAAACGTGCAAACATTTGACTATAAAGTAATACACCAAAAATATATAAGATGAAAGCAGCGGTGTCCGGAAGTATATCGATCAAGTTGTAATATAGTTTTTTTTGTTACAATGAAACACAAGTGTAACACCCTGTACCCGACCCAATTACCCAGTCCTGGTATAGGATGCCAAAACAATCCAAATACCTTAACGCATTTCTAATCTGATTTGAATACATATTTAGACACCTTAAGCCTTCAAATACATACCAAACACCTTTAATGATCTAACATTTATTTACAAGTTTACTTCTCCCTTAATACAAACTCAAACAAATCCAACCCTGAGGCGTGGCCTTAACGAGTGCCCCTCTTTAACCCCCCCAAACCTAACCTAGACGTTATGACCAACACGAATAAAAGATTTTCAAAACAATTGCACTAAATTCATTTTTCAAAAAAAAAAGTTTAGTTTAAATAAAAAGTATCGTCATAAAAAGTCTTTATTAAAATGTGTTTTAAAAAATAAATGCTCTTAATAATTTGGGTTATTAATTACTAATAGATTTGATAATAAAACTTGTCTTGCTTATTTTTCAAAAGTTATTTTGCAAAATTCTATATCCAAAAATTTGCAATGGGCTAAATAAAACCTTAGACTCTTTTATTTCACAAATTATTTTTGTTTGATAAATTATTTTATGTATTAAAAACCAATGATAAAAATATTTTAAATTCAAAGTTCATGCATGCACCATAGTTAACATATCAAAGTACTTAAAAGATAATTTAAACAATACAAAGTCCAAAGTCCAAAACAATCCCAAAAGAGTTTCAAAAAACTTTGTTTTAAATTAATCTGAGAATATCCTCCAATTGCTGCATCTAAGTCCTATCCTTGAGTGTTATCTAAAAGTTTTAAGGAAACAAAAGGAGTGAGCTAATAAGCTCAGTGTGAGTTTTATATCAAGCTAAATAAAAAAAATCACTTTAAACAAAACAAAGTTATTTTCAATCACATATTATTCAAATATGTAGACTTTTATGCACCTGATTATGTCAATGCAAAGTTTTATAAAAATAGATATGCAAAATTTTCAAAAGATCCTACCCATCACCGCTACACACCAAAATGAGTTCCCCAAAACTCATCCATCTAAAACACATCGACACATATGTGGACAAAGTCACCAAATCTGTAGACAAGCTACCAAAACACATAATTGTGGTCAAGCTACCAAATTCGCAGTCAAGCTATCGAATCACATGTATGGATAAACCAACAAATATTGCTGATTACTAAACTGCCACATTTCCTCTTTACAAAATAATCCCAACCCCATGAAATGCAACATGGCATGCAAACTCATTATCAAGTCATTAGGCATGTTAAATATGCAATCATATACAAATCAAATATCAATAGTTATGGTAAACCATGCTTTACAAAATGAACACATATAGGCCATGACGTCACATACCATAAGATTAGAATAAAATCACATTTTAGTAATAAAGAATATAACACGTCAAATATTTAAGTTTAAAACACTACCTGAAACCCACACAATCACATAGCATGTTAGTTTTACTTCTAGATATTATTTTAATAAAATTTAGTTTGTCATATAAATAACTTGCTCAAAATCATTATTTCCACACATAACACTTGAATAAAACACACACCTTAATCTTATCCAAAACGTTAATCCTAACACAAACTCGAATACTTCAATTCCAAATGATTCTAAACTAAATTAATACCTAACAAAATCAGATTGAAAATTAGAATAACTTATTTCCACTTGAAAGAAATTGTCCAACAACCAATAATAGAATATAAAATTCCTAAATTAAACCTTCAATCCAAAATGATCACTTGGATTCCCAACACTTACCCTTAAACTTCTTCCACCAAAACTCCAACTTGGATTCCCAAAAAGACTATGATTTCTAAATTAAATCCTTAATCCAAAATGATCGCTTGATTAGAGAATATTCAAATTTACTCCAAAAGAAATATAATAAAGCTTGCTTCACCGTGTTACTTACACACTTATTTCCAAAGATTAGAAAGAACTACTACTATTGTTGATGATCAAGTTGGTATGAGGATCTAACTATTGAAGAAAAGAAAGAATAAATCAAATGGAATTATCATGAAAATAAAATAAGATGAGTAGAACTGGAAATAATAGAAAGAGGAATCAAGAATACTTTTATTCACCAATAGTTGTCAAATATGGAAAATGATGAAACTTCAAAAATGAATATAAAATTCGACAATGTGAATAAGAAAAGAGTAGGAGAAAGAATTAAATCTATGAGTAATGAGAATTATATTATTTAGAAAAAGGAAAGAAAAAAAGGTATAGGTGATATTCAAATGAAGAAAGAAGAAAGGAGAATAGATATAAAAGAAAATAGTTTTGAGGTGGTGCAAGGGTGGTGCTGTGGTGGTGGTATGGTGGTGCTATAGTGGAGAAGTGGTGGTTGGAAGTAATGGTATCAAAACGTTTAAACAAAATAAAGCAAAGGAAAGAAAATAGCAAGGAGGAGGAACCAATATGGGCAGTACAAGGTGGTGATCAAGGAGGAGAAAAAAGAGAAAAGATGAGTGAAAAATTCCAAGAAAATGAGAGATTGAGAGAGAGATAGGATGACACAGGCATAACCTTCCCACAATGCATTCAAGTTGGAGAAAAAATATGTTAGAAAATTAGCATCTCTTAACTATTGAAGTTACACCTTTGAAATTTGAATTATGGAGTTAGAAAATAATTAAAATGAAAGTTGCCATGCACATGGATGGACGATTTTGCATGGAGACAAATGCCATATTTTGTTCAAAAATTTTAATTCGCTAAGGATTTACTTAAGGTGCTTAACTACTAGGCTAGTACACAAGCTTGTCAATGATTTAACAACAATTAGAATTTTGGGATGTGACACCCTTTATATACATGAACTACAACCGCACACCACTTAACCCTGATGGAGTCTGGCTTGGTCCCTATTGATCTCCAAGTCTTTATCTAACCTGCATTAAAGTAGTAATTTTATAAGTTCAAAAGAACTTAGTGGCATCTATACATAAAAATCACATAAGTTTGCATGAATCTTATGAAATTGAGATTTCTAGCTCAGAATTTAACTCCATGTATTTCATAGGAAAATTCACGAACTTAGTTGGCAAGGCCAATGGCTTGTATACTTTAAGTCATTTATTGGCAGACATAGACCCTGGTCAGATCATAACCAGGTTCTCTCATGGGTCTCACCCCATTTATTATGGTTCCTCATCCTCAATACTTGTATTCATTACTTCTGACTGGTGACGCTTGGCGTTTACCAAAGTAATTTTCGTAACAAAGGGTCGTTACTAGAATACGTTCTCTTTTCCTTAGAAAACTAGTGTCCATAGTGCAATTGCATGGCACTTGCTCTTTCAACCCATTCCTTTAAGATGCTTCTTCAGATGTGTAGTCCCGACATAATATCTTATACTCAGATGTTTCGTGAAGACCTCTACCCTTGTTAGATGAACAAGTTCTTTTTCGTGTTTCACGATCCTGACATACTTCCACTTTTCACTATTCTTTGGCGGACTTTATTGATCAATTAGCCTTGAGGTCGCACTACACCCTTGTCGACTTACAAATTAAGTTTGTATTTTGTTATAGGCTATTTCGTATTTGCTTAATCAGTGTAGGATTCACGATTTCCTAGGTGTGTGATTTCCCTGGTGGAATCTTATTAATGTACTTTACGTTTACCTTATAATCTAAAGAGACTCTCCCTCCATTCGCCCTAACTGGGTTGACACACTTCCTTAACTCCACTCATCATTGTCTATGGTGGATTCTCTCATTATCCCTTTAGTTTGTGTTTCCTAGACAAAATAAGTTCATTTGGTCTTATGGGTTATCACACCCAACACACCGTGATTTCTACTTTAAACCTTGGTGGTTTCTTGATATATTGATCTGTGAACTCCACACGTGTAATCCCTATTTTTTTTGTCCTAATAGATTACCCCGTGTTACTGTCTCGATAGACTTCATATGCTGCCATTACCGAGCTATGTTCTTACACAATCTACCCTATGTTTAACGTCTTGGCGGACTACCTCATGTTTATTGTCCCGACGGACTCCATATACTACCAAAGCCAACCTATGGTCATACACAATCTAACCCCATGTTTAACATCATGGCTGACTATAACTTATTTATTGTCCCAATGAACTCCATATGCTACCATAGTTAAGCAATGGTCTTACACCTTAAACCTCTTCTGAGTTGTCACTACGAAGGACCTTACCGCCATCATGGTGTCACCCCATAGAGCCTGCTGACTGTTATCATGGTGTTACTTTATGGAACTTAATTACCATCGTGACGGTGTCGTCCTGAAGGACTAGTTGATACCATTCCCTTTCACATTTAACCTTGATGCTCAAACACCGTAGTGTCACCTACATAAGGCGTGGAGCTTTGCATATCACAATTTGCAATTAACAAAACCGAATTGCGAAATCTAACAAAAATATCATTTCCCATCCATTCACCCATTCTTCTTTTTCTCTATTTCTAACCTTGATGCTCGAATATCGCAGTGTCCCCTCCACAAGGCCCGAAGCTCCGTATATCACGGTTTCTAACAAGCAGTTCTCGAATTGTGGAATCTAACCAAAATCCCATTTCCCACATCCTAACTTCGTCTATCCTTTCCATAATCTTTCCTTCACACAACACATACATTACTCAAAAGTATCATACAATTTATCATTATACATACATTATGCCAATTAATCAATAATCAACTATTTATCATAAAATAATTAGATACAACTAGCCAGAGCTCACGTAGTATTATGCACATACACACCATAATCTTAGGCAACCTCATTATATATTCAACTTGGTATATGCAAGTCACATGATATCATCTACCATCCAGAAGGGAAGGTGTAGAGACTCACCTGGATTCCATTATCCCCAGCAGCCTAGCTTGTCCAAGCATTAGAGCCTCCTCCATCCTGGAAGTAAAGCTTGACAATCATTTACCGATTAATCTAACAGTATTAAGTCCTTAAAAACCCAGAATTATACAAAAACTTTTAACATATGAGGAAGCTTACGAATTTTCCCCAATTTCTCTACTCCTAGACTTTAATCCATATGACAGATGCAACATGCAAAGCTTTTTTCTACCATAATCCCATTCTTCTTCTAAGAGATTGAAGAAGAAGGTGCTACAGAGAGAAAAGTTGGTAAATAAATTTTAGAAAATTTTGTCTTCACACTCACCTATTTATATACCCCTCTAGTACGATCTTCACTACCCATTACAATAATTCATCCTTAATCATTTTGTCTCCCACTATGAAACCACTCGATTCCATTTTAACTAAACTAGAATTGAAATCCAATTATTTACTTGCCAGTCACATTTTTTCCCAAAATTCTAGGTAAATTCTGCCAACTTTGCATAAGTTCAATTAAGTCCCAAAATTCCCTAAATTATAGTTCAATTAGAGATTAAGGTGTGACAAATCTCCCACCCTTAAAGAAAATTTTTCCTCGAAATTCCCTTTCACACGAAATTTTAGAGGCGGACTACAAACTAATTTCCACATTTCTTTAATAATTCCTTGTACACCAAGAGGAAAACACCTCTACTATCTCCAAATATCTTGACCCTGCCCTAGCACTTATAAGTTCATCTAGAATTATTTCACTTAAACGATGTTTCTATCCTTACTCCATATAGGGCGGATAATTTCACAAGGATTATTTCGTAATCATTTTGGAGGATTCTTAGCTCGCACCTTGGGCCAGATGCTTGTTTAGCACGAGGCTAGTGGGTGATTGGAACGATGAAAATGTGCAACTGTACATAATTGCAACAAGTAATAAGGTGACAAGTAAATGTCGAGTTATTGTACCCACAGGTACTGTGAAAAGAATTATTTATGAATGTTATTTAAAACACTTTGGTGAAGAAAAATATTTTGTTTGAAGAGGGTGATTAAAAACTAAGATTTTAAACTAAGTGAACGAAATAAATAAATCTCAAATGCGCGATTTCAAAATACGATTTAAGCAAGATGACATAATTGTGTTAGATTAATTACATTTCTTAACTTGGAATTATTAAACTTATGTTTATATTGTTACGAATAAGTTCACGGCAACTCGGTAATTTTCTAACTTATGAACATACTCACCTACCAAAATCCATCTATCTCTTGACTATATCCCTATGTCAATTCAACCGATTAAACAAATCTTAATAGGCAAATATGTTATTGCACATACATACTTATTAAATCAAAATAATCTCTTGTACATATCCCTATGTCAATTCAAACAATAACTCGATTTAATAAGCACATAAAAGACTATGTAAGGTAACAAAGTATCCTTACCTTGAAATAGTTTAATCACAATAATCTTGCAAGTTATGTAAGGAAATGTATTGTTAGATACCGGTGCTAATCTAACCCTCGGCTACCCTAGATGATTAAACATGCACTGATTAAGTAATGTGTCCATTAATTACAATTTCAATCTGTTTAAATAATTAATTCATTAGTTACCTAACAATTGTAAAGCAAAAATAACTTACTCATGATTTTACTTAATCAAGCATCTTACCGAGGCCTATAACAACATAAACACAATTTCAATAATTTTAACAAATGAAATGCAATCAACCTAACACGAATTAAATTCAAGCTAAATTGATTAAATTAACCATTCCAAAAGCATAAATATTCATAGATATGTTCAACATAACAACAACAAAAACTAAAAAGATAGGGAACAAGAATCAAATCCAGTGTTTTTCCGTGGCTTGACTAGTTGCTCCATTCTTCCTTCTCTGTTGTCCTCGTCGACGAAGGTTGCTATGAAAACTTAATTGATGCTCCAAATAGCTGATGAATTCCCCTTTCCCAAGAGGAGAAATCGGCAAGAGAGCAAGGGAATTTTGGAATGGAAAAGAAGAGAGAAAGTGGAGAGAAGAGAGGAAAGATGTGAATGCTTGAGGTGTGTTTTTCAAATGACCAGCCTAAGGGGGTTTTTATAGCTGAGGAGGGCTGCTAAAAATAGCTAAAATTTAGGCTTGGGGCAAATATATAAAGCCACCAATTGTGGAGGGGTTTGAATGCAACTTGAACAAGTATTCAACGGCCTCTTTGCAAGCTTAAATAATCAACTAATAAGCTGATTTGGTTCAGCTCTTGGAACGGTTTTTGGTCTGGCCATTTCTTGGTCGGTTAAGTTCACTCGGTTCAGTTCAACTGGACCACTTTTTCATAATTAATTAATAATAATTTATTAACCCAAATTAAATTGGATATAAATTAAAATTAATTATATTATGAATTAATACATATAATTTTGGACTATCTTAGGCTGAAATTTAGTTCGCCTCGATACTTTAAATTGCTTCTTGGTTTTATGCTTCTAACAGTGTCTGCCTAGCCATTTTTCGCCCTTTGTGCAAATCTATCGAAAATAACCGAAATTTATCAAAATTAATTATAAAATTAACTAAAATTCAACATGTTCATATTTTAAGTGAACTTTAATTATTTTTTAAAAATTAATTCTTTTTCGACAAGAATTTTATCAAAACTGTATGATTTTAAGTTAAAAGGGGTATGTAAAAATGTGTAAATTTCTGTGTTTCCACACCCCAAACTTAATTCATTGCTTGTCCCAAGTAATGCACAAACTAAAAAGAATTACTCAGAAAAGACCTTTGAAAAATTCCTTCAGAATAACATTCTTCCCAGAATTATGAATTTAATATACTTATGCTTAAAAATAAGAAATTTTATAGTTATACTACTTAAGTATACATATCGATCAAATTAATCTCAACAAATATTATGATAGCACAATTAGACTAAATGCTTCCTTAGCAAGATATGTTAACCCTTACCAATTTGATTTTATTTCCTTATTCAAGATTAAGCTGCAACTATTAAGTTTAACTTATTCCTTCATATGTTGAACATAGCAATTTCTCTCCACTAATGTAGGTAGCATAGAAAACTTGAATCAATAGGTCTTTAAAAAGGTTGTAACATAGCTAGGCTAGAGGTAGGTAAAAGATAGATAAATTTAGGCTTTTAAACTCTAGACTCAGCTTTAATCGGACCTTTGGAATAATTTGCCTTAATACAACAACTTACTTTGCTTTTACATGCTCCTTTGTTCATCTATTTTCTTTCAAGTACATGTGCTCTTATTTTTTTGAGCATTTTACTATATGTACTACAATTTTTAAAGCATTTGATACTTCTTTCAACTCCCCCAAACTAATTTTCAAAGAATATTCTGAATAGTACTGAGTCTAGTGTTTGAGACAATTTAAAGATAATTAAGACAGAAGTGATGGCTAAATATTGCAAGGGTTCAAACAAAATTAGGTCATATAGTCTCAAAGTTGGGTTTCAAAGGATAAAATTTCATCAAGGTTGGCTTGAAAGGCTCAAACGGTCCAAGCAAGAGTTGCCTAAATCATTTTCAACATTCCATGCTTCCTAGGATTTCGCCTGAAGAAACTACTAAGTCAATTCTAGAGACTTAAACTTTCATGCATGCCTACCTTTCTTAAGGAACTAAAAATTTTATGGTACGATTTGCATGCTTTATTAAAAATACATTTATATCATTATTCAGCTAACATAACAATTTATTGAAATAATAGAACTTTATTTATACTAAAGTTTAGCATACTTAACAAAATTTCAAATTCTTTAACAAAATATATCCTCATCATAATTAAAAGAAATATTTATTCTGAGTGGAAATAATTTCAATTTTTCGGTCCCTCTACTTAAAATGAACAATGTCCTCATTGATTAAAGTGAATAGATACTATACGCTAGGTAGGATTCTAGAAAAGAGGAGGTGAGTCAATTTGACTGCTTAAGTACCAAGCTCTTTCTAAATCCAATCCTAGACATGTATATATCTATTGCCACATTTTATGCTACGCGACTTGTTCAATTTTATTAATAATTTCCACCTCTTGTTTTATTATGAAAAAATTTCTAATTAACTTTATCCTAAAATAAACTAAGAACATAAATAAAATATAGCCGAGATCCCACATTTATTTATTACAGATCCTTCCGAATTTGACTCATCCGTTACTCGATCATTATTGTCTTTGCATGAATCGCTTCGCTCCTTTTCTGATAATGGGCTCCATGGTTCAAATATGTAACTTGGAAACTCAGGCACAAAAATAAATGGGTCATTGTAAATTTTCATAAGAGCACTTCTCATCGAGTCATCCTTCATTTTTGAGTATTTCCAGTAAGCTTGTTGCTACCACTGCATATGTTACATTATGTCCATTAACTTTGATAGCTCATCTCAAAGATCTGGGCAAGGCGGTTGAGCTCTAAAAGTTGAAGTCTTGATATTAGGTTCAGCTTCTGGTTCCATTGGTTCCACCTTATCAAGGACTTTAGCCGATTGCACTGGCTCGATCTCTGTGGGATCTTCTTCTTCTTCTTTTTCAGGATCCTCAATTTCTTCAACTCGTTGCTATAGAATAGAGTCTCCAACTATTCGATAGAGGTCCCAATCTATGATTGTGCCCTGACTATAGCCTATCTTCTTTGCATTTGCAAGAATTTTAGCTTTCAAGCACAAAATTGTTATCGTAAAGGGATAGTACGCTGGGCCAGAACGTGAACGTCTAACGGCACAATTCCGCATTTCCTTCAGGATAATTTTTCCCATATTAATCGTCTTCCCAATTAAAATCGAGTATAATAAGACCATTCGCTCTAATGAGATTATAGTCCCATGTGAGCTAGGCATAAGGCTGAATCAGATGAAGTAGAACAATACCTTTGCAAGTGGTGTCAAATATTCTCTTCCACAAGTGTGGATTTGCTTTGACACTGTAACAGCCCGTTTTTGGGTCAAATTAGAATAGTGGCTTTGGGACCACAAATCTGAAGTTAAAAAATTAATTTTATTATTATTTTAATGTTTATAGAATGTTAGTAGATTCATACGAAAATTTCATTAAGAAATTTTATCGTTTGCATGCTCAATTTGATAAAAAGGACTAAATCGCGTAAAGTGCAAAAGTTGAGTTCTAATAGTTAAAAGTATTAAATAGTTATAGAACCTTAAAGTAAGATTTCTTATATGATAATTAGACCACTAATGGAGATAGTGGAATGTGATGGCTTGGCATTTGTGTAATTAGTGATTTTTTAAAGGTTATTTAAGTAATTTTTAAAATAATGATAAAAACAAATGAAATAAAACAAGTCTTCATCTTTTATTCATCATCATCAACTGAATTTAATACAGAAAAAGGAAGCCATTGTTGAGCTAGGTTCGACCAACCCTATTTTGTCAATAGGTATGTATTTTTGTCCCGTTTTTGATAATTTATATGTTTTTTGTGATCGTTGCCACTAGTACTAGCTAGCTCGTACCTTCATTTTTGAAACTGTTATAGATTTCAAATGATGCCATTGTTGAATGCTTGGTTTTTTAAGTGTTTAATGATAGATTATGAAGGTTTAATGTTAGATATACAAGTTTTGTAAAGTGATTTTGAACAAAAAAATGTCATAAAGGGATTAAATTGATAAAATGTGAAATGTGGTGGTTAAAAATGTAAATAAATTTAAAATATGGGCTGCTAGTAACATGTATTGAATTCATCCAAGCATGGGTTTAATGAAATTATGTGTATTTTATGTTGTTTTGAAATAGGGACTAAATTGTAAAAATGTAAAAGTTTAGGGGCAAATGTGTAAAATATCCCTAATGTGTGTTTTGGACTAAATTGATTAAATAAGCTGATTTGATAATATATAGATCAAGATAAGTCGAGATTGGGATTAGATCGAGGAAAAGGAAAAGCAAACGAATAGTCACTAATTTCCATTCGAGCAACTTGAGGTAAGTTCGTATAATTAGAATCAAATTTTCATTTAATTGCCATTGTATGAAATGAATATGTATATATATATTTGTGAATTGAATGGTTGAAATAAACGATATTGAATTGCTTAATTTGAAATGTTTTGAATAATACTGAGCCCCGTTTGAACTATAGAAAATCGTAGGATACAAGTGATATTACACTAGGGTTATCGTTTTGGTCGAGCTCCTGCATTTGTTGCGGACATACCACAGCTCTTATGAGCTTACCGGTATATCAGCTCTTATGAGCTTACCATTTCAGCTAGATAGAGCTTACCGTTCTTCAGCTCAGAATGAGCTTACCGATCATGGCTCGAAAGAGAAAAAATGATAATGAATTGACGGATTACCGATTAATGCACATAGTGTGTATCACCTGAGTATCCTTCGATGTTTCATTAGGTTCAACGGGCATTATACTATTACCGGTTATATGATTGAGAATGAAATGGAATATGATCTATATGAATTATATAGATGGAATATGATATGTGTTATGAGAACATATGGAACTGGAAACATTTAATTTCATAAAATCATGAAAGATTAAAATTTGCAATAAAACATTTTTGGACAACAGCAGTTGTATAACTTTGAAAAATCACTAAAAATTGTGAGAATTGCATTAAAGGTTGATTAAGAAATGAAATTAAATCTTATTGAGTCTAGTTTCACATAGAAGAAATGGTGTATGCAAAAGAATCTCGTATTCTGAGATATTTGAATTTTTGTGAGATAAGGTCAAAATGATTTCAGAATCCACTGTTCTAACTTTGGAAAATCATTAATAATTGTATAAATAGAATTATGGGTTAGAATTTATATGATTAAAATTCTTAATGAGCTTATTTTCAAGAGATACAAATGGGAATATCATCTGAATCCCGTACTAAGAGATAATTAATTTTTAGAGAAGAAGGGTCGGGACTGTCAGACAGCAGAACAGTGACAACTTTGAAGAATTAACTGTACTTATTGGCTACACCAAAAATTCTAAAAATTTTATGGTAATAATATATGTGAGTCTAGTTTTGGGAAAATCAAGCGGATCTTAATTTGGAGTTTCGTAACACAAGATATAAATAATTTAGTGACTATAACTTGAGTAGATAACTTGAAGTGAACATGAGTAAATAGTGGAACTATGTGAAATTTTGATTGTATTATCTTGAGAACATGTTGTGAGGATTGGTAAAAGCATGTTAGCAGATTGCTTATTATTTACATATAAACTTACTAAGCTTTAATGCTTACTCAGTTTATTTCTTCGTGTTTTATGGAGGTTCGTAAGCTAGCTCGATTCGGACGACTCATCGTAGATAAGCACTATCCAGTCGATTTCTCGGTACTTTTGAACTCATGGAAATTGTGTAAATATGGCATGGATAGGCTAGTTTCGATATGGTTCATTTTGATCTGTGTATATATATAGCCATGCAAAAATAGCTTGATAATGATGCTAATGCTTGTGTATATTAGGCCATGTAATTAGCTCATTTTGGAAGTATGTTATATGGTATATATTGTGTGGTGGATGGTCATATAATTTGGTTTGAGTAATGAGGTAAATGATGGATGTATTCTTTTATGTTCTTATAGTTTATATGATGAATATATATTGATTGTATATTGGCTATTTAAGTACGATTCTATATGGCGAATAATGGCTATGTCTTAGGTTCGTTTCGTTGGTTATATATATAGTTATAAATGACATGTTGGTGTTTGTATTAGGTTATGAAATATTATGTTTAGCATAATATTCAATGGTGGATTTGGTATAAATTTTGAGGCTAATTTGCTAGCCGAATAAATGAGAAATAAATTGGTTGTGAATATGTAATTTTGGCATTTGTGTTTAGTATTGATAGTTGCTAATTTGTTGAGATAAACATGCGAAATTAGTATGTTCTGTTTAGGCTAAATGTAATTAAAAATGGTTGCATGATTATGTTACGAATTGAGTATATATTAAATTAGTTTTGGTTGCTTATTTGAATGAGATAAATGGTATCGAAATGTGATGTTGAAATGGTATTATATGTGTCATGGTCATTGATGTTTAAATGTTGCAGATGTATGACTCAATGCCTTATGATGAGTTAAATTAATTATGTTTATTTAGCTGTAGTTTTAGAGTGTTTAATAGTGATATGCTCGTTTTAAGTATGTTATGAGAGTATTTTATGAAATTAATTGCAATGTGATAATTGTTGATAAATGTATGTATTCAACTGTGTTATGATCTGTAATGCCTCATAACCCCTTTTCGGTGACGGATACGGGTTAGGGGTGTTTCAGACACAGTCCACTTAGAACCTAGAACTGTATGTTCCTCGAGAATTTCTTACAAATTTTCAGACTTTATACTGCTCATCAAGGAGGAATATTCGTCGTTTTCAAAATCAGGCAATTCAAAGAACTCATTAATAGTGTTTGAAGTTATTGGTACCTTGATTTAGAAAACTGGAACTTCAGTCAACTCGCTTGAGGTTAAATCCGCATAGAATTCGCGTACTAACTCCTTATCCACACTAGGTTTCTTCTCACAAAACAACTCCCAATTGAGAGTTTCAGCAACCTGACGAATACACGCCATAAAACCAATATAGTTGCTTTCTTTCAATGTTAAGTCTTTCTCTGGATGCATCTATTGATTCTTGAAGATTCTCTCGTATCTTGCTTTGGCTTCTTCATAGTGGAACTTGTTTTCTGAGTCGTCAATTTGGGCAGATGCACGAGTTCTCTTGCGAGGCATGATTAACCTGATCATAAAATGGTAACAATTATTTTCTTAAAAATTTAATTAATATAAAATATTAATAATTCAATAAATTGAAAAATTAGATAATTAAACTAAAATTTAGGAGAAAATTGGTTTTACCACATTTTTTGTAAAAAATTAAGAGCTCTTAAGAAAACTAATTTTGAATCAAAAAATGGAAAATTAAAAAGAAGGTAAATTAAAAAGAAGTTGAGGGGTTTTTGGCTAAGGATAGGTGAAAGGGTGATTTACCGCTCGAGCATGCAAGGCAATAGCGCAGCAGAGGATGGATGTGAGCAGCGTGTGGATCGTTGAGCAAGCTTGGTGTGGGCGCGCACGGGGTGCTACTGACCGATCAGTTGGGCGATACTGTAGCTAGGGAATTGTTAGAAGGTTTCGACACTTAAGGGTTTTGGTGTTTTTGGAGGGAATGGTGTATGAATGGAAGAAAATAAGAATAGATGGGTGGAATTTATAGTGAAAGGAGTAGGAGCTAGAGTAGAATTCTTAAAAATTCTAAGTTCTAATTCTACTCAAATTAAATAACAATTCATAATTAATATAATGCATATTAAATTATTATTTGCTATTAATTTATTAAGATAAAAACTTATCCAATAAAATATGATTAAATTAAAACTAATCCTAACTCTAAATAAAGTGATAATAATTAATATTTATTATAATAGATATAATTATATATTAATTATTATCATCTTTTCTTTCTTTTTATTGAACTAAAAAATTTATTCTAGATGCCTTTTGAAAACATTTAAAAAAGAGCAACTAAATTTTTAAAAATAATTCAATTAAGTTCCTAGACTGAATGAAAGTTCAAAATTGAGTTGCAACATAAAACTTGGATCAAAATTAACCCTTTTATTTGAAAGTTAAAAATTTATTTTGTGATTTAGGGAATAATTTCTTGGGAAATTATGTTAAAATCAATTCCTAGGAAAGAGTGGAGAGGTCACAAGCAGTCCCGCTTAAGTTCCAATTTCTTGGACAAAATTTATTTAAACATACTAATCCCGAAAATATACCCTAAATCATTTATTCAAACAAAAGAACAAGAAAAATTAAATATCTAATAAAATGAACGAGATTTGAGTCTGTTCAATTTTATCTCCCCAGTAATGTTTCAAGCGTTGAGCATTAACTCAAAAATTACCTCCCTTACCTTGAAGTTCAACAACTCTATACAGATAGACTCGATGAATCATAAATGGATAGGACCAACGTGATTTTCACTTTCGTGGAAAGAACCTTAATTTGGAATTGAATAACAAGACTTGTTGACCTGCTTCAAATTCTCGAACTTGAATGTGCTTGTCATGCCATTTCTTGAGTCTCTCCTTAAGTAATTTGGCATTCTCGTATGAAGACATTCGGAATTCTTCTAACTCGTTAAGTTCAAGCATCCGTTTCTCTTTGGCACTTTTAAGATCCAAGTTGAGTCGTTGGAGAGCCTAGTAAGCTTTGTGTTCTAACTCCAAGGGTAGATGGTAGGCTTTCCCAGAGACTAACCTATAGGGTGACATCCCTCAAGGTGTCTTGTATGCTGTCCTGTAAGCCCATAAAGCATCATCCAGTCTTTTGGACCAATCTCATCGGTTCGGGCAAACTACCTTCTCAAATATGTCTTTGATCTCCTTGTTTGCTAGTTCAGCTTGCCCATTCGTCTGCGGATGGTAAGCTATAGCGACCTTGTGTTTCACTCCATGAATATCTAATAACCATTTCAACCACTTGTTCACAAAATGGGACCCTTCATCACTGATAATGGCTCTTGGGGTTCCAAACCTTGTGAACACATGTTTCTGCAAAAACTGTATTACAACCTTAGCATCGTTTTTCGGATATGCATTTGCCTCAACCCACTTAGACACATAGTCTACTGCTACTAATATGTACTTGTGACCAAAAGACAGAGGGAAAGGACCGAGAAAGTCAATACCCTAAACATCGACTAATTCTACTTCAATGATGTTTATTCGAGGCATCTCATTTCTGTTGGTGACATTTCTGACCCTTTGACATCGATCACAACTCTTTACGTAAGCATATGCATCTTTGAATGGTGTTGGCCAAAAGAATCCAGCTTGCAATACCTTGGCTGCAGTATGTGTACCTCCGAAGTGTCTCCCACTCGGAGCTGAGTGGCAATGGTATAAAATCTGATGTACTTCATCTTCTGCCACGCATCTCCCGATCATTTGATTTGTACACTTTTTAAACAAATATGATTCTTCCCAGAAATAGTACTTCACATCATGAAGAAACTTTTTCTTTTTATGATACGTCTTATCAAACGGCATAAAACCACAACCTAAAAAGTTAGCAAAATCAGCAAACCAAGGGGTATTATGGACATGATTTACCTTCAATATGTGTTCATCTGGAAATGTCTCTCGAATTGGTATAAGAGGAGAGTTCCCTTCTTGTGGCTCCAATCTGGACAAGTGGTCTGCTACTTGGTTTTCCACTCCCTTTCAATCTTGAATTACTAGATCGAACTCTTGAAGTAGAAGTACCCATCGGATCAGTCTCAGCTTAATGTCTTTCTTGGCAAGTAAATACTTAATTGCCGAGTGGTCCATATAAACAGTCATTTTGGTACCTTCAAGATAAGATCGAAACTTGTCAAAAGTAAACACAATAGCAAGTAACTCTTTTTCTGCTACCGTGTAATTCAGTTGAGCTGCAATAAGAGTCCGACTCGCATAGTAGATGGGATGAAAAACTTTGTTCCTTCGCTGACACATGACAGCTCCGATCGTGAAGTCACTTGTGTCACACATCAATTCAAATGGCAAATCCGAGTCTGGTGTGACATTATGGGTGTCGAGACTAACCGACTCTTCAAATTGTTGAAAGCTCTTAAGCACTCCACATAAAATTTAAATGCGGTGTCCTTCTCCAATAATTTGCATAAGGATTTATCAACTTTGGAGAAGTCTTTGATGAATCTTCGATAGAAACTAGTGTGGCCCAAAAAGCTCCTAGCACCCTTTACAGATATTGGAGGTGGGAGTTTCGCAATAACAAATACCTTTGCTTTATCTACCTCGATTCCATGTCTTGTTATCCAATGCCCTAGAACAATACCTTCTCGTACTATGAAATGACGCTTTCCCTAGTTAAGTACAAGGTTTGTTTCTTCGTACCACCTTAGTACCTTAGCTAGATTAGCTAGGTAATCATCATATGTATCTCCGAATACTGAAAAATCATCCATAAAAGCTTCCAAATATTTCTCAACCATGTCAATAAAAATGGACATCATACATCTTTGAAATGTACCAGGTGCATTACATAAACCAAATGCATGCGCCTAAACGCAAATGTACCGTACGGGCAGGTGAATGTTGTCTTCTGTTGATCTTTCGGTGCTACTGTAATCTGATTATACCCCAGTATCCATCGAGAAAATAGTAATAGTCTCGCCCTACTAGTCTATCCAATATCTGGTCCAAAAATGGTAAAGGAAAGTGATGTTTCCTAGTTGCCTTGTTCAGCTTCTGGTAATCGATGCAAATTCTCCATCTCGTAACCTTTCTAGTCGATATTAACTCGTTATTCTCATTTTTAATGACCGTGATACCTCCTTTCTTTGGCACGCAATGGACTGGACTTACCCATGAACTATCTGAGATAGGGTAAATTATACCTGCATCTAACCACTTGATGATTTCTTTTGTGACTACGTCCTTTATGATGGGGTTCAGTCTTCGTTGTCCATCAATCGTCCCTTTTTTGCCATCTTCTAAGATAATCTTGTGCATGCATACAGATGGACTAATTCCGTGAATATCGGCTATGGTCCATCCGATAGCCTTCTTGAATTGTTTCAACACCAGGATGAGTTTCTCTTCTTGCTCGAGAGTTAATTCATGAAACAATCACAGGCAGAGTAGAAGAGTTACCTAAATAAACATATTTCAATTGTGAGGGAAGTACCTTCAGTTCTAATTTAGGTGGCTCCCCGATTGACACTTTTGGTTGGGCATAATCCCTTTTCTCTAACTCTAAAGATTCAAATCGGGATTGTGGATTAAATCCTCTTTGATTAGGTTCTAACAAAGCTAAGTATTCATCCTCTTCTTCATCATTTGGAGGATCTGATGTTAAAATTTGTTCTAATGGGTCCTCAACATAATTGAGTTCCTTCTCCATGGTTAAATCCTCTAAATCAGACACTATAGAAAAATCATCAGTTGTGTCAGGAAATAGCATGGACTTAAAAACGTTGAATGTTACTTGATCATCCTGAACACGCATAGTAAGCTCGCCCTTCTCTACATCAATAAGGGTCCTTCCAGTTGCTAAGAATGATCTTCCTAGGATGATTGGCACCTCTTTGTCTGCTTCAAAGTCTAGAATCACATAGTCAACAGGAAAGATACATGTACCAATACATCTTCAATTTTTCCTTCTGGATGTGCTAAGAATCGATATGCTAATTGAAGTGTAACCGTAGTAGGTCTAACTCACCTATCCCCAACTTCTTAAATATTGACATGGGCATCAAGTTGATACTCGCACCCAAGTCACATAGTGCCTTACCATAATATGTCGCTCCAATATTGCAAGGTATGGTAAAACATCCAGGATTCTTCAATTCTGGGGGTAGTTTGTCTTGAAGATATGCATTGCATTCCTTCTTTAGGGCTACCATTTCAAATTCTCCAAGCCTTCATTTTTAAGACATGATATCCTTCATGAATTTGACGTAGTTCAGTATTTGCTCAAGTGCTTTAACCAACGGGATGTTGATATGAAGTTGCTTGAGTACGTCTAGGAACTTCTTGAATTGAATTTCCTGCTTCTGCTTCTGAAGTCTTTGAGGGTAGGGTGGTGGAGGTTTCTTTACTGGAACTGGTTGATTCATTTTCTATCGCAATTCTACATCTAACAGAGTTATTAGTTGATCAAAATTAGCTGGTTCAGAAGTTACCTCATCGAATTTTGCAGATTAAATTTCTGATGAAACTGGAATTTCAACACTCGGTTGAACTTCCTCTGAGTCTTGAGCGTTAGCTGGCTCCTTCTCAACTTCCCAACATGAAATGACCAATTCAATAGTAAAAAATCATACGACAATATGTCATACAAGACACTTCAAATGAAAACATACAAACTTACCTAAACTGACATACATACTGGACCACATTTCATTCATACACATCTAGTTCAATACCATCTCAAAACATACCATATCTTGACCATTATTACTTCAACATAAACTTACCATTTTGGCCACACCATTCATGCACCACAAGCACTAAAATGACACAATTCAACCATCATAAAAATGGTACCAAAACAACCAACTTCTACATGCCAAATCAACATCTAAGCATTCAACTAAACACCATCATAAGTTGACCTATACATGCCATTATAACCTTGGCTAAAACATCAAAAACTACTAATATATGTGCTGGGTAGTGTGATAGATCTCCGACGAGCTTCCAAATTGATCGAAGCATTCGATTATCTATAAAATATAGGAAATAAAACTACGCAAGCACATAATGCTTAGTAAGTTCGTAGAACATGAACATAACTTACCATTTCATTATAAAACATTAATAATAAGCATAATATAATCCAACCACAAGCTTGGCACAAGCCTAAGCACAATCAACAACAAATGTTAGTTCATTCAAACATAATTCACTTGAATTTAACATAAAGGTAAGCCATTAACATGAACATACTTCATTTGAATTCATCATTTTCATTAACATATGCATACTTCCATTAAAGCTTACCATTTCAATCCTTTTCATAATTACATGATATAGTTCATTTGAACACTTACCATTCCTTTCCCTTTTCATGCCCATTGAACCACTTATAATATCATCAGATACTCGGGAAAGCACACATGAAGTACACTTAAACATATAACTGTAACCCTTCCTTTACATTATTGCTCACACGAGTTGTGGAATGGGTCTACTCACACAAGCTGTGGGTCAGAATGTAAGCTACACGATGCTGCTCACACGAGTTGTGGGTCAAAATGTAAGCTACATGATGGTGCTTACACGAGCTGTGGAGTATCCACAAAAAATTTAGGACCTCAGCCATCGATAAGACATTCAAGACCAACACCTGAAACATGAAATCCCTAATGACATGTCATTTGTATCCTATAAATTTCTAAGGTTCAACCGAGACTAGTTAATTGTCATGGCATTGTTAGATATTCATCATTCAATTATATGAAAATTAACATATTAACATATAATAGAAAATAACGTTAAAACAATAATTATTCATACAAACTTATCTCGACGATTAGAGCGTAAAAATGAAGTTGAATAATCTGAGGCTTTAGCTTTTCCTTGATCTAAATCCATACGAGGTCTATCTTGATCTAAATAGACAAATTCAATACATTTAATACTTCTATTATTCAATTCAACCCATATTTCATATTTTTGTAAAATTACTATTTTGCCCCTAACATTTTAACTTTTCACAATTTAGTCTTTAAGCTCTTAAATTGAAATTTAAACATTTTATCCGTTTATTTAGCTAGCTGATTTCTCTAGGGACCTAAACCAATCCATACAAATAATCATTTAACTAATTTACCATGGACTTTTACTACTTTTATAAATAAGTCCCTAAATGACATTTTCTTCAAAAATCACTTTACAAAACTTGTTTATATATCAACAATGACTCATAATCTTTGATTAAACATCAAGAATCATGAAAGAAAATTCATGGGAAAACCCTAAATCTTTAACAATTTTGCAAATTAATCCCCAGCTAGCTAGATTAAGCTACAACTATCTTGAAAACATAAAAAATCATTAAAAACGGGACAAAATTATACTTACATGCAGGCTATAGGAGTGACCGAACTTCAAAACCTAGTTGTGGCTTTTCCTTCCTCTAATTTTTTGTGGGAATATCAACTAAAGAAGATGATACCTTTGTTTATGTTATTTTAATTTAACTTATTTATTAATTTACTAAATTAACCTTGATTATTAACCTTAAAATCACTAAATTTTATGTCCATATTTGTCCACTAACATTATAAATGGTTTAATTACCATCTAAATCCACTCACATTTAAGTTTCATAGCAATTTGACCCTTTTTACTAATAGAACTTCATTTTTTCATATTTTACAATTTTGTCCGTTTTACATAATTAAACATGCGAACGTCAAAATTTCTTAATGAAATTTTAATACAACTTTGGTAACAACCCATAGAAATTAAATTAATAATAAAATAATAATTTACTAGTTGAATTTATGGTCCCAAAACCACTGTTTTCATTTCACTGAAAATGGGTTGTTACAACTCTTCCCCTTCGAAAGAAATTTTCGTCCCCGAAAATCTTACGAAAAAAGAGGTTTGGGTATTGCACTTTCATAGATTCTTCTAGTTCCCAAGTGGCCTCTTCTATACTGTGACGTTGCTAGAGAACTTTTACTAAAGCTATGCTTTTATTTCTTAACTCTTTAACTTCCCAAGCTAAAATTCTAATCGGTTCTTCACTGTACATCATATCTGGCTGAATCTCAACATCCTCAAGTGAAATCACGTGTGAAGGATCTGATCGATACCATGGTAACATCGATACGTGGAATACATTTTGAATCTTTTCTAATTCTGAAGGCAAAGCTAATCTGTAAGCTACTGGCCCGATCCTCTTAATAATCTCATACAGCCAGATAAACCGCAGACTAAGCTTTCTTTTCTGATATTGAAGAACTTTCTCCCAAGGTGATACTTTGATAAATTCTCTATCGTTGACTTGAAATTCAATGTCTTTTCTTTTCAACTCTGCGTAAGATTTCTGACGATCCGAAGCTGCTTTCAAATTGTCTCGTATCACTTTAACCTTTTCTTTGGTTTTTCAAATCAAATCAACACCGAACAACTTTTTCTCACTGAGCTCAATCCAATATAATAGAGTTCGACACTTTTGACGATACAAAGCTTGGTACGGTGCCATTTTAACGCTCGATTGATAACTGTTGTATGCAAATTCAACCAACGGTAGAAATCTCTCTCAGTTACCTTCGAACTCTAAAACACAACATCGAAGCATATCTTTGAGTATCTGAATTATTCATTTAGACTAACCATCGGTCTGTGGATGAAATGTTGTACTAAAATGCAGTCGAGTACCTAGAGCTTCGTGTAACTTACTCCAGAATCAAGACATAAATCGCGGATCTCTGTCAGAAATAATAGTCCTTAAGCTCTTAAATTGAAATTTAAACATTTTCATCCTTTTCTCAAGCTAGCTGATTTCTCTAGGGACTTATATCAATCCATACAAATCATCATTTAAAAATTTACCATTGAATTTTACTACTTTTACAAATAAGTCCGTAAATGACATTTTCATCAAAAAATCAGTTCACAAAACTTGTTTATATATCAACAAGGCCTCATAATCTTCCATTGAACATCAAGAATCATGCAAGATCATTCATGGAAAAACCCTAAATCATTAAAAATTTTGCAAATTAATCCCCGGGCTAGTTAGATTATTCTACAAGAATCCTGAAAACATAAAAATCATTAAAACGGGACAAAATTATACTTACATGCAAGCTATAGGAGTGACCGAACTTCAAAACCTAGTTATGGCTTTTCCTTCCTTTAATTTTCGGTGGGAATATTAACTGAAGAAGATGATACCTTTGTTTATGTTATTTTACTTTAACTTATTTATTAATTCACTAAATTAACCTTGCTTATTAACCTTAAAATCACTTAATTTTATGTCTATCTTTGTCCACTAACATTATAAATGGTCTAATTACCATCTAACTCCACTCATATTTAAGTCATAGCTATTTTCCCCTTTTTACTATTAAAACTCCATTTTTGCATCTTTTACGATTTAGTCATTTTTACGTAATTAAACATGCAAACGTCAAAATTTCTTAACAAAATTTTAATATGACCTTGGTAACATCCCATAGACATTAAATTAATAATAAAATAATAATTCATTCGTCAAATTTGTGGTCCTGAAACCACTATTCTGATTTCACTAAAAATTGGCTATTACAATATGATCACCAAAGCTAGCTAATCACCCTTGCCTAGATTTGATTAAGTTAGAATTCATTCAACTGAAGTTCAATTTATTTCTATTTTTTTATTTTGTTATTATAAAAATCTAAAAATCTTTCATTTATTTTTTGTCGTAATATAATTTATTTAAACTACTAATTAATTATATTTGTATTTAGGTTAACTTTAATTTATTGCTCACCTCCCTTGGGTACGATCCTCAGAATACTCACATATTTCGTTATAAAAACTATATTACAACCTGACCTGTATACTTGCGAACACTGCCTCAAATTTATAGCTTTAGTTGCAATATTCACACTCTGGACGTTAGTGCGTCTGGATGTGATCAAGTTGTTGGCACCGTTGCCGGGAGGCAATGCTACTAAGTTAATTTTAATTTTTACATTTTAATATTATAATTAGGAAATATCTAAATTATAGATACTATTATTATTATTTTATTTTCGCTAACATCTTTCAGTCTCTTTTTGGTCTCAATGTATGACTTGTAGAATGGGTATACATATAGAGCCAACTACTAATCTAGAGAGAATAATTCGTAGGAATCGTCGACAACAACATCAAAAACAATAGATGCAGAATCAACCACCTGTTGTAGGCAATCCACCATGAGATAACCCTCTATTTGACAACATCAAAAACTTTCTGACACGTTTAAAATAACGAGGGCACCGATGACGCTATTTGTATTTGATTATTCCCCTTCTCCTTGATCAATAACGCCTTTTCTTAGTTAGATTCCTAGGAACCAAGCTAATGTAAGAACATCGGTACATCCCATGGCATAACGGAAAAATTAAATCCAATGATCACATCCAGGGATCCAAGTGTAAGGAACGAATCGAGGTGAAAAGGGTATGAATGATTACCTTCAATCATCTAGAAAACCAAAGATAATTGTTGTGAAGCTAATTACGCAATTGTATGTCGATTACAAGCCGCAGCCTCTATGTAATCCAACCGGTGTGACAATGAATGACAAGAACTCTCTTAAACTTTTCAGAGAGAATTCACTATATAACGACTACTAGACCTCACTCTTTTTATTTTAGGTGTATTAGGTTTTCTTAAAAACCCTATTTCCAAATTCAGGAATAGTTCATATTTTAATATGAATCAAAATTCATTATAATAATTAACTGAATTTAATAATTATAATTACCATAATTATAATAATGTTTGACCGAAAAATTACAATTATAATAATATTCACCATACATTATAATTACAATAATTACAACAAGGATTTCAAGAAATTATGTTTAGTTAAATTTTATATGAATCAAATTTATATATATTAATTTAACCATGTTCTCATTATATGTACAACATACGTGTACATATAATTTGTTCAATATTTAACGCCCAATTACATTAATTCTATAATCAATTTAATTCATGTAACCGTTAAAAACAATACCAGCTATGTTTGGATTCCGTTCGTTTCAACCATAGAGTGTGACCTTGTAGGTTCTTGTAACATTAGCAGTAATATAGAACGATTCTAATATTACAAACAATGAGTGGCATCTAGAAATGCATCATTGCTACATAAGTTACAAGAAGCCATGATTCGACATAACCTCTCTGTGATTAAGCATTCATGTATTAAATCCTTTTGTCTTTTATATCTAGAATGGACAGAAGTCATGGAATACTCACACTTGCATAGTCCATCTAATGTTTCTTGATATCCTAAGTAGATTATGATAAAAAAATTATATCTCATGTCAACTTATTCAAGCATGGCCATGCATTTCTAGTCTCGCTCAATCAAGTGCTCTAAGATATTACTAGCACTATGTAGGAGGGACAAATCCTATATTGATCAACCATATCCCACTACATAGATTATGGTATATCCAACATTAGCCTTTATAGAACAACCAATTACAATGGACGTTTGAATGTATAAAAATATACGACTCACGATGTTGGGATAATGATGATTTCAAGTCTGAAGATCGTACACATAATAATCACTATGAGTAATGTTGTAACAATTATATAATAATCCAATAAACATACTCATAGCAGGTTAGTCCAAAATGTTGTTCTCTAACACACATACTCATGTATTGATTTTGACATCCCATGTCAATAACAACATTTTGTCATCAATAAACTACACGTTAGTCTTAATGCATTATTATTGACCAAGCCCACAATAATACTCGACTAAGGACCTTTTAAGAATAATCATATTATTCTTAAGACATTATTATAAAATGGTTTATTTATATACATAGAAAAGAAACTGAAATAATAATGACAATGCCTTACATTAATAAATGAGGTAAAACAAGTATGTTATTACAACCATCTAATGATTGGTCTTCTAGAGGCAAAATGACGGAGGACCCATATCTGCGCCGAAAACTATTCCTTCAGCTTTCTGATACATTTAAATATAATGGGGGCAACAATGATGCTATTTGTGTTCGATTGTTCCCCTTCTTCTTGATTAACAATGCCTTTTCTTGGTTATGTTCGTAGGAACCACGATAAATCACGACATGGAATGAACTTGCAGAGAAATTCTTACAAAAGTTTTTTCCAATAAGTAAGATGGTCCAACTAAGAACAGATATTTCCATTTTTAAGAAGTTAGAAGGAGAAAATTTTCACGAAGCATGGGAACAATTTAAAATGCTGATATAGAGATGCACACACCATGGATTACTCAAATGGCTGAGACTGTAGATGTTTTACAATGGTTGGATGCACACACATATTCAAGACAAGATGGAGCCACGTGAGAAGCCTTAATGAATAAAACATACAAGGATGTGTATGAGTTGATAGAAAATATGGCAATTAATTATTTTCAGTGTCCAAATGAAAGATTCACTTACGGTCAGTGACCATCTACGGTAAAAGTTGTCTAGGAAGATGATAGATACCAACAGATTTTTTAAAGACTCAACCGCATAGAGTCCTCATCCAGTGTGTCGTTGATAACTCTTGAGTTAGACTTATTTGCTTGCCTATACTTTAGTGTTGTAGTTGCATTTTAGGATATTGCATTGGCACTTTTAAAGCGTTGTATTGAAGAGCTTGGATTGTGCTTAATTATGATTACATGTTGCTTTTAACCGCTTGTGGGAGGGATTTGTTTGGTGATTGTTTGGTAGGTGTAGAGCGTAGGGTAAAGGTTGACAGTTTGTCATGGCAAAGCATAGACAGCTTACCATCACAAATGTTGTGGCAATGCTGGGAAGACGCCTAGCTAGCACTCAATGCATACTACTCTTGGCCTTACATGTACATGTACCAGATATATCTACTTGGCAAATAGAAGAAGGATCGTGAGCCAATGGACCTACCCTAAAAGTTGAAACTTATAAAAGCTAAGTAAGGAACCCTAATTAGGGGGCAGCCTCTAGAAAAAACAGAGCAACATTAAATAGTCAGAAATATACTAGGATAATAGCCTTGGATGAAAATAAAAATATCGAGTAGGGGCAAAGAACAAGGGCGACAAAAGAAGGAGAAACAGACTGCAATTGTAACAGCCTGTTTTCAGTAAAATCGGAACAATGATTTCGGAACGACAAATATGATGTGAGAATATTTATTTTATTATTATTTTAATGTCTACAGTATGTTAGCAAGGTCATATAAAAATATCATTAAGAAGTTTCGACATTTGCATGTTTAATTTGATGAAAAGGACTAAATCATTAAAGGTGCAAAATTAGAGTTCTAGAAGTTAAAGGTACTAAATGGCTATGAAATTAAATAGTTAAGGGATTTAAGTGGTAATTATACCATTTTTATTATGAGTGGAAAAATATGAACATTAAATGTGTGTTTTTAAAGGTTAAATTATAAGGTTATTTAAGTAAATTGATAAATATGTTGAGTAAAAAAATAAAATAAAAAGCTATCATCTTCCTTAATGAACTACTCCATCGAATTTGAGACGAAAAAACCCCTCCATGGGAGCTTGTTGAGTTCGGCTAGACATTCCTCTTGCATGGAAGTAAATTTTGGTCCCATGGAAGAAGAACATGATGTTCACATGCAAATTATACTACAAAATTTTCAAGAAACGTAACTATTCGCAAAAATCACGTAGACCCAAAGAAGATCGAAGCAATTATTGAGTGGAGATCGCCAACAACTGTTATTGAAGTACGGAGCCTTTTACGACTCGTAATTTACTATCGTAGGTTTGTGAAGGATTCACCACTATTGCGACACCCTTAACAAAGCTAATGCAAAATTATGAGGAATTTAAATGGACAGAACACATAAAAAAGAGCTTCAAGAAACTTAATGTGATACTCGCTAAAGCACCACAGTTGGTTCAACTAGAACCTGGGAAACACTTTGTGGTCTAGAGTGACGCTTCGTACATGGGACTTGGTTGCATGCTGATGCAGGAGGGAAGGGTGGTGGCTCATGCCTCGAGACAATTAAATCCTCATGAGCGAAACTACACAACACACGATCTAGAGTTAGCACCAGTCGTATTTGTAATCAAGATTTGGCGACATTACTTGTACAATGAGAAATGTACCATCTATAGAGACCATGAGAGCCTCAAATATCTCTTTACGTAGAAAGAATTATATTTGCAATAAAGAAGGTGGATAGATGTACTAAAAGACTATGATTGTGTGATAGAATATAATCTAAGAAAGGCAAATGTGGTCGTAAACGCCTTAATTAGAAAAATTAGTAAGTAAGCTGCGAGCTTTGTTTGCAAATTTGAGTGTGATAGAAAATGAGGGATTGCTCACAAAATTATAGGTGAAACAAACCTTTTTGCAGTCGATAAAAGAAAATGAAGCCACAAATGAGTATTTGGCGTAGAGGTTTCACCAAGTGGAACAAGGAGTGCAGGGGGAATTTGCCCTGAATAAAGAAGGGATACTCTATTTCCGAGGGAGACCTTGCATGCTCTATGATGAAGAAATTTGACATGTGATCCTTACGAAAGTGCACAACAACCCCTATGAAATGAAACCAGGAAATAATAAGAGGTATCATGACCTCCGTGAACTTTATTGGTGCCCTGGTTTGAAGTGAGCTATCAAAGACTTTGTGGCGAAGTGCCTTGTTTGTCAAAAGGTGACAGCTGAACATCAATATCCTTCAAGACTGCAACAAACACTCAAAATTCAAGAGTTGAATTGGGAAAGGATCACCATAGACTTTGTAATAGGCTTTCCACTAACCTCAATAAAGAAATATGCGATATTGGTGATTGTTGATCGCCTCAGTAAGAGTTCACATTTCTTAGCAGTTCTCGCTACTTATACTTTGCAGAAGTTAGTATAGTTATACATCGTAGTAATTGTGTGACTAAATGGTGTGCCAATTTTTGTTACCTTCAATTGAGATCCATGATTCACATTGAGATTTTGGAAAATTTAGCATGAAACCTTGGGTTCAAAACTGAATTTCAGTACTGTCTATCATCCATAAAAAATGGTCAATTAGAGAGGGTGATACAAGTACTGGCGGACATGCTGCGAAGCTGTATATTGCACTTCGCAAGAAGCTGGGAACGATATTTATCCTTAGTAAAGTTCACATCGATGCATTGTATAGAAAGAGAACATTCTTGTGTTGGGCAAAATTAGATGAGAAGCGAGTAGTTGGGTGAAAACTAGTTCATGAAATAGAGGATAGAGAAAAAATGATATGCGAATGGTTGAAAGATACTTCAGAAAAACATAAGTCTTTCAACAATTTGAAACTACGAGACATAGAGTACCAAATAGGCGAGTAAGTGTTCTTGAAGGACTCGCCATTATGGAAAGTCCTAAGATTTCGACGAAAGGGAAACTGAGTCCGCGGTAACATGTAAAGGCAAATTGATTATCTTAATATATTTCACTAAGAAGTTACATTTGTTGGTGTTAGTGTGCGAACCCTAAACACAACAATCTACATCCAGCATACCCTTATCATGTTGCATAGTAGAGAGCCCCACGAATCAAGCTTGCAGAATCTAAGTACTAGGAGAAGTTGTGAACTATGTTCTGTTTTGAGACCTTATTTTTTTGCAAACTCTATTCACAAAGCTAGCTTTGCTTAGAAAAACCTAAGAATCTTTGAGTATGTAGCATATAGAAAAGTCATTAAGCAAATTCCGTAGTAGGCAACAGGTGAACCCTTATATGAAACCTTACTCAAAAAAGTATGCGAACCCTTATTTGTTGGGAGGTGTGACTAAATGAAAGTTGGTTAAAGTGCTTTTATCTATATAATATTTTGCTACATGCGAGTAACTTATGCATATATTTCATATTTACATGGTGGTGTAAAGGAGGTTAGGTTGAGATTTAATGGAGAGACACTATGGTGGCTAATGTGGCATTCCATAGCTCAGCTTCAGTGATTGGACTGGGTATGGGGTGTTACATTAGAGGCTAACATCCCTATTCACCTTGGTAGTCTAGCTTGTTTCTAACATTTTAAACCACTCAACTTGAGTGGCGGAACTAGACTTCTCACTAGTAGAGGCCATCCACCAACAAGTGATTTATTGGCCTTCCTAACAGAGTATTTAGCGTATACTTCATTGAAGTCATGGGACTAGTTTTATTTGAACGTGTATTACTTGTAGCAGATGCTTAATAAATGTTTGGCTTTGAGGGAAAATCACGCTTTTTCAAATTATTGAGGGGTTTAGGAGGAAACCCTTTCCCCTTTTACGGGTGTCACCCACTATGTTCAGGGATTTGAATCATCTCAATTTATTTCAACAAAACATCCCTTGTACATTTAGCTATTGAGGAGACAAATGATCTGCCTGCTTGGGACGATGTCTAATTTTTTTTCTTCTCTTCATATTCATTTCCTGATTTTAATGAAAGATTTTCACTTTCCTACTTATGTTCTACACTTCACCAATTAACAATCTGGCCATGATATGTAAATATTGTACTCATTCTCATTATACCCATTATTTATCATAAATCTTAAGAGACTAAGCCATTACCACTATATCGTGTATATAAGGGCTATTTTCCAACTTCATGCGTCTAGAGGATCGGCTAAATCGAAGCTCTAATACCACTAAATTGTAACACATAATACCTGATTCGATCGTTGTGCCCAGATACTAGATGCTACATAATTAAATTTACATATAAAAGAACTTATTCGCTTGGGCCTAATCGCCACTAAAACATACACTAAAGAAAAATCATAATAATTTCCTATGCCCTTAGTTTCGGTGTACTATTATAGTGTTTCAATATATGATTTTGTTTTCCTTTCGTTTGCTTTAATCCTCGAGGCGAGGCCTCTGCGAGTGCCCTTCTAATACACGTACAACTTCTACTATGCTACATTGATTAGGCAATGGTTGGCTTGGTCCTTACACTCGATTTTCTTATCACATTTAATCCTACGAGTAAGTAGCTCTATAAGTTATGAAGAACTTAGTTAGAATCTACTAAACAATATAATATAGTCAACTTGCAATAGTACAAAAAGAAACAAGGTTTGGGCAGAGAATTAGACTCTCTTTCACCTTTTGATGTATCACAGATTTTACTCAACTTGTATTTATCTGTCCATTTCTTTTATAGCTTCTTGTTGTCCCAACTCAATCTTGTTATGAGTATAGTTGCATTCCTTCTTGATATAATTCATCAGATAGTGCAGACCTAACTTTGCCTTATCCTAGCCTCACCTTTTTATTCATTCTCCATTACTCTTGGCGAACTATTATCTGCGAGGTGTCAACGAACTTATTCCAACCTTGTGGAACCTCACCTACGGATCTTTATGCTTATAAGAATCGTCACTTTGCATTTTCCTTTGGTGAATTCCTTTATTAATTTAGAGATTCATGCCCTTCGGTGAACCTCGTTTATGCATACCTATAATTTATCATGTCATTCATGTTATTTTTAGATCTTAATCCATGACGTACCAGTTGTGTGGCAAGTTTACCTATCGAGGTCACACACCGTACATCTTGTTTGACCTTTCCGCTTTGTCATTTCGGTGAACGTTCTGATATTTTTGAATGCCATACCACCACGATTTGACTCAGCTTAACCCCTATGTTTAACATCTTGGCGAAGTATCTGTTATCCCTTACCAAAAAAATCCTTTGGGTTTCTTAGCTGAGCTAAGGTCTTACACCCATTTCCATAATGAAACTTCCCCATGTTTACTGTCTCGATGGTGCCATGAAGCCTCTCTCCCATGGTGTTACATTGATATGCCATACTAGTGTACTATCTTATGATACCATGGAGTCTTCTATTCATGGTTTTACTCATCATTCCTGGTTTCCATAGCATCTTTCATCTACAGTCTTACATGTTATACCTTATACTAGGTCACTATGACATCTTTCATCCATGGTCTTATGCAATATGCATTTTCCCATGTACGATGCTACCATGACATCTTTCATCCATGGTCATATGCTATGTATGTCATACCAAACTGCCATAGTGTCTTTCATTTATGGTCTTACGCTATATGTCGTCGCCATGATCTCGCCCCAAAGGGCTAGTCAATATCGCCTTCGCATTAAATACCATTCCATGATTTCATTTTTTGAATTTGCCTCCCATTATCTCTTTTACACCACCTAACCTTGTTGCTTGAACATTGCAGTGTTCCCTCCATAAGGTCTGGAGCTTCACTTGAGGTAGTAACTAAAGGTTCACTCCCTATTTCCCATCCTAACTTCATCTATCCCATATAGGTTTATCCTAGTTATCATGCAATACTTGCATCTATCATCATCTATCTGAAAGCAATAAAAATTAGCTTGTCATGATCAACAACATTATTAATGCATTTCCTAGTTCATGCAAGTAATATATCCTCATTTTATACCTGGAAACAAGGTGCAGAAATTCACCTTATTCCCATGTTCTTGTCTCTATAGATTGCCTGAACGCTAGTGTCACCTCGGACCTAACAACATTTCTTAAATTAGTTTCTTCTACTAAACATCCATGCCTATGGCTACTACAACATGCAGAGTCTCCCAAGGTTACAACCTCTTCTCCGTCAAGATGACTGAAGAAGAAAATGATAATTTCTGAAAAGAAGAATGTGGAAATGGGAAGAAGGAATCCCCCTTTTTCTTTTCTCTCATATGTATATCCTCATGGCACGATCTTCACAGACTGTCACCGCCATACAATCTTAATTATTATGTTTCCTACTATGTAACTATCAGGTCCCAATCTAACCAACAAGGTTAGGAATCTAACTTTCTCCTAAATAGCCATTTAATTTTCTAAATTTCTCGGTAGTGCATCTTGACTTCCATTACTAATCAATCAACTCCCCGACTCCTACTTGGGTTCAAGTATTTTACAAATTCAGTTGTGACAACGATCCTCAAAATATTTACGTGTTCATTGTAAACAAAATCTATACTACAATTTGACATGTTCACTTGCTGATACTACACTTTAATTCAACATTCAATTACATATTTCTAATCCTTGGTGCAAACACATTGTGGCGTGCTCACTTTTAAGGGCTATGAATTCTGCAACTGTAAACGAAGTCATGGCGTGTAAAAGTCATATACCCAACGTAGCAGCTTTTGATTCTATTACCGATTGAATTCAGGCTGTCAATACATCAAAGTGTACAAGTCATGCACACATAATCAGTCACTTACTCATGATTGAGGTAAGTCACCTTATGAACGTCACAAGTGAATAAATTCATAAATGGATCTATGATAAATTCAACTTAGGTCTTGGCCAATGTATTGCTAATCCATACAATCACACTTGTATCTCTATCTTCTAGGAGTCATTTACTTTGATACTCAAAATAATGTATCTTTTTAATTAGACTTGATAGACGACATAATAGTCCTTGAATCAATGTGCTCGTTTTCGATTCATTAGACTATAGACATTTCGATTACCTATTATAAACACTTGATTTTGTCTAGGGCCTATGATTTAGTTTTGAGTCTCAAATGGATTTATAGGCTATTAATTCTTTTTTTTTCTGAATGTGATTATTTTGATTTTAAGATTAAATCGTTGTCCATTTAACTATAAGATTGGAAATTAGAATATGGGCTAAGACCAAATTAGAAGCCCACATTTTCAAAACCCAAATAAATTTCATTAAACCAAGCTCTTTATGAAGCTCCAAATTAGTTTTAAAATTAGGAGTCCAAGTGAGATTACTGCCCAATTGCATTCATTTTTTAGCCTAAGTTAATGGGTTATTGGTTGGATTGAGATTTATAAACTTGTTTCAATATTAATATATTTATACTATTATTTAAACTTTTAATTGAATTAGTGTAACAAGTCAATCAGACACCATATTGCTTAGAAAATTACGAAATACTCTTTTCTAATTTAAATAAGAATATTGTTCAAGGGTATTGTAGTCTTTTCACTCAAAAACCATTGGAAATATATGTATATTGAGATTCAAATACACACAGATTACATTAATAAATCATTTAATTTACTACTCAACTAAACATTTATCTTGATAATTTTATTATGCACACTTTATTACCTCAATCAGTTGTATATATATACTTTTATACTTTTAATTAACTCTCGACTAAGTTGGTATCACGAGTTATCGAGTACCAAGTAAGTTAGGAAATGACTAATATAAAGAACTAAAATTAACATGTCTAAAGATTGAACCGTTGCTTAATAGATTTATAAATAAATTATTTACCACTACCCAATAATAGTTCTTAGGTGAACTTAAAAGAATTAACTTTTAAGATAAAATATTTTCTCTCACCAAATTTTTTATTTGTACTTACTATTATTAAGTTCCGATTGAGATTCTCACAAATCAACTGGGCACCAATTTAATTAAGAAAATTAAGAAAATGTCCTTCTTTAATTAAAATAAATGATATTATTCGAGGGTATGTTAGTTTTTCATTGTAACTAAAACTAATAAAAATATGCATATGATGGGATTTGAACATGTATCAATTAGATTAGTAAAACTTTAAATTTATGACTTAACTAAAACTTTATTTTAATGTGTTTTATATCTTTTTTCTAAAATATATTCAATTTATTATATCTATCAGTTGTATATGTTAATAATATTATTTATTGAGTTGGTGTCATATGTCAACTCCACATCAACTCACAATTATTGACAATACCATAATAAGCATATTATTATTATTAAAATAAAGACCGTTGTTAAAATTTTCAAATAAAATATAACAATAATCTAAGATGTTTCATAAAATCTTTATATAAAATATAATAGAAAAAAAGAAAGAGTGATGAATTACTGTATTAAATACATTAAACCTATAATTTTTGAAAAAAATTAACGCATCACTTTTATATATTATAAAAATAAGAACTCAAAATTTTCACTAATTGATAGGATTTTATATTGAGGACTACATCTACTGAAATTAAGGTGCATGAATTAATTTCACAAGTTGAGTAATTTGACATTTTTATTATTACTTTAAAAGTAAAATATAATCGCTAAAATAAGTTATTGAAACTAAATAATAATTTTAAAATTTATATTTTCACAAACATATTTTTATGTATGTAATTGAGGTGTGATTTTATGTATATGTAATATATAATATTACGAAATTAGTTGGATTCCGAAGTTTACCATTTACGCTAAAAAGAATTATAAATATATATTTTAAGAAATATTGAACATACTGATAATGACACATATAAAACAGTATTCCTACGAGGAGGTTACTGGCCACCTTGTCTCATAAACTAACTTGTATGTGGCTAATAAATCATGTTTTTATACGTTTTATATTATATTATATTATATTATATTATATTATATCAGTATACATTTTGTAAATGAAACACGGAAAAGGGACGGAAAAGAAAATAGGTAAACATATATTTAAGGAAACTAATAGTTCTGGATAACAAGTCATGTCATGGCCTTGAACCCATGTCTAATGTTAGGTATTTTTGCAATTGTTTGGTAGATAATAATACCAAAACGAAAAAAAGAATGTGAAAGGAATGTATGCAAGTATGATGGCAGGAAAAGAATGTCTGCGTCGTCAAGAGTTGAAATTTTATTAGAAGAATGGAGCAGTGTTACTCACAAGCAGTTTTTTTTATCATGTTTACCAGCCGAATTTTAAAGTTAGTAGAGATTTTGGTTTCTCATTAATCATCAGAACAAAACTTTTTTAGTACCACATAAAACACAATATATATTTTTATGTATGCGCATATATTTCATTACTTAGTTAAACACGTTTACTGGATCGAAATCCTCGAAATGAACCGATATGCTAATAAGGGTCTTCTAAACACCTGAATAGGCGAACAATGGCAAGGAGAAAATATTTGGTTATTGTTTCAGTCACTTTGAGATGAATCAAGTTTAGAGACGGATTCATGTGCTTCCGACTTCTTGTGATGTATAAGTAAATTATGAGAATGTCGAAATTTGTATTAAGATGCTTCCGGATACTTAAATCAATGAAGGAGCTTGGTACTAAAGAAAGTAAGAGATATACCATTAAGAGGAAGAAAATGATCCCTTTCAAGTTCAATGATTCCAGAACATGATTGTAATTAAATGCCAACCCTACTTGGTGTTTAGTTTTTGTTAGAATTAAGTGACCCAAATTCTTATTTAAATAAAATACAATGGTAAAATAAAATAAAAGTAAAAATTCATATAGAACTACACTTTTTTTATTTTATTTTAGAATAAGGTTTTTTAAACCTTATTAAACTCCATCTATTTGATATTGAATAGAATAAAGTGTTTTAATCTTATTACACTCCTTCTATTAGAATATGGTTTTACAAGCCTATAAATAGATATTGTCTACTCTTCTTGTAATAATTTGAATTCGACATAGTGAATTATCTTCTCCTCTGCCCGTGATTTTTTCCCGAAAGGGTTTCCACGTAAAAATCTTTGTTCTTTATTTTTCTCTCTTTTTTCTTTGCAGTACATTGTCATTATTGACGTTCTATTTTTTCACAAATTGGTATCAGAACTTCCAGGTTGGTCATCTCAATCACGGTAATGACATCTTTGAAGTATGAAATTTCGCTGTTGGATCGCAACACCAGATTCACGTTGTGGCAGATAAAGTTGCAGACAGTTCTTGCACAGATAGACTTAGAGGATGCCCTACTAGGGATAGATAAGATGCCATCAACATTGACGGAGGAAGAGAAGTGACATAAAGATCGAAAGGCATTAACACAGTTACATCTACATTTTTCTAACGAAATTTTACAGGATGTGATGAAGGAGAATACCGCCTCTGGATTATGCAAGTGGTTGGAACAAATATGTATGTTGAAAACTCTAACCAGCAAGCTACATATGAAGCAACATCTTTATGCTCATCGATTGGAGGAAGGTGTGTCTGCGCACGAACACTTAACAGTGTTTAAAGAAATTCTCTCAAACTTGGAGGCCATGGAGGTTCAGTATGATAAGGAAGATCAATGGTTGATTCTATTTTGTTCGTTGCCCCCGTCTTATTCAACCTTTAGAGACACAATTTTATATAGCCACGAGTCTCTCACAGTTGATGAGGTTTATGATTCTTTGACCTCGTATGATAAGATGAAGCATCTTGTGGTTAAACCTGACTCTTAGGGAGAGGGTCTCATTGTTCGTGGGAGACAAGATTGGAATGTTGATGATGATCGTGGAAGGACACAGGAACAGAATCCTCGCGGTAAATATAAGGGTAGATCAAAGTCTTCAAATAGAGGTAAAACTTGTAATTTCTGCAAGAAGAAAGGGCACATTAAATCTGAGTGCTATAAACTACAAAACAAGATTAAAAGGGAGGCCGTGAATCAAAAGGGAAAACAACCAGGAAAATCAGGTGAAGCTGAAGTTGTAGCATACTACAGTGATGGTGAACTTCTAGTTGCTTCTGTCAACAATTCTAAAGTGAGCGAGGAGTGGATCCTTGATTCGGGCTGCACCTTCCACATGAGTCTCAACCGGGATTGGTTTACAACCTATGAAATAGTGTTTGAATGTGTTATTTTAATGGGAAATAATGCTTCGTGTAAAATCATAGGTGTTGGAACAATTAAAGTTAAGATGTTTGATGGAGTTGTCAGAACACTTAGTGACGTGCGACATGTTCCAGAATTGAAGAGAAATTTAATTTCGTTGAGTAATCTTGAACTCTCTCCATGATCGTTCTGTTCATTCGTTCTGTTTTTCAATCATAGTTTTCCAAGATTTAAATGTGGAAAACACATCACTTTTCTACTTCAGGAAGAACACCCAATGTATGCCGTTGAATGCTAACTTACTGAAGTCATTTGGGGCTGAAGCAGCCTCTACTGCATGTCTTTTAATTAACCGATTTAATCAACCGATCTCCATCCATTTCCATTTAGAAAAAGGCTCCACAAGAGGTATGGTCTGGTAATCCTGCTGATTATTCTGATTTAAAGATCTTTGGGCGTCCTGTGTATGCTCATGTTGATAATGGAAAATTGGAACTGGGATCCATTAAATGTGTTTTTCTTGGTTATAAAGCTGGTGTAAAAGGGTATAAGTTATGGTGTCCTGAAAATAGAAAAGTTGTGATTAGCAAAGATGTTTTTGATGAAACTGCTATGCTACCTAACTTATCTCTTAAAGACTCTTCCAATAAAGAACATCAAAAGCAAATGAAGCATTAGATTAATCCAGAATCTACAACAAATTTGACTCCTCAAGCCAGTATAGAATTTCAGAATAGAGTTGCTTATTCACCACAATACTCTATCGTCAAAAACATAAGTAGAAGAGAAATTAAACCTCCAAAGAAGTATGCCAAGGCTGATCTAGTTTCTTATGCTTTAAATGTGGTTTAAGATATAAATGCAAATCGAGAGCCATCTAATTATTCTGAGGCGGTTAACTGTGAAGACTCAGAGAAGTGGATGGTTGCTATGCAAGGGGAGATGAAATCACTCTACAAAAACAGAACATGGGATCTTGTGAAACTTCCTAAAGATAAAAAGGTTGTTCATTGTAAATGAGTGTTTAAAAAGAAAGAAGGGACTCCAAGAGTTGAAGAACCCAGATATACAGCAAGACTTGTTGCAAAGGGTTACGGTCAAATTCTAGGAGTGGACTTCACAGATGTGTTCTCTCCAGTTGTGAATCATAGTTTGATTCGAGCTTTGCTTGGTATTGTGGCCATGCGTGATTTGGAGCTTGAGAAATTATATGTAAAAATTGCATTTTTGCATGGAGAACTTGTAGAGGATATTTATGTGCAACAACTAGAGGGGTTTTACAGTCTCAGGAAAAGATGACTATGTTTACTTGCTAAAAAAGTCCCTTTACTGTTTGAAACAGTCACCAAGACAATGATACAGGAGGTTTGATTCCTTTATAACTTCTCATGATTTCAAAAGAAGTAGCTTTGACAGTTGTACTTACTTTAAGAAAAACAGTGATCCTTCTTTTGTGTATCTACTTCTTTATGTTGATGACATGTTGATTGTAGCAAAATATAAAGGAGAGATAAGAAAGGTCAAAGCTCAACTAAGTGAAGAACTTGAGATGAAATATTTGGGATCAACAAAGAAGATACTTGGTATGGAGATTCTCAAAAAATCCAAGGCAAAGATAGGGTTAAGATTATTAAACCTAAAAGTTCATTTCTTTTCATTCCTACCTTAAGCCTAGGCCTATTACACCTTTATGAAATACCTATTGATTTGGATGATTATGCCGGCTACATTAGTGAAGAGGAATTGCTAAGTTCAACATGTGAGGACCATTAAATTAGACATTGTCATTGCTTTTTTTTATTGATAAGGAAACATTGGTCTAATGGTAAATGTTATGTATGATGTTGAAAAACATGCACTCTATGACTTACGCTAGCATTTTTCTACACTTATAATAAAATTTTGAAATAACGTTTGCATATGAGTGACTTATCAATAAAAAATAGTTTGTGAGCATGATTTTGTTGATACATGATTGTGTGCAAAGATTGATGCTACTTAAACTTATTGCAAAATTTTCCTTAGCAAAAATTGTCCTTAGCAGTGGATTAAGTTTAGGGGTGTGTAAACTCAAAATTGGATAGGTTTTTTCTAGAAGTTTTTTCCACCTTTTAACTTAAAAATAATACTAATCTCGAGTATTTTTTAATTAATTAAGTGAATTTTATTCGTATTCCGATTATGGGCATGAATTTAGAAAAGAATAATGCAAATATAAGCTTAATTGTATTATTTTGGTGCATAAATTATATTATTTCATGTTATTTATTAATGTGTTATATTTTATTATGTAGGGGACCATGTAGTTGATTTGATAAAGAGCCTATTATAATATTGCATGAACATGAGCTATTTATTCCTATATTGGACGACAAAACCATGTTAAATAGGTCATCAAGATGTTACTTTGACCTAGAAAAAAAAAGGATGATACATGATTGACAAGTTTGACAAGTTCAGTGGGTCGTAAAATCGTCCAACCCAAGAGAAGAGAGGCCCAAACTTGGTAAAGGAAATCGGACAACCAAGAATCAACTTTTCGAACAATTATTTTTGAGGTCCCTACATTTAGAGAATCATTGAAAATTAACACACAAAGATTGCCCTTGAAATCGTCTAACCCATGCCTAAATTTAGCATGATTCTATGGTCAAATAAAGAAACCATCATCCACCTTCTTCCACAAAATATGTCTGGCCGAGCAATAGATAAAATGGAGGGATTCCAATCCTAGTTTTAGTAAACTCTACCATCTACATCAAGTATAAATTCCCCCACTCATTCCCCATTTCAAACATCCCTTACTCATTTCCCTCATCTTTCATTTCCTAAGCATTCTTCCCCTCATTCTTTCCTCTCTTCATTCTCATACATAGCATCCCATATTTCCATTCTCCCTTAGCCATCAAAAACTTGAGAAGATCATCTCTTGGTTGGCCACCTTGAGGATCCATTAGCAAAAGAGCAACATAAGGATGGAGGAGAACATCCTCAATCAGAGTCATGAAACTGCTGATTCGACAGATTTTATTCTTCCTTTACTTTATTATTTTAATTTAATCATGTTTGCAATATGCTTTGTTATCTTCTCATCAACAGTGGTAGCTTAAATCTGTTTAGCTAGGATGGTTGCATTAATTCAATGAAGTTTGTTTAAATCATGTTTATCGTGTTTGTGCCTCAATTGATCATGTTTTCAATTAAACTGAAGCATGTATTTCATTCACATGTGATTGGATACATTAGAATTAGCTCAACGATCCTAACCAAATGATGGCTAATAGACACAATAATTGAAATGTGCATACTTATTTTACATCCGACCCAGAATAAATTAAAGTTCATAATAACTTGACCGAGCTTTATTACTTTGCTTGGCTTTTAGGTTTATATGATTAAATTGTTTCACACCGACCTAGCTCCTTTTACTTTACATGAATACTATATCATGATTGTAAGAGATATACTATAAATGCTTTCGGAACATGATTTTAATTAAATCAAGATTTGTTGAGTTCTAACAATGTACATAGTGATTTTACTATTTTTAAAAAATCTTTGATGAATTGTCTATAGAATCCTACATGGCCTAGAAAACTGCGAATGTCTTTGACTGTGGAGGGTGGTGGCAATTTCTCAATAAATTAAAATTTTGCTTTGTCGACGAAAATCCCTTGCTATGAAATTTTATGTCCTAGAACAATGCCTTTACAGACCATGAAGTGACATTTCTCGCAATTGAGGACAAGGTTGGTTTCTTCACACCAACAAAGAATTAACTCTAGATTTTTCAAACAATCTTCAAAAGTATCTCCAAACATCAAGAAGTCATCCATAAAAACTTCTAAAAATTTCTCCACCGTATTCAAAAATATTGCCACCATACAACGCTAAAATGTCAGGGGCATTACATAGTCCAAACAGTATTCGTCGAAACACAAAAGTTCTATAAAGGCATGTGAATGTGGTCTTCTCCTGATTAGTAGGAGCTATGGCAATTTGGTTATACCCTGAATAACCATCTAGAAAATAATAGAAGGCTTTCCCCTCTAATCTATCTAACATCTGATCGATAAATGGCAGAGGAAAATGGACATTCCTTGTTGCTTTGTTAAGCTTCTGATAATCGATACAGACCCTCCATCCCGTGATAGTACGAGTAGGAATGAGTTTGTTACTATCATTGCTTACCACCGTCAAACCCCCTTTTTTATGTACATATTGAATAGGTCTAACCCAATAACTATCCAAAATTGGGTATGTAACAGCCCGAATTTGGGGCTAGTCGGAATAGTGGTTTCAGGACAACAAATTCGACGAGAAAAAAATTATTTTCATTATATTTTTATGCTCTACAATTTCACAAAAATGGTTTTGTGAAAATTTCGTTCGAAAATTTTTACGTTTGGGCACTCAATTTAGTCAAAAGGACTAAATTGTAAAAAGTGCAAAAGTTGAGTTCTATATGTTAGAGGTGTTCAATTGTTATGAAATTTTAAATTGGAGGTATTTATATGGTAATTAGACCATTGGTTAAGTTGGTGGATAAAAATGGGTATGGTTAGGCATGTTTCCAAAGTTTTTCATTAAGGGCATTTTGGTCATTTAGTTATTAAAATGAATTAAAAACAAAATTAAAAGCCAATTTTTGTCCATCTTCAACCCCTAGGCCGAAAATTGCTTGGAGAAACCATGGATAGGGTTTTTCAAGCATCCAAGCTTGATTGTAAGTCCGTTCTATCCCCGTTTTTAATGATTTTTATGTTTTTGAAATCCTCGTAATAAGATTTACCTATTTTTACCTTTATTTTGAACTAGGGTTTGTGTTTAAAAATTTACCCATTAATGATATGCATGTATTTTGATGTTTTATGGAAGAATATGAATGTTTGGAGTGTGATAAACGATTTGTACGAAGTAATTTTCGATGAAAATGCCTAAAAGGATTAATTTGTAAAACTTATAAAATACGTCACAAGTGTGTGGATAAGTGAGTATTGTGGACTGCAATAGTTATGAAAATGGTTCAACTAGGCCTAAAATGCAAGGAAATTGAATAAAAAATATTTTACGAGCCTAGGGGTGAAATCGTAATTTTGTGAAACTTTAGGGGAAAAATGTAATTTTGCCAAAGTATGATTTTTGGACTGGAATGAATAGTGTGAAGTTTATATAAGTTAAATGTATTGTTATAAATTAATAAAGACGAGAAATTGAAATTGATCGATAAAAAGAAAAGTGAGAAAAAGTGAAAAATTCCCGAATGAACCTTTGGAATAAAAAGGGATATGAATGAAGTGACGGAAATGATCACATGTGTGGCACGGATTGTTTGTAGGCCACTATGTAAAAGTGAAAGTGATGGTCACGTGTGTAGTATTATGTGCAGGCTACTACGTGTACCGGAATGATAGGTTGCATGTGTAGTACTATGTGTAGGCTATTATGCGCACTGGATAGTTTCGATCACGTGTGTAGTACTATGTGCAGGCTACTACGTGTATCGGATGGTAATGGTCACATGTGCAGTACTATGTGCAGGCTACTATGTGAACCAAACATCATTGATTAGTAAGGTGGTTGCTATGTGCTGATTCCACCGGACATCATTGATTAATAAGGTGGTTGCTATGTGCTGAATCCATCAAGTATCTATTATTATTCTGAAGTGTTCATCAGGAAATTGACTAAGTGTAATTGAATAATGAATACAGGTGTGGAATTGAATTGAATATAGACTTAGAAATGGAAAAGTGAATTTTGAATTGAATTGTGATTGAAAGTGAAAAGTGAAATTATGAAAGAGTACATTTAGCAATAAAATAGTTTAGACAACAATAGTTATGTGAGTTTGAAAAATCACCAAAATGGTGGAGATTTAATTAGAGGCTGAATAATATAAGAAATTGAAGTTAAATGGGTTTATTTTTACATAAAAGAAACAAAGAAAGCAAAAGAGTTATATATTTTGAGATATTTGAAGTTTAGTTAGACAGTCGAATAAGTTCTAATCCCTATACTAAATTTGAAAAATTGTAAAAATTGTACAAAAATAATTATGGGATAAAATTTATATGTTTAGAATTTCTAGTTAATCTATTTACAATAAAACAAACAGAAACAATATAAGAATTCTGTACAATGAGATAATTAATTTTAGTGAGGAGAGGTCGAAGCTTAGAGCAATGAAACAGGTAAATTTAAAGAATAAACTATACTATTTAGCTAAACCAGAAATTCTGAAAATTTTATGGTAAGAAGATATGTGAATTTAGTTTTGGAGAAAATTTACAGATCTTAATTTGGAGTTCTGTAGCTCCAGGTAAAAATAATTTATTGACTCTGACTCGAATAGACAACTTTGAATATACATGTGAGTGAATAGTGAAAATGTATTTAATGTTGTTTAAGTGTATTATACACATTAAGGATGTGGAATGGAAAGGAGGAGGAGGAAAATTGGAAGAACATATGAATGATTTGTGTATAATAGGCCAAGTTGTGGCTGGATTACGTCACATTATATTTATAAAATTATGCATTGAGATGGTAAATGTCTAGATGGAAATATGCTTGTGATCATAAAAGATTGGTAAGGTTTAAAGTTTGTAATCTTTATTAAAATGGTTTATCATGTGGTTAGTCTTCAAAAAGACTAGCTTGGGACTATGGTTGAGTGTAATGTTTATATCTTGTGAGATATGTATAGGAAACAGGAGTGGAAAGGAAACCAAATACTAGGTTCATGCTTCAAGTGTAAAATGATGCAAAAAGGGGACGTTAAGTTAAACGATAAATATGTATTAGTATTGAACTTAATGAAATTGAATTGTACGTGAATTGAATGGAAATTGCAAATGATATGATTTGAATTAAATGAATTATTGTGGTATTGAAATGTATATTGGATTGAGAAATTGAATTGAATCGTGAACATGAGAATCGTGAATTAAATATAGTATTTTGCATGAGTATGTATTGGGTCTCAGAAGCCCTACTTGTTACAAATATAGTATTTTGAAGTTATAACGTGAAGATTTATAAAAGAATGTTAAAAATTTGAAGAGTTTAAATTTGAATGAAATTTTATAACTTGGTTTAAAGTGTTTATAAGTGTATGTGTTATGGTAATGCCTCGTACCCTATTCCGGCGTCGAATACGGGTAAGGGGTGTTAAATGTGACATTGCAAGATTCAGTCATAACGTTTAGACTGAATTTGGGGTGTTACATTTAGTGGTATCAGAGTTACGGTTTAGTCGGTTCTCAGACCAAATGTAGCATATGTGAGTCCAGTTATACATGCCATGTTATGACTCGTGATGGTGTGATATCTCTGGGCTCTAACGAAATTGTTTTGTTAAGACAGAGATGATTTTCAATCGAGCTATTTTCGATAATGCTGAAAATGATATTGAAATAAATGAAATATGCTCGCGTTATGTTGGAATTTAGAAAGGTAAGAATAAAAATTCGTGATATGTATGTGTTCATGTATGAAAGGAGATGATCATAAGTTGAAAAAAGAAGATGAAAAAAAAGAAATGAAAGTTTATGTTTTGATAAGCTCATCCAAGTATGTTGGTGATTATATGATGCTATGTGCTCAACATATTTGATTAAGTGAATATGGTAAGCGAATTTACTTAAATATATGGAATGTGTGTTTATGTACATCTGCTTGAATAAGTGAAATCAGTATGTTCATATGATAGAATCTTATATTTAATTGTTAAATTAGAGGAATATGATGTTTTGTTTTATGCCTTTATTATTCAACCATGAAATAGTATGAAAACTGAATTAGAAGATTAAATTGAGTAGAACGCAAGAATGAGTACTTTCGTTCAGTGATATGTGATGAATTAACGAAAAAGACCATGGTTGGATCATGACAACATGTGATATGTGATTTCCGTATAAGACCATATTCGGGATATGGCATCGGTGTGATATGTGCTACTGTGTAAGACCATACCTGGGCTATGGCATCAATATGTAAATATGTGTAAGACCATAGTTGGACTATGGCATAGAGAAAACGAAGTACTCAATTCTGTAAGACGTTCTACGAAGTACTCAATTCTGTAAGACGTTCTCTAATTGAATAAATGTCGATCAGTAAAATGGAAGCTAAGTATTGGAATTTAATTAGATATTACTATTGAGCTCGAGTAAGTAAATTCATTGTGTGAAATTGTGGGTGACAGAAAATATTCATAATAAGTAGATGTGTTAAATTGCTTGGAATGAACTACGTGGTTATGATGGTATTACATTGATGATGAATGCAAAGTCATATATATGTATCTATGAGAGCAAGTTAAAAGCTTTATGACCTCACCATCTCCCCCTTATCAGTATTGTTTTATGACGAAAATTATCTTGATGAGACATATATGATTTTCAACTGAGTTAATTCTGATAGTATAGAAGTAAACACTTCAATGTTTGAGTGAAAATGTATTAATTATGAGTTGAAACTCATAAAGGTATGGATCAAAGAGTATAACATTTTGTTATTGATAACTGTTATAATTATATGAGCACATGAGTTATGATATTTGGATTATGATGCTATATAGAAATTTCAATTGTGAATTAGTGATCTGAGTTGGCATATGAATTATGTGTTGAGAACAAAAGTGATTAAAAGAAAATGTTTATTAAATGCTTTGAGAAAATGAAGTTAGTAATGAATTGGCTATTTCTGATAGTATGTGTTATGCACATTTATGTGTAAGATAAATTTGAGGCTTTACTACACTCACCCCCATATCACTAAAATGTTACAATGAAATTTGTAAGATTTTGGTTGAATAAGCTTACGAGTGTAGTGTTACAGAAGTTTGTGTACGGAAGATTAATAATGTGGTCGGAAAAGTGAATGAATTAGCAAATGAAGACAATATAAAAAGAGAGATATTGGATAGTTCTGAAAACTACTCAGATTATGCAAAGTTACTGTCACAAAAGAAGTTAAATCCAATTAAATGATTTATTCAGGTATGTTATTTAAAGAAAGAATTAACCGGAAGTTTTTCTGGATCGATTTCTGTTAGTAAAGAGATAATGTGAAAATTCTGATGACAGAATTAGACAATTGAGTAATGTTTGTATTGTATTAATAGCTGAGTATAGTAGCTATAATGGGGTAATTACTATGATTCCTTTTAGACATTCTGTGTGTACAATTATCCTTAGAGGTATATGTGACTGTTTAGTTTCAAAAAGAATTCTTATCATATGAGAACTTTAGCTAAACATATTAATAGATGAAAGAATTATTGGTTTGTTTGGGTTATGTTTGACATTAGAATTATTGGTTTGTTTGGGTTATGTTTGACATTGTCATGTCTTTTTCTGGTATTTAATCCCTTGTGTGAATATGAAAATCGACGATAAAGTCTGAGTGAGGCTAATATTTTGTTTCTACTGGTTATTATTCTATTGAATATACGTGAAGATTATATTGCTTTTGTTACTTTGGATTCCATTAATTACGAGTGACATTGATCTTTCTAGACATTTTTTTTATCATCGGAATGGATATCATTCTATATGGATTGTAATTTTTCGATACTTTGTGTAGCTTCAGATGCCGAAATATCGCTATCCTAATTTTCTTATGAATCTATGTGATTATCTATAAAAGATATGAAAGTCCAAAATTATGTGTGAATTTGAAATGTACTGTGTGGAAGAAAATCATTAATCTACTATCTGGTAAGATTTTCGAGGACGAAAATCCCTAAAAGGGAGAGAGTTGTAACAGCCCAAATTTGGGGCTAGTCGGAATAGTGGTTTTCGGACCACAAATTCGACGAGAAAAAAAAATTATTTTCATTTTATTTTTATGGTCTACAATTTCACAAAATGATTTCATGAAAATTTCGTTCGAAATTTTTTACGTTTGGGCACTTAATTTAGTCAAAAGAACTAAATAGTAAAAAGTTCAAAAGTTGAGTTCTATATGTTAAAGGTGTTCAATTGTTATGAAATTTTAAATTGGAGGTATTTATATGGTAATTAGACCATTGGTTAAGTTGGTGGACAAAAATTGGTATGGTTAGGCATGTTTCCAAAGTTTTCCATGAAGGGCATTTTGGTCATTTAGTTATTAAAATGAAGTAAAAACGAAATTAAAAGCCAATTTTTGTCCATCTTCAACCCCTAGGCCGAAAATTGCATGGAGAAACCATGGCTAAGGTTTTTAAGCTTCCAAGCTCGATTGTAAGTCCGTTCTATCCCAATTTTTAATGATTTTTACGTTTTTAAAATCCTCGTAACAAGATTTACCTATTTTTACCTTTATTTTGAACTAGGGTTTGTGTTTAAAAATTTACCCATTAATGATATGCATGTATTTTGATGTTTTATGGAAGAATATGAATGTTTGGAGTGTGATAAACGATTTGTACGAAGTAATTTTCGATGAAAATGCCTAAAAGGATTAATTTGTAAAACTTATAAAATACGTCACAAGTGTGTGGATAAGTGAGTATTGTGGACTACAATAGTTATGAAAATGGTTCAACTAGGCCTAAAATGCAAGGAAATTGAATAAAAAATATTTTACGAGCCTAGGGGCGAAATCGTAATTTTGTGAAACTTTAGGGGAAAAATGTAATTTTGCCAAAGTATGATTTTTGGACTGGAATGAATAGTGTGAAGTTTATATAAGTTAAATGTATTGTTATAAATTAATAAAGACGAGAAATTGAAATTAATCGATAAAAGAAAAGTGAGAAAAGTGAAAAATTCGAATGAACCTTTGGAATAAAAGGGATATGAATGAAGTGATGAAATGATCACATGTGTGGCACGGATTGTTTGTAGGCCACTATGTAAAAGTGAAAGTGATGGTCACGTGTGTAGTATTATGTGCAGGCTACTACGTGTACTTAGGAATGATAGGTTGCATGTGTAGTACTATGTGTAGGCTATTATGCGCCTTTGGATAGTTTCGATCACGTGTGTAGTACTATGTGCAGCTACTACGTGTATCGGATGGTAATGGTCACATGTGCAGTACTATGTGCAGGCTACTATGTGAACCAAACATCATTGATTAGTAAGGTGGTTGCTATGTGCTGATTCCACCGGACATCATTGATTAATAAGGTGGTTGCTATGTGCTGAATCCATCAAGTATCTATTATTATTCTGAAGTGTTCATCAGGAAATTGACTAAGTGTAATTGAATAATGAATACAGGTGTGGAATTGAATTGAATATAGACTTAGAAATGGAAAAGTGAATTTTGAATTGAATTGTGATTGAAAGTGAAAAAGTGAAATTATGAAAGAGTACATTTAGCAATAAAATAGTTTAGACAACAATAGTTATGTGAGTTTGAAAAATCACCAAAAATGGTGGAGATTTAATTAGAGGCTGAATAATGTAAGAAATTGAAGTTAAATGGGTTTATTTTTACATAAAAGAAACAAAGAAAGCAAAAGAGTTATATATTTTGAGATATTTGAAGTTTAGTTAGACAGAGTCGAATAAGTTCTAATCCCTATACTAAATTTGAAAAATTGTAAAAATTGTACAAAAATAATTATGGGATAAAATTTATATGTTTAGAATTTCCAGTTAATCTATTTACAATAAAAACAAACAGAAACAATATAAGAATTCTGTACAATGAGATAATTAATTTTTAGTGAGGAGAGGTCAGAACTGTCGAGCAATGAAACAGGGTAAATTTAAAGAATAAACTATACTATTTAGCTAAACCAAAAATTCTGAAAATTTTATGGTAAGAAGATATGTGAATTTAGTTTTGGAGAAAATTTACAGATCTTAATTTGGAGTTCTGTAGCTCCAAGTAAAAATAATTTAGTGACTCTGACTCGAATAGACAACTTTGAATATACATGTGAGTGAATAGTGAAAATGTAGTTAATGTTGTTTAAGTGTGTTATACACATTAAGGATGTGGAATGGAAAGGAGGAGGAGGAAAATTGGAAGAACATATGAATGGTTTTTGTATAATTGGCCAAGTTGTGGCTGGATTACGCCACATTAAATTTATAAAATTATGCATTGAGATGGTAAATGTCTAGATGAAAATATGCTTGTGATCATAAAAGGGTGGTAAGGTTTAAAGTATGTAATCTTTATTAAAATGGTTTATCATGTGGTTAGTCTTCAAAAAGACTAGCTTGGGACTATGGTTGAGTGTAATGTTTATATCTTGTGTGATATGCATAGGAAACGGGAGTGAAAAGGAAACAAAATACGAGGTTCATGCTTCAAGTGTAAAATGATGCAAAAAGGGGATGTTAAGTTAAACAATAAAAATGTATTAGTATTGAACTTAATGAAATTGAATTGTACGTGAATTGAATGGAAATTGCAAATGATATGATTTGAATTAAATGACTTATTGTGGTATTGAAATGTATATTGGATTGAGAAATTGAATTGAATCGTGAACATGAGAATCGTGAATTAAATGAAATGGAAATGAAGTATTGAATTGCATGAGTATGTATTGGGTCTCAGAAGCCATATTTGTTACAAATATAGTATTTTGAAGTTATAACGTGAAGATTTTTAAAAGCATGTTAAAAATTTGAAGAGTTTAAATTTGAATGAAATTTTATAACTCGGTTTAACATGTTTATAAGTGTATGTGTTATGGTAATGCCTCGTACCCTATTTCGGCGTCGAATACGGGTAAGGGGTGTTACAATGTGACATCGCCAGATTCGGTCATAACATTTAGACCAGATTTGGGGTGTTACAAGGTATATGATTCCATCATCCACCCATTTGATAATCTCCTTTTTGACAACTTCATTCATAGTGCGATTCAGTCTTCTCTACTACTCGATATATTTGTCATGACAATCCTCTAGTAATATTTTGCACATGCAAGTTACTGGACTGATTCTTTTGATATCCGCGATCATTCATCCCAATGTTCTCTTAAATTTCTTCAAAACTCTCAATAATTGAGCTTCTTCATATAATGTTAATGCCACAAAAATAATTATTGGCAATGTGTTATTGTCTCCCAAGTAAGCATACTTCAGATGTGCTGGCAAAGGCTTCAATTCAAACATAGAAGGATCTTCTATGGATGGCCAAAGAGGTTTAAGGGAATGGTCTGATAAATTTAATGACTTGAAACTTCTCCTCGCTTCATTCTCGATTTGCTTAACGTCCATCACTTTACCAAGCTCTTCAATCATTTCTATTTCAATTAACTTAATTAGGTTTGCATTATCATTACATTTATTGTGATAAAAATCTGCAATTTCTACCTGATCTATTGTGTCAACAATCTCCACAGCATGACATTCTTCATCTGTATCTATACACTTCATAGCATCGAAAACAATAAAATTTATCTACTGATCATTAACTCTCATAGTTAATTCACCTTTTTGAACATCAATTAATGGTCTGCAGTTGCTAGAAAAGATCTCCCAAGTATGATTGATACCTCTCTATCAGCCTCACACTCCAGAATAATAAAATCTGTTGGAAAAATAAATTTGTCAGCTCTTGCCAACATGTCTTCTCTTTTACCTTCTTGACGTGCATTTGAATGATCAGCTAGTCTCAAAATAATAGTTGTAGGTGTAGGTTTTTCCTTCCCTATTCCCATCTTCTTGAAAATAGACATAGGCATTAAATTTATACTCGCACCTAAATCGCATAATGCTTTGCCAACATAATGGGTTCTAATAGAGCAATGTATAGTAAAACTCCCTAGATCTTTCAATTTTGGTGGAAATTTGTTTCTCAGCATTATTATGCATCCTTTAGTGAGAGCAACAATTCCGAATTCTCCCAACATTATCTTATTTGATAAGATATCTTTCATGAATTTCAAATAGTTAGACATTTTTTCCAATGCTTCCACTAGTGGCATGTTGATATGTAATTACTTTAGGCATCCAAGAATTTATTGAATAGAAAATCTTGCACAGATTTTTGAGAACACTGATGAAAAGATGGCAGTGGCCTTCTTTTATTTATTAAGGTTGTTTTGTTGTGGCATTTTTATTAGAAATGCAAGGTGAATCTACTTTAACATTTTTCTGGCTACACTTTTCCTTTGTAGTCTGCTCCACTACTGGTTCTGAGTTCTTCTTATTTGTGATATGTAATTACTTTAACACTTTCTTTAATAGTGGTGTCATTCATAACTCTTGATAGCTGCATACCACTTCTGAATGTAATAGCTTTACATTGTTCCTTTCCTTGAAATCACAAATTTTTTGTATCACTCAACAGTGCTCCTTGTAGTATTGAGCTTAATACTTTGGCAATTTGCCCCACTTGATTCTCTAAAGCTCTTAAAGATGCAGCTTGACCTTGGATGATAGCATCATTCTTAGCCATGTATTCCTTCAATACATTTTCCACTGATGAAGAGCTCGAAGTTGAATTTTGCTAAACATTTTACCGTGGCATGAGTTGATTATATCCATGTGGTGCACCAACAACATTCTGTTGAATATCATTGCTAGAATTTTACCCCCTGAGTTACTCCAATTGAAGTCGGGATGTTGTTTCCACCCCAGATTATATGTGTTGGAATATGGACTGTTGTTGCTACAATTAAAATTTTCCATATAATAAACTAAGTCTAGATTCGATGTGCATTCATAGGAAACATGATCTTTTTCGTAGTAAACACACGCTAGCTTAGCTACTTTTATTTCCTGCACTACAGCTGGTCTTTTTAGTGTTTTAATCATATTAGTTGAATATGATACCTTAGCTCTTTGGGAAGTGATCACATCAAGTTCCATTGCTCTAGAAACTCTTCTGCCAATCCCTACTCTGGTAGTGGGTATTGATAGTCATTGTTTGCTATCCTTTCGAGAATGCCATATTCTTCATTATATGATTTATTGAGCAAAGTCCCATTGGAAGATGCATCAACCACCATCCTTTTATATGCATTTAATCCATTGTAATACATTTCCATTTGTGTCCAATGTTAGAAACCATGCATCGAGAATTTTCTAATTATCTCATTGAATCACTCCGATGCTTCATATAATGTTTCGTCCTTAGATTGCCGAAAGGACGTGATATCGTTCCTCAGTTTGGCATTCATGTTCAGAGGATTATATCTCAGTAAAAACCTTTGATAAAGTTCATTGCAAGATCCCATAGTACATGACCGCAATGAATTTAACCATGCTCTGGCACGATCTCGTAATGAATTATGGAATAACTTCAGTTTCAGGGCATCTTCGAAAACACCAAGCTATCTAAATGAATCACAGACTTCTAAAAAGACTCGTAAGTGCAACCTTCCATCCTCAGTAGGCAATCCACTAAATTGCCCTACTGTTTGTAACATTTGAAACATCACCGGCTTTAACTCCAAATACTGAGCCTGAATATGCAGCCTAACGATTCCTGGATTCAAATCATCTAATATTGGCACTACATGTTCTCTGATGTGTCTATCTCTATCATCTATTATTTGAGGAATATCAGCATTCCTTCCTTCCTGATGTAATGACTATTTTCTAACCTGATTAGTTCTAATTCTTTCCATTTCTCGCAATTCTTTTCACCTGATTCTCAAGGTTCTCTCAATTTCTGGATCAAAAGAATACTCTTTAGTTACTGAAATATCTTTACTCATGCACCAACAAAAATACTAAAAAACAAAAAAATCGAAAAACTAATTAAGCTGAACTAATAAAATTAAAGAGATAATGACACACCAAATATTTCACCAAAATTGTCGAACCCCAGCAGTGGCGCCAAAAACATGTCGCGTGGGAATGTGTAATGCGAATGTGCAAGTATACACATCGAATCAAGTAATAAAGTGATGAGTGAGTATCATTTCCATAGGGACCGAAATTGACTAAAATAATTGGTTATGCTATTACTATGAAATTGACTAATTAAATTATGCAAAAGAAATAGGTGATTAATTGATAAAGAGATGTAATGAAAGATTAATAAAATCAATTATGACAAAAAATATGTTAGGGAATTTAAAATGTTGTGGCAATGCTCAAAGAATAAGTGGGAAAGAGTTTGCAATGTTGAATGATAAAGGTTGGAATTACGCGGGCTTATTTTTATAACATAATAATGCCATTGCAAAATCTTCACCATTCTACTGCTTAGGGAATCACTGCTACAGTCTGCTTCTTTTGAAAGCAAAACTTTGAGCTATCATTCTAAGTTTTTGTATGTCTACAGAACTAAAGAATGATATCTAGATTTTGTCTACAGAACTAAAGAATGATATCTAGATTTTTATCCCTTTCCCTATACAGGTTGTAACTTCTGTGTCTATAGTGCGACAACTATTCTTTCGAATACTTGTTTGTATCAACTGATTAGAATCCAATCTAATTAATCCTTTTAGAGTTAAATCAACTATATTAACATTCCACACAATCATCTATGTTTAGAGCTTGCATGCATGCATTAAAAATAATCACAAATTGAATGAAATAGTATCGTACGCAAAATCAAACCATGGGAATTATAGTTAATAAAAATTCACCCAGAATAATTCGAACCCAAAAAAAACTAGCTCATGGGTTGAATAGTCGAATCCGTAGTAGAACCATTCAACATTATTTCACGAATCACAAGTTCAAATCAAAAAATAAAGGCAGAATATAGGAAGCTTTCGCTACTCCAGCTTTCACTCTAATAATGAGATTTGATGCAAAATCTAGGGCATATTTCTCTTCCCCTTTCTTTCATTTGTAATTCCTCTACTCTATAAATTTTTACCTTTTCCACTCTTTCTCTAAGATTTTTCAAGAGAATCTGATGTAGTGAGATAAAAACCAATTTTCTCCCTCATTGTGGGGAAGGCCCTCCTGCTCAGCAGACACCTTTTGCTTCCTCTTTTTCAGGGTGGTTTATATGGTACAAGTATAGTTGGATAAGAGTGATGTGGACTGAGTGCTATGTCATCTTCCTGGAATTGCCATGGTATTCGCATTGGTAATCTAACCAATATTTTGTCATGACAATATTTCACTTCCTTTATTTTCCTACTCTCTTTCTCTTCTCTTCTTTATCTTACACCTGCTGCCAACCACAAACAACACCTTTCTTCCCCAATAATAGAAGTAATAAATCCTAATGTATAGCAGAATACAAGTTTTGTTATGCAATGTTCTAAAACTTTCTAAAAATGCAAAAATATTAATTCAATCTAGAGGCTTAAAATATAACTCTTTTCAAGAGTTATCACACCCCCAAACATGAATTATTGCTTGCCCTAAAGCAAAATGTGTATGAGTATGCATGAATGCTTCAATATTTTCCAAAACACACAATTACATTTGCACTGTTGAACCATATAAAGTATATTTAATACCTCCATTTTAAGCAAACTTCAAAAAAAAATTTGTTCGAATTTTATAGGCTAGTTTAGTGAATGAAGTGTAGAAAATGTTTCTTAAAAATAGGAGTTCCTAAATAATTATGCAATCCTGACTATAGCATACCTCTCCTAATGTATTTAGAATATCTTTCCTCTAAACTCAATTTCATTATTCTCAACTATCTAGTGATTTCAGAATTTTAATCACAAATATTATTTTCTATAGGGAATTCATCTTGTCACATGGTGTCTTTACTTGACAATCTCAGTAGGGCATTCACTAGATTACCAGGTAGTATATCATGCCACAATTTGAATATATTTCACTCATAAAGCTAAGGCTCTTAAATAAAGAGATGGATGGAGCAAACAACTACCTCCTTAGATAGTCAGCCTATTACTACAGTGCAATGTCCCTAAATTATTAATAATACAACCATTTTTTTCTCTTTTTTTACTACTCACTCTTATTTGAACTCGTTTTTCTGATCAATAATACGATGGAGCAAACAAAGCATTACTGACCTACTCAACATTTTCAAATATTGGAGTGTAAAACTATTGCTAAGGTATTCCTTATCATTTATAACAAAATTATTGAATTGAGGTTCAAGAAATTTTAAATGCATTACAAGAATCCTACTACAGACGTAATTGCATTGATATTTAAGTTGTTCTACTTTTAGGAATCAATTTTCAAACAACTATCCTAAGCTAAAGATGTTGAATCAACTTCTACAATTTTCTAAATTAGTTGAAGAGTTATTATCCTCATCGAACATCACCGATATCAATATACTCAGCATAGTCTGACATTTATTCGACGTTTGTATGTAATGGAAAAATGAATGACAAAATGCATGAATATTAAAACATTTATCTACGGTATACTATATGTACAACACAACGCCCCCTAAACTTAAGGGATGCATTTGTCCTCAATGCATAAACAACGAAACGTGTCAAAATGCAAACAAAACAACTGAAAATTATAAAAATGCAATGACAACTAAATATGAATGTGTGAAACATATAGTATAAAATGAAAGAAGAAAACAAAAACTTGGAAAGAATTGGGGTTACTCTATTTGGGTTGGGTGGATTTCTTGGCAGCGCGTTTGTATCGCTGCTACCTTTCTAATTCAATAGTATCAACTTGAACGAATTTTCTAGTAGCTCTCTTGTAGCGCTTCTATTTTAGCTGGTTAATAGGCACCCCTTCTTCGTCATCAATGTCTAACTTCGTGGGATCATCAATCAGTTGATGAACTACACGTTCTTATTTAGTCATAGGTGCATTGGTCATTGTAATGGTAGTGCCTGCAAGTGTAGTAGCTTGAGTCACGTCATCCTCATCCTTATTAGATTCAACATGAACAGATTCAATTTTCTCCACTTCTCCTTCTTGTTCAGTGGTTTGCTTTTTCTGAAGTAGGCTCTTCGCCATTGTCATCATCTTCCTCTAGCTCGAACAATAATTCTGTAGGAAAAATAAGGAATGGAGACATGGGTCTGGTAAAGTTCTTCAAAAGATATTTCTTCAGGGCCTTATCTCTTCACTGGATATACCTCTAAAAGATAGCCATTTCCTCTTAAGCGCGGCCAAAATCAGTGGCCAACCTTTGTTGGTGTTTCTTTAGTATTCAAAATTGTTGCTACAACATCTCAAGTGCGTCATTCACTTTCTGCTCAAAATTACTATGAGATGTTGATGGAGCAGTATCAGTATGCAGAGGTGATGATGATGTAGATGTGGAGCCCAGAAGCCTTTGCATTTCCTCTCTAGAAAATCTTAGGGCGAGTTGCTTTGTGATGGCTCCTTTGTTGGGGATTATGTCTTCATTCGTTTGAATAAGAACCTTCACTCCCTGACAAAGTTTTGTAATGAAGGATGGAAAACTTAAAGTACCGATATTCTTCTAAGAGCAGCAGTGGACTTCTATAAAAATAATGCTTCCAACATTGATCTTTCTATCCGTCATAATTGAGTGCATTAATAACATGCGTTCTTTTGAAATAGTTGAGTTATGAGTAGAAGGGATAAGGCGAGTTTTAAGGAAATGATACCAGACTTTATAGTAAAGCTTCAATACATGGTCAATGGTATAACAATCATTTCTAGAAATCATCCGCTTCGTCCCTCGACACATAAATCTATCAGTACTTTCTGGAGTCCTTCGGTGTTTATAAACTTAACAAATTGGGCGTGTTCATTTAGGCCGTCAGATAATCCATATTGTGCATTAATGGAGTCTCCATCGAACAACATTGATACATCACACACATATATAAAATCATTATCTGGAGAGGTGAGATAAACATAAAACTCTATCACTACCTTGGTGAGAACATCGTCAGCTTGGAGATAGAAGAATTGCCATCCATGTTTCTCTACTACATAAAAGGTAGCTTTAGAGTAACCCATAAATGGAGCATCTTAAAAAAGGAAACTTTTTCCAGACAAAGTGGCCACTTTATTATGTTCTGGGTATATTTCTTTCCGCGATTTGCTAAAAAATGTTCCTGGAGGCATAGGTGTGGAAAAGGATGGTGCTTGGCAAGCCATTGTATTGACAATAGTGAGTGGAAAAATAAAAAAGGTGAGACCTTTACAGCTTGAATGGAGTAAAAATAGAGAAAGTTGAAGAAGATGAAACAGAAAAGAAGTTAAAAAAGGAGTGAAACGACTAGGGTAAACGTGAGAGAAAATATAGCGATGACGTGGTGACTAAGATTAACCCGAGAGTGTGCCCTAACATTGAAAAAAGAAAAATTAAGCAAGAAAAGAAAATTAGCATAAAAATTAGAAAATTAAAATTAACTAATGTAGTGAATGGGCTAATGTCTACTACCGTGGGCCATAATGTACCTGTAACAAAAGAAAATAACAGGTAAATAAACTTTTTGAAGAAACAAAACAAATAATTAAAAACAATGAAAAGGAAAAAAATGGGATAAGAAAGAAATATTAAGCAATTTGAAAAATGATGGAACTTTTATCAAGATTTATAGAGGCTCCACAATAGTGCTTTAATTGTTGGCCATTGACTTTGAAATTGTAACCAGTATTGCTGTCTTTAACTTCTACAGCTCCATTAGTCCAGACCAACAAGATTTCAATTTGCCAAGAAATAATCTAAGTCTGGAATTGAATAACAAGTCCTATTGTCCAAGTGCAAATTGTCGTGGCAAAATTTTGTTGTCATGCCATCGCTTAATCCTTTCTTTGTATAGCTTGGCATTCTGATAAGCTTGTGCTTGAAATTCTTCCATCTCATTCAACTTCAATAGACGGTGGGTACTAGTAGCACTCCAATCCATACTCAATTTCTTAATTTCCCAATATGTCTTATGCTCAAGCTCAATGGCCAAATGATAGGGATTCCCATAAACAAGCTTGAAGGGAGACATCCCCAATGGTGTCTTCAATGCAATGCGATATGCCCATAAATCTTCATCCAATCTAGCTGACCAATCTTTTCGATTGGGATTGACTACCTTCTCCAGAATTTTTTAATCTCTCTATTAGAGACTTACGCCTGCCCATTTTTCTAGGGATGGTATACCATGGCAGTTTTATGTTTAACTCCATACCTCTTCAGAGAATTACCAACTAATTTGCAATGAAAATGTGAACCCTCATCACTAATTAGAGCATGAGGAGTACCAAACCTGGTAAAAATATTCGTATGGAGAAATTTCAGTACTGATTTGGCATCATTTGTTGGTAAAACAACAACCTCAACCTACTTGAAGACATAATCAATAGCCAAAAGTATGTATGCGTTGCCCCAAGGTGGGAATGGTCCCATAAAATGAATTCCTCAAACATCAAATAGTTCCACTTCTAAAATAGTTTGCAAGTGCATCTCAGATCTCCTCGATAGATTTCCAATTCATTCACAGTAATAGCAAACTTGGCAGAATTCATGAGTATCTTGAAACATGGCTGGCCAATAAAAACCTGATTGGAGAACTTTAGTCGTAGTTCTCATGCCCCTAAAATGATATCAAGATGGTGCTAGATGATAATGAAATAAAATACTTTGCATCTCATCATCTAGAACACAATCTGAATTATCTGGTTTGCACAGTGTTTCAATAAAAATGGCTCATCTCAATAATACTATTGTTAACAAATTTTTTTCATCTTTGATTGCGAGGTTAGGTGGCAGCAGCCCACTAACAAAAAAATTTACAATATCAACATACCATTGTAATGCCATGGCAATTAACAATTGCTTATTTGGAAAATCATCTTGAATGCGCTAAATATGACCATATTAATTTCCTACTTCAATTCGAGACAAGTGATTAGCCACTTAATTTTCTGTGCCTTTCCTATATCTAAATTCCATATCAAATTCCTACAATAACAATATCCATCGAATCAACCTAGGCTTGCGTCTTTCTTCGTTATCAAGTAGTTAATAACAGAGTGCTCCATATAAATTGTAACTTTGGTGCCTAATAAATAAGCTTTGAATTTGTCGAAGGCAAATACCACAGCTAACAACTCATTCAAAGTGGTGGTATAATTTAGCTGTGAATCAGTCAACATATAGCTTGCGTAGTAGATAGCGTGAAATACATTGTTCATTCTCTTCCCCTACGATAAATTTACTGGCATCGCATATAAGTTCGAAAGATAGATTCCAATTTGGTGCTATGACTACTAGTGCTGTGACTAGCCGTTTTTTCAACACTTGAAATGCTTGTAAGCACTGATCATCAAAATTGAAAGATTTGTTTTGTACTAACAATGTACACAATAGTTTCAATATTTTTTAAAAATCTTTGATGAATCATCTATAGAATCCTACATGGCTAAGAAAACTACAAATATCTTTAACTGTGGAGGGTGAAGGAAATTTCTCAATAAATTCAATTTTTGCTTTGTCGACGATAATCCCTTGCTGTGAAATTTTATGTCCCACAATAATACCTTCACAGACCATGAAATTGCATTTCTCCCAATTGAAAACGAGGTTGGTTTCTTCATACCAATAAAGAACAAACTATAAATTTTTTAAACAAGCTTCAAAACAATTTCCAAACATCGAGAAGTCTTCCATAAAAACTTCTAAAAATTTCTCTACCATATCCGAAAATACTACCATCATACAACGCTAAAATGTTGCAAGGGTATTGCATAGTCCAAATGGTATTTTTCGAAACATAAAAGTTCCATAAGGTCATGTGAAGTGGTCTTCTCCTGATCAGTAAGAGCTATGGCAATCTGGTTATACCCCGATTAACCATTTATAAAATAATAGAAGGCTTTCCCTGCTAATCTATCTAACATCTGATCGATTAATAGAAGAGGAAAATGGTCATTCCTTGTTGCTTTGTTAAGCTTCCGATAGTTGATACAAACCTTCCATCCCGTGACAGTAATAGTAGGAATGAGTTTGTTATTATCATTGCTTACCAGGGTGACACCCACTCTTTTAGGTACATAACGAACAAGGTTCACCAAAGAACTATCCAAATTTGGGTATATGATTCCAACATCTAGCCATTTGATAATCTCCTTTTTGACTACCTCCTTCAAAATGAGATTCAGTCTTCTCTACTATTCAATAGATTTTCCATGCCAATCCTCCAATAATATTTTGTGCATGCAGGTTGCTAGAGTGATTATTTTGATATCCGCGATCGTCCATCTTAATGCTTTCTTAGATTTTTTTTAAAACTCTCAATAACTGAGCTTCTTGATCTAACGTCAATGCCACAAAAATAATTACGAGTAATGTGTTATTGTCTCCCAAGTAAGCATATTTCAGATGTGTAGGCAAAGGCTTCAATTCCAACATAGGAGGATCTTCTATGGATGGCTGAGGAGGTTTAATAGAATAGTCTGATATATTTAATGATTTGAAACTTCTCCTTACTCCATTCTCGATTTGCTTAACATCCATTAATTCACCAAGCTCTTCAATCATTTATGCTTCAAACAACTCAGTTAGATATGCATCAACATTACATTTATTGTGATAAAAATCTAAAATTCCTTCCTGAACTATTGTGTCAACAATCTCCGCAGCGTGACTTTCTTCATTTGTATCTGCACACTTCATAGCATCAAAAACAGTAAAAGTAATCTACTAATAATTAACTTTCATAGTTAATTCACATTTCTAAACATCAATTAATGTTCTGCCAGTTGCTAGAAAAGGTCTCCCAACTATGAGTGGTACCTTTTTATCAACCTCACACTCCAGAATAATAAAATCTGCTTGAAAAATAAATTTTTCAACTCTTACCAACTCGTCTTCTATTTTACCTTTTGGATGTGTATTTGAATGATCAACTAGTTGCAAACTGACAGTTGTAAGTCTTGCCTTCCTTATTCCCAGCTTCTTGAAAATAGACATAGGCATTAAATTTATACTCGCACCTAAATCGCATAGTACTTTTCCAACATAATGGGTTCTGATAGAGCAAGGTATAGTAAAACTTCTTAGATCCTTTAGTTTTGGTCGTAATTTGTTTCTTAGCATTCCTGTGCATCCTTTAGTGACTGCAATAGTTTCGAATTATTCAAACCTTCTCTTCTTTGATAAGATATCATTCATGAAATTCAAATAGTTAGGCATTTTTTCCAATGCTTCCACCAACGGTATGTTTGTAACAGCCCGTTTTACAATGGTGTCGAAAATAGTGGTTTTCGAGCCACCAAATTCAACGAGTAAGTTCATAAATATTATTATTTAATATTTATGAGTTAATTGTGACTTTTTAAAGGTTTTTGATTTGACTATTTATGTTATATAAGCGATTTATTAAGTTCAAGTGGTAAGACCTTAAGGTCAAGTGATTTTTGAAAATGAGGTATCGGGACCTCATTTTTATAAATCAAGTCGTAAATATTTTTACAAATATTTACGGTGTGTTATTAAGGTGGTATTAAAGTTTCATTGAAAAATTTTAACGTTTTGATAGTTAATTAATTAAAAAGACTAAATCGTAAAAATTTTAAAATTTGATCACTATTTGATTAGAGTGATTAAACGACTTATTGAATAAAGGAAAAGGTGGACATTAAATAGGTGAATTTTGATATTATAACAAAGGTTAAATTAGTAATTTATTTATTAAAAGAAAATTAAAACAAATAAAAGATGGCATCATCTTCTTTACCTTTGATTCCACCGAAATTTTTTGAAGAAGGAAGCCATAGCTAGGGTTTAACATTTGGCCAACTTTGCCTTGGTGATTTAGTGAGCAAACTTTACCCGTTTTTAATAATTTTTATGTTTTTGAAATAAATACAACTAGGTCTAGCTAGCCCATACCTTCGATTTTGAAACTGTTAAAGATTTTGAATGTTGCCATTACTGAATTTAGAGACTTTTTATGTTAAATGATGAATTTGAAATATTAGTTGGTATTTAAAAGTATTTTGTTAAGTTATATTTGATGAATTTATCGATTAGGGATTAAATTGTTAAAATAATAAAATACAAGGATTTATTGTGAAATTGTTGCATAAATGGGCTGATTTTTAGGTAAAATGGTTAAATTGCATGTTTTAGGCTCGGGACTAAATTGAATAAAAGTAAAACTTTAGGGGTAATTTTGTAAAATGTCAAAATGAATAAATTTCATAAAATACATTGTTTACTGTCTAAATTAATAAATTGAATGAAATTATTAATTTAGATCAAGACCGGATGGAAAATCAAAGAGAATAGAAAATTACAAAAATGCCCCTATACTTTGACGTTTCTGCAATTTAGCTACGTAAGTTCGTACATTTAGATAACATTTTAAATTATGTTTTAAATATTACCATTTTATAATATCAAATTATGTCTCGACGAAAAAAATCCAACGACGTATCGACGATCATCGACCACTGAAAAGGGATAGCTTCGACTATTGAATATGAAAAGGGATGGTGACGAGCATCGAATATGAAAAGGAATAGCTTCGGCTATCGATTATGAAAAGGGATGGTGACGACCATCAACTATGGAAAGGGATGGTGACGACCATCGATTAATGAAAAGGGATAGCTTCGACTATCGATTATGAAAAGGGATGGTGACGACCATCAACTATGGAAAGGGATGGTGACGACCATCGATTAATGAAAAGGGATAGCTTCGACTATCGATTATGAAAAGGGATGGTGACGACCATCAACTATGGAAAGGGATGGTGACGACCATCGATTAATGAAAAGGGATGGTTTCGACCATCGAATATGAAAAGGGATGGTTACAACCATCATTTAGCACACTTTCTGTGAGCTCTGGTATTCTTATTGACTTCACTATGACAAATATGGAAAGGTATGATGTACCAATGATCAAAGTATGAATATTCATGTTTATGAAACGTATGATATAAGTGATGCTATGTTACGTACCATATGCTACCATGTGGTGATATTGCTAAGTTATGTGTTTAATTGCTAGCTTGTGGCTATGGTAAATGTTGTGTTTATGTCTTATGTGTATGCAAATAAGACGGTAAGTGTTCAATAAGAACTAAGACATGTTTATTTGGAACTCAATGGAATGGTGATACATAGAAAAACATGATATGTTGTGATGGATGATAAATCTAATTGAACCATACTCAAGTATAATGTTTATCCATGTCAAATTCATATGAATCATGTTTAAATGAACTAACATGTGTTGTTGATGAGCTAGGGCTTATGCCAAGCTTGTGGATATGATTGATGTTTATGATTATGCTTGTACTATGCATACAAAACGGTTTAGAAAAGGGAATGGAATGGTAAGTATGTAATTGGATGTATTATATGTGAGCAAATTGCTTACTCCATTAATGAATACACCTACGTCATAGAGAAATACACTAAATTGAGAGTTAATAATCTTGTTTATGCTTATGATAAGCATTGGGAACAAAATGGAAAGTAAGTAAATAGAAAGATATATAATCTTATAAAAGGTTGATGATTATATATATTATGTCTCACGAAATCCTATCATGTTATGAATGGTCAATAAATATGCAACATTGATAAACTTACTCATTTGTGAGTTGATGATCATATCGATTTATGAATCTTAGAGTATTGGCATAGATTTATGTTTATTTTATAAAGTTTTTTATTAAAATGGAATATTATGCTTAAATTTTATACGAGCTTACTAAGCATTCATTGCTTACATAGTTTCTCTTTTACTTTACAAATTATCAGAAGCTCGATCGGGTTAGAAGCTAGTGGAAGTTCCATCACACTATCCATCGGCTATATCGATAGATTTTAATGATTTTGAGTCATGGTTATAGTGGCATGTATAGGTGTGTTGTGTTTTATGAAGTGGTCATTATATATATGACTTGTAAATTTGGGACTTTGATTGATGAATATGTTGGCATGTTGGCATGTAAATGTGATGTTATAATTGTTGACATTTTGGCGCTTAAATGGTGAATGATGGAATGGTAAGTTAAATGCATGCTATGAAATGTTGTTTTGATATGCTTGAAGGGTTTCATTGAGATATGGTTTGATATGGAAATAGGAAGTGAGTATTGAGTATGATTGATATGTGAACATTGTGGTAAATGTTAGTAGAGAATTAATTCCAATGGTTGGTTGATTTATGGCTAAACTTAGCAAATGTATGATCAAGTTAGATTATTATGATTGAGGTGCCTTTTAGGCATATTGGTTGTATGATTAAATACTATGATGATCTAGCTTAAATATGCATGTGTTAGGTACAATTTGGATGCATGAAATAGGTGCATTTGGCTTGTATAAGTGAACAAGTTTTGGGTGAGAAAAATGGCTTGAAAATGGCCTATTTTTTTCCACACAGGCGTGTGTCTCAGTCGTGTGTCACACGCGGCTATACGACGTGATCGTGTGTTTCTTGTAGGTTTCAAACGGTTAGAAGTCAGACAGTTACACGGCCTAGCAAACGACCTGGCACACAGGTGTATAAGGCCATATCGAAGGGTACACGACCTGGCACATGGGCGTGTGGCTTGGCCATGTGACCCAAGTCAGAGGGTTACATGGACACGGACACGGGCTAGGACACGACCATGTGTCCCTACTTCATGTGAGCCATACGGCCTGGCCACACGACCCTATAAGCCTTGCATGTTTGAAACTTTTAATTTTTTCTAAAAAATTCTATATATTTATGATTTAGTCATGAATTGTTTCTAATGTGTTTTTATGGTGTCGAGGGCTCGTATAAGGGGCAGTATGTATGTTATTGATTGGTTTTGTTATGATTGATGATGTGAAGTATATGATTTAAAATTTTTGATAGTTGAAATGTAAACTCCGATAATGTTCTATAACCCTATTTCGGTGACGGATATGGGTTAAGGGGGTTACAATGTTGATATGTAATTGCTTCAAGACATCCAAGAATTTCTTAAATTGAAAACCTTTCTTAGATTTTTGGAAACACTGAAGAAAAGATGACGATGGCCTTCCTTTCAGTTGTTGAGGTTGTTTTGCCGTGGCAATTTTATTGGCAATGCAAGGTGAATCTGCTTCAATATTTTTCTGGTTGCTCTTTTCCTTTGTAGCCTACTCCACTACTGGTTCTAAGTGTTGGAACTCCGGCACCCCTACGGCGCAGCGAAAAATTAAAACATTCGGCAATCCTAACCATGGATCCATGTGTGGGGAACGAATCGGGGTGAAATAGAGGTTTTGAAATTACTAAATCCTTATTCTGAGTAGACATCAACGCCTTAGCAACGAGTAATCTGATCTACTATCGAACCAAGCCACAATCTATCGTGACTCCGGCCTCTACGTAATCCACCCAGTTGACAATGAAAAAAGGAATCCCCAAAACTATTTTGGAAAAAAAACTTTGCTTTGAAGACTGCTAGACCCCAAGCAAAGAAAAAACTAGATTTTTATATATATTTTTAGGGTTTCTGGAAATTAAATAAATATAACTATGTTTTAAAACGAAAATTATAATTATATTAATTGTAATAATGATTTCGGTAAAATATATATTTATTTGAATTTATATACTAACCAAATTCATGTTCTCATTATGCGTACAACAACCTCGTACATAATGTGTTCGATATTTGATTATCCAATTAAATTAATTCTATAACTAATTTAATTCAAGCGACAACCAAACATAATACCAACTATGTTTTATTCCATTCATTTCCACTATAGGGTGTGACCCTGTAGGTTCTTGTAGCGTTAGCAGTAATACTAGAACGATTCCAATGTTACAAACAATGAATGGCACCTAGCAATACATCATTGCTACCTAAGTCACAAGAAATCATGATTCGACACAACCTTTTTATGATTGACCTTTCATGCAATAATCCTTAAGTCCTTTATCTCTGAATTGGACACAAGTCATGGAATAGTCACACTTGCATAGTCCATTCCATGCTCTTTGATATCTTAAGTAGACTATGATATGCAAATAAGTATGACATCTCATATCAGCTTATTTCAGCATGGCCATGCATTTCTAGTCTCACTCAATCAAGTGGTCTAAGATATTACTCCCATTATGTAAGAGGGACTTATCCTATATCGGTCAACCATATCCTTCTACATATATCGTGGTATATCCAACATTAGTCTTTATAGAACAACCAGCTACGGTGTACGTTTGACTGTATGAAAATATAGAACTCACGATGTTGGGATTATGATGATCTCAAGTCTAAGGATCATATACATATTAATCACTATGAGTAATGTTGTGACAATTACATAATAATCCAAGAAACATACTCATAACGGGTCAGTCAAATATGTTGTTCTCTAACACACATATTCATGCATCGATTTTGACATTCCATATCAATGACAACTCTTTATCATCAATCAACTACATGTTAGTCTTAATGCATTATTTTTGTCCTATCCAACAATAATACTTGACTAAGGACCTTTTAAGAATAATCATATTACTCTCAGGACATTATTATAAAACAGTTTATTTATACACACAGAAAAGAAACTGAAATAATAGTGGTAACGTCTTATATTAATAAACATGATAAATCAAGTATGTTATTACAACCATCTCATGATTGATCTTTGGGCATAGTCTAACACTAAGTTCTTCCTATTTGTGAAATTTGAACTACTTTCTTTAATAGTGGTGTCATTAATAACTCCTGATAGTTGTGTACCACTTCTAAGCATAATAGCTTTACACTATTCCTTTCCTTGAGATCACAAATTTTTGGTATCACCCGGTAGTGCTTCTTGCGATCTTGAGGTTAATGCTTTGGCAATTGTCCCCCACTTGATTCTCTAAAGCTTATAATGATGCTACTTGACTTTGGATGATAGCATCATTCTTATACATGTATTCCTTCAATAGATCTTCCATTAATGAAGAACTCAAAGCTGAATTTTGCTGAACATTTTTCCATGGGATTAGTTGATTGTATCCAGATGGTGCACCAACAACATACAGTCAAATAGCATTGCTAGAATTTCCCCCTTGGTTACTCCAACTGAGGTTGGGATGTTGCTTCCACTGGATTATATGTTTTGGAATATGGATCTTTGCAGCAAACACACGCTAACTCAGCTACTTTTCTTTCCTGCACTACAGCTAGTCTTTTCGATGTTTTAATCATATTCGTTAAAGATGATACCTGAGCTATTAGGGAAGCGATCGCATCAAGTTCTATTGCTTCAGAAACTCTACTATCAGTCCCTACTATGGTAGTGGGGGATTGATATTCATTGTTTGTTATCCTCTCTAGAATTTCATTTCCTTCATTATATGGTTTATCGAACAAAGTCCCATTGGCAAATACGTTAACCACCCCCCTTGTATGTGCATTTAATCCATTGTAATACATTTCTATTTGAGTCTAATGTTGGAAACCATGCATCGGGCATTTTGTAATTAACTCCTTGAACCACTTTGATGCTTTATATAATGTTTCATTCTCTGATTCTCAAAAGGACGTGATATCATTGCTCAGTTTGGCATTCATGTTCGGAGGATTATATCTTAGCAGAAACCTTTAACAAAGTTCATTCTAGGATGCCACAGTACCTGATAACAATGCATTTAACCATGCTCTGGCATGCTCTTGCAATGAGTTAGGGAATAGCTTTAGTTTTAAGGCATATTCAGGAACACCCTACTATCTGAATGAATCACAGACTTCCAAAAAGAGTCTTAAGTGCCACATTGGATCCTCTATAGGCAATCCACTAAATTGTCCTACTGTTTCTAACATTTGTAACATCACTGGCTTTAACTCAAAATGTTAAGCCTAAATATGCGGCCTAACAATTCTTGGATTCAAATAATCTAATATAGGCAATATTTGTTCTCTAATAGGTCTATCTCTATCATCTATTATTCGAGGAATATCAGCATTCCTTCCTTCTTAATGTAATAGATCGCAAGGAGTCTTGCTGAGCGATATAGAAAATCAAAGGAGTTTGCGTAAGGAACATTGCAAGGTAGTTACATTATGAAGTGTTAAGATTTTGGAACCCAAACGGGTTGTGATTGAAGATGAGCCTACTGATAAGAAGTAAATTCATCCATAAGTTGAAGTTCCAACACCAGAAAAATCAAATGCTGAGAAATCTAATAAGGTAAACCCTAAACTAGTAAATTCTAATAAGCTAACACCTTTTGCAGATTTACCTCCTCTGAAAAGTTGTCCATATCAACCTAGAGTTCCATATCCAAAAAGATTTTAGCAAAATAAGTAGAAACGAGAGGTACAATTCAAGAAGTTCTTGGATGTTCTAAAGAAACTTCACATTAACATCCCATTGGTGGTTCAATATTCTATCCAATAAGAAAAGGCTTAGTGAGAATGAGACTGTTGCTTTGACGAAGGAGTGCAGGGTGTTCTTATAGAACAAGTTACCTCCGGAACTGAATGACTGTAGAATCTTTACGATAACCTACAACATCAGAGAATCTTACTACGACAAAGCTTTGTACGACTTAGGAGCAAACATCAACTTGATGCCCAAATCTATTTTCAAACTGTTAGGAATAGGTGAAGTAAGACCCACTACTGTGACACTTCAACTTGCGGGTCATTCGTTAGCATATCCCAAAAGAAAGATCAAGGATATTTTAGTAAGAGTTGATAAGTTTATTTTTCCTACTGACTTTATTGTGTTAGACTTTGAAGTAGATAAGAAGTTCTGATCATCCTAGGGAGACTTTTCCTAGCCACGGGAAGAGCGTTGATAGATGTGAAAAAAGGAAAACTTACCATGTGAGTTCCAGACAATAAGGTAATGTTTAACATTTTGAAGGCCATGAAATTTCCCAATCCGACAAAGGAATGTTTTGTAATGGAGCAATTAGAAACCTTAGTTTATTTGGAATGGGAGACAAATCTTGAAGATGACCAGTTGGAGAACACTTTAGGCTCTGAACCATTGGAAGATGAAAAATGTAATGAAAACATGGCTTTGATGGAATCTAATTCATGGAGTTATGTTCAACCACTACGGTTTGAACTGCTAGAATTGGAAGTTCAGGAATTTACACAATCTAATTTGTCAATCGAGGAACCATCTACCCTTGAAATAAAGGTACGTCCATCACATTTAAAATACGTTTATTAAGGTAATTGTTCTACTTTATCTGTGATTATTTCAGCAAAACTAATAGAACATCAAGACGAGTAATTTATTGTTGTTTTAAAGAAATTTAAAAAGGTAATTAGTTAGAGCATAGTTGAAAGAAGAGGTATAAGCCCTTCTTTTTGTATGCATAAGATTATTTTAGAGGAGGTGAAGGAGGTAGAATCGATGGACATAGGAGACTTAACCCTATCATGAAAGATGTAGTACAGAAGGAAGTAATCAAATGGTTAGATGCGGGAATTATCTACCCCATCTTAGATAGTTCTTTGGTAAGTCTAGTACAATATGTACCAAAGAAAGGTGGAATCACAATTGTCGAGAATGAAGGTAATGAAATTAATCCCGATGATAACTGTCATAGGTTGAAGAATCTATATTGACAACCGGAAGTTGAACAAAGCCACTCGTAATGATCATTTTATGTTGCCTTTTATGGGTCAAATGTTAGATCGACTGGCAGGTAACAAATTTTACTACTTTTACCTGCCCATACGGTACATTTGGTTTTAGACGAATTCCTTTCGGCTTATGTAATGCACTTGCTACATTTCAACAATTTATGCTGGCAATTTTTAATGATATGATTGAAAAATTTGTTGAGGTTTTCATTAATGATTTTTCTATTTTTGGTAACACTTATGATGTTTGTGTAAGTTGGAGAAGGTACTAAAAAGATTCGAAAGATGAATCTTGTTCTTAACTGGGAGAAATGTCATTTTATGGTTAAAGAGGAAATTGTCTTAAGACATACAATTTCAAAAAATGAGATTGAAGTGGATAAAGCAAAGGTGGATGTAATTGAAAGATTACCACATCCAATTAGTGTGAAAGGAGTTAGAAGTTTCTTAGGTCATGCCGATTTTTATCGTAGGTTTATCAAAGATTTTTCAATTATAGTTTTAGAAAAAGATATTGTTTTTTTATTTTAACAAAGCATGTTTAGAAGCTTTTTAGGAATTAAAAAGCCTGCTAATCTTAGCCCCAATAATTTTTACACTGGATTGGAACTCACCTTTTTAGTTGATGTGTGATGCAAGGTTGGAGCTGTGATGGGTCAAGGAAGAAACAAAGTGTTTCATCCAATCTACTATGCAAGAAGAACTTTGACAGGAGTTCAGCTCAATTATACGGTAGCTGAAAAATATCTCTTTGCTATAGTTTTTACTTTTGACAAGTTCTGTTCATATCTTATGGGTACCCAAGTTAGAGTGTTTACCGATCATGCAACTATTAAGTATTTACTCATGAAGAAATATGCTAAACCAAGGCTAATTGTTTGGATACTTTTACTCCAAGAATTTGACCTTGAGATCTTATACAAAACGAGTGTTGAAAATCAAGTAGTTGATCATCTGTCGAGGCTAACTTCTTCACTTGTTCCAATTAATGACAATTTTCATTAATTTGACTAACACATCTTCCAATACTCCTTTCGGATGCATTAAAGATATGTCAACAAATTATAGTGTAATTTGCGTGTTCATGAGGTCCCTTAACCTAAGTTTTTCACATATAGATAGAGGCATTAAATTAATGTTGGCTCCTAAATCACATAGAGCTCTATTTAAATGGATGCTCCCTATGTCTATGGGGATTGTAAAACTTCCTTGACTTGTAGCTTTTGGAGAACCTGTTTAGATATAATAGCATTACCGAAAGCACTCATATTAACTTGTTCACTTGCCATAATTTTCCTACACCTGCACATAATTTCTTTTAAGAATTTGGCGTGCTTAGGAACTTTTTCAATTAGTTCAATTAAAGACAAGTTGACATTTAATGTTTTAAACAAGTTCAAAAAACTTACAAACTCGCCTTAATCTTAGTTTTGTCTCCCTTCTAATAATGAAGGGAATGCTAGCTCTATGATCGCAGGTTTTTTAGTCTATTCTTTCTCCAGATCAAGTTTTGGTTCAATTACCTATTTCAGTTCTAGTTCTATGCTAGCCTCTTGAGGGTCCTCCTAAAGATCTTCAGCACTCTCTCTTGTCTTCTCTTGTGTTAGAGTTTCTAGACTACTCAGGATTTTTCCCGAACGGAGCGCGATTGCTTTCACATGCTCCTTCCCTTCCTTTCAAGGATTATTTTCAGTATTAATTAGAATACCGATGTCAATTAGCTTTTGATGTCTCCCACCATATTCATCAATTGTGTAACCCCTCAAACTGGGCCTAGATGTTACGACCCCATGGGCCATAGGTTCAGTGAAAACTTGAGTTGAAGTAAATTGGTTTAACCTTTGGAAAACATGTACTAGTAATTCTCTTAAATACAATGTTTTTAATATAAATTTGAAAGAAATCTTATTTAATATTTGTAAAACAACTTCATGATCCTCTAATTCAAATTCGACAAATTGAGTTTGCAGAAAATAGTTTCTTAGGAAATATGTCAAATTATTTAATCCATAATATAAAAATCCATACAAATTGTCCAATGTCCAAAATTTAAAATCCCATGCAACGGTTAATAGTATACCACAAAATAAAATCTCAAATAAAAGTTATAAAGTCCATAAAAGTCCAAAAGATAATAAAAATCCATAATCATGAAAACTATTTTCTAAAAGCATCTACGATGACCGATTCCGAGTCTTAACCACGAGGATTACCTAAAACACACAAGTAATGTGGGTGAGCTTTAAAAGGCTCAACATGAGATCAACACAAATATATTTACATACATATCAAAATATATGAATCAAACATCATAATATTCATGACTTATAACACTGATACTTATGCAAGGACATATCGATGGATATTTAGAAACGATGCATATTTTATAAAAAAGGTTACTACTCATCTCCACTACACACCGCATATCGAGTTCCTGAGAACTCATCCATCCATAACACCATTTGTAGACAAGTCACCACTGATTTGTAGATAAACTACCACTGATAACACTTTTGTGGACAAGCCACCACTGATATGAACATATACTACCACTATTAAATTTTGTGGACAAGCCACCACTGATTTGCATATATACTGCCACTGCTTCCCCCTTTCACAAAATCTCACCCCATGCATGTGACATGACAATTTCATTTTTAAACACATTTGAATCACTTTTAACACTTAGGCATGAGGATATGCTTGCATAATCACATTTCACTAGTCATCACTTTAACATGTTTAGTTATTCTTGTTAGATTTAGGTTTATTTCAATTTATTTAGTTTATTAATATTATTATCCTCGAAGTACGATCCCCAAAGTACTTACCTACTTCATTGTAATTATATTAAAACCTGACTCGTATACTTGTGAACACGGCCTCCATTGCATATATTTTGTAACAATATACACACTTTGGACATCAGTACATTCGGAGGTGGTCTAGTTGTTGGCATTGTTGCCAGGGATTGCGACGGTGATAACTGTTATTGAATTAATTTCTTGTAAATAATATTAGTCGAAAGATGAACGATCTAGATAATGCACTAATTTTTATATTCATTAATTTTTTCTGAATTTTTTTATTAACCTTGTTGACTATAATATTTAATTATGGAAAATTTTGATTATAGGTGGTTTAATGATGAAAGGACTTCTTAGGAAGAAGAATGGAACTACATAACATGTTGGTCGAACAGAATCGCGACAAAACATTAGAGCAATGATAACGAGTGTGAGGATAATTAGTACTTATATGAACCTCTTTATGAGTCACACAACAATGATAATTTTATGCCTAAACACTCAGATGAGCCTTATTGTGATTTTCATAAGATGCCCTCACGTGAAACTATGGAGCCGTCCAACTTAGAAATATTATCAAACATGTCATACATGATGGAACAAATGAGGAAAACGCTGTAAGAAATATCTTAGGCAATACCTCTGAGGGAAGAGGTCATGCATGATGTTCCCAACCTTGATCCATATGATCCCTGTATTATCATTGACCACTCTGAATTAAACAATAGCAGTCAACAAGAGTTTGGAAGTAGAGATCATAGGGATGAATTGGATATGGCTGAAGAAGATTCTTATCCAATTGATGTAGAATCAAATAAAATAGTAGGACTAACCACTAACATGGAGCTCAAACCAATTCTGAATGAAAGTGTAGAAGAGCCAATATACTCTCTGGCCATAACAAAGAAGGTACCAGCCGAAGAGATCAACGAGTTCAGCTCATTCTCATCTGCCAAAAGCAACAAAACTCAAGTGACCAAAACTTCATACGGCGTGAAGGGGAGGAAGCTTGAGGCAATAATACCCTAGAAAATGACTTGTGGTTGGCTCGGATTTGGTACCAAATGGTTTGTAATGTGGATGTCACGTTGGGCAAAAATAAGGCAACATCGTTAGAATCAATCGAAGGGGCTGGTTCATATACATCGACAAAGGGACAAACGTTAGATTCAAGTGTTGAGAACCAGCTGGAAGTTCTCCTATTGTGGCGATATGGATCATCTCAGTTTTTAAAGAACTATTTCATTCTTTAAATTTTGTTAGTTTTTTTTATTTTATTCATTTATTTTATTTTTAATCTTAGTTGTGTTTAATTTTTTATCCCATAACATGTGTAGATATCATGGAGTGAAAAAACCAAAGTTTTTTTAGAAAGCAAGAAACTGGGCTCAATGTCATGACATCACACCCTAATGTCGCAACATCAAAGATAGAATGCCACCTTGCAACATTGAAGAGCCAAGTTCATTCGAATATTTTTTTTGACATTTTTTCCTCCATTATCGACACTTCTTCTTTTTCTTTTTATTTCCTTTACATTATATTCAACATTTCTTTTTGTATAATTTTTTAGGTAATTTTTCGTTAATATGGAGCACAAAAATCCCGAGATTATCATAACACCAAGGATTCGACTTACTCAGAGAAATTTTCTTCTTTGAACTTTAATTATTTTACATCGGGGATAATGTATGTTCTAAAGTATGGGGAAGTACATAGGATTAGTTTGTTTTTTCATTTGATTACTTTGATTCAGTTAATTATTTAATTACCAAAAAAATTGTTATTGTTATTGTTGTATGGTGCTTGGATTATATTAATACTATGAATAGTGATTGAAAATAATAAAAATGTAATGATTTTTGTCAAGTATGAATTTTTATTGGTATGAGATAAGTTGATTATTTTAAAGGAAATTGATTAGGTTACTTAGTTAAATTGCATAATAGATTAAAAGTACCTAAGTAAGAATGTTTGATGATGGCATATGAGATATAAGTCTTATAGATAGTCATACAAAAATTAATGTTTGAATTGATTATTATTCATTCAGATTAATTTGAAGCATGAAAGAGATTGTGTATGGTGGGATGTTTAGGGATGACCTAAGGCATTATTTGAATAACCAATTCTAAAATGACCATACCTTAATGCTATGAATCCTTAGTCTCCTTATTTGGGAATGATAACTCCCTTTTCATGAACCAAAAAAATTGAAACTCAAACACCACACATAAATTGAAAACTTCAACTCTTACCTACCCTTGGTCCTTTAATACATTACGAAACATATGTCAAGCCATAGTTATTGAGACTTTATGTAGATATATAACATTGGTTTAAAAAAATGAGCTAAAAAGGAAGAAAAAAATATGTTGCAGTGATTATATGTTGGGCAAAAATGTGCTAAAAAGAAAATTCTAGAAAAAGTCAAATGTAAAAACGAGAAGAAAAAAGTATAGAACGAAAACAAAAGCATTGTGACTAAGAAAGGAGTAAAAAGTCAAAAAAGTGAGAGAAAACTTAGTCATCAATGTACCAAAACTTGTTATGCTGACCATAGATGCTAGTATTATATTGTATCTTCCTACATGGAGAGATAAGGTAGGTGAGAGAGGGAGACAAAAGGCGGTAAGATTGGATGGGACATTGTGGGGAAAGGCAAGGAACAATGTCATGTGCCTAACTATTTCTAGTGTTTGAACCATTTTGAGCCATATCTTTCTTTTAACTCATACTGTCATCAACTTAAGAACGTTACAAGCCTAGAAGACCAATGTGACTTAAGCATTCTTTGTGCATAATCTTCTAGAATTGCTAACAATTTTATTTGATGAATTTTTTTTATTCATATGATTGTGTCTGCTACACATATGTTTGATTTATGTTAATGGTGATATTGTTAAACATTTGGTCATGGGAATTACTTCTAATTTGCTAGTACTGTAACTTTGTAAACTAATCCTAATTTACTTTAAAAAATTTCAAGGCATTGAACTATCAAGATTAAGTTACATGTGCGATAAAAATTGTTATACCTTTAATATTTGACAATCATGTTCTTAGTAATAATAAAATCCAAAGGATGTCTTCTTATTGCATGATATGTGTCTAGACTTGGTTTGCTTGAGGACAAGCAAAAATTTAAGTGTGGGGGAGTCTAGGTGTGAGGTTCTTATTTACATTCATATTCACTAACTCTAGCTTGTTTTAAGAAAGAAATCAAGTCATTTTCACTTTTTCCATATATGTGTTTTGGTTGCTTGAGGACAAGCAACAAGTTAAGTATAGAGGAGTGATCTGCCATGAATTACACTATTATTTACATTCTTTTTACACATAACTTTTTCTTGTTTAATAGTTAGATCAAAATGTATTAGTATATATTGAGGATTTCATACTTAAAGTAGTAAATTATGCTTTTTAGTAGTTTTTATTACACTGAATCAAATTTGAGCATATGTTATTACCTCACTCTGGTAGTCATAAATAACAGTTGATTCAAGCTTCTTGTTCAATCAACTAGTCACCACCCTAGCAGGATCTTTCGATCTTCCACTAGAATAACGAGTCGACAAGAACTACTTATCTCTCGACCTTACAATCCAAACCAGTTTGGGGCTAAGGTGTTCATGGATAGGCCAGAACAATTCTAGGTTAATTCCCACCTAGATGACTTCCTATGGTTGTCAAGCCTAGGGTTTAAGTTCTTCCTCTCCCAAACAATTGATTTACTAAGAAAACCCTGCACAACAGTTAATTAATCATACCTCCACTCGTGAATCCCCCATAAGAGGATTAGTTCCTGATAGATTTCAAAAAATAATGAACTTGATATAAAATATGATCATTAATAGCAAATCATGGGATGAAGGTTTAAGAGAAGCCTGAATTGTATTTAATTGAAGCACAAAATCCACAATGAGTTGATCGAGTTCCACAAATCAGATCTCCTGACAAATGTATTGAAGATACCCTAAATCCTAAGAAAAGGGAAAACCTAAAAAATTAAAATATAAAAAAATTTATGCAATATGAAAAGTTGTCCATCAAAAATGTTAAATGAACCTATTTATAGAGTTAGGTTTGTCGTCATCCTAAACCCTAGATTAGTTGACGCTTTAATGTTTAATATTTGATTGTGCAGACAAAAATGCCTCTAGCTCAAAAAGTATTTATCATACAGGACCGTTATCATGACACCCTAGTGCTTGTGTCATGACATCGAAGGCAGTATGCTCGTACTCAGGGTAGCTTTAGGGGTGTGTCGCGACATCCCTTGGTTATGTCGAGACACTAAAGATAGTCTTGGAATTCTTACTCTCTTCTCCTTATGTTGCTACATAAAAATCCTAGTGTTGCAATACAATGACCATTATTGACTTGGTACACCTTCTAATTGTCTCTTGCACACTCACAAAGTATATTAGCTCAACCTTAGGCCTTATTCGGGCCCATAAGGTCAATAAAAGACTCAATATACACTTTTAGTTGAATGTAAATGAAACTAGGAAAACTTAACTAAAACCTAAGAAAAATACTTGTATTTAAGCTCCTCAAATGCGAAAACTAGTTTAATCTACTACATCAAATTACGGCAGATGAACCAACAGGTGGGAAAACCAAATCCATTCTAAAGCTTGCAAATGACCCATATGAACTTTTCCTTTTACTAGTGAAGATTTGAAAAACTATTTGGAATGATTTTATCATAAGCTTGACGAACACTGAAATAGGCAAATCCAACATCAACCCATTGTCTTGTGATCTTCAACTGATAGAACTTTTAGAAAACCCCTAAACGCGTTGGTTCATCATGCATGCAGCAATAAATGAAGTACACTACTAGGGACCACCAGGACAAGAAAGATAGTTATCCTGGTACGATACCATACTTGGTTAAAACTGAGCAAAAGACTGAATGCAAAGGTAAATGACAACCTGCTTCTAATAAGATTAGTGGAAGGATGAAAATTTAAGTGTTTTCACTCAAATGACCTTAGTGGTCATCTGACTTCGTAAGTAAATTGTGAATGATGAAAGCCTCAAGCTACAAAAAATTGGTGTTCTTACTCTTGTGTGGTGCTATATTCATATGATGGAGTGGTAATGTGTGGGGGAGCATTTTCAAGTTCTTGCAGTTCAAAAGTGAAAGGATTTTTAGGGTTAAGTTTCAATTACTCTAGTTTCAACATCTACCACGAGTATTTGTTCTTGAAATTTTGGTTTTAAATGGGAAAAAAGAAAGGTAATAAAGAGAAGAATAAGATTACCTTAAGAAAACTGAGATTGATGACGATGAAGACTGAAGGACTGAGTAAAAACAAAGTTAATGATTTAAATGATTTCGTAACAGTGTTGATGAAGTGTTTGAGTACCTATTTTATTGAAGCAAACTCATGCAAAAGGTTTATTTTGGGGAAACTATTCAGGTTCTCCAATATAATCATGACATCTATCAAATTAGGAAAGTGTGTAATGTTTAAATTTGCTCGAGTAGTCACCAAATCCTGAATTTGCCCAACTCATAGTACATGCCTGGCATGATCAGATAGTTTTCAGATATACTTGGAATTTTTGTCAAAGTTAGAAATTTTGAGGATGGAATTTTTGTTAAGGGGTCGAGAGTTGTAATACCCCATTTTTAATAGATCTAAAGTTTTGGGTGTATAACACTAAACAGTCTGTCTATCATGGTGTTATCTGCCTATATAATCGTTTAGGCACATATGTGTGGGAATATAGTAACCGCATCTTGAGTTTGTAAAAATTTGATTTCATGATATTATGCTATATTATGTAGACATTAATGTTAAGGGATACAAGGGAAACATGGGATAAGTATTCACCAAAGGTATATTATGTTTGGTTTTATGGAACACTGTGCTCATTAGACTTTAAGCGATCTAGTTAGAAACAAATTGTATAGTTCAGCCTAATATGTTTGATGTAGGGCACTTATTTATACTTTTCTCGAAAATTGTAGGCTAATAAGAAGGCAAGTTCTGATACGTGTGACACTTGTCAAATTCCATTAAGCAAGATGAGTCATATTTATATGTGAGACTGTGTTTTGAAAGGGAGTTTTCTTTCTTCTTATTTCTCTTCCTTAAGTGGTATATATTGAACCTTTCCTTAAATCTGAATGTATCCTACCTCAATGGTCAAGAGGCTAAGATTCTTTTATGATCAATAACTACTTCGCATCAGGGTAAGTATTTCAGCTATGCATTTTATGTAATGAATGAGTAAATATGTATTTGGTCTCTATATGCATAACATCCATCTCACCATTTCCTTGGTGCAATCCTAACTTGGTCTCTCATTGCGAACTCACTTATAGCCATCCCTGAAATTGGAACAAAATGCTTAAAAGTTCACATGCACTTAGTGAGTTTTAACGCAAAATACCTTGGAACATTTGTAGTTGAATTTTTCATCCTAAAGATCTTTGATTACTAGTCTATCTTTGGAGAATAAACTCATAATAGCATATATATATACTTATACGCTAAGTACCATACTTAACGTATCATCTCTTGCTTCATTACTTGGCTAACTCCATAATTTACCAGATGATTTCTACCTTTCTTTACTCTTGAAACAACGATGGTACTTTTTTGAAGAATATCTATACAAAATTCACTTTCAAAAGATTTCCTCATCAATTTTACACATCACGTTTTACTAGAATGGTTATTCACAGATACTATTCCTTGGCAGATACGTGCTAAGTAATCTTGCTGTAACATCTAGTTTTGATGGGTCCTAATTTCTCGTGGGGAGACTAGAAGTAATCTATTAAATGCGACTCTATCCACCCAATTATTATTCTTGGCATATAGATCAGGTGCATACCAATGTAAAAGAATTTCTTTTTTTGTACTTATATTATGATGCTTTAATTATTATGTTTTTAGAAGAATATTGTTGAATTGCACATACGTGCCATTGATTATACTTCGGTACCCCTGAATACAGTTTTGTACCTGTTTAGACTTCGATAATTCTGAATCAAATAATATATGGATCATATTCAATTTATTATTAGATTGAATGATATATTTTGTTCTTACTAAGCTCAATAAGCTTATTCATTCTTGTGGATTGTTTTGTGGATCGTTGTTGCTGACAATTTGGAAGGATCAAATCTTCAGCTCACACTCTCTATCAATATTGGTAGTTTTTGTATCTCTTAGGGTAGTGACATGTATAAAATTATGTAGTTCAATTGGTGGTTGAAATGTATTTAGGGTGTTTTAAAGTGGTGTTGAATGAATCTGTAAATAATAACTATATGTGTTTGTGTTTTGGTGTCACGTATGCATAATAGATTATAATGCTTGCTTTAGAAAGTACCTATGATCACTTTTGATAATGGATGCGAATGATTTATTAGTATCATTTGATGGTTTGTGTCATTGAGCTACTTTATGTTGTATGTTTAGTAAGTTCTTGGAATTAGTAGTTGATGAATGGTAAGTGGTAAAATTTACATGATTAGGTAGGTTTTGGTGATTGCAATTGAGGTGCCTTGAATGGCATATTGGTAAGTTCGTTTAGAACTCTTGAATTGGTATTATATGTATGTTTTGATAGGGTCTTCTTGCCTTGAATATGTGCACAATTAGCCTAAAGGGATATGCATGAGTTAGTGTTGGAAATGGTTTGATTTAGGGCAAACATGTCTACACGGTTCAGACACGAGCATGTGACTCAGCCGTGTGTGACACACGGCCTGGAAACATGGCCTACGTCTCCTGTTGGTTCAATTGCATACAAGCCAGACAATTACACGGCCTAGCACACGGCCGTGTAACTTGGTTGTGCGACCCTACTCAGAGAGTTACACGGGTGAGGACACGACCTAGGACATGGCTATGTGTCCATAATTTGATTCTTACGTCACCTAAGTTACGGGTGTGTGTCTCAACCGTGTAAGGTACACGGCTTAGCCATATGGCCGTGTGACCCCTACAATTAAATTATTCTAGGTTTTTTCTTGAACTTTCCAAAAGCTTCCAATTTAGTCCCAAATTGTTTCTAATGTATTTCTAGGAGTCAAAGGGTCGATTTAGGGACGATATGCATAATAGTGAATGGATTATGATATTATTTTAGTGATGTACAAAATGTATGTTTTAATGTTTCACTTGTACGATAATGCTTTGTAACCCTGATCTGGCGATGGATACAGGTTAGGGGTGTTACAACTTAGGTTATATATATTGACACTAGAGAAAGGGAGAGGTTTTCTTCTTCCTTCTTCAGAAGTGCTGTTATTTGAATCTTAAGGAAATGACAAGATTTCTTTATCCTTTAAGTAGAAGTTGAAATTCTTCATTTTATCAATAATTACTCTAAGTGAAGGTAAGTTTGATGACTCTGTATGTTAAATTTATGAAAGATTAAGTCTGTAAGAGTGCATAAAGAATAAAATGAAGAAGTAAGACTTTGCATGAGGTTTATCTAGGTTTGAGATGATGGTAAAGTTTATACGAATAATTTTTAATGATTGCTTTAGAAAGTACCTATAGTCACATTTGATAATGGATGAGAAGGGTTTATTAGTATCTTTTGATAGTTTGTGTTATTGAGCTACTTTACGTTGTATGTTTAGTAAGTTCTTGGAATTAGTAGTTGATGGATGCTAATTGGAAAAATTTACATGATTAGGTAGGTTTTGGTGATTACAATTGAGGTTCCTTGAATGGCATATTGGTTAGTAGATTTAGGACTCTTGAATTGGTATTTATATGTATGTTTTGATAGGGTCTTCTTGCTTTGAATATGTGCACAGTTAGCCTAAAAGGACTTCCACGAGTTAGTGTTGGAAATGGCTTGATTTTGGGCAAATTCATGTCCACACGGTCTCAGACATGGGAATGTGACTCAGCCGTGTTTAACACATGGCCTGGCAACATGGCCGTATGTCCCTTGTAGGTTCTATTGCATGCAAGTCAGACAGTTACACGGCCTAGCACACGGGCTTGTGACTTGGCCGTGTGACCTTACTTAGAGAGTTACACGGGTGAGGACACGACCTGTGACACCGCTGCGTGTCCATAATTCAATGGTTACATGACCTGAGAGATGGGCGTGTGTCTCAGCCGTGTGAGGGACGCGACCGTGTGACCCCTACAGTTAAACTTTTCTAACTTTCTTCTTGAACTTTTCAAATGTTTCCAATTTAGTCCCAAATTGTTTCTAATGTATTTCTAGGTCTCGAAAGCTCGATTTAGGGACGATATGTATAAGAGTGGATGCATTATGATATATTTTCAATGATGTATGAAATGTATGTTCTAATGTTTCATTTGTATGATAATACTTTGTAACCCTAATCTGGCGATGTATACGGGTTAGGGGTGCTACAAATTAGGTTATATATATTCAGGCTAGAGAAAGGGAGAGGTTGTCTTCTTCCTTCTTCAGAAGTATTGTTATTTGAATCTTAAGGAACGGACAACATTTCTTTATCCTTTAAGTTGAAGTTGAAATTCTTCATTTTATCAATAATTACTCTAAGTGAAGGTAAGTTTGACGACTCTGTTTGTTAAATTTATGAATGATTAAGTCTATAAGAGTGCATGAAGAATAAAAAGAAGAAGCAAGACTTTGCATGAGGGTTATCTAGGTTCGAGATGATGGTAAAGGTTATACGAATGATTTTTAATGATTGCTTTAGAAAGTATCTATGGTCACTTTTGATAATGGATGATAAGGGTTTATTAGTATCATTTAATGGTTTGTGTCATTAAGCTACCTTACGTTGTATGTTTAGTAAGTTCTTGGAATTAGTAGATGATCGATGGTAAGTGGTAAAATTTACATGATTAGGTAGGTTTTGGTGATTGCAATTGACGTTCCTTAAATGGCATATTGATTAGTTAATTTAGGACTCTTGAATTGGTATTTATATGTATGTTTTGATAGGGTCTTCTTGCTTCGAATATGTGCACAATTAGCCTAAAGAGACTTGCATGAGTTAGTGTTGGAAATGGCTTAATTTTGGGGCAATTCATGTCCACACGATCTAAGACACGGGCCTAGCCACAAGGCCGTGTGATCCCTACAATTAAATTTTTCTAACTTTTCTCTTAAACTTTCCAAAAGTTTCCAATTTACTCTGAAATTGTTTCTAATGTATTTCTAGGTCTCGAAGGCTCGATTTAGGGATGATATGTATAAGAGTGAATGAATTATTATATGTTTTCAGTGATGTATGAAACGTATGTTTTAATGTTTTGCTTGTACGATAATGCTTTGTAACCCTAATCCAGCGACGGATACGGGGTAGGGGTGTTGGAACTTAAGATATATATATTGACGCTAGAGAAAGGGAGAGTTGTTCTTCTTTCTTCTTAAGAAGTGCTGTTATTTGAATCTTAAGGAACGAACAACATTTCTCTCTCCTATAAGTTGAAGTTGATATTCTTCATTTTATCAATAATTACTCTATGTGAAGGTAAGTTTTATGAGTCTATATCTTAAAGTTATGAAAGATTAATTCTATAAGAATGTATGAAGAATAAAATGAAGAAGTAAGACTTTGGATGAGGGTTATCTAGGTTTGAATTGATGGTAAAGGTTATACAAATGAGTTTTAATGATGTCTTTGGAAAGTACCTATGGTCACTTTTGATAATTTTTTAGAACAGTTTATTAGTACCATTGGATGGTTTGTGTCATTGAGCTACTTTATGTTGCACGCTTAGCAAGTTCTTAGAAATAGTAGTTGATGAATGGTAAGTGGTAAATTTTGCATGATTAGGTAGGGTTTGGGGATCGCAATTGAGGTGCCTTGAATGACATATGGGCTAGTTCATTTAGGACTCTTGAATTGGTATTTATATGTATGTTTTGATAGGTTCTTGTTCCCTTGAGTATGTGTACAATTGGCCTCAAGGGTCAGACGTCAGTTAGTGTTGGAAATTGCTTGAATTTGGGCAAATTAATGTCCACACGGCCTCAGACACCGGAATGTGACTCAACCGTATGTGACACACGGCCTGGCAACACAGGGGTATGTCCCCTGTAGCTTCTATTGCATGCAAGCCAGTCAGTTACATGGCCTAGCACACGAGCATGTGTCTTGGCCATGTGACCCTACTCAGAGAGTTACACGAGTGAGGACACGACCTAGGACATGGTTGTATGTCCATAATTCGATTGTTACATGAACTAAGGTATGGGCGTGTGTCTCAGCCATGTGAGGCACACGGCCTAGCCACAAGGCCGTGTGACCCCTACAATTAAATTTTTCTAACATTTTTCTTAAACTTCCAAAAGTTTCCAATTTATTCCAAAATTCGTTCTAATGTATTTCTAGGTCTCGAAGGCTCGATTTAGGGATGATATGTATAAGAGTGAATAGATTATGATATGTTTTTAGTGATGTATGAAACGTATGTTTTAATGTTTTACTTGTACGATAATGCTTTGTAACCCTAATCTAGCGACGGATACGGGTTAGGGGTGTTGGAACTTAAGATATATATATTGACGCTAGAGAAAGGGAGAGCTGTTCTTCTTTCTTCTTAAGAAGTGCTGTTATTTGAATCTTAAGGAACGAACAACATTTCTCTTTCCTATAAGTTGAAGTTGATATTCTTCATTTTATCAATAATTACTCTATGTGAAGGTAAGTTTTATGAGTCTATATCTTAAAGTTATGAAAGATTAATTCTATAAGAATGTATGAAGAAAAAAATGAAGAAGTAAGACTTTGGATGAGGGTTATCTAGGTTTGAATTGATGGTAAAGGTTATACAAATGAGTTTTAATGATGTCTTTGGAAAGTACCTATGGTCACTTTTGATAATTTTTGAGAACAGTTTATTAGTACCATTGGGTGGTTTGTGTCATTGAGCTACTTTATGTTGCACGCTTAGTAAGTTCTTGGAAGTAGTAGTTGATTAATGGTAAGTGGTAAATTTTGTATGATTAGGTAGGGTTTGGGGATCGCAATTGTGGTGCCTTGAATGACATATGGGCTAGTTCATTTAGGACTCTTGAATTGGTATTTATACGTATGTTTTGATAGGTTCTTGTTCCCTTGAGCATGTGTACAATTGGCCTCAAGGGTCAGACGTCAGTTAGTGTTGGAAACTGCTTGAATTTGGGCAAATTAATGTCCACACAGCTTGAGACACCGGAATGTGACTCAACCGTATGTGACACACGGCCTGGCAACACAGGCGTATGTCCCCTGTAGCTTCTATTGCATGCAAGTCAGTCAGTTACATGGCCTAGCACACGAGTGTGTGTCTTGGCCATGTGACCCTACTCAGAGAGTTACACAAGTGAGGACACGACCTAGGACATGGTTGTGTGTCCATAATTCGATTGTTACATGACCTAAGGTATTGGCTTGTGTCTCAGTCATGTGAGGCACACGGCCTGGCCACAAGGCCGTGTGACCCCTACAATTAAATTTTTCTAACTTTTTTCTTAAACTTTCCAAAAGTTTCCAATTTAGTCCGAAATTGGTTCTAATGTATTTCTAGGTCTCGAAGGGGCGATTTAGGGATGATATATATAAGAGTGAATGGATTATGATATGTTTTCAGTGATGTATGAAACGTATGTTTTAATGTTTTGCTTGTACGATAATGCTTTGTAACCCTAATCCAGCGACGGATACGGGTTAGGGGTGTTGGAACTTAAGATATATATATTGACGCTAGAGAAAGGGAGAGCTGTTCTTCTTTCTTCTTAAGAAGTCTTTGTTATTTGAATCTTAAGGAACGAACAACATTTCTCTCTCCTATAAGTTGAAGTTGATATTCTTCATTTTATCAATAATTACTCTATGTGAAGGTAAGTTTTATGAGTCTATATCTTAAAGTTATGAAAGATTAATTCTATAAGAATGTATGAAGAATAAAATGAAGAAGTAAGACTTTGGATGAGGGTTATCTAGGTTTGAATTGATGGTAAAGGTTATACAAATGAGTTTTAATGATGTCTTTGGAAAGTACCTATGGTCACTTTTGATAATTTTTTAGAACAGTTTATTAGTACCATTGGATGGTTTGTGTCATTGAGCTACTTTATGTTGCACGCTTAGCAACTTCTTAGAAATAGTAGTTGATGAATGGTAAGTGGTAAATTTTGCATGGTTAGGTAGGGTTTGGGGATCGCAATTGAGGTGCCTTGAATGACATATGGGCTAGTTCATTTAGGACTCTTGAATTGGTATTTATATGTATGTTTTGATAGGTTCTTGTTCGCTTGAGTATGTGTACAATTGGCCTCAAGGGTCAGACGTCAGTTAGTGTTGGAAATTGCTTGAATTTGGGCAAATTAATGTCCACACGGCCTCAGACACCGGAATGTGACTCAACCGTATGTGACACACGGCCTGGCAACACAGGCGTATGTCCCTTGTAGCTTCTATTGCATGCAAGCCAGTCAGTTACATGGCCTAGCACACGAGCATGTGTCTTGGCCATGTGACCCTACTCAGAGAGTTACACGAGTGAGGACACGACCTAGGACATGGTTGTATGTCCATAATTCGATTGTTACATGAACTAAGGTATGGGCGTGTGTCTCAGCCATGTGAGGCACACGGCCTAGCCACAAGGCCGTGTGACCCCTACAATTAAATTTTTCTAACATTTTTCTTAAACTTTCCAAAAGTTTCCAATTTATTCCAAAATTCGTTCTAATGTATTTCTAGGTCTCGAAGGCTCGATTTAGGGATGATATGTATAAGAGTGAATGGATTATGATATGTTTTTAGTGATGTATGAAACGTATGTTTTAATGTTTTACTTGTACGATAATGCTTTGTAACCCTAATCTAGCGACGGATACGGGTTAGGGGTGTTGGAACTTAAGATATATATATTGACGCTAGAGAAAGGGAGAGCTGTTCTTCTTTCTTCTTAAGAAGTGCTGTTATTTGAATCTTAAGGAACGAACAACATTTCTCTCTCCTATAAGTTGAAGTTGATATTCTTCATTTTATCAATAATTACTCTATGTGAAGGTAAGTTTTATGAGTCTATATCTTAAAGTTATGAAAGATTAATTCTATAAGAATGTATGAAGAATAAAATGAAGAAGTAAGACTTTGGATGAGGGTTATCTAGGTTTGAATTGATGGTCAAGGTTATACAAATGAGTTTTAATGATGTCTTTGGAAAGTACCTATGGTCACTTTTGATAATTTTTGAGAACAGTTTATTAGTACCATTGGATGGTTTGTGTCATTGAGCTACTTTATGTTGCACGCTTAGTAAGTTCTTGGAAGTAGTAGTTGATGAATGGTAAGTGGTAAATTTTGCATGATTAGGTAGGGTTTGGGGATCGCAATTGAAGTGCCTTGAATGACATATGGGCTAGTTCATTTAGGACTCTTGAATTGGTATTTATACGTATGTTTTGATAGGCTCTTGTTCCCTTGAGTATGTGTACAATTGGCCTCAAGGGTCAGACGTCAGTTAGTGTTGGAAATTGCTTGAATTTGGGCAAATTAATGTCCACACGGCCTCAGACACCGGAATGTGACTCAACCGTATGTGACACACGGCCTGGCAACACAGGCGTATGTCCCCTGTAGCTTCTATTGCATGCAAGCCAGTCAGTTACATGGCCTAGCACACGAGCATGTGTCTTGGCCATGTGACCCTACTCAGAGAGTTACACGAGTGAGGACACGACCTAGGACATGGTTGTATGTCCATAATTCGATTGTTACATGACCTAAGGTATGGGCGTGTGTCTCAGCCATGTGAGGCACACGGCCTGGCCACAAGGCCGTGTGACCCCTACAATTAAATTTTTCTAACTTTTTTCTTAAACTTTCCAAAAGTTTCCAATTTAGTCCGAAATTAGTTCTAATGTATTTCTAGGTCTCGAAGGGTCGATTTAGGGATGATATATATAAGAGTGAATGGATTATGATATGTTTTCAGTGATGTATGAAACGTATTTTTAATGTTTTGCTTGTACGATAATGCTTTGTAACCCTAATCCAGCGACGGATACGGGTTAGGGGTGTTGGAACTTAAGATATATATATTGACGCTAGAGAAAGGGAGAGCTGTTCTTCTTTCTTCTTAAGAAGTGCTGTTATTTGAATCTTAAGGAACGAACAACATTTCTCTCTCCTATAAGTTGAAGTTGATATTCTTCATTTTATCAATAATTACTCTATGTGAAGGTAAGTTTTATGAGTCTATATCTTAAAGTTATGAAAGATTAATTCTATAAGAATGTATGAAGAATAAAATGAAGAAGTAAGACTTTGGATGAGGGTTATCTAGGTTTGAATTGATGGTAAAGGTTATACAAATGAGTTTTAATGATGTCTTTGGAAAGTACCTATGGTCACTTTTGATAATTTTTGAGAACAGTTTATTAGTACCATTGGATGGTTTGTGTCATTGAGCTACTTTATGTTGCACGCTTAGTAAGTTCTTGGAAGTAGTAGTTGATGAATGGTAAGTGGTAAATTTTGCATGATTAGGTAGGGTTTGGGGATCGCAATTGTGGTGCCTTGAATGACATATGGGCTAGTTCATTTAGGACTCTTGAATTGGTATTTATCATATGTTTTGATAAGCTCTTGTTCCTTGAGTATGTGTACAATTGGCCTCAAGGGTCGACGTCGATTAGTGTTGGAAATTGCTTGAATTTGGGCAAATTAATGTCCACACAGCCTGAGACACCGGAATGTGACTCAACCGTATGTGACACACGGCCTGGCAACACAGGCGTATGTCCCCTGTAGCTTCTATTGCATGCAAGTCAGTCAGTTACATGGCCTAGCACACGAGTATGTGTCTTGGCCATGTGACCCTACTCAGAGAGTTACACGAGTGAAGACACGACCTAGGACATGGTTGTGTGTCCATAATTCGATTGTTACATGACCTAAGGTATGGGCTTGTGTCTCAGCCATGTGAGGCACACGGCCTGGCCACAAGGCCGTGTGACCCCTACAATTAAATTTTTCTAACTTTTTTCTTAAACTTTCCAAAAGTTTCCAATTTAGTCCGAAATTGGTTCTAATGTATTTCTAGGTCTCGAAGGGTCGATTTAGGGATGATATATATAAGAGTGAATGGATTATGATATGTTTTCAGTGATGTATGAAACGTATGTTTTAATGTTTTGCTTGTACGATAATGCTTTGTAACCCTAATCCAAATGACGGATACGGGTTAGGGGTGTTGGAACTTAAGATATATATATTGGCGCTAGAGAAAGGGAGAGTCGTTCTTCTTTCTTCTTAAGAAGTCTTGTTATTTGAATCTTAAGGAACGAACAACATTTCTCTCTCCTATAAGTTGAAGTTGATATTCTTCATTTTATCAATAATTACTCTATGTGAAGGTAAGTTTTATGAGTCTATATCTTAAAGTTATGAAAGATTAATTCTATAAGAATGTATGAAGAATAAAATGAAGAAGTAAGACTTTGGATGAGGGTTATCTAGGTTTGAATTGATGGTAAAGGTTATACAAATGAGTTTTAATGATGTCTTTGGAAAGTACCTATGGTCACTTTTGATAATTTTTGAGAACAGTTTATTAGTACCATTGGATGGTTTGTGTCATTGAGCTACTTTATGTTGCACGCTTAGTAAGTTCTTGGAAGTAGTAGTTGATGAATGGTAAGTGGTAAATTTTGCATGATTAGGTAGGGTTTGGGGATCGCAATTGTGGTGCCTTGAATGACATATGGGCTAGTTCATTTAGGACTCTTGAATTGGTATTTATACGTATGTTTTGATAAGCTCTTGTTCCCTTGAGTATGTGTACAATTGGCCTCAAGGGTCAGACGTCAGTTAGTGTTGGAAACTGCTTGAATTTGGGCAAATTAATGTCCACACAGCCTGAGACACCGGAATGTGACTCAACCGTATGTGACACACGGCCTGGCAACACAGGCGTATGTCCCCTGTAGCTTCTATTGCATGCAAGTCGATCGATTACATGGCCTAGCACACAGTATGTGTCTTGGCCATGTGACCCTACTCGAGAGTTACACGTGAAGACACGACCTAGGACATGGTTGTGTGTCCATAATTCGATTGTTACATGACCTAAGGTATGGGCTTGTGTCTCAGCCATGTGAGGCACACGGCCTGGCCACAAGGCCGTGTGACCCCTACAATTAAATTTTTCTAACTTTTTTCTTAAACTTTCCAAAAGTTTCCAATTTAGTCCGAAATTGGTTCTAATGTATTTCTAGGTCTCGAAGGGTCGATTTAGGGATGATATATATAAGAGTGAATGGATTATGATATGTTTTCAGTGATGTATGAAACGTATGTTTTAATGTTTTGCTTGTACGATAATGCTTTGTAACCCTAATCCAGCGACGGATACGGGTTAGGGTGTTGGAACTTAAGATATATATATTGACGCTAGAGAAAGGGAGAGTCGTTCTTCTTTCTTCTTAAGAAGTGTTATTTGAATCTTAAGGAACGAACAACATTTCTCTCTCTATAAGTTGAAGTTGATATTCTTCATTTTATCAATAATTACTCTATGTGAAGGTAAGTTTTATGAGTCTATATCTTAAAGTTATGAAAGATTAATTCTATAAGAATGTATGAAGAATAAAATGAAGAAGTAAGACTTTGGATGAGGGTTATCTAGGTTTGAATTGATGGTAAAGGTTATACAAATGAGTTTTAATGATGTCTTTGGAAAGTACCTATGGTCACTTTTGATAATTTTTTAGAACAGTTTATTAGTACCATTGGATGGTTTGTGTCATTGAGCTACTTTATGTTGCACGCTTAGTAAGTTCTTGGAAGTAGTAGTTGATGAATGGTAAGTGGTAAATTTTGCATGATTAGGTAGGGTTTGGGGATCGCAATTGTGGTGCCTTGAATGACATATGGGCTAGTTCATTTAGGACTCTTGAATTGGTATTTATACGTATGTTTTGATAGGCTCTTGTTCCCTTGAGTATGTGTACAATTGGCCTCAAGGGTCAGACGTCAGTTAGTGTTGGAAACTGCTTGAATTTGGGCAAATTAATGTCCACACAGCCTGAGACACCGGAATGTGACTCAACCGTATGTGACACACGGCCTGGCAACACAGGCGTATGTCCCCTGTAGCTTCTATTGCATGCAAGTCAGTCAGTTACATGGCCTAGCACACGAGTATGTGTCTTGGCCATGTGACCCTACTCAGAGAGTTACACGAGTGAAGACACGACCTAGGACATGGTTGTGTGTCCATAATTCGATTGTTACATGACCTAAGGTATGGGCTTGTGTCTCAGCCATGTGAGGCACACGGCCTGGCCACAAGGCCGTGTGACCCCTACAATTAAATTTTTCTAACTTTTTTCTTAAACTTTCCAAAAGTTTCCAATTTAGTCCGAAATTGGTTCTAATGTATTTCTAGGTCTCGAAGGGTCGATTTAGGGATGATATATATAAGAGTGAATGGATTATGATATGTTTTCAGTGATGTATGAAACGTATGTTTTAATGTTTTGCTTGTACGATAATGCTTTGTAACCCTAATCCAGCGACGGATACGGGTTAGGGGTGTTGGAGATTAAGATATATATATTGACGCTAGAGAAAGGGAGAGCTGTTCTTCTTTCTTCTTAAGAAGTGCTGTTATTTGAATCTTAAGGAACGAACAACATTTCTCTCTCCTATAAGTTGAAGTTGATATTCTTCATTTTATCAATAATTACTCTATGTGAAGGTAAGTTTTATGAGTCTATATCTTAAAGTTATGAAAGATTAATTCTATAAGAATGTATGAAGAATAAAATGAAGAAGTAAGACTTTGGATGAGGGTTATCTAGGTTTGAATTGATGGTAAAGGTTATACAAATGAGTTTTAATGATGTCTTTGGAAAGTACCTATGGTCACTTTTGATAATTTTTAGAACAGGTTTATTAGTACCATTGGATGGTTTGTGTCATTGAGCTACTTTATGTTGCACGCTTAGTAAGTTCTTGGAAGTAGTAGTTGATGAATGGTAAGTGGTAAATTTTGCATGATTAGGTAGGGTTTGGGGATCGCAATTGTGGTGCCTTGAATGACATATGGGCTAGTTCATTTAGGACTCTTGAATTGGTATTTATAATGTATGTTTTGATAGGCTCTTGTTCCCTTGAGTATGTGTACAATTGGCCTCAAGGGTCAGACGTCAGTTAGTGTTGGAAACTGCTTGAATTTGGGCAAATTAATGTCCACACAGCCTGAGACACCGGAATGTGACTCAACCGTATGTGACACACGGCCTGGCAACACAGGCGTATGTCCCCTGTAGCTTCTATTGCATGCAAGTCAGTCAGTTACATGGCCTAGCACACGAGTATGTGTCTTGGCCATGTGACCCTACTCAGAGAGTTACACGAGTGAAGACACGACCTAGGACATGGTTGTGTGTCCATAATTCGATTGTTACATGACCTAAGGTATGGGCTTGTGTCTCAGCCATGTGAGGCACACGGCCTGGCCACAAGGCCGTGTGACCCCTACAATTAAATTTTTCTAACTTTTTTCTTAAACTTTCCAAAAGTTTCCAATTTAGTCCGAAATTGGTTCTAATGTATTTCTAGGTCTCGAAGGGTCGATTTAGGGATGATATATATAAGAGTGAATGGATTATGATATGTTTTCAGTGATGTATGAAACGTATGTTTTAATGTTTTGCTTGTACGATAATGCTTTGTAACCCTAATCCAGCGACGGATACGGGTTAGGGGTGTTGGAACTTAAGATATATATATTGACGCTAGAGAAAGGGAGAGCTGTTCTTCTTTCTTCTTAAGAAGTGCTGTTATTTGAATCTTAAGGAACGAACAACATTTCTCTCTCCTATAAGTTGAAGTTGATATTCTTCATTTTATCAATAATTACTCTATGTGAAGGTAAGTTTTATGAGTCTATATCTTAAAGTTATGAAAGATTAATTCTATAAGAATGTATGAAGAATAAAATGAAGAAGTAAGACTTTGGATGAGGGTTATCTAGGTTTGAATTGATGGTAAAGGTTATACAAATGAGTTTTAATGATGTCTTTGGAAAGTACCTATGGTCACTTTTGATAATTTTTTAGAACAGTTTATTAGTACCATTGGATGGTTTGTGTCATTGAGCTACTTTATGTTGCACGCTTAGTAAGTTCTTGGAAGTAGTAGTTGATGAATGGTAAGTGGTAAATTTTGCATGATTAGGTAGGGTTTGGGGATCGCAATTGAGGTGCCTTGAATGACATATGGGCTAGTTCATTTAGGACTCTTGAATTGGTATTTATACGTATGTTTTGATAGGCTCTTGTTCCCTTGAGTATGTGTACAATTGGCCTCAAGGGTCAGACGTCAGTTAGTGTTGGAAATTGCTTGAATTTGGGCAAATTAATGTCCACACGGCGAGACACCGGAATGTGACTCAACCGTATGTGACACACGGCCTGGCAACACAGGCGTATGTCCCCTGTAGCTTCTATTGCATGCAAGTCGATCAGCCATGGCCTAGCACACAGTATGTGTCTTGGCCATGTGACCTACTCAGAGAGTTACACGAGTGAGGACACGACCTAGGACATGGTTGTGTGTCCATAATTCGATTGTTACATGACCTAAGGTATGGGCTTGTGTCTCAGCCATGTGAGGCATACGGCCTGGCCACAAGGCCGTGTGACCCCTACAATTAAATTTTTCTAACTTTTTTCTTAAACTTTCCAAAAGTTTCCAATTTAGTCCCAAATTGGTTCTAATGTATTTCTAGGTCTCAAGGGTCGATTTAGGGATGATATATATAAGAGTGAATGGATTATGATATGTTTTCAATGATGTATGAAATGTATGTTTTAATGTTTTGCTTGTATGATAATGCTTTGTAACCCTAATCCAAATGACGGATACGGGTTAGGGTGTTGGAACTTAAGATATATATATTGACGCTAGAGAAAGGGAGAGTTTTTCTTCTTTCTTCTTAAGAAGTGTTGTTATTTGAATCTTAAGGAATGAACAACATTTCTCTCTCATATAAGTTGAAGTTGATATTCTTCATTTTATCAATAATTACTCTATGTGAAGGTAAGTTTTATGAGTCTATATCTTAAAGTTATGAAAGATTAATTCTATAAGAATGTATGAAGAATAAAATGAAGAAGTAAGACTTTGGATGAGGGTTATCTAGGTTTGAATTGATGGTAAGAATGTATGAAGAATAAAATGAAGAAGTAAGACTTTGGATGAGGGTTATCTAGGTTTGAATTGATGGTAAAGGTTATACAAATGAGTTTTAATGATGTCTTTGGAAAGTACCTATGGTCACTTTTGATAATTTTTTAGAACAGTTTATTAGTACCATTGGATGGTTTGTGTCATTGAGCTACTTTATGTTGCACGCTTAGTAAGTTCTTGGAAGTAGTAGTTGATGAATGGTAAGTGGTAAATTTTGCATGATTAGGTAGGGTTTGGGGATCGCAATTGGGGTGCCTTGAATGACATATGGGCTAGTTCATTTAGGACTCTTGAATTGGTATTTATACGTATGTTTTGATAGGTTCTTGTTCCCTTGAGTATGTGTACAATTGGCCTCAAGGGTCAGACGTCAGTTAGTGTTGGAAATTGCTTGAATTTGGGAAATTAATGTCCACACGGCCTGAGACACCGGAATGTGTCTCAACCGTATGTGACACACAACCAACAACACACCAGATGTCCCCTGTAGCTTTTATTGCATGCAAGTCAGTCAGTTACATGGCCTAGCACACGAGCATGTGTCTTGGCCATGTGACCCTACTCAGAGAGTTACACGAGTGAGGACACGACCTAGGACATGGTTGTGTGTCCATAATTCGATTGTTACATGACCTAAGGTATGGGCTTGTGTCTCAGCCATGTGAGGCATACGGCCTGGCCACAAGGCCGTGTGACCCCTACAATTAAATTTTTCTAACTTTTTTCTAGAACTTTCCAAAAATTTCCAATTGAGTCCCAAATTGTTTCTAATGTATTTCTAGGTCTCGAAGGCTCGATTTAGTGATGATAGGTATAAGAGTGAATGGATTATGATATGTTTTCAATGATGTATGAAATGTATGTTTTAATGTTTCGCTTGTATGATAATGCTTTGTAACCCTAATCTGGCGACGGATACGGGTTAGGGGTGTTACAACTTAGGATATATATATTGACGCTAGAGAAAGGGAGAGGTTTTCTTCTTCCTTCTTAAAAAGTGTTGTTATTTGAATCTTAAGGAATGAACAACATTTGTCTCTCATTTAAGTTGAAGTTGATATTCTTCACTTTATCAATAATTACTCTATGTGAAGGTAAGTTTTACGACTCTATATCTTAGAGTTATGAAAGATTAATTCTATAAGAATAAAATGAAGAATAAAATGAAAAAGTATGACTTTGCATGAGGGTTATCTGTGTTTGAGATGGTGGTAATGGTTATACGAATGAGTTTTAATGATGTCTTTAGAAAGTACCTATGGTCACTTTTGATAATTGATGGGAACGGTTTATTAGTGTCATTGTATGGTTTGTGTCATTGAGCTACTTTATGTTGTATGTTTAGTAAGTTCGTGGAGATAGTAGTTCATGAATGGTAAGTGGTAAATTTTGCATGATTAGGTAGGGTTTGGGGATTGCAATTGACGTTCCTTGAATGACATATTGTTTAGTTCATTTAGGACTCTTGAATTGGTATTTATATGTATGTTTTGATAGGGTCTTGTTCCATTGAATATGTGCACAATTGGCCTAAAGGTTCATTCATTAGTTAGTGTTGGAAATGGCTTGATTTTGGGCAAATTAATATCCACACGGCTTGAGACACCGGCATGTGACTCAGTCATATGTGAGACACAACCTGGCAACACAGCCGTATGTCCCCTGTAGCTTCTATTGCATGCAATTCAGTCAGTTACACATCCTAACACACGAGCGTGTGATTTGGCCGTGTGACCCTACCTAGAGAGTTACACGGGTGAGGACATGACCTGGGACACAACTGTGTGTCCATAATTCCATTGTTACATGACCTAAGATATGGGCGTGTGTCTCAGCCATGTGAGGAACACGGCCTGGCCACAAGGCCGTGTGACCCTTACAATTTCTAACTTTTTTCTTAAGCTTTCCAAACGTTGCCAATTGAGCCCCAAATTGTTTCTAATGTATTTCTAGGTCTCGAAGGCTCGATTTAGGGACGATATGTATAAGAGTGAATGGATTTATGTTTTCATTGATCTATGAAATGTATGTTCTAATGCTTTGCTTGTACGATAATGCTTTGTAAACCTAATCTGGCGACGGATATGGGTTAAAGGTGCTACTACATAGGTTATATCTATTCATTCTAGAGAAAGGGAGAGGTTGTCTTCTTCCTTCTTCAGAAGTACTATTATTTGAATCTTAATGAACGAACAACATTTCTTTCTCCTTTAAGTTGAGGTTTAAATTCTTCATTTTATCAATAATTACTCCATCTGACGGTAAGTTTGATGACTCTACATGTTAAAGTTTTGAAAGATTAAGTCTGTAAGAGTGCACGAAGAATAAAGGAAGAAGTAAGACTTTGCATGAGGGTTATATAGGTTTGAGATGATGGTAAAGGTTATACGAATGAGTTTTAATGATGTCTTTTGAAAGTACCTATGGTCACTTTTGATAATGGATGAGAACGGTTTATTAGTATCATTTGATGGTTTGTGTCACTGAGCTACTTTTTGTTTTATGTTTAGTAAGTTCTTGGAAATAGTAGTTGATGAAGGGAAAGTGTTCAAATTTACATGATTAGGTAGGTTTTGGTGATTTCAATTCAGGTGCCTTGTTTAGCATATTGGTTAGTTGATTTAAGACTCTTGAATTGGTATTTATATGTATGTTTTGATAAGGTCTTCTTGCTTTCAATATGTGCACAATTAGCCTAAAGGGACTTGCATGAGTTAGTGTTGGAAATGGCTTGATTTTGGGCAAATTCATGTCCACACGCATATCCCTAAATATGTTGATAATTAAAATAATGTCACATCTTATAGAAATTAATCACACGTGAAGAAGAGAAAAAAATTAATATCAGTTTATACTATCAACGTAGAATAACCTAGCTCTGATACCAATTGTGGAAAAAAAATCTAGTTCGAAAATAATTTTCTTGCACAGTGAAGAATTCAAATTTTGAAAATTGAGTCAATTTGTGATATTTATAGTAATAAACTTTTATTGCAATTGCACTTGTGTTTTGGGCTAGAGAGATCCTCGTCGTTCTCAGCTTTCAATTGAAACACCTTGTACGTTATTCTCGTACCACGAACTGCTTCGAGTGTGGGCTAAATTGAATTCAAATCAAACACAAAACCAAATATTATTTTCTTAAGTTTTAGTGGGAAAGCAAAACTCTAACTTTAATAGAAACTAGTAGAATTACTATTGCTGAAAAATAGAATTTATACTTAAAAATAAATTCTCACTATTTTTGGGTAAAATAACAATATCTCAAACTTGTGTATAACATATTGTATTTTTAGCCTTATAGATGCCATCTATTTATAAGGAGAAGAAGTGAAACCCTTGTTGAATTAGTAAAAGTATATTTAATATAAAAATAACTTCCTAATTGAACTAGGAGAGAGAGGGGAGGCAACTCTAGTTAAACATACGAGGGTTTGTCGTCCCTTGTATTCAATAGACGGAACTTTTGGGCCTTCCCCTATCGAGTCAAATTATAAGCGCTTTCTCGACTTTTAACCTAACACTTTATAATCTAATCCAACTCAATGCATGTTTTTCTATTTTCAAAATAAACATCATAAATTAATTTCTCAATTATATAATTTTCTCAATCTGATTCTGTCAAAATCATGGCAACTTTACCTTAAAAGAATTTTTGAGAAAATATATTTGATTTTTCTACATTCAACGAATTCACAATGTGTAATTACTTTAATTCAATTTCGAACTTCAATTAATTAATTATTTAATTAATAATTTAAAAACTATAAATTAATTCTCAGGTCATTTTCATACTAAGTGAGAATATCACATTCATTTTTTTAATGTTTCTCATTTCTCTAACTTCATCATTTATGTTCATTTGATTCAACATGTAATTCATTTCTAGTTTCAATGAGCTAGGGGAAGGATTGATTGGACATATGTGATGAAGGGTCAAGTGATTTGTAATTAAGTTCCAGCTTTTCGCAATATGATCCTATTTTATGTCATGGTAACCATTACATATTCCTTCATGAAAATTCAATTACTATGAAATAGTAATTAAGTCCATTGCAAAGACGAATGACCCATAGCCACATCTACTTTTCATTTATCATGTAATGCCAATGAGAGGATATCATTTACCCATGTCTTGGACTATAAATTTCACTATTATGAATGATACATAGTATAAAAGTCGTATACTCAATGCACCAAATTTCGGTTCCTTATCTATTTCAACTTAGGCTTTTACTTACATCAAAATATATAAGTCACGCATACATAGTCCATCATCCACTCAAGATTAAGTTGTGCCACACTATTAATGTCACAAGTGAATAAACCCCATAAACTGATTCAGGATCTATTCTACATGGGTCCAATCTGATATATTGTTAGTCTAGTCAATCACATCTATGTCTCTATCTTCTCGGAGTCATCTGTTCTGATGCCTAAGACGAAGCATCTCCCTAATTGGACATGATAGAGGGTATATTAGTCTTTCAATCGGTTTGCTCATTTTCGATTAGACAAAGGACATGTTTAGGTTCGCCTACTAGTATAAGTTGTCTTTCCATATTATGATCCAACCATGTAATATCGCTTAGTATTAGCTAAACATTAGACAACTAGTGAGCTAATATTTGCTTTTATTTTGTTTTACATGCAAAATCCACAAGAGGACAGTATACAAAGAATATTAATGAAATTCATGAATAATTTTATTAACCAATTTGTTCGAGAAAATTACAAGTATACGAACGAATATACTATAATTAGCATACCAAATCCAATAGACACAAGTGAATAAACCCATAAACTGATTCAGGATGTATTCTTCTTGGGTCCAGTTCAATTTACTGTTAGTCCAGTTAGTCACATCTATGTCTCTGTCTTGTCGAAGTCATCTGCTCTGATGCCCAAGATAAAACATCTCCCTAATTAGACTTGATAGATGGTATATTAGTCTTTCAATTGGTTTGCTCATTTCTGATTAGACTAATGACATGTTTAGGTTCATCTACTAGTATAAGTTGTCTTTCCATATAACAATTTGACTACGTAATATTGCTTAATATTAGTTAAACATTAGACAACCAGTGAGCTAATATTTGTTTCTATTTTGCTTTACATGCAAAGTCCACATGATGACATTATACAAAGAATACTAATGAAATTTATAAATAATTTTATTAACCAATCTGTTAAAAAAAATTATAAGTATACAAATGAATATACTACAATTAGGGCACCAGATCCAATTGACACAAAAAAATGTTATATTTATACAACACCCATACAGAAATGCACAACAGACCCTATTTGGCATGCCAACCGTATCTTATCCCTTCTATCAAGTATGACAATGTAAAGGTTATATTCTTATATTATTAAAATGTAAGATTTCGTAATCTATATGTACAGAGCATATTAAAGACAAAGCCACAAATGGATTATCAATTATCATTTTCCTATCAAGGAAGGGTATTACGACCTTATATCATAAATTGTTAGATTATTACACATTAATAACAAAACAACATGCCCATTTTCATTAGTTTACATTCATCCACATAAATCCAACTTTTGTAATTCAACTCACAATGTTGAATGAAATTAAGTTAATTTGAGATATCAAAACACATTCTAACTCTATTTTGATATACATGAAACTTTTGCATAAATGCTCATGTCCTGGATCCAATGCCCATAACTTAATTTTTCATCTCATACTTATTACTTATTTCAAGACGTGACACATGAATAACACAAGTTGTCACAATTGTAAAAGTTACATATTGTCCATCTACATATAGTAGATCATGAAGGTTCCAATAAAAGGCTAAACACACTTTTTCCATTATATTGCACAATTGTCATTTCTCAATGCACATCAATGTTCATTTCATCATTATAGCCATGCCATGCTTACATCAGGTTATGACAAATTTTCCTCAATTATTAATTACCAAACTTAATATATTTTAACATTAATTAATAAAGTATAAATGGTAGGTCCCTGTAGAATGTACCTTAAATCATGAATATGGAGGAAAGCTTTTCTTCCTTCTTCAATCTCCAAGGCCTCCTCTTTCTCATATAATAAACACAATAATAAATTTACGAAATAACCACAAATAAAATAACCATATTCATGGCTCAACAATATAAAGAGCGTGAAAGACAAAATGAGTGTGATGAAATGATAAAACACATAAACTCTTACCATGGATGACACTTTCTTTCACTATAGTTCCCCTTCTCTCGACACAAGCCAAGGCTTAGTCTCAGGTGATGGAGATGATGAATGAAAATCGCTCGAATAAGGTTTCTTTAAGATGGGTCTAGGATAACTAAAGAAATTTTATGGAAGTTTGAGTGGAGAATGGACAAAAATAGCAAACAAATGAACGAGATAATCTCTCTCTTGCAAGGGGGGGGGGGGGGGGACGGCATGAGGAAGAAAACAAGTGGAGGTAACTCCTTTTTAAATAATCAAGTATTTAAAAATACCAACATTTGTCAAAGGTCAAACCAAAATTAAATGGGTGATCCCAATTAATTTTCAATATTAAAATTTGGTTTTAAAAATCAAAATTTCGTCCCATCACCACACATGCTTATAAACACTAATACATTAGCAGCCATAAGTGCCAATGAAAAAAATATCCTCATCATATTTTTATCTGATTAAGTCAAAATTCTAAAAATGACTCAAACTGTTCACTTATGACATTCCTAAAGTTTAAATTCAAATAAATAGAAATTAAAAATTTCCTTGGAATACAAACATAATTCTTAGAAATTGGTTGTCTAGTAAATTAGAGAATTTTAAAGGTATTACAGTAAATGATTTGCTTAAAAAATTTAGTTACAATCTTACTTAAATATCATAATTAGGTTGGCCTAAAATTAAAGTGGTTTTATATCTATCTATAATTTATTACGTGGTTAATAGTTTAACAATCTAACCATTAAATTTTGAATCAATCTAATATCTTTATCATATTAATCTAAAATATTGTATCTCTCTATATATTTAATGTTTGAAAGTTTTTATATAAAATAAATAGTTAAAAATTTTAATCACGATAAACTTTACATGCATGATCTACATTAATGAAGTATGAAATGTAACGATTAAATTGTTAAAATATTAATAAATATTATGAAATAATGTAAAATCACTTTAATTTTAAATTAAAAATCAATTTTATTCAAGAAACAATAAATACTAGTGTTAACAAAAAAAGTATAAATTAATTTGGTAAACTTGTTAATTTGATATAATTTTGAAAAAAATTTGAAGAGTTCTAATAATTCAAAAATAGAAAATATTTTCTTTTAATTTAAACACATCCTCATTCGTTTTACTGCCTAAGACTAATTTTATTTAAGTCGAGATAGTATTCGGATAAAGTCCTCCTAATAGTGATGACTACAGATATTCAAACTCAATCCAAATATTTGAAAAGAAGTTCACTCCACTTTTTCAACCACTTATTAGTAAATATAAAATAATTTGAATAGTTTATTAAATTGATACAAGATGAGTTATAATAACCCAAAAAGTAAAATAATAATTTTAAAAATAATTAGAAACATTTACAACAAACTAAGAAGCTCTTAAAAATTGAGTAAAATCCAATAGATTAGTAAGAGAAAATTTAAAATAAAAAAGTACTTAAAATAAACAAAATAATGGCAATAACGTTCAAAATATAATATATTATTCTGTCAAAAGTTAGAATATTATTATTTATTTTCTCCTCACTTTCTGGAAATTAAGTATTAAAAATAATAAAAAGTACAGTGTGTAATACCCTAATTCTGCCCGGCACAAATCAAATAAATAAACAAAATAAAAAATATAATAATATAAATAATGAAAACCAAAAAAATTAAATGTCCAAAAATGTCTAGTTACAAACCAAAAATTAAAGGCCCAAAATTATACCAAACCCAATTAAAACCCAAACTCACTAAAATTAAACCAAATTACACCAGGCCCAAAAGCCCAAACACTGATAGCCCTAAATAGCTTCCAGAAACCCTAGGGCGCCGCAACTCCCTCGTACAACAGACCCAGCCGAGCCACGCCTCCGAGCCGCTCCACGCCAACCTCTGCCTCCGTACATGTCAAGCCACGCCACGCGTGCACTGTACTGCAAGAGAAGACAAGCAATGTAGCAAAGAACAACAAAGAGGAAAAACATTTTTCTTTTGGAATTTTTTTCGGGTTTTTTTTTCTTTTCATGTTTTCTGGCTAAAAGAAAAAAGCCATATATATGCATTGTAAAAGGGGGTTACCCACACACACACAGAATCAATACAAAAAAAATCAAAATACAAAAAAGGTGATTTTTTGGGTTTCTTTCCCTTTCGTTTCACTGGTTATTCGTTTTTTTCTTTTCGTTGCTTATACCTGTGTTCATAAATCGGGAGAAAGGAGAAGAGATTAGAAAGTAAAGAGCGTACCTGGTGGTCAATCTTTTGCTCCCTCCGTCGCAATCGGAGCCGGGCAAGGAATCGGGACCTCCAAACGTCAGTTGGGTGAACGGCGCACAGAGGGGAGGAGATCTTGTTTTTTTTTTTCTAGGGTTCCATAGGTTTTTTGTAAAAAGGATTAAAAATCTGTTGACTTTAGGCTTAACTTTAGCATTTATTTGCTAAAAGAAACGGCGCCGTTTTAGTCCCCACGGCCCGCGCGGTGACCCGACCCGGGAAGGATCCGCGCGTTTTGTTTCAATGGCCTATTTATGCGTTTGGTCCTTCTATTTTTTGATTGACTGCAGTTTAATCTTTTTGTTTTTTTTAATTTTGCCGCATAATTCAATTTTATTTTCATTTCGATCCAAAGACAAACGACGCCATTTCCAATGATCTGACTTGACTGCCAGATAGGATTTTTGCGTTTAACCTCTGTTCTAGTACTTCATAGTTTCAATTCGATCCTTAATCCTTATTTAAATTGTTTTAATACATTTTTCATTTTAAACCATTTTATTTTCTATTTCTTTGCATTATTTTAAACTTTTGTATAGCACCTATTTTGATATATATATGATATAGTTTAAATTGTTTTTATATATGTTATTTTAAATGTGATTATCCTTAAATTGATTTATTTTAAAATTTCCTCTTTGTATATTATATTTAACTCGTTATATGTCATTTTAACTTGTTTGGTAAATGATTTATTTTTAAGTTATTTATATACTATTTTATTTTTTTAGTCGCTTTATATATTAATTTTAAAATTATTCTATACTATTTGTTTTAGATCAATTTATATTAATAATTAAAACTCTTTTTCATGTACCACTTATTTAGAATCTTTTACCATTTATTTAAATTGTTTCACGTAACTTATTTTAAATGCTATTTATTTTAAAATGTTTTGTTACCATTTTGAAATTAGTATTATGATTATTACATTTTAACTTTCTTCGTAGTATTTAATTCATTCATCTTTAATCATTAATGTTAGTATTTAAATAGTGCATGGTGTGAGATTATTACCTTTATGTGTATGGCATTTGTTTGTTGATATTTATTGATTTATTTGTGTCCACTAGCATGTATCGTAATTTACGAATTATCATTTTGGATTATGCACCACCATTCAATCGCATTACATTTGTTTAGAGAAACATCGAAATCGTTTTACACATAAATCTTCAAAATACTCGGCATTTGGGATCTTCGAAAAGATTGAGCCCCAACGTATTGGGTTCCAATTTTTTCCTCGTTGAACCTAAATAATCGAGGATATGCTTTAATCAAAACCTTATGGTTTCCAAATAAAAGCTCATTTTCAGGAATTCGATATGTGATGTCCTAACGCATTGGATATGACATATTGTTCTCTCGAGACGAGGATTTTTCTAATAAATGAAAATAAAGGAAATATTCGATATTTAGGAATTTTGTGAAATCGAACCCTGACTTACTAGGTTTTGATTTTTTCATTTGACTCAAATAGTCGGATATCCTTCTCAAATGCATAGATTTTAAAAGTAAAAAAAATAAACTTAATTTTGAGGATTTAAAATGTTGCACTCTAACTTACCGAGCGTGACGTTTTATGTCTTCGAAATAAATGAATCTCATCGTCCAAATCATCTTACTCAAGTTTTCTTTTCAAGAGATCGTATTTTAAAATCTTTTCAAAGTTTCGACACTAAGACATTAAACAATCAATTCAGTACCAATTTTGGGCGTCACGAGGGTGCTAACCCTTCCTCGTGCATAACCGACTCCCGAACCTTTTTTTTCTCTCAAAATTCGCAGACCTAAAATGATTTTCAAGGTGATCCGATCACACCTCAATAAAAGATCGGTGGCGACTCCATTTCCATTTTCAAAATCGATACCCATTTTTCAAATTTCATAAAAATGGTTTCGACAGCTTGGTGACTCCACTGGGGACCTTTAGAGAGTCAAGCCGTAAAATTGATTGTTTTCTGTCTTATTGTCAAAAATTGATTTGAAAAAATGCGATCTTTTCTTTGCACTTGTTTGCATGATTAGTGTAAATTGAGTTTTATATCTTGGCATCATTTTGCATAAGACTGTTTAGTCTTGTCCTTTTAAGTGGGAGTGAGAAACTAGTCCTTCGTGAGGTTTTCACCTCCGTGCAGGATAGTGGATCACTTCCGGGATACATCTGTACCTATGTCTTCATGATATTTTCATCTCCGTGCAGCCATAGGGAAATGTATTCCCCTGAACCGAACTCGGTCTGTATGAGCCTATACTGGGTGAAGATCGAGGAATCTACTGGTTCGGGTACCTTGACTGTAGAACCAACCCTCATATAGAAGACTTAGGAACTTAACCTAGGTAGAGCCACTCCAAATCCCTAGTGATTACCTAATTAGGTACTTTCTGTTTTCCTTGTTTGCTTCTATTTTGTACTAACCCCTCTTGTTGTGTTTTGATTATGATTGCATTGCATTTGCATCTTAGGAAAGAGATATTGATTCAAGTCCAATTACTAAATTAGAAAGTTTGTCATGGAATACGAATTCCTTGATAAAGTGGAAAACAATACAACTTCCCGAATATATTCTGAGAAACACAAAAAGAGCGATGGAAGGGTTCATGACCTTGCTTCGTGGCCTGAGGATTCAAGGCGATCGTCTGAGAGTCTTCGATGTTCCAACCCCTTAAAGAAGCTGACGGGCTTCATGAAGATGGGCAGGTGATGGATCGCGACCAAGACCAGGAAAGTGAGCTAGCAGTGGCATCTATTGGAAATTGGTGAGATTATCTCAAACATGCGCATGAAGAAAAAGATAGATGTTGTTTCTTGGAATATGAGGGTGAGGCCGTACATGTATCCGTTTTATGTAAAGGAATTTTCTTTTTAGAAAAGTTTCCTAGATGTAATTGAATCAAAATCAATGTCTCTTTAGGCATACATTTCATGCATTCGCATTACATGCATTAAAGTCCATTGAAAGGGTCTAATTGAGAAAATTTATTTCAGCTAATCTGGAAACCGACAAAAGCTCATCTATTAAGCATCAATACGGTACTCGTCCAAAAACGAAAGAAATGGATCAAAGATTAGAGAAACTGGAGCAAATGCAAAAGAATATGCAAGAACAGTTACAAGTACAAATGCAAGAGCGGCTAGATAAAATTCAAGAAGACATAACGGAAAAATTGATCAATTCTCAAAAAGATGCGATGGCTGAATTGACCCACCTACTGACTAAAGGTGTAAATAAGGGGAAGGGTCATATGGTTAAAGATGAAGAAGAAGACAGGGATAGACTTATCTATCCTCTAGCCTTTACGCCTCTGCATACGCAGATTCAGACCGAGGCTGGATCAGGTTCTAATCCTAGAGATAACCCAGTAAATCTTGTTATTCCTGATTTTGATGAAATGGCTGAAAAAGAGAATGCAAACGTCGAACTGTCAAAACAATGGGAGGACAGGTGTAAATGGTTGGAGGAAAAATTCAAAGCCCTGGAAAGCGCCGATAGTCACCATGGAATCGATGCGAAAGATCTGAGCTTGGTTCCAGACTTAGTACTCCCTCACAAGTTTAAGATGCTTGGATTTGAGAAATATAGTGGGACTAGTTGCCCAGAAGCCCATATCACCATGTTCTGTAGGAGAATGACTGGGTATATTAACAATGATCAGCTATTAATACATTGTTTCCAGGATAGCCTCATTGGGGCAGCGTCGAAATGGTACAATCAAGACAAGAATGAGGTGAACAACATAGCTCACTTAAGGTCAGTAAGTCATCCAGGTAAAGGGGTCGCTAGCCAACAAGGTTCATCAAGACAATAATCTTATGTGAAACAAGGCACTGAGAACCTCTAGTTCACGTCAATTCCGATGTCGTATAAGGAGCTGTATCAAAGCCTATTCAACGCGCGCATTGTTGCCCCTCTCTACACAAAGCCTCCACAGCCTCCGTACCCCAGATGGCACGACGCAAATGCACAATGCGAATATCATGCGGGAAATGCGGGGCATTCCATAGAAAACTGCATTGCCTTTAAGAAACTGATTGAAAAGCTTATCAATATGGGCGTCGTTAAATTTGATGATTCCTCCAGTGCAAAAAATCCATTACCCAATCATAATTGATAAATAGAGTGAATGCAAGGCACAAGCAACTGAAGAATAGACCTTGTTAAATATCTGCCCTTATAAATCTGGAGTGTTCTAAACAATTCGACTGCGGAAGAAAACCCTATAGTCTCTAGAGCTTTTTAAAGTAATGTTCAGAACATTTTTGTTGTTTTTAGCCTAGAAATGATAGAAACTCTTTTTTGAAATAGGCTTATGTCTGAACGTATTATTTTAATGAAATACATCTTTGTGATTATTTTTGAGCCAATATTTTCATTCTTTACGGATAATTCTATATTATTTCATTCTTTTGGATTTTCTTCCAAACCATCATTCATTCATAATCATATTGTATAAATAATTATTCATAAATTTATACATTCTTTTGTATATTCTTTAGTGCTTATTATGGGTCCTTAGATATCAATGACATGAATGACACTGCTACAGACTCAGATTTTCCTTTTGAGCAAGGCATGTGTTCAGAGGGATCTCAGGACTTTGAAAATGACAAAGATTGTAACTTACCTCTGGACTTATTGAGGATGGTTGAGCAGGAGGATAGACGGATCCTGCCTCACAAGGAATCATTAGGAATTCTGAGCTTGGTAATGATTAGAATTGACCTGTCCTCAAAGATGAAGCAAGACCTTGTTCAAAGATTTCTTTGTAGGATCATACTAGGATATGCCGGGTTAAGCGCTGATAATGAAATCTGCACAACAACAATGACAAAATTTGCAATGTGAATGATGTAATGAAAATTCTTTGCCCGTTTGAAGTCGAGTTTCTATCTCTTCAAGTTTTGTTGGATTTTATCCTGATTGAAGAGGAGGATCCAAAGTTTTCTATCGTAGTTTCACCCCAGAAGGCTTTATGAAAGAAACCTGATACCAAAGAGGGTTTTTCGCATACAAGATGAAATTGAGAAATCTTTTCTATAAAAACATTGATTCTGATCGAAAGGGTTCAGATTCAAAAAAAAATCAAAATCAAAAAAGAAAAAAAAAATCAAAACCAAGATCAAAATGAAAATGAGAAAAAGAAAGAAGAATGAAAAAAGAGAAATCAAGATGAAAAAATCAGAATGAAAAAGGAAAAAGGAGAGGCAAGGCGAAAACCCGCAAAAGGGCACTTTGTGACCAAATGTGGATTTGAGTTGAAAACCCGAAAAGGGCGACTCAAATTTTGAGCAAGATGGGGCTTGGGCATCACCATTATCGAAGACTTATAATGAGCATTTCTTTATTTTTGAGATCATTAGAGGCTACTTCATGGGCTAAAGTCATCGTATACCGATACAAAATTTCAGAGAAGAGGGTATTAGAGAATGCATTGAGCTTAAACAATAGCATGATAGTTGAGGTCTGAAATCAACTCAGAAGCAGACACCACGATTCGTCACCAAATTGGCTAGAGATGAACAACAAGAAAATTGAAAAATGACTGAGACTGGCAAAATTACCATTTGCCCTCCTTGCTTGCCGAACATCTATCAAGATTTATACCAGAGCAACGTTTTTCTCTTTGGTTTACGGGGTTGAGGTAGTTTTTACCTACTGAAATCCCCTCCCTCCGGGTATTAGAGTTGGAAGGATCCAATTGCGATGTGATTAGTTGGACCTAGGAAAAGGGGTAAAAGCTATTCAGTACAGTCAGATGTACCAAAGGCAAATAATGTGAGCCTACAATCAAAAGGTTTGCCTCAGAGAATTCCACAAGGGGAACCTAATTTGGAGAAAGATTCTTCCTACACAAAAGGATTTTAGAGGAAAATGGATGCCAAAGGCCTTTTTCGGAGAAGCTTTGATCTTGAGTAGGATAGATGGTAAAACTCACCGAATCCTGTAAACTCGGATCCAGTCAAGAAATACTTCGTTCAAAGAAGAAGAAAAGGACCAAGGTGAAAACCCGAAAAGGGCACTCTGAACCAAAAAAATAAAAAAATGAGAATGAAAAATGAAAATAAATGACGGAGAGGCCAAGGGGAAAACCCGCAAAGGGCACCTTAGGCCAAAGGGGATTTGAATTGAAAACCCGAAAAGGGCGGCTCAAATATTGTTTGGAATGGGGGCATGAAGCGATTAGAGCGATTCGAATTTTGATCATATTGGGGCATGTGGTGATCTTGCTATGCCTGAATCAACAGGAAAGGATAGGCGACATCTTGGGGCATCGACAGAGCGCTGTAGATCTCCTAAGCACATGTCCAACTCAAAATGGTCTTCAGAAAGTTTGTACAGAGAATTTCAAGCTACGATATCTGGGGCACCCAATTCTCATATTATTTGTTGTTCTTGGAATACCTTTTTCTTTTCCAAGATATACATTCTCAATTGTCATCCTTCTTTACTATTTTCGATATTTGTTCTTTCGAGCTATGCTCAGAACCAACTTTACTCTTACCCATTGTTATGACCTTTTTTTGCAAACATGTTGCATTGGAATAATGATTAATGGACTAATAAAACTTTCAGAAAGGAAGTTTTGCATATTACTCTGAAAAGTTTCTAAATAATATAGGAGCCTGAAACAGGACTATTGTTTAGAACACGCCAAATTTAAAGGTCAGAAATTTGAGAAGGAATAGTCTAAATTTAGACTTTCTCTTTGGATTTTTATTTTCAAGTGCGTTGATTGACAAGACGCCATGTTGGTGACAAAGCTTAAGTAAACAAGCAAGCAATGATCACCAGGCAAGAGGAAGAGGTTACCTCGGAGAAGAGAGCTTTCATCTGCGCATAAGTCTTTGGTATGACACCCTGAGAATGGTGTTAGAAACTAGAACGATTCAGATCCTGTATCCCTGAATTGGATAAGAGAGGATTGAGGAAAAGCCATATTTCTTCCCTTGGTTTACAGTGGGAGAATGATGGTACAAATTTTGCGCCCCAATGGATTAAACTTTAAGGTTTACAATGGGGCAATCTGACTAAGTGATTCTTTGAAGAAGCTGGTCAGGCGAAAAGGCGTTACAGCACGTCAGTCGCAAAGCCTTAATAAACTTCGAGTAATGACAACCTAAGCGGGATTATTCTCAAAAAATAAAATTCTACATTCATGAAAACACTATTCACACATGTCTATTATGAGCATTTGATTCATTTTGATCATGCCATCCTAATCATTAGGCATAATTAGGTTCATTGTACAGGTCATGTTCCCCAGAGAACAGATCAGTGAAGATCAAAAACAAAGCCTTGCCTCCATCGGTTGCAGTGGAGCTGGTTAAAGATAACAGATTTTTCCTTCCTGTATTAACAGCGAAGCAGATCGAAAACAAAGTCTTGCCTCCATCGTTTACATTGGAGCTGGTTAAAGAAGCAGATCTTACCGTCCTGCGTTAACAGCGAAGCAGATCGAAAACGAAGTCTTGCCTCCATCGGTTGTAGTGGAGTTGATTAAAGATAGTAGATCTTGCCTTCCTGCGTTAACAGCGAAGCAGATCGAAAATGAAGCCTTGCCTCCATCGTTTGTAGTGGAGCTGGTTAAAGATAGCAGATATTGCCCTCCTGCGTCGACAGTGGAGCAGATCACATCGAGTCTTATCTCCCTAAGCAGTAGTGGAGCAGACAGAAGAAATCAGTCCTATGTCCCTGACCAGCAGTGGAATAGGTTGGAAATTGCAGATCTTATCTCCCTGAGCAGTAGCGGAGCGGATCAAAGACGGCGAATCTTATCTTCCCCAGGAGTAGGGAAACAAATTTAAGCCATAAGTCCTATGTCCCCGACCAGCAGTGGAATAGGTTGGAAATTGCAGATCTTGTCTCCCTAAGCAGTAGTGGAGCAGATCGAAGGTGACAAATCTTATCTCCCTGAGATTAAAGCGGAGCGGATTGAAGCTGATAATCCTATCTCCCTGAGATTACAGTGGAGCGGATTAAAATAAAGGATCTTATCTCTCTTAAGTTACAGTAGAGTAGATCGCATCAGGTCTTATCTCCCTGAGATTACAGTGGAGCAGATTGAAGCTAGTAATCCTATCTCCCTGATATTACAGCGGAGCGGATTAAAGTAAAGGATCTTATCTCTCTGAAGTTACAGTACAGTAGATCACATCAGGTCTTATCTTCCTGAGATCACGGTGGAATAGACCGAAGAATTACAGATCTTACCTCCCAGGTGATGCAGTGGAACAGATTAAAACCACATCGGTGAATCTTGCTTCCCCGACATTGCAGTTCAAAAGATTAAAGCTACAACAGCGAATCTTACCTCCCAAGTGATGCAGTAGAATAGATTAAAGCCACATCGGTGAATCTTGCTTCCCCGACATTGCAGTTCAAAATATTAAAGCTACAACAGCGAATCTTACCTCTCAGGTGATGCAACAGAACATATTAAAGCCACAACGGCGAATCTTACTTTCCAAAAGTTACGAGTTACAAATCCTATCTCCGTGATATTACAGTGGAGTGGATCGAAGCACCAATTCCTATACCTCTGAAGATGGAGTAGGATGGAGTGTGGCAACTCGGAGAAGAAGAGCACCAAGGTCCAACTCGACCGGGCAAAATTGGTCATTTTTTAGTCTTTGCTTCATTCCCGTTACACGACAATGAGCAAAGAGGGGCAGCTGTAATACCCTAATTCTGCCCGGCCCAAATCAAATAAATAAACAAAATAAAAAATATAATTATAAATAATAAAAACCAAAAAAATTAAATGTCCAAAAATGTCCAGTTACAAACCAAAAAATTCAAGGCCCAAAATTATACCAAACCCAATTAAAACCCAAACTCACTAAAATTAAACCCAATTACACCAGGCCCAATAAGCCCAAACACTGATAACCCTAAATAGCTTCCAGAAACCCTAGGTGCCGCAACTCTCTCGCACAACAGACCCAACCGAGCCACGCCTCCGAGCCGCTCCACACCAACCTCTGCCTCCGTACATGTCAAGCCACACCACGCGTACCCATACCTGCAAGAGAAGACAAACAGACAGCAGCAGCAACAACAAAGAGGAAAAACATTTTTCTTTTGGAATTTTTTTCGGGTTTTTTTTCTTTTCATGTTTTCTGGCTAAAAGAAAAAAGCCATATATATGCATTGTAAAAGGGGGTTACCCACACACACACAGAATCAATACAAAAAAAAAAATCAAAATACAAAAAAGGTGATTTTTTGGGTTTCTTTTCCTTTCGTTTCACTGGTTATTCATTTTTTTTCTTTCCGTTGCTTATATCTGTGTTCATAAATCGGGAGAAAGGAGAAGAGATTAGAAAGTAAAGAGCGTACCTGGTGGTCGATTTTTTGCTCCCTCCGTCGCAATCGGAGGCGGGCAAGGAATCGGGACCTCCAAACGTCGGTTGGGTGAACGACGCACAGAGGGGAGGAGATCTTATTTTTTTTTTCTAGGGTTCCATAGGTTTTTTGTAAAAATGATTAAAAATCTGTTGACTTTAGGCTTAACTTTAGCATTTATTTGCTGAAAGAAACGGCGCCGTTTTAGTCCCCACATCCCGCGCGGTGACCTGACCCGGGAAGGATCCGCGCGTTTTGTTTCAATGGCCTATTTATGCATTTGGTCCTTCTATTTTTTGATTGACTGCAGTTTAATCTTTTTGTTTTTTTTTATTTCGCCGCATAATTCAATTTTATTTTCATTTCGATCCAAAGACAAACGACGCCGTTTCCAATGATCTGACTTGATTGCCAGATAGGATTTTTGCGTTTAACCTCTGTTCTAGTACTTCATAGTTTCAATTCGATCCTTAATCCTTATTTAAATTGTTTTAATACATTTTTCATTTTAAACCATTTTATTTTCTATTTCTTTGCATTATTTTAAACTTTTGTATAGCACCTATTTTGATATATATATGATATAGTTTAAATTGTTTTTATATATGTTATTTTAAATGTGATTATCCTTAAATTGATTTATTTTAAAATTTCCTCTTTTGTATATTATATTTAACTCGTTATATGTCATTTTAACTTGTTTGGTAAATGATTTATTTTAAGTTATTTATATACTATTTTATTTTTAGTCGCTTTATATATTAATTTTAAAATTATTTTATACTATTTGTTTTAAATCAATTTATATTAATATTTAAAACTCCTTTTCATGTACCACTTATTTAGAATCTTTTACCATTTATTTAAATTGTTTCACGTAACTTATTTTAAATGCTATTTAGTTTAAAATGTTTTGTTACCATTTTGAAATTAGTATTATGATTATTACATTTTAACTTTCTTCGTATTATTTAATTCTTTCGTCTTTAATCATTAATGTTAGTATTTAAATAGTGCATGGTGTGAGATTATTACCTTTATGTGTATGGCATTTGTTTTGTTGATATTTATTGATTTATTTGTGTCCACTAGCATGTATCGTAATTTACGAATTATCATTTTGGATTATGCACCACCATTCAATCGCATTACATTTGTTTAGAAAAACATCGAAATCGTTTTACACATAAATCTTCAAAATACTCGGCATTTGGAATCTTCGAAAAGATTGAGCCCCAACGTATTGGGTTCCAATTTTTTCCTCGTTGAACCTAAATAATCAAGGATATGCTTTAATCAAAACCTTATGGTTTCCAAATAAAAGCTCATTTTCGGGAATTCAATATGTGATGTCCTAACGCATTGGATATGACATATTGTTCTCTCGAGACGAGAATTTTTCTAATAAATGAAAATAAAGGCAATATTTGATATTTAGGAATTTTGTGAAATCGAGCCCTAACTTACTGGGTTTTGATTTTTTCATTTGACCCAAATAGTCGAATATCCTTCTCAAATGCATAGATTTTAAAAGTAAAAAAAAATAAACTTAATTTTGAGGGTTTAAAATGTTGCACTCTAACTTACCGAGCGTGACGTTTTATGTCTTCGAAATAAATGAATCTCATCGTCCAAATCATCTTACTCAAGTTTTCTTTTCAAGGGATCGTATTTTAAAATCTTTTCAAAGTTTCGACACTAAGACATTAAACAATCAATTCAGTACCAATTTTGGGCGTCACGAGGGTGCTAACCCTTCCTCGTGCGTAACCGACTCCCGAACCTTTTTTTTTCTTCTCTCAAAATTCGCAGACCTAAAATGATTTTCAAGATGATCCGATCACACCTCAATAAAATATCGGTGGCGACTCCAGTTCCATTTTCAAAATCGATACCCATTTTTCAAATTTTATAAAAATGGATTCGACACGGTGTTTTCAATTTTTTTTCATATTTAAAAAATACACTATTCAAATAAGGGAAATTACTCGACTCTTTTTTTTTTTTTTGTATTTCTCAATCGAAACATAGTGTAAAAACAAACATAGAAATATAAATTACGTTTAAGGAAAAAAACATTTTTAGAGAGAGCCTAAAATTTTTAAATTGTGAAAAAGATGTTTTTGAGTCAATATAATTTAAGAGAAAAAAATTTTCTCTACAAAAATTATTTGATTAGAAATACTTTTATTCCAAAAAAAATTTCGAAAAACATTTTTAAAATAGGCTTTTAAGTGGAAGTTTTTTGTAACCAGTCTTTAACCCAGTCATGACGTTAGGATTAGCTCACTCACACGTGTTGGTCGATCAAAGAATATCATAGGTCCTCTATAAGAATAGCTTCTTACAACAGAATTAAAGCGTGAGAATGGCATTTTCTAGCACTATGATTCTTCCACTACTTCTAGTCCTGCTTTCAGCTTTCTCGGCAACTTCAAAGTCGGTTCAAGAAAACTTCATGCAATGCCTTGATGCCAATTCTGAGCATCCCATTCCCATCTCTGCTTTTTGCTCCCAAACCAACTCTTCATTTACTTCTGTCCTCAACTCCACTGCACAAAACCTCAGGTACTTGATGCCGTTAGTGCCAAAGCCCGAATTTATCTTCATACCTGTCTATGAGTCTCATGCCAAATCTGCTGTTATTTGTGCAAAAAGGCTTGCAATTCACCTAAGATTCCGCAGCGGAGGACATGACTATGAGGGCCTCTCATATGCATCTGAAATAGAGACACCTTTCATTTTGATAGATCTTAACCAGCTTCGGTCCATTAATGTCGATGTCGATGACAATAGTGCTTGGGTGCAAGCTGGTGCCACGGTGGGGGAAGTTTATTATAGAATCTCTGAGAAAAGCAAGACTCATGGCTTCCCTGCCGGTCTTTGCTCAAGCCTAGGCATTGGTGGACACATAACAGGAGGTGCATATGGTTCCATGATGAGAAAGTACGGTCTTGGTGCGGACAATGTCCTTGATGCTCGAATTGTTGATGTTAATGGCGAAATCCTCGACAGAGCAGCCATGGGCGAAGATCTGTTTTGGGCAATCAGAGGAGGTGGAGGAGCAAGCTTCGGTGTCATCCTCGCATGGAAGATAAAGCTGGTTGCTGTTCCAGAAACAGTAACTGTTTTCACAGTTCCGAAGACCTTGGAACAAGGTGCCACAAAGATCCTGTATAGATGGCAGCAAGTTGCAGATAAGCTGGATGATGATCTTTTCATCAGAGTCGTCATTCAAGTGACAAAAACAAGCCTAAAAGGCAAGAGAACAGTGACAACAGCCTACAATGCCCTGTACCTAGGAGATGCTGAGAGGCTCCTCCAAGTAATGGACCAAAGCTTCCCGGAGTTGGGTTTAGCGCGAAAAGACTGTATCGAAACAAGCTGGATAAAATCTGTGCTCTACATAGCTGGGTTCCCAAGTGAAACACCTCCAGAAGTACTGCTAGAAGGAAAGTCTTTATTCAAGAATTATTTCAAAGCCAAATCTGATTTTGTGCAACAACCTATCCCTGAAACCGCTCTTGAGAAGCTGTGGGAAATGTTGTTGGAAGAAGAGTCTCCGTTGATGATATGGAACCCTTACGGAGGAATGATGGCAAACATTTCGGATTCTGCAATTCCTTTCCCTCACAGAAAAGGTAACTTATTCAAAATCCAGTACGTGACCTCATGGTACGAGGGAAGCAAGGACGCCACCCGAAAGCACATGGATTGGATTAAGGGGCTGTATGATTACATGAGTGCTTATGTTCCCACATCTCCCAGGGGGGCATATGTCAATTACAGAGACCTTGATTTGGGAATGAACCACAACAACGCTAGCTACACCGAGGCTAGTGTTTGGGGCGCCATGTATTTCAAGGGCAATTTCCGAAGATTGGTAAAAATAAAAAGCAAAGTTGATCCCGGCAATTTTTTCAGGCATGAGCAGAGCATTCCAGTTGTCCTGGACCGCGCTTAAATAAAATAGATTATCCTTGTTTAGTGCTTCTTTGCCCTTTCCAGTAAAGCAAATTAAGATGACTATATAATAAGACATGCATGTTTTTGTTAATTAATTGTCAAAGAGGTAGTACGAATCCTTCCTTTCGTTTTTCTACTAAGTGCTATAAAGTCGTGTGCTCTCGTGTTTCTTATCATATGTTTGATTGTCTCCTCCACTATCTACCCTGGCCCAGCGAGTAAGCGCTATACTAGTTAATACTGTAATATTTTTCGAATAGTTATTAAATAAAACGGAATTTTTGCCGTGATAGTTGTCAAAGGGATTTGATTTGATTTTTGTTCGGTAAATTCAGGCCTAAAGTCACCTCAACTTCTTTTAAGTAAATTTTTTGATGGATTTATTTTCGTACTTATTTTAGAAGTTAGTCAGCAGTATTTTACCTATCTCTTAATTTGTTTGCCGCTTTGAGATTGAGAGTATACCTACCTAACCTTACGGTGGTGCATTTAATTTTATCCTCAAATCTTCCATCTAAGTAATTAAATTGTTCGGTCAATGTAAATTTAATAACTATAATTTTATTTTATATGCTATTTAAAAATTATTTCAAGTCTTAAAATCTAATATAATGTTAAATAAAATAAAAATAATTATAAAATTTTACATTAAGTTACCAGTAACTAGTTATTTGGTTATCATTTTAGTTTTTTTTATACAAATGAATTTCATTCTTTTCTTATTATGGATCATCAAAGGAGTTTAGAATTTTAAACCATTGAAAATATTAAATTAGCTGATTTTTTTCAGGTTAGCTTTCATATTCTTTTAGAATTTTTTGAATTATTAATATTTTAACAATAGTTGGATAAAAAGAATAAACTAATCTTTAAATTTATTAGTATAATTATACTTATAATACATGAAAATTTTAAATCGCTTCAATATCTTTATCACATCGATCCTTAATGTTGCATTTGTTAATATATATTTAATGTTTAATTTATTTTACCGAAACAAATAGTTAGGCATTTTAATTTATTCAAAACTTGACATATTTGATATGAATGAAACATAAAGTATAACATTGAAATTGTTAAAATATTAATCATACAAAAATTATAAAATGTATAAAACTATTTATATTTTACATTTATACGAGTGAATCACTCCCTTTTATAAAAACATCAACATTCTTTTCTAAATTTATTTTAAATTATTACTTGTTTGATTAAATGTACTATTTTAATTTAAAAATTAACACATCGGAACCCAACCTATTAAGTCCATTTTAACTATTTGTATTCTCTAAAAAGATCATGATGAATTAATATTATTACTTTTATTTCTTTGCCCTTTCCAACTTTGCACCTCATGGACACAAACCAAGTGTAAAACCAAAGTTACTATAGACTTTTAAATAATAGTGCTATCTTATTTAAATCTAAATTTTATTATTTTGTTAATAAAATTAAATTTATAAATATTTAAAAGAATAGTTTACATAATATAAATTTATTCTAAAATCAACAACATTTAAATACTAAATACTAAATACTTATTAATTTATATAAATTTAAATTTAATAAATTATTTTTGTCTATCTTCGATTTTCAAATATTTTAATATAACATAATAAATTTCAAAATTTCTCAATCAAATATACATAATTTAATGTTAAGTGTTTTGTATTGAAAAATAATGTTCTCAATTGACATAGACAAGTCATAAATGTTTTTAAGCAACTCCAAGTCCTTTCAAAATTGTTTGTAAGCCTTAAAATGCATTCCTTAGGCCAAGTCTTGAGACTTAGTCCTTCAAGTCTTGGATTCTAACAGACGTTTTGAGAATGGTACAATATTGAGACTTATGTGCCAAGTCTCAAAACTTAGGGCTACCAACATTAAGACTTATAAAACAGTAAGCACATGCCTTGTAACACCCTATACCGGATCTGATCATTGGGTTCGGGTACCAAGTATCATCAACAATCCGAATAACTTAACAATTTTTCTAACCTGATTTATTTACAGACTTAGATAATACCAAATTATACATACATTGTTACTAGTCAATCTTACTTAGTTTTAGGAATAAGGTCAGATCCCAAGTTTAAACTCTTATGATATTCCTTATCATATAAGCACTAAATTCTTACGGTCATTATACCTTATTAAACATGCATAAGTATTTACAAATTTTAATTTGAGACTATACTACAGATGATAAAGTAATCTATGAGGAGTGGCCTCTAGGGGTGTCTCTTTATATGCATGATACAGTCACGAAACCCTTCGCATATGACTTGACAATGTTTGACATGATCCTTCCAAACGATTCTTAAGTCTTTCCTTGACCCTACATTTAAGAGAAAACACACATGAGTTCATATAAACCTAGTGAGAGTCTGTAGTAAAGTGTTTGCAAATGACTAGAAGTGTAACCTCCTTAACCTGACCTAGATGTTATGGCTATATTGAGAAGGCTACATTAGCCACCAAAGTGGCTAAGCTAACTTACATTACTTTTGAAGACCTTAATAAACTCATTTTAGAGAAAAAGAATCATAGTTGTACTTTGAGTTAGTTTAAAAATTCGTTTATTAGGTCATCAGTACTGAAACTCATTTTATTATTAATAGTGTTGTTTTAGAAAAATCATTTTTCGTCACTTTACTTTTAAAAACTTGATGTTAACTAATACAGCCGAAAAAAAATCATTATTCATGTCATTTTGGAAACCTGGTTGCCTTATCGATATGTTTTTTTAAATGATTTCTTTACAATGCAATAGAAATTAGGGAACAATGTCAAATTTTACTTAAGCTAGATATCATGCGTTTTCCGATTATAATGTTTGAGTAATCCATGCATGCAAAAATCCCCAAATGAAAAGTTACCAAGCCACAGATCAAAAAAATTAAAATTACAAATTAAAACCAATAGAGACTTAATAATTCTTATTCAAAATAGCTCAAGGTCCAAGGTGATTCTCCGTATGCTGGGTCCGGTTCTAGTCCTAGTTTTGAGGTTTACCTGAAAACTTGAACGCTATGGGGGAGTGAACTTATGAAAGCTCAATGTGAGTCGAATAGTTATTTAAACAAACATAAATATCAAATACAGTGAAGCTTATTAGCATTAATAGTTGAAAACAAAACCATCATTGAAATTTCATATCGTTACATAGCCATTATCAAATCAATGATGAATGGTGTATGAGCATGGGGTGATGCAAATGATGCAATGCAAAAGTTCCTACCCAAACCATCCGGTACGCACCACGTGTAACACCCCTAACCCGTATTTGTCACTAGAATGGGGTTATAGAGCATTACCGAAGTTTACATTTCAAGACTAACAAAAAATTTTAAAACATTTTAATTCATATCATTAATCATAGAAAAACCAATCAATAACATGCATATCATCCCTTATACGAGTCCTCGAGACCTTTAAAATACATTAGAAATAAGTCAGAACTAAATCGAAAACATATAGAATTTTTCAGAAAAAGATGAAAATTTTAAAAACTACAAGGATCACACGGCCATGTTGCCAGGCCGTGTGACTCACACGGTTGAGAGATACGCCTATGTCTCAGGCTGTGTGGACATTCGAAGTAGGGACACACGGTTGTGTCCCACCCTTTTTCCATGTAACTCATTGACTTAGGTCACACAACCAAGCCACACGCCCATGTGCCAAGTCGTGTACCCTTCAAAATGACCTCACACGCCGGTGTGCCAGGCTGTGTGCTAAGCCATGTAACAGCTTGACTTGCAACCCTTTGAAAGCTACAGGGGACACACGGTCGTGTCGCTTGGCTGTGTGTCACACATGGCTGAGACACATGCCCGTGTGGACGAAAAATAGGCCATTTCCTAGCTCTTTTTCTGACCCATTCAAGCACATACCTACAACCAAATTTCCACATATAAACAAGCATCCTAAAGTGCATCAACCATGCAACAACAAGCTATCCAAATAAGGTACATGTTCAAACAACCAATATGCCCAAAAGGCACCTCAAAGCAAGCACTCAGCGTAACAACACATATGCATAATTGATCACCTTGCTACCCATTTTAAAACATACCATGCTTATCTTATACCTTGTCATTAGAACTTATCATTTGAATTATAATTTTCATGCATTCCAAATATACATATTTCTAGCTTACACATATTTGACCATAACTTACCACTTTGTTTACCTGTAAAATTCATACCAAAAGTACCAAATTTACCATTTAACATTTAGCATCATAAGCCATATATGCCAACTACATTTTTCGTACGAAAATGACCATGTTCAACTTCCATCATCTAAGCATCATAAAGACTATAAAAACGACCATCATAAGACCATCTAAATGACACAAACCTAACCATATTTTAATTGTTCCAACAATCAACATGTATAAAAACCATATTTCAATTATGCACATCTATTCAAAATATTTCCAAAGCATACCATATCTTGACCATGTTGAGGTCAATTCATCATATATCACTTTGGCCAGTCAAACATGCTTTAACACATTATCAAATTAACACATATCAATAAGGCACCAAATGTACCAAGTCTGCATCATTCAAAATGATATATACATGCCAAACTCATCAACTGACATTCAACTAATCATCAACCATAAGTCCACTTATACATATCATTATAACCTTAATCAAGACATCAAACTCCACCGATATAATCGTGAGATAGTGTGATAGATCTCCGACGAACTTCCAACTTGATCGAGCTTCCAATAATCTGAAAAGTAAAGGAAAAATAACTACGTAAGAAATGAATGCTTAGTAAGCTCGTATAAACTTTACTCATATCAATCCATTTTAAATATGAAATTTATACATATCAAGAATAATCTTATACCAATATCGCAAGATTCATGAAACAATATTCAACAACTCTCAAAGTGAATAAATCCACAGCATCACATATACATATCATCCCTAGCATAATAGGATTTTATAAAACTTTAAACCCTTTTAAATTTTCTTATTTTCATTTGCATTCATTACTTTCCATTGTATTTACTTTCTTTAGCTTAAATAACAACATCAATTCAACTCATCATTCTCTTTTTCATCATTTTACACTTCAAGTATGGACTTACTATTTCATTACGTACCTTTCCACACCCGTTTCATATGCATAACATAGGACATAAGTATATCATCAACCATAGCCACAAGCTAGTGCATTTAAACATAGTTCTTTTGGAATTAACCACATGATAAACCATTTCATAAGAAATTATATAATTTAAACCTTACCACTCTTTCATGAACACAAGCATGTTTCCATTTGGACACTTACCATTTCAATGCATAACTTATAAGTAAGCATAATACCATTCAACCAATAGCGTGACACATGCTTAAGCATCAAACAACAACAGATGTTAGCATACTTGAACATATTTCATATAAATTCAACCAGGATAACCATTTATTCTCAACATGTAACACTTGAGTTTATTACTCATCTCAACTTACATAATTTTTATGTACCATAATATCAAGGATGTTCACACATGTACATGTTATAATTCATATCGTCCTCTTGCCATTTTAAATTTGAATAGTGCCCGTTGAACCATTTAGAATGTCATTGGATACCCGGGATAGCTCACACATAGTGTGCTAACTCGTATAACTATAATCCATTAATTCTTGTACATGTATTCTCACATGAGCTATAAATCAGAATGCTCACATGAGCTGTGAAAATGGGCCTGCTCACATGAGCTGTGGGTCGGAACGTAGCTACATGATGCTGCTCACACGAGTTGTGGAGTATCCGCAACACATGCCAGACCTCAGCCATTGGTAGGACATTCAAGACCAGCACCCGAAGCATGTAAACCTTACTAACATGCCATTTGTGTCCTATGAATTCCTAAGGTTCAAATGGGGCTCCGTAATTACCATACGTCGTTGGATTTACGTCGTTTCATAACATTATAAATTGCATACTAACATATATATATTGATTTAATAACAATATAATTACATATTAACATTCAATTTAATAAAAATTATACAGAATACAGTTCATACGACCTTACCTGGCTAAATTGCAGAAATACCAAAGTTTAGGGGCATTTTGGTAATATTCCATTTTCTTCAATTTTCCACCCGATCTTGATCTAAATTAATAATTTCCTTCAATATATTAATCTAGAAAACAACAAAAATTCATTTCATACAATTTAGTCATTTTTGAATTTTTATAAAATTACCCTAAAGTTTTATTTTTATTCAATTTAGTCTCGAGCTAAAAACATGCAAATTAACAATTTTACCCTAAATTGAGCTTAGCCAAATGTTCATTGTATCCAAAACAGCCCATTTATGCAACAATTTCACATTAAATCCTTTTACTTTTATTAGTTTAACAAATTAGTCCCTAATAAAAAAATTCATCAAAATCACTTAACAAAATACTTTTAAATATCAATCAACATTCCAAATTTATCATCTAACATAAAAAAAATCACAAGACTTATCAATGGAAACATTCAAAATTTTTAACAGTTTTAAAATCGAAGATACGTGATAGCTAGACCTAATTGCAAGGATCCCGAAAACATAAAAATTACTAGAAACGGGACTAAAACGGACTTACATGCAACCTATGAAGCTTGGCCGAAGCTTGAAGGTACAACAACGGATTTTTCCTTTCTCAAACTCGACAAAATCATAAAAAGGAAAAGATGATATATTTTATTTTAATTATTTACCTTTTAATTTGTTTTATTTTAATTAATAAAACATACATATATTCATAATAAGACAAAGCCAACCACCCACTCATATGTAGTGTGGTATATTCACCATATTAGTCCATATAATTTCATTCACTAAGCCATTTAATCAATCATATCAAATAGTGATTGACTTTTTCAACTTTTACAATTTAATCCTTTTAATTAATTAACTATCGAAATGTTAAAATTTTTCAACGAAAATTTAATACCACCTAATGGCACTCAGTAAATATTTATAAAATACTTATGGTTCGGTTTATAGAAATGAAGTCCTGATACCTCATTTTCTAAAACCACTTAACCTTAGGGTCATACCACTTGAACTTTATAAATCATTTATAAATCATAATTTATCAAATCAAAAACCTTTTTAAAACCATATTGGACTCATAAATATTAAATAATAATATTTACGTACTTACTCGTCGAATTTGGTGGCCCCAAAACTACTATTTCTGACACCATTAAAAACCGAGCTGTTACACTATGAGTTTCCCAAATGCCATTTGCCAAACTCCAACAAATGCGAGCAAAGCTCGATGTGGTAAAACCACCAAATGAACATAATTGTAGAAAATTTTCCATTTAATGAATAAATATGATAAAATCGTCAACCACAATAACAATCCCACCCCAATGCACATGCAAGATGTCATACAGGCTCATTAATAGTCATGAATTCAATACTTCCACATTTTTTGGCATGACCAACACGCTCTCATATCATCAAATGCTTTTAGTAAATAGAATCATTTAACCAACTTTCAATTCACCATTAAGATATTGTCGTTCAACATATCACAATCTCATATAACTTAGAATTCTTTTCTAAGTGCATATATAGTAGTCTTTCAAATATTTCATAACAAATCATTCATATAAATATATCATGGTATGCCTCATTCTCATTCGGAATCATGCTATACATATAATCAACATACATTACATGAACTAATCATTTACAACAATATCAATCACACAATTATTTAGTCCTTCTCAAAATTTTGCTAACATGTCAAATAATTAGGGCTCTAAAAGTACCTGGTTTGCCCACTTACAATTTAATTACTGAGCCATTTAGCAAGCCCGACCACTAAGCTTAGTCATCAATTAAATCAATTAAAAAATAATATTAAAATATTAAAGTTAACGAATTAGGACCATACCTTAATTTACGCTATACTATAGCACAATTGCGAATTTCACGGTTTCTCCTAAAGAATTTAAAACGAACCTAAATTAAAAATCATCATTAAACTCAATTAATACACCACTTAAACAACCCCCAAACACCCTTTTATGAGTCCAATCCAAACATTACAAGTATAACAATTTTTCATATCCAAACTAGTTAGGTTTCTTACACTGGTTTGATGTGAATTGTATGCACGAATGTCTAACAGCTTCACTGTTGATTTGGAGCGTTTAAGTCGGCACCTAATACATTGAAATACTAAAAAAACAGTATTTATTGCAAGATTAAAATCTTTAATTCAATCAATTAAAATTTTACCCAGCATCTAAATAGAAACTACATACTAGCCCATAATCAACCACACTTACGGTTTCTGAATTGTCAGATCTAAGTCGTTGGTTGATGATACGAACTCGTTTCATGATTGATTCGAGTCGTTAGTGATGCCCGATCGTGAATTGAGTAGAATAGAATCGTTTTGGTTTAAAAGAAACAAAATATAGATAATGGTTTAAAACAAAGGTAATAAACAAAATAAATAGGAAACAATAACAAATTAATTGGCTAAGACCGAGAATGAACCAGCAATAATGAATTGTTGACCCGAGTCTCTAAATGGTTCTTAGGTGTTTTTTGGTTTAAAGAAACAGCAAGGAACCTTGACCCACTATCAACTATGATAGGAACCAAAGGTATATTGAACGCCACACCAAAGATGATAAGTTCAGCAACAAAGAAAAGATGGACGCCACAAGCTATGCTTGATAAGTCAAATCAATTCCGTAAGAACAAAGAGAATTGGATAGCTCACAATTCAAATATTTCATCTATATTCAGCAAAAGTCCCTTTTTTAAGGCTGATTACAACTATTTATAATGCTAGAACAAGGTAACCGAATGGTCAAGAACATCCAACTTATTGTGCCATAAAAACTTATGTCTTTTCTTATGCTTGAACCAAATAACTCCTTCCATAAAATCACTTCAATTCAGCTGATTTGAATGTCTTTAATGGCTTAAAAATGACTCTTGAGTTGTCCTTGGCTAGTTGAATAGACACCATCTCTTAACCAGCTCCTTAATGACATTCAAAGGCTTGATTAATTTCTCTTGAAAGCTCCAAAAATGGCTGGAAGTGGAAGAGTCGCTGCTGAATTTTAAAGGGCATAAAATGCGCTTTAAAAACTCCTTTAATGATTTTTAAGCTCCCTTTATAACAGCCCCTTTAATTGTAACTCAAAAGAACTTGAACGACCACTTAATTAAATGTGTAATGACCTTGAATTGTAACCAAAGATAAGCTAAAAAGTGACTGCAATAAACACATTAAAATGAGTTTATTAAACAAATGAAAACAATTATTAATCATAACAAACATTAAACTTACTTAAATAAATGAACTAAAACATATATGCAATAATTATTCCAGCAACTAGTTTAATTAAAGAAGCATAATTAAATGAACTTAACTCATGCATCAATAAATAATCCTAGGAACTAGATTAATTAAGAACAACACTTATTAAATAATGTTCAACAAAAACACTTATTAATTAAAACTAAGATGAGTTGAATAAATGTCCAAGAACTCATTTATTAAACTAAGATGTTTAAATGCATGGTTTTGAAATGTAAATATAACTAACATGAAAGTTACATAATTAAACTAACTTGACTTAATTTAATGATGCAAACTTAACTAACATGAAAGTTACATAATGCATGACTTTATTAAATGCAGAACAGATATTAATGATGTGCAAACTATGACATAATTAAAAACACAAACTAAAATAACTAAAAATTAATGAATCAAAGTCCTTATTTTCCAGCAGCCAAATAGACAAACTAAAATTAAAAACTTCATTTTGCACTTGGGCCCCTCGAGTTTGGGCCAATTTCGGTAGCATCGAGTTGTGTCGTAACATGATGCGATCGAAATCGCATCAGTTGATCAAGATTCATTTTTCCTAAATTACACATGATTAAAGACTAATTAGGAAGGATTCAGGAACCCAAGATATTTCTAGAAATAGATGGGAAAAATTAAAAAAGAAACAACCCCCTTTTGTGCCTCTAGGCGCGGTGCACCACCACCAATGGTGGCGAAATCAAGCTGATTTAACCATAATTGAAATCACTTTAAAGGCTAAAAAAATACCCATTAAATCTTTAAAAATCACCCCAATCCTAGATCTAAAAAATTGGGTATTTTAGTGAAAGATCCATAAAAAAAATTAAAGAAAATGACACTTACTCTAGCAAGAAGATAGGGACAATAATGAAGTTCTTTTGGGGCATCAATGGAGGCCGATTTTGGTTGCTTAAATTTCATATTTAAGGCTTGAAATTTTATGATAAAATGACATCAAGAAGAGGAAAAGAATGGTGCAAGAACCTGTTGCAAAAAAAAAAAAAAAAGAAAGAGAAATTGATGGTGAATCTTAATGGCTTAGGTGGCAGCACATAAGAGAAGAAAGAAAGAAAATTGAAGAGAAAGAGGGTGAACGACTAGGGTAGGGAAATATTTACTTAAAGGTTGAAAAATGCAAGAAAAATCAGTATTTATACCTAGGGTTCAAGGCTTGGGCGGCACAAAATAAGGAGAAGGAGAAATTTTAGCAAAAATTAAGCTATTTTACAAGGGAAGGGAATCGAACTTGGAACCTTAATCTAATTTCCATGTTTTCTCATATTTATTTTAACCACTGGGATATTTCCTTATTTTTCAAATAATTTTTCAATATTTATTGAAAAAGCAAGGCGTGTCACATACTAGGGTTTGATGCAAAATTTGTAAAATAATAAAAATGGTACGAGAGAAGGGATTTTAACTTGGGTTTCGAGGAACATTTCACTAAGACTTAACCAACAAACCAATACCACATTTATTTCCTATCAACACACAGGAAATCTAAAAAATTAGGGCATAACCACTCTCTTTTGATTTACAAACCCAATTCTACTAACCCCCGATTCTTGGGATGTGACAATTCTCTCATCCTTAAATAAATTTCATCCTCAAAATTTTCTTAGTCACAAAATCCTATACTCCTCTCTTTAGACTGATTCGCCACGCTTTCGTTGCACAACTCTAATTTCAAATACAATTCCAGACATTCCTCTGTTAAATCCTAATGAATATCTCTTAAGGATCTAATTACAGAAATTTTACTATAAGATTTTTCTATCCCGATTCCAAATTTATTTGAAACTCTACTAACACTGAACAAAAAAGTGAAGTCAAAACTAATCAATGCGAAGTAAAATTTAGGAAATGTTCCTACATTGACGTTGGATGGGTTTTGGTCCTTGTAACACCTAGCCGCGTAAACCAATGCTAGTTGTCTAACCTCAGTTCTAATTGAACCCCTTGGAGGAAACTGATTACCCCTCTGATTTTGTGTTAGAGCTGCATCTCATTTACTTAACGAAGACTATCCTTAACCTTATGTTCCATTGAACAACAACCCAGACAGGCACCCAACATTTTCCAATACTCGGCCAAATAGCTTTCATCTCAGCATCTACAAATTGAAACCCTAGTTGATCCAACAATTCCTCCAATAATAACCACTACAATATTCCATTGAGGTATAGCTCCTCTAGCCCACTTTAAAGGTTACAGATTTGGATCAGTGTAACTAGACTCTTTCTTATTCTGAATTATTATTATTTCTCTCCCTTGCGGTCCAAGCGTTTACTCTCTTCCTCCATCTTAGTCCTCTCAATCAGAATCTCAAAAACCTTTTCTATGACTCGCAACATTACTTGGGACACTACATCATTCCTAACCTCCCAATTTTTTCCTTCAGAAGTACATACAATCATGGTGCCATTCGTCTCAGGGTTAGGCACAATTCCATGATAAGCAAATGACTCAACTTGGGCATCTCGACGCTACCTTCAGTTATGTATCCTATGATCTTAAGTTTAATATACAGTTTCAAAAAGATAATCACTAGCTACCTTCAGTTAGTTTTCAGTTTCCTATCTTACAGTTTTAAAGATAATATAAATAGTAGATATTTTCGTTCTTATGTCTACAGTAATAAGCCTCTAGTGTTCAGCTATAGTTTAGCAATAGCTTTTCCTTGGCAATTGGAATTGGAGTCTCAGACCTGTTTTTCTATGTAGAATATCATTTTCAAATTTCTATGTGGCTTGTTTTTCACAAAATACCCTATTTGTTTTCAATGAATGCATGAAGACCCATTAAAACCTCAAGTCGAGTTTATAAATCTAGCTCTAATACCATTAAATATAACCTCGCTAACCCAACCTAGACGTTATGGCTAGATTGCGAAGGCTATATTCCCATCGAAATGGCTAACCTAACTTACGTTACTTTTGAAGACCTAAAATAAATACATTTTAAAGAAAATAAACTATAGTTGTATTTTAAGTTCGTTTAAAAAATTCATTTACTAGGTCATCTATAGTTAAGATTCATTTTATTATTAAGAGTCTTGCTTTAGAAAAATTGTTTGTTCCTTAGTTTACTTTGTAAAATCTTGATGTTAACTAATGGAGTGAAAAAAAAAAACCATTGTTCATGTCATTTTCTGGTTATTATATTTGAGTAATCCATGCATGCAAAAATAATTAAATGAAAAGTTACCAAGCCATAGACAAGAAAAAAAATTATAAACCAAAACCAATAGGGACTTAATAATACTATTTAAAAATAGTTCAAGGTCCAAGGTGATTCTCCGTATGCCGGGTCCAAGGTGGCTTAGTGTTCAAATGAAATATATCATGTACTTATGAAAAGGAAATGGTGATTTAAATGGTATGAACAAATATGTAAGTTACTTGTTATGGACGAACTCATTTAAACCATGTATATGAACTCATTTAAACCATGTATAAATGTACTAACTTGTGTATTTGTTGATGTTGTATAGGCATTATGCCAAGTTTGTGATATTAGTTGATGCTTTAATTATGCTATTTACATTATGCAAATGAATGGTAAGTTGTGTTTGTGTTATATGAACTTACTAAGCATTATGTGTTCACGTAGTTTTCTTTCCTATGCTTTATATATTATCGGAAGCTCGATCAGTTTGGAAGCTTATCGGAGATCTATCACACTATCCAGCATAAGTATTGCTAGTTTTTGATGTTTTGGCTAAGATTATAATGGCATGTATAGGTGGACTTGTAATGATATTTAGTTGAATGTTAGTTGATGATTTGGTACGTATAAGTTATCTTAGTTGACAACCTTTGATTCTTGCCAAGTTATGTTATTTTAGCTATCTTATGATACATGCTTTGGAATGAATTATTTTGTATGTTTTGAAGTAGTTTTGAATATGGTCAAGTTTTGATATGTTTGGTAAGTATTGAGCTAGATGTGGATGATTGAAATGTTGTAACATTTACATGTTTAGGTAAGTTTTGGATGAATGTATTTGAGGTGCCTTGAATGGCATATTGGTTGATTAATTTAGGACTATTGAATTGGTCATTATATGCATGTTGTGGTAAGGTTTTGAGGTCTTGATTATGTGCAAAAAAGACCTATAGGTGTATGCATGAGTTTGGTGTTGGAAATGGCTTGATTTTGGGCAAATTCATGTCCACACGGCCTGTGACATGGTTGTCTGACTTAGCCATGTGTGGCACCCAGCCTGGCGACACTGTCGTGTGTCCCTTGTAGGTTCCTTTGCATGCAAGTTAGTTAGTTACATGACCTAGCACACGGCTTGGCACATTGGCGTGTGACACGACCGTGTGACCCTACTCAGAGAGTTACACGAGTGAGGAAATGAGCTAGGACACGGCTGCGTGTCCCTAGTTTGAAGGTTACATGGCCTAAGACACGAGCACGTGTCTCAGCCGCGTGCTGCACATAGCATGGCCACACGGCCGTGTGACCATTGTGTTTAAAATTTTGTGAATTTTTTGTAAACTTTCCAAATGTTTTTGATTTAGTCCGGAATCATTTCTAAGGTATTTTTAGGGCCTTTAGGGCTCGATTTAGAGATGATATGTATCTGAATGATTGTTATATGATACGTTTATGATTATGTTTGAGCTGTATGTTTAAATGTTCCATTTGTACGGTAATGCTCCGTAACCCTAAGCCAGCGACGGATACGGGTTAGGGGTGTTACATTTAATGGTATTAATTAATTATATAAAAAGGACTAAATAGTAAAAAGGTACAAAAGTGGATTTCTATTTGTTAAAAGGGCCAAATGGCTATGAAACCTTAAAGTGAGCGAATTGAGATGGTAATTAGACCATTTCTATAGTTAGTGGATATTCATGGCAAGGTTTTATTGTAAATTTTGATAAGTAATAAGGCTAAAATAGTAAATTAGTAATTAAATTGAAAATAAATGAAAGAAAAGATGAACATCTTCTTTCTCAAAAATCACCATTAGAGAGGGGCTAGGACATTCGGCCAAGCTCTCCTATTGCATGCAAGTGATTTTTGAGCTCATTTTTAATGGTTTTTATGTTTTTCAAGTCATTTTAACATAACCTAGCTAGCCTGGGGATCAATTTATAAAACTTTTAAAGTTTGAGGGTTATGCCATGAATGCTTTTGTGTGATTCTTAATGTTTAATGAAAGATTATGAGCTTTTGTTGATAAATAAACAAGTTTTGTAAAATGATTTTTTGATGAAAATGGCATTTAGGGACTTGTTTGTAAAAAATGTAAAAACCTCATGGTAAATTTATGAAATGATGTTTTGTATGGATTGATTTAAGTCCCTAGAGAATTCGACTAGCTTGAAAAGAGGATTAAAATGTTTAAATTTCAATTTATGAGCTTAAGGACTAAATTGTGAAAAGTTAAAATGTTAGGGGAAAAATAATTATTTTGCATAAATATGAAATATTGACTAAATTGAATACTAAGGATATTAAATGGATTGAATTTGTCTATTTAGATAAGATATACCACGTAGGGATTTAGATCAAAGAAAAGTTATATCCTCAGATTAGTTCAACTTCGTTTCTACGCCCTAGTGTCGAGGTAAGTTTGTGTGTACGGATTACTATATTCATCTTATTTGATTGTATGTTATTATGTATTTATAATGCTATTAATCAATGTATATCCAAAGAAATGCCATGACGATTTTTGAGTCCCAATTGAACCTTAGGAATTCATAGGATACAAATGGCATGTCATTAGGGATTTCATGTTTCGGGTGCTGGTCTTGAATTTCCTACCGATGGTCGAGTTCCTACATTTGTTGCGGATACTCCACAGCTCATGTGAACAACATCGTGTAGCTTACATTCCAACCCATAGCTCATGTGAGCAATAATGTAAAGGAAAGGTTATGGTTATATGTTTAAGCACACTTCGTGTGAGCATTCTCGATTATCCGATGAAATGCTAGTTGGTTCAACGGGCATGAAAAGGAAAGGGAATGGTAAGTGTTCAAATGAAATAGATCATGTACTTTTGAAAAGGAAATGGTGATTCAAATGGCATGAACGAATATGTAAGTTACTTGTTATGGATGAACTCGTTTGAACCATGTATAAATGCACTAACTTGTGTATTTGTTGATGTTGTATAGGCATTGTGCCAAGTTTGTGGTATTAGTTAATGCTTTAATTATTCTATTTACATTATGCAAATGAATGGTAAGTTTTGTTTATGTTATACAAACTTACTAAGCATTATGTGCTTATGTAGTTTTCTTTCCTATGTTTTATAGATTATCGGAAGCTCAATCGGTTTGGAAGCTCGTCGGAGATCTATCACACTATCCAGCATAAATATCAGTAGTTTTTGATGTTTTGGCTAAGGTTATAATGGCATGTATAGGTGGACTTGTAATGATATTTAGTTGAATGTCAGTTGATGATTTGGTATGTATAAGTTGTCTTGGTTGATACCCTTTGATGCTTGCCAAGTTATGTTATTTTAGCTATCTTATGATGCATGCTTTGGAATGGCTTATTTGGTATGTTTTGAAGTAGTTTTGAATATGGTCAAGTTCTAACATGTTTGGTAAGTATTGAGCTAGATGTGGATGATTGAAATGTTGTAACATTTACATGTTTAGGTAAGTTTTGGATAAATGTATTTGAGGTGCATTGAATGGTATACTGGTTGATTGATTTAGGATTATTGAATTGGTTATTATATGCATGTTGTGGTAAGGTTTTGAGGTCTTGATTATGTGCACAAAAGACGTATAGCTGTATGCATGATTTGGTGTTGGAATAATTGATTTTTGGCAAATTCATGTCCACACGGACTGGCGACACGGGTATATAACTCAACCGTGTATGACACACAGCCTAGCGACACGGCTGTGTGCCCCCTCTAGGTTCCTCTACATGCAATTCAGTTAGTTACACGACCTGGCACACGGGTGTGTGGGGCTATTTCGAAAGTTACACGGCCTGACACACGGGCATGTGACACGGCCATGTGATCCTACTTAAAGAGTTACACGGGTGAAGAAACGAGCTGGGACACGGTCGTGTGTCCCTTGTTCAATAGTTACGCAGCCTAAGATACGGGGGTGTGTCTCAACCGTGTGAGGCACGACCGTGTGACCCCTATTTCTATAATTTTTTAAATTTTTCTTAAACTTTCCAAATGTTTTTGATTTAGTCCAGAATCATTTCTAAGGTATTTTTAGGGCCTTGAGGGCTCGATTTAGGGATGATATGTTTATTATTAAGTATGAGATGTATGTTTAAATGTTTCGTTTGTATGGCACTGCTCTGTAACCCTAATCTAGCGAGGGATACGGGTTAAGGCTGTTACAACATAATTGTGACGACTTTTTGGATGGTATCTTGACATTTTTGGGTTGATATGTCAGCATGGTGTTTGAAGATCTATCTCTTACCTTCGAAACGCATTTTAAATCACTCAGTTTTAAGTTCAAAAGCTCAATTTATGACTATTTTAGTAAAGACTGCGCGAGCAGAATCTTTGAACGGGATTATGACAAGAATTATGAATTTCAGGCTTGTAATTCGAGTTTAAGTCATATTGGGTTCGAGTTTTAGGCTTAATTTTTATTATATATGAGTCAAACATTGGATTTATTAGCTCTTATTATTTTATTATTATTTTATTTTGAATTTTTGATAATTATTAATTATTTTAAGTTATTTAGGAGTTTTATGTTAACAAGAAAGTTTAGTTTAAAACTCCTTCTTATTTAGATTAAATTAGAGTTCTAGTATACTTGAGTTTTATTTAGATTTATTTAGCCACCTATATATAGGCCTTTGCATTTACACAATTCATTCAATTCCTTATTATTCAACTTCTCTTTGAGTTTATAAATTCTAATTGATTTTTCCTTCTTCTTTTTTTTTTTAAAAAATAATTTCTCCAGAGTTTCTTTTAGAAAAGTTTTTTTAACAATCTTTTCAGATTGTAAGGATCATCTTCAAACTTTTTATTGCCAAATTTTCTTTCTTGGAGGGGAAATTAGAGTCGTTTGAAGGGGGTTGTGGATTTTTCGTGTTTCCAAGGCTTCTTAGGACTTCTACATACCACGTTCTATCTTTCCATCTATCTTCTTTATTTTCTTCCTTATTGTTTTAATCGTAGATTTATTATTCTATTTTAATTATCTTAATTATTTCTTTTTAATTGTTTTATCTAACTTGGATTTGATTACATTTTAGGTTATGCAAAAAATCCAAGTTCTTTTCCGAACGTCTAGAGCCATGATTTGCTTCCACATTTATTCATCTTATTCTTTTTCGAAACCACACCAAAAACATACTTAAACCAAGGAAAATCATGTATCAAATTTTGAGTATATGAATCATAATTTCAATTATATTTTCATGCTCAATTATAGCATTCAATTAACTAAAATTTCCAACAACAATGCAACATCATAACATCTTAATTCCATATGTTATTCCCTTAGTAAAACTCGCATTTATTATGGCATATGGAAACATAATTTAATTAACAAGAAAACACTTATATTAGCTAATGACATCCATGGAAAACTATAATCATGTGATCATGCATTTGATAAATGGATCTCCGATCTCCCAAATATCAAATACAACACTCTGGTTGAGTGGGGCGTAGCTGCACACACTCCCTTATATTGCCTTGATATCGCCAATAATGAAGTGGAGAAAAAGGCTCAACACTCCTTTATCCACTCCAACTAAATCAATACTCTTAGAGCCATATGCTCAAAAATAACACATATAGTAGTGAGTACTCACTAATTCTATGGCATGCCATCTATATCCAATTGATCCACCATGCAATGTTGCCAATATAACCAATCATACAAGGCATAAAAACTGATATTTAAGCACTTAATTCATAGTATAAAAATTTAATTTAAATAATGTCACTTAGCAATTTTAGTACCAACATAGATAAGACAATAAGTGTCTTTGTCCATGGATATAAAATCAATCATAAAACCATCACCAAGTGCTCTAATATATAATAATACATGCTCCAATTATTATTCAATACAATCCAAATCAATCATACCAAACACACAATTAATAAATCTCATAAATCATTTACAAATATGATTATATAAAATTAAAATCATTTTTAATAATCTAAACCATTTGAGATACACTTGAATCATTAGAAACACAATTCAAAACCTCAATTTAGATGTAAATAGGCATGCTTACCAATTACCTTTAAAAACCACCCACCTTCACACTATACTTCTCAAGCCAAAGTGTATTAAGTAGCTATGTTTGGACCTCGATTCTGATTAACAATGGCCTCTCCTCATTGTAAAGCTTAAATAGAGATAAAATACATGTTATAAGCTATCATTAACAATAATAAAATTGAAAAAAATCATATCTAGCTCATAATATAGAGGTCATATATCGATGTTCATAAAAACACACATTTAACATATTCACAAAACAGAGTTTAGAAAAGACTTACTCTCGAAACTTAGGTTAAAATCCTAAGCTCTTGATTAACACTATGGCTCGCACATAGATGTGATGACCCTTAAACACTCACCAATTTTTTGAAAGCTTTAAACGAGCTTTGACTTTCCCTTGTCTTTGTTTGTAGATGGATCTGTTAGTTTCACAATTTAAGAAACATACACAAGTCACTAACAGAAAAAGCACATTAAAACTCATACATAAACATAAGCAAACCTAGGTTTATACCCGGTAGTCTTTTAGCGAACCTAGTTTCCTTTGTTGAGAACTTTTCTTAGTTACTTCTTAACATCAACACAATAGAGAAACATAGTCTACCTTAAATCTTGAAAGCTATGTTCTAGACTCTTTATTTCGTAAAAAACTTGACAACGAGAGAAATAACTAATCAATGAAGAATTTTGAGAGAGTTTTTATCTTTTAAAAGAATATGAATTTTCAATGAAAAAAGCTTAATTTATAGGCACTAGGTGTTTTGATGTTCTTAGGATACCTAATCCTAGTTGTAAGAAAGAGTTATGTGCATGAATGGTGGTGTAAGGAGAAAAGTAAGTTGACTTCGTATTTTTGTTATAATTACCCTTTGACTACTCCTACTTTTGACTCTCGACCCAAACAACGACCACAACTTGCCAGGCCTAATGGTGATCTTTACTTTGCCAAGCTCACTGGTTATCATAGTTTTCTAAATCCACTGGCAACCGCAGTTTGCCAGGACTACTGGCGATCACCAGCTCGCTAGGCCTTAAACTCCTAGGCCCTATTTTGGGATATTACAACTACCCCCTCTTAAGAAATTTTGTCCTCGAAATTACCTATGTCAGAACCTATGAGAATACTAATGCTTCATTGCTTCTTCAATTTCCTAAGTGGCTTCGCTAGTTTTGTGGTTTCACCAAAACACTTTAACTAAAGGAACTCTCTTATTTCACTAGACCATTTCCTCACGAGCTATAATTTAAATTGGTTCCTTATCATATATAAAGTTGCACCTCAATGTCATCTGCTATTACTACATGGGAAGGGTCCGCACGATATTTACTTAGCATGGACAAATGAAAAACATCATGGATTCACTCAAGTTCTAGTGGCAACTTGAGTTGATAAGCCACTAGGCCAATCCTTTCAACCACTTCATAGGAACTGTCAAATTTTAGACTTAATTTCCCTTTTCATCCACACCTCATACCTTTCTTCCATTGCGATACCTTTAAGAACACTTGCTCTCACACTTAGTCCTCAATATCTAGTCATTTTAAATCAACATAGAATTTTTGTCTGTCAGAAGTAGTTTTCAGTCGTTCACATATCATTTTTACTTTTCCACTATTTTACGAACTAGCTCAGGTCCAATTATTTGTTTTAATCCAATTCTGTCCAACACAAGGGGTTCTATATCTTCTTCCATACAATGATTCAAAAGGTACTGTATGGATGCTTGCTTGAAAACTATTGTTGTATGTGAACTCTGCAAAAGGCAGATAACATTCCCAACTTCCTGTGAACTCTAACACACAACTTCGTAACATGTCCTCCAGTATTTGTATCACCATTTCTGATTAACCATCTACTTACGGATGATAAACAGTACTGAAGTTAAGTTTTGAACCCAAAGCTTATTGAAAACTTTTCCAGAATTTCAAAGTGAATTGAGGATCTCGATCGGAGGTAATGGAAACTGGTACGCAATGGAGTCGCACTATCTCTGCCATGTACAAGTCTGCCAAATTTTGCAAACTTGTGTGAACTGCTAATAAGTGTGAAATTTTTGTAAGGCAATCCATAATCACTTATATACTCATGGAACACACAGAACAACACCACACAATTGGTCGAACAAGTTATCAATCTGTGGTAATAGGTACTTATTTTTTATGGTCAATTTATTTAACTGTCTGTAATCGATACACATCCTCATGTTACCATCCTTCTTCTTCACAAACAGAACTAGTGATCCCCAAGGTGACACACTTAGTCAAATGAAACCTCTATCAAGCAACTCTTGTAGTTGAATCTTTAGATCCTTAAGCTTTTTTGGTGCCATGAGATATGGTGTAACTGATACTAGTAAACTACCAGGGTATAATTCAATGCCGAACTCCACCTCACGATCTGGGGGTAAATTGGGTAGCTCATCTGGAAATACATCCCGATAATCCTCTACAGTGCGAATATCACAAACCCCAACCACTTTGTCCCGCGAACCACTTACATAAGTGAGGTAGGCTTCGTAACCTTTCCCCATCACCTTCTCTGCTCTAATTGTCGAGACCATGTTAGATAGAAATTTTGTTCCCTATCCAACCACAACAATTTCAGCCCCTTCTTCACTTCACAAAGTCACTCTTTTTAGATCAAAATCTATCTTGGCTCAGTGCTCAGATAGCCAATCCTTTTCTAGAATTATGTCGAACCCATAAATGGGTAACTTCATCAAGTTAGTAAAGAAAACATGTCTTTGTGTCATTAAGGGACACCTACAATACACTCTATTCAGTAGAATACTTACACCAAATGAACTAGTGACAATTATACCCTTATCAATGTTTCCTACTAGAATTCCCCACTCACAGTCCAACTCATTCAAAATGTACGAATGTGTGGGATTAGAATCAATAAAATAAAATAACAAAATAATTCATAGAGTGAAGGTACTTGTGATGAATTCGGTTACTCCCTGGTCCTATGATGACGTCTGGCACTCCCTCGTCCTTTGGTTCGTTGTCCAACTTGTCTTGTGTCACTAGTTCTACCTCTACCTCGACCTCGTTCGTGAACTCCTACTCACACTGGTATGGGGGGTTAAGTTATTAGTTTGTGATCTATCTAGTCGTTCTAGGTAGTCCCTTATCAAGTGTTCTTTGGACCCATACTTGAAACATCCTCCTATCAACTCACGACACTCACTAGGGTACCTTTGTTCGCAATGTTCACAAAGAGGCCAACTTGGCAACTTGTGCGAACCTCCTTTGGTAGCCTAGGTATTACCTTGTTCTCGCGATTGGTCAGATTGAAAGATACGTCTAACATTTTTGCCAGCGTTATGCGATTCACAATCCCTTTTCTGTGTTCATCGAGATGTTTATTTTTAAGACCCCACTATAGTTCGTAGAGCCATTATTTTAATTTTATCAACAGCCTTCGATTTATCCACCAACACATCAAATTTTGCTGTGTCATGTGCTAGCAGATAGAGTTGGATGTCGCAATGGAACCCAAAGAAAAACCTTTTATTGCGATCCCTTTTCAGAGAGACCATTCTAGTTACGTACTGGCTTAGCCGTACAAATTCAGCCTTGTACTCAACTACAAACATATCACCTTGCAATAGGTTAATGAATTCTCGCTTGTGATCTTCTATGTATTGTTCACCCATGAACTTCTTAAACATTTCCAGGAAAAGGTCCCAAGTTAATGGGATCACAGTAGTTCTTTGCTTCACTGTGATCCACGAGTGATGGGTTTCACCAGTCAATAAGGACATAGTATGTCCTAGTTTTTCTTCCTTAGTACAGACCATTTGCTCAATGATCTTTTCAACACCCTCAAGCTAATATTTTGCCTTAGTATGATCAGCTCCCCTGACAGCATTGAACTATTTACCACCTAGAGCTTGTAGACGCACTAATGGTAATTGTAAATGAAAAAATATATAAGATTTTTCCTATATAATTCATCACCTTTTTACTTAAAATTGTTGTTAAAACCAAGTAATTGTTTAATAAATTAATGAAATATGTGAAAATATGAAATATTTAAAATGAATTATTAAAATGTGATTTTATGTTTTATTATATAGTTTTCATGCATAAAATGGCTTATTTTATATTAATTTAATTAAAGCAGTTAAATTAATTCATTTGGTCCTCTAAACTATATGCTATTTTTGACAGGTTTGAGAGTTTTCTTCTAATTGCAAAACCGTCCAAAGTGGGGACAAAGCCAACCCACTTTTCGGCTGCACATGGCTGATTATAATCCAATTTTTGGTTTAATTACATAAGGCCCTTGAAGAGTTAAAGAAATCAGAGGTTTACCTGAAGATTTGTTAGAGACCAAGTCGTAGTCCTAAGTTGTTGTGGCATTCAAATTAACAAAAAATCAAGGAAAAATCAGCCACATTTCCTCAATTCATGGCCGACCACTCTTGGAGGAGGTTTCAAAGGATGGACACTCCTAATTTTAGCAAACTAGCTCCCTTGCCTCACCTATAAATAAGAGCTCATTTCTCACTTTTTCAATCATCCCTCATCCCTCATCCCTCTCATCTCTCATCCTCTCTCTCAACACTCTTAGCTCTCACGCCTATCATCATCCCTGCATAAGGATTTTAGCAAATTAGCCTATTAAAGAGCCCTTGGTCGGTCACCTTGGAGAACCATCAGCAAAGGAGCAACGCAAAGAAGCGAAGGAGCCTCGTCAATCAGAATCTTGGGTGACAGACACTCTGAATTGGGTTTAATCTTTCTTTTCCTTAATTTAATTTAAATATGTTTGCTATGAGTTCTATGCTCTTGTTTACAACAATGATAGCTTAAATTTTATTTAAGCTAGGATGATTATTTTGATTAAATAATATTTATGTGATTCATGCTTATAATGTTTGTTCCTCAATCGACCATGTTTTCAATTAAAATCAAGTTTGTATTTCGTTCATACGTGATTGAAATGCACATGAATTAGCTGAGCGATCCTAACCAGACGACGATAATGGACGCATAATTGAAATGTGTATGCTTAATTTAGATCCTAACCCAATTAAATTGTAGGTTGTATAACAACCCTAACTAGGCTTTGTTATCTGCATAGCTTTTAGATTTGTGTGATTAAATTGTTTCAAACCTAACACGTCCCTGTTACCTCACACTAATGCTAAGAAGCCCTTAGTAAATAAGGATTAGTAAAATGAGTATTTACTAAGTAAAGGATTCCGAAAGGACCTAATTTGGTTTCCAAAACTCAAGAAAGATCGAGTTGCCATGGAATGTTTTTCTGAATATTATTAAGCATGATGATAATAAAGTAAGTTTAACTAAAGTAATTGTCCTAGTTTATTTATGTTATAATTGTTGCAAATTGTGTTTAATTTTACTAAAATCTATTTCATTCATATAGTCTGCATATTAGGATAATTTACATTAGGGATCATTGCATCTAGTTTATACCACTTCTCAACTATATTTTGTTTTTATTTTTTCAAATTCTTAATATAATTTTACAAATTAAGTGACTTAGCACAAATACAATCCCTGTGGAGAGGATAACTCAATACTTATTACTTGATAACGATTGTTTACACTTGCACAAACCCCAGCGTTACAAGTTTTTGGCGCCGTTGCCGGGGACTGTCAACTATTGCCATAGTCATTCTTTTCGTGAAATTATTTATTTTCAATTTGATTTATTTCTAACATTAATAACTTATTATTTTTAATTTTTTTGATTTTCTGTTCAGGTGTTTATGAGCATAGATCGAATTATCGATTTACTCCCTGCAGACCCTGAAATTGAGTAAACTTTTAGACAAAGAAGACGTGAACGAATAGCTCAAACACAAGTCAAGATGGACCTTGGAAATTAGAATCAAGACCAAGTTAATGAAGCTGATTATGTACGAAATCCCATCCTCATTTCTGATGATAGGGATCGATGCATCAGATAATATGGTGTGCCACGTTTTAGTGAGTTAAACCCAAGAATTAGAAGGCTAGATATTGAGGCAACCCAGTATGAATTGAAACCAGTGATGTTTCAAATGCTACAAACGGTAGGCCAATTTAGTGGTATGCCCACAGAAGATCCACATCTCCACCTTCGATTGTTTGTGGAGGTGGGTGATTCATTCAAGATAGCCTGTGTGACTGAAGACGTACTGAGGTTGAAGTTGTTTCCGTACTCATTGCGAGATCGAGCACAAGCATGGCTCAATTCATTGCCACCAAGTTCCATATCTACATGGAAAAAATTAGTAGAGAGATTTTTGGTTAACTATTTCCCACCTAGCAAACATGCTAAGTTGAGGAACGAGATCACAACTTTCCAGCAACTAGATGACGAGTCTTTGTGTGAGGCTTGGGAGCGATTCAAGGAGTTACTTTGTAAGTGTCCTCATCATGGGATTCTTCATTGTATCCAGTTGGAGACATTCTATAATGGTCTTAATGCACATAAAAGATTGACGGTAGATGCTTCTACGAATGGTGTAATTTTGTTTAAGTCTTATAATGAGGCTTATGAGATCATCGAGAGGATCGTAAGTAATAACTATCAATGACCAACAAATCGAACAGCTTCAGGAAGACAAGTAGCCAGAGTTCATGAAGTTGACTCTCTCACTTCGTTATCGGCTTAGGTATCATCTATTTCCTCTATGTTAAAACAGTTAACCGCTAATAGTACTAATAATTTTGCAGCTCAGCCACCCAGTCTGTTTGAAGTAGTTTCCTGTGTGTACTGTGGGGAAGGTTATTTTTTTGAGAATTGTCCATCAAATCCTGAGTCAGTGTATTATGTGGGGAACCAATATCAAAATAGGAGTGGACACGGACCCAGTCCAACTTCTACAATCCTTCATGGCGTAATCATCCTAACTTTTCTTGGAGCAACCAAGGAAATGGATCTAACAACAACTTATTGTAGTAGAGACCCAACCAATCTCAAGGGTTTAACCAGCAAGCTCCAAAACCACCTCAACCTGAGGCATCAAACAGTTTGGAGAACTTGTTGAAAGCGTACATGGCAAAGAATGACGCTTTGATCCAGAGCCAAGCAACAACACTGAAAAATTTAGAAAACTAAGTGGGGTAGTTAGCTATGAAGCTTCGTAATAGACCGCAAGGAACCTTACCGAGCAATACTGAGAATCTAAGGAATTTGGGTAAAGAACATATCAAGGTAATGGAATTGCAAAGTGGTAAGACTCTGGAACCCTGATTGATTGATGTCGAAGATGAGCATGTTGAAAAGGAAGAAAGTCAACCAGATGTTGAAGTTCCTACACCAAAAGAATCAAAATCTACAAAGTCTGACAAGGTAAACCCTGACCTAGTGAATTCAGATATTTTAAAATCTTTTTCGGATGCAAATTTATCTACTCAAAAAAGTTGTTCGGTTCAACCGAAAGTTCCATCACCTCCATATCCGCAAAGATTGCAGCAACACAAGCAAAAACATGAGGTGCAATTCAAGAAGTTTTTGGATGTTATGAAGCAGTTACACATCAATATTCCGTGAGTGGAGGCTTTAGAACAAATGTCAAATTATGTGAAGTTTATGAAGGATATACTGTCCAAGAAAAAATGATTGAGTATGAGACTGTTGCTTTTACAAAAGAGTGTAGTGCGTTCCTGCAGAACAAACTGCCACTGAAATTGAAAAACCTAAGAAGTTTTACTATACCTTGTAACATTGGTGAATCTTACTGTGGTAAAGCTTTGTGCGACTTAATACCTAAGTCTATTTTCAATATGTTAGTGATAGGTGAAGTAAGACCTACAACTGTGACGCTTCAGCTAGCGGATCGATCTTTAGCATATCCCGAAGGAAAGATCGATGATGTTTTGCTAAGAGTTGATAAATTTATATTTCCTGCTGATTTCATTATTTTAGATTTTGAAGCAGATAAAGAAGTACCAATTATCCTTGGGAGACCTTTCCTAGCCAGGGGAAGAACGTTAATTGATGTGGAGAAAGGTGAACTCACCATGCGAGTTCAAGACAATCAGGTAACCTTTAACATTCTTAAAGCAATGAAATTTCTTGATCTGGCAGTGGAGTGTTCAGTTATGAAAGAGATAGAAACCTTGGTTTTTTTGGAAAGCAATTTTGAAGAAGATCCATTGGAGAAAGCTTTAGATCTTGACCCTTTGGAGGATGAAAAAGGTGAAGAAAACATGGCTTTAATGAAAGCTAATCCAAGAAATTATATTCAATCCACACGGTTTGAACCGTTAGAGTTGGAAGTTAGAGAATTTGTGCAACCCAAGTTGTCAATTGAAGAACCACCTAAACTAGAACTAAAGGTACTTGCTTCCCATTTGAAATATGTGTATTTAGGTGATTGTTCTAATTTTCCTGTGATTATTTTAATGAAACTGACAAAAGATCAAGAGGAGTGATTAATTGCTATTCTAAAGAAATTTAAGAAAGTAATTGGTTGGAGCATAGCTGATATTTGAGGTATAAGCCCTTCATTTTACATGCATAAAATCATTTTAAAAGAAGGTGAAAGAGCTTGAATTGATGGGCAAAGGAGGCTCAATCCTATTATGAAAGAAGTTGTGAGAAATGAAGTGATTAAATGGTTAGATGCATGAATCATCTATCCTATTTCAGATAGTTCGTGGGTAAGTCCAGTGCAGTGTGTGCCGAAGAAAGGTGGAATCACGATTGTTGAAAATGAGCATAACGAGTTAATTCCAACGAGAACTGTTACCGATTGGAGAATCTGTATTGAATATAGAAAGTTGAACAAAGCCACTCGAAAGGACCATTTTCTGTTGCCTTTTATGGATCACATGTTAGACCGACTGGCAAATAATGAATTCTATTATTTTTTAGATGGCTATTTGGGATATAACCAAATAGTTGTAGCCCCGGAGGACCAACATAAAACAACCTTGTCCGTATGGTACGTTTGCTTTTAAGTGAATGCCTTTTGGTTTATGCAATGCACCTGCAACTTTTCAATGATGCATGATGATAATATTTACTGATAGGGTTAAAAATTTTGTCGAGGTTTTCATGGATGATTTTTCTGTTTTTGGTAACACTTATGATATATGTTTGAGTAATTTGGCTAAGGTACTGAAGAGATGCGAAAAGACGAATCTTGTCCTTAATTGGGAAAAATGTCATTTTATGGTCAATGAAGGATTTGTCTTAGGTCACAAGATCTCAAAGAAAGGAATTGAAGTTGACAAAGCAAAGGTGGGCCTAATTGAAAGATTACCGGCCCTAATTAATGTGAAATGAGTCAAAGTTTCTTTAGCCATGCCGGTTTTTATCGAAGGTTTATCAAGGATTTCTCGAAAATTTCTAAGCCACTGTGTTTGTTGTTAGAGAAAGATACAGTGTTCAATTTCAACAACGCATGTTTAGAAGCTTTTGAAGATCTAAAGAATCGGTTAATTACAGCCCCAATAATCGTTACACCTGATTGGAACTCACCTTTTGAGTTGATGTGCGATGCAAGTGATTATGCTGTTGGAGCTGTGATGGGTCAAAGAAGAAATAAAGTATTCTACCCCATTTCCTATGCAAGTAGAACCATGACGGGAGCCCAACTCAATTATACGGTAATTGAAAAGGAACTATTTGCTATAGTTTTTTCTATAGTTTTTGCTTTTGACAAATTCCATTCATATCTTATAGGTACCAAAGTTACAGTATTTACTGACCATGCGGCCATTAAATACTTGCTCACAAAGAAAGATGCAAAACCAAGGCTAATTCGTTGGATACTTTTACTCCAAGAATTTGACATTGAGATTCAAGACAGAAAAGGTGTCAAAAATCAAGTAGCTGATCATCTATCGAGGTTGGAGCAAGAAAAGGTAACCCAGTCTGGTGTGTCTATCAACGAGAATTTCCCAGATGAGCACTTATTTGAGGTAAGTCTAATTCATGAAATACCCTGGTTTGCTAATTTTTCCAATTATCTTGCATGTGGAATAATTCCTCGAGAAATGACATACCAATAAAGGAAGAAATTCCTTCATGATAGTCGGTATTATTTTTAGGTGGATTTGTTTTTGTTTAAATAGTGTGCAGATAATATAATCTGAAAGTGTGTAGCTGAAAGTGAGATTGTTGAGATCTTATATCATTTCCATTCATCTCCAAGTGGGGGACACTTTGGTGGTTCACGTACTGCAGCAAAGATTTTGCAAGCAGGTTTCTTTTGGCCTAAATTATTTAAAGATGCTTATGCTTATGTGAAGAACTGTGATAAGTGCCAAAGAACTGGAAATATATCAAGGAGGAATGAGATTCCCTTGAAAAAAATTTTAGAGATTGAATTGTTCGACGTATGGGGCATTGACTTCTTAGGCCCATTTCCTTCTTCATATGGGAACAAATACATCTTAGTTGTTGTGGACTATATATCCAAGTGGGTTGAAGCTGAAGCATACCCTACAAATGATGCTAAAGTAGTCATGCAATTCCTAAATAAGTATGTGTTTACACGGTTTGGGACACCAAGAGCTATTATTAGTGATGAAGGTTCTCACTTTGTGAACAAATGGCTTAAATGCTTGCTTGAAAAATATGATGTGAGCACAAGATTGCTACTTCCTATCACCCCTAATCTAATGGACAAGTTGAAAGAGTGAACTGTGAAATCAAATGTATCCTTGAAAAGGTAGTACACCCTAATAGAAAAGATTAGTCTCGAAGGCTCGATGATGCATTATGGGCATGTCGAACTGTTAGAATATGCTCAAAGATCAATCACGAAATGGTTGTAATAACATACTTGATTTATCATGTTTGTTAATATAAGGCGTTACCATTATTATTTCAGTTTCTTTTTTGTGTGTATAAATAAACTGTTTTATAATAATGTCCTAAGAATAATATGATTATTCTAAAAGATCCTTAGTCAAGTATTATTGTTGGATAGGACAACGATAATGCATTAAGACTAACATGTGGATGATTGATGATAAAGAGTTGTCATTGAAATGGAGTGTCAGAATCGATGCATGAATATGTGTGTTAGAGAACAACATATTGGACTGACCCGTTATGAGTATGTTTCTTGGATTATTATGTAATTGTTACGACATTACTCATAGTTATTAATATGTATATGATCCTCAGACTTGAGATCATCATAATCCCAACATCGTGAGTTGTATATTTTGATACAGTCAAACGTACACCGTAACTAGTTGTTCTATAAAGGCTGATGTTGGATATACCACAATCTATGTAGATGTCATACTTATTTGTATATCATAGTCTACTTAAGATATCAAGGAACATGGAATGGACTATACAAGTGTGACTATTCCATGACTTGTGTTCAATCCAGAGATAAAGGACTTAAGGATTAGTGCATGAAAAAATTAATCATAAAAAGGTTATGTCGAATCATGATTTCTTTTGACTTAGGTAGCAATGATGCATTGCTAGGTGCCACTCATTGTTTGTAACATTGGAATCATTCTAACATTACTGCTAACGTTACAAGAACCTATAGGGTCACACCCTATAGTTGAAATGAACGGAATAAAACATAATTGGTATTGTGTTTGGTTGTCGCATGAATTAAATTAATTATAGAATTAATTTAATTGGGTAATCAAATATCAAACACATTATATGTACAAGGTTGTTGTACACATAATGAGAATATGATTTTGGTTCGTATATAAATAAATATAGTTTACCGAAATCTTTATTATAATCAATGTAATTATAATTTTTGATTTTTTAAACATTATTATATTTATTTAATTTTGAGAAACCCTAAAAAAATAATAAGATATAAAATACCATTTCTCTTTGCTTGGTGAGTCTAGCAGCCGTCAAAGCAAAATCTTCTCCAAAACTATTTGGGGATTCCTTCTATTCATAGTCAACTAGGTGGATTACATAGAGGTTGGAGTCATCAAAGATTGCGGCTTGGTTCGATAGTAGATCAGATTACTCATTGCCGAGGCGTCGCTGTCTACTCAAAATCACCATTCCATAATTTCGAAACCCTTTTTCACCCCGATCCGTTCCTTACACATGGATCCATGGTTAGGATTGCCGGGTGTTTTATTTTTCCGTTGTGCTGTAAGGGTGCCGACATTTGAGCAGTGGTATCAGAGCCACTTGTGTGATACAGACTCGGGTTTAAATACTTGGGTGATGCAATTGTATGAGATGCATGCTTTAATTTTATTAAGTTTCTGACTGTTTAAATCTTTTAAGAGTAACCTGATAACCGTTCCTTTTGACAATTGATTAAATGTTAATCATGGTGTTATGGCCTATTCAGTTTTATGTTATTACTGTTAAGTGTTAATAGATCTATAATGGTGCGATGGTGGTGTTGACAGTTTCCAGTAAGAGTTAACTGGTTAGTGGAACAAGGGTTGTTCCGGCATGAAACCTCAAGGATTAAAATCCCGAAAACACGATTTTGTTGATAAAAGTTATCAAATCGTGAGGTTTCATTTGAATGGGGTATGCAGTTCGTACCGCGGGGGCTCGGCCCGCTCCCTCCGCTGCCTCAGCCCCCATCTTCTTAAAGTATGTTTTATAATAAATAAAACTTGGTGGGCCATAAATGTTGAAAGGATATGTTATAATTCACCTTAACAAAGTGTTTAATTATGTATGCTATTTTTGAAATGCACAGTGTTTGAAATGCATAGTTATATCCCGACGGCCCATTTGATAAAAGGTTGTAATTTTATAAATACGGCGTGCATGTCGTGCCTTACTACTATTCTCTTGTATTTCTCTTCTCACCTTACTCCCTCGTATGTAAAATGAGTTTCTGCATATTGTAATTTGCAAGAGTTGTTGTGGGCTAGTCGAGAAGGAAGATGGGCCAACCAGTGTGGACCGATAGCTTGAGAAACGGCTTACACCTTTAGGTTTCCTTTTGGTTCTCCCATTGGCTTGGGTTGCACCACCTTAGTTTATGGGCTATAACTATTGCATTTATTTATAGCTTTATTCATGTATGAGATGCTATGGATGTCTAAAGCATGCCAAATTTTAAATATGTTAAAATTTGATAATAATAAACCACATTAATTGATGAGATCAATTAAATGGCTAAATGGACTAAAATAAATCATAATTGGTGAGATGGAACGATCTTAATAAAATCCTTCTATTAAAATATTAAGTCAACATAGCCTTCTAATTTTGCCCTCGTTAAGGCCTCAATCAATACTATGTAGGTTCTGCTAAAGCGAAGTACTAGTATTTATCTTGGTTAAATACGAAGAATAAACAAGTGATATTTGCTAGTTAAAATTGGTTAATGACTTAACTAGGTTATTCTAATAGGATTAGAAACCTAGAGGCAAGTAATTTGGATAAATCATAAGATGATTACAACAACAGTTGTTCACCAAACTTTAGGAGTTACATATGATGTAATTAGCAAGTGTTGCTTACCTAGATAACCATAATCTTGAGAGTAAAGCCAAAGCTGACTTAAGAGGAGGTGAAATATGGATCTTTAACCCACTTGAAATACTTTTCGAGAAAGTCTTTTTGAAACTAATATATGAGGGTATTAATTTTGTAATAAAATAGTGGGAACATCATTTAATAAAGTCCTTTTATTGATTGATATAAATTTGATAAATTTTCACATGTATATTTTATTGTTGTAGATATATTATGGCTGCAAACACTAATACACTCTCATTGTGATCGGTCCTTGAGAAGGACAAATTGAATGGTTTAAATCTTCTTAACTGGTTCCGTAACTTGAAGATTGTCCTCAAACAAGAATGAAAATTATATGTCATTGAACAACCGGTTCCTAACAAACCACCCGCTAATGCCTCGAGGGCTGATAGAGATGCTTACAAGAAGCATCTCGATGACATGGTAGACGTTGGATGTCTTATGCTTTCCACCATGAATCCTAAGCTTCAGAAGCAACATGAGGACATGGTTGCTTATGAAATGATTGAGCACCTGAAAGAACTTTATCAGGGGCAAGCACGGCAAGAGAGGTTTGATATCTCTAAGGCCCTATTCCAATGGAAGCTGGCTGAAGGAAGCCCAGTAGGACCTCATGTCCTTAAGATGATTGGCTATATTGAAAGCCTGTCTAAGCTTGGGTTTCCATTGAGCCAAGAGTTGGCCACTGATGTTATTTTGCAATCGTTCCCGGATAGCTACAACAAGTTTGTCCTCAATTTCAATATGAATGAAACTGATAAGACTCTGGCACAATTGCTCAGTATGTTACGAACTGCTGAAGGCAACTTGAAAAAGGTTGGACCCAAGCCTATACTGATAGTTCGTAATAACAAGGGCAAGGGAAAGACCAAAGTTCAGACAAAGCCGAAGGGCAAAAGTAGGCCCAAGCCTGGAAAAGTAAATGCTGTATTGAAACCTAAAGGTGGGGTGGCTAAGGAAAGAAACTGTTTTCATTGTGGTGTGACTGGACATTGGAAGCGGAACTGCCCTATCTATCTTGAGGAAGTCAAGAAGGCCAAAATAAGCGGAACGTCTACTTCAGGTATTTATGTTATTGAGATTAATTTATCAACTACCACTTCATGGGTATTAGATACTGATTGTGGTTCTCACATTTGTACTTCTGTACAGGGACTGCAAAGGAGTAGGACTTTGGCTAGAGGAGATGTGGACCTACGAGTTGGAAATGGAGCAAAAGTTGTTGCATTAGCTGTGGGAACATATAATTTATCTTTGCCTAGTGGACTTGGTTTATGTTTAGAGGATTGTTATTATGTGCCCAATCTGACTAAAAACATTATTTCAATTTCTTATTTACACAAAATTGGTTTCGAGATAATTATTAAGAATAATTTTTGTTCCTTTTATCTCAATAATGTTTTCTATGGTTCGACACAATTGATTAATGGCCTCTATATTTTAGATCAAATGAATCCCATTTACAACATAAATACTAAAAGATCAAAAATAAATGACTCAAATCAAGCTTATCTATGGCATTGTCGTTTGGGCCACATAAGTGAGGAACGCATATCCAAGCTCCATAAAGATGGTTTCTTGGATTCATTTATTTTTGAACAATTTGAAGTATGTGAATCTTGCTTATTGGGAAAAATGACTAAATCTCATTTTACTGGAAAAGTGAACGAGCTAGTGATTTATTGGGCCTAATACATTCTGATGTATGTGAGCCAATAAATACACAGGCTAGAGGAGGATTTCACTATTTCATTACTTTCACTGATGATTTCAGTAGATATGGGTATGTCTATCTCATGCGCTATAAGTCTGAATCCTTTGAAAAGTTCAAGAATTCAAAAATGAAGTACAAAATCAACTAGGAAAAACTATCAAGACACTTCGATCTGATTGAGGTGGGGAGTATTTAAGCTTAGAGTTTGATGATCTTTTGAAGCAATGTGGGATTGTCTCACAACTTACTCCTCCTGGTACTCCTCAATGGAATGGAGCTTCTGAGAGAAGAAATCAAACTTTGTTAGACATGGTTCGATCCTTGATGAGTCATGTTGATCTCTGACTTCCTTTTGGGGACATGCACTTGAGGCCATTGCTTTCACACTAAATCGTGTTCCATCTAAATCGGTTCAAAAGACGTCATATGAGATGTGGACTGGGAAACGTCCTAGTATGTCTTTTATGAAAATTTGGGGTTGCGAAGCTTATGTTAAACGTTAGATGTCTACTAAGCTTGAACCCAAATCTGAACGGTGCGTTTTTGTGGGGTATCCAAAAGAAACCAAATAATATTATTTCTTTAATCCCACTGAGAACAAAATACTTGTTGCTCGGACTGGTGTCTTCCTAGAGAGAGAATTTGTTTATATAAAAGGACGTGGGAAAAAGATTGAACTTGAAGAACTTCGAGAATGACAAAATACCACTGAACCAGAGATAGAACAACAGCAAGTTCCACAAGGAATTAAGGAACAAGTAACTATTGTAGAAACACAACCACCGCGTAGATCTTTCAGAGAACGCCAAGCACCTTAGAGATATGGATTTCTCATTACAACGCATGGTGACGTTCTACTTATAGATCAAGATGAGCCTAGGACTAATCAAGAAGCAGTGACGAGTCCAGACACTAAGAAATGACTTGAGGCCATGAGATCTGAGATGGATTCCATGTATGAAAACCAAGTATGGACTTTGGTTAACCCACCCGAAGGGGTTAAACCCATAGGGTGCAAGTGGGTTTTCAAAAAGAAAACCGACATGGATGGTAATGTACAAACATACAAGGGGAAATTAGTCACTAAAGGTTTTCGCCAAGTTCATGGTGTTGACTATGATGAAACCTTTTCTCCTATAGCTATGTTTAAATCCATCAGGATCTTGCTCGCTATAGTTGCATTTCATGACTATGAAATCTAGCAGATGGACGTCAAAACAGCTTTCCTTAATGGGAAACTAGAAGAGGATGTGTACATGACACAACCTGAAGGTTTTGTCAATCCAAAGGATGCTAGAAATGTATGTAAGGTACAAAGATCCATTTATGGATTAAAGCAAGCTTCTCGAAGTTGGAATCTTCGTTTTAACGATGCAATCAAAGAGTTTGGTTTTATCAAAAATGAAGATGAGCCATGTGTTTATAAGAAAGTTAGTGGAGCACTATAACATTCTTGGTATTGTATGTGGATGACATACTTATCATAGGAAATGACATACCTACTTTGCAGTCTGTTACGACTTGGGTAGGAAGTTGTTTTTCTATGAAGGACTTCGACGAAGCCACTTTCATCTTAGGAGTAAAGATCTATAGAGATAAATCAAGACGACTACTAGGTCAAAGCCAAAGTACATACATAGATAAAGTACTGAAAAGGTTCAGTATGGAAGAATCTAAGAGAGGATTCCAACCTATGAGACATGGTATTTCACTTTCGAAGGAAATGTGTCCTACAACTCCACAAGAGAGAGAACGTATGAGTAAAATTCCATATGCTTCTGCTATTAGATCTATTATGTATGCCATGTTATGTACCTATCCAGATGTCTCATATGCCTTAAGTATGACGAGCATATACCAAGTAGATCCCGGTGAAGGTCACTAGACCATAGTCAAGAATATCCTTAAGTACTTAAGAAGAACTAAGGATACGTTCCTAATATATGGAGGTGAGGAAGAGTTAAGTGTAAAAGGTTACACTTGATGCTAGCTTTCAAACCGATAAGGATGATTCTCGATCACAATAAGGTTTTGTGTTTTGCCTTAATGGTGGTGCTGTGACCTGGAAGAGTTCAAAGCAAAGTACAGTAGCCGATTCTACAACAGAGGCCGAGTATATTGCAGCCAGTGAGGCAACAAAAGAAGCGGTTTGGATCAAGAAGTTCATTACTGAACTAGGGGTTGTGCCTAGCATATCAGATGCTATAGAACTCTGATGTGATAACAATGGAGCCATTGCACAAGCTAAACAACATAAATCTCACCAGCGATCGAAAAATATACTTAGGCGCTACCATCTTATTCGAGAGATTATCGATCGAGGGGATGTAGAGATATGAAGAGTACCTTCAGATGATAACATTGTTGATCCCCTGACCAAGCCTCTGACACAACAGAAGCATGATCGTCACACTAAGTCACTTGGTATTAGATATATAAGTGATTGGTCTTAGTACTAGTGGGAGATTGTTAGCGTATGCCCAAAGATCAATCATGAGATGGTTGTAATAACATACTTGATTTATCATGTTTATTAATATAAGACGTTACCATTATTATTTCAGTTTCTTTTCTGTGTGTATAAATAAACTGTTTTATAATAATGTCTTGAGAATAATATGATTATTCTTAAAAGGTCCTTAATCAAGTATTATTGTTGGATAGGAAAACGATAATGTATTAAGACTAACATTTAGTTGATTGATGATAAAGAGCTGTCCTTGATATGGAGTGTCAGAATCGATGCATGAATATGTGCGTTAGAGAACAACATGTTGGACTGACCCATTATGAGTATGTTTCTTGGATTATTATGTAATTGTCACTACATTACTCATAGTGATTAATATGTATATGATCCTAGACTTGAGATCATCATAATCCCAACATCGTGAGTTGTATATTTTGATACAGCCAAACGTACACCATAACTGGTGGTTCTATAAAGGCTGATGTTGGATATACAACAATCTATGTAGAGGGATATGGTTGATTGATATAGGATAAGTCCCTCCTACATAATGGCAGTAGTATCTTAGGCCACTTGATTGAGTGAGACTAGAAATGCATGGTCGTGCTCAAATAAGCTGATATGAGATGTCATTCTTATTTGTATATCATAGTCTACTTAAGATATCAAGCAACAAGGAATGGACTATACAAGTGTGACTATTCCATGACATGTGTTCAATCCAAAGATAAAAGACTTAAGGATTAGTGCATGAAAAGTTAATCATAAAAAGGTTATGTCGAATCATGATTTCTTTTGACTTAGGTAGCAATGATGCATTGCTAGGTGCCAGTCATTGTTTGTAACATTAGAATCATTCTAAGATTACTCTAACGTTACAAGAACCTACAGGGTCACACCCTATAGTTAAAATGAACAGAATAAAACATAATTGGTATTTTGTTTGGTTGTCCCATGAATTAAATTAATTATAGAATTAATTTAATTGGGTAATCAAATATCGAACACATTATATGTACAAGGTTGTTGTACACATAATGAGAATATGATTTTGGTTCGTACATAAATAAATATAGTTTACCGAAATCTTTGTTATAATTAATGTAATTATAATTTTTGATTTTTTAAACATTATTATATTTGGGGATTCCTTCCGTTCATAGTCAACTAGGTGGATTACGTAGAGGTCAGAGTCATCAAAGATTACGGCTTGGTTTGATAGTAGATCAGATTACTCATTACCGAGGTGTCGTTGTCTACTCAGAATCACCATTCGGTAATTTTGAAACCCTTTTTCACCCCGATTTGTTCCTCACACATGGAGGGTTAGGATCACTGGGTGTTCTATTTTTTCTCTGCGCCGTAGGGGTGCCGGCGTTCCAACATGAACAACATTCAAGACTCTGTTAGGAATAACTCCTTATCGGTTAGTCTTTGGAAAGACATGTCATTTGCCATTAGAATTGGAGAATAAATCTCATTGGGCTTTGAAGCAGTTAAATTTTTATCTTAAGCAAGCCGGTGAGAAAATGATGTTACAACTTGATGAATTGGAAGAGCTGAGGTTGTTTTCCTATGAGAATGCTAAAATTTGAAAAGAAAGATCAATGAGATGGCATGATAGTCATATACAAGCTCGCGAGTTTAAAGAAGGTCAGAAGGTGTTGTTGTTGAATTCAAGGCTGAAGTTATTTCCTGGGAAGCTGAAATCCTGATGGAAAGGACCTTATACCATCCACCGAGTTTATCCTTATGGAGCTATTGAATTGTACGACAATTACGGAGGTATATTTAAAGTTAATGGTCAACGTCTCAAACACTACTGGGATGGTAAAGTTGAGAGGGTTGAATCTTCGTTCAAATTAACAGACCCTTGATTTTTCATAAACTCGTCGTGTAAATAAATAAATAATTAGAATTTATTTTCTTAAATTAAGTACATTTAATTATTTCTGTCCAAGGAGATTGGAACTTAAGCGGGACCGCTGTGACCCCTCCAACCTTTCCTGGGAGTTAATTTAATGTAATTTGTTAAGAAGAAATCTTCTAATTAGGTTTTAAAATGTTTTTTTTCTAGTTTAATTATTTTTTATAATTTTAAATTTTATTGTTAATAAAAGGGGTCAAGTTTGGCCAAAGTACAAGTCAACGATAAAGAGGGAAAAATTTAACCCTTGCCGTCACACCCATTACTTGCCACCCAAGTAACCTTAATTTAGCTAAAATTTTGCTACATGTTGCCCTAATTTTTCCCTATATAAACCACTCTCCATTCTACTAAATTTTAGTATCCCTCAAAGTAATTTGCTTACACCCTAAAATTCCTTAAAATCTCTCTTTTTGTGCCACTAGCCTCAAATTTTGAAAGGAATCTCTAGCCCTTTTCTTTTCTTTGGCCGAAACTACCTAGTGTCGCTACAAGAGAATTCCTGAAGCATCAATGCCGTTGTCGCATGTAGCCGTTATCGTCGCCGCATACCACCATTGCTACCGCACGTTGCCACTGCTGTCGTAACTCCTACGTCGTCGTAAGGTTTGCCGAAGCAAGATCCGCCCTCTTTTGCCGATTTCTCTTTTGCCTCTACAAGAAGAAACTTTGCCGAATTTTGGGAAAATACCATGTCTCACAAAAGAACTAGATCGTCAAAAACTACTCCAAAAAACTCAATTTTGAACGATGAAGAAGTGAAAGAGCGATTTGATTCAATCAAGCATCAACCTATGATGCCAGAAAAATGTTTTAACCTGAAAAGCAATGATGTGATGGTTGTCCCTATGCCGATTAGAAAGATAATCAACGCTCTAAAGTGGGAACAATTTTGTGATGCTCGTTCACTTCCCGATAATGAGCTAGTTCGAGAATTCTATGCTAGTTTGACTACACAAGATGCTACTGAAGTCATCATTCGAAAGAAAAATGTATCTCTTACTTTTAAGTCCATCAATTATTTGTTTAACAAGTGCTTGAAGTTGAGACAAATTTGGGATCCCAATGGATTTTAAGAAAGTATGGGAGCCATTCTTGTCCAAGAGAATATTTAAAACCAATAGTAAAGGTATGGTTTTATTTTTTTCGCTACAGTTTTATACCTATCTCACATAGTTCCACCATCTCGATGAAATGAATGCTCTTGTTATATGCAATTTTGACAGAAAAGTCCATCAATGTTGGGAAAATTATCTTCAAGGAAATTCACGATTGTGCTAAAAAGAAGGCAGAAAGTGCTTATTTCCCATCATTAATCACTTCACTTTGCTTAAGGACCCATGTTAAAACACAAGCAAATCTGAAGGGGCAGTATGTCCAAGGCTGCATCACAAGTCATGATCTTGAAAAGTTAGTATTGAGAGTGCATGAGCTGAACCAAGGCGAGCAAGAGGAACCAACTGAGCCAGAAATCTAAGAGTCAACAAATAAAATTGAAACTAAAGTTGATTCAATTATAGACACTGAAGAAGAAAAATCTGATAAGCAACCAAATAGTCCTTAACCAGCTGAAGGAGCTGAAAACTCTGAACCAAGGGTTGAGCTAGAAGAAGAACAAATCAAGCTAAGTGTTGAACCAGAATTTCAGACTCCAATGCTAACTCTTGCAAGTACTTCAAAGAAATAGGAGCTGTCAATTTTGATGGATATGTGCAAGTTCATGCACAATCAACAACAAACTTACTGGAAATATTCAAAAATTAGGGATGATTCAATTCGAAATACTTTTAAGAATATCTCTAACACTTTTGTTCCTGATTTCCCAGATGCTATCTTTGAGACATGGACGAAAGATACTAACGATGCAAGCGAAGATGGAACTAAAGAAGATAAGTGGAATGAGTCAGAAAAATAAAAGGGGGATTCTTGTCTTGTTATTTATTTAATTTTTTTTAGGTCTTTAGGGATTTATTTCTTTAGTAATTAGGATTTAATCTTTGTAAAATAAAACATAGCAAGCATGAATAAATACTTCTTTAGAAAGAAAAAGACTAAGTGATGTGGCAATGGGAATTAACATGTCTAGGATTGGGTTATTAGGAAAGACTTGGTATTTAAGCAGTCTTAATGACTCACCTCTCTTTCTTAACAACCTTACCTGGTGTTCAGCTTTCATTCATTACTTTGTTCTTGCAATCAGGACATTGCTTCTTTTTAAAGGGGGTAAGGCAAATAAATTGCTCAAATTTTAAAATTTTCAAGTATTTTTCAATCATTTCCTTCATAAGTATGTTTTAATAAATGAATGTTTAGAGAAATTCTTTTTAATAAGATAGCTTGTATGCAAGTATGAATGATGATTTTATCTGAGTGATTCTATGTTGTCATGAAGAATGGAATGTTTTTATGATCTTAGTCTTAGGTAATGTTTGCCATGAAAACTTAGTTTCTCTTGAGATCAGACATGCATGAAGGTTTATATCTTTAGAATTGACTTAGCAACTTTCTTGAGCTAAATCCTAGGGGAAATTAAAATCTAAAATGATATAAGAACCATTTTTCTCTGGACCGTTTAAGCCTTTTCAAGCCTACCTTATGCTATTAGACCCTTAAAACTAAAATTTTGAGCTTTAAGGCCTGTTTTTGAAATGAACCTACATTATAAGCCGGTTACCATCTTTTTAAAATTATCCTAATTTTTTGCACCTATCTTAACTTAAGTGTCTTGGGAATCAACATTTGAGGAAATTTTCATAAAGATGTATGTGTTGATGTTATAAAAAAATCAGAAAGACAAAGAAAGAGCGATGAAAAGTTCACCTAGTCTTCAAAAAGGAAAAATATATGAGCTTGAGTTCAAAATAAGTTTGGGGGTGTTCCAAAGGTTCACTTGAAGAAAAAGGTTGAATTTCGAGAAATCCAGGACAAGTTAAAGGTTAAGATTTTTGAAACCGAAATGTCCCATCTCTTAAAATCCCTACCTTTAAACCAAGCCCCATTACAACCTTATAAAAGACATTGATTTGATGATTATGTCACCTACATTAGTGGAGAGGAAGTATTAAGTTCAACATATGAAGATCATAAATAAGCCTTATGATTGTTTGCTTGATTGATGAGAAATTTTGTTGAATGAAGAATATTATCTATGGCTGCGACATGCATGCAAACTGTGATTCATGTTGGCATATCTTGAAACTTAGAATAAAATTTTCAAAATGTTTTTATATGAGTTACTTGTTAATAAAGAAGATCTATGAGCATGAATTTGTTGATGCATGATTATGAGACGAATATTGATGCTACTTACACTCTTAGCAAAATTTGCCTTAGCAAGACCTTGTGTTGTGCATGAACAATACTCGAGACGAGCAATGATTTAAGTTTGGGGGTGTGTAAACAGAAAAATATATAGGATTTAAACTATATAATTCATCACCTTTTTACTTAAAATTATTGTTAAAACCAAGTAATTGTTTAATAAATTAATGAAATATGTGAAAATATGAAATTAGGACATAAAAATTATTAAAATGTGATTTTATGTTTTATTCTATAGTTTTCATACATAAAATGACTTATTTTATATTAATTTAAGCATATTATAATTTTAAGTTATGAAGTGGGTCATGCATGAGTAAATTAAATAATAAAATATAATGTTACATTTTAAATATTTCATTAATAAAATTGGGTTTTATTACTTAAGTAAATTGATTAATTAAAGTAGTTAAATTAATTCAATTGGTCCTCTAAATTATCAGCTATTTTTGACAGGTCTGAGAGTTTTCTTCTAATTGCAAAACCGTCCAAAGTGGGGACTAAGGCAACCTAATTTTCGGCTGCACATCGCTGATTGTAAACCAATTTTTGGTTTAATTACATAAGTGTTAGAGTATGCCCAAAGATCAATCATGAGATGGTTGTAATAACATACTTGATTTATCATGTTTATTAATATAAGGCGTTGCCATTATTATTTTAGTTTCTTTTCTGTGTGTATAAATAAATCATTTTATAATAATGTCCTGAGAATAATATGATTATTCTTAAAATGTCCTTAGTCAAGTATTATTGTTGGATAGGACAACAATAATGCATTCAGACTAACATGTAGTTAATTGATGATAAAGAGTTGTCATTGATATCGAATGTCAAAATCGATGCATGAATATGTGTGTTAGAGAAAAAAATATTGGACTGACCTGTTATGAGTATGTTTATTGGATTATTATGTAATTGTCACAACATTACTCATAGTGATTAATATGTAGATGATCCTCAAACTTGATATCATCATAATCCCAACATCGTGAGTTGTATATCTTGATACAGTCAAACGTACACCGTAACTGGTTGTTCTATAAAGGCTGATGTTGGATATACCACGATCTATGTAGAGGGATATGGTTGATCGATATAGGATAAGTCCCTCCTACATAATAGGAGTAATATCATAGGCCACTTGATTGAGTGAGACTAGAAATGCATGGCCATGCTCGAATAAGCTGATATGAGATGTCATACTTATTTGTATATCATAGTCTACTTAAGATATCAATGAACATGGAATGGACTATGCAAGTGTGACTATTCCATAACTTGTGTCCAATCCAGAGATAAATGACTTAAGGATTATTGCATGAAAAGTTAATCACAAAACGATTATTATAGAATTAATTTAATTGGGTAATCAAATATCGAACACATTATGTACAAGGTTGTTGTACGCATAATAAGAACATGAATTTGGTTAGTATATAAATTAAAATAAATATATACTTTACCGAAATCATTATTATAATTAATGTAATTATAATTTTCGGTTTGAAACATTGTTATATTTATTTAATTTCTAGAAACCCTAAAAATAGAGATAAAAATCTCGTTTTTTCTTTGCTTGGGGTCTAGCAGCCATCAAAGCAAAGTCTTTTCAAAACAATTTTGGGGATTCCTTCCTTTCATTATCAACTTTGTGGATTATGTAGAGGTCAGAGTCACGACAGATTGGGGCGTGGTCCGATAGTAGATCAGATTACTCGTTGCTGAGGCGTTGCTGTCTACTCAAAATAGAGATTCGGTAATTTCAAAACCTTTATTTCACCCCGATTCATTCCTCACACATGGATCAATGGTTAGGATCGCTGAGTGTTTTATTTTTCCGCTACGCCGTAAGGGTGCCGACGGTCCAACAATAAGGCCTTTGAGGAGTTAAAGAAATCAGATATTTACCTGAAGATTTGCTGGAGACAGAGTCTTAGTCCTGAGTTGTTGTGGCATTCAAATTGACAAAAATCAAGGAAAAATCAGCCACATTTCCTCAATTCATGATCGACGACTCTTGGAGGAGGTTTCAAAGGATGAAAAGTCCTAATTTTAGCAAACTAGCTCCCTTGCCTCACCTATAAATTAGAGCTCATTTTTCACTTTTTCACTTTTTCAATCATCAATCATCCCTCATCCCTCTTATCTCTCATCCTCTCTCTCAACTCTCTTAGCTCTCACACCTATCATCATCCTTGCGTAATGATTTTAGCAAATTAGCCTCTTAAAAAGCCCTTGGTCGGCCACCTTGGAGAACCATCAGCAAATGAGAAACGCAAAGAAGCGAAGGAGCCTCGTTAGTTAGATTCTTGGGTGACAGGCACTCTGAATTGGGTTTAATCTTTCTTTTCTGTAGTTTAATTTAAAGATGTTTGGTATGAGTTCTATGTTCTTGTTTACAACAATGATAGCTTAAATTTTATTTAAGCTAGGATGATTATTTTGATTAAATAATATTTATGTGATTCATGCTTATAATGTTTGTGCCTCAATCGATCATGTTTTCAATTAAAATCATGTCTGTATTTCGTTCATACATGATTGAAATGCAACTGAATTAGCAGAGCGATCTTAACCAGACGACGACTAATGGATGCATAATTGAAGTGTGCATGCTCAATTTAGATCCTAACCCGATTAAATTGTAGGTTGCATAACAACCCTAACCAAGCTCTGCTATCTGCATAGTTTTTAGATTTTTGTGATTAAATTGTTCCAAACCTAACATGTCCCTGTTACCTCACACAAATGCTAAGAAACCCTTAGTAAATAAGGATCAGTAAAATGCATATTTACTAAGTAAAGGATTCCGAAAGGACCTAATTTGGTTTCCAAAACTCATGAAAGATCGAGTTACCATGGAATGTTTTTTCGAATATTATTAAGCATGATGATAATAAATTAAGTTTAATTAAAGCAATTGTCCTAGTTTATTTATGTTATAATTGTTGCAAATTCTGTTTAATTTTACTAAAATCTATTTCATTCATATAGTCTGCATATTAGGATAATTTACATTAGGGATCATTGCATCTAGTTTATACCACTTCTCAACTATATTTTGTTTTTATTTTTCAAATTGTTAATATGATTTTACAAATTAAGTGACTTAGCATAAATACAATCCCTGTGGAGATAATAACTCGATACTTACTTATTACTTGATAATTACTGTGTACACTTGCACAAACCCCAACGTTACATTAATCCTAAATTGGTTGAAGAAATATTGGTACCAGCGACACGTTGGATAGCCTTAATCATTTCTTTTACCAATGGCTCGACACTCTCATCCAGAACATTTTCTTTGTGAGGTTGCACAAGTGATGTCAAAGTCCTATCACCCTCTTGAGGGTCCACAGCTCCATTAAGATAGTTCCCATTTACTCTTCTGGAAGGCATTTTTCTAACTCTAGACGTACATGAGACACAATTTTATGCAAGAACAATAATGACGTGCAATTATGCAACCTAAGATTGTCAAATACAATTGCTAACATGGTTCGCCATAACTTATTTGTGAACACAGTTCTCCAAAACACATCTGCAAACATAGTTCACCAAGTCACACCTGCAAACTTAGTTCACCAAAACACATCTGCAAACATAGTTCACCAAAAGTATCTGTCAGCACAACTACTAAGAAGGTAAGTAGTAGAGACTCATCCGAAGTATAATCTTGCAAAAGAAATAGCTAAACCAATGCAATGTATTTTTCCCAACCCTACCCCAATAACAAAACAATCATACTTATTACTTCAAACGATTTACAATCATGGCGAACCTAACAAAAAAACCAACAAACCTTGTAACACCCCAAAATTGGGCTTAGGAGTTTTAGGTATATTTTAAGGATTTTAGCTCTAGTGAGCTCGAGAATTACGTAAGCATGGTAATCAAAGATGTTCTCGTTTATGGTGTTTAGAAAATCCAATCTATTTTTGAAAATAATGTTCAAAAGGTTTTTAATTTTGAAATAAGGATTGATTTGTAAAAGAGTCTAAATTATGAGTTTTTAAAAGGTAATTAAACCAAATTTTAGTCTTCACCCTATTTTTCCCCTTCAACTTTATAAAACCTACGTTAGTCTCTTCTCTATATTTTTGTTTTGTCATCCATTGTATTCCAAGCACCTCTCATTAAATTTTGTTTCCCAAACTTAATTACTTATATTTCTATCATTCCCCAAGCCATAAATCTCCATAGTATTTCGAGAAAAACATCCACGAACACCATATATTTCTCTATTGTTGAATTTTATGATTTTTTGGGTTTTCGATCAAACATTTAATTTTTCATCAACTAAGGTAACAATTCAATTCCTTATTAGTTTTTATGTTATTTGATCCTTTAAATTGAGTTTTTAGCCATTAAATCACATGTTTTAAATAGAAGCAAAAATTAGGTTATTAATGGTGGATTTGAATTTTGGGTAAAAACATGGTTTCAAAGTGTTTTCAATTAGTTTTGACATGATTAAAAGTTTCCTAAACTTAATTTAAAGTTTCCTTGAAGATTTCCAATGTTTTAATGAATTTTCATTAAAATTGCTATAAACGTGTCAAAAATTTCGATACCATAAATTGGGTAGTTTTGAGTAGTTTAAAGGCTGAGAATCAGCCGTAGGTGAATAATGAGATGAACAGAATAAGTTTTAGGCAAAAATATTAAGTATAGATTGAAATAATTGAAATTTAAATTTTTTACGTCGAAGGTTTCGATTACATGAGAATTTAACTTAGGCTTGTGTTTTGATTGTTTGAAGTGAGTTTTTGGCTGATTGTAGATTGTGTTATTGTGTAATTTACCTTGGTAAAGCTTCGGAATCATTAAGACCTTCAACGAGCAAAGATAAAGGCAAGGAAAAGCTTTCTATTTGGTGGTCTTAACTTACTATGGATATACGTAACATGCATTACATGTAACAAATCTAGATTTATATTTTCTTACTCTTTCTCATGCACTTCCTTGTGCTAACCCCATATATAATATTTACCACTCATCACAGATGTCTTACCCCATGTTATTTCAAACATATGCATGTTTTCCTACAAGACGAGGGCTCTTTTCCATAGTTAACAACTAACATGCCCTACCAATGGCATCACCCATAACGCCAGGCTGGTTAGCAACTAACATGCCTTACCAGAGACAGAGCAAATACACCAATCTGGTTAGCAAACCATGCAAAACTAACTCGACAGCCTTTTGTGACTGACATAATAATTTCTAAACAAATCCTACCTTAAACATCATAGCACTCTAGTTAATTCCCAAGTAGATCTTAATAAGAAACCAACTAAAACTAAGTAACATACCCATGTGCTCATAAAAAAAACTATCAGGTCCATGACCTAATAATCTGCCACAAACGGATACTATCAAAAACATCCGCCAACTCAAGGCTGGCCAAGAGAATTAGTTGATTGGTGAGTTTTCCACAACGACCATGCCAAGACATATAGATCAACAACCTATACTTATTCAAAAGATGAACCTTCAACAAAGTCTTTACAGAGTTACCTTCTTAGCCAAACAATTTGTCAATCATGGCACAACAACCAAACTAACTTAACCTGGTGGATAGGGCATAAATCAAACTTCCTTCACTTATACTTTAGCCAACAATCCACCTACACAAACCACCATTTACCACTACGTCAGGCGGGGTGTTATGACAACTCCATGATCGGAAACAAAAATTACGTTCTACTTTATCAGATATGGCATTATTTGATTAGGCGACATGGTTTATCTCTATGTAAAATAGAGTCAATTTGGATCAAAAGGTACTACACTATCACAGGTTATGGTGGTATGTATTTCTAGGCTCAAATTTGAGCTTAATTTAGCCTGAGAATTGACTAAATCTATAGCTCTGATACAGGATGTCACATTTATTGCCAGAGCCACTACAAACATTTGACATTCAATTTATAGCTTAGTGCAAAGAAACATAACATTTTCAAACCATAACAATGATATAAAACCTTTCTCTTGTATTATACGATGTAATATCCCTAAATTGAGTCTAGTAGTTTTGGGTATATTTTTTAGGTTCCGAGTGTAAAACTAGGAATTTATAGGGTTTCTAGTAATTTTTTAATTTAATTTAGGATGCTAATTTCACTAAAATCGATTAAAATAACCCAAAAATTTAAATAAATATTTTTAAAAATTAATTTTAAAGATTTTAAATAATTATTAGTGAAAATAATCAATTTGGGTTGAAAAGGATTTTAAAATAATTTTTATTGGGGGTAATTTGAGTAAAAATTAAATATTAATTAAATAGGATTCAATTGTAAAACAAGGGAAAATTTAGAGTATTTATATGGCAAATAAACCTTAAAATTCAAAATTTTGGAGGGAAATGATTAAATGGTAAAGTAAGGAAAATATGGGAGTGGCTATTAGGCAAATTTCCAAGTTTTTATATTTCTGGTGGGTGGTTTCAATTTTAAAACTAATGTATCTAGCCCACTTTTCACACATTTTACATCAGATTAGAGAGCTTTAAAATTCACTTTATTTGCATGAGGTTAAAGATCTATCATCATAGAATAGATCCAACCAAATTCCTTCTCAAAATACTCTATCAATTCACCAGAAATTATTCTCAAAAGTAGCCAAAAATATTCTGAAATTTCTTAAGTTTCTTGAACCAAGATTATCAATCAAAGAATTTAGAGTGAATCAAAGAGAATCTTCAATCCTAAACTTGGTTTTATGATGATTAGAAACATTTTTACATGATTTGAGAGTCAATTAGAGGATTTTTATCAATATAATCTTTTTTAAAGAACACATGGTTGTTTAATGGTGGATCTTGAATTTTGAAAGGAAATTCACAAATGAATGGATGTTCCAACTCAAAATGGATCTACTAAAAGGTTTTCGATCTTATTTATCAAGATTAAACATGGTTTGTGAGGTAATTTAAAGAAATTTGAATTTCATCATCTTCATGAACCGATTTTTTGAAATTTTGTGAAATTGATTTAAAGATGAAAATAATGCTTATTATTAGTGTAATTGGTCTAGTATTGATGATTGAAAGTGTTTAGGAGGGCTGGAGAGATTGATTTTGTGAGGAATCGATTTTTCAACTTGATGTTAGAAATCTGGTAAGGTATCTTTCTGAGAGGATTTCGATTAGTATAATTAATTAAAATTCGTGTTTATTATATCTTTCTAGGAGGAATTTTATTAGTATAGTTAATCAAAATTCATGTTTATTATAACATTGGAAAGATGATAATGTTTACTTTATCTCTGTTGAAGCTTCGAATCTTGAAGAGCACCGAGCTAATCAAAATTGAAGCTTGGATTTGCTTGGTTGATCACTTGTTTGTGGTAGCATAAGTTATGTGGTGAGTGTTTTTAAGGGCAATTTGGTAAATTAACCCTCATTTTTGTTTAACTAGTAGCTTAATTAATGATTTCAATTGATTAATTATGGTGGAATGACTGATTTTTGCAAGATTTATATTATATGTACAAAAGTTGAAGTTTTATTGAATAATGGTAAGTAAGCATTTAGGTGATTTTGTGGAATTTAATTAGGATATTTATATTGATTATTAGTGTATGATTACTGGAGTTTTTTTATTATGATATATTGGTGTTACAATTGGCAATTGAACATTGGAAAACGGTAAATGAAATGCTTCATTTAATTGGATGTTAAATGGCTATGTTACATGTTACACATAAGCATTTTGTCACATTAAATTGAGAACAATAATGACTCATTTATATTCTGTGTTACTAAATATATTGGCAACATGCATGGTGGATCCTTTGGATTATAGTTGGCATGCTACAGGATTTGTAAGTACTCACCTTTATCTGTGACATTGTGAGCATATGGCTCTAGGAGGATTGATTTGTTTGGAGTAGATAAGGGAGTGTTGAGCATGAGTCTCCACTCATTGGGTAATTTGAGGCGCTATAAAGGAGTGTGTGCTTCGGCCCACTCAACTCGGTGGATTGTATTTCATATTTGTGGGAGTTCAGAGATCCGTTTATCCGAAGTATGATGACCCGATTAAGCCAATATATTTATGTGTGATTATTGTTATATCCTTTGATGTCCGTAAGCCATGAATGATTGGTTCTTGATATTGATAAAGCATATGGAAATGAAATTGACATGTTTCATTATTGTGGCTGATAATTGGTAATTGATTAGATGTGATTTAAGCATAGTTTCGATGTTAATTTACTAGTCATTTTTATTAACATCCATTGAGCTTTTTAAAGCTCACACCCTCACAATTTGTGCAGATAATCCTCGGGATTGAGGAGCAGAAGAGCTGAGTAAGAGTGTTCTAAGAGATTTAGACTTGGTAGAGACTTTATTAGATGTTTTAGAGACTGTAATTAGGCATTATAGAACTCCCAGGAATTAGTTTTATTTTCATTGTAATTGGAATTTAGACATTTGGCATTTTATTTTGGATGGTTTTATAATAATTTGGAGGCATGTTTGAGTTTAATTATTGAATGATTTATGGTATATTGTTGCTTGATAACACGGTGTGCGAGGTGTGAATTTTATACTAACGATTGTTTAAATAAAGCTTCTATGTAGTGGTTTACTAGCGACTAAGGTATGCCACTTGTTTGATTTATTCGGTGTGTGTTATGCATGAAATTGATTGCCTAATTCTATATAATTGAGGCTTAATTGATGTCAATAAACTCAAGTGAAGGTGGATGTATATGTATGTTAATTAATCGTATTTAAGGGTCTGTTTGATAGGGAAAATATTTTCCGGAATTGGTTTTCCCCATTTTCCAGTTTTTTGATTAGAGGAAAATATTTTCCTTTTGAAAAATCAATTCCGCAACATGGGTAAAATCATCTCATCTTTTCGGAAAATGTCTTACCCCTTAAAAATTAGTAAGACATTTTCCATAGCTCATCTATTCACCCTTGAAACCATTTCCACAGCTCCTCTCTTCACCCTTTCACAGCTCCTCTCTTCATCCTATCGATTACAACATCATCATCTCTGCCTCATCTTCTCTACTAGTTCACCTCTTCTCTTTGCTTGCCTCGTTAGTGTGCTGGTTCACCTTTGCTAGTTTATCGAAGGTAAAATTGCAAGCTCTAGGTTAGGGGATCTGTTGATTTCTGCAAGTTTTATTGCAAGTTTTTGTAGTAGATGTGTTTTCTGCAAATGGGCAGTCAAACATTTTATTCGATTATAGTCAAACTAGAAGTGTTCCATATTGTTTCAAATTGGTGTTCAAGACTTGTTCTGTTGTTCCTGTTTCTTGAAAAAGATTAGTGACAAATAGCTGAAGGAGTGTGGTTTTTAGACTTTAAAGGAGTGTGGTCTCTTAACGGATGCTTTAGCCATTTATAGGAAGCTATCTTTTGCTGAATGCTTAATTTTGGTGCTTTACTTCCTGGTAATGGTCTCATGATTCATGAATGCTTCAAGCCATTTTGATGGTTAATTTTGCACGAAACCCATCTTTTATCTTTGTAATTTGAACTACCAATGTTTGGTTACAATTTGAACATATATGCCCTAGCATGATACATCACATATTTCCAATATTTTAAATGGTTGCATCAACTGTTGCAGCTAATGTTCTTGCTGACCTCCAGCTATACAGTTCTTGCTGACACGGTTCTTATTTCTTTCTATGCTTGACCTCCAGCTATACAGTTCTTGCTGTCCTAGCCTCTACCTCAGCATTCTTACTCTTGTTAGTGGCCTTGGTTGATATTTTCATAAGAGGTTAGTGTTGAGCGTCTTTGGAAGTATGATTTGGTATAATATGCATTTGTGGTTGATATATGATTTGGTATATTAAATGTAAATAATGATCTTTCGTCAAATGGTTGATGTCTAGGAGACGAAACAAAAGATGAAGAAAAGTATTTGATGCTTAGGAATTTTGATTAATTGTGTGTGTGTGTGTTCTTTTATTTGTTTTATGAAGAGTCGTTTTCTTAAAACTACTACTACTAATAGTAATATAAATGAAAGTAGCGAGAAGCACTTAACTAAATGAAATTTGTTGTATTGTGATTGTGGATATTATTCATCAAAGTTGATAAAATTATTGTCATTTCATACTAAAAATCATATTCGGACTCTGTACAACTTTTCCTTATGATAAGAAAAAAACTCATAAATGTTGCCTTTCATAGATTAAAATCTTCCAAAGTCAGTTGATAGATATTTTCTATATGACATTTCATTAATTATTTTTTAATTCTTGTGGGGATTAGAAAGGCATATATATATTTAATACGGTTTTCAAATTACTCATAAATTCATCAAACCTTAATTAATTTAATGAAAAGATAATATATTTTTAAAAAATCAAATATATAAAAGTTTCAAATTATTATAACAAGTCAACTAAAATATTTTAAGATTTATTATAGGTTAAGTATTTGGGAGGTTTTCTATTATAGGAACCGAATCAAATTAATTTTTATTATTAAATGAATTAATTTAATCTCTATATTATTAGAAAGAAGTTAAATAAGTCCAATTTGTAATAAGCTTAACATTTATTGTATAAAAGAGACTTAAAATTTATTTTTCCGATTGCAATTCAATTTCAAACAAAATATTTCTTTTACGAACCATAAATCCTTTTTAAAAATATTAACTTTGTTAAATTAATGAATGATATTTTTAAACAGTAAATATTAACTCTATTCCAATTTTACTTATTTGATTCTTCTTAATAATATATAAATAAAATTAATTTATTTAATAATAATTAATTAATTTAATCAAATCCTTATAATAGACACGCTTCCTTAATACATTCACCATTAATTATGTATATAAAATATTCAAGTATACCTAAATATTGACAACATATTATATAGTAATCATTGAACTACAATAATCATGGGCAAGACACTAATACTCCATGTTTATTCAACTCATTACCATCCGCTATTGCAATTTCCCATTCAAATTGTGATTAATTAATTAATTATACATGATATTGAAATCCTAATAATATAAAACAAAATCTTGCAGCAATTGCAATTTCCTACAAGAAAACTAATTTGTCATGCTTTCATTTTCATATGCTTATCAAATATATTGAAGTATTGTATTAATTATGGCAATTAGCTTGATATGTTTGTATGCATAGTCATGGCAACTTTATGTGATCTTATGAAAATCTTGCATCTTTTTTGCAGTGATCATATATTTGTGTGGCATAATTTTGTGTAGATGGATCATAATCAACATCAAATGGAAATTGCCGGAGTCGTGGCTTCAGTTTTAGCTTTTGGGGCTCTTTGGATTAAAAAATTAGAAATTAGGAAGAAAATTGCTTCTCGCCCTCATGTGAATCGAGATTATGAAAGAGAAAATTATATTAATAGTATTTTATATAGTGGTGACCAGCATTGTATTGATGTGATAAGGATGAGACCGATCGCCTTTTTTAATTTATGTGATATTCTTAGTAGGAATAATTTGTTACAATCATCTAAATCTGTCAATATTAGGGAGCAAGTAGTTATATTTTTACATATAATTTGGTCATAATGTAAGGTTTCGAGTGATTGGATCTAGATATTATAGATCAACTCAGACAGTTCACTATTAGTTTAGGGTTGTATTGAGAGCTATTTTGAAATTGTATAGACTAGTTATTAGATTACCTGATGAGTCAACTCCTAGTGAAATTAGAAACAATCCAAGGTTTTATCCTTATTTTAAAGATTGTATTGGAGCATTAGTTGGAACTCATATTCGTGCATCCGTTCCACCTAGCATGCAAGGAAGATTTCGTAGCCGTAAAGGGGGGATGACACAAAATGTATTGGTTGCCATTACATTTGATTTGAAATTTCCCTATGTTCTAGCTGGTTGGGAAGGTAGTGCACATGATTCTTGTATTTTAAGTGATGCACTTTCACGCCCAACAGGATTAAGAATTCCGGAAGGTAATATTTATCACAAATAGTTCTAGTAAGCTCATAATTTATTAGTATTAATTATGTATTGTAAAATTGTAGGTAAATATTATCTTGCTGATGCTGGATATGGCATCCGAATTGGATGTATTACCCCATATCGTGATGTCCGATATCATTTAAAAGAGTTTGGTGCTGAAGGGCCTGAAAATGCAAAAGAACTCTTTAATCTTCGCCATTCATCATTACGGATCACTGTTGAACGTGTTTTTGGGATTTTGAAGAAACAGTTTTGTGTATTAGATGCTGAACCATTTTAGAATTTTCAAATTCAAGTAGATATAGTTTTGGCTTGTTGTATCATTCATAATTGTATAATGGGAGTTGGTCCTAGTGATTTACTTAATTAAGGATTATACGAGGCGTCTAAGTCTGATTTGGTAATACAAACTCTCACAGAGCGAGAAGAAAGACAAGAAGCAAGAGAATGGTCTGTTAAGAGAGATGAAATTGCACAAACTATGTGGACTGATTATATGGCTAGAAATATTAGGTAGAGTTAGGGCTTAGGGTTATTTTTTCTATGTTATGTATGTTTTAGTATAAAAATATTTTTTTTTTGTAAATGTTGGTTGGATAATGATATTGAAATTTTAGATTGTTGGATTTTGATATATGTCTTGAATTTGTTAGATATTGATTATGTTTTAACCTTGTTGGATATTGAATTTATTATTATGTTTTAAGCTTGTTGGATATTGAAATTATTGACAATGACAATTATTTAATGTAGAATGGGTAAGGGCAACAAAGAAGGGACCTCCAAGCAATTCAGGTGGACAAAACCTATGGAACATGTTTTCCTTGAAATTCTAGCAGATGAGGCTCAAAAAGGAAATAAGCCTTCTAATACTTTGAAAGCAGTTTCTATTAATCGAGTTGTCGACGCCATATCTGAAAGATTCCAAGTCCAATGTGATGTGAAGCATGTGGAAAATCATTTGAGGACAATAAAAAACCAGTGGAAGATTATATGCAAAATTCGAGGTGAAAGTGGTTTTGGATGGGATGATAACATGAAAATGATCACATGTGTTAGAGCGACATATGATACAGCAGTGATGGTAATATATGTATATATACGTTAAGTATATTTCAATTGTTTTTTACTTGTTATTCTAATTGTGTCCAATATCCAACAGGCACACAAGAAGTATGAACCATTTTTGAATAAAAGCATTGATCATTATGATGAAATGGCTTTGGTTGTTGGCAAAGATATGGCAACAGGGAGTTTTGCTAGAACATTTAATGGTAATGAAGATCTAATGCCTGTAGACTGGGACAATTAAGAGACTGAAGAGGTAATAACAAATGTATCTTCATCTGGCACATCCAAACGTAAAAGAAAAAGTGTTCAAGAAAGTCTCGTTGATGAACAAACTAAATTTGTGGGTGAACAACTTCGTGAAATTGCTAATGCTTTGAAACAATTTACTGCCGATAAGACATCACTGCATTACGAACAAGTGATGTCGATGGAGGAAGAAGGATTTGATGATGACTTATTGTGTTCTGTGTTTGATTATCTAGTGAGTCATGAACCTGAGGCCAAAGCTTTTTTAGTTAAAAGTAAAAAGCATAAAAAAATTTGGCTTCAAAAATTTTCTCAAGGTTGAAGATATTGATACTTTTATGTGGTGTAATATCCTGCACTTGGACAATGTTGTTACTATGTGGTGTACTACTAATTATGTATTTGGATAATATTATAATTTCTAGTACTAATTGTGGTTTCGAAGCAATTTATAATTATTCAATACTTGTTTTTTAACACAATTACAAATAATTTATTTGATATTAGTTTTTTCAATTTAGAACGATTAATATTGTAGCTTAATAATTGAGTATTATTATAAATAAATCATTGCAATATATGTAAAAACAATTTAAAATATAAAATTTATTAATATATATTAATATATATAAAACAATTTTTCCGGAAAATATTTTTAAGAAATCATCAAACAATGAAAACATTTTACATGATTCAATCAAACACCGAAAATATTTTCCAGTAAATCATTTTACAGAAAAGTAAAACATTTTCCAGAAATCATTTTCCGGAAAACATTTTACTGCCAATCAAACAGACCCTAAATTGGGTTTATTTGACCATTATAATATGCAAAATCAGGTTTTAAAATGAGTTTTTCACAAAAATAGGATTAGTTGTTTTCACATGGACGTGTGGAGACTGGAGATATCACACATGGGTGTGTGCGATCGATCTAAAAGTTTTTCATGCCATGAAGACGGTAGTTTAATGACACATGGTCTTGGGGACATAGCCGTGTGTGTCTTGGGGTTTAAATTTTTTCTCTTTAAATTGGTATTCTAATTTGTTTAAGTTACAATTTAGACCATAATAATAAAACTTTAATTAGACATAGTAAATGAACTCAAATTAAGCTAAAATATTTAGGCTTGCATAATTTGACTAAAAGAAGCTCGATAAAAACTTAGATCTAAAATCGGGTTAGTTTTACCATAGGTGGTAAAATGACAAAAATGCCATGAGGTTCAATTACCTAGGAAAATTTTAAAATTAGCTCTTAATTTGCTTCCACATTATTAAATAACTAATAATTAGATAATATTAAGGTGTTATAAGGTCTGAGATGGTAGGAGCACTACAACGTACCGCTGGTGCCAACATTACTCCAGCTCGTTAGGGTTTACCACTAGAGTGTTTATGACCCTTTGGTGGTAAGGAGTTTTGTGGTGTTAAGGGCGATGATTCGACACATGCACAGTTTTGGTTGGAGGGTGTCATTATATTCTCGGTCAGATGGGTTATTTTGACAAGGACAAGTTCGGTTGTCCCGTATCATTGTTGACGGTCAAGGCTCACAGATGGTGGATGACTATCGAGATGGGTGCTGCGCCGGATCGTCTAACTTGGGACTTCTTCTTAGCTTTGTTTCGGAGAAAGTTTACGGGTGAGCAGTATCTCAAGGCTAAGAGATGGGAGTTTATGGATCTTGTTCATGGTACTCTGTCAGTGGACGAGTACGAGGCTAGCTTTGTTCGGTTGAGCCAGTATGCTCCCCAGTTGGTATCTTTTGAGGTGAACCATTGCAAGAGGTTCAGGTTGGGGCTAAATTCTGAGATTAAGCTCTATCTGGTCGCTCAGAATACCGAGGTCTTTGAGTGTTCAGGGGGATTATGATCTCAACTCTGCTAGTGTTCTGTTTTTTTGACGTCGATTGTGTGTTCCGGGAGACGAGGATCTGAGGCACTCGATTCTTACTGAGATTTATAAAAGTCCTTTTGCTATGCATCTCGGTGGGAATAAGATGTATCAGGATCTTCAAGTTCTGTATTGGTGGCTTGGGTTGAGGAAGGATGTTGCCAACTTTTTTGCAAGTTGTTTGGTTTGTCAAAGGGTGAAAGTCGGTCATCAGTGTCCATCGGGTTTGCTTCAGCCTATTCAAAATTTGGAGTAGAAATGGGAGCTTATTATGGTGGACTTCGTTTCAGGTTTGCCTTTGACTCCGACACGTAAGGATTCAATCTGGGTGATTGTGGACAGATTTACAAAGTCTGCACATTTTTTGTCAGTTCGTATGACATTTAGTCTGCATCAGTTAGCTAAGCTCTACATTTGAGAGATTTTTCGTCTTCATGGGTTCCTCTTTCGATCATATTAGACGGAGATCTACGGTTTACTTCAAGATTTTGGAAGGCGTTGCATGAGGCTTTAGGTTTCGAAGCTTCATTTCAGTTCAACTTATCATCCACAGTTTGATGGTCAGCTAGAGAGGGTGATCCAAATTCTTTTGGACATGCTTCGTAGTTGTGTTATCGACTTCGGAGGTAATTGGGATCGTCACTTGCCATTAGTCGAGTTTGCATATAATTATAGCTATTAGAAGAATATTTAGATGGGACCATTCGAGGCTTTGTATGGTCAGAGGTGCAGGACTTCTCTATGCTGGTCCGATATGGAGGAGAAGAGGAACTTGGGTCCGAAGGTGGTTCAGGAGGTTGAGGATAAGGCGAGACTTGTTTGCGAGTGGTTGAAAGCTGCTTCTAATTGATGGAAGTCGTACGATGACCTGAGATGTCGAGACATCGAGTATAAAATTGGTGATATGGTATTTCTAAAGGTTTCGTCGTGGAAGAAATTTCTGAGGTTTGGGCAAAAAGGTAAGCTTAGTCCGAGGTTCATTGGCCCATATGAGGTTGCCAAACAGATTGGACTGGTTGCTTATCGTTTATTGTTGCCGCTTGAGTTAGAGCGTACTCATTACATCTTCCATGTCTCCATGTTATGGAAGTACATATATGATCCTTTTTATGTTGTTCCTGTTAAGGAGATCGAGGTTCGATCTAATCATTCATACGAGGAGGAACCGGTTGCGACCCTAGATCGAAAAGTCAATGTGTTATGCAATAAGACGGTTCTGTTCGTAACAGTTTTGTGCCGCAACCACAAGATTGAGGAAGCCACTTGGGAGTCAAAAGATGTGATGAAATGTTAGTATCCTTATCTGTTTGATTCAGGTAAATTTCGAGGACAAAATTTCTTTTTAAAGGGGGAGAGTTGTAATATCCCTAAACTGGGTCTAGTAGTTTCAGATATATTTTTCGGGTTTTGAGTGTGAAACTAGGAATTTATAGGGTTTCTAGTAATTTTTAATTTAATTTAAGAGGTTAATTTCATCTAAAATCGATTAAACAATAATACGAAAAATTAAAAAAGATTTAAATAATTATTAGTGAAAATAATCAATTTGGGTTGAAAAAGAATTTTAAAATAATTTTATTGGGTGTAATTTGAGTAAAATTAAATATTAATTAAATAGGATTTAATTGTAAAACAAGGAAAATTTGGAGTATTTATATGGAAAATAAACCTTAAAAGTTAAAATTTTGGTGAAAAAGGATTAAATGGTAAAGTAATGGAAATATGGGAGTAGCCATTAGGCAAATTTCTCAATTTTTAAATTTCTTGTCGGTGGTTTCAATTTTAAAACTAATGTACCTAGCCCAATTTTCACACATTTTATATCAGATTAGAAACCTTTAAAATTCATTTTCTTTGCATGATTTTACAGATCTATCATCAGAGAATGTATCCAACCAAATTCCTTCTCAAAATACTCTTTCAATTCACCCAAAATTATTCTCAAACGTAGCCAAAAATATTTTGAAATTTCTAAAGTTTCATGAATCAAGATTTTCAATGAATGACTTTAGAGTGAATCAAAGGTAATCTTCAATCCTAAACTTGTTTTCATGATGATTAGAAACATTTTTACATGATATGAGAGTCAATTAAAGGATTTTTATTAATGTCATATTTTTCAAAGAACACATAGTTCTTTAATGGTGGATCTCGAATTTTGAGAGGAAATCCACAAATAATTGATTTTCCAACTCGAAATGGATCTATTAAAAGGTTTCTGATCTTATTTATCAAAATTAAACATGATTTGTGAGGTAATTTAAAGAAATTTGAATTTCATCATCATCATGAACCGATTTTTGAAATTTTGTGAAATTGATTTAAAAATGAAATTGTTGCTTAGTATAAGTGTATTTGGTCTAGTATTGATGATTGAAAGTTTTTAGGAGGGTTGAAGAGATTGATTTTGTAAGGAATCAAGTTTTTGACATAATGTTACAAATCCGGTAAGGTATCTTTGTGAGAGAATTTTGATTAGTATAGTTAATTGGAATTCATGTTTATTATAGCATTGGAAAGGTGGTAATGTCTACTTTATCTCTATTGAAGCTTTCGAATCTTGAAGAGGACCAAGCTAACCGAAATTGAAGCTTGAATTTGCTTGGTTGATCACTTGTTTGTGGTAGAATAAACTATGTGGTGAGTGTTTTTAAGGGTGATTTGGTAAATTTACCCTTGTTTATGTTTAATTAGTAATTTAATTGATTATTTTTGTTGATTAATTATGGTGGAATGATTGATTTTTTTACATTGATATTATATGTATAAGAGTTGATTTTTTATGGAATAATGGTAAGTAAGCATTTAGGTGATTTTGTGCAATTTAATTAGGCTATTTATATTGATTATTAGTGTATGGTTAATGGAGTTTTTGATCATGATATATTGATGTTACAATTGGTAATTGAACGTTGGAAAATGGAAAATGGAAAATGAAACGCTTCATTTAATTGGATGTTAAATGGTTATGTTACATGTTACACATAAGCATTTTGTCACATTAAATTGAGCACAATAATGACTGATTTATATGCTATGTTTGACTGAATATATTGGCACCGTGCATGGTGGATCCATTTGATATAGTTGGCATGCCATAGGATTTGTGAGTACTTACCTATATTTGTGACATTGTGAGCATATGATTCTAGGTGGACTGATTTGTTTGGAGTAGATGAGGGAGTGTTGAGCATGAGTCTCCACTCATTGGGTTATTTGAGGCGCTATAAAGGAGTGTGTGCTTTGGCCCGCTCAACTCGGTGGACTGTATTTAATATTTGTGGGAGTTCGGAGGTCCGTTTGTCCGATGTATGAACCCGTTTAAGCCGTAAGAAGTGTATGCCAACATATTTTTGTGTGATTATTGTTATATCCTTCGATGTTTGTAAGACATGAATAATTTATTCTTGATATTGATAAAGAATATGGAAATTAAATTGACATGTTCCATTATTATGGCTGATAATTGGTCATTGATTGGATGTGATTTTAGCATGATTTGGATGTTGATTTACTAGTCATTTTTATTAACATTCACTAAGCTTTTTAAAGCTCACACCCTCACAATTTGTGCAGATAATCCTCAGGCTTGAAAAGCTAAAGAGCCGTGCAAAAGAGTTCTAAGAGATTTAGGCTTGGTAGAGACTTTATTACACGTTTTACGAGCTGTAATCAAGCATTGTGGAACTCCCAAGAATTAGTTGAATTTTGGTTGTAATTGGACTTTGGACATTGGACATTTTATTTTGGATGGTTTTATAATAATTTTAAGGCATATTTGATTTTAATTATTGAATGATTTATGATGTATTGTTGCTTGATAACACAGTGATTGATAACACGATGTGTGAGACAAGAAATTTATCCTAACAATTATTTAAATGAAGCTTCCATGTAGTGGTTTATTAGCGACTAAAGTACGCCACTTGTTGGATTTATTCGGTGTTTGTTATGCATGAAATTGGTTACCTAATTCTATATAATTGAGGCTTAATTGATGTCAATAAACTCAATAGAAGGTGTATGTATATGTATGTTAATTAATCGTAGTAAAATTGGGTTTAATTGACCATTAATATATGCAAAATTAGGTTTTAAAATGTGGTTTTAGCAAAAATAGGTGCAGTGGTTTCCAACGGATGTGTGGCTGTCCACACGAGCATGTGAGGAGTTGCACACGGGTGTGTGAGTAAGTGACACGGGTGTGTAAATACTAGAGCTTTCACATACGGGTGCGTGGGATTTCCACACGGGTGTGTGTGATTGGTCGAAAAATTTTTCACGACACAAACACGATCGTTTAATGACACACAGACTAGGAGACATGGCCGTGTGGGTTTTGTGGTTTGAATTTTTCTCTCTTTAAATTGGTATTCTAATTTATTTAAGTTACAATTTACTCTCTAATAATAAAACTTGAATTAGGCATATTAAATGAACTCAAGTTAACCTGAAATTTTTAGGCTTGCATAACTTGACTAAAAGAAGGTCGGTAAATGCTTAGATCTAAAATCAGGTTAGTTTTACTATAGGTGATAAAATGATGAAAATGACCTTTGATTAAATTACCTAGGAAAAGTTTAAAATTGGCTCATAATTTGCTTCCACATTAATAAGTAACCTATAATTAGATATAAACTTTCATCACATTTCTTGGAAAAAAAAAACTGGTCCAAAAACATAGCTAAACATCATAATTAACCATTTTAAGCCAATTAAACCAATTGTTGGAAAATATCCGATTTGAAAATGGTTTTCTTGCACATTAAAAAAATAAAAATTTTGAAAACCAACCCAGTTCTAAATATTTATAGAAATAAACCTTAGACTGAAATTGTACCTGAGTTTTAGGATAGATGGATCCTTGTTGTTTCCAACATTCATCCAAACAACCACCTTTGCTATTCTCATACTACGAAATGCCTCGTGTGTGGGCTCGACCAAGTTGAATCAAACACAAAAATTAGAATTAGTTTTCTTTTATTTAAGGGTGAAAACAAAAATTTTCTTCTCTAATAGAAACCGACAGAATCGTTATTCCGAAAAATATATTTAATTCTTAAAGAATAAAAGACTCTCTATTCTCAGGAAGAATAACAATATTTGAATGTTGTGTGAATCGCCCTACTGGTGCCATCTATTTATAGGGAGAGAAGGTAGAACTTGTCGCGATTGAATATGTAATGTGAATGTGCAAGTATACACGTCGAATCAAGTAATAAAGTGATAAGTGAGATAGTCTCCACAGGGATCAGAATAGGTAAAAATATGGTTGAGTTATTAATATAAACTATACTAATTAGGCTTATGGCAAAGTAAACTGTAACACCCCAAAATCGGGCGTAAGAGATTTGGGGGTATTTTAGGAATTTTAGCTCTAGAATGCTCGAATTTTGTAGCATGGTAAACTAGAATTACATCTGACTATGGCATTATAACTGTTAAATCAATTTTTGAAAAAGTGTTTTAGAAACCTTTAATTTTAGAAAGAGGACTCAAATGTAACAAAGTCAAAATAGTAGGCATTTATGTTACACTTTTACCAGTTTATAAAATTGAACCTATTTCTTCCTCATCAACATGTTTGATGTCATTTTTTCCCCCTCACTGTGCTAGCAGCCCCTTTGATTTCCCTAGCTCTCTCCACTAGGTTTTGATTACAAAACTATAAGCTTTTGATTTCTCTCAATACCCAAGCCTTAAACATCTATAGAATCTCTTCAAAACACTCAAAAACTCATTTGATTTCATAATCTTCTGCAAACGTGGGTTTTCCAGATTTGTGTCAAAACTCATCTAATCTTCCATCAAAGGTAATATTTCTAATTTTTATGAGTTTTTAATGAGATCTAGTTTTTAAATTTGAAGTATTAGTTATTAAATTGCCAGTTTTTAATAAAATAAAAAAATGGAGTCGTTAATGGTGGATTGATAGAGGGTTGCACGCAGACCAAGATCGAGTTGCCAAGTCATGGAAAACTCCTATGAAAACGCTAGACGCTTGGATTTGAAACGAAACAGAAAATTAAAATTAGAATCAACATATCTGAAATGAAACACCCAAAACAATAAAGAATCAGCCAAGAATTGAAACACTTATTAATAGGGATTCTTGGAAGCCAAGAACGCGAAATTGAACTTCAAGAAAAGTCTCCAATCAGCCGAATCTGACAGGTAAACACAAAACAGAAAAATTAGACTCAATAGATCACGAAACCCCAAATTGAAGTAGGACTAGGTTTTGTGCGGTAAGAAAAAGAAGAATTATGAATCAAGAATGATGGCTTGGTGTATCTTTCTTGGACACGTTTTAATGACTTGAACTATTAAATTTAATCGTTGGAAAATTGTTTATTGAAGTAATTGATGCATGATGCTTGGAAATTCTTTTGGAGTGAGTTAATTGCATATGTATGCTGCATTTTTTTGTCTAGGGACAGAGGTATCAATATTCGAGATTTAAAATTGATACCTCTGTGTTTCGAAATATGTAGGAAGTCATCATATGGATTTTGTATCGATACCTTTGCTCTAGTATTGATACTCGGGGTCAAAGTATTGATATTTCATAACAGGCACCGATAGTTTTGGAGTTTTGGGTTTTTATCGAGAAACATAATGTAAATTTGGTATCATTTTTCCAAGTGGTATTGATACCACTTAGAGAAAATATCGATATCCTAGTGTCAGTATCGATACCTACGAACATGTTTTGAAAATTTTGCTAAATGGACCCTAAGCATGTTTTAAATTGTTTATAAGACTAATTATCGTGAGATTTGCATGAAACAATGATAACTATCAAGTTGAGTGGTTTAAACCTTTCATGAATAATGGACCGATGGATGATTTGTTCTACTGAGCTTTTTCTTGATGTACATGAGATGGTGGTGTGACATCCCGTATTCGGGCTTGGCGACCAGGATGGGTATAAGGTGTTACATAAACAGAATAATGATTTGAGGTGAAGTATTAATGTATGTAATATAAAAATCAAATAAGGAATAAAATGCTGTGGCAATTATACGAGACAAAGTTGAGCGGATTAATGTTGTTGAATGGGAAGGTTGGAATTACTTGGATTATAACTTAATAACATAATAATGTCATGGCAAAATCTTGACCAAATTATTGCTCAGAGTAAAACTACTACATTTTGCTTATTTCGAGAGCTAGAATTAAAGCTATCATTCTATGTTTTTGTATGTCTACAAGTCTTAAGAATAATACCTAACAATATTCTTCCTTACTCTGTACAGATCACAACTCTATGTCTAGAGTGCTATGAGTATTTTCTTCGTATCCTTACTCTGTAACGATATACCATGCATTCATCTATGTCTAGAGTTTGCATGCATATCTTTAAAATAATCCAAACCGAATAAAACAATAGATCTACACAAAATATCACCATCAACATTAAATGTATCAAGATAAATCCAGTAATTCCAACCCAAATGAAATTAGCTCATGGGTTGGGATTTAAAATCCAAAATCAGAATAACATTCAACATCATTATTAACAATTTAGAAATCACATAAATTAATTAACAGAATGAAGGTAGGACTGTAGGAAGCTTCCGCCACTCCAGCTTTCACTTCGACATTGTTGGATCGTGCAAGACCCAAGGCTGATTTCTCATTTCTTTCTTTGCGTCTCTACTCTCCTTTTAATCTGCTACCCACTCCATTTTCTCTAGAATTTTTCACAAGATTTTCTGGAGAGAAAACTGTTCTCCCAGTTCCCCTCCAAAATCCTCATGTAAAATTCCCGTGTGTAGAATTCTTTTCATTATTTTTTTCTTTCTTCTTTTATAGGGTAGGTCCCCTCTATCAGCACACACTTTTCTCACATATACAACTGGTTGAGAGTGACGAAGACTGAGTGCTGCGTCAGCATTTTCATGTAATTGCCATGGAATTTGTGTTGGCAATCCATCCAACCTTTTTCCATGACAATATTTCACTTCGTTCATTTTCTTCCTCATTTTTCTCATTTTCTTCATCCTTTCTGCACCTCCTGCATAAAACAACCAGTTTCCTTCTTCCCAACAGTGAAAGTAACATGAAATGACATTTAAGGCACAATCCAAGTATTATTATGTAATGTTCTAAAAATAACCTAGAAATGCAAATATATCTACTTAAGTACAAGTATTTAATCAAGCTTAGAGGTTTAAAATACTCTTTTCAAGAGTTATCAGAACCCTTGTTGAATTAAAGAAATTTATTTCAAATAGAAAAACAAAATCCTAGTTCAACTAGGATGTAGGGGCAACATGTATGCTATAATATATTGATACAATGGATGATATTTTAACATGTATGCTATAATATATTGATACAATAAACTTTAATAAAAAGATTAAAGGTGAACATTAACGTGAGATGAATTTTATTTAAAACCCTTAATAAAATATTAAGTTAAGATTTCCTTCCAATATTTACCCTCGTTAAAGCCTCAATTGATACAACTTGGGTTCTACTAAAGCAAAGTAATTGTATCTATCTTGGTCAAACATGAAGAATAAGCAAGTGATATTCGTTGGTTATAATATTGGTTAATGACTTAACTAGGTTACTTTAATAGGATTAGAAACCTAGAGGCAAGAGATTTTGATGATCATGAGATGATTGGAACAATAGTTGTTTACTAAATAATAAGTTACATAGGATGTAACTGACAAGTGTTGCTTACCTAAATAATCATAATCTTTAGAGTAAAACTAAAGCTGACTTAACAGGAGGTGAAATATGAACCTTTTTCCACTAGAAAAACTTTAGAGGATGGATTTTTCGAAAATAATTTCTGAGGGTTATTAATTTTGAATAAAATAGTGAGAGCATCATTTAATAAAGTCCTTCTAATTTTTATAATAAACTTGGTAAATTTATTCATAAGCATGTTTTATTATTTTAGATTTATGATGATAAACAACACAAACTCTTTATCATTGCAATTTTTCCTTGAGAAGGATAAGTTGAATGAATTGAACTTCCTTGATGGTTCCGTAACTTGGGGTTTATCCTCAAACAAGAACAAAAATTATATGTCGTTGAAGAACTCATTCCTAATGAACCAATAACTAATGCCTCTAGAGCTGATAAGGATTCTTATAAGAAGCATCGTAATGACATGTTAGACATAGGATGTCTAATGCTTGCCACCATGACTCTTGTGCTTCAAAAGCAACATGAGGATATGGTTGCCTATGATATGATCCAGCACCTCAAAGAATTATATGGGGGGAAAGCACATCAAGAGAGGTATGAGACCTCTAAAGGTCTGTTTTGATGTAAAATAATGGAAGGAATACATGTGGGAACTCATATTCTCAAGAAGCCTTGAAAACCTTTGATTCCCTCTAGGTGTAGAATTTGCCACCGCTGTCATCCTGCAATCATTATCGAATAGTTTTATCCAATTTTTTCTTAATTTACAAATGAATGAAAATAAGACTTTGCCAAATTTACTTAGCATGTTGCGAATTGTTGAAACTAACATGAAAAAGGTTGGACCTAAGCCCATTTTGATAGTTTTTAAGGAATAGGGCAAAGGAAATCTAAATGCTAAGGCAAAGCTTAAGGACAATGGTAAGGCCAAACCCAATAAAGGAATGTCTACATTGAGACCTAAAGGAGGAATTGTTAAGAAAAGAAAATGTTTCCATAGCGGTAAGGCCGAACATTAGAAGAGGAACTGCCCTATCTATCTTGAAGTGGTCAATAAGGCAAAGGAAAGCGGAGCGTCCACTTCAGGTATTTATGTTATTGATAATAATTTATGAACATCTACTTCTTGGGTATTATATACCGGTTCTGGTTATCATATTTGTACCTCTATACAGGGACTACAAAGAAGTAGGGATCTAGATAAAGGAGATGTGGACCTAAAAGTTGGAAATGGAGCAAGAGTTGCTGCATTAGTTGTAACAACACATATTTTATCCTTGACTAGTGGACTTGATTTATGTTTGGAAGATTGTTATTTTGTGTCCAATTTGACTAGAAACATTAGTTCAATTTATTGTTTAGACAAAATTGGTTTTGAGATAATTATTAAGAATACTTGGTGTTCAGTTTATCTTGATAATGTTTTCTATGGTTTGACACAATTAGTAAATGGTATCTACATTTTAGATCAAGATATACCTATTTATAACATAAATACTAAAATATCAAAAGTAAATGACTCTAATCAAACTTATCTTTGGCATTGTTGATTGGGCCATACAAGTGAGAAGAGCATATCAAAGCTCTAGAAAGATGGATTTTTGGATTCTTTTGGTGTCAAACAATTTGATATATGTGAGTCTTGCTTGTTGGGTAATGCCATTTTAATAGTAAAAGTGAGCGAGTTAGTGATTTGTTGGGCTTAATATATAGTGATGTATGTGAACCAACAAATACACAAGCTAGGGGAGGTTTTCAATACTTCATTACTTTCACTAATAGACTTTAGTAGATATGGGTATATTTATCTTATGCACCATAAATCTGAAGCCCTTGAAAATTTCAAGGAATTTAAGAATGAATTACAAAACTAACTAGACAAAAGTATTATGCAACTGCGATTAGATTGAGAAGGAGAATACTTAAGCTTAGAGTTTGATGAGCTTTTGAAGGAACGTGGGATCATCTCACCACTTACACCTCTTGGTACTTCATAATGGAATGGATTTTTTGGGAGGATAAATTGAACACTGTTGGACATTATTTGATCAATGATGAGTCATGTTGATCTTCCTACTTCCTTTTGGGGATACGTACTTGAAGCAACTGCCTTCACACTAAATCGTGTTCTATCTAAATCAGTTCAAAAGACACCATATGAGAAGTGGACTTGGAAGTGTCTTAGTATGTCTTTTATGAATATTTGAGGTTGTGAAGCTTATGTTAAAAGTCAGACATCTACAAAGCTCAAATCCAAATCTCAAAAGTACATCTTTTTGGTATATCTTAAGGAAACTAAAGGATATTATTTCTTTACTCCTACCGAGAACAAAGTGGTAAAGATATTTAACTTAAAGAAATTTCAGAACAGCAACAGATCACTGAACTAGAGATTGAACAACAACATGCTCCACAAGTTGATGCAGAACAATCAACTGGTTTGGAAACACAACTACCGCGAAGATCTTTAAGAGAACATCATGTACCTAAGAGATATGGATTTCTCATTACAATACATGGTAATATTCTACTTATGGATTAAGATGAGCCTAGGACATATTAAGAAGCAGTGGTGAGCCCATATTCTGAGAAATGGCTTGAGGCCATGAGGTTTGAAATGGATTCCATGTCAGAAAATCAGGTATGGATCTTGGTTGACTTGCTTGAAGGGATTAAATCAATAGGGTGAAAATGGGGTTAGAAAACTGACATGGATGATAATGTTCGAACATACAAAGGGTGATTAGTTGCTAAAGATTTTTCCAATTTTATAGTGTCAACTATGACGAAACTTTGTCTCTAATCGCTATATCTAAATACATCCTGATCTTACTCGCAATAGATGCATTTCATGATTTTGAAATTTGGCAGATGGATATCAAAATTGTAACACCCTATACAAGGCTTGGTAACCAAGCCTAAGTATCAGGATGGTACACCACCATCTCATGTCATACTCATAGTAAATTGTCACATTATTAAGAAATCATCCTCTTTATCAGTGATCTTATAAAATTTTAGTCAGACTTATACCAATCATCATTAGAACATGCCAAACATACTTTAAATAATCTTGTAGTAATAATTAAACATGCATAAGGTCCATTTAGAAAAATCTCAAAACTGACCACGTCAGTATTGATAGTGAATGTGAGGTATCGATAATTCTCCCAAGCGGTATCGATGCCTTTTGGAAAATTGGTACCAAAACTGCATACTATTTCTAGCTTAAAAACTCAAACCCCAAAAACTATCAGTACCTCTGTCCAAGTATCGATATTTTGACTCCAAGTATTGATACTCGTGATAGGGTATCGATACGAAATTACGATTTTGACTTCCTGCACATTTCAAATCACTACGGTATCACTTTTGGAACACGAATATTGATACATCTGCTTCAACCTAGAAAAATATAACATACATAAGCATATAAGTCATTCTCACTTGTACAAATTCTACATGCTATTATATCATCATCAAATAAACATCAAAACAACCATAATAATAGTATCAGACACCGAAAGTAAGTCCGAGCAATAATCAACACAATACAAAATGAATCTCACAAACTTAGGAACATGTAATCCTTGGAAGCATCCAAGAACATCATGACAAATATCATTAAAAGTGTATCACATTGCTTTATTCCTAAAATGAAAATAAATAATGATAACACCTACGAAAAGTGAAATGGACATGCTTGGATCACCTTTCGGAACCACACCACTCACACTGGCACATTACTAATCTATAATGGTTTAAAAGGAGTACATGAGCTTCACAAGGTTAGTGAATGTTAAGAATAAAAATAATGTACACACAATATCAAAGGTTAAACAAGAGCATACTAAAACACATTCACAACCATGTTCTAATCAAGTCAAAATATCATATTCACGTTTCATTAAGTCATAAAACTAACATATACTCCTACATGAAATTACTCTCAACTTGCTTATATATAATTCATTTAACAATAATTCATCAAGACTAAAAGACATATACATCCTTTAATAAGCCACAAGTCTAATAGATATATTCACATGCATTCACAAGTTAAATGGAAACGATCCAAACCACAATTACATAGGCAATTTACTATGAGAACATACTAACATTTTCATGAAACTTAAATCAACTTATTTAGCATATTATTCACATGTTTAAGCGTCCATCTCACATCGTAATACCACAACAAATAATATCACATTTAACGATAATTTTCATAGCAACCACGTACTCATTTAGGCATACATCGCATTATACATATATACATTTACATATTATTTGGCACTTGAGGCTATGAAACATAAAAGTGAGCTCTATCATCACTCATTGAATACATATCAGATTCACACGTTTAGTCATCTTTCATGAATTCTTTTACACATTAATCATATGAATATTTAAACAAATATCAAAACAAATATAAATCACATTTAATCACATTCAATCACATTTTATGATAGTTTGGCTCTTGAGGTTATGAAACATAAAAGTGGGCTCTAACACCACACATCGGATACACGGATCTCCAACAAACCAAATAGACTTATTGAGTCAAACATACCCCAAAAAGTGAAGCATAAAGCTAACACTCTCCAATACACCAAACAGGTCCCATTGAATAGAGTTTAGTTCACATTCCCTTATCTCTCCAAACATGTCCCGGGGCCTCAATGACCATATCACAAGACACACATAGGTGAGTACTCACAATCCTATTATATGCCAACTATATCCAACGGTCTCATAAGGTCACAAGGCCAAAGTATCCACAATTACAGAATTTTAATTACTAATTTAATACACATCATCTTTGTTTATATTCATCAATTCACGTCACAAACTTATACACATTGTATGCTTATCGAATTCACATTTAATTGAACTTAAACTGCCACAATAATGCTCACTGAGCCTTCATGTATCCAACAACATATGAGTGCGTTAAAATCAGTACATCATATATCACATACAAGTACTCTCACATATTACTTGTCATAATAATATCACATTCCACAATTCAACACATATTCACTTACCGGCTTTTGTAGACTTTCACTTCACATTTATATTGCTAACGCAACATCATCATTATTATTCGACATATTAAATAGGTCCACAACACAATACAATTCACAATAGTCATCTCACATGTCTTATATCACAATATCGTATCATAATAATCAATCAATAAATATTCTCATAATCACATAATTTACCAAAAATAAAACAAGGGAAATAGAAATTTTACATTCAGAATTTAGAGTAGGGTTTTAGGCTACAATTAAATTCTCAAATAACGCACTGAATCATGTCCACAAGCAATTATTCCAAACACTTAACAATACACTTTCGTTAAAAAGTCAAAAGCTCAAACTAGTGTTTCCTTGCCTTTATCACTACTTGTTGAAGGTCCTAACGAATTTGAAGCTTCAACAATATAATTCTCACAGTAATAGATTAAAAAATCAGCTATGGACTCACCACAAGCAATCAAAAACATAAACCTAGGCTATGTTCTCATGTAGTCGAAACCTGTAACATAACCAACTTGAAATCTAAATATCTCGATCTACAGTTAATCCTTTCACCTAAAACAAATTTCATTCATCTAATTATTCACCTAAAACTAATTCTCAACCTTTAAACTACAATAAAATACTCATTTCATAGTATGGACTTTTTCGACATGTTTTTTGCTACTTTTTGAAAATTCATTAAAACATAAGAAATACTTAACGAAACTTTAAAGTAAGTTTAGAAGCCATCTAATCATAAGTTGAAAATCACTTTGAAACCATGTTTTTACTCAAAATCCCAAAATCCACCATTAACGAGCAAATTTTCAGCTTTTATACAAAACATGCGATTTAATGGCTACTAATTTAGTTTTAAAGACTAATTAACATTTAAAAATATTTAGGACTTGGACTGTTACCTTAGACAACGAAAAACCAAGTGTTTGATCAAAAACCTGAAAAGCCCGAAAGCTTAACAATTGAGAAAACTATAATGTTTTTAGGTGTTTTTCTTTGTATTTAATGGAGGTTTATGATTCGAAGGATGATAGAAGTCAAAGGAATAGAGTTTGGGAATCAAAACTTGGATGAGAAGAGCTTGAAATAAAAAGGGACAACAAACACAAAGGATGGGAGAAATCTAACGTGGGTTTTACAAAAATGAAGGGTGAAAATAGGTTAATTTTTAAACTTTGGTAAAACTGCAACCTTAATGATTCCAATTTTATCTCTATTACAAATCAGTCCTTTTTTCAAAATTAAAGGTATTTAAAACTCATTTTTAGAAATTAAGTTAATTTTATAAAAACTATAGTAAAAAAATTACCAGTGTACCATGTTGCAAAATTTCGAATACTCTAAGACTAAAATTCCTAATTTACCCCTAAAACTCCTAGGCCCTATTTTGGGGTGTTACAGTTCTCCCCTTTTAAAAAGAATTTTGGCTTAGAAATTACTTGCTAACACGTAACTTACTTAATCATAAAATATGCTATTTTTATTTTTAAACTGACCATCACACTTTTGTTGCACACTCTGATTCCCATTCTCTCTAACTTCTTACTACTTTTCTTAATGATTCTATTCACTACCACAAACTATTCTATAATAACTTTGCTGACAATTTCCTCTATTCACTATGACACTCTCGTCTAAAGAACTCATAACTATTGTTCCTAATATAATAGTCTATTGATAGCACTAGAAAGAACATAGGTTTTCCCCTTACTTATTGGTTAAATTGTTCCCATTTAGTTATCCTTAGCATATATTTTAGCATTTTTAGTTTAGTAAATTGCATTTTATAACTCATTGAGCCCTAGTCTATTTTATCCTTAAATTTTCTATCTTTTTGCATTAATGTCACTGCATGAGTTAATTCCAGATTGCGTCAAGAATTGTCGCCGCACCTGACAGCTATCTAGATAAGAACTAAAAATGCACGAGCTTTCCAGTCTGGTATAACCAACATGTACGTACAAGGACAAAATAATTCTAAGGAAAGGACACCTGTACTGTTGGAGAAGGACATAAAAGGTTGACGTGAGAAGGAAAGAGAGAGCTTTTTCTTGATCATCATCCTCTCTATCAGACCTTAAAGCTTGCGGCCATGGCAGCTCAAGCCTCTCCCGGATGAGCCAACGTGAAAATTAATGCAGATTATTTTCTATTTGTATGGATGTACACATGAATTCTTGGTTAAATGTTATCTTATTCAATCTTGCTTTTATTGTTTAATCTTGGGGTTTAAATGTTTCTTAGCAGGGAAATGTTATTGCAGTCATTGACACTGGAAAGTGTAGTGACAGTTCGAGCCAACAAGCATTACAACCAAAGTTGAGTGAGGATTAGGGGAATTTATTCCATTTGTTCTTAATAATGCCATGTTTCCATCATCGAAAGGTAGAGTTAATGTGCATGTTTAAGTCTCAGATTAAATATAAGAGTGATGCTAGGTAAGATATACATGGAATTTTATTGCCTCAACAATCACCTATACTTTTATACCTTATGAGCACATATTATTCTACTGAAGATTCATGTTGGGATCCCAATTTATCATTATTGTACTTTATTTCATTTTATTCAAGTTATTGCATCGAAAACTATCCTCACAGTTTATCTTGTTTATATCTAGTTATTGCACTGACATTAATAGACAAAAGACTACCATCCCTATAGGATCGATATCCGACAAACTCACATCTGTCTACTATACTTTCTTCGATAGTGTACGCTTACACATTATTGTTGTGGCACTAAGTAGCCGACCAAGTTTTTGGCGTCGTTGCCAAGAATGGCGCTTGTTTGATGTTTGTTTTTGTTTTTATGTGTTTTAACAGTTTATTTCCCTCATATAATATTTAGTATTCACTAACTGGTTTTTCTTTATTACTATTTCTTAAACTTCATTTTAGGTGTTTTATGACCCGAAGCAATTTAGATTTTCTTGTCGATTTTTATCCAGAAATTGAAAGGACTGTTCGGAGTAGACTTCGAGAACAATGAAATATGGGTCTACCATGAAACAATGCAGCCATGCCCCCAATGCAATAGAAAAATGTTAATAACCCATTGTTGTCGCAAGTTGCTCACCTGCAATGTAACAGCCCGGTTTAGACCCTAGTCAGATAGTGGTTTCGAGACCACGAATCTGAGTAAAAAAAATTATTTAAAATTATTTTTGGTGTTTACAGTATGTGAATTAACATGTGTGAAAGTTTCGTGTGAAAATTTTATAGTTTGTGTGCTCGATTTTATAAAAAGGACTTAATCCCATAAAATGTAAAAGCAATGGTTTAATTGATTAGGTGTAAAATTTATGTGGTATTTTAACCATTGAAAATATGCATGGACGGTAATGAGCTTATATTATAAGGTTTTATCATTAAAATCATTAAGGTTAGTTTTGTAAATTAGTTAAATATGTTAATATAATAAAGCATAAAATAAAAACCATGCATATTTGTTCATCTTTTTGACAAAAATACAAAAAAAAAAAAGAACAAGCTAGGTTCAGCCTTGGTTTTGCTTGATTGAGGTATGTAAATTGCTCGGTTTTTTTTATGATTTTTACATTTTTGTGATCGCTGCAATGTGTTTTCTTAAGCCCATGTCTCAATTTCAGAATTTGAAAATGATTTTGATTTGTGCCATTGATGATTTTGTGAGTTTAATAATGTTAATTGATGAATTATGAAAGCTTGGTATGAGATTAATATGTTTTGTGTTTGGAATTTTGATGAATTTGAGTATTTTGGGCTAAAATATGAAAATGAGAAATAGAGGGGTTAAAATGTGAAATAAAGGAAATATATGGGCATATATGAAGTGTATAAACATTCGGCCTAACGTATGTAAAATGAAATTATGTGTATTTTGTAATTTTGTGAATTAGGGACTTAAATGTCAAAATTGGAAAATATAAGGGCTAATTTGTAAAAATGCCCTAAATATGAGTATGTGGAATTTTTTTGAATAAAAGAGTTAAATTTGTATTAATTTAGATCAAGAAAAGAGGAAAACGGATTTGGATCGGGGGAAATCAAAAGTTGTCGAATAGTCGTTCTGGTTTGTTTGTCTCCGTACGAGGTAAGTTCATAAGTAAATAAATGTCGCTAAATTTAAATATATATATGTATTATAAATGCCGAATTATTTGAAGCATAGGAAAATTGTTTACGAGCTTGATTTGATTCAATTACGACATCCGAAAGCCCGTACAAACCATAGGATAGTTAGGATATATATGTTATGACATAGTATTCCGATATGTGATATTGTGTAAGACCATGTCTGGGACGTTGGCATCGATTTGAGATTTACGTGTAAGACCCTGTCTGGGACAGTGGCATCGTTATTTGATTACATGTAAGACCACATCTAGGACATTGGCAATGTACGAGCTTTTCGAGCTATCCGAGTATCCTTTTTTATTCCGAATGGGTCAACGGAAAATGATACGGCAAAATCAAATGTGAGTTCGAATTAAACGATTCAGGTATGTTTGACTTATATAAAGTTTGGAAGTATAGGTATGTATTGTGGTATAATATGATAATGTGAACTAATTGTTTAAATGTGATTATATATATCTGTTCAAGAATGGGAGTATTCGACCTACTTGTATGAATCATATATGTTCTTCGATAAACTATTTGCTTATGACTTACTAAGCTATTTAAGCTTATTGTGTGTTTGTACGTTTGTTTTTTTATAGATTTTGGAAGCTAGTTACAAGCTCAAAGATCGTTAAGGAATTTTGTCACACTATCGATTGATATTTCGGTATTTTAAAAGCCTGAATTATGAACCTATGGCATGTATAGGCTAGTATTTGTTTTGGTTGATTTTCAATTTGTTTATAAATCCATGCGAAAATGGCTAGAGATGATTTGAATTATGCATTTTCTTTAAATGGTTCATATTGATTAGGTAAAATGCGCACATGACTTTGATGTTTAAAATTTTATGCTTGACCATTTAGTGAAGTTGCTTATGCCGAATGTGCTTTGGTTTATGAGCCATGTGATTTGATTATTAAGTTTAATATACGCGTGTTTTGAAGTGATATGTTTGATATTCAGTTTAGGAAATGTATGTTTTGTGATATGCTCGATTTATGTTTTGTAATGTTATAAGCTTGAAAGAAAATTTTAATATATGAACGATATGAATATACTAGTATTAAACTTCGAAATTTGAATAGGATAAGTGTATTGATGTGATTGATTTATGAAGCATGAAATATAATGAATGCCTACTTTGAGCTGGGTTTTGTTCGGTAACGCCTCGTAACCCTAATTTGGCGATGGATACGGGTTAGGGGTGTTACATACAAAATAGGACTATACGAGATTTTGTAGTGTCTATCTTGGATGATTTACAACTGGGAGATGTTAGGCCAGCAATCCAAGCTGGGAATTTTGAACTTAAGCCATCAATGTTTCAAATGATGAATTCTAATGGACAATATGTTGGACTGCCACATGAAGATGCAAGAGAACATCTTAAATCATTTTTATTGATCTGTGTTTCCTTTAGTCAACAAGGCAATCTTGATGATGCCTTGAAGATGCAATTATTTTCTTATTCCCTACAAGAAAGAGCATGTACTTGTTTATTAGGCTACTTGCCAAATCAATTACTTCTTGGGATGCACCAGCAACATAGTTTGTTTTGCTATTTAACCCGTCGATAATGAATGCTCATCTTCGAAATGATATTACTACTTATCATCAGCTAGATGATGAAAATATTCACACCACGTGGGAACGTTATAAATTTTTACTTCGATGTTGTCCCATGCACGACATTCAACCAGAAACACAAATTGAGATTTTTTATAATGGGTTGATTTCACATACAAGGAATCTTGTCGATGGATCAGCCAATGGACCTCAGTTGGATTGTACTTATAATGATGATGTGAGAATTCTTAAAAGAATTGCTCAGAATGATTACCAATACCCTATCTCCAATGTTTCACAAGCAAAAGCTACTCCAAGAGTTATTGAATTGGATGCAATAACCGTACTAAGTGCTCAAGTTTCTTCTCTCACAAACATGATTAAAAATATGAAGGGACTAGTGGTGTTGCACCTATATAAGTCGCTCAGCAAGTTGATGTTCCTACTTTTTGTTGTGAGATTTGTAGTAACAACCATAGCTACAAAGATTGTCCACAACATGCAGAGAATGTCTGTGATAAAGGGTTGCGCGCGGACCAAGATCGAGTCGTCAAGTCACGGGAAAGTCCTACAAGATCTATAAACAAATTGGCTGCAACAAAAACAGAAAACAGAGAATTAAACTTGTCAGATCAAGAAACCCAAATCGAATAGAATAAGAATACTTAGGCGGAAAGAAATCTGGAAATTATGAATGAAGAACGTTTCTTGATGCCTAAGAACGAAGCCGAATCAGATCTTGAAGTTTGGAAAGCCTGAAATGCAACAAGAACAATTAATCCCAAGTTAATCAATAAATCAGCGCAAGCAGAAATTAATAAAGAATAACGAACAACAAGAAAATAAAGAAAGTCCTAAGAAGCTTTGAAATCGAGAAAGACTTCACAACTCCCTTCAAACGACTCTAATCTCCCCTCCAATGAAGAACAATGGCAAGAAGAAGGCTGAAGATGGCTCCCACAATCAAAACGATTGTTAAAACTTCTTCTAAAGAAAACTCAAGAGAAAATTCTTAGAGAACTCAAAGAGAATTTTCACTCAACAAAACAAATCTGATTTCAATGTATTCTTCAAGTATTATGTGTATAAGGGTGGCTGGCCAAGCCATACATATAGGCCTTCTAATTATTTTCCTAGTCCTAATAGGAAAACTAAAAAAAAACCTAATTTTTTTTTTACTTTCAAGGGGAAATTCGGCCAAGAACTTTAAATGGGCCTCTTGGACTAAATTTTTACATAGAAATTTATTCATAAAGTCTAAAAATTAAACTAAGTATTTAAAGAATTAAAACTTAACAAATTGGGCCACTTTGACAATTTGGCCTGATTTTCAACTAAGTCTAATTTAAATTTCTTGATTGGGCTTGGAACATCTTATTGGGCCGTTTCTTCAAGCATTTGGGATTGTAATCCGTTCTCTCCTAAATTTGGTTCGTTGATGCTTGTAACTGAGATCCAATGCGCCTTAGCTGCAAGATTCGGTTTCTTGGACCAAGATTTCCAAGATTTAAAATCTTGATTTTCTTGATTCTTGAAATCGCTCAAAACAGCAAAATTGGACCAAGATTTGATTTCTTGATTTTCTTGAAAACAAGAAAGTGAATCTTGATTTTCTTTTTCCTTCGTGTACGCATCTAAGGCCTTGCTAATAAACTCTTGAGTGGTTTTGATTTAGTTTTGAACGCATTTGTCTGGCCTTTGACCTCGTTATTGGGCCTTGTGGTAATTTGAGCCCATCACATCCTTGAGCTTGAATTGGGCCTTTGTGACTCGTATCAGTCTGTTATATTAGTAACATCCGCAATAATTCTTATGGTAACTGTTACAACAACTCTACACGCAACCAACCGTTTTGGGGAACTCAAAGTGCTAGACAAAATACTGTGACATTCAAATATGGGAATACATCTACTCAAGGCAATTATAATTCCTAACAAGGGAATTACAATCAACAATAGCAGAACTACAATCAGCACGCTCAGATGCATCCACAACAAGGTCAGACACATCCACACCAAAATTCGATGTAGCCACAACACTCTTCAATACCGAATCAGCATTTTCAAGGACAACGATAGTAACCATACACTCAAGCTTCTACTTCTAACTCGTTAGCAAATCTTTAGGGATTAATGTGGTAGCATATTACTCACACGAAAGTTATCGTACAAGGGAATTCATCTTCCATTCGAGCATTGGAAGACTAATTAGGACAACTTGCTTCAAATATGAATACTCAACCACCAAGCTCATTACCTAGTGACACCAAAAATCATAATTCGAGGGGAAAATAACGTTGTAAGGATATCACTCTTAGGAGTGGTAAACAAACTGGCAAACCATTCCTAGGCTCTACTGTAGCACCTCAAGATGCAGATGGCCTGATCACAGGTAAGAAGGTTGAATCTAAAGAATTTGTTAAAGAATCAGAAAAAGAAGTTCCACGAATTGTCACTCATATGCCTAATGTCTGACCTTCAAAACTATCGACAAAATCAAAGGTCTCGGTGTAAGCTGATATATCTCTACCTTTACCTTTCCCACAAAGATTAAGAAAGAATGAGTACGACAAACAATATTAGCAGTTCCTGGACACACTGAAGCAACTGTAGATCAACATTCCTTTAGTAGACGCTCTGGTACAAATTTTGAGTAATCGAAAATTTATGAAAGAATTTTTGTCCAAGAAGAAAGAGCTCACTGGTATTGAAACTATTACACTCACAAAAGGATGAAGTGCTATTTTGACAAACAAGTTGCCCCCTAAATTGAAAGATCCTAGGAACTTTACCATCCTATGTTCAATTGGAAATCATTATTTGGGCAAGGCTTTATGCGACTTGGGAGTTAGCATTAACCTAATGCCACTATCTAATTTCAGAAAGTTGGGAATTGGTCACATGAAATCTACTACAGTTACATTACAACTAGTTGATCGTTCCTTGGCTCAACCTGAAGGGCAAATCAAAGATGTCTTAGTTCGTGTTGATAAATTTATTTTTTTGGCATACTTGATTGTGAGGTAAACAAGGACGTTCCCATAATCTTGGGATGACCATTTTTATCCACTGTCTGAACTCTGATTGATGTTTATAAAGGTGAACTAACCATGTGACTTAATGATGAGCAAGTCACCTTCAGTGCTTTTGAATCTGTTCAATGCAAGGACAAAATAGATGCCATACTGTCGATGTGCTAGATGATTTGATTGAGGAAGAATTTAATGACCAAAGCACAACACTTTCTAAAGAGTTTGTAGTGACATCTGATGCCGAATCCTTAGACGATTGTGATGGCATGGTTGAAGCTAATAATCTTGAACTCAAGAATGGATGACAGATTGAATCCTTAGACCTAGCCAATAGAACAACCCAAATTTTCAAACCATCTATTGAAGAAGCTCTTACTCTGTAATTGAAACCACTACCTCCTCATCTTAAATATGTCTTTTTGGGTGATCACACTACTCTCCCAGTTATTGTCTCTGCAACACTGGATGTAACTCAAGAAGAGAAATTGGTCCATATTCTCAAGCAACATAAAAGAGCTATCGCTTAGAGTATTGTCAATATTCAAGGTATTATTCCTTCTTTTTGCATGCAAAAACTGAAGTTGGAAGATGAAGTCAAGTAATCGATTGAACATCAAAGAAGATTAAACGAAAAGATGAAGGAAGTTGTCATGAAGGAAATCATAAAATGGCTTGATGCTGGAATTATTTACCTGATTTCTAATAGCAATTAGGTCCAATGCAATGCGTGCCTAAAAAGAGTGGCATCACTGTGGTTCACAATGATAAGGACGAATTAATTCCTACACGTATTCCTACGGGATGGCGAGTTTGTATGGATTATCGCAAATTGAATGCGACTGCAAAGAAGGATCACTTCCCACTTCCTTTCATTGAACAAATGCTGGATTAACTTACTGGAAAAGCCTATTATTTCTTTTTAGACGGCTATCTGGGTACAATCAAATTCCTATTGCACTGGAGGATCAGGAGAAAACAACTTTCACCTGCCCCTTTGGTACTTTCACTTTTCGTCGCATGCCTTTCAGTCTTTGCAATGCACCAACCATATTTCAAATGTGCATGATGGCAATATTCTCAGATATGATCGAAGACTCTTTAGAGGTGTTTATGGATAATTTCTCAATATATCGGAATGATTTTGATCATTGCACTGACAATTTTGATACAGTACTGAAGCGATGTGAGGACATACATCTTGTCCTAAATTGGGAAAAATGTCATTTCATGACAACTGAAGGCATTGTGTTAGGACATCGCATCTCTAGTCAAGGGATTCAAGTAGACAAAGCTATGCTGGAAATCATTGAGAAATTACCTCCACCAACAAACATGAAAGGTATTCACAGTTTTCTTGGACATGCGGGGTTTTACCGAAGGTTCATTAGAGATTTTTCAAAAATTGCAAAGCCCTTATGCTCATTGCTGGAATAGAATCAAAACTTTTTTTTATGATGCATGTCTGGATGCCTTTATTCAATTAAAAAATCAACTAGTGAATGCACCCATTGTCATTACACCAAATTGGTCTCAACCTTTTGAAGTTATGTGCATTGCAAGTGACTTTATTGTGAGTGCGGTTCTAGGAAAAAGAAAGGGAAAAATATTTCAGGCCATTTATTATGCTAGCAAAACCCTTACAAAGGCTCAATTCAATTATACAACCACAAAGATAGAATTGCTGGCTGTAGTCTTTACTTTCGACAAATTTTGTTCCTATATTGTCGGTGCAAAGGTTACTGTATTCACTAACCATTCAGCGTTGGGATATCTCTTTACGAAAAAGGATGCCAAACCAAGATTGATATGTTGGATATTACTGCTGCAAGAATTTGACATCGAGATAAAAGACCATAAGGGTTCAGAGAATCAAGTTGCAGATCATCTGTCTCGATTTGAAATTGGCAGCAAAGACGGAAGCATAATTCAAATTGTTGACGCATTCCCAGATGAGAAGTTATTTGCTGTAGATACAACTTCTTGGTATGTGGATTTTGTTAATTATCTAGTGTGTTGAAAACACCCATTGGGTTTCACAGGCCATAAAAACAAAGATTTCTTTGTGACATAGTGAAGCATCATCGGAATGAACCATATTTATTCAATGTATGCACTGACAACATCATTCGACGATGAGCTCCGGAAGAGGAGATGCTTTCAATCATGAAGCATTGTTATGATGCTTCTTATGGAGGTTATTTTGGTGGTATGAGAATTGTTGCTAAAGTTCTCCAATCAGGATTTACTGGTCGACATTATTGAAAGACACCCACAATTTTTTGACTCAATGCAATAGGTGTTAGTGCACTGGTTCTATATCCCAACGTAATGAAATGTTGCAGCAGTCAATTATGGAGGTTGAATTATTCGATGTTTGAGGTATGGATTTTATGAGACTATTTCCAAGTTCATTTGGAAATCTTTATAAATTAGTAGATGTTGACTACGTCTTGAAATGGGTTGAAGTTGTTGCATTTCTAAGGGATGATGCAAAGGCAGTGCTAAAATTTTTTCAGAAGCATATACTCACCCTCTTTGACATACCAAAGGAATTGATTAGTGATCAGGGTACTCACTTTCATTTCAACCAAGTGGCAACCACACTGAAGAGATATGGAGTTAATCATAGAACGGCTACTACCTATCATTCGCAAATCAATGGACAAGCCGAAGTTTCGAATCGACAAATTAAGAACATTCTTGATAAGGTTGTAAACCCTTCGAGGAAAGATTAGTATTTTTGATTGGATGGCGCTTTAAGGGCATTACAGACAACATACAAATCTCCATTAGGGATGTTGTCATATCAATTGGTTTTTGGAAAAGCATGTCACTTGCCAGTTGAACTAGAGCACAAGGCGATGTGGGCAATTAAGCAAGTGAACGTGGACCATGAAGCGGCTGGAAAGAAAAGACTATTGGATATCACTGAACTAAAGGAGAATAGGAGAAATGATTATTAAAATGTTTCAATTTACAAGGAAAAGACTAAATGATGGCATGACAAGATTATTTTACAGATGCAATTTTTCGCGGGTCAATAGGTTTTATTATTCAATTCTCAACTTAAATTGCACCCAGGTAAATTGCGTTCATGTTGGTCTGGACCTTTTGAAGTTGTCACCGTATTTCCTCATGGTGCAGTCACAATTTGAGATTTAAGTGATGGACACCAGTTCAAAGTAAATGGATAGAGGCTGAAACCCTATTTTGGCAACAATGATCAAAAGCAGGCAGAGACCATTAAATTGGTCGAAAAGCTTTAATTTTTAATTATTACTCCATAAATTTAGTTTATTTTATTTATGTTTTGTTAAAGTTTGCTTTCCTTCCTTTTTGTAGAATAATTAGGTACCATTGTCGACGCATTAAAATCTTACTGTCAACGCATTCTGAAATTTTGTACTACCATTTATAACTAATTAGAATTCAGGGAAATTCAGATTCCACCGTTGGATCAAAAATCACTTAGCCATTTGATCCTTCTGAGCGGGAACAATTTCTATTGGACATAACTATTCCCGCAAGCCTTATATCTCTCCACATAAAAACACCCTTCTCCATCTTCTTCTTTCACTCACTATAAATCCTCTCCCACTGTACTAATTGTAAGGCATTCAAGCAACCATTTTTACTTCTTTTCTCTTCTCAAGATCAAATATTTTTACCTTTAAACCATTTTTCCTCAATAAAAGATGGTAAAAATAAGAGGCTTGGTCAAGAAAGCCACCAAATTCGCTATAAACATGCATCTTCTGCTGCCATAGTTTGTGAATCAAAATCCCCCAAGCCAGTGCAGACAAAGGAGCAAGTAAAATTTTTGAATAAAGCGATAAAAGAACAATTTCAAGACAACATATTGAAGTGAAACTTTCGTCCCAAACAGGGCATTTCCCTTTCGACACAACAAGACCTGGGTAAGCAAGTCTACAAAACCATCTCGAAGTTAAAATGGGAAACTTTTTGCACCTATCCTGGAAGCTACTCTCCTTCACTGGTAAGTAAATTTTTATGCCAACCTTTACGATCATGAGTTAGAGTTGTTCAAGAAGGCTTAATACCATAGGATGCTAAGAAAATCAACGAGCTATACAACACCAAGGTGGATGTCGACGAACACTCAAAGTTCATCGAGTACATCACAGATGAAAAATGAGACCTATTGGTGAAAGACTTGTGTGTCGAGGGAGCATTGTGGACGGGTTTCTATCAAAAGAATTATATGATGCATCGTCACTTCTTGATGTTGCAAAGAAAAGTTTGGTTTCATTTTGTCAACTGCAGGCTAAAGCCCTCTACTCACAGTACCACAATCACCCTCGATAGAATGTGTCTGATACATTGTATCGTCAAGGGTAGAAAGATTGATGTAGATACAATACTTCATTAGGAAATTGCTGACTGCACCACAAGGCAAATCGAGATCTTTGTTTTCCCATCATTGGTGATGTTATTGTGCCAACAAAGAGGAATCATGCCCCGTGTTGGTGAGGAAGTCATGGAAAATAAGGGCCCGATCAATAAAGCCTCTGTAGAAAGAATGACTCGTTTCAAGGCAAGGAAGGGCAAAACCAAATCTAAAAGTAAAGGAACAAACCTGAATGCAGACACATCATTATTGCGCAAATTGAAGGATGTCGAGAAAATGGTCAATTCCATCAACAATAGACAAATCAGGCTTGTTCCTACAGTAGACGATATAGAGAAATCCCAAAATTTGTTCTATGCTTATACCAAAGCTTGGAATATTTTTATTTTAGCCATATTAGGCCAACTGAGCCCATCCCCACTACCAGAATTCCCAGTGTTTCCACCAATCATTCAGAATTATGGCCTTTCTTCCGCGGATGACGACTTTGAACATCGGGACAGATCGGTGGCATCCACAACCATTGTGTAGGTCTCTGGTAATGAGAAAGGAGAGGAATCCAGGGACATTGAAGAACGCCTGCGAAAGATTGATAGCTTGTTCGAGGATGGTATTTTTACTGATCAAGAGGACACTATTGTTTAAAAGGAAGTTGCTGCTGCAGAAGAGGAAGTTCTTGCTGAAGAAGAAGAAGAAGCTGTTAAAAATGAAAAACAAAAAGAAGAGGAATATTCTATTATGAACATTGTCACTGCACCCGAGTCTGTGGATGCAACTATTGATACTTTAGAGCTCGATGGAGCGAGACTGGCGAAAGTTGCTGAGGTAACCAGTGAGGAGCAATGCAATTCATTGGCAATAGTGGTCTACACTAGACCACTCCAGGTGGCCTCTCCTACACAGGAAGCAGTCGACCATCTCTATCGGTATTTTTCACTTACTAGCTAAATCACTCAAAATTTACGAAAGCGTAGAACCTAAATCTACCACCATGCTTCTATTGCCTGATCTAGCCTGAATGAAACATTCATCGAGCACTTCTATCGAAATTTCCAACTTACTAGCTAATGTAGTTAGAAAAAACGAATACATTTGCACTCACAATAACACATCACGAGGCTTATCTAATAATCCAACAAACAAACAAACAAACAAGTAAATGGTGAGAGAGGCGAGGAGGTGATCTAAGTCTCGTTCCTAAAGTAAAATTTAGGATTAAAGCAATGTGTTCTCGTTTCTACCCCACATGCAACTCAATCAAAGACATTTCAAAAAATTCCATGCAATTCAATCAAAGTTATACCAACAATTTCAAGAAAATAGTGAGATTAGGCTCAAGAGTTTTGAAACTCCAAACACACAACAATCACCTAGATCTAAGAGTTAATGAACCTAGATTACTAATACCCCCAAATGTAACACCATATACCTGGTCTGGTCGCCAATCCCAAATTTTAGGATGCCACACCACTGTCCATGTCAAACTCATAGTAAATTGTCACATTATTAAGAAATCATCCTCTTTATCAGTGATCTTATAAATTTTTAGTTAGACATATACAAATCATCATTAGAACATGCCAAACATACTTTAAATAATCTTGTAATAATAATTAAACATGCATAAGGCCCATTTATAAAAATCTCAAAACTGACCACATAGGTATCGATACTGGAGGTGAGGAATTGATAATTCTCTCAAGTGGTATCGATATTGCTTAAAAAATTGGTACAAAACCTACTCACTATTTCTTGCTTAAAAACACAAACGCCAAAAACTATCGATACCTCTATCAAAGTATCGATATTTTTACTCCGAGTACCAATACTTGTGACAGGGTATCGATACCGAATTATGATTTTGACTTCTTGCACATTTCAAATCACAGAGATATTGTTTTTACAACACAAATATTGATACCTCTACTTCAGACCAAAAACATATAACATACATAATCAAATAAGTCATTCTAACTTGTCCCAATTCCTCATGTTATAATGTCATCATCGAATAAATATCAAAAAATTGTCATAATAGTCTCAAACATCAAAAGTAAGTCCAAGCAATTATCAACATAGTACGAAATGAATCTCATAAATGTAGGAACATATAATCCATGGAAGCATCCAAGAACATCATGGCAAATATCATTAAAAGTCTACCACATTGACTTATTCCCAAAACAAAAATGAATAATGATAACACCTACGAAAAGTGAAATAGACTTCCTTGGATCACCTCTCGGAACCACACTGCTCACACTAGCACACTACTAATCTGCAATGGTTTAAAAGGAGTGGGTGAGCTTAACAAGCTCAGTGAATGCTCAGAATAACCACAATGTACACACAATATCAAACGTTAAACAAGAGCATAATATAATACGTTCACAACCATGTTCTAATCAAGTCAAAATAACATATTCACGTTTCATTAAGTCATAAAACTAACATATACTCCTACATGCAATTACACTGAACATGCTTATATAAAATCCATTTAACAATAATTCATCAAGACTAAACAATGTATGTAACATGCCATTTTCAGTAAAATCAGAACAGTGGTTTTTAGACCACAAATCCAATGAGAAAATATTTATTTAATTCTTATTTTAATGTCTACGTTATGTCAATAGGGTTGTATAAAAATTTTGTTAAGAAATTTTGACGTTTGCATGCTTAATTAAGTAAAAAAGACTAAATCGTAAAAGATGCAAAAGTAGAGTTCTAGTAACTAGAGGTATCAAATAGCTATGAAACTTTAAAGTGAAGGGACTTTAATGATAAATAGGCCATTTATATAGTTAGTGGACATTCATGGATTGGTTTTATTGAAATTATTAAAGTTTTTAAAAGTTATTTTGGTAATTAGGCTAATTAAGGTAAAAATTTAACAAAACAAATTCTATTTTTCATTCATCTTCTTCTTCCCCCCCTCTTCGAGGCGATTTGCTCCCAAATCGTCACCTACATCAAAAAGGGATAAATCAGCAACATTAAAAGTAGCACTAACCCCATACTCACCAGGTAAATCTAACTTATAAGCGTTATCATTAATCCTTTCCAAGACTTGAAAAGGTCTATCTCCTCGTGGTAAAAGCTTGGAACGTCTTTGAACGGGAAATCTCTCCTCGCGCATGTGAATCCAAACCCAATCACCAGGTTCAAATATTACTCGTTTACGACCCTTGTTAACTTGATGAGCATATTGCTCCGTTCTTCGTTCAATATTATCCCTAACTCGCTGATGTAATTTGTTTCACAAAATCTGCCTTTTTCTTTCCATCTACATGCACCAATTTCTCAGAAGGTAAAGGCAATAAATCCAATGGAGTTAAGGGATTAAATCCATACACTACCTCAAATGGTGAAAACTTGGTAGCTGAATGTACCGATCGATTGTATGCAAATTCAATGTGAGGTAGACACTCCTCCCAAGTCTTTAAATTCTTACGTATAATGGTCCGTAGTAGTGTTGACAGAACTCTATTAACAACCTCCGTTTGGCCAGTAGTTTGGGGATGACTTGTTGTGGAAAATAATAGCTTAGTTCTAATTCTTCCCCATAAAGTCCTCCAAAAGTGGCTGAGAAATTTAGTGTCTCGATCCGAAACAATGGTTCCTGGAATGCCATGCAATTGTACAATCTCCCTAAAAAATATATTGGCAACATTTAAAGCATCGTCAGTTTTGTTACATGCTATGAAATTAGCCATTTTTGAAAACCGATCAACTACAACAAACACAGAATCTTTGCCATTCTTTATTGTAGGAGACCCAAAACAAAGTCCATAGAAATATCCATCCATGGCATTTCTGGGATCGGTAATGGAGTATAGAGTCCATGTGGCTGGACCCTTGATTTCGCCTTCTTGCAAACAATACAACGATTGCACACTTTAGCCACATCTCGTTTCATCTTTGGCCAATAAAAGTGTTCTTGAAGAATGGCCAAAGTTTTGGCAATACCAAAATGTCCCATTAAACCCCCACTATGTGCTTCATGAACCAGCAAATTTCTAGTTGATCCTTGGAGTATGCACAACTTATTTTCTCGAAATAGGAATCCATCTTGTTGGTAGTACCTGTCATACGCACCTTGCACACATAACTTGTAAACTTCTCCAAAATCAGAATCATCAGCATATAATTCCTTTAAATAAGCAAAACCAAGTAACTTGACATCCAAATAATTTAAAAGAGTATACCTTCGTGATAAAACATCTGCAACGATATTTTCCTTACCTTGCTTATACTTAATCACATATGGAAAGGATTCTAAGAATTCTACCCATTTTGCATGTCGTTTGTTAAGCTTAGTTTGCCCTCTCAAATGCTTCAAAGCCTCATGGTCCGTGTGTATAATGAACTCTTAGGCCAAAGGTAATGCTGCCATGTTTCTAATGCACGTATCAATGCATACATTTCTTTGTCATAGGTGGGATAATTAAGTGTAGCTCCATTAAGTTTCTCACTAAAATAAGCCACCGGTCGCCCATCTTGCGTTAAAACCGCACCTATTCCTATTCCAGAAGCATCACATTCCACCTCGAAAATTTTGTTAAAATTCGACAAACATAAAAGTGGAGCATTAGTCAAACAATCTTTGATTTTAACAAAAGCAGATTCTTGTTCATCAGACCAAATAAAAGGTGAATTTTTTTTGATAATATCGGTTAATGGGGCAGCAAGAGTGCTAACATTTGGTACAAACCTCCTATAGAAGGTTGCAAGGCCATGAAAGCTTTTAACTTGGCTGATGTTATTCAGTCGTGGCCATTCTTGTATTGATTTAATCTTCTCTTGGTCCACCTCTAGTCCATTCGCACTTACAACAAAACCTAGAAAAACAACTTTGTCAGTACAAAAGTTATATTTCTTAAGGTTTGCATACAATACTTCATTTCGTAAAACCTTCAAAATAGCATGCAAATGTTCCAGACGTTCAGTTAATGATTTACTGTAAATTAAAATATCGTCAAAATAAACTACGCAAAAACGACCAATGAAAGACCTCAAAATGTGGTTCATCAACCTCATGAAAGTACTCGGTGCATTGGTGAGGCCAAAAGGCATCACTAACCACTCATACAAACCGTATTTAGTCTTAAACGCAGTCTTCCACTCGTCCCCCTCCCGTATACGAATTTGATGATAGCCACTTTTCAGATCAATCTTAGAGAACAATTTTGCACCACTAAGCTCGTCTAACATATCATCAAGTCTAGGAATGGGATGATGGTATTTGACGGTAATTTTGTTGATAGCTCGGCAATCTACGCACATCCTCCATGAACCATCTTTTTTAGGCACCAATGTAAGCAGGAACCGCACATGGACTTAAACTCTCCCGTATATAGCCTTTTTCCATTAATTTCGCTACTTGTCCTTGCAACTCTTTAGTTTCCTCCGGGTTGCTTCGATAAGCTGGCCGATTTGGAATTGTAACTCTGGGAATAAAGTCTATTTGATGTTCAATACCTCGAAAAGGAGGCAATCCACTTGGCACATCTTCCGGGAAAACGTCTTTGAATTCCTGAATCAATGAAACAATAGACAAAGGTACAGAATTGTCAAGTTCGTTAGCATCGAATAAGCATTCCTTGTACATAAGCACAAGTACGGGTTGATGCAACAACAATGATTTTCTTATCTCCTTTTCTCTCGCAAATACGCTCATTTTACCACTCTCAATTTCTTTTTGACTTTCTTGTTCCTCTCGTACTTTTACCTCCACTCCTTCAATTTTTTCTTTCTTTTTTTCATTTTTCTTGCCTCTCTCTTTTTCAATCTTTTCTTTCAACTTCAATTGATCTTGGTACACTTGCTTTGGAGTCAATGGCGCTAAAGTTACATTCTTGCCTCGATGCTTGAATGTATAGCGATTTGTATCACCATCATAGATCACGCGCCTATCAAACTGCCATGGACGTCCCAAAAGTAGATGTCCCGCATGCATAGGAACTACATTGCACACCACTTCATCTTGGTACTTTCCAATAGAAAATGCCACCACAGCTTGTTTTGTTACTTTCAGCTCACCTCCATCATTTAGCCATTGCAACTTGTATGGAGTTGGATGTTTAGTTGTAGCCAAACCTAGCTTTTCCACCAACATAATACTAGCTACGTTAGTACAACTACCACCATCAATGATCATACTACATACCTTGCCTTGAATGTGGCATCGAGTGTGAAAAATATTCTCCCTTTGTTGATCAGTTTCAACACTTTGAATGCTGAGGCTACGCTTTACCACAAGAATTTCTCCTTCAACGGGTAACTCTAAATCTTCATCATTGGATGGCATTTCAGGTTCATTTTCATCCTCTTCCTCTGACTCAACTTCTCCATCAGCTCTTATCACCATAATTCGTCGATTGGGACATTGACTAGCTATGTGCCCTCGGCCTTGACACTTGAAACATCTTATGTCTCTCGTGCGATTTGGCGCTTGCTCATTTTTATTTCGACTTGTCTCTCCAATGGGCTGATTTGATTTAACTGCTACAGTCGGCTCCTTTGCTCTAACTGGGGGTTTGTTGACTCCTTGATTCCATTTGTTGGTTGAAGAATTGACATAGGGTCTACTAACTCATTTTCGCTTAAGTTACTTTTCAACCTTAATCGCCATGTGAACCATGTCCATCACTTCAACATAGTGTTGTAGTTCAACTATGTTGGCAATGTCACGATTTAAACCCGCAAGGAACCTAGCCATGGTTGCTTCTCGATCCTCCTCGATATCAGCTCGAATCATCGCTATCTCCATCTCCTTATAATAATCTTCAACACTTCTATTTCCTTGAGTAAGGTTTTGAAGTCGTTGATAAAAATCTCTATGGTAGTATGATGTAATAAATCTTTTCCGCCTGACTGATTTCATTTCTCCCCAAGTAGAGATGGGTCTTTCACCATTTCATCGTCGACTTGTTACAAGCTGGTCCCACCACACTATGGCATAATCAGAAAACTCAATTGCCGCGAGTTTCACCTTTTTACTCTCCGAATAGTTGTGGCAATCAAAAACAAGCTCAATCTTCTTTTCCCACTCCAAATAAGCTTCAGGGTCATTCTTTTCTTGGAATGGTGGAATTATCATCTTGATATTCTTAAGATTGTCATCAGGTCGATCACGATCTCTAGGACCTCGTTGTCATTGACGGCCTCGACATCGTACACTTCGTGCAGATGAATGATCCCTTTCTTGTTCACTTGCTTCATAAGGATTTTGGATTGGACGTTCTCACTTTCATGTTGCACCTTCCGGAGTCATCTCACGCGGTTTTCATGTCTCGACTCGATATAATCGATCTTCAATTGGTTCAAGTTTTCTATCAAATAATTGCTCCATCTCTCGCATAATTGCTTGAAGGGTAAGATCTGGCACTCATCTTCCAACATTTCTTACGGGACGTAACCCTCCTTCCACATTTTGATTTCTTTCTGGACTTTGTGACATTTTTTTTAAAATAAACTCACAACAAAGAATCTCACTATCTGCTCACAAAGAAATCTCACTCACTCGGCTTTTATACTCTCGAATAAACTCAACACTCTCTTGCCTCTTTCCACTCACTCCTCCTCTCTAAGTTCTTAGGAATTATTTAAACTTAAAAATCAATTGGTGTGGGTCGGCTTACAAACTTGTTGTTTGGGCTTGGTAAGATTATTGTAGGACAAAGGAAAGTAAGCTTGAAACAAAGAAATGAAAAGGTTGGGTGTGGCGAAACAATAGAAGGTAGTAATGACTAAAAATTTGGGGCAGCAAACAACAACAAAATTTCAAAACTAGCTTTTCTTTTCTTTTTTTCACAATTTTTTTTCATGATTTTTTTTTGCTTGATATCCAATCTTTTGAGTTTGAATGTAAACTAATTTTTTTTTGAATTTTTTTTTTCGAATTTTTTTTTCAAATTTTTTTTCAAAGAAACTACTATATCGTAATGCCGACAACGTTGATTCTTACTCCAAATTTGCTAGCTCTGATACCAATTTGATACGAACTCGTTTCGTGATTGATTCGAGTCGTTAGTGATGCCCGATCGTGAATTGAGTAGAATAGAATCGTTTCGGTTTAAAAGTAACAAAATAGAGTTAATGGCTTCAAACAAAGGTAATGAATAAAATAGATAGGAAACAATAACAAATTAATGGCTAAGACCAAAAAAATGAACCAACAATAACGAATTGTTGACCCGAATCTCAAAATGGTCTTTAGGTGTTTTTCGGTTAAAGGAAACAGCAAGGAACCTTGACCCACTATCAACTATGATAGGAACCAAAGGTATATTGAACGCCACACCAAAGGTGATAAGTTCAGCAACAAAAAAAAGATGGACGCCACAAGCTTTGCTTGATAAGTCAATTCAATTCCGTAAGAACAAAGAGAATTGGATAGCTCACAATTCAAATATTTCATCTATATTCAGCAAAAAGTTTCCCTCTCTATGGCTGATTACATCTATTTATAATGCTAAAACAAGGTAACCGAATGATCAAAAACATCCACTTAATGTGCCATAAAAACTGATGTCTTTTGTTATTCTTTGAACCAAATAACTCCTTCCATAAAATCACTTTAATTCAGCTGATTTGAATGTCTTTAATGGCTTAGAAAATGACTCTTGAGTTGTCCTTGGCTAGTTGAATAGACACCATCTCTTAACCAGCTCCTTAATTTCTCTTGAAAGCTCCAAAAACGGCTGGAAGTGGAAGATTTGCTGCTGAATTTTAAAGGGCATAAAATGCTCTTTAAAAACTCCTTTAATGATTTTAAGCTCCCTTTATAACAGCCCTTTAATTGTAACTCAAAAGAACTTGAACACCACTTAATTAAATGTGTAATGACCTTGAATTGTAACCACTATAAGCTAAAAGTCACTGCAATAAACACATTAAAATGAGTTTATTAAAAAATGAAAACACTTATTAATCATAACAAACATTAAACTTACTTAAATAAATGAACTAAAACATATATGCAATAATTATTCCAAACTAGTTTAATTAAAGAAGCATAATTTAAAGAACTTAATTTATGCATCAATAAATAATCCTAGGAACTAGATCAATTAAGAAGCATCTTTATTTAATAAATTTCAATAACTAACTCATTTATTAAAACTTAAGATAAGTTAAATTAATTGATCAGCTACTCATTTATTAAACTAAAACAAGTTAATTAAAAGAAACAAATTCAGCTTGCAATAAATTGCAAGTAACGCTTTTTGAACGGTTCAAAGCAAGACTATCGAATTCGGCCACTTGCTCTTCCCAAGCTCACTCCAAATAGCTTGCTATTGCATTTCGAAATCTCTTAGCTCGTGATCGAGTTATTGGTCCTCATGGCAGCTCAATGGATTCAGTAGTAATTTCCTGGGCTAAGGTTGCATCATAATGTCACATATTTATTGACCATTCATAACATGATAGGATTTTATGAGACATAATATATAATCATAAAACTTTTTATAAGATTATATATCTTTCTCTTTACTTACTTCCCATTCCATCCCCAATGCTTATCATAAGCCTAAACATTATTAATTCTCGATTCAGTCTATTTATCCATGACATAGGTAGATTCATCCATAGCGTAAATAATTTGCTCACATACAATAACATCATTTATCACATGAAACCTTTTAAAACATCATAACCCATCCCAATTACGTACTACCGTTTCATTCCCGTTTCTTACCTGTTTAATATGCATAGTACAAGCATAATCATAAACATCAATCATATCCACAAGCTTGGCATAAGCCTAAGCACATCAACAACACACGTTAGTTCATTTAAACATGATTCATATGAATTTCACATGGATAACCATTATACTTGAGCACGATTCAATTGGATTTATCATCCATCTCAAGATAACATATTTTTCATGTAGCTCACCATTTCAAAGTCTTTCATACATACATATCTTGGTTCATATTGAACACTTACCATTTCATTTGCATAACACATAACATTAACCATAGCCACAAGCTGATGATTAAACACATAACTTAGCAATATCATCATATGGTAAGATATGGTACATAAACATAACATCACTTAAATCATACATTTCATAATCATGAATTTTCATACTTTGATCATTGATACATCATACTTTCGACAATTGTCGTAGTGAAATAAATCGAAACCCTTACCGGTTCATCACTTTTTCATGCCCATTGAACCACTTAGAATAATATTGGATACGTGGGAAATCTCACACAAAGTGTGCTAAAAAATGGTTGAAACCATTCCTTTTCCTTTTCCTTTTCCTTTTCATAGATGCTCATACAAGCCATAAATGGGTTTTCTCACACAAGCTGTTGGTCAGAACATAGCTACACGGTGTTGCTCATACAAGCTGTCGAGTATCTGCAACAAATGCTAGAACCTAGCCACTTGTAGGACACTAAGGACCAGCAACTGAAACATGGTAACCCTAATTACATGTCATTTGTATCCTATATATTCCTAAGGTTCAACCGATGCTTCATAGTCGTCGTATGTCATTGGAATTTTATCGTTTCATGAAATGATAAATTGCATAATAATATATATATTGATTCAACCACAATAGGATCACATATTAACATTCAATTTAACCAACATTGTATAGAATTCATTTCATACAAACTTACCTAGCTAAATTGCAGAAATGACAAAGTACAAAGGCATTCTGGTAATTTTCTATTCTCTTCAATTTTCCACTCGATCTTGTTCTAAATTAATAATTTTATTCAATCTATTAATTTAGAGTAAAAATGTATTTTATGCAATGTAGTCATTTTTGAAATTTTTACAAAATTTCCCTTGAAGTTTTATTTTTATTTCTTTTAGTCCCTGAGCCTAAAACATTCAAATTAACCATTTTTAAAGCCAATTCACATCAGCCGAATATTAATGGCACACAAAACATCCCACATTTTTAATAATTTCACATCAAATTCTTGTATTTTTAATATTTCAACAATTTGGTCCTTAATTGAAAAATTCGTCAAAATCACTTAACAAAATACTTTTAAATATCGACTAACACTTCAAATTCAGCATTTAACATCTAAAATAACAAGTTTAATCAATGGCAACATTCAAAATCTTTAACAATTTCAAAATCAAATGTACAGGCTAGCTGCACCTAGTTACAACGATATTAGAAACATAAAAATTATTAGAAATGGGGCTAAAATGACATACCAACTTGTCTTTGAACATGCCGAAATGTCTAGGTCTAAAATGGCTCCCTTTTCTTCTTTTACGGTCGGTGAAGAAGACAAAAATAAAGATGAACAAACTTTTGGTTTTATTTAATTTAATTTAATTTATCAAATTACCATTTTAACCTTGGTTAATAAATAAATAAAACACCAATTTCAAAACCACAATTATCCACTAACTCCTTGAATGGTCTAATTACCATTTAAGTCCCTTGTCTTTATTAAAAAGCCAGTTAATCACTCAAATAAAAAAGTGATAAAATTTTACATATTTAAGGATTTAGTCCTTTTAATTAATTAAATATCAAAATGTTAAAATTTTTCAACGAAACTTTAATACCATCTTAATGACACTCTGTAAATATTTATGAAAATATTTATGGCTTAGTTTATAGAATCGAGGTCCTGATACCTCATTTTCTATATCCACTTGACCTTAAGGTCTTACCACTTGAACTTAATTAATCATTCGAATAACATAAATTATCAAATCAAAAACCTTTTTTAAACCATATTTAACTCGTAAATATTAAATAATAATATTTATGATCTTACTCGTCAGATTTGGTGGCCCCGAAACACTATTTTTGACTCCATTGAAAAACGGGTTGCTACAGCATACTTATGCTTATGGAAAGTATGAATTCAATGGTACTATGTTCATGTAAATCTATCTTACCATGTGATAGTTTAAATGAGTTATGTGTTAAAGCACTAACATGTGTTGTTGTTGATTCTTAGGCTTGTGCCAAGCTTGTTGTTGTATTATATCATGCTTAATTTTAATATTATACAATGAAATGGTAAGTTATGTTCATGTTTTACGAACTTACTAAACATTATATGCTTACATAGTTTTCTTTCCTATGTTTTATAGATTATCGAAAGCTCGATCGATTTGGAAGTTCGTAGGAGACCTATCACACTGTCCAGCAAATATATCAGTAATTTTTTTATGTTTGACCAAGGTTATAATGGCATGTATTGGTGGACTTATGTTTAATGGCTAGTTGAAATTTTTGGCATGTAAATGTTGCTTTGAATTTGTGGTACTTTTGGTTCTTTTGATACGTTGTTGATTGTATGTTAATATGGTTAAGTTGATGCTTGTTTCAATATCCAAATTGGTATGTGATGGAATAGTTATAATATGATCAATGATGGTATGTTTTGATATGGAATTGACCTAGATGTGTATTGATGAGATTTGGAAAATTATAATAAGTTTAGATATATTTGCTTGATTGTGATTGAGGTGCCTATATGGCATATTGGTTGGATGGATTAGTGGCCTACTGAATTGGTCATATTATGCATATTTTGGTATGTTTTGGATGCCTTGATCATATGTGTAAATTGCTTGTAGGTACATGCTTGAAATGGGTGATGAAAATGGCTTGATTTTGGCCAATTTCATATCCACGCGGCCTAAGACACTAGCGTGTGTCTCAGTTGTGTGTGACACATGACCATGCGACACAACAGTGTGTCCCCTATTGGTTTTAAAGGTTACAAGTTAGGCAGTTACACAACCTGGCACACGGGCGTGTGATATTTCGAGAGTTACACGGCCTGGCACACGAGCGTGTGGATTGGCCGTGTGACCCAATTCAGAGAGTTACACAGGCACAGACACGGGTTGGGACACAGTCGTGTGTTCCTATTTCAATTGTTACATAGCCTAAAACATGGGCGTGTGTCTCAGCCGTGTGACCTGGCCACACGGCGGTGTGACCCCTGCAGTTTAAAAATTTCTAACTTTTTCCTCAATATTCCAAATGTTTTTAATTTAGTCCTGAATCATTTTTAAACTGTTTCTAAGGCCTTAAAGGCTCGATTAAAGGACGATCAGCATGTATACAAATGGATTATGCTATGATTATATTAATGTTTGGAAATGTATGTTTTTATATTACGTTTTTCGGTAATACTCTGTAACGCTATTCTGGCAATGGATACGGGTTAGGAGTGTTACAATGTATACATTCTTTAATAAGCCACAAGTCTAGTAGATATATTCACATGTTTAAACGTCCATTTCACATCGTAATACCAAAACAAATAAGATCACATTTAACAATAATTTGCATAACAACCACATACTCATTTAGGCATACACCACATTACACATATATGCATTTTAAGATAATTTGGTACTTGAGGCTATGAAACATAAATGTGAGCTCTATCATCACTCATTGGATATACATCATATTTCACACGTTTAATCATCTTTCATTAATTCTTTTACACATTAATCGCATGAATATTTAAGCATATATCACATCACATATAAATCACATTTAATCACATTCAGTCATATTTTGTGATAGTTTGGCTCTTAAGGTTATGAAACATAAAAGTGGGCTCTACCACCATACATCGGATACACGAATATCTATCACACCAAATAGACTCATAGAGTCAAACATGTCCCATAAGTGAAGCATAAAGCTAACACTCTCCAAGACAACAATTGACTCATAGAGTTGAACAACTCCCAAAAAGTGAAGCATAAAGCTAACACTCTCCAACATAACAAACACGTCCTGTTGGATGGAGCTTAGCTCACATTGCCCTATCTCTCCAAACATGTCCTAGTGCCTCAATGCCCAAATCACAAAATACATATAGGTGAGTATTCACAATCCTATGGCATGTCAACTATATCCAACAATATCATAAGGTCACAAAGCCGAAGTATCGGTAATAACAAAATTTTAATCACTGATTTAATGCACATCATCTCTGTTCATATTCATCAATTTACGTCACAAACTTGTACACAATGTACGCTTATCGAATTCACCTTTAATTACACTTAAAGTGACACAATAATGCTCATTGCACCATCACGTATCCTACCACATATGGGTGCATTAAAATCAGAACATCATATATTACATACAAGTATTCTCACATATTACCAGTAAAATAATATCCCATTTCACAATTCAACACATATGTACTTACCAATTTTTGCATACTTTCACTACGTATTTATATCGCTAACGCAACATCATCACTATTATTCGGCATATAGTTGGCCCACAACATAGTACAATTCACAATAGTCATCTCACATGTCTCATATCACAATATCGCATCGTAATAATCAATCAATAAATATTCCCATAATCACATAATTTACTAAAAATAAAATAAGGGAAATCGAAAGCTTACACTCAGAATTTAGAGTAGGGGTTTAGGCTACAACTAAATTCCCAAATAACATATGTTTTCGACATGTTTTCGACTATTTTCTGAAAATTCATTAAAACTCAAGAAATACTTAACGAAACTTCAAAGTAAGTTCAGAAAAATTCTAATAATGTTAAAATAAGTTGAAAAACACTTTGAAATCACATTTTTACTCAAATTCCAAAATCCATCATTAACGAGCAAATTTTCGGCTTTTATTCAAACATGCGATTTAATGGCTAATAATTCAGTTTTGAAGACTAATTAACATGTAAAACCATTTAGGAGTTGAATCGTTACTTTCGACAATGAGAAACCAAGCATTTGATTGAAAACCTAAAAAACCTAAAAGTTGACAATGGAGAAAACTATGGTGTTTTTGGGTGTTTTTCTTGGCATTTAATGGAGGTTTATGACTAGGAGGATGAAAGAAATCAAAGGAATAGATTTTTGGAGTCAAAACATGGATGAGAAGAGCTTGGAAAGCAAGGGATGATAAACACAAAGGATGCGAGAAATCTAACGTGGGTTTTATAAAGATGAATGGGGAAATAGGTTAATTTTTAAGCTTTGGTAAAACCTCTACATAAATGCTCACAATTTTATCTCTATTACAAATCAATAGTAAAAAAAAATTACCAGTATACCTTGTCGCAAAATTCCAAACACTTTAAGGCTAAAATTCCTCAATTACCCCTAAAACTTGTAGGCCTTATTTTAGGGGTGTTACAAAACAACTTTCCTTAATGGGAAACTGGAAGAGGATGTGTACATGACACAACCTGAGGGTTTTCTCGATCTTAAAGATATTGGAAAGATATGCAAGCTACAAAGATCCATTTTTGGATTGAAGTAAGCTTCTCGAAGTTGGAATCTTCATTTTAATGATGCAATCAAAGCATTTTGTTTTATCAAAAATGAAGATGAGCCTTGTGTACGAGAAAGATAGTTGGAGTACTATTTTATTATTAGTACTGTATGTAGATGACATACTTATCATAGGAAATGACATACATACCCTACAGTATGCTAAGACTTGGTTAGGAATTTGTTTTTCTATTAAGGACGTGGGCTAGGCTACATAAATATTAGGAGTCAAAATATATAGATATAGATCAAGACGGCTCATAGGTTTAAGAAAATTACATACATTGATAAATGACTGAAAAGGTTCAACATAGTAAAATCTAAGAGAGGATTCTTACCTACAAGACATGGTATTTCACTCTCGAAGGAAATGTGTCATTCAACTCCACAAGAAAGAGAACGTATGAGTAGCATTCCATATGCTTCAGCTATTAGGTCTATCATGTATGTCATTTTATGTACTCATCTAATTGTATTGTATGCTTTTAGCATGACGAATCGATACCAAGTAGATCCCAGTGAAGGTCATTGGGTTGTAGATAAAAATATCTTTAAGCACTTGAGACATACTAGTTCATTCACCTTTACAAGGTCATCTTTCAACACCCCTTCTGGATGCATGTATGAAAATTGATGTTTGAAGTGGAATACTTACTATAAAGTTCGACAGTAAAGTGGTAAAATCTAATGTTTATGAGGCGATGGGCCGACCTAGTACAATGTTGGATGTCTATAGTGTTGATATCATTGAACTTCTAACAAAATTATATTTTGAATACCATCAAGAGGATGAGAAATAAATTATGCTTTACAGGAGTTTAGACCTCGATGCTATGGATAAACTAGAGGAAGTATTGACGATGAAAGAACCAATACGTGAAGCTTTCATTCACATGGATGCCCCGAAATTGAAGCTCAAATCGTTACTAGAACTTTTAAGGATTCTGATAGAGGAAAAGGCAAACCTGGATGAAGAAGCTCAAAGACGCCTCAATCCATCGATTATGAAGGAATCCAGAAAATGCTTCAATGTCAATGGGCAAAGGTTGAAACCTTTCTACGAGAACTTCCAATTGCACTTAATGGAAGAATTAATTCTTAAGGAACCAAACGACTGACACTCAAGTCGTCGAGCTAACGAAGTTAAATAAAAGTGCTTTTTGAGAGGCAACTCATATTGATTTTAATTTATTTAATTTTGAATTAAGTTTAATTATGTTGAAAATAAAAATAAAAACAATAAGATTATTTTTTAATCTATTTTAATGTGTTGTTTTCCAAGAATGATGGTGTAGGTTGTCCCTTTTCATTCGAAAATAAATCAGAATCGGATTTCTTTTGTAGCATGGGCAGGTATTGTCAAATTTCAGTGCTGCCACTTGTTGAAACATACACTCAAGACCAAACCGACCTGAACCAACTCGAACTGCCCAAACCACCCTCTGCCAAATTAATAGCGAAGTCCACTTGACCCTTCTATTAAATATTGTTTTAAAATTGCACATTAAGGGCAAAGTGGGCTAAGTAGGGATTCGTAGGACATGCCATGCTATTTCTTCTGTGCATATGTTAAGTTGTATACTAAGATTATTCCTTAATTCATTTAAAAAATGCACTTCCAGTTCCTATGCTTAGTTTATTTAAATAAATTAGGTAATTCATGAATAACTATTTCTTACTTTGATCAACAAGTATTTTGTAGAGTTGAAAATGTTATGGCTAAGTCAGCACTTCATAAAGATTGGTGGCTCTTTGAACTTGCCTAATAGAAGTACTCATATAAATAAATAAGTAAATAAATAAATAAAAATATGCTAATGGCTTAGTTAAGAGTGAAGAGTCGAAAATGTGAGCAATTTGAGTAATCGAAATGAGGTGCTTGGGTTGTGATCTCATTTCACGTAAAAAGATTTGACTATGTCTCAAATTTGTTCAAAGAAAAAGAGAAAGAAAAATAAAAGAAATACATATATATTAAGTACGATTGTCTCACAAGTTTGATTAAGCCTAAAATTAGTGAAGCAGTTGAATTTTACATAATGTTTGAAATTTTATAAAGTGTTTATTAATTGAATCTAGCAATTACTTATTTTTTGTGCACCTATTTGTTTGCATTACGCTTGGCTGAGGAAGGAGATTTGATTTTGAAAATAATTATCGAATGATTTTTGGTATAAAGTACACATCTTGCTTGAGGACAAGCATCGACTAAGTAGGGGGAATTTGATAGCAAGTTAATTTTGTGCTTTTAATGTATTTATTTTTGGGCTGAATTGGAATGAAAAGAAAAGAGGAGGGCCAAATTGAAGAATTATTAGTTAACTGGTTAAAATCAGATTTTTTTTTTGAAATTGTCAAATATTCTGTAAATAATTTAAATCTAATTTTTAGTTGATATTTTTAGGAAAAAAAATCTTGCTAAATTTAACATGAAGAATGTGTATAAATACTTAGTGTTGGTGGCATGAAAATACACACTGGAATACACTTGGAAATTGAATGAAATTTATACCTTTCTTTTCATTCATTCGACAGAGGGAAGTGTAGTCATTCTGCCATTTTTTTCATTTCATTATTTTGGCTAAATTGCCTCCTAAGTCCCTTTCCCTTTCTCCTTTCCACCATTTTCATTTAAATTATTTCCATACACCAAACTAGCATGATTAATCTCATGCTTAACTAATTCCCTTTTAGCTTTAGCCCAGTTGTCGCTCTAAAAAAACAATCATGAGATATGAACTTTCACTAATAACTTTGCAACACAATATTTGCTACCTTTTCGGAATCTGGGATAGTACAAATTCGTCCCATAAAGTTATTTCAGTTTCAATTCAAAAAATGCACGTTGGGTTGGAGTTGTTTGGCTTGCAGTTACGAGGTCGAGTTGGCCATGTTGTATTTGAATTCCCATGAACAAATTGGTGTGTCCAGGTGTGAAAAGGCCAGTTGGATTCTGTCAAGAGAGATAGTGATCAGATTTAAATGGCCAAGCGATTGAGGTCATTGATTCGAGTTGGGTTCTTCAAAACACCAAGCTATTGGGGTCTTGAATTACGAATGCGTGTATTGCGATTAGACAATCAATAAGGGTTAGTTTGAAGGTTGTACTGGAATCAACTATGAAGGGAAGCATTGGCAGAATCCAGCTTGTGTTTTCCCACCTGGACAAGCCAATTTGTTCGTGGGAATTCGAATACATCACAGCTGACTCGCCCTGCCACCTGTACACCAAACACCTCCAACCCAACGTGCACTTTTTGAATTGAAATTGAATTAATTTTAAAGGACGAATTTCTACTATCCCATATTCTAGAGAGACAAAAAATACCATGTTGAAAAGTTTTTAGTGCAAGTTCATATATCACGATTGTTTTATTGGAACGGTAATTAGGCTAAAGCTAAGAGGGACTTAGATAAACATGAGATTAATCATGCTTGTTTTGTGTATGGAAACTATTTTAAATGAAAATAATGGAAAGGGAAAGGGAATTAGGAGGCAATTTAACCAAAGCAATGAAATGAAAAAAATGGCAGAATGACTACATTAGCTTTGTTGAATGAAAGAAAAGAAAGAAATAAATTTCATTCAATTTCCAAGTGTATTCCAATGTGTATTTTCAAGCCAGAAACACTAAGTATTTATACACATTCCTCATGTTAAATTTAGCAAGATTTTTTCCTAAAAATATCAACTAAAAATCATACTTAAACTATTTATAGAATGTTGGCAATTTAAAAAAATTTTAATTTTAACCAATTAACCACTAATTCTTCAATTTGGCCTTCCTCTTTGCTTTTCGTTCCAATTTAGCCCATTTTGTTTTATTTTGAATTTTGGCACTCCAATTTCGTCCCTGATAAGAAAAACACAAGTTTAGCAGCATCTTATTCAAAAATTAGCCAAAAATAAATACATTAAAAGCACAAAATTAACTTTCTATCAGTTTTGATGGGTGTCCAAACCACAAAATATAAATTCATATGACTAAATAATACTAAATAGTAGTATAGGGTAGTAGGGTTGATCCCATAGGAATTGGGACTCCTAATTTTCCTGTTTCTTTGTGACTAAATTTTTGAGTCTAGGTAGTTGTCGTGCGCTTGACTTGAATGTGCAAAGCTATAAAATATGTGAACACAGGGGGCAAATTTAGTTGATAAAGAAAATAAAATAAACAAAAGTAAAATAAAATATAATAAAAACAGAATTTGGTTTGGAAAATAAAGTGAATTAAATTAGTTATATTAAAGCTTAGCCTCAACCGCGGTACACTCCGAACTTGAACCGATGCTTGAAAAATGGATTTTCCCTTCCAAGCGATAAGTTGGTTATAGTGATCAAGAACTGGAACGACGGAAATGTGCAAGTGTACACAATCGCAACAAGTAATAAAGTGACAAGTAAATGTCGAGTTATCGTACCCACAGGGACTGTGAAAAGAATTATTTGTGAATGTTATTTAAAACATTTTGGTGAAGAAAAATATTTTGTTTGAAGAGGGTGATTAAAAACTAAGATTTTAAACTAAGTGAACTAAATAAATAAATCTCAATTGCACGACTTCAAAATACGATTTTAATCAAGATGACATAATTGTGTTAGATTGATTACATTTCTTAACTTAGAATTATTGAACTCATGTTTATATTGTTAGGAATAAGTTCACGACAACTCGGTAATTTGCTAACTTATGAACATACTCACCTACCAAAATGCATGTACCTCTTGACTATATCCCTTTGTCAATTCAACCGATTAAACAAATCTTAATAGGCAAATATGTTATTGCACATACATACTTATTAAAACAAAATAATCTCTTCTACATGTCCCTATGTCAATTCCAACAATTAACTCGATTTAATAAGCACATAAAAGACTATGTGAGGTAAAAAAAGTATCTAACAAATTATCCTTACCTTGAAACAATTTAATCACAATAATCTTGAAAGTTATGCAAGGCAAATGTATCGTCAGATACCGTTGCTCATCTAACCCTCAGCTACCTTATATGATTAAACATGCACTGATTAAGTACTGTGTCCATTAATTACAATTTCAATCCGTTTAAATAATTAATTCATTAGTTACCTAACAATTGTAATGCAAGAATAACTTAGTCACGATTTTACTTAATCAATCATCTTACCGAGGCCCATAACAACATAATACAATTTTAATAATTTTAACAAACGAAATGCAATCAACCTAACACGAATTAAGTTCAAGCTAAATTGATTAAATTAACCATTGCAACAACATAAATACTCATAGATATGTTCAGCATAACAATAACAAAAATTAAAAAGATAGGGAACAAGAATCAAATCTAGTGTTTTCCTGTGGCTTGACTAGTTGCTCCGTTAGTCCTTCTCCGTTGTCCTCGTTTACCAAGGCTGCCATGAACACTTAATTGCTGCTCTAAATAGCTGAAGAATGCCCCTTTCCCAAGAGGAGAAATCGGCAAGAGAGCAAGTGAATTTTGGAATGGAAAAGAAGAGAGAGAAACTAGAGAGAAGAGAGGAAAGATGTGAATGCTTGAGGTGTGTTTATCAAATGACCAGCCTAAGCGGGTTTTTATAGCTAAGGAGGGCTGCTAAAAATAGCTAAAATTATCAACCAAAGAGCCCTCCCTTGGTCGGCCACACATGTGGCAAGGTTGATAGTTTCAACTTTGCTAATTTAGGCTTGGGGCAAATCTATAAAGCCACCAATTGTGAAGGGGTTTGAATGCAACTTGAACAAGTCTTCAAGGGCCTCTTTGCAAGCTTAAATAATCAGCTAATAAGCTGATTTGGGTAAGCTCTTAGGATGATTTTTGGGCTGTCCATTTCTTAGTCGGTTCGATTTACTCGATTCAGTTCAACTGGATCACTTTTTCATAATTAATTAATAATAATTTATTAACACAAATTAAATTCGATATAAATTAAAATTAATTGTATTATGAATTAATACATATAATTTTGAACCGTATTAGGCTAAAATTTAGTTCGCCTCGATACTTCAAATTTCTTTTCAGTTTTGTGCTTCTAGCAATGTCTCCTGAGCCATTTTTCACCCTTTGTGTAAATCTGTCGAAAATAACCAAAATTCAACAAAATTAATGATAAAATTAACTAAAATTCAAATTTTTCATATTTTAAGTGCACTTTAATTATTTTGTAAAAATTAATTATTTCGACAAGAATTTTATCGAAACTGTATTTTTTTAAGTTAAAAAGGGTATGTAAAAATGTGTAAATTTTCGTGTTTCCACACCCCCAAACTTAATTCATTGCTTGTCCCGAGTAATGCACAAATTAAAAAGAATTACGTAGAAAAAACCTTTGAAAAATTCCTTTAGAATAGCATTCTTCCCAGAATTATGAATTTAATATACTTATGCTCAAAAACAAGAAATTTTATAGTTTTGCTACTGAAGTATACATATCGTTCAAACTAATCTCAACAAATATTATGATAGCACAATTAGACTAAATGCTTCATTAACAAGACATGTTAACCCTTACCAATTTGATTTTATTTCCTTATTCAAGATTAAGCTACAATCATTAAGTTTAACTTATGCCTTTATATGTTAAACATAGCAATTTCTCTCCACTAATGTAGGTAGCATAGAAAACTTGAATCAATAGGTCTTTAAAAAGGTTGTAACGTAACTAGGCTAGAGGTAGGTAAAAGATAGATAAATTTAGGCTTTTAAACTTTAGACTCAGCTTCAATCGGACCTTTGGAATAATTTCTCTCAATACACCAACTTATTTTGCTTTCACATGCTCCTTTGTACATCTATTTTCTTTCAAGTACATGTGCTCTCTTTGTTTTTCTTTTTTGAGCATTTTACTGTATGTACTACAATTTTTAGAGAATTTGATACTTTTTTCAACTCCCCCAAACTTATTTTCAAAGAATATTCTGAATAGTACTGAGTCTAGTGTTTGGGATAATTTAAAGATAATTAAGAGAGAAGTGATGGCAAAATATTGCAAGGGTTCAAATAAAATTAGGCCATATAGTCTCAAAGTTGGGTTTCAAAGGATAAAATTTCATCAAGGTTGGCTTGAAAGGCTCAAATGGTCCAAACAAGAGTTGCCTAAATCATTTTCAATATTTCATGCTTCCTAGGATTTCACCTCAAGAAACTACTAAGTCAATTCTAGAGACTTAAACTTTCATGCATGCCTACCTTTCTTAAGGAACTAAAAATTTTATGATACGATTAGCATGCTTTATTAAAAATACATTTATACCATTATTCAGCTATACACCAGGTAGGATTCTAGAAAAGAGGAGGTGAGTCAATTTGACTACTTAAGTACCAAGCTCTTTCTAAATCCAATCCTAGACATGTATATATCTATTGCCACACTTTATACTTCGCTACTTGTTCAATTTTATTAATGATTTCCATCTCTTGTTTTATTATGCAAAAATTCATAATTAACTTTATCCTAAAATAACCTAAGAACATAAATAAAATAAAGTCGAGATCCCCCCTTTATTTATTTGCAGATCCTTCCGAATTTGACTCATCTTTTGCTCCATCATTATTGTCTTTGCATGAATCGCTTCACTCCTTTTTCAATAATGGGCTCCATGGTTCAAATATGTAATCTGAAAACTCAGGCACAAAAATAAATGGATCATTGTAAATTTTCGTAAGAGCACTTCTCATCGAGTCATCCCTTATTTTTGAGTATTTCCAGTAAGCTTGTTGCTGCCACTGCATATGTTACATTATGTCCATTAACTTTGACAACTCATCTCGAAGATCTGGGCGAGGCGGTTGAGCTCTGAACATTGAAGTCTCGATTGCACTAGCTCGATCTCTATGGGATCTTCAGCCAATTGCACTAGCTCGATTGCACCTTCCAGGGACTTCAGCCGATTGCACTAGCTCGATCTCTGTGGGATCTTCTACTTACTGTTCTTCAACTCGTTGCTGTAGAACAAAGTCTCCAGATATTTGAATAAAATATGATTAAATTAAAACTAATCCTAAGCCTAAATAAAGCTGATAATAATTAATATATATTATAATGGATATAATTATATATTAATAATTATCATCTTTTCTTTTTTTCTCTTTTATTAAACTAAAACATTTATTCTAGATGCTTTTTGAAAATATTTACAAAAAAATGCATCTAATTTTTAATATTTACGAAAAGAGCAACCAAATTTTTTTAAAATAATTCAATTAAGTTCCTAGACTTGATGAAAATTCAAATTTGAGTTGCAACATAAAACTAGGATCAAAATTGACCCTTTTATATGAAAAACTAAAAATTTATTTTGTCATTTAAGGAATAATTTCTCGGGAAATTATGTTAAAATCAATTCCCAAGAAAGATTGGAAAGGTCACAAGCAGTCCCGCTTAAGTTCCAATCTCCTAGATAGAATTTATTTAAACATACTAATCCTGAAAATATACCCTAAATCATTTATTCAAATAGAAGAACAAGAAAAATTAAATATCTGATAAAATGAATGAGATTTGATTTCGTTCAATTTTATCTCCCTAGTAATGTTTCAAGCGTTGAGCATTAACTCGAAAATTACCTCCCTTACCTTAAAGTTCAAAAACTCTGTATGGATAGACTCGATGAATCATAAATGGACAGGACCAACGTGATTTTAACTTACCTAGAAAGAACCTTAATCTAAAATTGAATAACAAGACTTGCTGACCTGCTTCAAATTCTCAAACTCGAATGTGCTTGTCATGTCATTTCTTGAGTCCCTCGTTAACTAATTTGGCATTCTCGTTTGAAGACATTCAAAATTCTTCTATGTAACACCCCAAACCCGACCTTGATGTTATGGCTGAATCTGGCGTGTCACATTGAAGTGTCATTTGCAAATTTGTCTTGTTGGAAAAAAAGTTGCTAAGCTTAAAACCTCTTTAGTATTATTTAACAATCATCTGGTTAAAATGTTTGCCTTATTATCTGCTAATGTTATAATAGTTGTTTTTAAAATGTGGAAGCATTTGAAAACTCCAATCATTTAAAGTTCGTGACTTTGAAAACAGTTATTATTTTGAAAATTCGTCTTCCCTAAACCAGCAATTTAAAGTAAATAAGCAAAAGCCCAATTAAAAATTTAAGCAAACTTAAAAGGCCCTTATTACATGAACAAACCCAACAAAAACTTTAAATTTAAATAAAAACTAGTAATAAACAATTGCAGTAGTGTGGCCACCTCAAAGTCCCTCACAGCACCAAATCGCCTATAGCATAGGATTTTCTATCAGTAAATAAAAGAAAGGGTGAGTTTACGAAAACTCAGTGTGTAATCCCCTACCAAAGAGTCAGCCTACAACATGCAGTAACAGTCTGGGCCTGAGCGCTACTCAGTGACAGTACAGTGTGGGCCTCAGCCCAATATAGTAATAGTACAGTGTGGGCCTTAGCCCAATACTGAATCAATGTGGGCCTTAGCCCATTGCAGAATTGGTGTGGGCCTTATCCCAATACAGAATCAGTGTGGGCCTTAGCCCAATACAGTAATAGTGCAGTGCAATAATGCAACCCATCCCAATCTAGCAAACACACCACTCCGTACTACCAACACACCATGTGGGGATAAAATAGACCCACCCAGCCAACACACCAATATCGCAGCAAAGCGGCCAGTAATAGCATCGCAGCAGAGCTGCCAGTACCAGTATCGGAGCAAAAACTACCAGTAACAATATATGTGGTAAAGCCACCAGTAGGTCCACAGTCGTCTTGGGCGACCCGTGTGACCTTAATAGTACAGTACACTTCCTCCAAATATAACAACCCAACCCCATGCAACATGTCATGACATAATATCATACGTGTATGCAAAATGTCATGCTCAGTCACAGTCATACATATCATAAGCAAATCAGTCATACATAACATAAGACCATAACAATCATTTCATCTCCTAGGGGTATAACAGTCATTTTACCCTGTAAGGGTATTTCGGTCATTTTACCCTATGGGAGTATTTCGGTCATTTTACTATACGGGGGTATTTCGGTCATTTTACCTTATAAGGGTATTTCGGTCATTCTACCCTATAGGGGTATTTCGGTTATTTTACCTTATAGGGGTGTTTCGGTCATTTTACCTTACGGGGGTATTTCGGTTATTTTACCCTGGAATTTCAGTTATTTTACCCTACGGGGGTATTTCGGTTATTTTATCCTATGGGGGGAATTTTGATTATTTTACCTTATAGGGATATTTCGGTCATTTTATCCTATAGGGTATTTCGATCATTTATCAACCTCTCAAAATGTCTGCAGTCACCTCCAGTGACTCACGTAATCTAAATGGTCATAACAGTGTAAATGGGCCCAAGGCCCATTACTCGGCCCAAGTGGGCCCACACGCTCGTGCAGCCCGTTCAGCCTAGATTTCGCCACGGCAATGAGATCTACATAGCCTAGTCCAATATTTGCCATAAATCGTGCATTTCATTCGTATAGGGCCCATGAGTCAATTGAGCCCACACGGCCTATTTCAGCCCAACGTGGCCCATTACGGCCTAAGCCCATGAAAATGCTCATGGAGGCCCCTACAGTCTATCGCCCATCATTTACAAGTTTGGCTTTGCACACGAGTGATCACACGCTCATGTGGTCTCAAACGCCGTATTTTGACTTTTCAACTTTTGACGTTCTACAGTTACAGTGGGGTGGTTACACACCTGATGCTATTTGCAGATTCTCTTCATTCCGAACACTCTTATTCTGAAAACCAATGATCATCGCACCCTTGGTTCCCAGGCAATGTGCCAATCAACCTTTACCACCACCAGTTAGGAATGAAAGCAATGCATGTTGGAGAAAGCGACGGAAACTTTGATAACTTCACTGATCTCCCATCGAGAACAAGGAACAAATGAGATGATATATAGCTCTCCACAACAACAACCTCCCCAAATCCTAGTATTCTGTCTTGAAATCTCTCCAAATATCCCTCCTCAATTCTCTCTATGACCAGTTCAAACTCAATTTAGCAGTATTTCAATCCAACTCTACCACCCACACGAATTAGATAGCAAAATAAATACTCCCTTTTTGATGCGCCACCATTCTAACATTAGACCCCATGTACACTCCGTACGCCCCTTACCACTAGACCAACAACTCCTTTGTATCATATTTTAACCACAAGAATTTAAGAACCTACTATCTAGATCCAAGGATTTTATTCACTTAAAATAAAAATTTTTCATAAGCCAAGGCTTGAACCCCTAACTTCTCAGACACGTCTAAACACTCCTAAATCACTGAACCACTAAACCAGACATTCACTTATGTCACTTTATTGCACAACTAAATATTTATGTGCAGTCTCCTAACTGTTCCCTTATTCAAAACCTATTTCTTCTAGTCCCAAAATTTGGGATATTACATTCTAACTCGTTAAGTTGAAGCATATGTTTCTCTTTGGCACTTTTAAGATCCAAGTTGAGAAATTGGAGAGCCTAGTAAGCTTTGTGTTCTAACTCCAAGGGTAGATGGAAGGCTTTCCCAAAGACTAACCTATAGGGTGACATCCCTAAAGGTGTCTTGTATGTTGTCCTGTAAGCCCATAAAGCATCATCTAGTCTTTTGGACCAATCTCGTCAGTTCGAGCAAACTACCTTCTCAAATATGCCTTTGATCTCCTTGTTTGCCAGTTCAACTTGCCCATTTGTCTGCGGATGGTAAGTTGTAGTGACTTTGTGTTTCACTCTATATTTATCTAATAACCATTTCAACCACTTGTTCACAAAATAAGACCCTTCATCACTGATGATGGCTCTTGGGGTTCCAAACCTTGTGAACACATGTTTCTGCAAAAACTTTATTACAACCTTAGCATCATTTGTCGAATATGCCTCTGTCTCAACCCACTTAGACACATAGTCTACTACTACTAATATGTACTTGTGACCAAAAGACTGAAGGAAAGGATCGAGAAAGTCAATACCCCAAACATCGACTAATTCTACCTCAATGATGTTTGCTTAAGGCATCTCATTTCTTCTGGTGACATTTCCGACCCTTTGACATCGATCACAACTTTTTAAGTAAGCATATGCATCTTTGAATAGTGTTGGTCAAAAGAATTCGGCTTTCAATACCTTGGTTGCAGTACGTGTACCTCCGAATTGTCCCCCACTCGGAGCTGAGTGACAATGGTATAGAATCTTATGTACTTCATCTTCTGCCACGCATCTCCTGATCATTTGATCTGCACACTTTTTAAACAAATATGGATCTTCCCAGAAATAGTACTTCACATCGTGAATAAACTTTTTCTTTTGATGATACGTCTTATCAATCGGCATCAAACAACAAGCTAAAAACCAAGGGGTATTATTGACATGATTTACCTTCAGTATGTGTTCATCTAGAAACGTCTCTCGAATTGGTATAAAAAGAGAGTTCCCTTCTTGCAGCTTCAATCTGGACAAGTGGTCTGCTACTCGATTTTCCACTCCCTTTCGATCTTGAATTTCTAGATCGAACTTTTGAAGTAGAAGTACCCATCGGATCAATCTCGGCTTAGCGTCTTTCTTTGCAAGTAAATACTTAATTGCCAAGTGGTGCGTATAAGCAGTCACTTTGGTACCTACAAGATAAGATCAAAACTTGTCAAAAGCAAACACAATGGCAACTAACTCTTTCTCTGTTACCATGTAATTTAGTTGAGCTCTTATCAGAGTTCGACTCTTTTTCAAATGGTAAATCCCAGTCTAGTATGACTATTATGGGTGCCGAGACTAACTGACTCTTCAAATCATTGAAAGCTCTTAAGCACTCCTCATCAAATTTAAACGTCGTGTTCTTCTCCAATAATTTGCATAAGGGTTTAGCAACTTTGGAGAAGTCCTTGATGAATCTTCGATAGAAACTGGCATGGCCCAAAAAGCTCCTAACACCCTTTAAAGATATTAGAGGTGGGAGTTTCTCAATAACATCTACCTTTGCTTTATCTACCTCGATTCCATGTCTTGTTATCCGATGCCCTAAAACAATACATTCTCGTACCATGAAATGGCACTTTTTCCCAATTAAGTACAGTGTTTGTTTCTTCGTATCGCCTTAGTACCTTGGTTAGATTGGCTAAGAAATCATCATATGTATCTCCGAATATTGAAAAATTATCCATAAAAACTTCCAAATATTTCTCAACCATGTCAGTAAAAATAGACATCATACATCATTGAAATGTAGCAGGTGCATTACATAAAACAAATGGCATGCGCCTAAATGTAAATGTACCGTACGGGCATGTGAATGTTGTCTTATGTTGATCTTCTGGTGCTACTGTAATCTGATTATACCCCGAGTATCCATCGAGAAATTAGAAATAGTCTCGCCCTGCGAGTCTATCTAGTATCTGGTCCAAAAACCGTAAAGGAAAGTGATCTTTCCTAGTTGCCTTGTAATGGCCCAAATTTAAGGTTATCGAAATACTGGTTTCGTAACCACAAATCTGATTTAAAGAGAAATTATTATTAATTTTTTTACAATTTATCGAGTGATTAGATATAAGTATTAGAGTATTGATAAGAAATTTTATTGATTGCATGCCTAAATTGCCTATTAGGACTTCATTGCAAAAGTGGGTAAATTTGAGTTTTAGATGATAAAGGATTTATTTGAAGTGCACAATCAAAGTAGAGGTCCTTAAATAGTAATTAGACCATAAAATTTCCATGGACAAAAATACGCATGCATAGATAAAAATAACTAAAGTTTTAATGAAGGGTATTTAGTCATTGAATAATTGAAAGAATAAAAAGGGAAAAATATGGCAAAATTATCATCTTCTCCAAAAAGCTTGCTGCCAAAATTTGAAGGACACCATAGCTAGGGTTTTCACACTTTCTCAAGCTCATAGTAAGTGATTCCAAGCCTCGTTTTTAATGTTCTTTACGTTTTTGAGATCTTGGTGGATTAATTTAACTTATTCTAGCAATCATTTAACCTAGGGTTTATATTTGGAAAAATACCCATTGGTGAAAAGTATTTATTTTGATGTTTTAAGGTATAATATGAAGCTAGAAATTATGTTAAACAACTTTTTCTAGTCGATTTTAAGCGAAAACAAGAAAAACTCCATAATCGGTAAAATACCTAATGTTCATAAGTAGATGTTAGAGTGAGAATTTGATGTTGTCATAGAAGAGAAAATTGTTCATCATGTTGTAAAACATAAGAATAAGAGATAAAGTTTAATTTCTGAGCTTTGGGGCAAAAGTGTAATTATGTAAAAATTTAAGGGCACAATTGTAATTTTGCCAAAGTTAGAGTCGAGGGCTGTTTTAATGAATGTGAGTATTAAATAAGTTAAATTTTCTATTATAGATTGAGAAGAACGGAATTCGAGGTTAGATCGAGGAAAGAATAAGATTGAAGACTAAGTGATAGATTTGGCTATATTTGGTACCGAGGTAAGTTTACGGTAAATAAATGCAATATTTTAATAATTATTATTAATGTTGTTATTTTCCAGAAATTATATATTTATTTCATGAATTTATCTAATGTTGACTCAAGTATGAGATGACAGAGAATTAGTGATACAGGCCCCGTTGAAACATTAAGAACGTACTAGATACAAATGTCATGACATTTGGGTAAAAAGATCCCATGTAAGACCATGTCTGGGACATGGCATTGGCATCCTTGAGATCATGAGAGGTCCAATGTAAGACCATGTCTGGGACATGGCATGGGCACCGATATGAGAACTCCCATGTAAGACCATATCTAGGACATGGCTTTGGCATGTTATTATCAGAAAGAGACTCAAGTATCCTTATTGTTCCAATGTGGCTCAACGGGCTAGTAAATAACTTATGTCCATGAAAGTTCAGTTAAAAACATAAATGGCAAGTTCAAGTGAGTTATAAGAGTTAAGAGTATATTACGTTACCCATTGAGAATCAACATTTCATCAAGAGAAAAATAAGTCATAATTATGAGTTATCTAAGTATACAAGTAAGTGAATGAGTAAGAGATTAAGTAAATAAGAAATTAAAGATTATGTTACTTGGTATTATTATTTGTGTTCAATGTTGCTATTTATTTACTTGTAAACTTACTAAGCATTATGCTTACATTGTTTATTTTCTTTTTATATAGCATTATTAATCAAATTTGAGGATCCTAAAGACGTCGGAGATCGTCCACACTATCAACCATAACGACTCGGTATTTTATGATAACTATGTTTGAACTATGGCATGTATAGGGACTTACTTATTTTGAATGTTGTATTATGATTTTGCTAAAGAATGATGTAAATATCTAATAATGAATGGTTTTCAAAATGACTTACTATGAAGGTGTTTGTTGTTATAAATGTCTATGCGATAAATTATGCATAGAAATCATGAAAGAATAATAAATTGCAAAGAAACAGATTTCAAACAGCAGTAGTGATGTGATATTGAAAAATCACTTAGGATAGTATAAAATGAATTAGGGGGTGTATGATATATAGAGTGAAATCTTGTTGATTCTATTTTCATGGAAAAATAACTATTTAGCAAGAGGAATTTTATATTTTGAGATATGTGAATTTTGGTGAGACAGGGTCAGAACTGTTTTTGATGTCCCCTGTTCTAAGTTTAGAAAATCACTAAAAGTTGTAAAAAAATATTTATGAGATGTAATTTATATTTATAGATTCGTTATTGAGTCTATTTTCTGTATAAACAAGTGAGAACACCATATTAAAATCCTACAATGATAAAAATTATTTTTAGTGGCAAGAGGTCAGGATAGTCAAGTGGTGAAACAGGGGAGACTTTAACTAATAAACTGTACTAATTGGCTGAACCAAAAATTCTAAAAAAATTGGTAAGAAGATATTTGAGTCTAGTTTTGGGGAAAATTTAATGATTTAAATTTTCAGTTTCGTAGCTCGAGTTATAAATGATTTAGTGACTTCTGCACGAGTGGACAGCTTTATCATAAATAGTGAGATAAATTTTAAAAGCAATTTTTTATTCCCCGAACTAATAAGTTAAGTAAAGTAATGCCTCGAGCTCGACTCCAAAAATAGTCTCGGGTAAGGGGTGTTACATTTGTTGGTATCAGAGAAGGTTTAGTCAGTTCTCGGATCGAAATACTCAGTATGAATAAGAGTTTACCTATACATGCCATACTTATATTTTGATAGTGTGACGACTCCTGACGATTTTAAAATGTTTTCTTTTATAGTTATGGATCCCAAACGAGTTGGCAGTGATGAAGTAGAGAGTAATGTGCCCGCTCCTGCAGACGGGACGATGCCACCAGATGTTAATGTTAGTGAAAGGCCCATATCAATTAGTAAGGGAGGAGGAGCTAGAGAAGCCTTCTTCCAAGCTATGAATGATTGGTTTGCAAAGTTCGTTCGTACGAATCCGGCTGTGAGACCTCTACCCCCTCATGATTCCCAGGTTCCCCATGTAGCTTCCCCAGCTGCAGGTATAGTTATCAGAGAGAGACCTCCAGTTGATAAGATTCAGAAGCAAGGGGCTGAAGAGTTTCGGGCTACCGAAGACGATTATGCTTAGAAAGATGAATTTTGGCTCGAAAATACTATCAGAGTTTTTGAAGAATTATCTTGTACACCGGAAGAATGTATAAAGTGTGTTGTTTCACTTCTCTGAGATTCAGCCTATCATTGGTGGAAGACTCTCGTGTCTGTGGTACCGAGTGAGAGGGTTAGCTGGGATTTCTTTCAGGGGGAGTTCCAAAAGAAGTATATAAGCCAGAGATTTATAGATCAGAAAGGGAAATAGTTTCTTGAGTTAAAACAAGGTAAGATGACTATGACTCAATATGAATGCGAATTTGTCAGACTTAGTAAATATGCTCGGGAGTTTGTATCAACCGAAGCTAACATGTGAAAGAGATTTGAAAAAGGGCTTAATATGATATTCGACTAACAGTAGGTGTTTTAGGAATCAGAGAGTTTGTCCTTTTGGTGGAAAGATCCTGTAAAGTAGAAGATTTGTTAAAAGAAAAAGAGAAGGGCAAAGCTGAAGTTGAAGTGCAAGATACAAAGAAGAGGCAAATGAGTAAATCATTTCAGTATACTTCTAAGAGGCCTAGAGAGCTCTCTAGTGGATCAGTTTTTCCAGCCAGATATTCTAGCCGAAGTAGAGGCAGAAGATTTGAGGGCTCTAGAGCTCAAACCACTACAGTTGTAAGTACGGGCATTACTTGACCTCCTAGGCCAGAATGTCCTCAATGTGGTAGACGCCACCCCGGAGAGTGTAGAGCAAGTGAAAATGTTTGTTTTAGATGTGGTGCACCATATCACTTTATTCGGGATTGTCCCGAAATAGCTAAGAGAGAAGTTATACCGAGTGTGAGATCAGGAAATGCTTCTACCAGAGGTAGACCACAGAGAAACCCAAGAGTTGGAGCAAGTAATAAGGGTATGTCCAGAGACTCAGCAGCTAGATCAAATGTTAGAGCACCCGCAAGAACATATGCTATTCGTGCTCGTGAAGAGGCATCCTCTCCTGATGTAATTACGAGTACATTTTCTCTCTATGACACTAATGTTATTGCATGAATTGATCCTAGCTCTACACATTCATACATATGCACAAAATTAGCATTTGTTAAAAATTTGTCTGTTGAACCTACTGAATTTATGGTTAAAGTCTCGAACCCCCTGGGCCAGTTTGTGATGGTGGATAAAGTTTGTAAAAATTGTACACTGATGGTAAAAGGTATTTGTTTCCCGATTGACTTGATGTTATTTCCTTTTGATGAGTTTGATGTGATATTGGGCATGGATATGTTAACTCAGCATGATGCAGTAGTAAACTATAAATAGAAATATATTGTGCTGAAGTGCCAGAATGGAGAATTACTTCCGATTAAATCTGACCAGATAGAGGAATTATCCGATGTAATTTCAGTTATGACAGCTCAAAGGTGTGTGAGAAAAGGGTATGATGTTTATTTGGCATAAGTGTTGGATACTAAGGTATCTGAGTCAAAGATACAAGCAGTGCCAGTTGTATGTGAATTTTCTAATGTGTTTCCAGAGGAATTATCGGGGTTGCCACCAGAAAGAGAAGTGGAATTTTCTATAGATCTGAATCCTGGAACTACCCTAATTTTCATAGCTCCGTATCGTATGGCTCCTACAGAATTAAAAGAGTTAAAGACACAGTTACAGGAACTTGTTGATAGAGGTTTTGTTCATCCGAGTCATTCACCTTGGGGTGCTCTAGTTTTGTTTGTGAAAAAGAAAGACGGGTCTTTGAGATTGTGTATCAACTATCGGCAGCTCAATAAGGTAACTACAAAGAATAAGTACCCGTTACCCCGAATTGATGACTTATTTGATCAGTTGAAAAGTGCCACAGTATTCTCGAAGATTGATCTCCGATTGGGTTATTACCAGTTACGGGTAAAAGAGCCAGATGTGCCAAAGGCAACTTTCCGAACCAGGTATGGGCATTATGAATTTTTGGTTATGTCGTTTGGGTTAACTAATGCACCTGCAGTATTTATGGATTTGATGAACCGGATATTTAGACCGTATTTAGATAGGTTTGTAGTAGTTTTTATTGATGATATTTTAGTCTATTCTCGAGATGAAAATGAGCATGCAGAACATTTGAGAATAGTGTTGCAAATTTTGCGTGAAAAGAAGCTTTATGCTAAATTCAGTAAACATGAATTTTGGCTCCGAGAGGTGGGTTTTCTCGGACATATTGTATCCGCAGAAGGCATCAGGGTAGATCCAAATAAAATCTCAGCTATTGTCAATTGGAGTCCACCGAAGAATGTATCTAAAGTTAGAAGTTTCATGGGTTTAGCTGGCTATTATCGGAGATTTGTACAGGGGTTTTCTATGATAGCTTCTCCGAGGACCCGTTTATTATAGAAAGATGTTAAATTTGAATGGACAGATAAATGTCAGCAAAGTTTTAACCGATTGAAGACATTGTTGACGGAAGCACCTGTGTTGGTACAGCCTAAATCAGGTAAAGAATTTATTATTTATGATGATGCATCATTAAATGGTTTAGGTTGTGTCTTGATGCAAGAAGGTAAGGTAATAGCCTATGCTTCAAGACAACTTAAGCCACATGAAAGAAATTACCCGGTACATGATCTTGAATTGGCTGCTATTGTCTTTGCATTGAAAATATGGCGACATTATTTGTATGGTGAAAAGTGTCATATTTATACTAATCATAAAAGCTTGAAGTATTTGATGACATGGAAAGATTTAAATTTGAGACAACGCAGATGGCTTGAATTGATAAAGGATTATGATTTGATTATTGATTATCATCCGGGTAAGGCTAATGTTGTAGCTGATGCTTTGAGCCGAAAATCTATGTTTGCTTTACGAGCTATGAATAGCAGGTTTTCACTAACTGATGATGGTTCAATCATAGCTGAAATGAGAGCTAAATCGATATTTCGTCAACAAATATGTGAAGCTTAGAAAAATGATGATAAGTTACAGGCTAAATGGGTAAATTGTGAATTAGGTAATGGTTCAGAATTTCAGATTGAGACTGATGGTAGTTTATTAATTAGAGGCAGAATATGTGTGCCAAAGGATACAGACCTCATACAGAAGATTTTACACAAGGCCCATAGCGGTACTATGTCTGTACATTCGAGGAGTAATAAAATGAATAATGATCTGAAAAAGATGTATTGGTGGCCGGGTATGAGGTACCTTCGGGATTACTTCAGCCAATCACTATACCAGAATGAAAATGGGAAAGAATCACTATGGATTTTGTATCTGGGTTATCGTTGTCTCCGAAGAAGAAATATGCCATTTGAGTAATTATCGACCGATTGACAAAGTTCGCGCACTTTATTCCGGTATGTATGGATTATTCTTTAGATAAATTGGCTGAATTGTATATATCTAAGATTGTCAGACTACATGGAGTGCCTGTATCCATTATATCAGATAGAGATCCCCGATTTACGTCTCGTTTCTGGGACAAATTGCAAAAAGCTTTGGATACTCAGTTGCATTTCAGCACTACATTTCATCCTCAGACAGATGGTCAATCTGAGCATGTAATTTAGGTATTGGAAGATATGCTCCGATGTTGTATATTAGAGTTTAAAGGTAATTGGGAAAGGTATCTACCTTTGATTGAATTTGCTTTCAATAACAGTTATCAGTCTAGTATTAAAATGCCTCCGTATGAAGCTCTGTACGGTAGAAAATGTAGAACACCGTTGTATTGGACAGAGCTCAGTAAAAAGAAAGTACATGGGGTTGATTTGATCCGGGATACAGAAGAAAAAGTAAAGCTGATTCAGGATAGTCTAAGAGCAACTTCCGATCGTCAGAAGTCATATGCCGATCTTAAACAAAAAGAGATTAATTTCAGGTGGGTGATAAGGTATTTCTAAAAATGTCTCCTTGGAAGAAAGTTCTCCGGTTCAGTCGAAAAGGTAAATTAAGTCCAAGATTTATCGGACCATATGACATCATAGAAAGAATTGGACCGGTCGCTTACCGATTGGCATTACCACGGGAACTCAATAGAATTCATAATGCTTTCATGTATCTATGCTACGATGGTATCAATCAGATCCTTCACATATTATTTCTCCGACAGAACTGGAGATTCATCCGGATATGACTTAGAGTGAAGAACCGGTCAAGATATTAGCACGGGAAATAAAGGAGCCTAGAAATAAGAAGAAAAATTTGGTAAAAATATTATGGAAAAAACACGGGATTGAGGAAGTAACATGGGAACCGGAAAAGGCAATGAGGAAACAGTACTCGAACCTCTTTACTGGTAAGATTTTTTAGGACGAAAATCCTAAAAGGGGGGAGAGTTGTAATGGCCCAAATTTAAGGTTATCGAAATATTGGTTTCGTAACCACAAATCTGATTTAAAGAGAAATTATTATTAATTTTTTATGATTTATCGAGTGATTAGATATAAGCATTCGAGTATTGATAAGAAATTTTATTGTTTGCATGCGTAAATTGCCTATTAGAACTTAATTGCAAAAGTGGGTAAATATGAGTTTTAGATGATAAAGGATTTATTTCAAGTGCATAATCAAAGTAGAGGTCCATAAATAGTAATTAGACCATAAGATTTCCAAGGACAAACATAGGCATGCATAGATAAAAATAACTAAAGTTTTAATGAATGGTATTTTAGTCATTGAATAATAAAAAGAATAAAAAGGGAAAAAGATGGAAAAAAATGTCATCTTCTCCAAAAAGCTTGCTTCCAAAATTTGAAGGACACCATAGCTAGGGTTTTCACACTTTCTCAAGCTCATAGTAAGTGATTCCAAGCCCCGTTTTTAATGTTCTTTACGTTTTTGAGATCCGGTAGCTTAATTTAGCTTATTGGTTTATATTTGGAAAAATATCCATAGGTGAAAAGTTTTTATTTTGATGTTTTAAGGTATAATATGAAGCTATAAATTATGTTCAACAACTTTTGCTAGTAGATTTTAAGCGAAAACTAGTAAAACTCCATAATCAGTAAAATACCTAATGTTCATAAGTAGATGTTAGAGTGAGAATTTGATGTTGTCATAGAAGAGAAAAATGTTCAGCATGTTGTAAAACTTAAGAATAAGAGAAGAAGTTTAATTTCTGAGCTTTGGGGAAAAAGTGTAATTATGTAAAAGTTTAGGGGCAAAATTGTAATTTTGCCAAAGTCAGAGTCGAGGGTTGTTTTAATGAATGTGAGTATTAAATAAGTTAAATTTTCTATTATAGATCAAGAAGAACGGAATTCGAGGTTAGATCGAGGAAAGAATAAGATTGAAGACTAAGTGATAGATTTGGCTATATTTGGTACCGAGGTAAGTTTACGGTAAATAACTGCAATATTTTAATAATTATTATTAATGTTGTTATTTTCTAGAAATTATATATTTATTTCATGAATTTATCTAATGTTGACTCAAGTATGAGATGACAGAGAATTAGTGATACAAGCCCCGTTGAAACATTTGGAATGTACTGGATACAAATGTCATGACATTGGGGTAAAGAGATCCCACGTGATACGAGTCACAAAGGCCTTAGATGCATACACAAAACAACAAGAAAATCAAGATTCACTTTCTTGTTTTCAAGAAAATCAAGAAATCGAATCTTGGCCCAATTTTATTGTTTGGAGCGATTTCAAGACTCAAGAAAATCAAGATTTCAAATCTTGGAAATCTTGGTCCGAGAAACCGAATCTTGCAGCCAAAGCGCATTGGATCTCCGTCACGAGCATCAACAACTCAATTTCGGTAAAAGATGGATCACAAGCCCAAGTTCTTGAAGGCAAGGCCCAATAAGAATTTTCCAAGCCCAATCAAGAAATCCATACATACTTAGTTGAAAATTAGGCCAAAACGTCAAAGGGCCCAATTTGTAAACATTTTAATTGTTAATTTAATGTTTTAGGCTCTAGGAATATTGCATGTTAAATTCGGCCCAAAACAGTCCATTTAAGTGCCTGGCCGAAATTCCTTTATTATTTTATTAATTAGGGTTAATTTTTTAAGTTTCCTAATGAGATTAGGATTAGTATGAGGCCTATTTAAATGATGGCCGGCCACCCTTATATTGACTACTTCTCAATTATATTAAAATTTTCATATTTGTTTAAGTGCAGAATTCTCCTTGAGTTTTTCTCCAAGAATTCTCTCTTGAGTTTTCTTTAGAAGTTGTTTTAACAATCTTTTGATTGTGGGAGCCATCTGCAGCCTTCTTCTTGCCATTAATATTCTTTGGAGGGGAGATTAGAGCCGTTTGAAGGGAGTTGTGAGATCTTTTGGGATTTCAAGGCTTCTTAGGACTTTTCTTTTAATTTCTTGCTGTCAATTTTTTTCTTTTAAATTCTACTTGTGTCGGTTTTATTTAATCACTTTGTTTGATGTTATTGTTGCGTTTCAGGCGTTCCAAAGCATTCCAAATCTGATTCGCCCTATCACTTTCAGGCGTTTCTCGTGACTTGGCAACTCGATCTTGGTCCGTGCGCAACGCTCTATCACCACGTAAGACCATGTCTGGGGCATGGCATTGGCATCCTTGAGATCATGAGAGGTCCAATGTAAGACCATGTCTGGGACATGGCATTGGCACCGAGACGAGAGGTCCCATGTAAGACAATGTCTGGGACATGGCGTTAGCACCGAGATGAGAGGTCCCCCGTAAGACTATGTCTGGGACATGGCATGGGCACTAATATGAGAACTCTCATGTAAGACCATATCTGGGATATGACATTGGTAGTACATGAAACATCCCATGTAAGACCATGTCTGGGACATGGCTTTGGCATGTTATTGTCAGAAAGAGACCCAAGTATCCTTATTGTTCCAATGTGGCTCAACGGGCTAGTAAATAACTTATGTCCACGAAAGTTCAGTTAAAAGCATAAATGGCAAGTTCAAGTGAGTTATAAGAGTTAAGAGTATATTACGTTACCCATTGAGAATCAACATTTCAGCAAGAGAAAAGTAAGTCATAATTATGAGTTATCTAAGTATACAAGTAAGTGAATGAGTAAGAGATTAAGTAAAGAGGAAATTAAAGATTATGTTACTTAGTATTATTATTTGTGTTCAATGTTGCTATTTATTTACTTGTAAACTTACTAAGAATTATGCTTACTTTGTTTATTTTCTTTATATATAGCATTTTTAATCAAAGTTGCGGATCCTATAGACGTCGGAGATCGTCCACACTATCAACCATAACGACTCGGTATTTTATGATGAACTATGTTTGAACTATGGCACGTATAGGGACTTATTTATTTTGAATGTTGTATTATGATTTTGCTAAAGAATGATGTAAATATCTAATCATGTATGGTTGTCAAAATGGCTAAGTATGAAGATGTTTGTTGTTATACATGTCTATGTGATAAATTATGCATAGAAATCATGAAAGAATAATAAATTGCAAAGAAAGATTTCAAACAAAGAGAGTGATGTGATTTTGAAAAATCACTTAGGATAGTATAAAATGAATTAGGGGGTGTATGATATAGAGAATGAAATCTTGTTGAGTCTATTTTCATGAAAAAATAACGATTTAGAAAAAGGAATTTTATATTTTGAGATATATGAATTTTGGTGAGACAGGCTCAGAACTGTTTTTGGAGTCCCCTATTCTGAGTTTAGAAAATCACTAAAAATTGTAAACAAATAGTTATGAGTATTAATTTATATTTCTAGATTCCTTATTGAGTCTATTTTCTGTATAAAAAAGTGAGAACACCATATGAAAATCCTACAATGATAAAAATTATTTTTAGTGGCAAGAGATCAGGACAGTCTAGTGGTGAAACAGGGGAGACTTTAACTAATAAACTGTACTAATTGACTAACCAAAAATTCTAAAACGTTTATGGTAAAAATATATATGAGTCTAGTTTCAGGGAAAATTTACAGATTTAAATTTTAAGTTCCCTAGCTTGAGTTATAAATGATATAGTGACAGCTGCGCGAGTGGACAGCTTTATCATAAATAGTTAGATAAATTTTAAAAGCAAATTTTTATGCCCCGAACTAATATGTTAAGTAAAGTAATGCCTCGAGCTCGACTCCGGCAACGGTCTCGGGTACGGGGTGTTACATGTCTTGTTCAACTTTCGATAATCATTGCGAATTCTCCATCCCTTAATCGTTCTTGTCGGAATCAACTCGTTATTCTCGTTTTCAATAACTATGATACCTCCTTTCTTTGGCATGCACTGGACCGGACTTACCCATGAACTATCTGAGCTGGGTTAAATTATTTTCGCATCTAACCACTTGATGATTTCTTTCTTGACTATGTCCTTCATGGCGGGGTTCAATTTTTGTTGTCCATCAATCATCCCTTTTTCGCCATCTTCTAAGATAATCTTGTGCATGCATACAGATGGACTAATTCCGTGAATATCAGCTATGGTCATCCGATAGCCTTTTTGAATTGTTTCAACACCAGGATGAGTTTCTCTTCTTGCTCAGTAGTTAATTTTGCTGAAACAATCACAAGCAGAGTAGAAGTGTTACCTAAATAAACATATTTCAAATGTGAGGGAAGTACCTTCAGTTCTAATTTAGGTGGCTCCTCGATTGACACTTTTGGTTGGGCATAATCTCTTTTCTCTAAATCCAAAGATTCAAAGCGAGAATGCGGATTAAATCCCCTTTGATTAGCTTCTAACAAAACTAAGTATTCATCCTTCTCTTCTTCATTTAGAGGATCTGATGTCAAAATTTGTTCCAATGGGTCCTCAACATAATTGAGTTCCTTCTCCACGATTAAATCCTGAAAATCAGACACTGCAGAACAATCATCAATTGTGTCAGGAAGTCACATGGACTTAAAAATGTTAAATGTTACCTGATTGTCCTGAACACGCATAGTAAGCTCACCCTTCTACACATCAATAAAGGTTCTTCCGGTTGCTAAGAATGGTCTTCCTAGGATGATTGACACCTCTTTGTCTGCTTCAAAGTCTAGAATCACAAAGTCAGCAGGAAAGATAAATTTGTCTACACGTACCAATGCATCCTCGATTTTTCCTTCTGGATGTGCTAAGGATCGATCTGCTAATTGAAGTGTAATCGTAGTAGGTCTAACTTCACCTATCCCCAATTTCCTAAATATTGACATGGGCATCAAGTTGGTACTCGCACCCAAGTCTCATAGTGCCTTACCATAATATGTTGCTCCAATATTGCAAGGTATGGTAAAACATCCAGGATCCTTCAATTTTGGGGGTAGTTTGTCTTGAAGATATGCACTGCATTCCTTCGTTAGGGATACCGTCTCAAATTCTCCAAGCCTTCGCTTTTTAGACAGGATATCCTTCATGAATTTGATGTAGTTTGGCATTTGTTAAAGTGCTTGAACCAAAGAGATGTTGATATGAAGTTGCTTGAGTACGTCTAGGAACTTCTTGAATTAAATTTCCTGCTTCTGCTTCTGAAGTCTTTGAGGGTAGGGTCGTGGAGGTTTCTTTACTGCAACCGGTTGATTTATTTTCTGTGGCAATTCTGCATCTAACGAAGTTATTAGTTAATCAGAATTAGCTGGTTCAGAAGTTACCTTGTCACATTTTGAAGATTCAATTTCCAATGAAACCAGAATTTCAACACTCGGTTGAACTTCCTCTGAGTCTTGAGCGTCAGTTGGCTCATTCTCAACTTTGATGAAATTAGGCACTAAAGTCTTTCTGCTCCTCAATGTTAACGCTTTACAATGCTCCTTCCTTGGATTCCTCAGATTCCCCATATCACTAGGTAAAGCACCTTATGGTCGGTTTCTAAGCAGTTGCTAGCTGGCCCACTTGATTCTCCAAATTCCTTAGAGAGGCATCATTTTTCGCCATGTATGCCTTCAATAGATCCTCTAGGCTATTGGATGGCTCAACTTGGGTTGGTTTCTTAGCTTGTTGGGAAAAACCAGGTTGCTGGGTCGATCTAGGTTGGACATAATTATTACTGGTTCCTACCCTTTGGTTACTTCAGGAAAAATTCTGGTGGTTTCGCCATGATGGGTTATAGAAATTGGATTGTAGCCCTTGCCTTCCTCGATTTTGGTTTTGGTTACCCATGTAATACACAAATTTTGGGTTCGATGGACATGCTTTGAAAAAATGTCCTTCCCCACAATAAACACAGGTTATATTTTCAAATTGATTCAGTGGTTGTGCTGTAAAACTATTACACCCATTAGTAGTAAGATTTTTTAACATTGAGGATATTAATGATACTTGAGATGTGAGTGAAGTAAGAGCGTCTACTTCATGTATTCCAGTGACTTGTCTTCCTGACATTGCTCGATTGGTTTGCCATTGATAATTGTTGCTGACAATCCTCTCAATAATTTCATAAGCCTTATTATAAGACTTAAAAAAGAGAGCACCATTAGCAGAAGCGTCCACTACCATCCTCGTGTGAGCATTGAAACCATTATGAAGTGTCTCAAGTTGTATGCAATGTGGGATTCCGTGATGAGGGCACTTCCGTAATAATTCTTTATACCTTTCCCATGCCTCATACAATGAGTCGTCATCCATTTGTTGGAAAGTTGTGATCTCGTTCCTCAACTTAGCATTCTTGCTAGGTGAGAAATACTTTATAAGGATTTTTTCTGGTAACTCTTTCCATGTTGAAAATAAGTTTGGTGGTAATGAGTTCAACTAAGCTCAAGCTTTGTCCCTTAGTGAATATCGGAACAACTTCAATCGTAATGCATCTTCAGGTACTCCGACTTACTTGAAAGAATCACTCACCTCTATAAACAGTCTTAAGTGTATGTGAGGATCTTTGGTAGGCATTCCACTGAATTGGTCCACTGTCTGAAGCATCTGGAACATGACTGGCTTTAGCTCGAACTATTGTGCCTTAATTTCAGGTCTCCTAATACCCGGATTAAGATCATGAAATACTGGCACGACATGCTGTCTTAAAGCTCTATCCCTATCATCAGTAATAAGGATAGGATTTTGAGCAGGGCTTGTTCCGTTTCCTTGATTCAGATTTTTGAACTTCATCACTTCAGTTCTTCTCTGACTTGCTTTGCTTGTCTTCTTCGCTGTTGAAAAGTCTGTTCAACCTCAGGGTCTACAGGGAGTAAATCGATGATTCAGTCAATACTCATAAACACCTGAAACAATCACAGCAAAATTAACTAAGTTAAAAGTTGAACAGAAAAATAAACCAAAATGCAAAACTAACAACTTCACAAATAATGACTTTTTTAAAACACAGTCCCCGGCAACGGTGCCAAAAACTTGGAACAATGGAAATGTGGAAGTGTACACAATCGCAACAAGTAATAAAGTGACAAGTAAATGTTGAGTTATCATACCCACAGGGACTGTGAAAAGAATTATTTATGAATGTTATTTAAAACACTTTGGTGAAGAAAAATATTTTGTTTCAAGAGGGTGATTAAAACTAATATTTCAAACTAAGTGAACTAAATAAATAAATCTCAAATGCACGATTTCAAAATAAGATTTTAATCAAGATGACATAATTGTGTTAGATTAATTACATTTCTTAACTTAGAATTATTAAACTCATGTTTATATTGTTACGAATAAGTTCACGACAACTCAATAATTTGTTAACTTATGAACATACTCACCTACCAAAATCCATTTATCTCTTGACTATATCCCTCTATCAATTCAACAGGTTAAACAAATCATCATAGGTAAATTGTTATTGCACATACATACTTATTAAATCGAAATAATCTCTTGTACATATCCCTATGTCAATTTAAACAATAAACTTGATTTAATAAGTACATAAAAGACTATGTGAGGTAACAAAGTATCCTTACCTTGAATGTAACACAACAAATCTGGCCTAGAAGTTAGGCCCGAATCTGGCGTTTCACATCAAAGCGTTGATCAAAAATTGAGTTTGTCGTTAAAGGTTCATTTCTATGTTTAAATCCTTTTGCTTGAGTTTAGCAAATCATCTCATAAAAAATGTTTACTTAATGTCTAGCACTGATACTTTAGGTTATTCCAATCGCGGAAACTACTAAAGTTTGAAATGTAAAAACGTCTGTTTTAAGTGTTTTGGAAAATAGTTGTTAATTTTGAAAATTCGTGTTTAGCAGTTTTAAATAAGGAAATCTAAAGCCCTTTTTAAAAAAATTAATCCCTTAAAGGCCTTATAACAGAATTAAAACCCAAAATATAAAATTCAAATGAAAACTCTACAGTAGAGCGTCAGCGGTCGTGTGGCCACCTCCGAGTCTCCCGCGGCTTCAAATCGCCTAAGGCTAGGGATTACCTGTACAGTTAGACAAGAGGGTGAGTATACGAAAACTCAGTGTGTAATCCCTTATGATACAAACAGTCAGATATATGGTATGCAGAAATAGACTGGGCCCGAGCCCATCACAGGCATAGTATCATGTGAGCCTTAGCCCATTAATAGAACCAGGTGGACCTAAGCCCATTACAGAATCAATATCAGATACAGATATGCAGATAGAAATCCAGCCCAAACCAACAAATACAACACCCGTACCAGCCATCACACCATGTGGGAATAAAATCAACCCACCCAACCAACACACCAAGCTTAGCATCGGTTGCAGCACTAAGTTAATAGAACGGCTCGGTACCGTAGATAGAATGGCTAAAAGCCATAAGTATCGCAACAATGTTGCCAGTTAACAGAACGACTAAAAGCCATAAGCAGAAAGGCATTAAGCCTTGAATAGAACAGCTACAAGCCATACACTTCCTCCGTTAATATTAACCCAACACCATGCAAGATGACATGCCATAGTAACATACGTGAATGCAGGATGTCATGCTCAGTATCAGTCATATAACTTTCATACATACATCAGTCAGCTTACCACTAGGGGTGTAGTGGTCATTTCGTCAGTTAGGGGTAAAATGGTAATTTTACCCAAGGGGTATTTTCGTCATTTTTACCCTTTGAGGGTATTTCGGTCATTTAACAACCTTTCCAAATGCCTATAGTCACCTTGAGTGACACAGATAACCTAAATGGTCATAACGACGCAAATGGGCCCAAGGCTCATATTCGGCCCAAGTGTAGCCCAAATTCAGTCACGACTATGCAAACTACATAGCCCAGTCTAGTATTTGTCACTTAACGTGGATTTTATCCGTGTGAGGCCCACGAGTCCATTGGGCCCACATAACCTATTTCAGCCCAACGAGACCCATAACGGCCCAAGAGCATGAGAATGCTCATGGTGGCCTCTACAGTCTAACACCATGTTTCGTGGGCTCAGTTCACCTCACGAGCGTTCGCACGCCCATTTGGCCTTAATCGTCGTATTTTTGGCTTTTCGACTTTTTGGCTTTTGCAGATTCACAGAAGAGACAGTTTGATTACACACAGTCATACGGCTTTACGACAGTAATGATTTACGGTGTACAGATACACACTTGATTGCGAAATGTGTGAATGACCCACGAGAAATCCATCCTACATTCAATCAAGGCAAACCATTAATCACTTGTCAACCGGGTTAATTGAATCCCAATCAACTTATCAAAAATAGCCTCTACCGAAGATACTGGTCAACAGACTACCTCTCCCTTGACTAGATCAGTCAGTTGTGGTTTGCCCACTTGATCCAGAGATTGGTGCAGCCACCTTGCCGCACCCCGATGGAAAATCTTGAACAGTTGACACTTTACGCTGCTTAAATTTGGCGGTAGGGACTACGTGCCCATTTTCAGCTTGCACCATTCCTGATCCTCCCTCAGAATGGCTACTACTCGCCACCATTGATATCTCTTTATGCAACTTATTATTGCAAACCTCCATTTCCCTTCTAGAGATTTTAGAACCCGAAATTGATGATGATAGGATCGGTTGGAATAGTTTAGGTATATTCAGCCAAACACAATAGGGAAAGATGATAAACTGAATGTACACAAAAAGCCTTATGAAGAATTCAGCTATGATCAGAAGAGAGTGGGAACCAAAGAAGAAGAAGATGGAGAGTAGGTTCGGTTTAGAAGGGAGGCTGAGAAGAGAAGGATTCAGAAGGAAAAGAAAAAGCAGAACGAAGCGTGAGAGAGGAAAGGGATTTCAGCAAAGCAAGAAAAGAAAAAGAACCCAAAAAGAAGGTTACCTATTCGGTAATTGTAGGAAGGAGGAAAAGTAGTGGAAATTTTGATCACTTCAATAGCTAAAACGCAAACTCGAAAGGAACCCCGAATGGTAGAAAAATCCAAAAGAACATTCGGCACCTTTCTTTCAACCTTCTCAAACCCGAACAAAGAATTGCCTTGTGCCGAAAATGCTCTATTCCTTTCCCCTTAGCCTTTTCGCTTGCAATGGGATTCGAACCCAAGCCCCCCTCAATAGCTCAACACGCCACTTGCCTCCTTGCCACAAGCTCTTTTGTGTCACATTTTATCTTTAACTAATAAAAAGGTCTAAAAGCCAAAGTCCAGGTTCCTTTAAAAGAACAAAATAAATTGCAAGAGCCAAGACTTGAACCCAGACTCCTTTGTAACCTTAATGACGCAACAACCACTAGAACACAAGCTTCCTTATGACATTTTTTAACACAATAATTTAAAAAGCCTACATCCAAGCATCCAGGGTTTTATCCACTTAAAACCAAAATTTTTGCTAAAGCCCAGGTTTGAGCCCAGGACTTATCCAACTCCTATAAGGACCCTTAACCACTAAAGTAGACATAGTTTTGTGCACATTTTCCTAATCGTTCCCTTGCTCAAGGCCCAATACTTCTAGGCCCAATTTCTGGGGCATTATAATTCTACCTCCCTTAAACAAATTTCGTCATCGAAATTTCCAACTAACAAGATAGTCGTACCTCATAGACTTCACCACTACACTCCCGCTGCGCACTCTGATTTTAAAACATTACTACAGCCTCTTGAACCACATTTGCGTGTGTCTCTTGTGCCTATTGTCTATTCACGTTTAATTAGCACTAACAGTTTTATGCAGATCGAAGTTTCATTACAGTTTCAGTCCCCTATAGTTTTAGTTTGCTCTATCTAGAGTGTTATAGTCTAATTTCTAAAGTAGTCACAGTACTTCCTAACTTACAGCATTTCAATTTCTAAATAGACAAAAGTATTCAAAAAACTTACAGATTCGGCGCCGGAGACTCGGTGTGCCACACTTTTCAGAATCAGTATCTCAAAACATTTCACATATTCAAAAACAACCTTTTGAAATCCAAAAATTTGAAAAGCCATTCCACAGCCGAGTTTGTAACTCGGCTAAGATACCACTAAATGTAACGCCCCAAATCTGGCCTAAAAGTTAGGCCCGAATCTGGCGTGTCACATCAAAGCGTACAAAAAACTGAGTTTGTCATTAAAGGTTCATTTCTATGTTTAAATCCTTTTGCTCCAGTTTAGCAAATCATCTCGTCAAAAATGTTTACTTAATGTCTAGCATTGATACTTTAGGTTATTCCAATCGCGGAAGCTACTAAAGTTTGCAATGTAAAAACATCTGTTTTTAAGTGTTTTGGAAAATAGTTGTTAAATTTGAAAATTCGTGTTTAGAAATTTTAAATAAGGAAATCTAAAGCCCTTTTCTAAAAAAATTTAATCCCTCAAAGGCCTTATAACAGAATTAAAACCCAAAATATAAAATTCAAACGAAAACTCTACAGTAGAGCGTCAGCGGTCGTGTGGCCACCTCCGAGTCTCTCGCGACTTCAAATCGCCTAAGGCTGGGGATTACCTGCACAGTTAAACAAAAGGGTTAGTTTGCTAAAACTCAGTGTGTAATCCCTTATAATACACACAGTCAGATATACGGTATGCGAAAACAGACTGGGCCCAAGCCCATCACAGGCATAGTATTAGGTGAGCCTTAGCCTATTAACAGAACCAGGTGGACCTAAGCCCATTACAGAATCAGTGTCAGATGCAGATATGCAAACAGAAATCTAGGTCAATCCAACCAATACACCACCCGTACCAACCATCACACCATGTGGGGATAAAATCGACCCACCCAGCCAACACACCAAGCGTAGCATCGGTTGCGGCACTAGGTCAATAGAAAAGCTCGACACTGCAAACAAAACGACTAAAAGCCATAAGTATCGCAACAACGCTGCTAGTTAACAGAACGTCTAAAAGCCATAAGCAAAAAGGCAATAAGCCTTGAACAGAACAACTACAAGCCATACACTTCCTCCATCAATATTAACCTAACACCATGCAGGATGACATGCCATAGCAACATACGTGAATGTAGGATGTCATGCTCAGTATCAGTCATATAACTTTAATACATACATCAGTCAACCTACCATTAGGGGTTTAGCTGTCATTTTATTAGTTAGGGGTAAAATGGTAATTTTACCCAATGGGTATTTTGGTCATTTTACCTTTTGAGGGCATTTTGGTCATTTAACAACCATTCCGAAGGCCTACAGTCACCTCGAGCGACACAGATAACCCAAATGGTCAGAACGGTGCAAATAGGCTCAAGGTCCGTATTCGACCCAAGTGGGCCCACAGGTTTGTGTGGCCCATTTAGCCCAAATTTTGTCACGACTATACGAACTACATAGCCCAGTCCAGTATTTTTCACTTAACATGGATTTTATCTGTGTAGGGCCCACAAGCCCATTAGGCCCACACGACCCATTTCAACCCAACGAGCCCCATAACGGCCCAAGAGCACGAGAACACTCGGGGTGGCCTTTATAGTCTAACACAATGTTTCGTGGGCTCGATTCACCATACGAGTGTTCGCACGCCCATTTGGCCTCAATCGCCGTATTTTTGGCTTTTCGACTTTTCAGCTTTTGCAAATTCACAGAAGAGACAGTGTGATTACACACACTCTAACGGCTTTATGACAGTAATGATTTATGGTGTACAGATACACACCTGATTGTGAAATGTGTGAATAACCCACAAGAACTCCAACCTACATTGAATTAAGGCAAACCATTAATCACTTGTCAATCGGGTTCATCGAATCCCAATCAACTTATCAAAAACAGCCTCTACGAAAAATACTTGACCAACAGACTACCTCTCCCTGGACTAGATCAGTCGGTTGTGGTTTGCCCACTAGATGCTAACACTTTATGCTGCTTAAATTTGGGGGTAGGGACTATGTGCCCATTTTCAGCTGGCATCATTTCTGATCCACCCTCAGAATGGCTACTACTCGCCACTATTGATATCTCTTTATGCAACTTATTATTAGAAACCTCCAATTCCCTTCTGGAGATTTTAAAACCAAAAATTGATGATGATGGGATCGGTTGGAATAGTTCAGGTATATTCGACCAAACACAATAAGGAAAGATGATAAACTGAACGTACACAAAAAGCCTTATAAAGAATTTGAATATAATCAAAAGAGAGTGGGAAGTAGAGGAGGAGAAGATGGAGAGTAGGTTCGATTTAGAAGGGAGGCCGAGAGGAGAAGGAGTCAAAAGGAAAAGAAAAAGCAGAACCAAGAGCGCGAGAGGAAAGGGATTTCGGCAAAGCAAGAAAAGAAAAAGAACCCAAAAAGAAGGTTACCTATTCGACAATTGTAGGAAGGAGGAAAAGTAGTGGAAATTTCGATCACTTCAATAGCTAAAATGCAAACCCGAAAGGAAACCCGAATGGTAGAAAAATCCCAAAGAACATTCGGCACCTTTCTTTCAACCTTCTCAAACCCGAACAAAGAATTGCCTTGTGCCGAAAATGCTCCATTCCTTTCCCTTTAGCCTTAGAGTCCCAATCGGCCATAACACCCTACCAACCTCCCATTTTCGAATTTCCTTGATTTTCTCCCCAATCTCCTCATTGATTTGCTCCACAATTCCTTCCAAAGACCAATTCAAACTTCACCTTATAGAGTTTGAAACCACCTCAAACTCCTGCCACCTCATACTAGCAAAATAAATATCCTTTTTACTTGCAATGGGATTCAAGCCCAAGCCCCCCTCAATAGCTCAACACGCCACTTGCCTCCTTGCCACAAGCTCTTTTGTATCACATTTTATCTTCAACTAATAAAAAGGTCTAAAAGCCAAAGTCCAGGTTCCTTTAAAAGAACAAAATAAATTACAAGAGCCAAGACTTGAACCAAGGCTCCCTTATAACCTTAATGACGCCACAACCACTAGACCACAAGCTTCCTTATGACATTTGTTAACACAATAATTTAAAAGGCCTACATCCAAGCAACCAGGGTTTTATCCACTTAAAACCAAAATTTTTGCTAAAGCCTAGGTTTGCACCCAGAACTTTTCCAACTCCTCTCAGGACCCTTAACCACTAAAACAAACATACTTTTGTGCACAGTTTCCTAATCATTCCCTTGCTCAAGGCCCAATACATCTAGGCCAAATTTTTGGGGCGTTACATTGAAACAGTTTAATCACAATAATCTTGCAAGTTATGCAAGGCAAATGTATCATCAGATACCATTGCTAATCGAACCGTCAGCTACCTTAGATGATTAAACATGCACTGATTAATAACTGTGTCCATTAATTACAATTTCAATCCGTTTAAATAATTAATTCATTACTTACCTAATAATTGTAATTCAAGAATAACTTAGTCATTGTAACAGCCCGAATTTAGGGCTAGCCAGAATAGTGGTTTCGGGACCACAAATTCGACGAGAAAAAATTTTATTTTCATTATATTTTTATGGTATACGATTTCACAAAATGATTTCATGAAAATTTCGTTCAAAAATTTTGACGTTTGGGCACTCAATTTAGTCAAAAGGACTAAATTGTAAAAAGTGCAAAAGTTGAGTTCTATATGTTAAAGGTGTCCAATTGTTATGATATTTTAAATTGGAGGTCTTTATATGGTAATTAGACCATTGGTTAAGTTGGTGGACAAAAATCGGTATGGTTATGCATGTTTCCAAAGTTTTTCATTAAGGGCATTTTGATTATTTAGTTATTATAATGAATTAAAAACAAAATTAAATGCCAATTTTTGTCCATCTTCAACCCCTAGGCCGAATATTGCATGGAGAAACAATGGCTAGGGTTTTTCAAGCTTTCAAGCTCGATTGTAAGTCCGTTTTATCCCTATTTTTAATGATTTTTACGTTTTTGAAATCCTCGTAACAAGATTTACCTATTTTTACCATTGTTTTGAACTAGTGTTTGTATTTAAAAATTTACCCATGAATGATATGCATCTATTTTTATGTTTTATGGAAGAATAGGAATGTTTGGAGTGTGATAAACGATTTGTATTAAGTAATTTTCGATGAAAATGCCTAAAAGGATTCATTTGTAAAAGTTATAAAATATGTCACAAGTGTGTGAATAAGTGAGTCTTTTGGACTGCTATAGTTATGAAAATGGTTCAGCTAGGCCTAAGATGCAAGGAAATTGAATAAAAATTATTTTATGAGCCTAGGGGAAAAATTGTAATTTTGTGAAACTTTAGTGGCAAAAACGTAATTTTGCCAAAGTATGATATTTGGACTGGAATGAATAGTGGGAAGGTTATATAAGTTAAATGTATTGTTATAAATCAAGAAAGACGAGAAATTGAAATTGATCGATAAAAAGAAAAGTGAGAAAAAGTGAAAAATTCCCGAAAGAACCTTTGGAATAAAAAAGGGGTACGAATGAAGTGACAGAAATGATCACATGTGTGACACGGATTGTGTGTAGGCCGCTATGTAAAAGTGAAATTGATGGTCACGTGTGTATGACGTGACCACGTCCCAATCACCACCAAGCCCGAATCTTGATTCCATCGAGCTCCCAAAAGGACCTATGACTAGAGCTCGATCCAAACGACTTCAAAAAACTGTATCCGCATTATTTCATAGAATTTGGAAGGAAGATCAGCTTGTTGATGAAGGGAACGCTCGGGCTAAGGCATTGAAGAATCCATGTGTTTTATTGCAAGCAGACTTTAGCTCAATTTCAGCTCCCTTAGCTCATTTCAGCTCCAATCAGCTCACTTGAGCTCAATTCCGTCCATTTGAGCTCAATTTAGCTTCCTATCAGCTCGTTATTTTTATCATTTAAATAAATTGAGTATTATTTTTATTTTAATTAGTTTTAAACAACTCATGACCGAATTCACTAGCTCAATTCAGCTCGTCGATAATTTCCAACTCTCATTGAGCTAGCCGAATTTATTGATACTTTTATTTTATTTGTGTATTTATTTTAATTTATTAAATATGTCTTAATATTATTTAATCTAAACTGAATGTACCTTGAATCTAATTTGTTTATAGATTTTGTAGGTACAGTCGAATTTGGACATACAATTAATGAGGATTCATGAACATTGTTGATTCATTGTACGTGTGGATGCATGAATGTCTTCCTTCAACGAATGGATGCTTTAAGGATGGAACATGAATTCTTCATTACAATGAATGGGAGTGTGCATGAATGCTCACCTACATGCATCGGTTGCTGCCCATTAAATTCCTATGCACCTATTCGGCCAAAAGGCATCTTTTGGAGTGTCCATCCACACCTTGGCCAAACCTAGACAAGGCTATTGGCCTCCCATGCATTCACCAGCCACCAAGTTCATTTCCTTAACCATGAAGCTGCCCATTGAAGACCCATTTAGCCGAATTTAGACATAGCTTTAAGGGATATATTTCTAGATTAGTTTAACTCATTTAAAGACGAATTACTTAGTCTTTAAGCTTATCTAATTTTGTCCATTTGGCTATCATATGAAAACTATAAATAGTTTATTTCTCTTTGTAAAAGGTTAGACATTTTTTATTATTAAAAACTTGATTGTGAGGTTACCTCCTTTCTTATTTCGTTCGAGTCTCGTTCTGACTTATCTAGCTAGCTAGTGGCGTCAACCCAACTCTTTGAACTTATCACCATTCTGGTGTGGCGTTCATCCATCATTTTATACCTTTGGTTCTTACCTCAATATAGGTAACGGGTCAAGGTCCATCTTCGATATTCCATTAACCCACATTAAGCAATATAAGTCCCAGGGCAATACTCTCTATAGTATTGAATCGTTCTTGATACTTAAGTTCACTTTTCCATCTCCATCCTATTTATTAAATATAAACTTTATTTCTTTTCTTATTAAACCGAACCTACAAAAATATCCAAATTTAGCCTATCTTTTGAACCCTTTTAAAAGTCTTCCGCTTAAACTAAAAACAATCTTCATCTTAAAACAATTTCGAACGAACTTCTCGTCGACGATCGGGCATCTGAAGTGAACTTGACTCAATCAACCGAGCCGGATCACGTCATTTGGTATCAGAGCTTGCAAAACGAGGAGCGTTGACGTTCATGTTAATCCCGGAGTAGGTTCGTAGAAAAAAAAATAAAAAAAATTTGATTGAAAAAAAATTGAGTTGTAATTATTTTCTCTTGTATTTAGCTTACTATTGTATTAGAGTATTAAAAAATCAAAGTTTAAAAAAATTAAAAAAAAAGAAATTCGAAAAAAAAAGTCAAAAAAAATCAAGCAAAAAAAAAAGATTTGAAAGTTTGTTACTATTTTCATTTATTCCTGCTTCGATCATCAAGTTCCCTTTCCTACCATTATTTACCCCTCCCAACGCCACACTTTAAACCGAATTTGTTTTATTTTTAGCCTACCTTACACCCTACATCATTTCCTTTGAAACCCATTTGAAACCGACCCTCAAGCTGCAAATTAAGTCTACACGAGACGAATTACGAAATTGTGAGACGAGGTCGAGTGGTAAAAGGCAAGAGTGTGTGTGTGCATTAGAGTGAAGAAAAAGCCTTAAAACGAGTGCAAAACACGAGTGTGAGATAAAATCGTTATTTCCTTTTCGAGAGAATTGGTGAGGATTTTGTGGTGAGGTGTTTATTTTATGTTTCTGTTTCAACACTTTCGTTTTTCATCAAAATTAATCATGTCTCTAGAAGAGTTTCCAGCTTTTGAATTTCAATATTTGTTGAAAGAGATGGAGTGCATGCTCGATCGAAAAATTAAGCCAATCCAAGAAAAGCTAGATCATCGAGCAATAGCTCAAAGTCGCGAAACAGAGTTAGGATCATCACGACGACATTACTCGACAAGAGACTCTTATCAAGACTCCTATTCAACAAGGTGTTCGAGACCAAGAGAAGCAAACTCCGAGTTTGAGTCCTTCCAAGATGATAAACGAAAAGGTAGACATGCCTCTACAAGTGCATCAATTTATTCATCTTTGAAGGTTGGCTTACGAAGAGGCGAACATGTTTCAAAGTGCTCGGCCACGGAAGATCTATCACAAAGAGATGATCGTTTTTTGTATGAAGAACCTTTTTCTTATTCTCAACGAAAGGCTTCTCATTTTGATATTTTTTCTTTTGTAATGAAATCGAAACAGCATGTGAAAAAGAAAAAGAAAAAGAAATAAAAAAAGTGATAGAAAAAGAAATCGAAGAAAAGAAAATTGAAAAAGAAATTGAAATTGAGAAAAAATTTGAAAAATAAAAAGATGATGAAAAAGAAACGAAAGAAAAAGAGACGAGCGAACCAAAAAAAGTGAGGATTGTTTCCACTAACCAACATGTGAGTTTTCCTCGTGTTGTTTCTCCTCAGGTTTTTGAAGAATTGATTGACAAATTCCAATTTCAATACCTTCCTAATGAGAGGCGATTCCAATTGACCAACGAAGGTAAGGTTGAAGGTGAAATCCAACCACAAGTGCTCCAAGATAAGCAAGGTAAGGCATTTTTAGCAATAGAGCCATGGCAAACAGTTTTGAAAGTTGTCGATAAAATTTTCGATGACTTAGTTTTTAAAAGATTTCCTTATTTTGATCTGATTAATTCTTATTCTTCATTTGTGGATGATAAACTCCTTCTAAGTGGAAACATGAGGACTTGTTTCCTTGATTTGTTTTGTGTTGAAAACCCTGTTCATGTTGTTCAAATAAATCAACACACAAAACATAAGATTTTGCATGATAAAGACTATCCACGACAAGCGATTAAATTGTCTGATTGCAATGATTTTGTGACTCAATTACCGCTTTGTGAGAAATCCTTGAATTTGTGCAAATTTGTTTTGATGAATGTAAAGAAGTTTGATTGTTTCATTCTGTGTAAGCACAAATTTTCTTGGTCTAGCATGTTTGATTTAATGAAACCTTTGTTACACCTTGGAATAAGTAATCAAACTCGTGTGTTCAAACCTGGAATTTATTATTTTAGGTTGATATGTGCGGAACTCAAGCATCCTAATTTTTGTGCAACAAATTTATGTTTGTTTGATGCTTGGCCTTTGAAATTTAAAGATTCTGATTATAATTTAAAATTGTTCTTTGATCATTTTATGTGGCTGTACATGAAATTCATTTTTCATTTCGAAAAGGTAAGATCAACTAATGTTTTCGAACCTGGTATCGTTACATATGTTCAATATGTGAATAGTGTTTTAGCATGTACCTTTGAGTCCAACGTCCATGGTGATATTACCCTCTTTCAACATTATGAACACAACACTTCGAAAAGTGCAAGTTGTCTTTGTGTTTACCCTTCATTTCAGGTTTCTCAAGGACTGTGTAATGAGCTTCGACTTCAATAACTTCCCAAGGAGAAAAGGATCACTTTGATTAAAAAATGTAAAATCGATCTTCAATTTTCTATTCCTAAAGGTGGACAAAGTATGATTTCTGATGCTATGCGACCATCTTTTCCTTATTCGAATGTAGATGAAATTATTGAAGACACTTTGAATGCTAAAAATTGCTTGAATCCTATTGTGGTTAATTGTTCGATTTTTCTTGAAGGGAATATACCTGTTTTGGTTGATGATAAGAAGAATTTTGTTTTTGGAAATTGTGATGAATTTGTTGGTGAGAACATAGCCAAACGACAATTGCAAGTTTCAAGTATGCGAAATCATGAATCATGTGAATGTTTTTTATTTGCCTATTTGTGATGAAAACTTACATTTCTTGGCTCATTGCTTGCATTTAATTTATTTGAACAATGACTTGTGGAAGAAAATTGAAAAGCTCGAATGCTTAAAAACATATTCGTCTTTGTTTCAATCATTTGACGAGCCATTGACAAGTAAGACGATTAGTTCATTTGATTATAAGAATGATGTTTTAAATCTGCCCTCTTACATGACTCATACTTGTCTTGATGCGATTATGCATGATTTGCATGTTTGTTTTGATAACTTACTGATGATTAATGGTTGTCCATTTTCATTGATTCATTTGACATCTTTACTACCGAATATTGTCAGTTCTTTTGCAAAGGTCTAAGAAAGACTATTCGCCCCATTCGTCCAAAAAGAATTGCATAAGAAGAAATATTTTCTAGTGAACAAAACGTTCGACTTGAGGACAAGTCATTTTGAAGAAGGGGGGATGACGTGACCACGTCCCAAGCACCACCAAGCCCGAATCTTGATTCCATCGAGCTCCCAAAAGGACCTATGACTAGAGCTCGATCCAAACGACTTCAAGAAACTGTATCCACATTATTTCATAGAATTTGGATGGAAGATCAGCTTGTTGATGAAGGGAATGCTCGGGCTAAGCCATTGAAGAATCCATGTGTTTTATTGCAAGTTGAATTTAGCTCAATTTCAGCTCCCTTAGCTCATTTCAGCTCCAATCAGCTCACTTGAGCTCAATTCCATTTAGCTTCCTATCAGCTCATTATTTTTATCATCTAAATAAATTGACTCTTAGTTTTATTTTAATTAGTTTTCAACAGCTCATGACCGAATTCACTAGCTCAATTCAGCTCGTCGATAATTTTCAACTCTCATTGAGCTAGCCAAATTTATTGATACTTTTATTTTATTTGTGTATTTATTTTAATTTATTAAATATGTCTTAATATTATTTAGTCTAAGCTGAATGTACCTTGAATCTAATTTTTTTATAGCTTTTGTAGGTACAACCGAATTTGGACATACAATTAATGAGGATTCATGAACATTGTTGATTCATTGTACGTGTGGATGCATGAATGTCTTCCTTCAACGAATGGATGCTTTAAGGATGGTACATGAATTCTTCATTACAATGAATGGGAGTGTGCATGAATGCTCACCTACATGCATCGGTTGCTGCCCATTAAATTCCTATGCACCTATTCGGCCAAAAGGCATCTTTTGGAGTGTCCATCCACACCTTGGTCGAACCTAGACAAGGCTATTAGCCTCCCATGCATTCACCAGCCACCAAGTTCACTTCCTTAACCATGAAGCTGCCTATTGAAGACCCATTCAGCCGAATTTAGACATAGCTTTAAGGGATACATTTCTAGATTAGTTTAACTCATTTAAAGTCGAATTACTTAGTCTTTAAGCTTATCTAATTTTGTCCATTCGGCTATCATATGAAAACTATAAATAGTTTATTTCTCTTTGTAAAAAGGTTAGACATTTTTTATTATTAAAAACTTGATTGTGAGGTTACCTCCTTTCTTATTTCATTCGAGTCTCGTTCTGACTTATCTAACTAGCTAGTGGCATCAACCCGACTCTTTAAACTTATCACCATTCTGGTGTGGCGTTCATCCATCATTTTATACCTTTGGTTCTTACCTCAATATAGGTAACGGGTCAAGGTCCATCTTCGATATTCCATTAACCCACCTTAAGCAATATAAGTCCCGGGGCAATACTCTCTATAGTATTGAACCGTTCTTGATACTTAAGTTCACTTTTCCATCTCCATCCTATTTATTAAATATAAACTTTATTTCTTTTCTTATTAAACCGAACCTACAAAAATATCCAAATTTAGCCTATCTTTTTAACCCTTTTAAAAGTCTTACGCTTAAACTGAAAACAATCTTCATCTTAAAACAATTTCGAACGAACTTCTCATCGATGATCGGGCATCTTAAGTGAACTCGACTCAATCAACTGAGCCGGATCACGTTTGTGTAGTCCTATGTGCAGGCTACTACGTGTACCGGAATGATAGGTCGCATGTGTAGTACTATATGCAGGCTTCTATGCGTACCGGATAGTTTCGATCACGTGTGTAGTACTATGTGTAGGCTACTACGTGTATCGGATGGTAATGGTCATATGTGTAGTACTATGTGCAGGCTAATATGTGAACCGAACATCATTGATTAGTTAGGTGGTTGCTATGTGCTGATTCCACCGAACATCATTGATTAATAAGGTGGTTGCTATGTGCTGAATCCACCGAGTATCTGTTATTATTCCGAAGTGTTCATCGGGAAATTGACGAAGTGTAATTGAATAATTAATATAGGTGTGAAATTAAATTGAATATCGACTTAGAAATGGAAAAGTGAATTTTGAATTGAATTGTGATTGAAAGTAAAAAAGTGAAATTATAAAAGAGTACATTTAGCAATAAAACAGTTTAGACAGCAACAGTTGTGTGACTTTGAAAAATCACCAAAAATAGTGGGGATTGAATTAGGGGCTGAATAATATATGAAATTGAATCTGAATGAGTCTATTTTCACATAAAAGAAACAAAGAAAGCAAAAAAGTTATATATTTTGAGATATTTGAAGTTTAGTTAGATAGAGTTAGAATGAGTTTGGAATCCCCTGTTCTGACTTTGGAAAATTTTCAAAAATTGTACAGAAATAATTATAAATTAAATTTTATATGTTTAGAATCCTCAGTGAATATATTTTCAAGAGAAACAAATGGAAACAATATTTGAATTCTGTACAATGAGATAATTAATTTTTAGTGAAGAGAGGTCAGAACTATCAAGCGGTGAAATAGGGAAATTTTAAAGAATAAAATGTACTATTTGGATAAACCAAAATTATACAAAATTTATTGTAAGAGGATATGTGAATCTAGTTTCAGAGAAAATTTATAGATCTTAATTTGGAGTTCTATAGCTCTGGGTAAAAATAATTTAGTGACTCGACTCGAATAGATAGCTTTGAATATACATGTGAGTGAGTAGTGAAATTGTAGTTAATGTTGTTTAAGTGTGTTATACACATTAAGGATGTGGAATGGAGAGAAGAAGGAGGAAAATTGGAAGAACATATGAATTATTTGTGTATAATTGGTCATATGCTTGATTATAATCGATAAACGATTAAAAAGAAATGATGTTTATAATTGTGCATTATTAGTTATAGTTAAAGTTCATGTGAGAAAATAAAGTTTCATAGTATGTGTATGTGGTATACTTGGTATATGATTTGGTATGTAGCAATGTCAGAAATGGTTTATGAATTAACTCATGTTGATAAGTTTGATACATAAATAAATGTGGTGCTTATCCATGTTTATTTGGCTAGCATGTTTGGTGTGTATGCTTAGGCTTTGGCCAAGTTGTGGCTGGATTACGCCACATTAAATTTATAAAATTATGCATTGTTACAGTAAATGTCTAGATGAAAATATGTTTGTGATCATAAAAGGGTGGTAAGGTTTAAATTTTGTAATCTTTATTAAAATGGTTTATCATGTGGTTAGTCTTCAAAAAGGCTAGCTTGCGACTACGGTTTAGTGTAATATTTATATCTTGTGTGATATGCATAGGAAACGAGAGTGTAAAGGAAATGAAATACTAGGTTCATGCTTAAAATGTAAAATGATGCAAAAAGGGGACGTTAAGTTAAACGATAAATATGTATTAGTATTGAACTTAATGAAATTGAATTGTACATGAATTAAATGGAAATTGCAAATGATATGATTTGAATTAAATGAATTATTGTGGTATTGAAATGTATATTGGATTGAGAAATTGAATTGAATCGTGAAAATGAGAATTGTGAATTAAATGAAATGGAAATGAAGTATTGAATTGCATGAGTATGTATTGGGTCTCAGAAGCCCTATTTGTTACAAATATAGTTTTTTGAAGTTATAACGTGAAGGTTTATAAAAGCATGTTAAAAATTTGAATGAAATTTTATAACTCGGTTTAACAGTTTATAAGTGTATGTGTTCTGGTAATGCCTCGTACCCTATTCCGGCGTCGAATACGGGTAAGGGGTGTTACAATGTGACATCGCCAGATTCGGTCATAACGTTTAGACAAGATTTGGGATGTTACAGTCATGATTTTACTTAATCAAGCAGCTTATCGAGGCCTATAACAACATAACACAATTTTAATAATTTTAACAAACGAAATGCAATCAACCTAACACGATTTAAATACAAGCTAAATTGATTAAATTAACCATTCCAATAACATAAATATTCATAGATATGTTCAGCATAACAACAACGAAAATTAAAAAGACAGGGAACAAGAATCAAAGCCGTTGTTTTCCCGTGTTTGACTAGTTGCTCTGTTCTTCCTTTTCCATTGTCCTCGTCAACCAATGCTTCTATGAACACTTAATTGCTACCCCAAATAGATGATTAATGCCCCTTTCCCAAGAGGAGAAATCAGCAAGAGAGTAAGGGAATTTTGGAATGGAAAGGAAGAGAGAAACTAGAGAGAATAGAGGAATGATGTGAACGCTTAAGGTGTGTTTTTCAAATGACCAGCCTAAGGGGGTTTTTATAGCTATGGAGGGCTGCTAAAAATAGCTAAAATTATCAGCCAAAGATCCCTCCCTTGGCCGGCCACACATGTGGCAAGGTTGATAGTTTCAACTTTGCTAATTTAGGCTTGGGGCAAATCTATAAAGCCACCAATTGTGGAGGGGTTTGAATGTAACTTGAACAAGTCTTCAAGTGCCTCTTTGCAAGCTTAAATAATCAGCTAATAAGCTGATTTGGGTCAACTCCTGGGACAATTTTTGGGCTGTCCATTTCTTGGTTGGTTCGGTTCACTCGGTTCAATTCAACTGGACCATTTTTTCATAATTAATTAATAATAATTTATTAACCCAAATTAAATTGGATATAAATTAAAATTAATTATATTATGAATTAATATATATAATTTTGGACCGTCTTAGGCTGAAATTTGGTTAGCCTCGATACTTCAAATTGATTCTCAGTTTTGCGCTTCTAGTAGTGTCTACGGAGCCATTTTTTGCTCTTTGTGCAAATTTGTCAAAAATAACCAAAATTCATCAAAATTAATTATACAATTAAATAAAATTCAACATGTTCATATTTTAAGTGCACTTTAATTATTTTGTAAAAATTAATTATTTTTTCGACAAGAATTTTATCGAAACTGTATGATTTTAAGTTAAAAAGGGTATGTAAAAATGTGTAAATTTTCATGTTTCCAAGAACGTCCTAACAAAATCGAATAAAATGCTAATTTTGTGCTTTTAATGTATTCATTTTTGGCTAATTTTTTTAATGAGATGCTGCTAAATTTGTGTCTTTCTTACCAGGGTTGAAATTGGAGTGCCGAAATTCAAAATCAAACAAAATGGGCTAAATTGGAACGAAAAGCAAAGTGGAGGGCCAAATTTAAATTTTTAAAAATTAGTGGTTGACTCGTTAAAATCATAAATTTTTTAATTTTCAAAATTCTATCAAGTGTTTAAATCAAGTTTTGTTGATATTTTTAGGAAAAAATCTTGCAAAATTTAATATGAGAAATATTTATAAATACATAATGTTGGTGGTATGAAAATACACACTTGGTGTAACACCACAAAATAGGGACTACTTTTTTAGTTTATATATTTCTTCCTCTTGAGTAGGCCCATCTCCCATGATTTTTTCCTCTTTTTTAGGCTGATTTTTCTGGTACACGTACAACAGGGCTGATAAGGTTAAATGTTGACTGGGTCTCTTCCTGACATTGCCACGACATTCGTGTTGGCAAACTGTCTAACCTTTTTCAATGAAAATCCTTCACTCCTTTACTTCTTTTCCTCATTCTACACCTACCACTCAACACAAAAATCCTTCCTGCAAACAATTAGAAGTAATATGTAATAACATTTAGCCTTTTAATGCAATTTCCTAAAAAAACTAATGGAAAATCCTAAAATGTAACTAAACTTACTAAGTATAGGTAATTAACCAAGGCTAAAGGCATAAAATATAACTCATTTCAAGAGTTAGCACACCCTTAAACCTGAGTTATTGCTTGTCCTCAAGCAAAATATACATGAATGCATGAATTGCCACAGCAACATAACCACCTTGAATTGCCAGCCTACTCAAAGAACAATATATACATGAGACCTCAACAATCTTCTTTCTCCAAAAACTTTTTTAGGTTTCAAAGGTTTCCTCAACAAAGGTAGTGCAAAAAATTTCATCCTAAAAATAAAATTTCCTAACTGCTCATGTGTGCTTTCTGGCCATAGTAAACATCTCCTAATTTACTTAGTTCATTTGTTGCCTAAACTCAAGTTGCTTTAAGCCTACTAAAAATGCATATATATTTTTCATTTTTTTTAAAAAAACTAATGTAAGGGATTTAGCATGTCACAAAATTCTTTGACTCGATAATCACAATGGAACAAACATTGAATTACTGAATACTTAATCATGTCATAATTTAAATAAAAATCATTATTGAAGCTAAGGTTTTTAACTTAGAAGATGGATGGAGCAAACAATTAACTCTTTAGCTACTCAACCTGATACTATAGTGGAGCGCCCCTTATATTCTTATTACACACTCTTACTTAAACTCACCTTTCTAGTCAACAACAGGATGGATCAAACAAAGTAATGCTAACTTACTTGGCAATTCTAAGCATTGGAGTGCCTACTGTTCTTTATTTAAGTAATGCTTTGACAATTTGACTGAGTTTGGTTTCAAAAGTCCCTAAGTTCATTAAAGGACACTCGATATAATTCAAAACTTACTGAAGTAAGGAAATCTCATGTTTATGAGTTATTTTTCAAGCAGTTCTCCTAAGTTAAATTTACGTAATCCACTGTCACATGTTCTAAGTATATTGAAGAATTTAAGCTCATCATCGAACATCATAAGTAAAGATTATACTAATTATAGGCAAAACAATCTATGGCAATTATGTGTGCCATGGTAAAATGAATGACAAGTGAACCAAAAATTAAAACAAGTTCAAGTAACTACTTAATGCAATACTAAATGCTCAACACTTATTTGGCATGGACCGGAGTGTAGTTACTACATTCTGTCCTGCGAATGGATTTACATGCACTGTGTTTATAGTGTATTTTACTTTTCAATGATTGGAGTGGCACTTGTGCCTCAACATCTATTTCCCAATTTTTTTGCGTCATAACTCTCTTTCGTAATGTTGTAGTAGACTCCTCTTAGTAACACAACTAATAAGTTCACTTCTTTATTCTGTCTCTAGAAATCATGGAAAGAACTACTTAAAGATAAAAGCATAAATAGAAGCAACATGAAATAGTTAAAGATAACTAATAATAAAAAATGAAATTAAAGAAACCAATTAAGGAAAAGAAAAATAGAAAATATAATTATTAGCTCAAACATCTTGGAGGTCAATGGATTACTTGTCTCGATCACATGAACACCCCATAAATGCTTCAAGCATTGTCCATTAACTTTAAATGTGACCCTTGTTTTCGTATCTTTGACATTAACAACTCTATGAGGATATACTTGAGTTACTTCAAAGAGACCTGGCCAGCGAGATTTTAATTTACCAGGGAACAATTTGAGCCTAGAGTTGAACAACAACACTTGTTGTCTTGGTTCAATTTTCCTAGGCATAATTCTCTTACCATGCCATCGCTTGGTCTTCTCCTTGTATAATTTAGCGTTCTCATATGCTTGTGCCCAAAATCTTTCCATTTCATTTAGCTTTAACAACCTGTTATGGCCAGCAATGATCTAATCCATGTTCATCTTTTTAATAGCCCAAAATGCTTTGTGCTCGAGCTCAACTAGTAAGTGACATGGATTTACAAAAATAAGCTTAAAAGGCGACATCCCCAACGGTCTTTTTCTTCTCTCTTTCAATTTTGTCTTAACCGTTATCCTCTATTTTCGTCCAAGGATTTTTTTTTCCAACTGTCTCTCTAATTGTCTACCTTAAAAATTTCCTCTTTCTCTTGAGTAGGCCCATCATCCCATGATCCCATGATTTTTTTCCTCTTTTTTAGGTAGATTTTTATGTAAACATATAGTAGGGCTGATAATGATTAAGTGTTGAATAGGCCTCTTCCTGACATTGCCATGGCATTCGTGTTGGCAAGTTATCTATCCTTTTTCCACGAAAAACCTTCACTCATTTTCTTATTTTCCTCATTCTGCAACTACCACTCAACAAACAAATCCTTCCCACAAACAATTAGAAGTAACAAGTCATTTTCCGTGATTTTACAGGTGTTATTGTTATTTGTTTATATTTTGGGGATAAGGCAATGTGGTAGACTTTTATTGGTATTTACGATAATGTTTTGGATGCTTCCATAGATTATTTGTGCCTAAGTTTTCAATGTTTGAGACTACTATTACGTTCATTTTGATGTTTATTTGATGACGTTGTGTTAGCATGATGGATTTGTATATGTTGGAATGATTTATATGCTTAAGTATGTTGTATTTTTCTAGTTTGGAGCAGAGGTATCGATATTCGTGTTGTAAAAATGATACCTCTATGATTTTGAAATGCGTAGGGGATAGTAACATAATTTTGTATCGGTACCCTATGATAAGTATCGATACTCGGGGTAGAAATATCAATAATTTGATAGAGGTACCGATAGATTTTGAGGTCCGGGTTTTTAAACGAGAAACAAAATGCAAGTTTGGTACCTATTTTCCAAGCGGTACTGATACCACTTAAAAGAATTATTGATACCCCACCTTCAGTATTGATACTTACATAGTTAGTTTTAAGATTTTGCTAAATAGACCTTATACATGTTTAACTATGATTATAAGACTTTTAGATGTATGTCTAGCATGTGATGATGATAATTAAAGAGTATGTCGACTTAAAACCTTTACAAATGATATTATGGAAGGCACTTCGTTTAGGATGAACTTTTAGTTGTTGTGTATTACATAAGATGGTGGTGTGGCATCCCGATATTCAGGCTTGACGACTAGGTAGATTATAGGGTGTTACATTTGGTGGTGTCAGAGCTCTAGGTTTATTAACTCTCGGACCTAAGTGATGGTTCTGTGTTGGGGTTTCAAAATTGTAATAACCAGTTTTTAGTGGAGTAAAAAATAGTGGCTTTAGAACCACAATTTCGGTGAGTAAATAAATATTTTAATATTTATTTAAAGTCTATGAGATTATATTAGGGTCGTATTCAATTTTCATAAAGAGATTTTGATGTTTAAATGGTTAATTAGGTAAAAATGACTAAATCATAAAGCTTGCAAAAGTGGGTTTCTATTAGTTAAAAGGGCTAAATGGCTATGGAAAGGAAAGTTAATGTTTGGATGGTAATTATACCATAATTAAGTTAATGGATAGTTATAGACAAGGTTTTATTAATTTTTTTGATTAATAATAAGGGTAAATAAACCTAAAATTAAGTAAGCTAAAATTATCATCTTCCCCATTTGGTTGTCTCTAAAATCGATTCTACCATGAATGCTTAGCTAGGGTTTGGTCAAGCTTTATTTCACCTTGCTTGGTATGTATTCAAGCCCCATTTTGAATGATTTTTATGTTTTGATATTGTATTAGCTTAATCTAGCTAGCTGGGAGGTTAATTTGCAAAATTGTTAAAAGATGCGGGACTTGCCATGATTGTTTTTTAATGTGTTTGGAGGCTAATTGATAGATTATTACTCTTGGTTGTTAAACAAACATGTTTTGTTAAAGGATTTTTAGTGAATTTAGGGTTTAAAGACTTATTCATGAAAATAGTAAAATTTCATGGTAATATTATGAAATGATGGTTTAAGTGGGTTGATATGAGTCCCTGAGAAATTCACCTAGCTTGTATGGAGGGTTAAAATAGTTAAATTTCAAGTTATGAGCTTAAGGACTAAATTATAAAAATTTTAAATATTAGGGTTAATTTTGTAATTTTACATAAATATGAGTTATTGATTGAATTCAATACTTGAAGTACATAATTGAATGAAATTATCTAATTAGATCAAGATAAGCAACAACCAAATTTAAATCGAGGAAAGACAAAAGCTTAGGATTAGTTTTCAACTCTACTTCTACGACTATAGTTATCGAGGTAAGTTCGTATCCCTAATCCTACCGAAGGCTAAGGTCCTGTATTTGTTGCGAATTCTCTATAGCTCATGTGAGCAGCATCGTGTAGCTAACATTTCGACCCACAACTCGTGCTAGCACTATTGAAATGGAAATATTACGGTTATATGAAAAGACACACTATGTGTGAGTATTCCCGAGTATCCAATGCAATTCTAAATGGTTCACTGGGTAAGTAAAGGAAATGTCATTGTATGTGTACAATTGAAATGGTTCATGGTCTTATGAAATGGTTGATGAGTTAAATGATGTGTATATGAAATCTACTATGATATGATTGAACTCATATGTATCATGGATGAACTTACTAACTTGTGAGTTTCATGGTGCTTGTATAGGATTTTACTAAGCTTATGGTCTTGGTAATGATATTATACTTATTCTATAAACTGTGCTAAAGAAATGGTAAGTTATGTTTGATTTTATACAAGCTTACTAAGCACTAGTTGCTTACGTAGCTACTTTCCTTTGTTTCGTAGATCATCGGAAGCTCAACCGGTTGGAAGTTTGACAAAGATCTATCACACTATCTAGCAACCATTTTGGTAGCTTTTGAGTTATTTTGGCCAAGGTTATAAATGGCATGTATAGGACCTTCTATAATGATAGTTCTTGAATGTGTTAATGGTCAATTTGATATGTATTTGCTTTTGATGTTTATGTTTTGTTGATGGACTTTAATACCTTGACAAGTTAGGTCATTTTGGCCACTTTTAGGTACTTGAAATATATGATCCTTGTTGGTATGCTTGTGATGATATGTAAATTGTTATATGTGATGTTATTTGGTAGTTAAAGGACCTAGGTTTGATGCTTGAAATGTGGCTATGTTGCTTTGATTTGATTAATGATGTTTTGTGCCTTTGAATGGCATATTTTTAGATGAAATAGGATGTTTGGATGTGTTTGAATGATGTTTAATTTTATTGAGTGTGTGCACAAATGGAATGGTTGAACAGGTATGTTTTGACCTTGAAATGGCTTGATTTTAGGGTCAAATATTAGAGCACACAACTTGGGACATGGGATGTCACACGGTCGTGTGTCACTTGTTAGTTTTTAGTGTATCAAGTCAGTGTGTTACATGGCCTATCACACGGCCTATGACACGGCCATGTGTCACAAGTCAGGGAGTTACATGGCTTGCGGCACGGTCGTGTGACCCAACTCAGTGAGTAACATGGTTTGAGGCATGGGATAAGACAGGACCATGTGTTCTTTTGCTCGATTATTACATGTCCTGGCCACAATACCGTGTGACCCCTGTTTTCAAATTTTGCAATTTTTTCTCAAATCTTTCGATTTGTTTCAAATTAGTCTTGAACTGTGTAACGCCCCAAAATTTTAATTTTTTAATTTTTGCATGTTTTGACACAACCACTTGTTTGTTTCAGTGGTTAAGTAATTTGGGTGTGTTTGGGAGTGTTTGAGGAGCCTGGGTTTAAGTCTTGGCCTTGGCAGAATTTTTTAGTTTTGCTTTTAAATGAATCTGGACATTGGTATATAGACCTTATAATTAATAGTGTTTGTTTTGTGACACAAAAAGAGCTTATGGTCTAGTGGCAAGGTGGTGTGTTGTGTAACTGTGAGGTCTAAGGTTCAAGTCCTAGGTTGCGCAATGGAGAATTTATTTTGCTGATTGAGCTGGGTAGGTGGTGGAGTTGGACTAAAATACTACTAAATAGAGTTTGAATTGGTCATAGAGAGAGTTAAGGGGATTTTGGTGGAGTAAATCAAGGAGGGATAAGGGGAGAGATATTAGGAGAAAATCAAGGAATTTGATTAGAGTAGAGGTGTTGTGCCGTTTGGGGGACTTTAGCTTTAAGTATTCGGCTAAGGGGGGAAAAAGGTTGCCATTTTCAGCTTTTAGAGGGACTTTTTGGGGTAGCATCTACCAGAAATTGGTCTTTAGGCAATAAAGTATCGATGTTAGGGTTATTTTTGTTTCTCTCTGCCGAATTTATCAACTTTGGGAAGTACCTCTTGGGTTGTCCACTTTCTTTTTTGCTCTTCCCCCTTCTCTTGTTGCCAAACCCTCTCTTTTCTCTTCTATTCTCTTCTCTTCTTCTCCTCTTCATTCCAGTGCTTCAAGTGTTGTTGACTACCGGTAAAGTGTTATGCTCTTCACTTTGTTCTCTTCTTTCCTCTTTTTCCTAAAATTGAATACCCTCCTTCGTAATCTTTGTTTATCGACTGCTAACATTTTCCTTACAATGTGCTGCTTGTTGCGGTTTCAGGGTTTTCCTTGAGGAGGGGTGGAGTGTAAGTGATATTAAAGTCGTCGAACCACTCTCTCATTCTTTGATCAAGGTAAGTAGGCTAGTCTTTCTTTTAAGTGTAGGCCGAATGTTCCTATGGTTCTATAAATGATCATGTGAGGATTTCAACCACATGATTAAATAATACTATTTAATGAAGTTTTTTTGTACTACAGATATCCGTAAAAAGTATTGAAGTCTACTTTCGTCGGTAGCATAGGTGGGTTAAGTCACTTTTGACTAATCGAGACAGGTTTTAATTCCAGTGTTGGTTAAGGGTATAAATAGGGAGTTTAACCCTATTGTTCAGCTACTAACGGAATACCTTATTTGAATGTAGGCTTTGGTGTACGTGGATCTTGGTGCGGTTTCACAATCAGGAGTGTAATCACCCCACTGCAACCGTAGATCGGTGAAAAGCTGAAAAGCCGTAAATATGGCATTTGAGTCCACACGGGCGTGCGATCGCTTGAGTGGTAAGCCCAACTTACGATTCGTGGGCAAATGACTGAAATACCCCTAGAGGGTAAAATCACCGAAATACCCCTAGAAGGTAAAATGACCGAAATACCCTCACAGGTTAAAATGATCGAAATACCCCCGAAGGGTAAAATGATCGAAATACCCCCAAAGGGTAAAATGACCGAAGTACCCCCGAAGGGTAAAATGATCGAAATACCCCTAGAGGGTAAACTGATCGAATACCCCCAAAGGGTAAAATGACTGAAATACCCTCATAGGGTAAAATAACTGTTATACCCCTAGGAGATGAAATGACCATTATAGCCTTATGGTATGTATGGCTGATTTGTTCTATGATATATATATATGACTATTACTGAGTATGATGTTCTACATTCACGTATGATTTATAACATGGCATACTGCATGGGGTCGGGAACTGATATGGGGGAAGTATACTATACTGGTGGCTTTTCCACATATCTTCATTCTTGGCGACTTCGCTTGATTCTATTCTTGGCGACTTTCTTTGCAATTCTATCTTGGCGACTTTGCTGCGATATTGGTGTGTTGGCTGAGTGGGTTGATTTTATCCCCACATGGTGTGTTAGTGGTACGAAGTGGTGTGTTGGCTGGATTGGGATGGGTTGCATTATTGCACTGTACTGGTTACTGTATTGGGCTAAGGCCCACACTATTACTGTATTGGGCTAAAGCCCACATTGTTACTATTTTGGGCTAAGGCCTACACTGTACTGTTATTGTATAGGGCTCAGGCCCAGACTGATACTACATGCTACTGATTGACTGTTAAGGATTACACACTGAGTTTCGTAAACTCACCCTCTCCATTTAGCTGTGCAGGTAATCCTCAGCCTTAGGTGATTCGGTGCTGCGAGAGACTCGGAGGTGGCCACACGACTGCTACTGTTCACGTTTGCTTATGTGTTTGTGGATATGTAAATTGAGATTAGATGCTATAACATGTGAGATATGGTTATGATAACCGTTGAAAAAGTGTAAATGTAAGCATGTTATACATGCTAGATGACAGTGATAATGTTGTGTTATAATGTGATATTTGCAGTCAATAGGTGCAGTGAATGATAAGTGACTGTGTGTGTTAATAACTGATATTTTGGCCTTGTGATCTTTGAGACCATTGGATATAGTTGGCATGCCATAGGATTGTGAGTACTCACCTATATGTACAATGATTTGGGCATTGAGGCCCTGGGACATGTTTGGAGAGATAAGAGAATGTGAGCTAAACTCCATTCAATGAGACATGTGAGGGGAAATAATGAGAGTGTTAACTTTATGCTTCACTTTAGGGACATTTTTTACTTAATAAGTCTATGTGGTGTGTTCGAGATTCGTGTATCCGATAAGTGATGATAAAGCTCACTTTATGTTTCATAGCTCAAGTGCCAAATTACCTTAAATCATGAATATGTGAGAATTGTGATATGTGTTTCTATGACTTTTGACCATTATGCAATTTATCTATAAATATGTTTTTATATATTGTGATATATGCTTGAATGTTATGAGATATACGAGTATTTTGATATATACTTAAAAGTGAATATGTTTACCATGTAAAAGAACTAGAAAATAATGCACGAGTAAATATATTATGAAACTAGAGTTGGAACTGTTGAGGTTGTGCTATCTGGTTTTTTTTTAATTGATAACTCTTGGAAAGAGTTATATTGCAGGCCTTTAAACTTGATAACTTGTCAGTACTTAAGTGGGTATATTTGCATTTTCAGGATATTTTTAAAACATTTTATCATGAAGTTTGGACTGTGATTTCTATATTACTATATGTTACTTTTGTTGGTGGAAGGAAAGGAATTGTTTGTGTTTCTAGCAGGTGTAGAAAGGAAGAAGAGAATGGAGGAGCAAAGTATTGTAATGACAAAAGGTTGGGCAGACTGCCAGCATAAATGCCATGGCAATTCCAGAAAGATGCTGACATAGCACTCAGTCCTCGTCACTCTCAGCCAGCTGGACATGTACCAGATAAATCCACCTAAAAAAGAGGGAGAAAAGTGTGTGCTGAAAGAGGGGACCTACCCTATAAAAGAGGAAAGAGAGAAGAAAAAGAAAAGGAGGGGGATTTACATGAGAATTGAGGAGTGGTTCTTCTTCTCCAACAAACTCTCGTGAAAAATCTGGAGAAAAGAATAAAGGGTAGTAGCTAAATCACAGAGCAAAGACACAAGGAAGGGGACGAAGCATTCAGCCCTGGGTCTTGCACAATATTACAGCACTGGAGATGGGAGTTGATGTGGTAAAAGCTTTCTGAAGTTCTTCCCTCATTATCTTGATTAATTTCTGTGGATTTTTAACTATAAAATGATGTTATTGAATGATACCTTTATTTTGGATGTTAATGTCCAACCCATAAGCTAATCTCATTGGATTGGAATTACTTGATGAATCTTTATTTCCATTAATGATCAGGCATTATCGTGACTAGATCTATTGTTTCATTTTATTTGCATTATTTTGAATGCATGCCTACAGTCTTTAGACATAGATGTATATATGGTATGTTCACAAAATTGATTTAATTCTGAAAAGGTTAGACTAGTTGGATTGTGATCGAACGATATAGGCGAGTACTTGAAAAATATTCGTACCATCCTTGAAGCTTGTAGACATACAAAGCCTTGGGAATAGTAGCTTGAAGTCTGCCTCTCATAAGAAGTATACTACTGTAGGTAGAATCTGAACAGTAGATTGGTTACAACTTTGCCATGGCATTATTGTGTTTTAAGGATGTAATCTTAGTAATTCCAATGTTCCAATTCAACAGTGTTTTTCCTCTCAACTTTGTCTCGTTACATTGCCACATCATTTTAAGTTAGTTATCTAATTTTAATATTGGATACGTGATTATCCTTTACAATTTTTTTATTCTGTTTCTTTTGCCACAGCTTGATTCATATATTTCATAGTGATAACTTAACCAAATTAATCCTAACCGATCCTTATGGAAACAATCCTACTTACTACTTTATTACTTGATTCGACGTGTACACCTACACATTCGCATATCATTTCACACGCATATCATTTCACCATAATTATCGATGACAACAACGAACTCATCCCAACTCGTACTGTCACAGGATGGAGAGTATGCATGGACTATCGGAAGCTTAATAAAGAAACTCGAAAGGACCATTTCCCTTTTTTGTTCATCGATCAAATGTTAGATAGACTAGAAGAGAAAGCCTTTTATTGCTTCTTGGATGGTTATTCAGGGTATAACCAGATTTCCATAGCTCCTACTGATCAAGAAAAGACCACTTTCACATGTCTGTATGGAAACTTTGCTTTCAAACGAATGCAATTTGGGTTGTGCAATGCCCCATCAACATGTTAGAGATGCGTGATGGTAATATTTTTGGATATGGTGGAGAAATTCTTAGAAGTTTTCATGGATGACTTCTATGTGTTTGGTGATACTTTTGAAGGTTGATTAAAGAACCTGGATTTAATTCTTTATAGTTATGGAGAAACTAGCCTTGTTCTGAATTGGGAGAAATGTCATTTCATGGTATGTGACAACATTGTCCTGGGAAATAATATTTCACAACAAGGGATTGTTGTAGACAAAGCAAAAATTGAGGTTATTAAGAAATTACCACCACGTACTATGGTTAAAGGGATTGTTGTGGTATTTGCATTTGACAAATTCAAATCTTATTTAGTTGGTACCTAAGTTACAATTTATAAGGACCATTCTACGATTAAGTATTTGGTGACCAATAAAGATGCCAAGCAAAGGTTAATTCGGTGGATCTTACTGCTGCAAGACTTTGATCTTGAAATTCGAGATGAAATGGAAACCGAGAATCAAGTGGTTGATCACTTGTCAAGACTTGAAGTAGGGAATGAAGATCGCAATATTCAACTCATTAAGGTGCATTTCCCAGTTGTGCAACTGCTAGTTGCCATGACATTACCTTGGTATGCCGATATTGTTAATTTCTTAGTAAATGGGTTATTGCCACCCGAGCTCAATGGTCAGAGACGAAGGAAATTTGTCCATGATGCCAAAAAATATTATTAAGACGAGCCATTTTTATTCAAATATTGTGCAGATCAAATAATTAGAAGGTGTGTTCTGGATGATGAGATTCAGAGTATTTTACACCACTGTCATTATGCACCGTATGGAGGACACTTTAGGGGAACGTGAACTACTGCAAAGGTTCTCCAATCTGGCTTTTATTGGCCAAGCACTTTTAAATATGCACATTGATTTTTTCAAGCTTGCAATCATTGTCAACGAACTGGGAACCTTTTAATGAGGCATGAAATGACACTGCAAAATATTTTAGAGGAAAAAGTTGTGGTTCTCCCTATGAATGATGCCAGATCGGTAGTAAAGTTTTTGCATAAGAATATTTTCACTAGATTTGGTACACCTCGGGCGCTTATTAGTGATGAAGGCTCCAATTTTGATTGCAAATTAGTTGCTACTACCTAGATGAGATATGGGGTAAAGCACAAGATTGCCACGGCATACAACCCTTAGAAAAATGGACAAGTTGAAGTCCTTAAAAGAGAAATTAAGAAGATTTTGGAGAAAGTGGTGAATCCAACTCGCAAAGATTTGTCATCAATATTGGATGAAGCTTTATGGGCATATCGTACTGCGTTTAAGACACCATTGGGAATGTCACCTTTCAAGCTGGTATATGGAAAACCTTTCCATTTTCCTGTTGAACTTATACACAAGAAATTTTGGGCAATTATGAAATTAAACATGGATTGGATTAATGCTGAGAATAACAAACTATTGGAGCTGAATAAGATGAAGGAGTTCAGAGCTTATGCTTATGAGAATTTCAAACTATATAAAGAAAGGAGAAAGCGATGGCATGATAAGAAGATTTTGCCACGACAATTTGAACCTAGAGAATAAGTGTTGTTCAATTCCAGGTTGAAATTGTTTCCGGGCAAATTGAAGTCTCATTGGTCTGGCCGATTTGAGATAGTGCATGTCTACACTCATGGAGCTGTAGAAGTCAAAGATGCCAAGACTAGCCTTAAGTCTAAAGTCAATGGCCAACATTTGAAGCATTATTGAGGTGTCCCTATAACTCAGGATAAACATTCCATTGCTCTTTGAAATACTTAAGTTCCCACATTTGCATGAGTATTTTTTTCTATTTTTTTCTTTCTTTATTTATTTTTCTTGATTTTATTAGGATAATTGATTTTTTTTCCTTTGCAGGTATACTAAGGATTGGGCTTGGTAGATTAGTAGTTTGCCCATTAACAATACTTTTAAATTTTACTTTACCATGTCAGGCCATAATTTTAGCCTTCTTATCATCCACGTCATGGCCTGATTTTTCTCTTTCTTTTACCCTAATCGTTTCATCTTCTTTCACAACTACTATCAGTTTTCTTCTTTTTCAACAATTTCTTTTTTTCCCATAACTGCAAAGTTCTTACCTTTTTATTTTTACAGTTACTCCAACTTGTTTTGAATGGCTCACTGTGTTCCTCCTCTACAAGCTACTACACCCCCAAGAACCTTTTCAACCAAGCAACAGAAGAAAGATATACCCATAATATCTCCAAGCGATCATTCTGTCTTGGAAAAGGATTCATTTTTAAAGATTAACCTTTCGTGGGGTATGATGATTCTATAGCATCCGTCATTGAAAAACATGGATGGCAGGTTTTTTGTGTCCATCTTGATGATGTTTTAACAAAGGTTGTTAGGGAGTTTTAGGCACATTTGACATCTCTCAACAATGCTTTTATCTATGTAAGGGGAGCTTTAGTGCTTTTTGACGCATACTCCATTGATGCCCAGTATACCTTGCCAGACGAACAAGATGAACACACCCAGTTTGCCGCTACAATCACCACAGTTGGTTTAACTCAAGTTTTGAAGGAACCAAATAAATGGAGTCATGCGAAGACTGCTACACTATGGAAAGAACCTTATTGAAATCGAACTGTCGAGTATGGTACCATTTCCTTAAATCCTGCCTCAACCCTTCGACTCACAACTCCACCATTTCTAAAGAAAGGATGCTACTGCTTCATATCATTATGATGGGAAGGAAAATAAATGAAGGAAAATTTATATTCAAAGAAATCCACCACTACACCCAAAAAAACGCTGGAAGCCTCAACTTTATCCATCCCTTGGTTCTGCAAGGGAAGAAATGAAACGTTATCCACCCCCTGGTTCTGCATCTACATCCTCCACTGCACTTGTGCCCCAACAACTCCTTCAACTTCCGACAATGCCTTTGAGCAACATGTACTCAATTCCCTTGAAAAGTTGTACAAGTAGTTCAGTATGTTTGAAAAGCAGCAAGTGCGGATTGCCACAAACTTAGGCAGAGCACAAGAGGAGATGTCTCTTTTTTAGGGCTATGTAAGGAAGAGGGATGCTACTATAAAGAAGTCTCTTCAAAATAATTTTACCAAGCTTATGCCTACGTTTCCCAACTTCACTAAGGAACTGCTATATGATGTAGAGAAAGTGGAAGAGGATGAAGCCGAAGCTGATGCAACCGAACCTACCACCATACACACTACCACTAAGGAGAAGGACCAAATAGGACCAGAGGGAGAGAAAGAGAAAACAAAATCTGTGAACATTGAGTCTGACCAGAAAGGAGAAGAAAGAAACCCAATTTCTGCACCAACTAAACCTGCTACTATACTTATCGTACCTCCATCAACTGTACCAATACCAAAGTAAGATAGTGAGATTAATAAGTTGAGTGATGAGCTCACCAAATTAGATGAGGAGAAGGACAAGGTGCCAATCAATTCTTTGAAACAAAAACAGCGTTACAAGAATGTTGCCTGCAAAAGCACTCACCTAAACTGAAGTACCAACTCTTTCTTTCCAAGCTTTCATTTTCAATTTCATTTCAGCATACATTCATAATTTTTGTCTTTACATTTTCTTTCTATATGTCTTTGCATTTTTTTTATTTTTTTTGTTCATGCATTGAGGACAATGCCTCCTTTAGGCTTGGGGGTGCGTTGTGCATTAGATAATTGTTTTAATATTTGGTCATTTTTCCATGTGATGAGTATATTTTTGCCAATGATGTTCGATGAGAAATTTAATTCTTCGACATACCAAGAAATTTGCGACGGTGAATTAAGTGAGTTTAGCTTAGAACGGTTGCTTAAGAATTGACCTCTAAAAAATAGAACGCCCTAATTTCAATTGCAATTAGTCTATACTAGGTTTCTTTTAATAATATTGGAAATTCTTGAGGCTAAGTTCAAGATATTGGTAATTCTCAATAAAAAATATGTATAAGTAAATGCCATAATTTACTCCAATGCTTGAAATTGCCAAGTAGGTCAGCAACATTTTGTTTGCTCCATTATGTTGTTGATTAGGAAAGTAAGTTTAAGTAAGAGTATTTCAATATAAGAAGTAGTTTACGAACACTCTAATGTAGTGCTAGGCTGAGTAGCTAAGGAGGTAGTTGTCTGCTCCATCCATCTTCTAAGTTAAAAGCCTTAACTTCATAACCGCATTTCATTCAAATTGTGACATGATGGAATACCTGGTAATTTAGTGTATGCTCCATTGAAATTTCCAAGTAAAGAAACTATGTAACAAGATGAATTCCCTAGTAAAAATATTTGTAACTGAGTATGAAGGGCTATCTTAACTAAAAAAATTTTTAAAAAAAAGAAAGAAATAGAAACTGAGTTTAGATGAAAGATAAACTAAGTACATTAGGAGTTACTTGCTATAGTCAAAATTGTTTGAGCAATTAGGAAGTTTTATTTTTAGGGCAATATTTTATGCACTTACTTTGCTAAATAAGCTTATGAAACTTGAACCAATTCTCAGAAACTGAAGATAGCTGAGAATAGAGGTAAAACAAGTATGCTTCATATGGTCTGGCAGTACAATAGGTAATTATGTGTTATGGAAATTCTTGCATTCATGTATACATGCATTCATACATATTTTGCTTGAGGACAAACAATAACTCGGGTTTGGGGGTGTGATAACTATTGAAAAGAGTTATATTGCAAGCCTCTAAACTTGACTAATTGTTTGTACTTAAATCTGTATATTTGCATTTTTATGATATTTTTATAACATTGCATCATTAAGCTTGGACTGTGCTTTCAATATTACTATATGTTACTTTTATTGGTTGAAGGAAAGGATGTGTTTGTAGCGGGTGTAGAAAGGAATAAGAGAAATGAATGTGACACCCCAAACCCGACCGAGACGAACATGCCCAAATTCGAAGAGTTATATTAGCCACCTAAGTGACTCTTCGGCTAACGACCACCCAAGACACACCCCGACCATATAACACCTCAATCTTCTCTGAATATTAGTTATCTATTAACACGTAAGCAAATTATGAGCCAATTTTAAACTTTTCCTAGGTAATTTAACCTAAGGGCATTTTCGTCATTGTACCACTTATGGTAAAACTAACCCGATTTTAGATCTAAATGTTTACCGACCTACTTTTAGTCAAAATTATGCAAGCCTAAAAATTTCAGATTAAATTAAGTTCGTTTTCTATGTCTAATCCAAGTTTTACTATTATAGACTAAATTGTAACAAGTAAAAACTATCAGGACCAATTTCGAGTTACAAATTAAGTGCGTTTCTAACAAATTTTACCAATTATGAGACTAATCCTAAAATTATTACCAAGTTTCCTTATCATCTAGGGCTCTAATTAGACTAATAAATTTTCAGGACTAAATTGTAACTTAAATAAATTAGAATACCAATTTAAAAAGACAAAAATTCAAACCCCCATAAACCTACACGGTCGTGTCCCCCAGACCGTGTGTCATTAAATGCCCATGTTCGTGTCATGAAAAATTTTTTGGTAGATTGCACAAGCCCATGTCGAAACCCCACACACCTGTGTATGATAGCTTCAGTTTCCACACGCCCGTGAGCAACCCTTCACATGCCCGTGTGGATAGGCACACGCCCGTGTGAAAACCACTACACCTATTTTTGCGAAAAACCCATTTGAAAACCCGATTTTACATATTTTAACGACCAATTAAACCCGATTTAACTACGATTAATTAACATATATATATTCATACACCTTCAATTGAATTTATGGACATTAATTAAGCCTTAATTAAATAGAATTAGGTAATAAATTTTATGCATAAAAAACACCAAATAAATCAAACAAATGGCGTACATTAGTCACTAGTAAACCACTCCATGGAAGCTTCATTTTAACCATTGTTAGTATAAATTTCATGCTTCAATCACCGTGTTATCAAGCAATAATACACTGTAATTCAATCAATAATTAAACTTAAACATGCCTCAAAATTATTATAAAACCCTCCAAAATAAATGTCCAAAGTCCAATTACAACCAAAATCAACTAATTCTTGGGAGTTCCACCATGCCCAAGTATAGTCTCTAAAATGTATAATAGTCTCTACCAAGCCTAAATCTCTTGGAACTCTCTTGCTCGGCTCCTCAGCTCCTCAATCCCGACGATTATTTGCATGAATATGAGGGTGTGAGCTTTAAAAAGCTCAGTGAATGTTAATAAAAACAACAAGTAAATTAACATCCAATTCATGCTTAATTCATAACTAATCATTCACCAATTGTTAGCCAAAAATAATTAAACATATCAATTTAATTTCCATAAGCATTTTAAATACCAAAAATCAATAATTCATGGCTTTCAATCATCAATTGATATAGCAACAATCACACATGAATTCATTGGCATACACTTTTCATGGCTTAATCGGGTGATCATACATCCGATAAATGGATCTTCGAACTCTCACAAATATCAAATATAGTCCATCAAGTTGAGTGGGCTAAAGCACACACTCCCTTATAGCACCTCAAATAACCCATTGAGTGGTGACTCATGCTCAACACTCTCTTATCTACTCCAACAAATCAATCCACCTAGAGCCATATGCTCACAATGTCACAAATAATGGTTAGTACCCACAAATCCTATGGCATGCCAACTATATCCAATGAATCCACCATGCATGTTGCCAATATATTCAATCAAACATAACATATAAATCAATCATTAGTGTGCTCAATTTAATATGACAAGATGCTTATGTGTAACATGTAACATAGCATTTAATATCCAATTAAATCAAGCAATTCATTAGCTAATTTTCCATAATCAACTGCCAATTGAAACATCAACATATCATGATAAAAAATTTTAGTACACATGCTTAAAATCTTCCTTAAAATTAATTTAATTAAATAGCACAACACCGCCCAAAAACTCACTTACCTTTTTTTTCAATACAAATTCAATTTTTTGCACATTTAATACCAATCTTGCAAAATCAACCATTCATCCATAATTAATTAATTTTAATCATTAATTAAGGTACTAACTAAACATAATTGAGGGTCAATTTACCAAATCGCCCTTAGAAACACTCACCACACAATTTTATTCTATTACAGCAAGTGATCAACTAAGCAATTTTGAGCTTCAATTTTGGTTATCTCAGTCCTCTACAAGATTCGGAGTTTCAACAGAGGTAAAGTAGACGTTACCACATTTCCAATGCTATAATAAACACAAATTTTAATTTACTATACTGATCAAAATTCTCTCACAAAGATACCTTACCGGATTTGTAACATCAAGTCAAAAATTTGATCCCTTACAAAATCAACCTCTGCAACCCTCCTAATCACTTCCAACCATCAATACTAAACCAATTACACATAAACTAAGCATGAATTTCACATTTAAATCAATTTCACAAAAATTCTAAAAATTAATTCAATAAGATGATGAAATTTGGATTTCTTCAAATTACCACACAAATGATATTTAATCTTAATAAATAAAACCAAAAACATTCTAATAGATCCATTTTGAGTTGGAACATCCATTGATTTGTGAATTTCCTCTCAAAATTCAAGATCCACCATTAAAGCACCTTAAGTTTTTGAAGAAGATGACATTGATAAGAAATCCTCTAATTGACTCTCAAATCATGTAAAAATGTTTCTAATCTTCATAAAAACAAGTTTAGGAATAATAATTACCTTTGGTTAGTTCTAAATATTTTGATTGAAAACATTGATTCAAGAATCTAGAGAAATTTCAAAATATTTTTTGCTACTTTTGAGAATAATTTCGGGTGAATTGCGAGAGTATTTTGAGAAGGAAAATGGTTGGATCTATTCTCTGATGATAGATCTTTAAAATTATGCAAAGAAAACGAAATTTATAGCTCTCTAATATGATGTAAATGGTGTGAAAAGTAGGCTAGGTACATTATTTTTAAAGTTGAAAAATGCACCAGAATTTAAAAATTGGGAAATTTGCCTAATGATCACTCCCACATTTCCCTTGTTTTACCATTTAATCATTTCCCTCCAAAATTCTAAATTTGAAGGTTAAATTTTCCCTTGTTTTACAATTAAACGCAATTTAATTAATAATTAAATTTAGCTCAATTTAACCCCAATAAAAATTATTTTAAAATTTTTACGACCCAAATTAATTATTTTCAATAATAATTATTTAAGTACTTTAAAATTAATTTTCCAAAATATTTTTATTTTCTTGGATTATTGTTTAATCGGTTTTAGATAAAATTAACCTCCAAAATTAAATAAAAAATTATTAGGAACATCGTTTCACACTCGAAACCTGAAAAATATACTTGAAACTACAAGACCCAGTTTAGGGATAATACAAAGAATGAGTGAAGTATTGTCATGGTAAAAGGTTGGGTATATTTCCAGTATAAATGCCAAGGCAATTCTAGGAATGTAACAGTCTGATTTTAGGCCTAGTCGGAACAATGGTTTCGGGGTCACAAATTTGACGAGGAAAAATTTAATATTCTTATATTTTTATGACCTATAGTTGTACGAAATGATTTTGTGAAAATTTCATTCGAAAATTTTGATGTTTGGGCACTCAATTTAGTCAAAAGGACTAAATTGTAGAGAAGTGCAAAACTTGAGTTCTAGAAGCTAGAGGTGTCTAATTACTATGAAATTTTAAATTGGAGGTCCTTAAAAGGTAATTAGACCATTGGTTAATTTGTTGGACAAAAATGGACATGAAATAGGTGAAATATAATATTTTTAAGGTAAAGGCATTTTAGTAATTTGGTGATTAAATGAATTAAAAAGCCGAATTAAAAGCAAATTTTTGCTCATCTTTAACCCCTGAAACAGATGAATCAAATAAATTGCCTATGGTGATTTCGCACATGTCTGGTCAGAAATACATGAGAAAAGGGTGTAAAGCTTATCTTGCATACATGTTGAATACTGCGATGTCTGAGTCAAAACTTGAATCAGTGTCGGTGGTTTGTGAATTCCCAGATGTTTTTCTAGAAGAATTGCCTGGGTTATCTCCGATTAGAGAGATTGAATTTGCTATTGATTTATTACATGGGACTGCACCAATCTCGATTGCTCCGTACAGAATGACTCCGACTAAATTGAAAGACTTAAAAGCTCAGTTGCAAGAATTGATAGATGGGGTGCTCCCATACTATTTGTAAAGAAGAAAGACGGATCTATAAGACTTTGTATTAACTACCATCAGCTCAACAAAGTGACTATAAAGAACAAGTATCCGTTGCCAAGGATTGATGATTTGTTCGACCAGTTGAAAGGGGTGACAGTGTTTTCAAAGATCGAATTGAGATCCGGTTACTATCAGTTGAGAGTTAAAGAGTCAAATGTGGCAAAAACTGCTTTCAGAACGAGGTATGGACACTATGAATTTCTTGTGATGCCTTTCGGTTTAACTGATGCTTCGGCTATTTTTATGGACTTGGTGAACCGAAATTTTTGACCGTATTTGGATAAGTTTGTAGTTGTGTTTATAGATGACATCCCGATTTACTCCTGAGATGAGTCTGAGCATGCCGAACACTTAAGAACTGTGTTGTAGATTTTGTGAGAAAAGAAATCGTTTGCTAAGTTCAGCAAAAGTGAGTTTTGGCTTCGTGAAGTTGGATTTTTGGGACACATAGTTTCAGGTGATGGTATTCGGGTTGATCCGAGCAAAATTTCGACAATTGTTGATTGGAAACCGCCAAAGAATGTATCCAAGGTTAGAAGCTTTTTGGGCTTAGCCGGGTATTATAGATGTTTTGTCGATGGATTCTCAATGATTGCCTCTCCTATGACTAAGTTGCCACAAAAGAATGTTAAGTTTGATTGGACCGATAAATGTCACCAAAGTTTCGAGAAATTGAAAGCATTATTGACTGAGGCGCCAGTTTTGGTGCACCCTGAGACGGGGAAAGAGTTCGTGATTTATAGTGATGCGTCATTGAATGGTCTTGGTTGTGTGTTGATGCAAGAGGGCAAAGTGGTAGCTTATGCCTCGAGACAGTTGAAACCACACGAGAAGATTTATCCGACGCATGACTTGGAATAATTGACCCTAAAATGTTGGTCTATGTTATTTGACAGTTCATTTTGTATAAGGCCATTGATGTTGGCTATTATTGGTTAAGTTTTACGTTTATGATAATGTCATGTTGTGTGTTGATAAATTTGGTATAAGTGTGTAAATGTTTGGATGGAAAAAGGCTTGGTAAATAGCCTAACTTTCATCCACACGGCTGGCCACATGGCCATGTGCTCAGGGCATGTGTTCCTATTTTTCAAGAAAATGAAGATCTAGTCACAATAATGCCTGATCATTAATGGAAATAAAGATTAATCAAGTAATTCCAACTCGATGAGATTAGCTCATGGGTTGGACATTAACGTCAAAAATGAAGGTATCATTCAACAACATCATTTAAAATTTAAAAATCTATAGAAACTAATGAAGATAATGAAGGAAGAACTTCAGAAAGCTTTCGCCAAATCAGCTCTCAACTCCAGTGTTGAAATATTGTGCAAGACTTAGGGTTGAATGCTTCGTCCCCTTCCTTGCATCTCTGCTTTTCTTTAGATTTTTTTATGAGAGTTTGTTGGAGAAGAAGAATCACTCCTTAAATCTTTTGTAAATCCTCTTCCTTTTATTTTTCTTCTCACTTTCCTCTTTTACAAGGTAGGCCCCCTCTCTCAGCACACAGTTTTCTCCATCTTTTATAGGTGGATTTATCTGGTATACATCCAGCTGGGTAAGAGTGACGAGACTTGAGTGCTAGACCAACTTCTTCCTTGTAACACCCCTTACCCGTGTCAGACGTCGGGACCCGGTACGAGGCATTACCAAACTTAAACATAACCAATCATACAAAATCGAGTAATGAAATTTCATCCAAATTAAAACTTTTCATATTTCATCATAAAGTCCCTATTATGGGCTTACGAGACCCAATACATACTTCGAAAGTGGTTCGGGACCAAATCGAGAACTTTTGAAAACTTTGTAAATTTGGTATAAGTGTGTAAATGTTTGGATGGAAAAAGGCTTGGTAAATAGCCTAACTTTCATCCACACGGCTAGCCACATGGCCATGTGCTCAGGGCATGTGTTCCTATTTTTCAAGAAAATTTTCAAAGTTTTCAAAAGTTCTCGATTTGGTCCCGAACCACTTTCAAAGTATGTATTGGGTCTCGTAAGCCCATAATAGGGACTTTATGATGAAATATGAAAAGTTTTAATTTGGATGAAATTTCATTACTCGATTTTGTATGATTGGTTATGTTTAAGTTTGGTAATGCCTCGTACCGGGTCCCGACGTCTGACACGGGTAAGGGGTGTTACAAGGAAGAAGTTGATCTAGCACTCAAGTCTCGTCACTCTTACCCAGCTGGATGTATACCAGATAAATCCACCTAAAAAAGATGGAGAAAATCGTAGGCCGAGAGGGGGCCTACCTTGTAAAAGAGGAAAGTGAGAAGAAAAATAAAAGGAAGAGGATTTACAAAAGATTTAAGGAGTGATTCTTCTTCTCCAACAAACTCTCATAAAAAAATCTAAAGAAAAGCAGAGATGCAAGGAAGGGGACGAAGCATTCAACCCTAAGTCTTGCACAATATTTCAACACTGGAGTTGAGAGCTGATTTGGCGAAAGCTTTCTGAAGTTCTTCCTTCATTATCTTCATTAGTTTCTATAGATTTTTAAATTTTAAATGATGTTGTTGAATGAGACCTTCATTTTTGACGTTAATGTCCAACCCATGAGCTATTCTCATCGAGTTGGAATTACTTGATAAATCTTTATTTCCATTAATGATCAGGCATTATCATGACTAGACTAATGTTTCATTCAATTTGCATTATTTTCAATACATGCCTGCAATATCTAGACATAGATGGATGTATGATATGTTCACAAACTTGATTTAATTCTAAAAGGGTTAGACTAGATGGATTGTGATCGAACGATACAGACGTGTACTTGAAAGAATATTCATAGCACTCTAGACAGAGAGTTGTGCTCTGTAGAGAGTAAGAAAATATATTGGGTACCATCCTTGAAGAAAATATATTGGGTACCATCCTTGAAGCTTGTAGACATACAAAGCCTTAGGAATGGTAGCTTGAAGTCTGAATCTTGAAAGAAGCAAACTATTGTAGCTAGAATCTGAACAGTAGATTGGTTACAACTTTGGCATGACATTATTGTGTTTTAAGGATGTATTTGAGTAATTCCAACCTTCTCATTCAATAGTGTTTTTCCTCTCAACTTTGTCTCGCTACATTGCCACAACATTTAAAGTTTGTTATCTAATTTTAATATTTCATACATGACTATCCTTTACAAATTTGTTATTTTGTTTCTTTTGTCATAGCCTTATTCATATAGTTCATAGTGATAACTTAACAAATTAATCCTAACCAATCCTTGTGGAGACGATCTTACTTACTACTTTATTACTTGATTCGATGTGTACACTTGCACATTCGCATATCATTTACACGTGAAATTAATGTTTGATAAATTGTTTGCATGCTTGTTATTCTAGGCATTCACTAAGCTTGTTAAGCTCACCCACTCCTTTTAAACCTTTGCAGAGTAACTGTGTGAGAGGTATGGTTCCAAGGGGTGATCCAAGCAAGTCCTTTTCCATGATTTCGTAAGTGTTATTGTTATTTGTTTATGTTTTGGGGATAAGGCAATGTGGTAGACTTTTATTGGTATTTACCATGATGTTTTGGATGATTTCATACATTATTTGTTCCTAATTTTATGAGATTCATTTCGTATTAATTGATTATAGCTCAAACTTATTTTCAATGTTGGAGACTACTATTATGATTGTTTTGATGTTTATTTGATGACGTTATGTTAGCATGATGGATTGGTACATGTTGGAATGATTTATTTGCTCAAGTATGCTGTATTTTTCTGGTCTAGAGCAAAGGTATCAATATTCGTATTGTAAAATCAATACCTCTAAGATTTTGAAATGTATAGGGAGACAGTGACTTAATTTGCTATCGATACCCTACCACGAGTATCGATACTTAGGGTAGAAATATTGATACTTTGACAAAGTTACAGATAGTTTTTGAGGATTGGATTTTTAAATGAGAAATAGAATGCAAGTTTGGTACGTATTTTCCAAGCAGTATCGATACCGTTTGAGAGAATTATTGATACCTCACCTTCAGTATCAATACATATGTATTTAGTTTTGAGATTTTGCTAAATGAACCTTATACATGCTTAACAATGATTATAAGAATTTTAGATATATGTCTAGCATGTGATGATGATAATTAAATAGTATGTTGACTTAAAACCTTTATAAATGATATTATGGAAGGCGTTTCATTCAGAATGAGCTTTTACTTGTTGCGTATGACATGAGACGGTGGTGTGGCATCTTGATATTTGGGATTGGCAACCAGGCTGGGTATAGGGTGTTACACTTGGAAATTTAACAAAATTCATTCCTTTCTTTTCTTTCACATGTCAGTGCTAAAGTGCATGCATTTTGCCAATTTTTTCCATTTCACAATTTTGTCTAAATTGCTTCCTAAGTCCCTTTCCCTTTCCACTTTCCACCATTTTCATTTAAAATAATTTTTATTAACCAACTAGCATGATTAATCTCATGCATAACTAATTCCCTTTTTAGCTTTAGCCCGATTATCGCTCCGACAAAATAATCATGAGATATAAACTCGAACTAATAACTTTTCAACAGGAAATTTGCTATCACTCTAAAATATGGGATAGTACAAATTCATCCCTTAAAATTAGTTCAATTTCATTTCAAAAAGTGCACGTTGGGTTGGAGTTATTTGGCATACAGTTGGGAGGTTGAGTCAGTCATGTTGTATTCGAATTCCCGCGAACAAATTGGCATGTCTAGGTAGGAAACGGCCAGTTGGATTTAGTCAAGGGAGATAGTGATCAATTTAAACAACCTATGTGGTTGAGGTCGTTGATTCGATTTGGGTTCTTCAGAGCGCAAGGCTTTCGGGTCTTGAATTGCGAACATGTGTATCGCTGTTAGACAATCGATAAGGGTTGGTTTGCAGGTCGTACCGGAATCAACTATGAAAGAAAGAATTGGCGTTGGGATGTTCTTAATCGCTATATCCAACTTATCGCTTGGAAGGGAAAATCCATTTTTTAAGGATTGGTTCATGTTCGGAGTGTATCGAGGTCGAGGCTACACTTTAATATATTTAATTTACCAATTTAATTTAATTCATTTTATTTTGCAAACATAATTCTGTTTTTATTTTATTTTATGTTTGTTTATTTTATTTTCTTTATCAACTTAATTCCTCCCCTTTATTTATTTATTTTACAGCTTCACACATTCAAGTTGAGGGCACGACAACTGCCTAGACTCAGAAATCTAGTCACAAAAAAAATAAAAAAAATTAGGAGTCCCAATCCTTGTGGGATCGACCCTACTACTTTATACTACTATTTAGTATTATTTTCTCGTAGGAATTTATATTTAGTGGTTTCAACACCCATCAAATTTTGGCATTGTTGCCGAGGATTGGAAATATTTTTTTTCTAATTGTCATTTGTTTTCCTTATGATCAGGTTAGAATCAAGGACTCTAGAGTTAGAACCAGAAATTGAGAAACTAGCTCGAATGCTAAAGTAAAAACTCATTTTTCAATGGTGTCGGAAATAGTGGTTTCAAGACTATAAATTCGACAAGCGAGTCCGTAAATATTATTTAATATTTACGACTCAAATATAGTGTTATAATAAATTTTGATTTGATAATTTATGCTATTTGAACGAATAATTAGGTTCAAATGGTATATCCCTAAAGTCAAGTGGTTTTAGAAAAGGTGGTACCGATACCTCATTTTTATAAATCGGGCCCTTAAATATTTTATTAAATATTTACGAGTATTATTAGGTCATACTAAAATTTGATTAAGAATTTTAACATTTAAATAGTTAATTAATTGAAAATGACTAATTTATAGAAGATGTAAAAGTTAATATTTAATAGCTAAATGCGTTTATTGAGTTTAACAAAAATTGGAACGGGTTTATTATGTAATTTGACCATTAATCATTATGGTGGACGGTTGGTGCATTGAAATGAATAAAATATATGTTAATTTTATAACTTAAAATGCTTAAATAATAAAAGTAACATTAGTGGAATTAAAAAGAAAGACAACATCATTTTCTTGCTTTTTTTTTTCCTATCACAGTTGCAACCATTAAAGCTTTGGGGAGGTTCGACCAACTTAATTTCAATTGTATGGTATATTTTTCTATTCTGTTTTGAGTAATTTTTATATTTTTGTTATCGTATTAGCTTAATTTAGTCGAGTCGGGGGTCAATTTGTAAATTTGTTAAAATTTTAGGGACTTTCTATCAATGATTTTGATGTGTTTTTGAATTTAGTTGATGAATTATTAAAGTTAATAGCTAGATATAAGTATTTTGTTAAGTATTTTTATGATTTTAATGCTTATGGATTAAATTGTTGAAATAGTAAAATTTAATGTAAATTGTGTGAAATGAGGAAAAATATGGGATGTTATAAGACTAAAGGAAAATTAGCTAGCATGAATTTTAATTAAAATTTGTTAAATTGCAAGTTTTGAGTTTATGGACTAAATTGCATAAAAGGTAAAATATTGGAGGTAATTTTGTAAATTTTCCATTGATAAAGGTTATAAGTTGAATTAATTATATTAAGTTATTTGAATGGTTTAATTGAATGAAAATCTTTATTTAGATCAAGAAACAAACCAAACGGATCTAAACTGAGGAAAAGCTAATTTGTTGGATTAGTTGTCGGCTTCGTTTTTACAACTATTATTGTCGAGGTAAGTTCGTAACTTGATTAAGCCAATTAGTTGTTTTTCGGTTGTTTAATATCTAATTTTTTTTATATATTCAAGTTCGTTGGCTTGAAGGAAATGATTTAGACCATAGTTTAAAGACACTATGGCACTATACCAGAAATAAATAACACCAGAGATGAAAGACACTATGGCACTATACTAGAAATGAGTAAGACCATGGCTAAAAGACGTTATGACATAACGATTCTATCGAGTAAGATCATAGCTGAAAGACGCTATGGCATCACGAATCAAACAAATAAGACCATAGTTGAAAGACACTATGGCAACATGACAGAAAATGAATATGACCATAGTTGAAAGAAACTATGGCATCATGACAGAAAATGAATAGCACCATAGTTGAAAGACACTATGGCAACATGATGGAAAATGAATAAGACCATAGTTGAAAGACACAATGGAAACACAACGAAAAATGAATAAGGTCATGGTTGAAAGACACTATGGCACCAAGTCGAGAATGAATAAGAACATGGTTGAAAGACACCATGACATCATCCGATCATTTACTATTCAGGTAACATGTTTCAAGTGAGGTACATATCATAAGTATGAATACGAGTTAAACATTTGACTAGTATAGTTTGATAATGAATATTAATGCATTGGTGTGATTATATGCTTCATTTGTTTATAAATATGTTAACTCGTGATGTTGTGGTGTGTTTAGGGAATTAAATGGTTATATGAGTATTTTCCAAGTATTCGATGTTATTTCATTTGATCTAATGGATGATTTAAGTTTTAATGAATGGATATTTAAATGAAAAGAATTGTGTTATGGAAACATGAAATGGAAAATGTTGGTATATAAATATGAAATGAAAAGAGATTGAGGAATTTTGTATTGACCTTCATATTGATATGTTTCATGTTCAATTGATTGTATATGCTCTTTAATACACCTACTAACCTTGTGGTGTGTTGTAAATTAGAAGGAAAAGTATGCATAATTTTAAATGAGCAATGTTTTAATAGTTTAATCATTTATGTTCAGTAAGTTAAGTTTCCTTTATACGAGCTTACTAAGCACTAATTACTTACGTAGTTGTTTTTCCTTGTCTTGTAAATTGTCGAAAAGCTCGACGATTGGAATCAATTCGGAGTACATTCACACTATCCATCCTTTATCTCAGCAGAAGATTTGGATATACTAATATCAAGTTATAAATGGATGAACTAGGAGCCGTTAATTTATTTTGTTTATGATGATGTTTTTTATAAGTTAGATTGAGTAAGCTTTGTGGTTATAAATGTTTAGTATCTGGAAACAAAAAAAAATATAAATACTTTCTCAGCACCTTTTGAGCTCTAATTCATGCAATTCCATAGTAATTTTTGTCAAAATTCATACTTTATTTATAAAATAATTAATCTGGACTTAAATTATTAACATATTGAATTTTAATTATTTTTATAATAAATTTTCACAAATTTGTGAAAATTAGCTCGGTAGACGCCTCAAAAGGGTTAAACCATTGTGGTAATTTTTGCATCATGTGAATCAAGAGCATGGCTAAATTATTTTCCAGCTAAGGACAGTCCAATAATGATTATTATACATACTTTATATTTAACGTTATCCAATATTAATTGGGTCAAAAATTAATATAAAGTCTGAAGAAGAAAGTGGCCCAGTGTGCTAACTATAGAGGGCTGAACCACCAAGCAATTGGGCAGCCCAAAGTCGTCCCTGTTGTTGATCCAATCAGGTGATTTTAGCTTATTTTCATACTTGCAAAATAGCCCTTAAGCTTCCCCTAAATTCTATTCAAACCTCTCCACTTTTTTTCCTCCAGCTAAATATAGCACAGTTTGAAATATTCAAACTTGCTCAATTAATAGTATTAGAAAGAACATATGTTTCCTCCCTACTTATTGGTTAATTTGTCCCCATTTAGTTATCTTTAGCACATATTTTAGCACTTTCAGTTCAGTAAATTGCATTTTATAACTCATTGGAACTTATCCTATTTATCCTTAATTTTGTCATGTTTTGGTACCAATGTCGCTGCATGAGTATTTTCAGATTGCGCCCAGAATTGTCGCTGCACCTAACAACTTTCTGGATAAGAACAAAAATGTGTGCACTGCCCAATCTGGTATAACCAACTTGTATGTACAGAGGCAGCATGATTCTGATGAAAGGACACTTGGGCTATTTGGGAAGAATATAAATATTCATGTGAAAAGAAAAAAAAGAGGCTTTTTGGGAGAGTATCTTCTTTAACCTATCTTTTGAAGCCTTTCGGCTATGGTGACTTAAGCTTCCTATGGGTGAACCGATGTGAAAGGGACGCAGATAAGCTCTTGACGAGGACCTTGAGTGCGACACAAGAGGGAGTTGAGAGATCAAGTCGAGATTTTTTAGGAATAGTACTCTCTACTTGTTTCTTTTATATTTCATTTCTAACTGTTGGTGGTTACTTTCTATTTCATGTTTGTATGGAAGTATACACTCTACTGTTTGAGATACACCACAACAGAATGGGATGGCAGAACGTATGAATCGGACTATACTGGAGAAAGTTATTGTAGTTACTAACACTAGAAAGTGCAACAACAATTCAAGCTAACAAGCATGACAAAGGAAGTTGCTTGAGGATTAGAGGAATTTATTGTTCTTAATAGTGTTCCATTGCCATCATCGGAAGGTGTGGTTAATGTGCATGTTTAAGTCTTTGATTAAACATAGAAGTTAAGCTTGGTAAGATATTCATTGCAATTTAATGCATCGACAATCACCTATCCTTTTATACCTTGTGAGCACTTAGTATTCCGTTGAATATTCGCGTTGGGGATCCAAGTTTATCATTATCATAATTTATCTTATTGTTTTCAAGTTATTGCTTCGACAACTACTCTCACAATTTATCTCGTTTCTATTTATTTATTGCACTGACATTAATAGATGAAAGACAACCATCCTTATGGGATTGATACCGACAGACTCATATTTGTCTACTATACTTGCATCGACAGTGTATGCTTGCACATTATTACTGTGACGTTAAACAGCCGATCAAGTTTTGGTGTTGTTGCCGGGAACGGCTTTTGTTTGATGTTTATTTTTGTTTGTTTTTATTTCTTAATATTTAGTTGTTACTAACTTGTTTTCTTTTTGTCGCTATTTTCACATTCTATTTTAGGTGTTGTATAACCCGAAGTAATTTAGAGTTTATTGCCGAATTTGATCCAGAAATTGAAAGAACCATTAGAGGAGAATTCATCTTCTATTCATCTTCTATTCGGGCGTTGGAGGCATAATTAGGACAACTTGCTTCAAATCTGAATACTCGACCACCGGCCACACTACCTAGTGACATGGAAAATCCCAGTCCGAAGGGGAAAGAACACTGCAAGGCTATCACTCTCAAGAGTTGTAAACAAACAAGCGAGCCAACTACAGGCTCTACTGTAGCACCTCAAGACACTGGTGAAGTGATCCCTATTGAGAAGGTTGAATCTGAAGAGCTTGTCAATTTGCCAAACAAAGAAGTTCCACAAATTGTCACTCATATGCCTAAGGTCCGACCTTCGAGACTGTCAACGCAATCAAAGGTGTCGGCACAATCAAATGTATCTCCACCTTTACCTTTTCCACAAAGATTCAAGAAGAATGAGTAGGATAAGCAGTACCAACAATTCCTTAACACACTAAAGCAACTTCAGGTCAATATTCCTTTAGTAGACGCTATTGTGCAAATTTCGGATTATGGGAAATTTATGAAGGAGCTCTTTTCCAAGAAGAAAAAGCTTAGTTATATAGAAACTATTGCACTCACAGAAGGTTGTAGTGCTGTTTTGACAAATAAGTTGCCCCCACAAAATGAAAGATCCTGGGGGCTTTACTATCCTTTGTTCAATTAGCAACCATTATTTGGGCAAGGCTTTATGCGACTTGGGGGCTAGCATCAACCTAATGCCACAATCTACTTTTCGAAAGTTAGAAATTGGTCACATGAAACCTACTACAATGACATTGCAACTAGCTGATTGATCAATTGCTCAACCTGAAGGGAAAATCAAAGATATCTTAGTTCATGTGGATAAATTCGTTTTTCCGACTGATTTTATCATACTTGACTGCGACGTAGACAAGGAGGTTCCCATAATCTTAGGACAACCATTTTTACCACCGGACAAACTCTTATTGATGTTTACAAAGGTGAACTGACCATGAAACTTAATGATGAGCACATTACCTTCAGTCATTTAGAATCTATTCAATGCAAGGATAAAGAATAATGACATACTGTCAATGTGCTAGATGTCTAATTGAGGAAGAATTCAATGACCAAAGCACAATACTTTCTGACAAGTTTTCAGTAACATCTAATGATGAATTCTTAGATAATTGTGACAACATGGTTGAAGCTAATAATATTGAACTCAAGCATGGATGGAAGATTGAATCCTTAGACTTAACCAATAGAACAGGTCCAATTTTCAAGTCATCTATCGACGAAGCTTTGACTCTGGATGTAACTCAAGAAGAGAAATTGGTCTATATTCTTAAGCAACATAAAAGAGCTATTGCTTGGAGTATTGCCAATATTCGAGGCATTAGTCCATCATTTTGCATGCACAAGATCAAGTTGGAAGATGAAAGCAAGCAATCGATTGAGCAATAAAGGGGATTAAACGAGAAGATGAAGGAAGTTGTTAAGAAAGAAATTATAAAATGGCTTGATGCTGGAATTATTTACCCTATTTTTTATAACAATTGGGTAAATCTAGTACAATGCGTTCCTAAAAAGACTGGCATCACTGTGGTTAGCAACGAATAAGACAAATTAATTCCTACACGCATTCCTATAGGATGACGAGTCTGTATGAATTATCGCAAACTTAATGCTACCACAAGGAATGACCACTTCCCACTTCCTTTCATTGACCAATGTTGGACAAGCTTGCTGGAAGAGCCTATTATTGCTTCTTAGACGGCTATTCTGGGTACAATCATATTGCTATTGCATCGAAGGATCAAGATAAAACAACTTTCACCTGTCCCTTTGGTACTTTTGCTTTTCGTCGTATGCCTTTCGGTCTTTGCAACGCACCAACCACATTTCAAAGGTGCATGATGGCGATATTCTAGGTTATGGTTGAAGATTCTTTAGAGGTTTTTATGGATGATTTCTCAATCTATAGGAATGATTTTGATCATTGTGTTGATAGTTTGGATAAAGTATTGAAGCAATGTGAAGACACACATCTTGTTCTAAATTGGGAAAAATGTCATTTCATGGCAACTGAAGGCATTGAGTTAGGCCATCGCATCTCTAGTCGAGGTATTGAAGTAGACAAAGCTAAAGTGGAAATCATTGAGTAATTGCCTCCACCAACAAATGTGAAAGGTATTCATAGTTTTCTTGGGCATGCGGGTTTTACCGAAGATTTATTAGAGATTCTTCGAAAATTGCAAAACCCTTATGCTTATTACTGGAATAGAATCGAAAATTCTTCTTTAATGATACATGTCTGGATGCATTTATTCAATTAAAGAAGCAACTATTAAATGCACCCATAGTCGCTGCACCAAATTGGTCTCAACATTTTGAAGTTATGTGCGATGCAAGCGACTTTATTGTGGGTGTTGTTCTAGGACAATGCAAGGGAAAAATATTTCACACCATCTATTATGCTAGCAAAACTCTTACAGAGGCTCAAATCAATTATACTACTACAGAGAAACAATTGTTGGCTATAATCTTTGCTTTCAACAAGTTTCGTTCTTATCTTGTTGGCGCAAAGGTTACCGTATTTACTGATCACTCGGCATTGAGATATCTTTTTGCGAATAAGGATTAAAACCAAGACTGATACGCTGGATCTTACTATTGTAAGAATTTGACATCGAGATAAAAGACCGTAAAAGTTTAGAGAATCAAGTTGCAGACCATCTGTCTCGATTGGAAGTTGGAAACATACTTCAAATTTTCGATGCATTCCCAGATGAGAAGTTATTTTCTGTAGATGCAACCCCTTGGTATGCGGATTTGGTTAATTACCTAGTGTGTGGAAAACTCCCATTGGGTGTCACAGGCCATAAAAAGAAAGATTTCTTCATGAAGTAGTGAAGTATCATTGGAACGAGCCCTATTTATGCAAGGTATGCAATGACAACATCATTCAGCATTGTGTTCCAGAAGAGTAGATGCTTTCAATTCTAAAGCACTGTCATGATGCTCCTTATAGAAGTCATTTCGGAGGTATGCGAACTGCTCCTAAGGTTCTCAAATTAGGATTCTACCAGCCTTCATTATTCAAAGATGCCCACAATTTTCTGAATCAATGCGATAGGTGTTAGTGCACTGTTCTATACCTTGACACACTGAAATGTTACAACAGCCAATTATGGAGGTTAAATTGTTTGATGTTTGGGGTATGGATTTTATGGGACCATTTCCAAATTCATTTGGAAATCTTAATATATTAGTAGTTGTTGACTACGCCTCGAAGTGGGTTGAAGTTGTTGCAGTCCCAAATGATGATGCAAAGATAGTGCTTAAATTTTTTCATATGTATATACTCACCCGCTTTGGCTCACCAAAGGCATTGATTAGTGATCAGGGTACACACTTTCATTGCAACCAAGTGAGACGCACTAAAGAGATATGGAGTTAATCATAGAATGGTTACTACTTATCATCCGCAAACTAATGGACAAGCCGAAGTATCGAATCGACAAATTAAAAAAATTCTTGAGAAGGTTGTAAACCCTTCAAGGAAAGATTGGTCTTCCAGACTGGATGACGCTTTATGGGCATTGTAGACAGCATACAAAACTCCATTAGGGATGTCACTGTATCAATTGGTTTTTGGGAAAGCATGTCACTTGCCAGTTGAACTGGAGCACAAAGCAATGTGGGCAATTAAGTAAGTGAACATCGACTATGAAGCTGTTGTAACACCCCTTACCCGAGACTATTGCCGGATTCGAGCACGAGGCATTATCTGACTTAACTTACTAGTTCAGAGCATAAAAATTTTACTTTTAAAAAAAATTAATTCACTTACATTCAATCAATGTTCCTAAAAAGGACCCTCGAGACCCTAAAACATGCAACGGAAACGGTTTGGGTCCAAACCAGGAACATTAAAAATTTTCCGAATACTTAAACAAATCAAAAATATTTTATTTCACTACTCAGAATAAAACTATCCACTAATTTAATTATAACTCAAGTTACAAAACTCAAAATTTAGATCCATAAATTTTCCCTAAAACTAGACTCATATATCTTCTTATCATAAAATTTCCAGAATTTTTGGGTTAGCCAAATAGTACAGTTTATTCGTTAAAGTCTCCCATGTTTCACTATCCGATGGTTCTGACCTCTATTCACTAAAAATAAATTATCTCATTTTACGGGCTTTATATGGTGTTTCTGCTTATTTATGTTGAAAATAGACTCACTAAGGAATCTAGACATATAAATTATGACTCATAATTCTTCTACACATTTTTTAATGATTTTCTAAAGTCAGAACAGGGGACTTCAAAAACCATTCTAACCCTGTCTCACTAAAATTCAAATATCTCATAATATATATTTCTTTTGCCTACATTTCTTTCATGTGAAAATAGACTCAATAAGCTTCAATTCTATATCTCATTCACTCTCTAATTCCATTTCTACTATCCTTGGTGATTTTTCAAAATCACGTCACTACTGCTGTCCAAAAACTATTCCATTGCAATTTCTTTCTCTTTTATAATTTCTTTGTATTAACTATCCTTTAGGCATACATAACACCAAAACATGTTCTTAAATAGTCATTTCAATAGCTAATCATTGTTGAATATTTACATGCTATTCAGTAGCCATATCATAAGGACACAGACACAAAATGACTAAGTCCCTATACATGCCATAACTTTAAATGTTTCATATCACAAAATACCAAGATGATCTATTGATAGTGTGAAACGATCTCCGGCGTCCTTACGATCCCCGAATTAGCTTGGCTATACTAAAAAAAGAAGGAACATAAAGGGGGTAAGCATAAAGCTCAGTATGTTTACTAGCAAATAAATAACAACAATTTATACTCATAAATCATCATCAAGTATCATGGTCTTTGCTTCTTCTTTACTTACTCTCTTACTTATTTACTTACTTGCTTACTTAAATAACTCATGATTATAACTTTCTCCTTCCTTGCTGAAATTTCTTTCTCAACTAATAATTGAGATATTCTTAATCCTTATAACTCAACTGCATCTATTTATTATGCTTTTACCTGAACTTTCATGTAACATAGTCTATTTACTAGCCCGTTGAATCACTTGGAATACTAAGGATACTCGAGTCTCCTATCTAATAATAACATGCCAAAGGCATGTCCCAGACATGTCTTACATGGGATGTTTCCTGTACTTCCAATGTCATATCCCAGATATGGGCTTACATGGGAGTTCTCATATCGGTGCCCATGCCATGTCCTAGACATGGTCTTACGGGGGACCTCTCATATTGGTACCAAGGCCATGTCCCAGACATGGTCTTACATGGGACCTCTCATAACGTCAATAATGCCAATGCCATGTCCCAAACATGGTCTTACATGGGATATCATCCCCTAATGTCATGACACTTGTATCCGATACATTCCTAATGTTTCAACGGGACTTTTTAACACTGATTCTCTATAATCTCATACTTGAGTCAACATTAAATAATTTCATGAAATAAGTACATAATAGCTGGAAAATAACAACATTAATAATAATTATTGAAATATTTCATTTTTTTACTGTAAACTTACCTCGGTACAAAATACGATCAAATCTAGCAACTTAATCCTCAACTTTTTTCTTTCCTCGGTCTAACTCTAGATTTCGTTCTCTTGATCTATAATAGAAAATTTAGCTTATTTAATACTCGTATTCATCAAAATAGTCATTGACTTGAACTTTGGCAAAATTATGATTTTGCCCATAAACTTTTGCATATTTACACTTTTGCCCCAAAGCTCGAAAATTAAACTTCATTCCTTATTCTTATTTTTTATGACATGCAGAACATATTTCCCTTTTATGGCAATATCAAATTCCTACTCTAACATTTACTTATGAACATTAGGTATTTTTACCTATTATGTCGTTTTAATCGTTTTCACTTAAAATTGCCTTGCAAAAGTTATTTAACATAATTTCAAGCTTTATATTCTACCATAAAACGTCAAAATAAACACATTTCACCTATGGGTATTTTTCCAAATATGAACCCTAACATGAATTAATGGTAGAATAAGCTAAATCGAGCTACGAGGCTCCAAAAACGTAAAAAAAAAACATTAATAACGGGGCTTGGATGCACTTACTATGAGCTTGAGAAAGTGAAGAAACCCTAGTTATAGTGTCCCTTGAAGTTTTGGCCCTATGGAAGAAGATGAGCACATTTTTCCATCTTTTTCCCTTTTAATTGTTTTTATTACCAAATAACTAAAATGCCCTTCATTAAAACTTTAGTTATTTTTATCTATGCATGCCCATTTTTTATCATGAAAATCTAATGGTATAATTACCATTTAAGGACCTCTAATTCAATTATGCACTTCAATTAAATCCTTTATCATCTAAAACTCATATTTACCCACTTTTGCAATTAAATCCTAATATGCAATTCAGACATGCAATCGCTGAAATTTCTTATCGGTATTCTAACAGATGCATCCAATCAATCGGTAAATCATAAAAATTAATCACACTAAACTTTTCTATCTCGAATTCGTGGTTTCGCAACCACTGTTCCATTTAGGCCCTATTTTGGGATGTTACACTGCTGGAAAGAAAAGGCTGTTGGATATCACTGGAATAAAGGAGATTAGGCGAAATACCTATGAAAATGCTACAATTTACATGGAAAAGACCAAACGATGGCATGACAAATTATTTTGCAATGACAATGTATCGCGGGTCAACAAGTTTTATTAGTCAATTCTAGACTGAAATTTCACCTAGGTAAATTGCGCTCACGTTGGTCTGGACCTTTCAAAGTTGTCGAAGTATCTTCTCATGGTGCAATCACAATCAGAGATTTACATGATGGACACCAGTTCAAAGTGAATGGACAGTGGTTGAAACACTATTTTGGGAATATTCGTCAAAAACAGGCAGAGACCATTAAATTGGTCAAAAAATTTTAATTTTTATTGAATTTATCATCATGTGATTTTATTTTATATTTTGTTTTTGCTCAAGTTTGTTTTACTTTTTTTCAGAATAATTAGGTACCATTGTCGACACACTTGGGCTTTATTGTCAACGCAGTTCGTACTATTGTACTGTCACTTATGACTCATCAAGGATGAGGGCATATTAGAAATTTCAGATCCCGTCGTTTGATCAAACGTAACCTAGCCGTCTGATCCATCTGAGCGGGCACAATTCTTATTAGACATATTTATTTCCGCCAGCTTTATATCCGTTCACAAAAGGCACGCCTTTCCATCTTCTTCTTTCACTCTCTATAAACACCCTCTCTACTTTAACACATACAAAGCAACCATTTTTATTCACTTTCTCTTCCCTAAGCTCATACCTTTACAACTGTAAACTATCTTCACTCAAAAATATATGGCAAGAACGAGAGGATCAATCAATAAAGCCACCAAGTCTATTTAATAACACTTATCCTCTGCAATTGCAGTTCATGAATCAGAATCCTCCATTCCAACAGAGAAAAAAGAGTCCGTGATCTTTTTAACGAAAGCGGCCAAGGACCGGTTTCAAAACAATATTTTGAAGTAAAATTTCCACCCAGGATAGGGCATTCTCCTTTCGCAACAGCGAGATTTGGGCAAGCAAGTCTACAAAACAATCTCTAAGTTGAAGTGGGAGACTTTCTGCACTCATCCTATAAGCTATTCTCCTTCATTGGTACGTGAGTTTTATGCTAACCTTTATGACCATGAGTTAGAGTTTATCTTTGTTCGAGAAAGCTTAATCCCATGGGATGCTAAAAAAATCAATGAGCTGTACAACACTGAAGTGAATGCAGATGAACATTCCGAGTTTATTGAGGATATCACAAAAAATGACCTGTTGGTGAATGATTTATGTATCGAAGGAGCATTATGGACGGGTTCACATCAAAAGAATTGTACGATGCACCGCCGCCTCCTGACACTACAAAGAAAAATATGGTTTCATGTTATCAATTATAGGCTACTACCCTCTACTCACAGCACCATAGTCAACCTTGATATAATGTGCCTAATACATTCAATTTTCAAGGGCAAAAAGATTGACGTCGGCAAATTACTCCACTAGGAAATTGTTGACTATGTTGGAAGCCAAACTGGAATTTTGGTTTTCCCATCGTTGGTGATGCTACTATGCCAGTAAAAAGGGATCATGCCCCGTAATTATGAAGAGATCCTGAAGAATAAATGCTCGATAAATAAAGCCTTTATTGAAAGAATGACTCGTGGAAAAGATACACTGTCAATGAAGGGGGCAGAGACCAGCAAAACAAGGAAAGGCAAAACCAAGGCTAAAAACAAGGGAACAAACCTAACTACAGAGACATCATTGTTGCACAAAATGTAGGATATCGAGAAGTTGGCCAATTCCATCAACAATAAGTATATCAGGCTTGTCGCTACAATAGAGGATATGGACAGATCACAAAATTTGTTCTACGCTTATACCAAGGCCTATAATAACTCTATTGTAAACGCATTAAGTCAGTTACGCCCAGCCCCACTCCAAGAATTTCTAGTGTTCCCAATGATCATTAGAGATTATGAACCCTCATCCGAGGAAGATAACTTAGGGGACCGAGACAAATCGGTGGAATCCTCTCCCATTATACACGTCTCTGATGATGAGAAAGAAGAGGACTCAAGGGACATTGAAGAATGTATGTGAAAGATTGATAGCCTGGTTGAGGGTGACTTCATTGATGATCAAGAGGTGCCTGCTGGCTGTTAAGGAGGAAGTTCGTGTTGCAGTTGTGAACGAGAAGGCTGAGGAAGAAAATATTGAGAAAGAATCTGCTGAAAACATTGTCAATGCATCCGAGTTTATGGGTACAACTATTGATAATCTAGAGCGAGATTGAGCTAGAGTGGCAGAAGCTGCAAGGGTAACCAGTGAGAAGCACCACAACTCATTGGCGATAATGGTCTATACCAGACCACTCAAGGTGACCCCTCCTACACAAGAAGCAACTGGTGATGTCGGGGCAACAATGAAAACTAAGGAGTGATCCGAGGACCGTACAAAAGCCAAAGAAAAGAAAAGAAAGCACTCCAAAGATAAAAAGTGCAAGAAAGAGGAGAAAAAGAGGAAGAAGAAACATCGTGCAGCCACATTGATAGCTGAGGAAAACTGAGTTAGTTTATTTTAAGTTTTAGCTGTAGTATTCATGCATTGCATGTAGCAGTAATTTTTATTTTGTTAGTGCATATTTTCGTTGCATTTTTATTGTCATTACATTTTAATGTTAGTACATTGGAGACAATGCAAACTTTAAATTTGGAGGAATACATATAGGGTTTAGAAATACACTCACATTTCAAAAAAAATTGAGTTTAATGAAGCATGTAATGTGATAACTTCCCATATGTTTCTCCAACAAAATAATTTTGTTTTTAATATGTGATATTAAATAAAAGGAAATATTATCCCCAATGGGTGTTAAGGTTTTTATAGTAGAATTAAGTATAGGATCGTTTTTACTCTCTATAAAAAAGTTCAAAGAAAATTTCTTTTGTTGTACGTTCTTTGACTGAGTGGACTACGTAAAGGCTGAGACACTTTTATTGTGGCTTGGATTGACATCATTCAAAGGGATCCAATCAATAATGTTACTTGTCACTTTTCAAATTTAAAAAGGTATATCTTCAACCCTTTTTTCAACTCGACTTGTTACTAGTACATGGATCCATGGTTGATGATCATCGAAATTTTCCACTGCTCCACGGGGCGTACTGGGGATTCAACAGAATTCTCATTCTTTTGAAGCGATTCCATATCTTCTTCCATTACAATGAGCCATTTGCTAGAATCAGAGGCTTGAACTGCCTCATAATAACACAAAGGATTGATTGAATCAATCCTCTCATCAACACTTAGAGCATAAGCCACTAAGTTTCCTTTACAATATTTCTTTGGTGGACAAATTTCTCACCTTTTCCTGTGACTAGCCAACTTATAATTTGTTAACTAAGTTGGTGAGGGTACCTAAGGGTCAGATGAAGTCCCAAACTGATCTGAAATAGCTTTAATTTCAAAAGAATCAAGATTTCATTATGTCATCGCAACGTCTCTTGCTTTCTCGTTGGGACAATGACCCTGTTCGTCGTGACGTTGTGATAAGGTTTTTCGTGTCATTGCGATGTTGCACCTTATTTTGACTTTTAACTCCACCTTGCTTGAGACACCCTTATTTGTAATGTTCTAAAAAGTACATGTCCCCTATTCTAATCAAAACATCATAGATTCATCAAACGTAACAACTCCGCTATCAATTATTTTGTCAGATTTCGAACACCAGAATTTAAAATCTTTTGTACTAGCAGAGTATCCTAGAAATATGCATCTAACAGCTCTTAGGTTGAGCTTTCCTTAGATAACTTTAGCATAAGTAGGACAATTGAAAATTCTAAGATTAGAATAATTCAGAGGATTACCTAACCATATGTCCTCTGGAACTATACCATTCAATGGTCGATGAGGAGATCAAGTCACTAAATAACTTGCCAGGTTTATGGCTTCAGCCTAAAATTCCTTCCCTAAACCTGCATTAGAAAGCATGCATCGGGGATTTGCCAGCAAGGTTCTGTTCATGCTTTTTGCAACACCATTCTACTATGCAGTTCCTACAACAGTTTGATGTCTTTCAATTCATTACCATTTATAGAAATCGTTAAACTCTAACGAACAGAACTCAAGGCCATTATCTATTCTCAACCGCTTCACAGATTTTCTGATTTAATTTTTTAACAGTGTCTTCCACTATTTGAATATTTCTATAGTGATCATCAATAAGAGTTACGAAATATTTATTACCTCCTTTTGTGATGTCAGGCGACGGACCCCATAAATCAAAACGAATGTAATCGCCTCACTTAGGTACAATCCTTAGAGTATTCCAATACTCTGTTGTGTAAATCAATATTACAACCTGACCCTTATACTTGGGGAAACCACCTAACGATTACATTTGATTGTAGGATTTACACTCTAGACGTTAGTACGTCTAGACGCTATCAAGTTATTGGCGCCGTTACCGGGGAGGCAACGCCACTAGATTAATTTTAGTTTTTATGTTGAATAGGATAGTTAGGAAAATTTTAAATTATAGATACGATGTTAATTTTTTTTATTTACTTTTATTCTCCCCTACTAACATTTTTCTTTTCTTTGAAGATCTCAGTGTACACCTCGAAAGAGGAAGATACTTGTTCAGTCGATAATTGAGAATAACTTGGCAGTATTATTTAATCATGGACTAATTTCATTATCTGTGGTCTAATGATGAAATGAATTATGATGATGAAATAAACGAAGAGGGAGTGTATGAAGAATGAGGGATTATGGAAAATAAAAAACTATTAATGATAGAGTTGAGGCAACGAAGAAACGAAGCCTCAACAAACCGGTGGAACAACAAGAAAGGTTTTGATATAGTTGAATATTCACATGAGTTTGCTAGCTTTCAAAGAAATATCACATACGATTCTCAAAAAAATGAGAAAGAGAAACCGACGACAACATCATCCTACACAGGAAAAGTTTTGAATAGCTTGGTCGATCTAACTTTAGAGAAGAATAAAAAAAATGCCAATGATTCTCAAGAAGAGAATACTCCAAAGGAGGATGCTAAAGCCAAACTAGAACCAGAACTCGAGTCCATAATTGAACCTGAGAATGTGCCAAGCACTGAACTTGTACTCACAAAGGCACCAGTCCCTTTGCAGTCAGAGAACGAAAAACAAAGGGATGAAATGGAATGCATAAGTTTTTTGAACATATTCCAATTACTTAATGTTAAGTTACCCCTCATTGAATCAACAAAAAAAGGATTCAAAATATACAAAGTCTTTAAAAGAAAAAATTGATGGTCGAAAGAAATTTGAAAGGGGAGATCAAATTAACATCGACACACACTCTGCATATATAATCAATAATCAAATAGCCCCAAAATTGAAAGAACCAAGGAGTTTCACGATTCTAATAGAAATAGGGAACATACACTTTGGTAAGGCTTTATGTGACCTAGGAGCCAGTATTAATATGATGCCCTTATCAATATCTATGAAACTTGGGTCAAGGAAACTTAAAAACACCCAATCCATACCAGAGCTAGCAAACAAATCTTCAGTTCAACCGAAAGGGGTGCTTGAAGCTGTGTGGTTAAGGTGCGTAAACTTACCATCCCAGTTGACTTTGTAATCCTAAGCTTTGAGACAGACTATGAGACCCCCATTTCGCTATGGAATCTTTTCTTAGCCTCCTCTAAGTCAATTATTGATTTAGAGAAAAATGAAATAAAAATAAAAATCAATGGTGAGATTGAAACATTTAACTGAGGTGCCCTACAAAATAAAGGATATATGGAACATTTAGGAAAAACATGGTATAAAATATATATAAATTTCTCTAACAACTCTGATCTGGAAAAGGTGTTTTCTGTAATAAATGAAGGATGGAAGAGTAAATTCTGATAGTGGAATAAATGGAGCATGGTGGAATGGTATGACGGGCATTGGAAAAATTCGGACAGACAACCAAAAGACAAAATGTCCAAACATAGAATAACAAAGCTAACAAATGAATTCGGCAGTAACACCTAATCCTCTTTAAACTATTTTAAATTTTTTGTAAATTATTGTATTCTATAGTAGTACAGGTAGATTGGGACTTAACTTTATTTAAACTATTTACAAATAGGTTATGTATGTACTAAACACCTTGAAATTCTAGAAAAATGGCTAAAATAGGGTTGGTGTCGCAACACGACACCTCCGTGTCGCAACACTTAGGCTAGACTCGAAGGATTTTAAAAATCTAGTCGATGTTGTGACACGAATACCCCTATGTCAGAACATCAAAGACAATAGCCTCCAAATCTAAAGATTTCAAGGTGTGTCGTGACATCGAACCCTGATGTCGTGACATCGAGACATTACCAACCAGGAGTGTCGCAACATCACTATAATTTTCTGTAGGGTTGACCTAGCTCGCTGTGCAACCAGTCGGCTTAAACCCTATCTTACCTAATTTTCTAACCTAAAAACACCACTTTTAGTCAAACAAAAACACCCTAACTCTAGTTCTAAACAATCTTAACTCTAAACCCTCTTAAAAAACCCCAAAATCCTTTTATCTTTAAAAATCCCTAATCTCCCTTTTCTTTTCTTTTCTCAATATTCTTGTTGCAATTTCTATTCTTTCTTCTCTTTTCTTTTCCAAGTATAAGTTACACATCAATAATGAATTTACAACAAATTCTAACAAGGAATCATGAGTACTCAAATGAGGTTAAGGGTTCTTTTCTGATTTTTACTGTTACATTGTATTCTTTGTTTTTGAAACATATTGCTTGGTTATTAGTTACTCTAATTGAATATATATTGAAATGCCTCTTAAGAAGTCTAGAAGAAGTAATAGAAGAACTAATGAATGAGAAGAACCAATAGTTGCAGACCCCTCTATATTCCAAAGACCCTATTGTCAAAAAATACTTTTTAGAACTTCAGGGGAAGATATTAATCTAAGAAAGGTTTCGAGCCATCAATGATTCTATGTAAAGAAATTTGGCCACTAGTTCAATATCATCAGTAGGAGTGTTTTTGTGTGACCCTCAAAGAACCCATTGTTATCCTAGTAGTCCAAGAATTTTATGCATCCTTTAGGGATCAAGAATTTAGGAGGCCGTTTGATAATGAAATTTAGGAGGATATAACAGTAAGGGGCAAGAAGGTGTACGTCAACCCTCGAGAAATTTTTGAATTTTACAATGCTCCATACTATGAAATTGATTTTCTTGAAAACACTGATTTTCTTGAAAACATTGATTTAATATATTTTAGTGATATAGATATGGATAACATTATAAACTATCTAACCGATGGGAGGGGTGAATGGAAACACCGACTAGATACCAGACAACCAACCGAGTTTAATCAAGTTATAATGTTTCATATTACGAAAATGTGGATACAAGTTTTATGCACCCGAATTGCTCCTACTTTAAACATTTCTAACATAAATGCTTTTTAAGCAGTTTTTTTATACATTGTTTTGCAAAAAAAAAAGGTATGTATCAGGGCGTAGATCTACCACTACATGAAAAGTTGCATTAGTGGCCAGAAAGCTGAGGTTTTCTTCCCCTATTTAGTGATGGCCTTGTGCAAAGAGGTTAGAGTTTTAATGACCACCACAGAACAGTTCATGAAGTCTTCTAAGAGTCTCATCAGAGATTCATTATACATGCAGTATAAGGAGCTTAAAGAAAATAAAGATGAGATTGGAACGAATGGCGAAAGGAGAAGATGGATGTCTCAACTTGATTAAAATGAAAAGCAAAATTAATGTCTCGGGGAGAATTAGATGAAGCATCATCTCAGACACAGAATAAATGATAAGGTGCATACAGGAGATGCGCTGGGTAGGACAAGAGTTTGCACGACAAAATGGTATGCAACTACCAAATTTTCCTCTATACAAATATGGCCCCATGCACAAAAAGTTGAGGATGAAAGCAAAGAAGAGGAAGGAAAGGATGGCGAGGAGGTTTGGAAGGAGGAGGACGATATGAAATGAGACTCTCAAGAGGAGGAGGAGGATGACTATGAGGCAACATTTCAGCCGTAACAGTTTACACAGGAAAGGCCAGTCATTCGCAGCTCAACCTGGCACACATATTTATTGGGTGGAGGCTCCTCTCAAGGACACATCTCAAGTAGAGGGAAAGCTTCAATGGAGGGGGAAACCACCCTATTTTTATGATTAAAAGACGATTTTTAAATTTTGGTTTTCTAAAACAATTAATTAGGATTTTTTTATTTTTTTGTTATTGATTTGGAGTAGGAGTAACACTAGTTTATATATATATGTTTTTGTTCTAAATTTTCTATGTAGGGACCCTATATAGGGAGAGCACTACAATTATGAGCGCAAACAAACAAGGAATAAAGCACCCACCATATGACCACAACAATGTCATGATCAATCGGGTAGCTTCGTTCCTTATCTATTTAGGGGTTGCACATTGTGTGGGGGTAACATAGAAAATTTTTGTTTTAGGAAATTTATGTTTTTTTTCTCTTGTCAAAATTGTGCTAGAGCTTGTAGAAACACAAGTGATTGGTTGGGAGCATATATATAGGTTGATTGTATTTATTGTAAATTTGGCATGAATGTGAATGTTTTAAAATTTTCAAACATTAGACTACTAAGTTCTATATATTACACTATAAATAGGAATTAACTAATTGAATATACCCGATGACAGAGAATATAAGGAAATGAGCATACTTGTATAAATGATCAATGGTTAGAATTGTAATTGCTTAATCAAGTAAATTTGTGAATATTGGGATACATAGCGATGACCTAAGTCATTGTTTGGTATAACCTAGTGCCAAAAAGCCAACCTTACTCATGAATCTTTAGTTTCCATATTTGATCCAGAAAAATCTTCTTGATGAACCTTTATATAAAACCCGAAACCAAAATGTGAATTTGTACTTACCATTTTGGTCCCTATATTGCACAAACCTAGACGTCGGGCCATACGTATTGAGGGATATGTAGAGACATAAAGGAGGTTTTGTAAAATTAGAGTGAAATAGGTAAAAGTAGTGTGATATAGTGATTATATGTCTAGCTAAAATGTGCAAACTAAAAGGAAAATTTAGAAAAAGTCAAAACGAGTAGAAAAAGTACTTGAATTATGAAAAAAACATTGTGAGTGAAATATGTTGAAAAAGTCAAAAGTGACTGAAAAACAAAGCCACAAAAATTAGAAAACTCAATCATTAGTGCACAAAAACTCCTAAGCTGACCATAGTTATTTTATCATTTTGTGACTTCCTACATGAAGAAATAAGGAAGGTGAGAGAAAGAGAAATAAGACGGTGAGTGGGAAAAGGTCACTAAGGGTAAATAAGGGACAATACGCTTTACATAACTAATTTCGTGCTTGAATTTATTTTACTGCTCCTTGTTCTTGAATTTCATACCGGCCTTAAGCCTCAAAACATTACAAGCTGAAAAGTGTTATATCACTTAGGTAAATCTATTTGTGAATGGACATTGTATTGAGTGATTGCAATAATAATTATTTGTATTCTGCCAGGATAATCAAATTACCTATATAATTTATCGATGGATCTATATATTTGAGGACCTTGTTGTTTGCAATTGAGAATGGTAAGTCATTTACAAATCATGCTAGAATTACGTGTAATTATGATTTTTTCCTATTTATGTGTTTCTAAAACGATCTTTGTATCATACTTGCTCAAGGGTCATCTTTTATATTTTTCATTTTTATGTTTTTTTGCTTAAGAACAAGCAATCACTTAAGTGTGGTGGAGTTTGATATGTCGCAATTCGTTGTAGCAGATCAAACCATTTTCCACACTTAATTCTCATCTTTAGTTTGTTAATAATAAAAAGTGTGGTTTTAGCCATTTATATGACCTTAGGGGTCAAAATAGGCCTAAAGGAAAGCTGACGTATTCAGTGAATGTGCAGGACATCATTCGGAGGCATATGAATAAGAAACTGACAGCAATGTTACAACACGAAGTGTCGATGTCACAATATAGTGAGAAGAGCACTCAAAAGGAGCAAACTGCCTTCACTATCATGACAAAGCCAGAAGGTGTCACGACACAACCCTGTAATCAAGCCTTAGCTCGTAAACTACCATCAGTGTCGCAACACAAGCCAGAATGTGTCACGACATTGCGTTTTAGTTCGCACAACAAACTTTAATGCAAGAACGTCAACCAAATTAGGTCAATGGATGACTGCCATCCTAATCCTATAAGTAGATGTCTCTAAACACTTCATAAATAGTTTTTATTCAAGTTTGAATAGATGACTTTTGTTTAGTTTTAGTTTTAGTTTCCTTCTAGTTTATTTTGTACTTAGGTTTCTCTTATCATTGTAATTTACTTTTGCTTCTATTTCATTCTTCAGAGAATCTGATTTATGGAGACAATCGAATCTTTATGGATTATCGTTCGTACTAAATCAATATACCAAGATTCTTCTTACACTCTTTACTTAATTCATTTATTATGTTTATCGTTGAAATTAATTTTATGATGTTTATAATATCTATGAGGAACTAATCCATTTATGAGGGATTAATGAGCAGATGTGGGAGTAATTAACTCTTATGTAGGGTTTCTTAGTGGATCAGTGATAACTCTTGAAAAGAGTTATATTTCAGGCCTTTAAACTTGGTTAATTGCTGGTACTTAGGTGAATTTAGTTACATTTTAGGGTATTATATTGGTATATTTTGTAGAACATTGCATCATGGAGCTTGGATTGTTATTATATGTTACTTTTCCTTATGGGTGGGAAGGATTTGTTTGTTGTTTGAGTGGTAGGTGCAGAATGAAGAAAACGAAGTAAAGGAGTGGAGTTTTGTCATGGCAAACGGTTGGTCAGTTTGACAACACTAATGCCATGGCAATGTCAGTAAGACACCTAGTCAGCACTCAATGTGTACTAGCCTCAGCTGTATTTTTACCAAAAAATCTACCTGGAAAGAGGAGGTGAAAAATCATGGGCTCAAGGACCTACCAAAAAAACAAAAATATAAAACGAAAGGAAAAATCTCTGAAAGGAGGGTGATTATTTTTAGAGTAGGATTTTGGAGAGTCTTTTCGGGGGAAAGATCATGAGAAAAAATGAGGGTAGCAGTAGAGGCTGAGCAACAAAGTAGAACACGAGGGAGAAGAAGAAGGCAGTCAACCTGGTCTTTGTAAGACATTGCGCCACCAGAGTTGAGGCTGGATCGATGAAAGCTTCCAGAAGTTCTTTCTTTATTTTTTTAAATTGCTTCTTTGTGAAATTAATTGTTGAAGATGTTGAATGATATTTTAAATTCTAATTTGATTAACCAACCCATGAGTTAAATCTCATCGGGTTGGGATTACTGGATGATACTATAATTTTCCATTAATGTTGAAACTTGGATCTGATCTATTTTACTGTTTCATTAATTTGTTCTTTCAATTGCATGCATGCAGTCTCTAGATATAGATGAATGTACAGTGTGTTTATAAACATAATCTAATTCTGAAAAGGTTAGGTTAGTTGGACCACAATTGATTGATACGAGTGGGTGTTCGACGCAATGACTATAGCAAGCTCTAGAGATAGAGCAGTGTTTGTACAGAGTGAAGAGTAATCAGTACTGGGAATCACATCTGAGGTCTATAGACATATATTTCCTAAAGTGAGGTATCCTTAGGTCTTGCTCTCGAAAGAAGCAACCATTTTAAATCCATTCTGAGCAGTAAGTTGATTAAGAATTTGCCGAGGTATTATTGGTTTATAGGGTAGATTCCTAGTAATCCAAGCTTTTCCATTCAATAGTGTAGACCCTCTTACTTTTGTCTTGGTATCTTTTCCATGGCATATTTTTAAATATTTTTTTGTTTACATATTGCGCACATCAACATTACTTTGATTACCATTGCATTTCTATCATTTTTTGCCTTAGCATAATTCATATATTTCATAAGAGCAACTTAACGAAGTTAATCCTATCCGATCCCTGTGGAGACGATCTTACTTATCATTATATTACTTGATTCGACGTGTATACTTGCACATATGCACAATATATTTATATACAACAATCAGCTGGTTGGGATAGGAAGAACTTTAAACCCTAGGTCTAACATGTTATAGTATGCCCAAAGACCAATCATGAGATAATTGTAATCACATACTTATTTTACCTTGTTTATTAATATAAAGTATTGTCATAATTATTTTAGTTTCTTTCTGATTTCTAATAAAGTCCTAAGAAAAATATGATTATTCTTAAAAGATCTTTGACATAGGGATGTCAAAATCAATACATTAAGACTAATGTATTAAGAACAATAATGCATTAAGACTAATGTGTAGTTAATTGATGGCAATGTGTTGTCATTGACATAGGGATGTCAAAATCAATACATGAGTATGTGCTAGAGAACAACATTTTGGACTGACCTGCTATGACTATGTTTCTTGGACTATTATGAAATAGTCACAACATTACTAATAATGATAACTATGTATACGATTCTCAAAGTTGAGATCATTATTATCTCAACATCGTGAGTAACATGTTTGGATACAATCAAACGTCTTCTGTAACATGCTGTGCTGAAAAAGACTGATGTTGGATATACCATAATATATGTAGTGGGATATGGTTGATCAATATAGGATTTGTCCTTCCTACATAATGGGAGCAATATCTTAGGCCACTTGATTGAGAGAGACTAGAAATGCATGGCCATGTTTGAATATATTGATATGACATATCATACTTATTTGTTTATTGTAGTCTACCTGAGATATCAAGAAACATGAGATTGGATTATGCAAGTGTGAATGTTCCATGACTTGTGTCCAATCTAGATATAAAGCACAAAAGGATGTAATACATGAAAGGTTTATCACAGAAAGGTTTCATCGAATTACAGCTTCTTGTAACTTAGGTAGCAATGATGCAATGCTAGATGCCACTCATTGCTTATATTATTAGAAATATTCTATTATTACTACTAACGTTACAAGAACCTATAGGGTCACACCCTATGGTTAAAACGAACAAAATTCAAACACAGTTGGTATTGTGTTTAGCTGTCACATGAATTAAATTAATTATTGAATTAATTTAATTTGATAGTTAAATATTAAATGAATTAAATGTACAAACTTATTGTACACTAGTAGAGAACATAGTTAAAATTAATATATGAATTTGATTTATATAAAATTGTAACAAGATATAGTTTACCAAAATTATTACAATTATGATTTTGGTCAAACATTGAAACATGGTAGTTATAGTTCTTTTTGGAAAGAATATAATGTTTTTAATGCTTTCCATATGTTCTCTATAGGATGATTATGTTTTCAATATATGGATACCAAAATCCCAAATTAGAGTTCAGAGTGTTTTAAAAGAAAAACAAGAAAAAGGTCTAGCAACTGTTTTAGGAGATTTTCTCTAGAAAAGTTCCAAGAGAGTTTTTGTCGTTTGTTTCAATACCAGGTGGACTATGTAGAGGTAGGGACAATTTTCGTTGTGGCTTGGAATGTAACAGCTCAATTTTTAGTGGTGAAAGAATAGTGGTTTTGAGACCACAAATTTCTGTTGTATTGACTCGTAAATATTATTTTTAGAGTATTTATAGAGTCATTATAGTCGTATTAAAATTTGGTTTAGAAATATTAACGTATAGAAAGTTAATTATAGAAAAAGGACTAATTTGTAGAAGTAGCGAAACATAGTAATTATAGTAATTAAGTGATTAAATGGTTTGATTAATAAATGAGGGAGGACTTAAGAAACAATTATACCTTAATTAGAATAGTGGGACGGCAACTAAATGGAAAATAATAAAATAGTCTGAATAGGATGGCAGTTTTGTAAATAAATGGAAGTTTAATTAAAATTAAGCTAAATTAAAGAATGAAAAAACAAAATTCATTTCATTATCTTCTTCAAATGGTCGAATGCCATAGCTAGGGTGAGGAGAAAGCTTCAGTTTGCTTTGCATGTAAGTTCATTTCGATATTGTTTCTTATAATTTTTATGTTTTTGAGATCGTTGCAACTAGATCCAACTAGCCCGTACCTTTATTTTTTATTCTGTTAAAAATTTTGAAAGTTTCCATTGATGAATATTGAATGTTCTTGATGAATACCATGTATTCGGAGCTTTGATTATGTTATTTGATGAATTTGTAAAGTGTTTTTTGTTAGATTTTTATTTTAGAATTAAATTGTGAAAATGTCCAAATTTTAGGGTTTAATAATGAATTTAGTGATTATTAGTGATTTTTAAGGGCCTATTATATTTAGATAAAATATTGACTTGAGAAAATTGGTTAATTTGATGAATTTCAAGTTAAGCGACTAAATTGTAAAAGTGGTAAAAGTTTGGGGTAATTATGTAATTTTGAAAAATAAAAGGGTATTAATTGTAAAATGGTTTGGAAATGAAATATATGCTAATAAATGAAGAATTTTACATTTTAGATCAAAATCCTATAGAAACTCGTAGAAAATGAAAAATAGTGGAATAGTCCCTAAACTTCTACAACGACTACAATTCAATCCAGGTAAGTTCGTACGGTTAAAATTTAACATTTTTATTAATTGGTGATTCGTATTTTATATATTCTATTGTTGGAAATGAATTGTTTTCTGAATTATAATATTGAATTTGATATTTGATTTGGATTGAACGTGGAATTAGACTACATTTGTGTTTTAGTGTATTACAGGGGTTTGGAGTGGAGATGGTATTGGAGGGAGATATTAGCATATTACCCAAGTAAACTAAGGTTCTGCATTTGTTAAGAACTCTCGCATTATACTTTCTGTTTGGCATGATTTGGGTGGATCAGCTCTTTTGAGCTTTTGTTTAGCTCTTTTGTGCTTCTATTCAGCTCTTACGAGCTTCTGTTGGCATGTTTAGGAGGACCAGCTCTTATGAGCTTCTATTGATGATGTACTATTACCATTAAGTCATTCTTCGAATGGAAAATCTCAGTAAGGTAATCTATTTAATAAATTTGAAAGATATGTTATTTATTTCATATTGATCTAAATATGGATGTATTTATCGATTGAAGTTGTGATGACAGGGAGTTCTCTGGGATGATTATTATTGTTTGAATTATTATTTTAGTTAGTTCGGTAAGATTTATCATTTAACTCATCAAACTTACTAAGCTTCATTAAGCTTACTTGTGTTGTTTAATGTCATTGTAGATTCTCGAAAGGTTGGACAATGAGATCGGCACTCAAGTCACACTATCTAGCTTATCTCGGTAGTTTTTGAAACATTTAATTCAGATTATATGGCATGTATAGGCTCTTGTGCGGTTTTCAGCAATGTTTGGCTTATGTAAATACTATGAATGATGTTTTGTGCAAATAACTAACTTGCATATTATATGAGAATGAGGTATAGTTGTTATGCTAGTATGTGTGGTATATATAATTGAATTGTTGTGAGTGGTACCTTTGTTAGGTATTTTGGTTAGGTATTGCTTGAGTGAATTGATGAATTGAATCAATGTTTATTTTGTTGTAAACTTGCATATACTTGTGGTACCAATGAGGGTACATTGGTTAGGCACTTATTAGGTTGGTTTTGATGTGTTTTTGACTCGATTAAGGTCGTTTTGAATTAGTATTTTGGTTGGTATTTTAGTTTCTTAAGGTCCAAGCAAACTTGAAATGGTAAACTTGTGTTTTAAGATTCATTTTAGGGCCATACGGCCTGAGACATGGGCGTATGTCTCAACTATGTATGACACACGGCCATGCGACACGGCCGTGTGTCCCATGTAGGTTCAAGGCATACAAGTCAAGTAGCCGTGTGGCTTGGCCGTGTGACCTAAGTCAGTGTGTTACATGGGCACGAACACGGGCTGGGACATGGCCATGTGTCCCTATTTCGAATCTCCACACGGCCTGAGACACGGGCGTGTGTCTCAACCATGTGACCCCTGCAGTCCAAATTTTTTGACTTTTTCTTAAAATTTCCAAATGTTTTTTATTTAGTCTCGAACTATTTCTATAGTATTTTTGGGGCCTCGAGGGCTTGATTAAGGGAAATTATGAATGCCTTTGAATGAAATAATATTATGTTTGCATTAATGTATGAATTGAATGAATTACTATTCCGTTTGTCTGGTAATGCTTTGTAACCCTGTTCCGGCGACGAATACGGGTTAAGGTGTTACATGGAATCAATATCAAATTAGCAACATTGTTTCATCATTTTAATTTAAGAAGGGTAAATCTTCAACCTTATTTCAACCCGTTTCTGTTCCTCGTACATGGATCTATGGCTGAGGATAGCCGAAATATTTTTTCCATTGCGCCACGGGGCGTATCGACGGTCCCATCAAAACAACCTTATTTAGATGTTTAGGTGGGAATAAACCTAAAATTGGTATTGCCTATCCGTGAACACCTTACCCCAATCTGGTATGGATAGTGAGGTCGCGAAATAAGTAGTTCTTTTCGACTCATTAGTTTAGTGGAAAATGGAGAGATTCTACTAGGTTAATGACTAGTTGATTGATTAGAACTCGAAATAGGAGTGAGTTATGACCACCGAAACAAGTTAGTCTTCAGTTCTTAGAATCGATAAAATCTACAAATTATACTCTCTTCTTTGTCCTTATGCATTTTAATTATTTTTATAAAATATGATTTTTCATCACCTTAGGATTCATCATAATATAATTAAATTACTAGTTAGATTTGTTAACAGAAGAATTAGGATTAGTTTAGTTTCGCCTCCCTTCGGTAAGGTCCTCGAAGTACTCTAATACTTCATTGTACAAATCTATATTACAACCTAACCTGTATACTTGTGGAAATCTCCTAACAATTGCATTTCATTGCAAGATTTGCACTCTAGATGTCAATACATTCGGAGGCGATCAATAAGTTTTTGTGAAAGAAATAGGAGCAAACAATCCACAAAAAAACTATGCAACTCTAAGCCAAAGGACTAAATTAAGTCTTGTATGAAATCGCAAAGAAGATGCAGCAAGAAAAGAAAGTAAGAAAATGAGTGATGACACCTTAATCAATAAGCAAACAAAACAACATTGTTATTAGAGGAAAGAAAATCATATACTATCTATAACATGTATAAGAAAAAGGCAATATAAGAACAAGGAAAAAAAATAAATAAGGCACAAGAGAAGGAAAAAGAAAAAAAAGTTTACTAAACAATGAAAGAACGAAGGAAACTTGGATGATGGCACTACCTACACACTAACACCACCAAATGGTATGCAAAGCACCAAGAAAAGGCTAGGAACTATGGCTAGAGGCATAGTTTCTGTCTCTAAGCATGAAGAAAATTTTTTCACTCAAGTTGAAAATGAAAGTGATAGAGGCTTCACTTATATAGCCAAGAAAATAAGGTGAAATAACCCTACTTAATTTGTAAAAAAACTGATGTGGCCAATGTTTAAAGAGTAGAAAGTGTAACATCCTGCAATAGGACCGAAGAGTTTGGGCCTGACGAGCTAGTGTTGTCCAGTGGGTTTTACAAGTTAGGGTTCCCTAGTAGGCTTGGTGAGTTGCGGTTCGCTAATAAGCCTAGCGAGCTGGGGTCGCCAATGGGCTTGGCAAGTTGTAATTATTGGTTTAAGCCTAGCAACGGGTCTGGCGAGCTACAATCGCTAGTCAAAAGTAAGAGTAGCCAAAGGGCAAGTATACCAAAGTTAGGAAGATAACTTATTTTCCTCTTCAAAAAACCAATCATGCACATAACTCTTTTCTACTTCTACTGCGACTAGGGCATCATAAGAACATGAAAACACTTAGTGCCTACAAATTAAGTTATTTCTATTAAAAAATCATATTATTTTGAATGGAAAAACTGTCTCAAATTTTTTCATCGATTACTTCTTTCTTTTGTTCTCAAGTTTCTACGAAAACAAGAACCCAACACTTAGCCTTTAGGAGTAAAGGTAAGACACTGCTTCTCTATTAGGTTAGACATATAAAAACTAAGAAAGCTCATAACAAAGGAAACTAGGTTCGCCAAAAGACTTATTACGCTTGTGTTTATGTATGAGTTTTAATGTGCTTTGTCTGTTAGTGTGACTTGTGTATGTTTGTTACATTGCGAACCTAATAGAACCGCCAACAAGCAAAGACAAGGGAAAGGTGAAGCTTGTTTAAAACTTTCAACAAATTGGAAAGTGTTCAAGGATCGCCACATGTATGTGAGAACAATAGTGTTAATCAGAAGCTTAGGGTTTTATCCTAATTTTCGAGAGTAAGTCTTCTCTAAACTTTGCTTTGTGATTGTATTAAAAATGTGTTTTTATAAACTATGATATGCAAGCTCTATATTACGAGCTAGATATGAATTGTGTTCAATGAGCTCCTCATGACTTGTGAGCTCTATGTTTAAGTAAATATTTTGACACTATAATCTTTTGAAATTGTTGGATATAATGTAATGTCATTGGATTATGACTCACCTTTGTGTTTGTGTTATGGGCAAGAGGCCCTAGGACAAGTTAGGAGGAATAAAGGAATGTCGTGCAAAGCTACATTCAATGGGATATGTTGGTGTGTTTGGAGAGTACTTAGCTTTATGCTACACTTATGAGACATGTTAAGACTTTTTGAGTCAAAGTGAGGAGCTATAAGGAGATTCGCTTATCCAACTGAAAAGAACATGTGAATAAGATTGTGTTTTCTAAAATACTATGTTTTACTGTTTTAAGTTAACTAACAGCAGGTAAACATGAATCGAACTTCACATAAATATAGTGAACCCAGTTTGCAGAATAGAAAATTTGTTAAAAATTTTGCTTAATTTATGTTTTTGTGCATGCTATGTGGTTTTCCTATAAATTGACTGAGTTTGCAAGAGCACACACACTCTTTTCGAAACACTGCAGACAATTAGACGCACGGTGTGTAATGGTGAGGTGAGTGATCTAGGCAAAGCATAAACACTAAAAGGTGGTACAAGAAAACTCTGGACATAATGGCAATGTGGGATTCTGCTTGGGCTTTCAGATATTTTCTTTCTATATATAGACTTCACCGATCATTTCTAGGACTTAGTTTTTTTTGTTTTTTTTTCTTTATGTTTTTAAATACCTCATGTGACCTAATAAAACTATATATATACAAACCTGAATTTCCAGTATATAATTATAGTCCAAGTCTAGTTTGATGTTTTCTTCATCTATAAGTTCATACTTACGTATTTAATTTCTAAGAAAGTGTTCACCATAAGCAAAAGCATGATATAATCAAAATAGACTAACTTATATAGAGTTCACCAAGGTTGCTACAACGAGACAAGGTTGTTGAACTGTGTAATGTGCGAACCCTAACAATTTGGTGAACTACTACCTTCGAACCCTTGATAACTTTTGATACATAAAATAGGAGAACCCTACAAAACGTGTTCGCAGTATCTAAATATGTAGGGGTTGTTTGTGAAACCTAACTTGCTTAAAGAGACTTACTTTACGAAGACTTAGAATGTGTGAGCTATGTTAGGAGCAAACCCTTATGATGAATTGGGTATCATACAACTAATGAGATAACTATTTACTTAATCATAGAATACCGCTTAAAAAGAAGCTAGTTTAAATGTTTTGAAGAAAGTACTTATATGATATTCTACTGTATATTAGTAACTTAAGCATGTTTTATGTTTTAACTGGTGGTGTGTTGGAGGATAGGTTGGTTTAAATGGAGAGTCACTAACGTGGCTAAAATAGTGTTCCATAGCTCGAGTTTAGCAATCGGATCGGGTATGAGGTGTTACATTTATTGGTATCAGAGCTAGCCAGGTTGGTTAATTTGTTAGGTTCACCAGGTTTGTAAACTATTTGAAGTAATAAGTATAATCGTTTGTTATTAGGGTAGGATTGGGAAAAAAATGCATTGCTTTGGTTCAGCTACTTCTTTTGTAGGATTATGCTTTAGATAACTTTCTACTACTCACATTCCTAGTGGTTGGGATCATAGATATGCTTGGCGAGTTGTGCTCGAAGGTGTGGTGTGCTCGTATATGTGCTTTGGTGAACTAATTTCGTTGATGTGTTTTGGCGAACTAACTTCGCAATTGTGTTTCACAAGCTTAGGATACATAACTGTATGTGATTATTGTTTTTGCTTAAACATGTGTCTTATGTACGTTTAAAGTTAGTAAAATGCCTCCCAGAAAAGTAAATGTGAGTGCGAACTGTGTTCATGAAGCTACAGACATGTCACTGCTAATCGTTGGTACAAGCCATGATCGGGGCTTTCGAACATGTTGTTGGTACCAATGCTGCTCCAACTAATCGAGGATTGCCATTAGAGTGTCTGCAAGCTCTAGGTGGTAAGGAATTTAGTTGTGTCAAGGGAGCTCATCCTACTAAGGTAGTGTATTGGCTTAAGGGTGTCAAAAAGATCCTTGAGCAAATGGCCTGTTCTGAGGAAGAAAAGCTAGGATGTATTGTGTCCTAACTCCCTGGTGAAGCCCATCACTGGTGGAACACTGTGAAGTAGGGAACTGTTGTGAACCACCTAACTTGGAACTTTTTCCTGGAAACGTTTAAGAAAAAGTTCATGGGTGAGTAGTACATGGAAGATCGTAAGCGTGAATTTATTAATCTAGTGCAAGGCGAAATGTTTGTAGCGGAGTACGAGGTAGAATTTGTGTGACTCAGCTAGTACGCTGCTGAAATGGTTTCTCTAGAAAGGGATCAGTGCAAAAGGTTTTACTTTGGATTGCATCACGACATCCAACTCTATCTGGTATCACATGACCCTGCGAACTTCGACGAATTGGTGGAAAAAGCACAGGTTGTCAAGGAAATTAGAACAGTAGCTCCACTAATTGTAACAGGGTTTGAAAATGAATATCTAGACAATCTAGACGAACATCCAAGAGGGATCACGAATCGCATAACTCTAGTAAAAATTTTAGACACGGTTTCTAATTAGACCATTCGGGTAGCAGGGAACATCGAGGGTGGAAAAGGAGGCTCGTGTCAGAGACCTATTCGGGTCCTAAAGGTCTTTTAGGCTTGTAACGTTCTAAGGCTAAGGTTGGTACGAATTCAAAGAAAGTTCATCTAAAAATGGTTCAAGCACTATGAATAGTATATCACACGATATTGTTCCCAATTCCCCCCAAAATGTGATCATTACATCTCATCGCCTTATTTCTCGTTCTCTTACCTTCTTTATGTCTCCAATAATATGGAAGAGGATAATTGATAATATCTCTTTTTTTGCGCACTATGATTTCGAGATTATTTTATTCTCCCTTCTTTTTTCTTATTTTTGAGCATATTTACACTTTGTTTGTTCTTTTCTCTCAAAGTGCTTTTGATCCTCACATTTCTTTCATTTTTTCTTTTCATTAAGCAATATTTCTAGAGAGAATCATTTACGAGCTAACTCAACCCCTCTTCACTAATCACTCGAGTATATTTTTGTGAAAGACCTCCATAATGTTCTTACCTAACCCTCGATGTCCATAGCCTGACATTCATTCAATCGTGTATTACAAGGTTTTGGGACAGTGAAGGGTTGAGTTTTAAAGTCAATTTAATTTAGGCTTAAGGTTTCAAACACAAGGTGATAAGGAATGCGGCAGATGAATGTGGAAATGGATCGTAAAGTTTGTCAAAGTCACGGATTTGACTCAAGGATCTAGACATTCAAAAAGAATCTTGGATTCTGACACAACCTGAAACGCAAACGAAATCCAAGTCAGATAAAAATAAAGAAAAACAATTAAAAATAAATAACTAAGATGAATAAAATAGTATAATGAAATCTAATATTAGAATTATAAAGAAGATAGTTGGAAAGATAGAACGTGGTATGTAGAAGTCCTAAGAAGCCTTGGAAACATGAAAAATCCACAACTCCCTTTAAGCGGTTGTAATTTCCTTCCAAGAAAGAAAACTTGGCAAGAGAAAAATCAAGAGAAATTCTTAAAAGAAAAACTCAAAGAAAATTTATTAAGTTAAAACAAAAGTTGAATAATAATCAATTATATCCATTGTGTACAATGCAAAGGCCTATATATAAGCTAGCTAAATAAATCTAAATAAAACTCGTAAGTATACGAGAACTCTAATTAATCTATATAATAAGTAGTTTTAAACTAAACATTCTTGTTGATATAAAACTCTAAATAACTTAAACTACTACCTAATAATTATTAAAATTTCAAATAATAAAATAATAAAATAATAAGAGCTGATAAATACAATACAAGGTTCATATATAATAAAAATTAAGCCCAAAACTAGAACCCAATATGATTTAAACTTGAATTAAAAGCCTAAAACTCGTAATTCCAGTCATAATCACGTCTAGAATAATTTTTATTAAAATAATCATAACTTGAGCTCCCAAACTCAAAATGGAGTGATTTAAAGTGCATTTCGAAGCTAACAAATAGATCTTCTAACACCATGGAGACTTCTCAAACCAGAAATGTTTGGATCTCATCCAAAAAGTTGTTGCAAGTTTATTGAGTTCCCAAACTTGAAAATTAGCAGCTTTGGTGAATGGAATTTAATAAATTTCACCCGATCCGTGCATGTATCATTCCCCTTTTCCTTGAAAAGATTCATCCACAAATCTTGTCTTTGATTGAATCTTGGTTTGATTTGCTTGGCCTTTGATCGAATCCATGCATGTATTATTCGGATACTGTAGAAACCCAAGTCATACAAAGGCAACATATTTCATATTAAGGGATACATTGAGACCTCAACGTTGCTAACATTCATTTTTTTTGTACAGAAATTGATTATAATGCTTCTTTTTTATACAAAATTTGTTCATTAATTTTTTTGTATTCCATTTGTATTTGCCACTGTCTAATAGCATTCATATAGTGGAAAAATTACTACTTTAAGCCCTACTTCAGGTACCAATTACAATTTCTTTGGTGATTGAACTTTTACCATTTTTACTATCTAGTCCCTATACCTTAATTAATCATTAGTTCGATAAGGGTACCCATCCAAAGTTACATATTTCATATCAAATACTCATATATGGAAAATTACGTACAATTTACATTAGATTTTAATAAAGACAAATGAGTTGCAACATAAATATAAAAAAATTATCATTTTTTATTTATATTATTCATATTTAAATTAGAAAAAGTAAATGAAAAATACATCATCAGTGACATCGGGTCGAGTATGTGCCACAGGCAGCGGCTAATGGTTGTGGGTAGGATTTCTATGTACAAGTTGTGGTGTCAGCTCCTCCTCTTGATAATGATCATCATCCTTATCTTCTTCTTCATCACCTCGACCCTCATAGCCATCTTCATCTCCACCCTCATCTTCATCTTCATCTTCATCTTCATCTCCACCCCAGTTTTCGTCTTCATCTCCATTGCCTTCATTCATGCTTGAGTGTGGTGTCATCCCAGCCTCCCATCATGTGTCCTCCATTCCATGAAATGGTGGTTGCCACGATGACCCATATCGATAAAATAATGACGCGATGGATGTTTGTGACACTATTGGCAAATAATCGTACAATGTCGCAAAACCTGGATACGTTGGCATTGATGTGGGCATTGATGTTGGCATTAATGACAACATTGGTTTTGGTACATGTGGTGGAATTTATGTCGGCATTTGTGTCGGTATCAACGTCGACATCGGGGCGTAGTATGTTAGGGATGGAACTACCTAAAAATACGTATTGCAAGAGGTTTAGATGCAGAGTGCTATGGTGATGTATAGTGTGGTGCATAATGTGGTGCTTGTGAATAAAACATGGGGTTAGTGAAACGAACAGGATTATATGGAGGGAACTAACTAGGATGTTGTGTAGACATTAGTGGCATTTTTGGGTTGGAGCCGGGGACGAACCTGTCACGGCACCTCCTTCAAACCTATGTTGTTGGGCGGTCATCGTGGCCTATTCAGACGAAGTTGCCTACTCTTCACCTCTACCGACAATAGATATAGCTTGTCGGCGACTCTGAACTAAGGCATGTACTCCAAACAAGTCGTCTTATTTGACGAGAAAAAGGGTTCGCGGATGGGTAAGGATTTCATCCTACGATCCCAAATGTTGATATATTCCTTGTGGTAATCTCGCCAATTTTCGTTGGTATTCCCCTGCAGATCAAGCTTGTGCAATGCTTCCATGTCTTGTGAGGGCGATGAAATTTTTTGCCTCCACCCGAACTGCTGCTTCACTCAATCCAATTTGTACATAACCATTGTCGCGTAAACCATCAATGGCACCTTCGCATCCCACATACTCCAAATGGCCAAAAATTTGAGCGAGACACATTCTATGATATCCGGATCAATGTATGACATCCATACAAACTGTAGTGCATAATTATAAATCTTGTTATGTATAGAATTTTAAATTTCAAATCATTGTGTAATTATTATAAATTTGAAAAAATCAACAACTAACTCGACTTTCAAGCGTTGATCTAACAACAGTTGGATATATTCGAGCTACTTTGGTAGTCCCACATGTAACAGCCTGTTTTCTGTGGTGTCAAAAATAGTAGTTTCGGGACCACGATTTCTACAAGTGAGTCAGTGTTTAAATATTTATTTAATATATTAAAATTTAATTTTTAAGGTTTAAATAGTTAATTAAGTAAAAATGACTAAATCGTAAAAGTTGCAAAAGTTAGTAATAATACTTAATTGGTCATGGAATTATAAGTTAAGGGCTTTATGTGGTAATTACACCATGTGAATGCATGCTGGATGGTTATAGGCTTTGTTTTGCTTTTTGTTAAAAGAAATCTTAAGGGTAAATTGGTAATTAAATAAATAAATGCATAAACAATAAACCAAAATGTCATCATCTTCTCTATTTCTTTTTGTTCTAACTGAAACCACCATTAGAGGAGTAAAAAGCTTTCGATCAAGCATTGTTGGCTTCATGGTATGTACTCATTGCCCGTTTTTAATGATTTTGTGTTTTTGAGATCGTTTTAGCTTAAATTAACTAGCCTGGGGTCAATTTGTAAAACTATTAAAATTTTAGGGACTTTCCATGAATGAATTTAAAATGTTGTGAATTTTGTTGATAGATTATTAAGGTTGGTTATTAAATAGATGTATTTTGTTAAGTGATTTTTATGATACTAAGGTTTAAGGACTTATTTATGGAAATGGTAAAATCTAAGGAAAATATGGTAAAATAATTGAAAATATGGGTTGTATTGGACCTTAGGAAAATTGGCTAGCATGAATTCTCTTTAAAAATGGTAAAATTTCAAGTTTCGAGTTTAGGGACTAAATTGCATAAAAGTTAAAATGCTAAGGTTAATTTTGTAAATTCATATTAAAATGGGCTATAAGCTTGAATTAATTATTTTAAGCTATTTGAATTATTTAATTGAATGAAATTATTATTTAGATCAAGACACAAATCAATCGGACTTGAATCGTGGTAAAGCTAAGGTTTCGGATTAGTCATCAGCTCTACTTTGCAACTGTGTTAGTCGAGGTAAGTTCATAGAATGGTAACTAGTTAATTTTCATTTTGGGTGAATGAATGATTAATATGATGCTTGTGTAACTTTGATTGAATATAAATTGTTAATTAGTAACTTGGATTAAATTGAAATGTTTATTCAATTTATGAATATATGTGAAAAAGGTGAGTTTCATGGATGAGTATATTAGAAATGATATAAAGAAAGAGAGTTAAGGATTGATATGGAAAATATCCCGTTTGAACCTTGTGAATACTTAGGATACAAGTGGCATGTCACCAGGGGTTATACATTTTTTAGTGTTGGTCTTGGATGACCTACCGATGGCTGAGGTCTTGCATTTGTTGCAGATTCTTCACATCTCGTGTGAGCAACATCGTGTAGCTTAACATCCCGGCCCACAGCTCGTGTGAGCAGGCCCATTTTACAGCTTGTGTGAGCATTACAGATACAATTACAATTATATGTACAGGCACACTTTATGTGAGCATTTCCAGAGTATCCGATGATATTCTATTTGGTTCAACGGGTGACTAAAGTTTAAATTGGATATGTATGTATATGAAATGAGTTATGTGTTATGGAAATATGGAATGATATATGTTAATATATGTATTTGAATTGAAAGGTCTTAGTTGAGTATATGATGGATGAACTGTATTTTGAAATCATTATTATGATCTATTTTATGTTTAAGTGGGTATGATCTTAAGTGCACCTACTAACTTTTTGGAGTGGTGTGGATAGGCAAGAGAAATATCCATATGATTTATTGAACAATGCATAAATGGTTAAATCGTTTTATGTTCGGTAAATTAAGTTTCTTTATACGAACTTACTAAGAAATAATGCTTACGTCATTTGTTTTCCATGTTTTGTAAATCACCGAAAAGCTAATCCAGTTGGAATTCTCGTCGGAGCATCATCACACTATCCCTCCATCTTTTTGGTAGTTTGTGGTTACTTTGGATAATGGTTATAAATGGCATGTAATAGGGTTATAAGTTTATTTTAGTAAATTTGGCTTGTTTTGGATTAATGTTCTTGGTTGTTGGCATGTAAATATTGGAGTGAAAGTGTGAATTTGAACCCTTATGCATGCTTATTTGAAAGTACATAATATATGATGAAATGACATGTTCTTGGAACGGCTATTTGGCATGAGTGGTATATGTTTAATGAATGATCTTGAGATGTTGAATTGGATTAAGTTTGATAGGTGAATTGTGGTGCCTTTTGATGGCATATTGGTTAGACATAGGATGAATGATTTTTGGCATGTTTTTGGTGTCTTTAAATATGTTTTTAACCATGTAAAATAAGCTTGGTATGATGTGTCTTGGTGTGCAAGATTTGGTGCTTGATTTTGCTTGTCTTAGAGGTTAAATAGGGAGCACACGGCCTGGGACAAGGGTTGTCACACGATCCTGTGTCACATATGGCCACCTCACATAGCTATGTGTCATTTAATTTTTAGGTGTAGGATGAACCACACGGTTTCAGAAGAGAGTTACACGGCCTGGCGACACGACCATGTGACCAAAATTTGAATGCACACACGGTCTAGCACATGGCCTACGACATGACTGTATGACCCTATTTCGAATACCCACACGCGCGGATACATGGGTTGGGACACGGTCATGCGTCCCATACATCAAATACTCACATGGCCTAGTCACATGGCCATGTGACCCTTATTTCCAAAAAATTTCAAATTTTCCAAAATTTTCTGTTTTGTTTCAAAATGGTCTCCAAATGTTTTCAAAATGTTTTTAGGGCCCCATAGGCTCGGTTTAAGGCCCATAAGAGTTTTTTTTATTTAATTAACTTGAATTATTGAATTTTTTATTAAATTTTCTTAATTGTTTTTATTTTAAGTTAAATGTTCCAAATTCTATAGTAATGCTTCGTAACCCTACTCTGACGATGGAGACGGGTTAGGGGTGTTACACCACATAACACCGCCCATAGTTCCACCTATTCAAGAAATATGTTAATTCAAACATATAATAAATAAACAACATTTACTATATTAACTACATATTATTATCAAATGAATTTTACCTTGTCATCAATAAGAATGTATAAGGGTTGTTCACTCGGGGGCGTAGAAATGGTAGCCACCACCTCGCCCATGACTGCAACAGGAGCAAGCAACCACCAATTGACATATTATCTAGTTCTGTCGCCCGACACAACTCCCGGTACAATGTGGCCAATACGGTTGATCCCCAACTCAGTTGTTCGCATTCTTTGAAGTCGATTAGGTGTAGTAGCCACCTTATGTGTACCAAATTTCAAGATTTATCGAGCATTAGAATGTCCTTGAATAACCTCAAGATGAATACTCAGACGTATTGTTCTTTGACGACGTCAATCGCGTTTGGAGGAAGTTTTTTAAAATTATTTTTCAACCATTTTATATCTATCCGATCACATTGAAACTTGTTCAGCACCTTTTACAAAAATGCCTCGTAAAGGTCCTCTTTATCGGGAACGACCGCTAACCCCATAAGGACTGGCACATCCACCGAGTAAATTGAGTTGTAAAGCTACGTCTTCGAGTGTGATTGTACACTCACTGCATAGAATATGAAATGTTTGTGTCTCGAGTCTCCATCTTTCCACCAATGCGCTGATAAGTGTAAGATCCAATTTGCAGCCCTCGAGCATACGAAATACATGTAAGAATCCCGTATCTTGCAAATAATCGTGAATTTTGGTGTCTAGACTCATTGACAAATTATGTATGAACCCCTCCAAAACGTAATCATCCATTTATTTATATCGATAAAATAAAATAATTTAAAATAATTTAAAATTTTAAAAACTTTAAATTTAACTTAATTGAAAATAGCAAAATTTTGAATTTCTCCTTACCATTATCGCTTGAGTGGCAAAAATATGCTTGTCATTGAAACGAATCAAAGAACTTGTCATTCATGACATTTTAATCGAAATGAATATACAAAATAATTAAATAAAACTATAGTATTTTTAAACAAGTGTGTAGGAAAATTTCAAACAAAACTAGAGAGAGTTGAAAGAATTGAAAGAGTTGAGAGAATTGAGAGAGTTGGATTTAAGTGAAAAGAATGAAAAATGACTGGTAACGTTCAAAAAACCATTGAGAAAATGACTATGGGAGGAAACCCGTCTAGCTGAACAAGCTTCACACACCCTCTTCAAAAACAATATATTTAACTAAATTAAATAAAAAGCCTAAATTACGAATTAAAAAAAAAAAGCAGCATATAAGTCTAATTTAGCCCTAGATTATAAGAAGATATTATTATATATAATTTTAAAAATAAAATAACCGACTATTTATATACCAACTTGGTCGTGCTAGCGGTAGTATAAATGAAGGGCTTCCAAACTTCGGACTCATTTCGCGAATACCCAAATTTATTTAAAACCCTAAAAAATTAAAGGAATCATCAAAAACTCTGAAAGCCAAATTGAAATTTTAGGGAAAAGGAAACCATATAATGCAAGGAACAGATGAGCTAAGCATAGATGACCTGGCTTCAAGTCTCTCTACGTATAAGGAACAGCTTCAGCAGGTTTCCAATTTTTCTTTTGTTTTTCTTTTCAATTTTCGAGTTAATACTTGCAATTAGCTTTAATTTATAGCAATTATTTGTATGCCGAAACAAACATATAACGACCCATGTATGTGATTGGACTGAACCTCTTGTTTTCGATGAATTATTTGTGTCTAGGGTTTTGTTTTTATTACTACTATGTTAAAGGATTATTTCATGATTAACTTAGCTTGTCGAGAAATTGGAAGAATTTTATGTGGACTTGCAAAACACGACTAATTAGCTGATTTTGGTAAAAATCAGGTTAGACAGCTTCTGGCTGATGATCCTGGGAACGCTGAATATGTGGACATGGAAAAGGAGCTCGCTGAGGTGATTCTTGCTTATGATTATTTTCTTTTTGCTGTTCTTACATTTTATTTTTATTGTAGCTTTCTATTTTTTTCTTGTTCTTTACTCTGACTTGTCGTGTCATGGTTACAATGCGGTTATTCTGTTTAGAAATGGATCCAACACTTACCGGCACCAAAAAGTGATCAAAGTATCAGTTTTAGTTTGTTGGCCTTTTTTTTTTCTTTTAGATGTTAAGTTTTTTGATAAGGTGAAGAAAATGTCATTTCTCTTCCTTCCATCTTTTGAAGGAATCAACATGTTGCTCAATGAAGCAACGCCAATTAACTGCTAATGGTAATGGCTCTGCTGGAGGTTTGTTTTCATTTCAGGGTTGAAAAGGTGAGGGCGGTTAATATTAAAAGAGTTCACAGCTGCAGAATGTGAACTTTAGGGAGAAAAAGAAATTTCTGAAATATATAGCTTTGGAAAGATGCCCATCACTTTGATCTTGATTCCTTTGCAGGTGTGCTATGTGTCGTGATGGCCAGCCTGCTTCTCATTCACCTGATTTCCGATGTTCATCTTGAGATTCTAAGTTCGAAATATGATAACAATTCGCCCTTAATTATTTTACTGAACATATAGGTTCATGTTTAGATATATGCTTGTGCTGAACCTCTGACGTGCAGGTGATTGCTCTGACAGAGGAACTGCTTGCAACTGCGAAGCAAAATGAGATTTCTGGATCAGATATTGGGACTAGTGTCAGTGCAGCTGCTGCACAATCGAAGGTAATTGAGATTCCTGATTAATCCTTGATTTATTTTTGTAGTTAATTTTGTTTGTCCTAAAGTGGTTTATTCACTTAGGCAAGATTCTGAATTGAAATGGAAATTTTTATTTTCTTTATACTATTTATTGTACAAATACATGCATGTGAGATGTCACAAATTAAATTTTTTCCTTATATTCAATTTGTCCAGTAACCGTTCCTGTCTGATGAATGTATTTAATGCAATAAGTTCTTAGATGTCTTAACAGTGTTAGCATAAGATTTGGGTAGTTGGGACAAGTAGTTGAATAACATAATTTTTGCAGGAATTGAACTTATCTCCCATCATTTCCATGAATTATTCTTTTTTTTTTTTCTCTATTACATACTTGCATTGGAAAATTCATTATGGCAAGCATATATTCTTGCTGGTGCAGGAGTTCTCTCTCTTTATTCTTTTAGGTACTAACATCTCATAGATTCTTTTCTATATCTAGGAAATGGTGAAAACATCAGATTATGAAGATAAATTTCCTGTTGGCACAAAAGTTCAGGCTGTCTGGAGTGAAGATGGAGAGTGGTATGTTTAGGAACAAGTATATTTTTATTTTAGCCAATAGTTTTTTCCCTCCCACTTCATTTGCTTACTTTTCTATGTTTCATTTGTTGAATATTCAGGTATGATGCAACTATTGAGGCTGTTACTCCAAATGGGTATTATGCGTCTTTTGATGGATGGGGAAACAAGGAAGAGGTACCATTCTGTTTGCCACATGAGATTCTTACATAAATACATCCACTTGAATTTTAGTATTCTATTACTTTTACTAACCTACTAGATTTTGGTTATGTTAGCATCATGGCTTATTTTCGTTTTCTGTTTAAAGATGGACATCAATGAGTTTTGACATCAGGAACATGGAGAAGTTCAATAATCATTTTAAATACATATTTTTTCTTCCTCTATCTTCTAATATTCCTATTGTAGCATTCCGATCATGCATTCTTTATATAAAGAAAATTGATAATTCCATGTTAGCTTTATGGGCATAAATTGTGCTTTTGGAAGTCTAACGTGCATGTGCACGTGCACATAAACAAACTAGAAAGCACAAACATGCTTATACTTGTACATCATCTTTCACTACTGCATTAGTTCCACTAGTAACAAAATGAAATTTGCAATTTTTTAGTGGGTTCGACATTTTAGTGAGAAAGGGAAGAGGGAGATTTTTCTTTTTTGTTTTTTTTTTTTGGGGGGGGGGTTGCTGGTGTTCTCGAGTAGAGATGTAATGAAATAGCCAAGTCAAGCTTCACTGTGCCTCTGAATTGGCACATTTTACTGAAGTTGAGCTTGAGCATGGGCTCCAATCAAGCTTACATTTATCTTCAAATTCAGCAATGTAGTAGTGCTTCGGCTTGGTTGGAACTAATTTGTGTTGAACAAAATAGTCTATTTCTTCTAGAAAACAATATCCACAATTTAATTTGGAACAACATAACAAGTCGAAATTAAGAAAAAAATGTTTTGCATGGAGATAGGCTAGAAAATTATGTGGAGGTCACAAGGTAAAACTTGAAAGATGGAAATGGCTTGGGAATCTTGAAGAGAATGAGGAAATTTGAGGGCATGGAATTGGTAAGAAGTATTCAAAAAGGAGTTGTGCATGATAATAAAAAATGTTGCTATGATGATGTGTTTGGGTTAAAATGTCGGTAGAGAATGGGAGGCTAGGTAAGAAGTATGCATCATTATAAAAAAAAGAAAGGAAGAGCTCGGAAGTTGAGTCTTTTTAGATGGAGTTCAAATACTTGATCCAATAGTATTTGAAGTAGTCATTAAGATAAAATTTCTGACATAATTCAAGGTATAGTTGGAACTTTAAAAATCAAAACAAAAACTTTAAGAAATTCTACTGAAAATGTTGAAGAGCATAATAAGTTGAGCTAACCTATGTTCTAGCTTTGTTTTATTCATTAAACAACCTTAATAAGGTATATACAAATGAAGTTTCTCTCATCCCCTAACTCTTGCTCATAGTTGTGTTCTAAACTTTTTGTTTTTCTGGGAATGCCTAAAAGATGTAATGAAAGAATATACTCACTATATCTTTAGAAGTTTGGCAGACTAGTTTATTTAATAGATTAAATTCATGCAAAGACTTTTTTGCCTTAATTTGTTTTTTAATATTACAAATATATTCTAACATGAGACACTCACAAATTGCAGTTTCCATCTTGTAGTTTCAAAACCTATGTTTTCCCTGAACATCTGCAATTGCCTAATTTCCTTAGACTTTTGGGATCTCAAAAATACCCTTGTTGACATTGACATTGTATGATTAGATTTTATGAATAAATAAATTGGTTGCACTTCTATGGAGGATCCATCAAACTTCTGACTCAGTAACAGTTAAAAGGACTTGCAACAGATAATGACATGCATTTGATTAGTATTTAAAGAAATTATTAAAAACATGTTTAATTGTGCATGATTTTTCAAATGAGTTAAAATTAAAAAATTATCCTCCAAAATCTTTTCAAAATAAAGAAAATGGGAGGCTTAAGGTACTTGACACTTTGATCCCATAACTAGAAATGATGATTTGTCAATTTATACCATTGAATAATCCACAGAGCTAATTGTAGATGATTCCTTCGTGACATAGAGAGGCTTCTTAGTGGAATTCTGGGCAGTTTATATGAGTGAAGAGGCCTTTATATCTGTTCTGCTGATTGGGCTTTGGAGCTTTTTATCTCAAAAGACTTTTTTCTTCTTTTGGCTTAGAGAATGAAGGTTTGATTAATTTAAGAGTTGAGTTTAGAAACATAATGAGCTTTTAGCTGTGTCTTCAAGGGTTTACTTTATTTATTCCTAGTTTGCTTCCCTACATCTTCCATTTCTTTTTGGTCTAAGTTATGAGATGAAATCGGAATTTTTTGACCAAACATGATTGAACTTTAATGTAAACGCAGCATTTCTGTGTGCTTACGGGCATTGTGGTTTTAGTTCCTTATGCCAACAATGACAACCTATGTTTTCTGCTTCTTGTTTGTCAATCCTATTTGGTGCCTACTAATTCTTTTACCATGTGCAATTTCACTGCCAGGTGGATCCTGCCAATGTAAGGGCGATTGAATACAATGCTTTGCTAGAAGCTGAGAAGGTTGCTGAAGCTACAAAACAAGCTATCAAACGGAAGATTGCTCAAGCTGCTTCTGTTGACTTTCAATCTCGAAGTTTACCAGCAAAGCTTCGAATCACTTCTGATGACCCTGAGGATGTGGTAAGATAATCTCTGTTGCTGATATATAACTTTAACATTATGCAGAGGGGAATCTGAAATTCAGTTTATTTCCATGTTTAGTGACTTTTGATGTTCTTAAAGCTGTCTTATTAACGTGCAATTTTATGAATAATCATACTTGGTTATCCTGTATGAGTGGATTTTAGATCTATGTTGCTCAGACTTGGGTACAGTCATGTGTAGTGGTTGACTCTTCAATTGAGTTAAACTCAAGACTCGGGATATGGCATGAAAGGATCTGAGAAGAGGATAGGGATGTGAGGACTTTTTTTTATATATATTTAATATAATTATTAACTTTAATAACGTAAATGATTGGTTTGGTTTTATATATTATGAGGATATATATCTCATTATTTCTGTTTTTTCTATAAAAACAAATTATCTAATTTCTTTTAACCATTATTAATTATAGATGCTTTTGAAAATTTTAAAATATATTAATGTACTATTTGGAATGAATTTATACATTCAATTAAAATTAGTTTGGACCTTCATATTTTGGGTCTTAAAACCCAACTAAGATAAAGGCCCTGATTTTTTTTCTAATATTTACTTTTTTTAACTTTTTACTTGTACTTAGTGACTGATCAGCTTTTTATTCCTTGATAATCGGGATTTGCATCTGATCCTTTTTCTCTTTCATCCTGCCTCTTCTTTCTTTTTCATCTCTTCTCACCTAGTCACAAGAGTCCGACAAATCCGACACATATCCCTTGTCCTTGTCCATGTTGTGTTGACATGGTTATGCCTTGCATTTTGCCGAGTCTGAGAGTTTTAGACTTACGGTTTACATATAAAAATGACCTATAGTTGATACCCTTGAAAATTCCAGAGCTAGTAATGCATTTATTTTCTACTTGTGATCTCCAAATGCTGTAATTTTCAATCAAATCATTTTACCTACCACCTTCTGTTGAAACGTTGGCAGAAGTTTATTTTCTATTGACTTTATGATTTCTTGCCCTTTGGTGCATAGAAAGCAGCCAAACGGAAGAAGATACATGCTTTCAAGTCAAAGATGCGACTTGAACAACTTGAAGTGGCACAAAATAAGCGGCAGAATGCTTGGCAGCAGTTTCAGACAACCAAAGGCAAGACTAAAAAGGTCAGTCTAGCCAGCATTTTATGATATTTCCCGATTTTGAACTATTGTAACCAGGTCCGTTTGGTTGATAAGGAAAAAAAGAGCTGCCAAGGATGACCCTCCTTTTTAAACAAGATGTCCCTTTGGTAGTGTTTGAATAAATTAGTTTTGTTAAAATGGTGAAGGTGTGATTTTCTTGATGGTGGAAACTTATCTCTTGCTTGGCACATAGAATGGAAAAAGGGGAGGATTAAAAATTTGTCAATCTAATGCTTAAGCTACAAAGTAAGAAAGTGGTTATGAATCTGAACTTTTTGGTTAACAAATTTCCCATCCTCATTCTTTTCCTATCCTTTGTACATAGAAAAGCCTTAATATGGAATTGTAAGATAATGTGTCAGTGAACATAATCTCTTTTGGGATGCCCTTTCCAAGTTTTTTCTTGTGGATTAAAAATTTGTCAATCTAATGCTTAAGCTACAAAGTAAGAAAGTGGTTATGAATCTGAACTTTTTGATTAACAAATTTTCCATCCTCACTCTTTTCCTGTCCTTTGTACCTAGAAAAGCCTTAATATGGAATTGTAAGATAATGTGTCGGTGAACATAATCTCTTTTAGGGTGCCCTTTTCAAGTTTTTTCTTGTGGATTAAAAATTTGTCAATCTAATGCTTAAGCGACAAAGTAAGAAAGTGGTTATGAATCTGAACTTTTTGATTAACAAATTTTCCATTCTCACTCTTTTCCTGTCCTTTGTCCCTAGAAAAGCCTTAATATGGAATTGTAAGATAATGTGTCGGTGAACATAATCTCTTTTGGGATGCCTTTTTCAAGTTTTTTCTTGTTGATAATTAGCAAATTAGTTAGATACATAAGAATGTAGACTGAGATGCTAAAATCTTAATTGAAGGTATTCTTTTTAAATTTATAATAGCCTTCTCATTTAGTGAGTTATTAATTCCATTGACAGGTTGGTTTTTTCTCGGGGCGTAAGCGTGAGAGCATTTTCAAATCACCGGATGATCCTCAAGGTAAGGTTGGTGTGACAGGGAGTGGAAAGGGCTTGACAGATTTCCAGAAAAGAGAAAAGCACTTGCATCTTAAGGGAGGTAATGTTGAGATAAGTGATGACTAGGCAGGTAGAGTTCCTACTATACTTTTAGTTGCCTTAGCTTTGTTTCGCACTCCATTCGGTAGTTTGACAAGTTCCCAGTTAGGGGGTGTTGTAAACATGTACTTCCCATCATTCTCTGCGCCAGTATTTTGTGCTTGCAACTTGTTAATCATAATGTAATTGCTCTTTTTTTCTTCCCTTTCTAAGAGAGATCGCATACTCATTGTCTCAGCCTTTGCGTTTGGTTGTTTTCATGATGCTTCTACACTATATCTTTGTTGAGACGGAGAGGGGAAACTAGGGATGTCAGTGGTTAGTATATATATATATATATATATATATATATATATATATTTTAAGTATTAGAATTGTTTATAAATGAATCCGAGCTTAGTTTAATTGCTTCATGTAGCAAACGTTTATTGATATGGAATTCCAATACTATAATGTGCAACCCTTTTTCTATCATTGAGAAATGATAATTTTATGTTTTTTCTTTTTTAAGGTGGAATAAATGTTATAGGTATTAATAATACAACTTAGCAACGACGATTATTATTTACAATAGTTTTATGAAGTTCAATTATTAATGGTAAGTACTACGAGTCTTAATTTTAAAAGGGTTAATTCACTTCTTGCGTTGAGTTTTAGCAATTTTTCTTGCGTGGGGTTTTGAGTTTTTTCTTAAGTCCTTAAAATTGGTAATTCATTTCGTTTTGAATTACATTGGGATTTAAACTTCTTTTAATCTAATGGTAATGTAATTGTTTTTACAATGGGGTTCAATGTTTTTAAGTAATACAAAAAGTTCGTTAGAATAATTAACCTGAGGGAGTAATATGGACAGTAAAATTCAATCCCGGATTGATTTGGAAAAAGAAAAGAGGTGATCCAATATAGAAATAATTACTCTAAAAGTAATTATTGATGAAAGTATTAAACACATGTTTTAAGTCTAGATCATGGCAATACAGTAAGGATGAGAAATACACTACGGGATACTATATGCTGTCCTTTGAACTTCGTATCTGTATTTATTTATTTTAAATTGAACTAGTACTTAAATTTCAATTTTGTCCTTTGATAACTTTGAAATTGATGTAGCATTTATAATCAATAACAGTTTTTCCATTATGATGTATCACAAAAATAAATATATATAAATTTATTAAAATTATGAATTTTATTTCAAGTTTAAAATAAATATGAATAAATGATTGTCTAATTATCTCATCTGAATATGAAAATCAATTATTTATATTCATTGTGGATGTATTTTCTTGTAGTAAGTATATCTTTTAATTTTTTTTAAATACTAGGTTTTAGGGGTGAGTAAAACTCGATTATACTCGAAAAAATCGAAAAAAAATTCGAATTCGAGTTAAACGAATCGAGTTATTCGAGTTAATCGAGTTATTCGAATCAACTCGAATTTTTTTTCGAATTTCGAGTTCGAATCGAGTTGAGTTTTTGAATTCTAAAAACTCAAATAATTCGAATAATTCGAATATCAAAGTATAATATTTTAAATTTTTACCCCAAACTCCCAAATCTTTTTACTTTTCCCTCAAAACTTTTACTCCTTCCCACTTTTCCCCCAAAGCTTTTACTCCCTCCCAATCCCCAATCTACCCAAAATCCATTTCCCACCAAAATTTTACTCTCCCATTTATTTTTTTTCAAAATTTTACTCCCAAAAACCCTCAAAACCTTTTATTTTCTCCCAAAATTTTTACTCCCTCTCACTTTTCCCTGAAAACTTTTATTCCCTTCCCATCCCACCTCCCATCTATCCCAAACCCTCCCCCCTCCAATTTTTTTTAATATTTTCCCTCCAAAATTTTACTCCCCTTATTTACTTTCCCTCAAACTTTTATTCCCCAAAACTTTTTATTTTCTCCCTAAACTTTTACTTCTCACCCTTTACTCTCAAATAAAAATCAAAATTATCTAAAAATCACTAAACATAAATAGTAATAATTTTATTTATATCTACTATTTATATTATTAAATTAAATTTCACATTTTATATTATTGAATTGTTTAGTCATATTGAATATTTATATTAAAATTGAATTATTAATTATGTCATAAAATATTCGTGTTAAAATTTTATATTGGTATTAATTTCACATTTTATTTTTAAAATAACTTTTATTAAAAAATTATATTTTTACATTTAATATATTTTTAATTCTAAAATACATAGTGACAAGAATCTGAAGATAATTGAAACAACTAAGCAAGCAAAGAAGCTAACCAGTATTTAAAAAATTAATAAATAAATTATGAAGTGATGAAAGTTAATAAAAAATTTGATTAAGGTGGACAAATTTTATTACGATGGGTGACAATGGTTACAAGGACCCAAAATTATTTTTTAAAATGTAACTCGAACAAATATATTCGATTCGATCGATTCGATTTCCATCTCACTCGACTCGATTCGAGAAAACTTCAAATAAAGTTAGGATGATAAAATGAGATTCGAAAACTCGATTAACTCGAAAATTTTCAATTCGATTCGATTCGATTCAATCGAATGCTCACCCCTACTAGGTTTAATATTATTATATTACAATTAGAAACATATAAAAACTTTTAAGATACATAAAACTGTTAAAAGATTATAAAGTTATTTATGTTGAAAATGAATTTAAACAAATATATGTTTAGATTTAACTGAATATAAATCCCAGTTTATCCAAATTCATTTCATATTTACTTTTTAACATTTATATATTTTAACTTTGTATATAAAGATTTTAATTATATAAATATTAAGTATATAAAATATCAATATTTTACAAAATCTCAAGAAAAATAAGAAATATGGCATAATATATATAGTACCGACTAAATATGTTTTTAAATATTTTTAAAACTCATGATAGCTCACATACGCCATAAAAGTTATATATATTTTAAAAAGTAATATAATTTATCTAAAAAAGTAATATAATTGGCGCATTAATTTTATAAAATATTTGAAAATGATCTTTGAAAAATATGTTTCCATAAAAAAGATAAAGGTCGGTAAATTTTTTTGAAAACTGTATATGAATATTTTATTAAGTGAATGTCCATCAAGATCTAAATAAGTTTTGATATATTTCAAATTCTAATAGTCATTAGAAGTAGATCTCTACTTCATTTATACTTATTATGCCTCTATAAGTAGACTTGAGAAATATTGTAAATATTTCGATTGATCAATAAAATGCGCTCTCTTTTGCTCTTTTATTTTCTTTGTTCTTTACTTTCTGTCTATTTATTTAATAACATGTTATCAGCACGATTTTATTTTATTTTATAATACAATCATTATAAACCTGCTGCTCAAGTTGTTGTCGATTGCCTTTTAGAGCTATTGTAATTTCAATTTTCAATTAAGGCTTGCACACTATAGGTAATCATTATCCAAAGAAATCTATAGAATCCTTACGTGGGTGATGACGATGATGTTAAAGATCTTCAGGTATATTTTACTATAATTTATTTATTATATCATGTTTATTATAAGTGGAGACTGATCATGACAACATGAATAGATAGTTTTTTTATTTGAAATTCACGTATATTTGCAATGGTGATTATGAAATAAAGAATCAATGGAGACGTTTAGAAGTCTGTCTTATTAGATTTGTTGCATTTCCCAAAGTAAATGCAAAAATAAAGCAAATAAAAGATATAATCATGGACCACTAAAACTGGGAACATAGTAATAAATAGGAGAACAATGAGAGTTTTCAAGATAACTCTTCAAAAGGTAAAGATAACTTATGTTATCAATGTGATATGAAAGATTATTAGCCACATATGTGGCGTATGCCCAAATATTTTGTTTCTGTTAATATTATTTGAGGAAGGATATGAGAATGTAGTAATGAATTATATCATTATAGATAGAAAATATTTATCTTATTTGGATATTTGAAGATTTTGGCATATTCCCTAAAGCGAATATTGTAACACCCCAAACTCGGCCTAGACGTTTTGGCCGAATCTAGAGATGTTACAAAGGAAAGTTAAGAACCCGATCTTATAACATTGAAGCCTCATATAATTTATTACTAAAAGAGTTCACATTTTAGAAAAACATATTGTAATAGCCAATTTTTGATGGCCCAATATAGATAATAAAAATTAAGTAAAAAATAATTATTAAAGTCCAATAGCAGTCTAGTTTTTACAATAGCAGGCCTAAACCCGAATTACCCAAAATTCAAGCCCGATTTATAAACCTTAACCCCAGTCCAAACTCACTAACCCAATACACCTAACCCTAAGCCCATTACACAAAAAAATAGAACCAAACCCTATGGCAGCCAGCAGCGCCGTAGTCGAACCCAAGGCTCCCCCACGCATGCTGTGCCTCTGCACGCGTGCATCTCCTCCGCACATGCCACGTCCTCCTCCATACGCCTGTACCTGCAGCGAACACAAACAAAAGTAGTGGCAAATAACAAAAAAAAAAGGAAAAGAGATTTGTATTTTTTTATTTTCGGGTTATAAAAACCCACGGATGTACTGAGGGTGTCCCTCTACGCACACAATCAATAAAAAAGATACAAAAAAGGTGATCAGAGTTTTCTTCCGACTATTTCTTTTTCAATTGTTTTCTTTTTTCTTTTTTGCTACGTTTTGGCTACAGTTTTAAAAAAGAAAAACAAATAAAAAAGGGAGAGCCCGTACCTGGTTAAGCCCGCCGTCGAATCCCTCGTTGGTTTTAATCGGAACCAGATGGTTGGGGACTCTGATGTTGAAGCGGCGCATGGGGGGTGCTTCTCTGTTTTAGGTTTTCTTTCAAAATAAAAGAGAGCTACTGATACTTTAGGGTTTATTTTTTTGTCTATAAACAACATAAGAAACGACGTCGTTTGATGCCAATGCAATGGTTTCAAAACGGTGTTGTTAAAGGCTGAGACCTACGCGGTGGCCCGACCCGAGGGAAGGATCCGCATGTTTTGCCTAAAGGGTAAATTTGCGCATTGGGTCCTCTCTCTTTTGGGGCATGTTCAAATCATTTTTTATTTTCGCCCTGCATTTTGTTTTTGTTTCATTTTGGCCCAGGTTGAAATGCTGCGTTTTGGAGGGATGGGAATATTTCCTATTTCAGTCCCCCACGTTATTCGCGCATTTCACATTGGCCCTTATTTGGCTTTATTTATGTTTGTTCCCTAGTAATTCTGTTTTAGTTGCAATTTAATCCCTTTCGTATTTTTTTTTCATCAATTAATTTAATAATATTATTTATTAATTATATTATTATTTGTATTATTATTAAACTTTTCATTTCATATATATGTTACTTATTTAGATTAATGTATGTATATTATTTGGTATATTACATATATATATTTATTTACTTTAAAATTCATTTTAATATTATAATTTCACATAGTATTTCTTTTTATCGCCTTTAAATCTATTTCAAACTCATATATATATTGTTTATGATAAAATTTTATGCATGTGATTTATTGTATATTAATAATTTTCAATTTCCGCCGTTGCATGCTATTCATTTTTTTATTTTATTTTAAAGCTTGTTTTTATTAATTTACTTGATATTCCTTTTAATTCTTTAGCTTTTAATATTAATATTTACCAACATATAATATGAGATTCTTACCATTGTTATTTTGTATTGTTTATTTATATTTATTGATTGTTTGACATTCATTAGTATACGTTTTAGTTTATGAATCATCATCTCGCATTGTACATTATTATTCAATCGGTTTTTTATTTGTTCAAAAGATTACGTTTAATATCATTTAAGTATCAAAATCGATTTTTTCAAAAACTTTCAAGATAACGTGATACTCGAAATTTGTGACCTTCGAGAGGATTGAGTCCTAACGTATTGGGTTCCAATTTTCCTCGTTGAATCTAAACAATCGAGAATATTCTTTAATCAAAACACATAAATAAAAAGCTCATTCTCGAGAATTCAATACGTCGTGTCCTAACGTATTGGATATGGCATGTCGTTTTCTCGAGATGAAGATTTTTTTAAAAAAATAATAAGGGCAATATTCAATGCTTGGAATTTTGAGAAATTGTGCCCTAACGTGTTGGGCTTCGATTTTTCATTTGACTTAAAGCAATTGAATATCCTTTTTAAACTTCACCGCACGAGTTTTGAAAATCAAAAGACAAGCTTATTCTCAAGGACTAAAAATGTCGTGTCCTAATGTATTGGGTATGACATTTTATTACTCTGAAACAAGAAGGTCTTTAGCATCCGCTTCGATTTATCCAAGCATCTTTTATAAAATTAACATTAATAAAAAAGGGAGGATCGTATTTTTAAATTCTTCACGAATTTTTGATATTTGGCATTAAGACCTTAATTAATCAATTCGGTACTAATTTTGGGCGTTACGAGGGTGTTAACCCTTCCTCGTGCGTAACCGACTCCCGAACCTATTTTCTCAAATTTCGCAGACCAAAATCATTTTTAAGGTGAGCCGATCACACCCCATTAAAGGATCGGTGGCGACTCAAATTTTCGTTTTTTAAAGTCGACAACTAATTGTTGTTTCAAAAAGTGGTTTCGACACATATTATTATGCTCATTAATGAAACCATTAATTGTTTGCTCTTTCAAGTAAAACGATAATTTGCAGCGGAAGTTTAAAAGTCGTTACATTTTGAAATTTGAGTTTATGTTCGCAAAAACGTTTATTTGTGTAAAACCATCGTTTTCGTAAATTGTTTTATTGAGCGTCGGAAGAAACTTAAATTAAATTCAAAACTAACAACAAAACCAAAAAAAGTCCAGATAGTCTCATATTTACAAAACTCTCAAAATAAACCAGAAATATAAACAAACTTTTTAAATAAACAAAATTTACGGATGTGTGGACACCTCTAAGCCTTCGTCGCATCGACCCGCCTAAGCTTGAGGATTACCTGAACAGAACAGACAAACAGAAAGTGAGTTTTAAAAAAACTCAGTGTGTAACTCAACGGAAACATATAAATGCTCAGTTTTCGCATAACAGAACAAATACGGGCATAAGTCCCTAACAGAATCATATTAACAACAGAATCATTTTGATATGCAAGGTCCTACCCCTATCCTCTACACACCAACACCGACCATCCCAGCATACCACGTGGGGTATAAAACACCCAACTAGCCCTACACACCACATAGTGCCCGTACGACACTTATCAGAATAATCGCAGTCATGCTGCCAGAATAATGGTGAAATATCGCCTAACAGAATACTTCCTCCCCATAAACATATCCCACTCGAAACACAGATACAAATAAACAAAATAACAGATAATATACACACTTATACATAACAGACATAATACACGCATATGCGTGACAGAGCAAATCATACATATCATGTCTCATTAATATCATACAAACCTTATTTAAGCCATTTTCAGTCTAACAGAATAACAGGTTTCATGCTTAAGGGTTTGCTTTGCCCATACTGACCCTACGGAAGGCCCACAGTTGATTAGAACAATGCGTGAGACCTTAGGAAAAATTTTGAAATTTGGGCCCACATGCCCGTGTGGCTTGTCCATATGGGCCCACAGGTTCGAATTGGCCTAGGCCGTGTGACCCACATGGCCGTGTGTCGCACACGGCCTACCACACGGCCGGGTACACGCCCGTGTGGCATCGATAGGCCAGATTTTTAGCTTTCGTAGAATGTCATTTTCTCATGTTTTTGTTACACACCTGGTTCGTTTTTTATGTGAAAGAAATCCCGAGACCTTTAAACCTAAGAAACAACATTCAAACGTCTATTTTAGCAATCAATTTATGAATTTAACAAGACTAAACTGAGCAACGCACACGAACTTATTGCCAACGAACACGATAACACACAGAGATTAGACTGTTGGAGTGAAAACCACTGCTTCACCGTCTTTTCCTACGCAATAGATGCATAATAATCAAATCCCGTAACTACACACCACTAGGCCATTTGAAAAGAAAACTCCTCAAATGATGTACAGAAATTGAAAACTAAAACAATAAACAATAATAAGCGACACACCACTTACCAAACCGAACGTGAACATAAAAAATCGAAGCACAACGATTTGAGAGAAAGGTTTGTGATAGAATTAGAAAGAAGAAAGAAGAAAAAATATTTTGACAGTGAACAGGAAAGAGAGAAAAAAACATCAGATGGGGAAATTTTAGGAAATTGAATTAAAATAAAAATAAAAATTAAAAAAACTAAAATCCCAACTCCCCACTAAAACCGACAGCCGATTCTCATCCAACAACCTCAGACTTCCAATTCCACCAAGCTTCTACTACACAACTGGCACACACTCACAGAAGTAAAAATAACATCATTTGCTCACACGGAGGTTCAAACACGAGACCATAGGGCAAGCTAACACCTTACTACTTGAACCAGCAAGCTCATTCTAATATAAGTTGACTGAAAATATAACATAGGCCCACCTAAAAGGGATAAGGCTAGGATAAAAAAATAGCAGAATTTCCAAAAGTGAGACTTGAACCCAAGACCTCAAACATATCCTCAAATTACTTAACCACTGAAACATATATATATTAATGATATAATTCATAAAAACAAAGTTAAATAAACCAGGGCGTTACAAATATTGCATATAATTATTTGGAAATTATAACACCCCTAACCCCTATCTGTCATTGAAACAGGATTACAGAGCATTACTGGAGTTTACAGATCATATACAGTTAATTCATATAATTTACTGTTCATATCCAAAATCAATCATATTGTCCCTTAAATAGGCCCTCGAGGCCCAAAATATGTATTTAAAACAAGTTGGGACTAAACCGAGAACTCAGAGAATTTTTCACAAAATTCTAAAATTTTTCCTAGGTGCAAGCGACACACGTCTGTGTGGCCAGGCCGTGTGGCACACACGGCCAAGAGACATGCTCGTGTCCTACACCGTGTGGATATTCGAACTAGGGCACATGGCCGTGTCCCAGCTCGTGTTCATTTTAGGTTGCTTACTGACTTGCGTCACACGGCCAAGACACGTGCCCGTGTGTCAGGCCATGTGAACAATTTAATTTGCATTAATTAGGTGCAGGGATCATACGGCCAAGACACACGCTCGTGTGCTAGGCCGTGTGTCACACACGATTGAGACACACGCCCATGTCTCTACCAGTTTGAAAATACCTAGGCATTCTGTTTCTCAATTTCAAAGATGCAGGGGACACAAGGCCAAACCACACACCCGTGTGCATGACCGTGTGTCACACACGGTTGAGATACACGCCCGTGTCTCTGCCCATATGGACAAAAATAGGCTATTTTCAAGGCCACATTTCTCACCCAACTTGACTACAACCTAACCAACCAAATTTGCACCATTACAAGTCATAATAAAACCTTCAATTAAAGCCAATTTCAAGCTCAATACATGTCATAACATCCCATATTTCTATGTATTCAATCTTACCTAATTGACCATATAATATATGTAAGTATATTTTACCAATCCATGCAACCTTTAACATACTTATGTAACTTCCACCATTCAATCATTTCAACACACATCAAGCATGATAAGTCCTTATATAATTACAACAAAATATGTTTAACACTAGCCATTCCAATGGCTAGTTACAACCAAAACATTATCATGCCAACATTGACTAAATAACCTATACATGCCATTATAACTTAAATTAGTGTTCTAGTTATACCAAAGTGAGCCTAGGGATAGTGTGATGATGCTCTGACCAGCTTCCAACCTTTACGAGCTTCCGAGTACTATAAAACAAAGGGAATAAAATAGAGTAAGCAATTAATGCTTAGTAAGTTCATATAACAGGAAGTTAATTTACCATTCAATTCAATTTAAAATAAGCTCATAAAATACATCCAAAGCAATTTAGCCAATAGCGTAAACACATATTCTCATCAAACTTGTTAGTCATGTAATTCACATGAATTCCAAGAAACAAGGATGAGCTCATCATGTTACAATCATATACATGTATTTCAAATACGTTTCAATGATATTTCATCTCAAGTTCAAATTATCCCATGTCGGAACTTTGTCCACTGAATTTATTTGAAATATCGATGGACATCAGGTAGTACACATGAAGTGTACGAATCTGTAATTCGTCAATTATATTCAGGAGTGTTCATAAGAACACTTAAACAGGAAGCACTCTCTCGAGCCATATAACGGGAAGCCCATGTGAGCTATGTAACGGGAAGCTCATAAAAGTCATAATCAGGAAGCTCATGTGAGCCATAACGGGTAGCTCCGAAGAGCCATTAACGGGAAACTTCAGATAGCCATATATCGGGAAGTTTAAGCGGGCCATATGAGGAAGCTCACAAAGAGCCTTTAATCGGGAAGCTCACGAAGAGCCATATAACAGGACGCTCATAAGAGCTGCAGTGTATCCACAACACATGCAGGATCACAATCAATCGGGATGCTCTAAAGAGCTATTAACGGGAAGCTCGCAAGAACCATATAACGGGAAGCTTGAGAAGGCAAATATCGGGACGCTCTTTCGAGCTATGGTGTGTCTACAACATATACAGGACCACAACCAATACGAGAAATCCTGTATCCATCGAATTTCATTTATTCAATCGGGACTTAATACTTGTCGGGTAATATTGGATATATGATTAATAATTACACATGACAATTCATACAGATTTCATACATAGCAATTACACCATTCAAATACACAACATTCAATTCAAACATATAGATATACAAGTTAGTTACATGAACTTACCTCGATAAGTGTTCGTGTACGAAAAATCTACTAATCCGATACTTTTTCTTTTTCACGATCTAACTTCGTATTTGAATTGTCTGGATCTATACGAGTAAATTTAACTCAATTTAATACAATTCATATTCAATTCAATTCACATCCTAGCCAAAATTACCATTTTGCCCATATACTTTTAATTAATGATGATTTCGTCCCTAGGCTCGGAAAATGAAATTCATGCAATTTAATCCTTATTCCAAGCCTAGCTAATTTTTACATATAATGTTTACAGCCCATGTTTTCATAAATTTTAGAATTTTTCCATGAATTTTACAACTTTACAATTTAGTCCTTAAATTACAATTTCATCAAAATTCACTTTACAAAAGTTATTTATCTATCAACAACCTTTCATTTTCTACCATAAATTTCATAATTCATCTATACTCATTCATGGTAAAACCCTAGTACTTTGATAACTTTGCAAATTAATCCCCGAGATAGCTAGATTAAGTTATTACGATCTCGGAAACATAAAAATTACTAAAAACGGGATAAGATTACTTACCCAATTACGCCAAAATAGCTTGCTTGAATGATTTTCTCCTAGCTAGGATTTCCATGGAAATAATTTGGGAAAGATGATGAAAATAATGATATTTTATTTTTTCTTATTTTTTTAATTTATCATCTTTTCATCTTTTCTTTCAAATTTCATCATTTTCTTTAATTAAATTTCCATGGATGACTAATCATCCTTATCTACTAACCCCACTAATTGGTCTAATTACCATATAAGGACTTCAAATTTTGAATTCCATAGTTATTTGATACTTTTAGCTAGTAGAACTCAACTTTTACATTTTATGCAATTTGGTCATTTCCTACTAATTAAACATGTAATCGGTAAAATTTTCTTAATGAAATTTTCATACGTTATTCCTATCATAATGCAAACCATGTAATAATATTAAAATAAAATTTTCTTTCGAATCGATTTGTGGTCCCGAAATCACTGTTCCGATTTCACTGAAAATAGGCTATTACAGAAATTATATATATTAACTTAGTGGCATTATAAACTTCACATTGATTTAGACATTTCCAGTAGTAAATGTCACAATAGTACTTATATGTGGATACAAAGTAAAAAGAATGATAGTAAAATTATCAATTTGTTACAATTTAGTATAATTGAAACGCATGTTAAAGTAAACCAGAAGTTTACTGATACAAATGCATTTACTATTTGGCGTGACCAATTACATCATCCTGAATCATATTTGATGTGAAAATTAATTGAGAATTCATATGAACATTCATTAAAGAACCAAAAGATTCTTTAATTTAAAGAATTCTCATTTGTTGCTTGTTCTCAATGAAAATTGATTGTTAGAAACTCACTAGCTAAAGTTGAGATTTAATGTCTTACAATTTTGAAATGAATATGGGCCCATTCATGCACCATGAGGATGGTTTTGATATTATATGATTTTGGTAGATGCATCTACAAAATAATCACGTATGTGTTATCAATTTGCAACCTGTCGTTTGCAAGATTGTTTGTTTAAATAATTAATTTCAGATCATGCAATTAATGCAATTCATCTTACTATTGATGAGTTTATATCTCAATCTTTTTATTGATTGAGTTTGAAAAACTTTTGTAAAAGTTTGTTATTTATGTGCATAATGATTTAGAGAAATTATTAATTGAACGCCTCTAATTAATGTCTAAACCATTACTTATGAAAACTAAACTTCATATTTCGACATGAGATTATGTTGATTTATGTGGTGTACGTATCAAACCAATAAGTTATAAATACTCCCCATTACAATTGGTTTTTAGTCAAGAGCTAAATCTTTCTCATCTTTGAATTTTTGTATGTGCATATATGTTCCAATTGCTCTACCGCAACGCACAAAGATGAGTGAATCCCCAAAGAAAGTTGGGAATACATATTAATTATAAGTCTCCTTGTATTATTATATGTTTTAAATGTATTGGATATTCAATTATGACATGATTTGCGATTAATATTTTGATTCAATAGTTTTCTCGACATTAGAGGGAGAGAAATAATAACTTGTAAGGAGTTAGGGGGAGAGTAATTTGAACCAAAAGTTCAACAAAGACAATTCATTACAAGTTTCAACTATGAAAATTTTCATAAAAGAAAATAATTCTTCTAGATGGTCATATAGTGGAGGCGGGTACTCTAAAAGAGACCCAATACATAACTAATAACTAAAACTCCAAAAGAGATTCAGGTACCTAAAACTGAAGATTAAAATAGAGAAAATAAATCTTGATAAGTTATGTCAATTTGAGAAAATGTCGAACCAATAATAAGAGTGGTCGACAATGATTCTGCATGCAATATTATTGTTGAAATAATGAAATAAAAGGAGGATCTTGAATAAATCTATTGAGAATTATGGGTATGGTATAAATTGGTCAAAATGAAAAGACGTAACTCAAGTACAATTAAATTTGTGGAGTTTTTGGACCAGTAGTCCAAATATCTAAAGGTATAAAGCCAATGAGGGTACAAATGAAGTAGTTTTGCAAAAAAAAAAAAACACAAAATAAAATAAAATATGAAGTTTTTGCTAAGTTCGGCATTGATTATGAAAATATATAATATTCTTTTGTGGTGGATACAATAACCTTTAGATATATTATTAAATTGACAGTTCATAAAAGATTTAATTTATGTCTAATGGTTGTTGTTACAACCTTTTATGAATCACTATATAGTAAAATTTATATTAAAATCCTTATAGGATTTAGAATGCTAGAAGCATATTGAAATTCTCAAAAATTATTCATTTATAGGTAAAATTGACTTAGTGAATAGTAGTTGAAAGAGGATTATAAAATGATCCAAAATACCTATTTGTGCTTTTATAGAAGAATTATGATTAAAGTTTGCTATGATTATTGTTGAAAAATCAAGAGATCAAAATATATTTCCCCAATATTTCCCCACTCATGACTTTTAAAAGAATGGTGATATAAATGCTTAGAAAATACATTCAAATTGTCATTTGAAAAACTAGTATTCAAGATTAAATACGTAGAATACGAAAGTATGTGATGTTTTCATGAGGGGAGTAAATATGTGCTGTACTTTTTTTTCCTTAACCGAGGTTTTGTCCTATTTGGTTTTCCTGGTAAGGTTTCTAATGAGGTAGCATATTATATGTATTATAGATATGTGTACTCTTTTTACTTCACTATGAATTTTTTTCTCACAAGATTTTTATCTTAGTAAGGTTTCTAATGGGGAGTGTTATGACTATTTTATTAAATGGATATCCATCAATATCTAAATAAGTTTTTATATACTTTAAGTTCTAATAGTCATTAGAAGTAGATCTCTACTTCATTTATACTTCTTATGCCTATAAATAGAGACTTTGGAGAAGCATTCTAAATATTCGATTGATCAATAAAATACGCTCTCTCTTTTGTTCTCCCATTTTCTTTGTTCTTTACTCTCTGTCTATTTATTTTATAACAAAAAGTAATTATTTTATATAAAATAAATGAAATTTTCTCCCATTACTAAAACCCCAAGATCTCTAATTATTTTATTTTATACTTTAAAGTGAGCCTTTCGATAACAACTTTTCTATTCTTTTCTAACATTATTGATTAAATTCTTAAAAATTAAGAGTAACTTTTCTTGTGATAGATTAGGATAGTTATGAAAGATTTAGCTTTTTTTATTGAATAATTTTGGGATATTGATTTGTATAAAATTCTTAGCATCATATTTGGGTAATAATTTTAGAGGTTGATTAATGCAAATCTTTAAAGAAATTAGGATTGATTTGTATTTATAATCTTGAATTTTTTAATATTAATTAGAAATTTAACGTTTTTATTTAGAGTTTATTATTGCTAGTATGATCATCGTGAATCTTGCATTTACAAATTGAATATTGCATTCTCATGAGAAAAAAAGGGCTTCAAGGTGCAAAAAGTCCTCAAACTTTTCCAGAAAAAGCAATTAAGCCCTTACTTTTTTTTGCACTCAATTGGGTACTTGAACTTTCAAGATGCATAAAAAACACCCTCAAACTTTTTCAGAAAAAGAAATTAAGCCCATGCTTTTATCAAAATTTATAAAAAAAATTATAAAAAATTAAAAGCAATAATATTATTAAATTTTAATATTAAAATATTAAAAATTAAAAAATTAAAAAATTGTAAAAAATAAAAAATTATAAAATTTTATAAAATATTAAAATATATAGAAATATAAAATTTTATAAAATTTTATAAAGTTGTAAGAAAATTATACAAAATGTAAAGAAATATAAATTTCAGTAACAAAAATTTATAAAATTATCATATCAAAAGAAGCATTTTATAATTTTTATATAAATTTTATTAATTTTATTTTTATCATTTTTCGCCACATGTCACGCTTGCTACATGTGACTTTAATTGAAAAAACTAGGGTCATTAATTTTTTATGATTTTTATAAAATTTTACAATTTTTTATTTTTCTACGATTTTTATAAAAAATCTAATTTTAATAAATTTTAATTTTTATATTTTATTAAAATTTAATAATTTTTAAAATTTATTATTTATTGTTATTTATAATTTTTTCTAATTTTTAATAAGAGCAGGGGCTTAATTGCTGTTTTGAAAATTTTGAGGCTTTTTTTGATGCATTTTGAAAGTTCAAGTACCCAATTGAGTGAAAAAAAGCAGGGACTTAATTGCTTTTTTTGAAGAATTTTGAGGGCCTTTTTGATGCATTTTAAAAGTTGAAGTGCTCAATTGAGTGCAAACAAAAAAGGAGGGGCTTAATTGCTTTTTTTTTTTTTATGTTTGAGGGCTTTTTACACCCTTAAGCAAAACAAAAAAAAAACACTAAAATGTTGGCTTTATGTGTTTAGGGCTTAGATATCTTTGTTCTAAATATTTAACAAGAATAACAAAATATTTTTAAAGAAAGTCTACTAGTGAAGTAGAGGAAAAACAAATATATATTATGTATTTATTTATGATTTTTATAAAATTTATAAATATTTTAATTTTTAAAATATTAACCGCCCAATCTAAATTTCCTAATTCAGTCCCGCATAAAATTTTCAAGTAAACCCCACAGTTATTGAAGAAAAACAAAGAAGAATGTGTATAAATAGGGTGAATTAACATACAAATGAATGATCTATTTATTGTGTAAAAAAGTGACAGATAAGGAGAAAAGATTCGAGAATAAAAAAAAGTAAACTATGTATATTTAGAATATTAGTGGGAGGGAGAAAACATCTCCTCCATTCTCTCTTTGACTGTCCAAATCAAGAAACAAAGAGAAAGAAACTTTTCCTTCTCATTTCTACCATTTCCATGTAGCAAGTTTTCATGGTTGGAAAATTTGAGAAATGTGATGTTAGAAGATTAAATTCATGAATGAAGTTAAATTAAATTAGGTGTGAACATGATAGAGAATTGGTTAGTGATAGTGAATCAAGTTGAAATTAAGATTAGATTACTAACAAATTATGTTTTACCAAAACTTATTTGTAAAAGTGAAAACTTTGGGAGTTTATTAATAAATAATAAAATTAGGACCCTGTACTATATTTGTTAAGTCAAATCTAAATTTGATCGGATAAATTGTGCAATATAAATGTTTTGAATATTAGAGTAGTTAAGGACTAAATTAAATTAAATGCATTCACGTTGGATTTCGTTGAATTGTGTTGAATTATGTGATTAAAAGCGTTCTTGTAATTGTGTTACTAAATGTAGCCAAAGACAAAGCTAAAATGTTTAAGGCGAAAGGAAAAGAAAAGTTGGATGTAGTTTAGCTTTTGCAGTTTGTGCTTCAATTTCAATTTGCTTCTCGGGGTATAATGAAAGATCGAGAGGCTCAACTAGAAGGAATCTGTGGAGAAATTTTGTGTTATATATGGTAATCTATCCGATATACGAATTGTATCCGAAACTCTCCATTTGTGCAAAAAAAAAGCACAGGTTGTCTAATAGAACTCCTCCTGCCCTACAGTAGTTGATACATCAAGGAAGTTTTACCTGGAATAAAAGAACAAAAAAATGGATTCACGAAGGTTTAATTAGTAAATCACTCCCACTCCGAATTCCTTTAGATAATGAAGATCTGATTTTAGGTTATGTTTCAAGAGAGTTTTACCAACATGGGATAGAGTCAACAAAAGTGAAGTAAACTTCGCAACAAGGATTCGAATGATTAGGTAGTTTTTTCAACTTCAAGATTCCTTTCGGGGGGATCCAATTCAAATTTCAAGAAACTTATTTTCTTCCAATAAGCGAATTTGGAAAAATTTAAAGAATAACAACTATGAAAATAAGGGCTTCCGTTCGTAAAATTTGTGAAAAATGTCACCTAAGCCATAGGAGGGGACGAATTACCGTAATTTGTTTTAACCCGAGACATAAACAAAGACAAGGATAATCTTTCTATTCTAAAAAGAACACTAACTAATCTTTATAATCAATATGTTTATGCATCAAGGTAATGGTATCTTTCTCTATAAACTTTGAATAATGGATTCGATTGGTGATACTTGAAATATGTGATAAATATTCGAAATTGTGTTTACTATGTATATAAATGTTGAGACGTTGATATTATGATGATATGTGTTACAAAGGTGATTATGATGTAATGCCCCGTTAAACGATGCTAGACATTGTTCAGGTATAGTTTGGCATGCCATAGGGTCATCGATATAATGATTTACAAGCCATCATTATCCGGCAACCCGAGATGGTGAAATGAAAAATACAGACAAATAGTAAAAGCCAATGCTGCCAAGAAACCCGAGATGGTAGAATATAAAAATTTTAAAATTCATCATTGTTGGACAACCCGAGATGACAAAATAAAATAGATCCATGTATCCGTCCTAATGTCAATCATTGAATAATAGGGGCTAGAATGAATAAGTGTTGAAATTGATACTAAAATGTGAAATGACTAAGGAACTTCGAAAATGACATGATGAGTAAAAATAGTATTTATCAAAATAATTTATTCTTGTTATATATACCTAATTTATTCTTAATGCAATATGTTTGAATTTGAATTATATTAGCACCGCTGAGTATTCTATGCTTACCATACGATTATGTTTGTTTCTGTGCACAGGTATCAGATGTGAGTAGATATAGATTATAGTGATCAAGCATCCAACTCAATAACTCAGCTTGAAACACACTTTATTACCTCTTTTTTATGTATATATGTCTGTCTGTGTATGAGTGTGTGTGTGTGTGTGTGTGTATGTGTTTGAGTTGAAATGACATGTACATAGGTTGTTTTGGACATATTTCTTAAATGGTCATATCGGTATATCTGGTATATTAGTTAGAGTGTGCCCAAAGACCAATTATGGGACGATTATAATCGCATACTCGTTTTACCTTGTTTGTCAATATAATACATTGCCATTGTTATTTTAGTTTCTTTTTTTTTTTTTGTGTAAATAAACTGATTAATAATAAAGTCCTGAGAATAATATGATTATTCTTAAAAGGTCATTAGTCAAGTATTATTGTGGGCTTGGACAATAATAATTCATTAAGACTAATGTCTAGTTGATTGATGACAAGGTGTTGTCATTGACATAAGGATGTCAAAATCAATACATGGGCATGTGTTAGAAAATAATATACTAGACTGACCCGCTATAAGTATGTTTCATGGATTATTATGAAATAGTCACAACATTACTCATAGTGATAACTATGTATACCATCCTTAGGCTTGAGATCATCATTGTCCCAACATTGTGAGTCATATATTTTGATACAGTCAAACGTCTACCGTAATAGGTTGTACTATAAAGACTGATGTTGGGTATGCCACAATCTATGTAGTGGGATATGATTGATGAAGATAGGATTTGTCCCTCCTATATAATGGGAGTAATATCTTAGAACACTTGATGGAGTGAGACTAGAAATACATGACCATGCTATCATACTTATTTGTTTATTATAGTCTACTCAAAATATCAAGAAATATAAGATTGGGCTATACAAGTGTGACTATGCCATGACTTGTGTCCAATCTAAATACAAAGGATAAAAGGATATATTACATGAAAAAAATTATCACAAAAATGTTGTGTCAAATTACAATTTATTGTAACTTGGGTAGATGTGATGCATTTCTAGATGCCATTCATTGCTTGTGACATTCAAAATGTTCTAATAATACTACCAACATTGCAAGAGCCTACAGGGTCACACCCTATGGTTGAAGCGAATAGAATCCAAATCTTATTGGTATTGTGTTTAGTTGTCACATGAATTAAATTAATTATTGAATTAATTTAATTTGATAAATGTTGAACACATTATATGTACAAACTTGTTGTACACAAATCGAGAATATATTTAAAATTAGTATATAAATTTGATTCATTTAAAATATTAATCGAATATAGTTTACCAAAATTATTAATATAAATAGTTATAATAATTTCGGTCAAAGATAAAAGAAATGGAAGTTGATATTTTTTTTGGAAAGAATGTAATATTTTTAATATGCTTTCCATATGTTTATCTAAAATTAAGGGAAATAATTCCGTTTTTCTGATTATGTGATATTAAAGAAAAATAAAAAAGATGAAAATCCCTGATTGTGAGAGGGTTACCAAGAAAATAACAGACAGGGTCTAACAGCCGTCTTTTCAAAATTCTCTCTGAAAGGTTCAAGAGAATTTTTCTATTTGTTCTTTGACTGGGTGGACTGCGTCGAGGCCGATACGACTTTGTTGTGGCTTGGAACTAACATCACGCAAAGGGATCAGATCAAATAAGAAAAGGTATATCTTCGACCCTATTTCAACCTGTAAGGTCCCAGTAGTCAGTGGTGTCAGAAATTATGGTTTCGAAACCCCATTTACATAAAAAAAATGTAAATATGTTTATTAAATATTTGCAGAGTTATGTTAGAAGTGAATTGAATTTTGGTTAGGTAATTTCGTGGAATTAATACTTAATTTAAGTACAAGGACTAAACCGCATAAGTGGTAAAAATACAATTTACTAAAGAATTATAATTAGAACATAAATAAAGGGGTTAAAATAACAATTATACACTAAGTTACTACCATATGGTCATTAATGAGTCATATATATAGATATGTTATACTATAAAACATGAAACAAATTAAAATTCATAAAATAAAAACATAATTAAAAATATAGTAAGTGGACAAGACCAAAACCATTTTTCATCCATTTTCTTTCATCAAACCAAATGTAGAAAAGAAAAATCTAGGGACACAAGGTTGGTTCTCCAAAATTTCAAGCCTTAATTTGGTTAGTTCAATTTAGTCATTTTCCTATGATTTTTATGTTTTCGAAATCTCGGTACCTTGAGCTAGCTGACCTATGTCGTATTTTGCGTTATTGTTAAAATTTGAGGATGTTATCATGGTTAAATAGTTGAAGTTCTATGGATTAGTTTGATACATTTTAAGTTTAGAGTTGAAAAATGAGAAAATTATAAAGCCAATTGATGATTTTGTGCAATAGGGACCTAACTGCATAAATTTCAAAATTTTAGGGTAGAAATATGAAATAGGGACTTAAATTAGGCCTACAGTGAAGTTAGTATTAAAATTTGAGGTTAATTGTGAAAGTTATGTTAGTCTCGAATGTAGGGACTAAATTGAATGAAATGAAAAAGGTGCATAACTTAGTAATTGAATGCAAAATTTGTTATTATTGATAATTTATTATGTTTTTTTTAATCCATAGCTAACGTCGACCTGGATTCCTCGAAAAAAAAAGGAAAAGATAAAGTCGTCGATGAATAGCCTGGAGTTTACGGTTTGTGTTTTTATAATTCGAACTACTCGTAAATTGCTACATTTAGAATTGTTTGTGGATGGTAAGAATATGAGGTGATTCATTTGTGATAATGAAATGAATTAGATTGAATTTAATTAATTGACATATTTGAGAACTAAACTGAATATTTATGAAAAGTGCATACATTTATACAAATGTGAAATTGAGTATGAAATTGTGATGATTTATTGTTGCTACATGTTGAACAAATGTGTTTATGATCAAAACAAGTATAAATTGAGATAATTGTTAATAATAAAATGTCAAATGCAAACCTTACTAAATGTTCACACAAAGAAGGATATAGTTGGCATGCCATAGGATACAAAGAGTTCAAGGTTACTTCAACTACGAGTCGATAAGGCACTAAGTGCCAATTTGCTTCGGTTTAACAAATGAGACACTGGGTACCAAATTACTTATAGCACTAGGCGCAAATATTTGCTTCAGAGTGAGGCACTAGGTGGCAAACTGGAGTGTTGGTTGGATCTCTGTATCCGTCAGATCCAAGTCGTGTTAATAGGGATATAAAATGGTAAAATCGAGGTAATGGATATTGAAATGACAAATGTTGAGAAATGGAAATGAAATGTGAAATGGAACATGAAATGGTGGATTGAACTGTGAATATTGATTGTACATAATCAATGAACTCTTGAAATGAGAAATTGAGATGAAATGTGCCATTATATTAGTTGAATTAGCAAATGACCATGTGAAATAACCTATTGGATTTGTATATTGCATATCATCTTTATTGAATATATGCATCACTATGACTTATATCATGTTTTAAATGTTCGGATTATAAAAATAACACTGAATTATACTCAATGTATGGATTTTTTTTCGTGCGTAAGTTAGGTACTGTATGTTTCGATCGTCAACTTAGCATCCAATAGCAAATCTTGGACTCATTCGTTAGTGATATGGTCATTTTGGCTTTGGCATGTACCTAGGATGTCTTATATAATGTTTATTTCATTTGTGTTGGCATTTTGAGAAATCTTATGTATATATATGCATATATGTGTGTGATGGCATTGATCATGAAGATGGTATGTTGTGGAGTATTTGATTTGTCTGGTTGATGGCTTAAATGGTGATTAGGTAATATGCCTTAGAATAATTATGTAAAAGGGATTCATATGCATGCTTGCTATAGTTTGGTAGCTTTAGTGAGTATGATATTAATTTGAATTGGAGTCATTTTGAAAAATGTTTTGAATGGTTAGTTGGTGCTAAATGGAGTCATTGTTTGAGGGGCCTTGAAAGGCATATTGAATTGATATGCATACGATGTTTTATTTGTTTTTAGATTGATTATGTTGGAGTACCTTATGAGGCATATTGTTAAGTTTTGTTAATGTTTTTCAGGTCTACAATCATAGTTATGGTACCATTTGAGTTGTAGGTAATTTGGGTATGAAATGAACAATTTAAAGATAACATTTTACCATTTCTAAACTTAGGTATCAATATTTTTATATTTGGTATCGATACTTGACCATATGAATAGTTTTAAAACTAATAAAATACTAAATCATTATCGATTTTTATATGAGTATCGATATTTTTAATAAAATATCAATACCAAACAAGAAACACTGATACCCTTGTTTTGCATAAAAATAGAAACATGATTTAGTATTGATTTTAATAAGGTATCGATAATTATCGATACCCAAGAATTAAATATCGACACCAACTTTGAAATTTTAAGATTTTGAATTATTTATAATTAAACCCTATTTCATGCTTGAATTTTTATGATTAGGTCTATATAGACGACCAATTTATTGTATTTTTTTATTTGTGATTTGATGATGATTAATTGAGGTTTTGAATAATAAATTACACGTAAATTGTTTGGTTTTTGTTCATAGCATCCTTTAACTCTAGTTTGATGACTGAACCGAGTAAGGGATGTTACATTTATTGGTATTAGAGTTATAGGTTTAGCCAATTCTCGGACTAAATCGAGCTCTGAATTGAGTCTCAGGTACATGCCAAAGTTAAGTCGAGTCTGAGTCGAGATTTGGATGTTGATTATATTTTTTCTATTTTATAGTTGATTGATGTTGGGAGAATCTGAAAATGAAGTAAATCAGAGTATTCGCAGTAGCGACCACTTCGCTGAAAATGAAATTAGGTGGAATCGATGGCACCAAGCATTGATTCAGTTGGTGCCCAACATCCTAGGGTGATTCAACTATATTTCGAGCTATTTCTCATACTCTTTAGAGAGTGGCGGGAGCTACTCCATCTATAGTACCTGTGCCTATTTTTCGACAAACTCTGGTTAAAGAATTACGAAGATATGGTGCTACTGAGTTTTTGGGTCTAAAAGGGGTTGATCCCTCAATTGTCAACGTTTGGTTAGAATCTAATAAATGTATTTTGCAACAACTCGAGTGTGCCCCATGTGAATGGGTAATTTGTGTCATTTCTCTACTGTAAGGAGAAGCTTATAAGTGGTGGTAGACAGTAGCACGCCATGTACCTACTAGGTGAGCCGACTGGGAGAGCTTTCAAAATGAATTTCAGAAGGAGTTTGTCAGAGAATTGTATCTTGAGGATCAAAAACAAAATTTTTTGTTGTTGAAACAGAATGAAATGTCAATGGCTAATTACGAACGCGACTTTTTGAGACTTAGTAAATACCCCTCAGAGTAAGCATTTTCAATACCAAAAATCAATCATTCATGGCTTTCAACCATCAATTGATATAGCAACAATCACACGTGAATACATTGCTATACACTTTTCATGGCTCTATCGGGTGATCATACATCGGATAAATGGATCTCTGAGCTCTCACAATTATCAAATACAATCCACCGAGTTGAGTGGGCTGAAGCACGCGCTCCCTTATAGCGCCTCAAATAACCCATTGAGTGGAGACTCATGCTCAACACTCTCTTATCTACTCCAACAAATCAGTCCACCTAAAACCATATGCTCACAATGTCACAAATAATGGTGAGTACCTGGAAACACAGAAATTTACACATTTTTACATACCCTTTTTAACTTAAAATCATACAGTTTCGATAAAATTCTTGTCAAAAAAATAATTAATTTTTACAAAATAATTAAAGTGCACTTAAAATATAAACACGTTGAATTTTAGTAAATTTTATAATTAATTTGCACAGAGGGCGAAAAATAGCTCGGCAGACATTGCTAGAAGCGTAAAACCGAGAAGCAATTTGAAGTATCGAGGCAAACTAAATTTCAGCCTAAGACGGTCCAAATTTATATGTATTAATTCATAATATAATTAATTTTAATTTATATCCAATTTAATTTGGGTTAATAAATTATTATTAATTAATTATGAAAAAGTGGTCCAGTTGAACTGAACCGAGTGAACCGAACCGACCAAGAAATGGACAGCCCAAAAACCATCCCAAGAGTTGACTCAAATCAGCTTATTATCTAATTATTTAAACTTGCAAAGAGGCCATTGAAGATTTGTTCAAGTTGCATTCAAACCCCTCTACAATTGGTGGCTTTATAGATTTGCCCCAAGCCTAAATTCGCAAAGTTGAAATTATCAACCTTGCCACATGTGTGGCCGCCCAAGGGAGGGCTCTTTGGCTGATAATTTTAGCTATTTTTAGCAGCCCTCCTTAGGTATAAAAACCCGCTTAGGCTGGTCATTTGATAAACACACCTCAAACATTCACATCTTTCCTCTCTTCTCTCCACTTTCTCTCTTCTTTTCCATTCCAAAACTCCCTTGCTCTCTTGCCGATTTCTCCTCTTAGGAAAGGGGAATTCATCAGCTATTTGGTGTAGAAATTAAGTGTTCATAGTAGCCTTGGTCGATGAGGACAACGAAGAAGGAAGAACAGAGCAACTAGTTAAGCCACGGAAAAACACTAGATTTGATTGTTGTTCCCTATCTCTTTAATTTCTGTTGTTGTTATGCTGAACATATCTATGAATATTTATGTTGTTGGAATGGTTAATTTAATCAACTTAGCTTGAATTTAATTTGTGTTAGGTTGATTTCATTTCGTTTGTAAAAATTATTGAAATTGTGTTTATGTTGTTATAGGCCTCGATAAGATGCTTGATTAAGTAAAATCATGACTAAGTTATTCTTGCATTACAATTGTTAGGTAACTAATGAATTAATTATTTAAACAGATTGAAATTGTAATTAATGGACACAGTACTTAATCAGTGCATGTTTAATCATCTAAGGTAGCTGAGGGTTAGATTAGCAACGGTTTCGAGGTAAGGATACTTTGTTTCCTCACATAGTCTTTTATGTGCTTATTAAATGGAGTTAATTGTTTGAATTGGCATAGGGATATGTACAAGAGATTATTTCAATTTAATAAGTATGTATGTGCAATAACATATTTACCTATTAAGATTTGTTTAATCGGTTGAATTGACATAGGAATATAGTCAAGAGATAAATGGATTTTGGTAGGTGAGTATGTTCATAAGTTAGCAAATTACCGACTTGCTGTGAACTTATTTGTAACAATATAAACATGAGTTTAATAATTCTAAGTTAAGAAATGTAATTAATCTAACACAATTATGTCATCTTGATTAAAAACGTATTTTGAAATCGTGCATTTGAGATTTATTTATTTAGTTTACTTAGTTTAAAATCTTAGTTTTTAATCAACCTCTTCAAAGAAAGTATTTTTCTTCACCAAAGTGTTTTAAATAGCATTCATAAATAATTCTTTTCACAGTCACTGTGAGTACGATAACTCGACATTTACTTGTTGCGATTGTGTACACTTACACATTTCCGTCATTCTAGTACCCACAAATCTTATGGCGTGCTAACTATATCCAATGGATTCACCATGCATGTTGCCAATATATTCAATCAAACATAGCATATAAATCAATCATTAGTGTGCTCAATTTAATGTGACAAGATGCTTATGTGTAACATATAACATATCATTTAATATCCAATTCAATCAAACAATTCATTTTCCAATTTCCCATAGTCAATGACCAATTGTAACTTCAACATAACATGATAAAAATTTTTAGTACACATGCTTAAAATCATCCTTAAAATTAATCTAATTAAATAGCACAACACCACCCAAAAACTCACCATTTTTTTTCAACACAAATTCAATTTTTTGCACATTTAATACCAATATTGAAAAATCAACCATTCATCCATAAATAATTAATTTTAATCATGAATTAAGGTACTAATTAAACATAATTGAGGGTGAATTTACCAAATTGCCCTTAGAAACACTCACCACACAATTTTATTCTAACACAACAAGCGATCAACTAGGAAATTTCGAGCTTCAATTCCAGTTATCTCAATCTTCTTCAAGATTCGGAGCTTCAACAGAGGTAAAGTAGACATTACCACCTTTCCAAAGCTATATTTAACACAATTTTTATTTAACTATGCTAATAGAAATTCACTCACAAAGATACCTTACTGAATTTGTAACATCAAGTCGAAAACTTAATTTCTCACAAAATGGATCTCTCCAACCCTCCTAATCACTTCCAAACATCAATACTAAACCAATTACACATAAACTAAGCATCAATTTCACAAAAATCTAGAAAATTAATTCAAGAATATGATGAAATTTGGATTTCTTCAAATTACCTCACAAATCATGTTTAGTCTTGATCAATAAGACCAAAAACCTTTTAATAGATCCATTTTGAGTTGGAACATCCATTGATTTGTGGATTTCCTCTCAAAATTCAAGATCCACAATTAAAGCACCTTAAGCTTTTGAAGATAGCAACATTAATAAAAAAATCTTTTAATTGACTCTCAAATCATGTAAAAATGTTTCTAATAAAAAAATTTAGGAATAATAATTACATTTGATTGAAAAGCATGATTCAAGAATCCTGAAAAATTTTAGAATATTTTTGGCTACTTTTGAAAATAATTTCGGGTGAATTGAGAGAGTATTTTGAGAAGGAAAATGGTTGGATCTATTCTCTAATGATAGATCTTTAAAACCATGCAAAGAAAACAAAATTTATAGCTCTCTAATATGATGTAGTTGGTGTGAAAAGTAAGCTAGATGCATTGTTTTTAAAGGTGAAACAACCCACCGTAATTTAAAAATTGGTGAATTTTCCTAATAAATACTCTAAATTTTAAGGTTTATTTGTCAAATAAATACACTAAATTTTCTCTTGTTTTACGTTTAAACCCAATTTAATTAATATTTAAATTTAATTCAAATTAATCCCCAATAAAAATCATTTTAAAATTCTTTTTCGACCCAAATTAATTTTCCAAAAATATTTTTATTTTTTTGAATTATTGTTTAATCGATTCTAGATGATATTAACCTCCTAAATTAAATTAAAAATTACTAAAAACCCCATAAATTCTTAGTTTCGCACTCGAAACCCGAAAATATACTCGAAACTATTAGACCCAGTTTAGGGATATTTCACTGTATGTCTGAGATGAGAAGTATGGGTCATTTTCATGTTATGTCACTACCATTTGTTTCTGATATGAATGATATGATATGAACTGATCTATGAAAACGGAGTTAAAGGAAATATGTTGTGTAGCCTCTAGTAGGGAAAATATATACTGCAAATTGGATTGACATAACACAATTAAACATGTTACTAAATGATTCTAAAATTGGAACCTATAAAGAGAATATATATGAATGAAATGGAAACATCTTATATGAATCTGACTCTAAATTCTAGGTATGTGGTTGACATGAAAATGAAATTTCTGTGTTATGATTGTGTTGGCGTATAGAATTTGTCCATGTGACACGCCATTAGCGTACTGAGTCCGTGAGAGTTCTGTATATGACAATGGGCGTACTCTGTGGTTATGAGTGATTCCTTTACAAAATTGAAATGTTTTATTCGCATTTTTACTTAAGATTTCCATGGAACTCACTAAGTTCCTTTGAACTTACCCCGTTAACCTTTCCTTCTCAGGCCTACTATTAAAGGAAGACTTTCTTAGGGATTATGCAGAGGACATCTGGTGTTGTACGATAGTTGTTTATTTGTATTATTATGCATGATAAATAGGGGTGATGTCTAGTTGTATTTTGAGACGGAATTATAATTGAAACTTATGATTGATAAATAATGATTTAATGAAATTTCATCAAAGTTTTTGAAATGGTTTCATAATGTTATATTTCAAATAATGAAATTATCTTATTGTAGTTTATACGCCATTTGGCTTATACTTTATTTTTGTATTTTATTGAAGGTTTAATTCAAACATTACAAATTATACAAAGTTTTCGCCAGAAATAGTTTTAAAGATGGATGATTTCTAAGTAGTGACACGTCATACATAGGTCCTTCTAAAGGATTGGGTTTGGTGTGTTACAGTGCATCAACTATATGGCATTGAAAAAGAGAACCGAAAAGAACAAGTATCCAATTCCACTCATCACAAATCTGTTTGATCAGCTTGGTAGCATGAGGTGGTTTTTCAAGATGGATTTGTGATCGGGGTATTGATTTGTCGTAAATCGATGTAGCAGATTAAACTACTTTTCACACAAAAGGAGCTTGAATACAAGCATTTTAGTTATATTTTATTTAAGTTTCTTTAGCTTTACTTACCTTTAATAAAATGTGAAAATTGAGTCTTTTATACCTTAAGGGTCGAAGGAGGCCGAAGGGAGAGCTAATGTACACTGTGAGTGTGCAGTAGACCATTAGAAGGCATTTTAGACCAATAGTGGATGCTATATCACAACACGGGAGCCCAATAACGCAACATAGAGAGTAGAATAGAGAAAGTACGAAATCGCCTTCGATGTCACGACATAATTTGAGGGTGTCGTGACATACCCTTAAAGACATCTCAAGGAGGAGAATATTGCCACCTTTTTTGCGACACAAGTCCTGGTGTGTCGCGACAACGACTCTAGGATGAAAAATAAACATGAAACAGGGGTGTTTTGGTCTGCCCAAACAAACTTAAAGTTTGGGAACGTTAGCTGACCTAAGGTTAAGGACGATGGCCACCTGAAGGCTATAAATAGGCTCATTTGGCATATGTTATGGACACCATTCCATTAGCTTATATTCTTCCTTTAGATTTAGTTTTGTTTTCTTGCTTTCTTAGGTTTTCTAGAGTTTAGTTTATTTGTCTTTTTTTATTTCTAGAGAAAGTTTCTATGAGGCGTGGGAATGTTCAAAAATACCCTCACCACATATTTCCTAATTCGATGTGATTGTAGGTATTTTATAATAGGTTGGATGCAAATGCACGATCTGGATTAGACAGAGTAGCAAGAGGAGCCCTTGTGAATAGAACATACGATAATGCGTATGAAATCATTGAAAACATGGCACTAAACTTCTACCAGTAGCCAATTGATCGATTCACATATAGTCAGAATCCTGTTATGGTAAAAGCTATCTAAGAGGATCACAAGTATCAATAGTTAGTGGATAGACTCAATCGTATCGAATCTACTTCTACATCGTCTATGCATGGGAAGAGAAACTGCTCTTCCATTATATCAACAATCCAGCTGAGGATGTAAATTACATCGGGAATAGGGGTGGAGACCCTTATTTGCAAAAACCTGATTATGATGGGCAACATCAAAAGACAAATTACATATAATCCCAACTAGAGAGATCACTCAAATCTGAGATGGGGGGAACCAAGGAGCATGTGGTTAAGGGTAACCACCTTATTTGCAAAATCCCCAGGATAGGGTTAACCAAAATGACCAAACTACATGTGGTCAGCGTTTGGATAGAATTGAGGGTGAGATGCAGTCAATTAGAACATATGTCAAGTAGGTGCAATATGACTGTACCAACTTCATAAGAACATTGACTAAACTCGAGGATCAAATGAGCCAACTAATGATCATGATGGGCAACATCAAAAGACAAATTGGAACAAGTATTCCTAGTAATACAGAAGATAATCCACGAAGGGAAGGTAAGGAGCATGTAAAGGCGATAGCACTTCGATCGAGCAAAGTACTGAGTAACCCAGAAAACCCTACTCCAGAGATAGTTGTGGAGGATATTAATGATCCTCAAGAGGAATTTCCCAAAAGCTGAAGAAGAATCAAGGCCAGAAGAGATAAAGGTACCATCGATTGAATTAGAAAATGAAACACCTAAAGATGTCGAAATTACAAAAATCCTATTCCCTGCGAGACTTGAAGAAAAAAAAGAGGGATGAGGAAGAATTTGTAAGTTTCTTTAACCTATTTAATACATTAAATGTTAATCTACCTTTAATTGAGTTAATTCAGAAGGTTCCTAGGTATGCCAAAATTTTAAAGGAAATGATGGCGATGCGTAAGAAAAATAAGGTAGGAGAACAAGTTAACTTAAGTGCTTCTTGTAGTGTAATTTTTTGCAGGGTTGACCCGACCCATTCGCGCAAACCGACAACCTACCCTTCATTTAACCCAAATTTTAACCTTTTAAAACTCTATTTTATAACCTAAAACCATTTCACTTCTAATTAAAACATCTTTTAAACCCTAATGCCTCAAACTCTCTCAAATATCTCAAAAAATCTTAAACCCTAAACCTTTAATCTCTTAAACATTTTATTTTTCTTTACTCTTCAACCATACTAGGTGCAACAAGGAACGAGAATATCACAGGAGCAAGGAATTCAAACAAACTTTGACTATGTATTTAAGGTTAAGGGTTCCTAAATTCAAATTTTTACTATTCCATTGAATTGTTTGCTTAGTATTTCATTAAGATTGAAATATCATGCCTCCCAGAGAAATTAGAAGAACCAATGAACCTGAACCATCGACAGGTCCAAACCTTCCTAATTTTGCAAACCCGGATATTAGATACACTCGCCTTCTAGAAGTATCATCGGGGACACCTTGTTCCAACAATATATTGAGGTGCAAGCCAAACAAATAAAAGATTGGAACAAATGACAACAAGAAGCGACAACTACATCAGCTTCATCCCAGAGGTTGACACAAGCTCAACAAGAAGTTGGTGAGAGTAGTCATCCAAAGCTCGATTGGATAATTCAGTGGCTATAGGAAAAAGACCAAATTTTCGAGAATTTGCTAAGCAAAAAAATATTTGAGTCCCCAATTATAAACCTAACATGTTTAGGCCAACAGATATGGAAAAAGACGAAGAAGGGAAAGATAGTGAGGAGGATAAGGATGACGAAAGTGAGGAGATGGATTTTGAAGGGGATGATTGAATATTTTTTATTTTTGAAAACTTGTATTAATTTTTGAATACTTCTTTAATTTTAACTTTGTAGGAGTAAGACTAATAGTAGTTTTTCTTATTGCATTTTGTTTGAGTTTTCTATATAGGAACCCAACACAAAAGAGACAAACAATTCGAGCTTAACACGATCAAAGGGGGAAGCACCCACCATTAGTAGTTGGAGCGACCACGATCAATTGGGTAACTTCTTTCCTTAACTTTTTACAGGCGACACATTGAGGACAATGTGTCAACTAAAGTGTGGGGGTAACATAGGAAATGTGTTTTTAAATTTTTCTTTGATTATTCTTGTCTTTTGTGTGCTTGAGCTTGCAGAAATACAAGTGATTGGTTAGGAGCATATACATAGGTTGTTTGTGTTTATGAATAAATTTGGCATGATGATAGGTGATTTTAAATTTTTAATTATTAGATTACTAAGTTCTATATGTTACACTATAAATAGGCATTAAGCAATCAACTATAGCAAGTGATATAGAAAATACAAGGAAACGAGAATGCTAGTACGAATGATAAATGGTTGAATTTGTAGTTGTTTGGTTGATTAAATTTTTGCATGTTGAGATAATTAGGGATGACCTGATACGAGCCAAGGAGGTGACACTCAAAGGGTTGTCTTTCCTAGTGGTCCAATCACTCGAAGCAAGGCACGACAATTAAAATCAAAGATGAATGCTTTTGTCCAAGACTTTGTTGCGACAAATTTAATTCATCATGTTCATGACATTGATAAATACGGGAATGCAATTCACTGGACCAATCTTGGAATAGTAAAAGCCCATAAATTGGTGGATTAATTTTTTATGTATCTTATTATTATTATTTACTTAATTCTCATTGGTTGGGACACATCATTTATGAGTTAAGTAATTTTATTGGTTAGGTTATTATTTATTTATTTTCTTAGATAATTTTAAAGAGTTTTATTAGGATTCAATTACTCTTTAAAGAGTTTTTATTAGGATTCAATTACTCTTGAAAGAGTTTTATTAGGATTCAATTACTCTTGTAATTTGCCTATAAGTAGGCTTGTTTTCTACACATTGAAGCAGGGATAAAAAGAAGAGTATTTGTTTTCTTTCAAATTTGTGTGAGGCAAATTTTTTTAGAGTAGAGTGATTTTTCTCTTGCTATTTAGTTTGGAGTTTGTTACTTTTCGAGGGTATTTCGGAGTTGCAAATATTCAAATTTCTTTCCCGTTCATTGGTGTTTCTAGAGGTTCTTCTTCTAGGGGTTTCGTAGGGAGCCGCTCAATCATTGGCGTTTTTGGTTACAAGTTAACCAAGGGTTCCATAGGGCAAATCTATCCTTTTTATTTATTTATTTATTTATTTATTTATTATTTAACTAATTTTATTTATTCTCGTTTTATTTCTAATTTGTGTTTCTCTTGTGTCTAGATCCGGGTTTCCGCATCAGTTGGTATCAGATTCAGGCCATTCGGTGTTATTTTCGAAGCTCAAATCAAATCTGAAACGAGTCAAAATACCTAAAACACTTTTCATCGGTTTCTTGATTCTCTTTTTGTGAAGTTTGTGTTTATTCTCCTCTTATTCTTTAAAAAACAAAAAAGCAAAAAGCGCAAAAAAAGAAAAAAAAGTTGCCTACCTTTCATACGTGAGGTTTCTTCTTTTCCTATTATTGTTATTATTTTTATTTTATTTTTCCCAAAATTGATTTTTTTCCCTTCTTTCTTGACTCAAGTATAATTAAAGCTTCAATTTTGAAAATCTTAAGACACCAAACGTTTCGATTTTTGTTTTCCTTTAAATTGGGTAGAGTTTTCTTAAGTTTTCTTCTTATTAAAGCTTTTCTTTGACTCTAGAGTTAGGATCGCTTGTGTCTACGTTTTTTGTTTCTCTTACGTTTTCTAACACTTTGTTTCTTCTTGTGTTAGCAGATATTAAAGGCACGCACAATTCCTTCATCCGTAGCCTCCATTACAAATTGCTTCGTCAAGTTTATTGGCCTCTTAAAGCAATTAGGATCTTCATTGTTTCTTTGAAGTTTTCACCTCCATTATTTGATCTTGATTAGTAACCCTCTCCAAACATATTTACAAGTTTTGAATCATTCAGAGAGTTATTCTTTTGAGAGCTAACGAGTGAGATTATTATTATTTTTCTTGTTCTGTTGTGTGATTTTTCACGAGATACCATGCCGATCACTAGATCCCAAACTAGTAAAATGAAGAGGATGAGCAAAAAGAGATAACGATCCTTTGGTCGAGTTGTTACAAAAGAGATGAAAAGTTGCAAACTCAAGTCGAACATCGCATGACCCGGATGATACAAGAGCAAAGGAGTATCTTAATGCAAAACTTACAACTCAAGAGAGATACATTGTCGATAATTACAAGAAGTTGAACGAAGCCTTTATAAGCCGATCAAATTCACGCGATCGAACTTTTAAACGAAGGGAGGACCATGTTTTTGATGATGACTTTGAGTCCGAGTATGTACCTAGAGAAAGGGTGGAACGAAACAATGACACCCCCAAACCAAAATTTCCTTCTTTCTCAGGGAAGAATGATCCTGATGCTTACCTTGATTGGGAGGAAAAGATGGAAGCAATCTTTGCTTGTTACAATTACTCTGATGAGAAAAAGGTAACATACGCTGTCGCTGAGTTCATTAATTATGCACTAACATGGTGGAATCAATTATGTAAAAGCAGGATTCTTTATAGAGAGCAACCTGTTACTACTTGGGTTGAAATGAAGCGCATCTTCTTAAAACGGTTTGTTCCACCATACTATTATCGAAATCCATCAAAGACTCCAACATCTTGTTCAAGGAGATAGATCTGTGGATGACTACTACAAAGAGATGGAGACTATTCAGATTAGAGCCAATGTTGTTGAAGAGGCTGAGGTGACTATGGCTAGATTCCTTGCTGGCCTAAAGCCTGAGATTGCAAATCGAGTTGAGTTACAACACTACATGGATGTTGAAGAGATGCTTCAAACCGCACTCACCATTGAAAAGCAATTACGAAAGCATGGGACATCGAGGGGTGCTAGCTCAGTTTCTAATCCTGCTTGGAAAGGAAATTGACAAAAACAAGATGATAGATTGTGGAATGGGAGAGATGCACAGTTCAAGCCAAATGAGCCTAAAACTTACTCCAAAGATAGAGGTATCCCTAATTCATTTAAAGGTTCTACTTCTACTAATCGAGCTCCATCTTCTTCTTCTACTTCTCCTAGTGCCATTAAGCAGCCAAAAGATATTACCTGCTTCAAATGCCAAGGAAGGGGTCACTATGCTCGAGAATGCCCTAATAAAAAGTCTTTGGTGATTCGAGAAGATGGCGAGGTTGATTTTGAGTCTGATAACGAAGATGAGATGCCTCCTTTGGAAGATGCTGATGATGTGCATACTCATGATGAATATGAAGAATACTTGGAGTATGGTGAGAAAGCACTTGTTGCTCGAAGGGCTTTAAATGTCCATTTAAAGAGGAAGGCGCGAACAAAGAGATAACATTTTCCACACGAGATGTCCGATTGGTGGTCAACCTAGTTCATTAATCATTGATAGTGGAAGTTGCACCAATGTGGTGAGTTCTTCCCTTGTTGAGAAACTTGGCCTACCTTGTGTGAAGCATCTAAGGCCATACCGCTTGCAATGGCTAAATGATAGTGGGGAGGTAAAAGTATCTAAACAATGCTTAGTTTCATTTTCCATTGGTAGATACTCTGATAAAGTTTTGTGTGATGTTGTTCCAATGCAAGTCGGGCACATATTACTTGGACGGCCATGGCGCTTTGATCGACGAGTAAATCATGATGGGTTCCTTAACCAATATACCTTTGTGTTCCCCGGAAAGAAGTTTACTTTGGCTCCACTTCCTCCTCAAGAAGTCTACAATGATCAACTCAAACTTGCTAGTGAGATGGGTAAGGGAAGTGAGGTAAAATCATTGAAAAAGGCTGAGAGTAAAGAGGCCATTAGTGTTAAAAGCCAACTTAAAGGCCCAACATTGGTGAGTGATTGCACACACAAGTCACGAGATGAGAAAGTGAGTTTATTCGCTAGGTTTCGAGATATCAAATTTGCTCTTTGTACAAAACAAACATTTGTAATAATTAGGTTTAGGGAAAACTTTGTTTTGACTAACCCTAATACACATTTGCCTAGTTGTTTTGTTGATCTTTTGCAGGATTTTGAGGATGTATTTCCTTCTAAAATGCCTAAGGGATTACCTCCTTTACGAGGGATTGAACATCAAATAGATTTTGTGCCTGGTTCGAGTATTCCGAATAGACCAGTCTATCGAAGCAATCCTGAAGAAACTAAGGAGTTGCAAAGACAAGTTGAAGATCTCTTAGAGAAAGGGTTGATTCGTGAGAGTCTAAGCCCTTGTGCGGTTCCTGTACTTCTCGTCCCAAAAAAAGATGGTTCTTGGAGAATGTGTGTTGATTGTCGTGCTATCAACAAGATTACGGTAAAGTATCGATATCCAATTCCTCGATTAGATGATATGTTGGATGAGCTTAATGGTGCATGCATTTTCTCTAAAATTGACTTAAAAAGTGGTTACCATCAAATAAGAATGAAACAAGGTGATGAATGGAAAACTGCTTTTAAGACTAATGGCCTGTATGAGTGGTTAGTCATGTCATTTGGCTTAACTAATGCTCCTAGCACATTCATGAGATTAATGAACCACATACTTAGACCTTTTTTAGGAAAATTTGTCGTTGTGTATTTTGATGATATACTGATTTATAGCAAAACTTTGAATGATCATGTTAGGCATGTTAAATTAGTATTGGATGTGTTAAGGCATGAACGACTCTTTGCTAATCTTGAAAAATGCACATTTTGTATGGATATGCTTGTTTTTTTGGGTTTTGTGATAAGTTCTACAGGAATCCATGTGGATGAGGAGAAAGTAAAGGCAATTAAAGAATGGCCTATCCCTAAAACTGTTTCTGAGGTAAGGTCTTTCCTTGGGTTAGCGGTTTCTACCGCAGTTTGTTCGTAACTTTTCCACAATTGCTTCGCTTTGATCGCACTTATTAAAATGAATGTATCTTTTCATTGGATGATAAGCAAGAATTAGCATTTAATGAACTTAAAGATAAATTGTGTAATGCTCCTATTCTTGTTTTACCTAATTTTGAAAAGACCTTTGAGATTGAATGTGATGCTTCCGTGTAGGTATAGGTGCCGTCCTCATGCAAGATAGTAAACCACTAGCCTACTTTAGTGAGAAACTTGGTGGAGCACATTTGAACTATTCGACCTATGATAAAGAGTTGTATGCCTTGGTAAGGGCATTAGAAGTTTAGCAACATTACCTTTTACCAAAGGAGTTTGTGATTCACACCGACCATGAATCACTTAAGCACTTAAAGGGACAAGGTAAGTTGAACAAGCGACATGCGAGGTGGGTTGAATTCATTGAATCTTTTCCTTATGTTATAAGGTATAAGAAAGGTAAAGATAATATTGTGGTGATGCTCTATCAAGGAGGTACACTTTACTTAGTACTTTGCATACTAAGTTATTAGGTTTTGAGTATCTTAAAGATTTATATGCCACGATTCGATTTTGCAAGCATTTATGACGATGTGAACATGGTGCATTTCATAAATTTTATAAGCATGATGGCTATCTTTTTCGAAATAATAGACTATGCTTACCAAAGTGTTCAATGCGAGAACTGTTGGTTCGAGAGGCTCATAGTGGTGGTCTTATGGGTCATTTTGGAGTCACTAAGACTTATGATGTTTTACATGAGCATTTTATTGGCCTAACATGCGAAAACTTGTTGAGAAAATTTGCTCTACTTGCATTACTTGTAAACAAGCTAAATCCACTGTGATGCCTCATGGTCTATATACTCCTCTTCCTGTTCCTAGTTCACCTTGGACTGACATTTCAATGGATTTTATAATAGGTTTACCAAGGACAAAGAGTGGACGAGATAGCATCTTTGTGGTTGTGGATCGATTTTCTAAAATGGCTCATTTCATTCCATGCCATAAGACTGATGATGCAACCCATGTTGCCGATCTATTTTTCCGTGAAGTTGTGAGATTACATGGAATCCCAAGGACTATCGTTTCCGATAGAGATGCAAAATTTCTTAGTCACTTTTGGAAGGTGTTATGGGGTAAGTTAGGTACTAAATTACTTTACTCTACTACATGCCACCCTCAAACTGATGGTCAAACCGAGGTGGTAAATCGAGTTTTGGGATCTTTGCTTAGAGCCATAATAGGTAAGAATGTTAAATCTTGGGAAGAATGGATACCCTATGTTGAGTTTGCTTATAATCATTTTGTTCATTCTTCCACAAGTTTTACTCCTTTTGAGATTGTATATGGCTTTAATCCACTTACTGTTTTAGATTTGCTTCCTTTACCTTTGAATGAGATTGCTAATTTAGATGGTGAAAGGAAAGTGATTTAGTGAAAGAGATCCATGAGAAGGCTCAGAAAGCCATTGAGAAAAGAATGAGTCCAATGCACATCGAAGTTAATAAAGGGCTAAAGCAAGTCTTGTTTGAACACGGAGATTGGGTGCAGGTGCATATGAGGAAGGAACGATTTCCTTCTAAGAGAAAGAATAAACTTGAAGCACGAGGAGATGGACCATTCCAAGTACTCGAGAAAATAAATGACAATGCTTATCGCATTGATCTTCCCGGTGAGTATAGTGTTAGTGCTACTTTCAATGTTTCGATCTTTCTCCTTTTGAATTTGATGTAGGTTCGATTCGAGGACTAATCTTCTTGAAGAGGGGAGAATGATACGAGCCAAGGAGGTGACACTCAAAGGGTTGTCTTTCCTAGTGGTCCAATCACTCAAGCAAGGCAGACAATTAAAATCAAAGATGAATGCTTTTGTCCAAGACTTTGTTGCGACAAATTTAATTCATCATGTTCGTGACATTGATAAATACGGAATGCAATTCATTGGACCAATCTTGGAATCGTAAAGCCCATAAATTGTTGGATTAATTTTTATGTATCTTATTATTATTATTATTTACTTAATTCTCATTGGTTGGGACACATCATTTATGAGTTAAGTAATTTTATTGGTTAGGTTATTATTTATTTATTTTCTTAGATAATTTTAAAGAGTTTTATTAGGATTCAATTACTCTTTAAAGAGTTTTTATTAAGATTCAATTACTCTTGAAAGAGTTTTATTAGGATTCAATTACTCTTGTAATTTGCCTATAAATAGGCTTGTTTTCTACACATTGAAGCAGGGATAAAAAGAAGAGTATTTGTTTTCTTTCAAATTTGTGTGAGGCAAATTTTTTTAGAGTAGAGTGATTCTTCTCTTGCTATTTAGTTTGGAGTTTGTTACTTTTCGAGGGTATTTCGGAGTTGCAAATATTCAAATTTCTTTCCCGTTCATCGGTGTTTCTAGAGGTTCTTCTTCTAGGGGTTTCGTAGGGAGCCGCTCAATCATTGGCGTTTTTGGTTACAAGTTAACCAAGGGTTCCATAGGGCAAATCTATCCTTTTTATTTATTTATTTATTTATTTATTATTTAACTAATTTTATTTATTCTCGTTTTATTTCTAATTTGTGTTTCTCTTGTGTCTAGATCCTGGTTTCCGCATCATGACCTAAGGCATTGTTTTGAACACATCCAGAGCTAAAAACTTGACCTATTTGTTTTTCACCTTTAGTACTAATTTTTGAACCTGTTGACACTACTTGGTGAACCTCATTACGAGCCCCGAGCCTAAAAATATTAATTTGTATTTACCATTTTTCTTCAACATTGCACTGCACGATTATAGACGTCTGTCCATACATATTGAGGGTTAAATAGATAAATCACGGTAGAGTTTGTAAAAATAGAGTGAAATAGGAAAGATTGGTTTTATATAGGAACTATAAGTTAGCCTAATGTGTGAAACAAAAAACGAAAATTCAAAAAGGAAATTAGTACGGGTAGAAAAAGTCTTAAAATAGCTAAAAAAAATTTATGAGTGAGATGCATTGAAAAAAAAAAAAGAAAAGTAACAAATTCACAAACTAAAAGAAAAACTCATTCATTAGTGCACAAAAACTCGTAAGGCTAGTCGTAGTTACTATGTCGTGCTATGACTTCCTATATATGGAGAGATAAAGAAGCTGAAAGAAAGAGAAATAAGGTGATGAGCGGGTAAAGGTCACTAAAAGGGGGAAGAATAGGGATCAATATGATGTGCCAAACTATTTTTCGTGTTTATAACCCTCTCAATGCTTACTATCTTTGAATTCCATATCTGTCCTAAGACTCAGAACGTTACAAGTCGAAAAGTCTGATGTGACCTAAACATCCTTATGCATGAATGGACATCATACTAAACATACGTATAAACGAGTATTTGTATTCTTCTCAAATAATCAAAGTACTTGTATGATTTATTAATCAATTCCTACAGGTGAGACCCTTGATACTTGTATATTTTGTAACATACTGAACTTAGATGTTTGAGATCAAAAGTGGTAAGTCAAATATTCATCATGTTAAAGTTGTTAGTAAGCAAGAAATGTCTAAGTCAAATGCTCCAAATTCAATACTTATATGAAATTTACTCAAAGGTCGTCATTTTTGTTTGTTATTTTTGTTTATGTTGCTTGAGGACAAGCAATGACTTCAGTGTGGGAGAGTTTGATCTGCCGTAAATCGATATAGCAGATTAAACTAGTTTTCGCACTTAAGGAGCTTAAATACAAGCATTTTTGTTATATTTTAGTTAAGTGTCTTTAGCTTTACTTACCTTTAATAAAATGTGAAAATTGAGTCTTTTATTGACGCTAAGGGCCGAAGAAGGCCTAAAAAGGCCTAAGGGAGAGCTAACGTACCTTGTGAGTGTGCAGGAGACCATTAGAAGGAAATTTAGACCAATATTGGATGCTATATCGCAACACGGGAGGCCCGATGTCGCAACATAGAGAGCAAAATAAAGAGAGTAAAAAACTGCCTTCGACGTCGCGAAACAGATTGAGGGTGTTGTGACATACCCCTAAAGACGTTTCAAGGAGGAGTATACTGCTGCATCTTTCGTGACACAGGTCCTAGTGTGCCATGACATCGACTCTAGGATGAAAAATAAACATGAAGTAGGGGCATTTTGGTCTGCCCAATCAAACTTAAAGCTTGAGAACGTCAGCTGACCTAGGGTTAAGGACAACGGCCACCTGAAGGCTATAAATAGGATCCTTTGGCACATGTTATGGACATCATTCCTGTAACACTCCTTACCCGTATTCCTTGACGAAATAGACTATGAGGTATTACTATTTTTTTTATAAAAAAATTTCGGCAGCATTTCTACTTATTTTTACATAAAACCCCCTGTAAGTTTTCAAAACACAATTTCAAACGATTTCAACCACTTGCAGGTATATATGTGTATACACAATTTATCCATTCATAAACACCAACCTATTAAACCGAACAATACTATATATACATATTTATACCACATTACATAAAGTCATCTATACATGTCATGTTTCAAAAGTGTTGATTGCCAAAATACCAAAAAAGTTGATGATAGTGTGGATGATTTCCTAACTTCGTCCAAGTTCCGAACTGGCTGATGTCACTATAATCATGGGAAAATACAAACGAGTAAGCATATAGCTTAGTAAGTAAACATATGACAAGTAAATAAATTTTCACAAGATTACATAGTGACATAATTTTTATCACACATAAATTTCATTGTTTGCTCAATTTCCAGCAAGCTATTTTTCTGCATCATAGTTTCCAATTTATTTTTATCTGGAGCTACAGGGATCCAAATTAAGTTCCGTAAAGTTTACCCAAAACTAGACTCATATACCTTTCCACCATAAAATTTTTAGAATTTTTTGTTTATCCAATTAGTACAGTTTATTCTTTAAACCTTCCCCTATTTCACTACCTGACAGTTCTGACCTCTCCTTACTAAAATTTACTTATCTCCCTGTAAAAAAATAAAAAAAATGTTCTAGTTTCTTTCTATTAAAAATAGACTCATTAAGGAATCCAAGAATGTAAATTCCAAGCCATAATTATATTTTTACAATTTTTGGTGATTTTCCAAATTTGGAATAGGGATTTCGAAATCAGTTCAACCTATCTCGATAAAATTAAAAAAATCCCAAAATATACAACTCTTTTGCTTCCCCTTTTTCTTTAATATGAAAATAGACTCATCCAGCTTCAATTTCATATATTACTCAACTTTTAATTCATTTTTCACCATTTATAGTGATTTTTCAAAGTTTTCCAACTGTTGTTGTTCACAAATGTTTTGTATTTAAATTTACTCTTTTGTAGGTTTGATGTTTCCTTGCACCTCACACATGAGTTGATTAAGTATAAAACCCAATATCCCTCACATATTCTCGTCCACCTTATATATATATTCACCTTTCCGATTATCCCCTGTTGAACACTCGGAATGTTGTCCGTTATCAGTGGATTCAGCACTTAGCAACCACCAGTGATTCGGAGAATCAACACTTAGCAACCCCTTTCACATTTAAGATACGGTGGGATCAGCACTTAGCAACCACCAATGAGTCTGGGAAACAGCACTTAGGAACCCCTTGGGGGAATCAGCACTTAGAAACCCCCTTCACATTTAAAATATGGTGGAATCAGCACTTAGCAACCACCAATGAGTCGGGGAATCAACACTTAGCAACCCCCTTCACATTTAAAATATGGTGGAATCAGCACCTAGCTACCACCAATGATTCGAGGAATCAGCACTTAGCAACCCCTTGGGGGAATCAGAACTTAGCAACTCCCTTTATATTCAATGTACTCCGGCCTATTCCGAGTGTTCAGCCGAAAACCGTGTTTTTCAACACTTTACTACCTTTCCCAACTTAACCACATTTTTACTATCTATACCAAGTATTTATTCTATGTTAAATTAAATCTCAACATATATTTAATAATATCAAGATAATGCATTAATTCACATGCTTACTTACCTCGGTGCAAAATATCGTAATTTTGCAATTTACTTCACGACCTTCTCTTTTCCCCGTTTGAGATTATCTTCTCATCTTTCTTGATCTATAATAGCAAATTTAACTCATTAAATGTTCACATTTTTTAAAATAGTCCTCCCCCAACTTTTTGAAAAATTACAATTTTGCCCCTAAACTTTTGCATATTTACACTTTTATCCCCAAGCTTGGAAATTAAATTTCATCTCTTATTCTTATGTTTTATGACATTCTGAACATTTTCCCCTGTTATGACAACATCAAATTCTCACTCTAACACACAGTTTTAAACATTAATTATTTTTACCGATTATGCCAATTTACCTGTTTTCGCTTAAAATCGCTTAGCAAAAGTTGTTTAACATAATTTTTAGTTTCATATTCTACCATAAAACAGAAAAATAAACACATTTCACCTATGGATATTTTTCCAAATATGAACCCTAATATGAATTGTTGCTAGAATAAGCTAAATTAAGCTACCGGGACTCCAAAAACGTAAAGAACATTAAAAACGGGGCTTGGAATCACTTACTATTGAGCTTGGAGAAGATGAGCACATTTTGCCATCTTTTTCCCTTTTTAATTCTTTTTATTATTAATTGACTAAAATGCCCCCATTAAAAAAATCTATTTCACCCATTTCTTATTTCTATTTTTGTCCATCAATTAACTAATGGTTTAATTACCATATAAGGACCCCCAATTTATAATTTCATAACAATTAGACACTTCTAACATGTAGAACTCAACTTTTGCACTTTTTACAATTTAATCCTTTTGACTAAATTGAGTGCCCAAACGTCGAAATTTTCGAACGAAATTGTTATGAAATTTTTCCGTGAAATTGTAGACCATAAAAATATAATGAAAATCATATTTTCACTCGTTGAATTTGTGGTCCCGAAACCACTATTCTGACTAGGCCCAGAATCAGGCTGTTACAATTCTCCCCCCTTAGGGATTTTCGTCCTCGAAAATCTGACGGAAAAGAGGTTTGGGTACTGTTTCCTCATAACCTCCTCCAGTTCCGACGTAGCCTCTTCCATTCCATGTTTTTGCCACAACATTTTCACTAAGGCTACACTTTTATTTCTTAACTGTTTGACCTCTCGAGCCTGAATCTTTATCAGTTCCTCCTCAAAAGTCATATCTGGTCGAACTTCAATTTCTGTAGGAGAAACTATATGTGAAGGATCAGAACGATAGCGTCGTAACATCGATACATGAAATACATTATGTATTCTTTCCAACTCTGTCGGCAAAGCTAACCGATAAGCTACAGGTCCAATTCTTTCAATAACTTCATACGGCCCAATAAAACGTGGACTCAATTTGCCTTTACGACCAAATCTCAAAATCTTCTTCCATGGAGATACTTTCAAGGACACTCTATCACCCACTTGAAACTCAATCTCTTTCCTCTTTAAATCTGCATATGACTTTTGCCGATTTGAAGCAGCTTTTAAACAGTCACGGATTATTTTCACTTTTTCTTCAGTTTCTTTCACCAAATCAACTCCATGAATCAGGTTCTCACTGAGCTCAGTCCAATATAAAGGAGTTCTACATTTACGCCCATATAAAGCTTCATACGGCACCATTCGTATACTTGGCTGATAGCTATTGTTGTAAGCAAATTCAACCAATGGTAGATATTTCTCCTAACTGCCTTCAAATTCTAAAATACAACACCGGAGCATTTTTTCAAGAACTTGAATCACTCTTTTTGATTGCCCGTCAGTTTGTGGATGGAACGCAGTACTAAAGTTCAATTTTGTACCCAAGGCTTCCTGCAATTTTATCCAAAACCTCGAAGTGAACCTCGGATCTCTATCCGATATAATAGACTTAGACACCCCGTGTAATCTCACTATTTCAGCAACATATAACTTCGCCAACTTGTCAAGTGAGTAATCAATGCGTACTGGAATGAAATGGGCTGACTTTGTCAATCTATCAATGATTACCCAAATAACATCCTTCTTCCTTGGAGTCAGAGGCAATCCCGTCACAAAATTCATCGTGATGTTGTCCCACTTCCACCATGGAATCATTACCGGTTGAAGTAAACCCGATGGTACTTGATGCTCAGCTTTCACTTGTTGGCAAATTAAGCACTTTGATTCAAATTCCGAGATATCATTTTTCATGCCCGGCCACCAATAAAATTTCTTCAAATCATTATACATTTTCACACTACCTGGATGAACTGACAAATCACCACTATGTGCTTCACATAAAATGGTCCGAATCAACTCATCATTTCTTCGTACACATACCCTATCTCGAAACATTAGACAATCATCTGATCCAAGTCAAAAATCTGAATCAACACCTGCCTCACATGAGCTCTCCTGGCTTGCAATTCACTGTCATTCTTTTGTGCTTCCCGAATTTGCTGAAGGAATAACGGTCTAGCTCTCAATTCAGCCAAAATTGAACCATCATCAGATAAAATTAATCTCGTACTCATAGCTCTCAAAGCAAATAAAGATTTTCTGCTCAAGGCACCAGCAACAACATTAGCTTTTTCCGGGATGATAATCAATCACTAGCTCATAATCTTTTATTAGCTCGAGCCATCTTCGTTGTCACCAATTCAAGTCTTTTTGATTCATTAAATAATTCAAACTCTTATGATCAGTGAAGATTCGGCATTTCTCACCATACAGATAACGAAGCTAAATTTTTAAAGCAAAAACAATGGCAGCCAATTCTAAATCAAGCGTCGGGTAATTCTTCTCATGCGGTTTCAGCTGTTTCGAAGCATAAGTTATTATTTTACCCTCTTGCATTAATACACACCCAAGACCATTCAACGATGCATCACTGTAAATTATAAACTCTTTCCCTGACTCAGGTTGTACCAACACTGGCGCTTCGGTCAGTAATGTCTTCAATTTCTCAAAACTTTGTTGACATTTATCGATCCATTCAAACTTGACATTCTTTTGCAGTAACTTAGTCATAGGAGAAGCAATCATCGAGAATCCCTTAACAAAACGTCTATAATACCCAGCTAAGCCCAGAAAGCTTCTAATCTCGGACACATTCTTTGGTGGTTCCCAATCCACAATTGCTGAAATTTTGCTTGGATCAACCCGAATACCCTCACTTGAAACTATATGTCCCAAAAATCTGACCTCACGAAGCCAAAACTCAATTTTGTTGAATTTAGCATACAATTTCTTCTCTCTCAAAATCTGCAACACAGTTCTCAAATGTTCGGCATGCTCGGATTCATCCCGAGAATAAATTAAAATATCATCTATGAACACCACCACAAACTTATCCAGATACAGCCAGAAAATTCGGTTCATCAAGTCCATAAAAATAGACGGAGCATTAGTCACCCAAAAGGCATTACCGGAAATTCATAGTGTCCATACCTCGTTCTGAAAGTGGTCTTTGGCACATCGGACTCCCTAACTCTCAACTGATAGTAACCAGACCTCAGATCAATCTTTGAAAACACTGTTGCTCATTTTAGTTGGTTAAACAAATCATCAATTCTCGGCAAAGGATACTTGTTCTTTATAGTCACTTTATTGAGCTGACGATAGTCAATGCAAAGTCTCATAGAGCCGTCTTTCTTTTTCACAAATAATACAGGAGCACCCCAGGGAGAAAAACTCGGTCTCACAAATCCTTTATCTGTCAACTCTTGTAGCTGAGCTTTTAATTCTTTCAACTCAGTCAGAGACATCCGATACGGAGCAATAGAAATCGGTGCAGTACCAAGTAACAAGTCAATAGCAAACTCAACTTCTCTAATCGGAGGTAACCCAGGCAATTCCTCTAGAAATACATCCGAAATTCACGACATCATCGCATCGATTCAAGCTTGACCGGTTATACCAAAGATTCAACACATAAGCAAGATAAGCTTCACATCCTTTTCTCAAGTATTTTTTAGTAGACATGTGCGAAATCACCATAGGCAATTTATTCGGCTCCTCTGCTTCAACCCGAAAAATTTCGCCATTTTCACATTTCAATTCAAGGATTTTCTGTCTACAATTTACCTTGGCATCATGCAATATCAACCAATCCATCCCCAAAATAACATCGAACTCATCAAATGGTAACAACATCAAATTAGTCGGGAAACAGTGACCTTGAATCATCAAAGGACAATTCTTGCAAACCATATCGACTAAGACATACTTGCCTAAAGGATTTGATACTTTAACCACAAATTCAGTATTTTGAACAGGCAATTTCTTACTGGATACTAAATTCACACATACATATGAATGAGTAGACCCAAGGTCAATCAAAGCAACAACATCAATATCATGAAGAGAAAATGTACCAATAATTACGTCAGGAGATGATGCATCCTCACAAGCACGTATGGCATAAGTTCTGGCAGGCGCTCTAGTTTCTGATCTCCCAGCTGTATCTTTCGCCACACTTTTACCACTGACTTTGCTCCCAGTATTCCTCGGTGGTCTACCTCTACTAACAATATCACCCGATCCAGTTCTCTGTAATTTTTCTTCCTCTAATCTCTCAGGGCAATCTTTTATATAGTGTTCTTGAGAACCACACCTGAAACAGGCTCGTCTAAATCCCCAAAACTCACCAGCATGTCACCGGCCACACTGTCGACACTCAGGTCTATTATTCCCCACATTGCCCACACTTTCCATCGAGGTAGCTTGAGTTTTAGCTCCGGGGTATGATTTCCCTGGATCTCTACGTGAATACCCAGCTGAACTAGTTGATCGTGGATCCATCCCTTTAAGCTTATTTGGTTGGGATTGAAATGTTCTGCTTGTTGACCTTTTTCTTACATCTCGAGCTTCAATCTCTGCTCTTCTCTCTTCTTTACTCAGTTCTTCAGCCTTACAGGCTCGATCAACCAGTACTACAAATTCTTTCAACTCTAAAACCCCAACATACAATCTGATGTCTTTGTTTAACCCCTCTTCGAATCTTTTACACATAATGGCCTCCGTGGGTACACATTCCTAGGCATATTTACTGAGCCTAACAAACTCCCTTTCATATTCTGCCACAGACATTCGGCCCTGATTCAACTCAAGAAACTCCTTGCGTTTCTGATCAATAAACCGCTGGCTTATATATTTCTTTCTGAATTCCTCCTGGAAGAATTCCCATGTAACCCTTTCTTTCAGAACCACCGATATTAATGTTTTCCACCAACGGTATGCTGAATCCTTCAATAAAGACACAGCACATTTCAAACATTCCTCAGGAGTACAAGATAGTTCATTAAATACCCGAATAGAGTTTTCAAGCCAAAGCTCTGCTTTTTCTGGATCATCATCAACATTATCCCTGAAATCTTCATCCCCATGCTTTTAGATTTTGTCAATTCGAGGTTTACTTGATCTTACAAAATCAACACCTTGTGGAGCTACGGGGACCGGTTGAGGAATAGGAGGGGGTGGAGGAGGTTGAACATTCGGATTTGCACGAACAAATTCGGTATACCAATTACTCATCATTCGAAGGAAGGCTTCCCGAGCCTCGTCCTAACTATGCGTTTCATGTCTACTTTCTTCATGCGCGGTCCCTTGTGCGGGAGCCGGTGTGTTATTCTCAACATCATCTGCTACACTTCGATTAGGATCCATTTACTATATAAAAAAAATTTAAATTGTCAGAAATCATCACACTATCACAATATAATTATGGCATGTATAGATAAACTCTCACGCATATTTTATTAGTCCGAGAACCGGCTAAACCGTAGCTCTGATACCACTAAAATGTAACACCCCTTACCCGTATTCCTTGACGGAATAGAGTATGAGGTATTACTAAATTTATTTTTATAAAAAAACTTCGGCAGCATTTCTACTTATTTTTACATAAAATCCCCTGTAAGTTTTCAAAACACAATTTCAAACGATTTCAACATTTCAACCACTTGCAGGTATATATGTGTATACACAATTTATCCATTAATAAACACCAACCTATTAAACCAAACAATACTATATATACATATTTATACCACATTACATAAAGTCATCTATACATGCCATGTTTCAAAAGTGTTGATTGCCAAAATACCCAAAAAGTTGATGATAGTGTGGATGATTTCCTGACTTCGTCCAAGTTCCGAACTGGCTGATGTCACTATAATCAGGGGAAAATACAAACGAGTAAGCATATAGCTTCGTAAGTAAACATATGACAAGTAAATAAATTTTTCACAAGATTACATAGTGACTTAATTTTTATCACACATAAATTTCATTGTTCGCTCAATTTTCGGCAAGTTATTTTTCTGCGTCACAGTTACCAATTTATTTTTAGCTTGAGCTACAAGGCTCCAAATTAAGTTCCGTAAAGTTTCCCCAAAACTAGACTCATATAAATTTCCACCATAAAATTTTAAGAATTTTTGGTTTAGAAAATTAGTACAGTTTATTCTTTAAACCTTCCCCTGTTTCACTGCCTGACAGTTCTGACCTCTGCTTACTAAAATTTACTTATCTCCCTGTAAAAAATTCAAAAAATGTTCTCATTTCTTTCTATTAAAAATAGACTCATTAAGGAATCCAAGAATGTAAAATCCAAGCCATAATTATATTTTTACAATTTTTGGTGATTTTCCAAATTTGGAACAGGGGATTTCGAAATCAATTCAACCCTGTCTCAATAAAATTAAAAAATCCCCAAATATACAACTCTTTTGCTTCCCCTTTTTCTTTCATATGAAAATAGAATCATTCAGCTTCAATTTCACATATTACTCAACTTTTAATTCATTTTTCACCATTTATAGTGATTTTTCAAAGTTTTCCAACTGTTGTTGTTCACAAATGTTTTGTATTTAAATTTGCTCTTTTGTAGGTTTGATGTTTCCTTCCACCTCACACATGAGTTGATTAAGTATCAAAGCCAATATCCCTCACATATTCTCGTCCACCTTATATATACATTCACCTTTCTGATTTTCCCCTGTTGAACACTCGGAATGTTGTCCGTTATCGGTGGATTCAGCACTTAGCAACCACCAGTGATTCGGAGAATCAACACTTAGCAACCCCTTTCACATTTAAGATACGGTGGGATCAACACTTAGCAACCACCAATGAGTTGGGGAATCAGCACTTAGCAACCCCTTGGGGAAATTAGCACTTAGCAACCCCTTGGGGGAATCAGCACTTAGCAACCCCCTTCACATTTAAAATACGGTGGAATCAGCATTTAGCAACCACCAATGAGTCGGGGAATCATCACTTAGCAACCCCCTTCACATTTAAAATATGGTGGAATCAGCACCTAGCAACCACCAATGATTCGGGGAATCAGCACTTAGCAACCCCTTGGGGGAATCAACACTTAGCAACCCCCTTTGTATTCAATGTACTCCGCCCTATTCCGAGTGTTCAACTGAAAATCGTGTTTTTCAACACTTTACCACCTTTCCCAACTTAACCACATTTTTAATATCTATACCAAGTATTTATTCTATGTTCAATTAAATCTCAACATATATTGAATAATATCAAAATAATGCATTAATTCACATGTTTACTTACCTCAGTGCAAAATATCGTAATTTTGCAATTTACTCCACGACCTTCTCTTTTCCCCGTTTGAGATTATCTTCTCGTCTTTCTTGATCTATAATAGCAAATTTAACTCATTAAATGTTCACATTTTTTAAAATAGTCCTCCCCCAACTTTTTGAAAAATTACAATTTTGCCCCTAAACATTTGCATATTTACACTTTTGTCCCCAAGCTCGGAAATTAAATTTCATCTCTTATTCTTATGTTTTATGACATGAACATTTTTTCTTGTATAACAACATCAAATTCTCACTCTAACACACACTTTTGAACATTAATTATTTTTACCGATTATGTCAATTTACCCGTTTTCGCTTAAAATCGCTTAGCAAAAGTTGTTTAACATAATTTTTAGCTTCTTATTCTACCATAAAACAGAAAAATAAACACATTTCACCTATGGATATTTTTCCAAATATGAACCCTAACATGAATTATTGCTAGAATAAGCTAAATTAAGCTATCGGGACTGCAAAAATGTAAAGAACATTAAAAACGGGGCCTGGAATCACTTACTATTGAGCTTGGAAGCTTAAAAACTCTAACTATAGCTTCCCCCTTGCTGATTTCGTTCAACATGGAGAAGATGAGCACATTTTGTCATCTTTTTCCCTTTTTAATTCTTTTTATTACTAAATGACTAAAATGCCCCCATTAAAAAAATCTATTTCACCCATTTCTTATGTCTATTTTTGTCCATCAATTAACTAATGGTCTAATTACCATATAAGGACCCCCAATTTATAATTTCATAACAATTAGACACTTCTAACATGTAGAACTCAACTTTTACACTTTTTATAATTTAGTCCTTTTGACTAAGTTGAGTGCCCAAACGTCGAAATTTTCGAACGAAATTTTTACGAAATTTTTCCGTGAAATTGTAGACCATAAAAATATAATGACAATAATATTTTCCCTCGTCGAATTTGTGGTCCCGAAACCACTGTTCCGACTAGGCCCAGAATCGGGCTGTTACAATTCCATTAGCTTAGATTCTTTCTTTAGATTTAGTTTTGGTTTCTTGCTTTCTTAGGTTTTCTTGAGTTTAGTTTATTTGTCTTTGTTTTATTTCAAGAGATCTGCATTGTGAAGGAGATCAACTTCTATAGATTCGCATTTATTATCAATATCAACCAGGCTTTTCTTAAACTCTCTACTTAAAATCATTTATTATGATTAATTCTTCCATCAATTCCATGTTGTTTATGAAAGTCATGAGGAATTAATCCCTCTATGGGGGATTAGCTATGATCTGTTAACTATTTTGTAGGGTCACTCAACGGATCAACTGTTTGGGAAAGGAGGAATGTTGAACAAACCTTGGGCTTGACAACCCTGTGAAGTGTGGGAATTAACCCAAATTTGGTATTTTCCATTCGTGAAAACCTTCACCCCAAGCATTCTAGATTGTGAGGTTGGAAGATAAGTAGTTCTTGCTGACTCGTTATCTTAGTGGAATATCGGAAGATCCTGCTAGAGTAGCGACTAGTTCATTGACGAGGAACCCAAAGCAATAATTGATGGGGATTACTGATGCGAGCTATTCACCCATAATCAAGATTTGATTTACTCTACTCTTAGATCTCTTGAGTTTTATTTATTTTATGATATCTTAGTTTATTACTATAAAAACCATAAAAATCCTCTCTATGCTCTCGTACTATAATTTATTTCAAAGTACTAATTAGATCTTTTAGTGTTTAGGTTAGAATTGATCTAGCACTCGCCTCCGTTGGGTACAATCCTCGGAGAACTCACCTACTTCGTTGTAACACTATATTATAACTCGACTCGTACACTTGCGGATACCGCCTTGTCATTCTATATTTTATTGTAGTATTCACACTCCGGACGTTAGCACGTCCGGAGGCGGTCAGGTACCATCAAGTCAAAATAGCCGAAAGGGAAAAGCCAAAGATCATGTGTGTATTATGGCTCGTATGAGCCCCCTGTGATGCCTTTTCAGACTGAAAAATGCTCCAACGACATTTTACACCCTAATGAATAAGGCACTTCAACCTTTTTTGGATCATTTTGGTGGTTGTTTACCTTAACGACATTGTAGTGTACAATAAGTCCCTTGAAGACCATGTAGATCATTTGAGAGAAGTGTTCCAGACCTTTTGGGAGATTTAGCTTTATATCAAGGAGGAGAAATGCTCATTTTCTCAATGTGATGTTCCTTTCTTAGGCCACATTTTTTGAGGTGGAAAAATTTGAATGGATAGGGGAAATTTTGGGCAATTGCTAATTAAGAGCCAACGACCAAGGTAATAAAGTTGTGGCCTTTCCTTGGGTTGGCAAACTATTACTGACACTTCATTGAAGGCTACTCCAAAATCACCGCACTCTTGATAGATTTATTGAAGAAGGATAAGGTGTGAGATTAGAACAAGTAGTGTTAGAAAGCCTTTGATCAGGTGAAACATGTAATGAAAAAAGAGTTCGTACTTGCCGTGTTGGGTTATACTAAACCGTATGAGGTGTATACAGACGCATCATACTATGCAATTAGAGGAGTACTGATGCAGGATGAGCACTCGATAGCTTTCAAGAGTCGAAATCTTAATGATACTAAGTGGTGGTATACAATTCAAGAGAAAGAGATGACCACAGCGGTGTATTGTTTGCGCACATAAAGACACTATTTTTTGGGTTCCAAGTCCGTGTTATTCACAAATAATGTTGAAAATAGTTATTTCCTAACTTAGAAAAAAAATGTCTCCCAAGTAAGGTTGTTGGCAGGTTTTCTTGGCAAAGTTTGATTTCAGCATGGAGTATAAGTTGAGGAAAGCCAATGTAGTGGCTTTTACAGTAAGCTGGAAGTTAGAATTTGCGGCAATCTGTCAGCTTGATAGTTCTCTATTGGAGCACATTAGACTGTGATTGTCCCATGATCCCACAGCCAAAACCTTAATCAAACTAGCCAGTGAAGGGAAAACAAGGCGATTTTGGCTCGAGGGACATTTGTTGTAAACTCAAGGGCATCATCCTTGTGTGCCCCAATATAGATGATTGTGTAAGGAGATCATGAAAGCGTGTCATGATTTGAGATGGGGTAGCCATTCAAGTATGCACCGCATATTGGCTCTTTTGGAGAACCATTATTATTGGTCAAACATGGATGATAATGTTGAGACCTATGTGAAAACTTATTTAGTGTGCCAACAAGACAATGTGGAGTTAAAATCGTCAGCCAGTTTATTGTAGCCTTTTCTCATTCCAAAACGTCCATGAGAGTGTGCATCAATGGATTTTATTATTGGTTTGCCTCAATATGATGGGTTTGCAAGCATCATTCTTGTGGTTGATAGATTTTCCAAGCATGGAACCTTCATTCTAACAACTAAGAAGTGCCCTACTGAGGAGGCAGCTCCTTTGTTCCTTAGACATTTGGCAAAATGTTGTAGGAGTGCCACAGTCTATTGTTAGTGATTGAGATGGGTGATTTACGGGCTGGTTATGGACAAAGTGGTTCAAGTTGATGGGATCTGACTTGAACTTTTCCACTAGCATTCATCCATAGACTGATGGGCACACCGAGAGAGTAAATACTTCATTGGAGACTTATCTTCGACACTATATGAATGCCACACAGATGGACTTGCCAAATTTGTTGGATGTGGCCAAATTTTCTTATAACTTGCAACAAAGTGAGGCTATGAATCAGAGTCCTTTCAAAATAGTGACAGGGCAATAGCCACTCACACCCAACGCTGTTGTGACTCACTATGAAGGACCAAATCCAACAACTTATCAATTTGTTAAAGATTGATAAGAGCATAATGACTTATCTAGATCTTGTCTACATAAGTCAAGTAAGCGCAACAAGAAGTGAACTGAATCTCAGATATGTGCAATACTAGGTTGGTAACTCAGTCTTTGCTAAATTGCACTTGATTTTGCGCCACACTAGCTTGCACAAAGGGTTTGTGCGACGATATGAGAGACATTTCTGAGTTCTAAAGTGGGTAGTCAAGGTGGTCTACAAGCTTGAGTATTTTAGAGATTTATATAGAGATAGATAGATAGATAGATAATATGACATTCACACAAAAATAAAATTAAAATCAAGAACTGAGTCCCATTATCTTATCCTTAAAGAATGTAAAGCACAAGCCCAACCAAATATATGCTTTTGTGATCAACTTGATTAGGACTTGCTGCAAGAAACCACAGCTTTGTAAAGCACAAGCCCAACCAAACATATGCTTTTGTTGTTAAAGCAAAGACTTAGATAATGATAGTATAATTCAGTTATCGACTATGCTTTTAAATTTGACTAGGCAAGCCAATGCTTGCTCAAATTCACTCTCTTCCAAGGCAATGGTGAAGCGACAATAGCCTGGAATTCCAGTCCATGATCCACTGTTGATGCACAAGCCCGTTGTCTTGGCAACGGCTTCCCTCAAGGATGCATCAGTTAGCTTAATTTCATAGGTGGCATCTTGTTCACCACTGCCTGTATGTTTAAGTGAATGGTTGACCTTTACAGCCTTTCCGAGGAAAGAGGGCTTTGCCACCATGGAAACACCAGCACAGGGTCTAAGCACATCCCAGCCACAGTTTTCAAGGACCTATTACAAGAATAGTAGCAAAGAGAAGTTAACTGCTAAGGTTGAGAAGAAAATACAACCTACAAAACTAGCATTCAAAACAATCCACTCAAGGAGAGTAAATAAGACATTCCAAAGGGTAGGATAAACTTGATTAGGACTTGCTGTTAGAAAAATCAGTTTAGTTATTGCTCTAGCTCAATCCTTGTTTCTTGCAGTGGTAAGATAAGATTTAAATCCACACCTGCTTTAAGTATATAACTATATATTTCACACCATGTTGAGATACAAAAGTGTTGGAAATGTATATTCTATCCAAAAAAAAAAATGTTAGAAAAGTATAAGAACAAGAGAGAAGGCAAGATCACAAAAAATGTAAAGGAATGTTCAACTCTGATGGCCTATATGCACAGGGAAATACACAGGCTATATTGTCTAAATTCTGAATTCCTGTTTTTGTTCATAAAAGAATGCACTATTTATTTAAGATTCTTACTAATTTAGAAAAGAATCAAGAATATCATATCGCAATCCCTTATATATTCAAATATACTTAGTACTCTATCACAAAAACGAGAGCAAATACCTCAGGATGTAATGGGGAGAAAGTTACCTCTTTTAAACACTTCGCTCTGTTTTCCAAAATTCTTATTTGTTCCATAGCAACATCCAACAAACCTCCTTTCTGCTCTCTCAGAGACAACAACTTCTTGATTGTATATTTATCTGTACAATGAGGTTTGCTTAAGCCAGGAAAGCTATGAAATGCTTCAATTAGAATTGGTTCATTTAGAGCCAGAAAGGCAAATTTGAGTGCTCCACTAAGCAGTTTCAGAGACAGCCCTCCAAGCAGAGAAACACAAAAAGAGGGGTTGCCAGAGGAAGATATTTTTGACAAACAGCTCCCCAGATTCCAGCCACCCCAACCTTCATATTCGAATTCCAGTCCTGAGAATGAAGTATCAATCACCACTCTTGCCCCAAATCTTGCACATGCACTTAAAATGTTTTCCATCTCTTGGTTGCTGTAAAGCAAGCCAGTTGGGTTGATTGTTGGACCAGAAATATATACCCATGGCTTTTTCATAGTCTCAAGCACTTTAATGAGTATATCCTCTGTCAGCTTAAAGCCTCGCTCAGAGTTTGTGGGGATATGTACAGTGTTCGCTTTCAAAAATTTGGCAACAGAAACATAATTTCCATTTGAGCCAGCAGGAAAGCACATAGTTCCCCCTTCTTGGATGCAGCAAAGGACCAGTTTACTGAAAAGAGCTTGTGAGCAGTCTGAAAATATAAATTCTGTGCCACTATCAGTTGGGAACCCATATTCGGTCTGAACAAACTGCTTTATACAAGGAGTAACATCAATTTCAGACTCAGACATATTTTGCCGGGAAAAACTTTCAAAGATAGCAGCCTTAACCGGAGAAGGAACCGGAAGGAACCACTGATCCACATCCATACGTACAAGGGGGTACCCATCATCAGAAATGGATAATTCAGCATTACTAAGGACAGAGATTGCAGAAGTAGCAAACCCAATCACCTCAACTGATTTGGACTTTTCAGATCTCCTCTGTAAGAAGGTAGAAAAAGCTTCACCAATGAGAAATATTAGATTCAGAAATAACAAGGCACGGTTATAAATTTATGTAATAATGCCATAGTGAGGGTGCAGGGGTGAGTGGGTGTTTAAGTCATACTATCCCTTTGGTTCTCTTCTCCTCTACTGCCGGTTTGGTTTCAGGCAGGATGATAAACAATAAAACCATTGATGAATGTTCAATAAAAGAACCGTTTAGAAATCACAAATCAAAACTTTTCCCTGGCTCCTTATCCAGGGCTATTATGAGCAAGCCAAGCTGAATTCTTCCTTCGTCAGGCTCAGCTCTGCTAACCTAAAAGATCTTGAACAATTCAAGCTCAAGTTAAGCTTAATAAATTTTTTTCAAGCACAACACAGCAGAGTTAACCAGAATCTAATCAAAATACAAGCTCTAGGTGAAACACAACACTCGTCAAGTTCTCAGTCTAAGCTAAACAGCACATAATTAGTTATTCTGAAATAATATTTTTATATAAATACAGACGGTTTTAATCTACCATATATATCCTTTTGATTGGTATAAATAATGGATTGAATTGTGCTAATTGTAAAAGACATCAGACAAAACAAACTATCAAGCTTGTCATGAATGGCTTATACAGTTTGTTTTGAACTAGAGCTTATCAATTTTTTAACTCAGTTTTTTTACCGAGCCTGGAATAGTATTCAAACTCATTTGTTAAGCTTCATAGATGACTATAAAGAACTCTAACCGAGCTCGCTCTCAAGTTTGTCAATTAAAAAACTAACACTTTCAGATCGAGATGTTTTAGTGCTTGCCTTTTCCTGCTGTTAAGAGATAAGAGTCCCAGTAACTTTTGTTGTCAATCTGAAATCTATCTACAATTTTGCCAGTATAGAATGCATTCTCAATGGAATCATGGTGTATCTATTCTATATACTCAAGAATTAATTCACAAACCTCTAGATGTGGATGTCTGTCTGTAAGTTGAAAAGATAGAAGCTCATGAAAAATACAACCATAATAGTACTGGCTAATCAATGAGGTATTCCCTTCAAGTATTTCAACAGTTTTTGACAAGGCCTTCAAGATGGCCTCTTCTTCTGAAATTACGAAGGCAACTTCTAAATCTGAATAAACCTGTCAAGAGGATTTTGTCAGAAAAAAAATGAATTTTTCAGTAATAACAAACTGAAAAGAAATGGAAGAGATTGGAACTGGTAGTCAAGTCAATGGCTACTGAATTTAACCACATAAATATAAATTCCCATTGTGATTGACCTACTTTCCTTAAAATATACCTGATTCTTTACCAGGCCACAAACGATTGCTGCATGTGATGGCAAAGGAGTTCCTGATAGATATTTTAGTACCCCAATGGTACCTGGAAGGCTGGATAATTCGAAGTGATCAGATATGTCTAAGAAAAGGCGAGACCCAATTTCTCCGGTGGCATCTAATAGTTGCACAAAGGCTGAACTAGTAACAGCCTCAAAATGAGCTATCCCAGTGACCACAACCTGTGGCTTCAGCCTTTTTATAAGCTCTATCATTAAATCTGACTGGCGTGGTGCTTCAATGACAGTAACTACATCATCTGACAGTCCATTTTCTGCAGTCTGCAACATAAATATATAAACTCGGCAACTATATTGATGAAGAATCAGTTACTATACAATGGGGAGTTGACTTGCATTGTTATACCATTTGGTACGTTTATTATTTTTTACAGATGTTTTAATATATGAGTTAGCAATAAATTAATTCATTTGGTAATATTTAGCTACTCCTATGCCCTATTTTTAGAAAAGAGAAAGGAAAAATTTTCGCTTATTTCTCATTTTTTACAAGAGTTTTACTATCTTTCTAATATAAGTTTAAATTTGTGCACTATTCTTTATTTTATGTCTAATTATTGTAATACATATATAATAAATAAGTTTTTCCTCATGTTATTACACTAGTGACCAAACAAGGCATTAGGATTTAGTTGTTTAACATAAAATGCTTCAGTTTTAAGAAGATTTTGGATACTGAATATTTGAGACTAAATATTGATGTTTTATCTCTATCTGTTCTTTCTAGTTTTCTCCCCTAAATCTTCCATTTCTCTCCCTATTTCCTATGTTTCTCCCTAATCGATTCTGGTTACCTCTGGTTTCCCCTCTAATTTGTACTCACTCTATTTCAAAGTGAATGTCCACTTTTCAGATTCCGTTGCTTACATTAAAAATTTTAACTTACCTAAAGTTAGTACTTCAAGGAAGAGAATTTCATTGTGGTAGTGGACATTGTTTGGAAACATACTAGTAAAACATTAAGGTGTACAACTTTGAAGTGAGGGAGCCACATATTTGTTCTACTTCTACATACATTCTCGAGAATTATAATTAATTCTAAAGAAGCAAAAAAAACCAAAGCGATATAAGATTCTTTCCAGTACCACCAGTCTGTTGCCAATCAGATCAAATTGAATTGAATTGAATTGATTTGATTTGATTCGATTCAGTCAAAATAAATCAGTTAGGAGGATTTGAATTAATTTGAAATATTCAAAGATTCCTTCTCAGGTTGTTTCTATTGTTTAGGATTCCATTTATTGTTATTTTTCTAATAAAAGGCATATTTGGTTGTAGTCACAAATCTGTCATAGTAATAGGGAGAATTCGACCAATGAGCCAACCTTGGAGGTTGGGCCTATTTAAATGAAATTCTGCCACAATGAATAGCATTTCAGATTATTTCTTTCAAATCCATTTTCATGGTACCAAAGCCTCTCTCTGAACCTTGATCTTTCCTGAGCAAAATGTAAAGCCAAAATTCGGAATGGCCTGCAAAATATAAACCTCAGCTTCTGAGGTTACCTCTGCTTCATCATGAACTATTAATCCAAGTCAAGCAATTGGTTTGAAGCACCATTTCAGCAAATGACATGTCACAAATTTAACGGACAGAATTTTGTCCAATGGTCATATTCCATGATGATGTTCATAGAAGGAAAAGAAGACTATCTCACTGGTAATGCAACACCAGCCAAATGAGAAAGATCCAGAGTTCAAAAAATGGAAAACAGAAAACAATAAGTTCAGGTCTTGGTTAATCAATTCCGTGAATAATGAAATGGGGTAAACATCATGTATTACAAAATGACAAAGGAAATGTGGGATGTCAAGAACCAAAGCTATTCCATCAAGGAGAACACCTCAGAAATTTTCAGACTCTTAACCATATGTTTGGATTAGATTAAGAGAGAAAAAGAAGGAAAGTAAGAGAGTTCGGATAGACCTTTATATTAAGCAAAAGAAAATAAAGGGAAATTGAGAATCCCTTCCTTTCCCTTAAAAAAGCTTAATTTTTATTTACTCTATTTTTTTTTGGTACAATTGTGTTTTGAATCTAGGCTATTCTTGGGGAAGATGTACGTCCTGCTAATAGGCCACATCTTGAGGTTCTATTTACTCTAATTTGAGGTGTTGACTAATTTGACAGCAGATAATTACTGTATATAGCTAATTACTAGCGATTCAATTTATTCAATTAGCTTATGTTTAGGGATTTAATTTTCTTTTTTCCTCCTATTTTGATTATATAAATACCTATATATTTTTTCTCATTGAACAAATCAACAATATATAGAAATTCTTCTCCCACTCTTCTCTTCGATACTATTCTCTGATTTTAACATGGCATCAAAGCAAAATTTCCAGATTTGGGAAGAATTTCTCTCAAAATTTTCGAAATCCCAAAACCCTGGATTAAAATTTTTAGTACTTAACCCCTTAGGCTCACCGTTTTTTCTCACTACCCCTACCAAAGGATTTGGAACCCCATCGCCAGCAAAACCCCAGATTTCATGACCACCAAACCTGCACGTGAGCCCTTATGCACCTCTGTTAGCTTCTAGATTCTACCTAATGTGCTGGTGCGTAACATCCACTCTGTTGGAGTTCCTTCTTTCAATTGCCACTGTCAAGCTCGGTGCATATTTACAGTCCACCTCCTATGATCTCGATGTCATTTGGGGCAGGTTAGACATCTGGGTATTAAGCTACTGTTGGGTAATTTAAGCTACTGCTTTGGGATTCTTTTTGGCTATTACCAGCATATCTTTTCCTACAGGAATTTCCATTTTTTCCTGCTTGTGTTTCGCTTCTTCTTTCTTCTCTTGCATTCATAAAATGACAAGAGGATACTTATTGCTACCATCTCTAACAATCCTTCATTTCAAATTAGTGCCATAAAATTTGATGGGAACAACTATCTTGCACAGTCTTGATCATCAATTCCATGCAACCCTAGATTTCTAGAACATACTTGTTGCTCAACACTGCATCAAAAATATGAAAGCAGCTGCTCTCACCTGCTTACATATTGGGAATAATGCTAAAATTTTTGAAATCTGAAGTAAGGTTCACAGTACTAAGCATTGTGAGATGACAATTTTTCAATATTTTTCTGAACTAAGAAACTTATGGTAGGAGCTAAATTATTGTCAAGACTTTCAAGCAAATTGTATTGGAGATGCAGTAATGTTTCATAAGTGAGTTTATGGTTTTCTGGCAACATTGAGTATAATCAGATCAGGGTTCAAGTCTTTAGAAAAACCCTGTTTCCTTCTCTTGAGCAAGCATACTCTTATCTTGAACAAGAAGAAAGTAAGAGTTACGCTCTATACAACACCTCCTTGATTTGTTCACAAAAGCACTGAATGGAAATTGAGTTCATTATTTATGGAACAAGCTGAGCCTGATCAATCTATGCTCCAGCTTGATGGGAGTGCTACAGACAGAATCAATTTGTTAGCTGATTATTAGGGATTAATTAGATCATTTACATTGATTTATTTCCTTTTATAAATCCTATAACATGTGTATATATACCTCACAAAATCAATAGAAATTGAATTATCTTTTCCTCTCAACATTCTTAGACAATTGCAAAAGTTTACTAACGCCACTTGCTTCAAAAATTTGCTTTAACTTCTTCAACAACCTTTTAGCTAGCTGTGAACCAACTACCAATCCACTATTGACACAATACCACTTTGTTGTTGGGGCTTCTTAACTTTAAGTTTTTTTAAACTACTTTTTTCTTTTTGAGTTTATAAATTTAGGATTTATTTTTTTCTTAATATTTTTTTAAAATATTTAAAAAAATATTTGTTCAAGGGATTTGGAAATTTGCTTCACAAAAAAGTTTGACCTTAATTTTCTTTTATATATTTTTTATTTGTGATTGGTTTTTGTATGCGGTTTGCGCAAACCAATGAGTCTGGGTGGTAGCTCCTAGAAGACTTGGCTGGTGGTTTATTTATTCATGTGGATATTATTTAATATATATATATATATATAGGGTTCAATTGTAGTTTCTTTTTTGCCTGAACTTCTAAAATTTATAAAATATAGTTTAACATAAAAAACATTAAAATTTTGTAGCAAATGGTAAGGTAGATATGCAACGGTACAAGCCATATTGGCCGAAATGGACTGAAGCATACCAAAATTTTGACTGAAACAAAACACCTAAACTATGTGATATAGGAATGGTACAAACTACTATGCTTCCTCGCAACCCCCACCCCCCCCCCCTCCCCCGCGCTCTGATATTTTACCCCAGTTCAGTGCAAATTGAGTTTGAATACCTAAGTAAGGTAGCAACTAGCTTGCGTCATTTACACACCTAATTCAAGATATGCCATACCTCAATTGCCAAAGATGTTAACCATTCCCTGGGTAAGTTCCGAGTCAAATGCTCATCAACAATTGCAAGATGGGGGGAAAACAGCCGAAGGGCATTCTCAATTGCCACAGTCCTTGAAGGAAAGACAACAACTTTCTTGCATATTAAAGAAAATGATGTCAGAAGAACAGATGATAAGGTTCCAAGAGATGCTAAATCAGCATTTGGTCATGCACTACTTTAACAAAAACATAGTATTGAGATGCAGACTCCTTTTAAATTAAGAAAAGAAAACAAGGATTGCAGCTGTATGAAGTATCTTACAATGTTCAAAGATTTTAAATTTTTGCATCAAAATCATACATTGTACTATAAAAAACTCTTACATCAAGGATTACAAAAGAACTTTCAATCCACTTCACCTGTTGACATTCAAATTCTGATAGTTTTTGGAGTTCAATATAAAAATGCAGGAAACCACAAAGCTATTAACCACAATTGGTAGCAGGAAGAAAGGGAAAGCCATAAGATCATCTTCAATGCCATTTTATTGATCAAGCATCACAAAGCTAAGACCAGAAATAATCATAGGATAGCCTTAAATGGTTTTGCCCAATCATTCATTGTAAGAATAGCCTTAAAAGGTTTTGCTTATATCAGACAGCAGAATATGACTAAGGATACTGAATAAACCATTGAATAAACTCAAGTGGATGACCCTAAGTTAATTGTTGTTATATAATGTAAAAGTATACCATGAAAGGAAAAAAAACACATGATAACCTATAGTTGTATATAGATCAATACAATTTATCCATGACAAAAGGTATGTTTTTAGTAATGAACCTATTTTACTTCCTGGGAATAATTAATTACATTCACTGCCTTATTAAAGCCTTTTAGTCTTGTACCACTTGAAAATATAAAGGTATCAATCAAGTTCCTAAAGAGAGAGTTGTACTAGTAACAAAAGTATGTCATCATCAATTATTTTCTCCTTTTAAAAAGACATAGAAAATAACTAGAAAAGCGTAAAATAATGTATTAAACAGATATAATTTATATAGAATTTCCTTTTAATAGACAGTTACATGACTGATTACCATCCTAATATGATATCTAAAAGGATTTAAACACTGGACAGGGTTTTCAACATTTTTCTATAATAATACCACAGCCTTTTCTCCTTTAATTAATTTGCCTTAACACATGATAATATTAAAAAGGAAATGACAAAAATTTTGGTTTGCAGAAGAGAAAACAAAACTTGAGCAAATAACTAATATATAGGCACAGGAAAAATCACTGATAAGGTCGATCAGAAAAAAGAAAATAAGGGGAAAGAATTAAAGAGTCAAGTACGTATTCTTACATCAGAAGTAAGTGGAATATGGTGGTAAGTTTTCATAAAGCCAGCAATTAGATTACGAAATCTTTTGCATCCAGCTGGTGGCTCATATGGGAAGCAGGAATTCTCTTTCAAAACACTGGAAAGATAGGCTAGGAATGGAATCTTCTCATCCGCAACTAAATCATCTTCAAAAGATAAATCTAAAGAGCTACTGATCTCTTGGAAGCCACTTCTAAGAAATTCAAATATTACCTTGACCTATCAGTTTAAAAGAATAATCAGCCATTTTATTTTTCTCCGATCAGAGAAAAGAAACATCCACTTTCTAAAAGCCAAAATCTTGATAGACTGCCACCTGGTTTGGTTGACGAAGTTGACAGCTGTAAACCGATAATCCATGAGAGATACGGCCACCAGTCTTTCCATAGGCCCATGCTGTGCGAGCACAAATAGGTTGATCTCCAGAAAGCCCCATAAAGAACTCAAAACGGTGTGGACTATTCTTCTCAATTTCAACCAAGGCTGAAATATCAGTGTCCCCAGCCTGTAACAAGATCTCAGCTTACTATATTTGGATGAAAAAATAGTTACAAGTGAAAAGGGATTTACATGCCTGAAGAACTTTGGTTTGCCAAAGCCTGGTGACACGGAAACCCCGTCTTTCAAACAGGCGTCTACAAACTCCTTGTCCAGGACGGCCTCCCATATTGAAGATCAAAATACCTGTAGGTTTAATGACAGCAATTCCTTCCTCAACTGCCCTGGCAATCAGACCTAAGCCAAATTGATCCTCAAGAAAACCCTAGAAAGGAAAAATGAATGAAATTATTAAGTTGATTTTTTTCTTATTCTTTTTGTTAGAATAACTTGGAAATATATTTACCGATGTGAGAGATATTATTGCATTAGCATAATTAATAAAGGAATGATCCAATGATTGAAAGAAGTTAGAACATGCATTAATGATAACATGAGTCCATGAAGTTGATAAGATACAAGATAGAGTTCAAAGTGCGCAATTTTTTTTCTTGACAGAAAAAGCTCTAAAATTTTGTGTCCCGATAAATTGTTATATGCCTACATTTCCAGAGTTAAGCCAAGTTGATCTTGAAAGAACTCTAGATATATAATAATAGAAGAAATAGAAACCCCCAAAACATTGTTCTTTCCATCTACCAATGAGACGATACAAGAATGAATACACTAATATCTACTCTGACTAATTACTATAGTTTATTCATTATAAGCATAATTGAGCATGTGATATCTATTCATGGATGTAAAGGTTTTTTTTTCCAAAATAACGGTCTACGAACATTACAAGAACCACTGAAATTGCATTCATGGATACAGGGCCATACCAAAAATGCAAAAAAATAATGAATCACAGAAAGCCAAAGAGCAAATAAGTTTAAAAGGAAAAACCTAGAGAAAGGCCTTCAGCCTTAGACTCATGTCCCTATCATTGCTTTTACTCTTCTTTCAAACCAATAAGCTTTGGAGATCATTCTCCTGGTTATTCCACCTAAGACCTAAAACAATCCTATTAAGCGTACTAAAAGGGGTCTACTAGACATTTAACTAATTTAATAGATTTCCAGATGAAAATTGATCAAACAGAAATAATTAAATGCAACGACACTACAAACATCCAGCCAAAATTCCAAGCATTTGCCAATAACATTAACTTAAATCCGTACTAGATGAATTATAAGTTTAAGCTGCTAATATGAATTTCTGATGTTCAACTATCTTGATAAGCTTACAAGCTGAATTGACAGGAACCAATCACTGGAGATTTCTAGATCAAAGGTACCATACAATAAGTCAGCACATTATTCCAACTCTTATAATCAACAAGAGCAGGGAATACCCCTAAATTTCTTTGGAAGAGCACCAGACAACATGTCTTGGTTATAAGTAAAGTTTACAGTCCAGAGGAACCTTAATCATAACCACAACTATCCATTAGCATTTAGTTAGATATCTGGGCTTGTAGCACATTATTAATATTCTAACCCACTAAACATTAATTAGTGTGGAACCAATAAGGTGTCATCCAACCTGAAGTGCACAATAATTACTCAAAGAGTGTAGAAATTCCTCGCTTGCATTTTCCGTGATCATTTTGGACATGGCCTCTGGATTTGGATTAAGAATCTGGAAAAAAAAATTAAAGTAATGTGGGACTGGGGTTTCATGTAACTTCATTATGTACTATATTAAACCATATAAGTTGACAACTGTGACAATACCTGAGGTATGCATCCAACAATTCGTTCAAGTTTAATATCATGTTCCCTACAATAAGATAGCAGATCAGATTCATGAAACTCCACCCTATCCAGTAAAGTTTTCTTTTCTGCATCATATATCGGTTGGCCTTTCTCATCAAAAGCATTCATGTATAAGTTTATGCAAGAAACCTTCACTGCTCTTGGATTTATATCGAGGCCATAAACCTGCAGAGTTTAATTCAGGCATATAAAAAGATTCATAAATCGGGTTGAATACCTAAATTGTCCATGCATAAGGAAAATGATAGGGTACAAAAAGAAAAAAACACCTTAGCAGGCAACCATTTCTCAGCAATGGCTATAGTTATCCATCCATTTCCACAGCCAAGCTCAGCAACTGTCATTTCCTTGAAAATGGAATCTGGGTGTCTATTGAGTCCTTCATAAAAGGTAAACGACCAGTCTTCTGGCATAAAAATGCTAGGGATCACCATCATTGTCAGTTTCTTCCTTCCCTGATAGCCTGAACATAGTGCAAAATATGTTAACTATGAAGCACGACAAGCATATCACAGGCTATTTATAAGAAAGTTAATCATAAGTAAAACAGATGGAGCAGAAACCACTGCTGAATACAGTGGGATTTAGTGTCCGTACAGTGTATGTGTGGGCCTGTAGGCAACGAAAAAAGAAAAAGAATCCAACCAAAGGCTACAATCGCTAGATTATATTGCTTGAATTATACATTCTTACCTTCAGACCGATCCAAGTAAATGTCCTGTATCCGGAAATGGTATTTGTGGAAGCAATCATCGGAGGAACCGACCCGGGATTGAAGATCCGAAAGGAAGACCCGGGCTTCAGTGCGGGTCTTGGGATCCTCAAGCTTCTCCAGAAGCGATTTGAGGGCAGCGTAAGCACCATCACCTGACTGCTCGCACTGCTTCAAAAATTCCTCCAGAGTCATTGCCCCCCGCGCGCAGACACACTCTCTATGTTTTCCTCCTTTTTCGGTTTCCCAAACCAGAGGCCAAAAATTATTTTCTACTCTTTTTTTTTTTTTTGGTGTGTGTGTGGCAATATCAGCTGACAGATAACAAATATATAATAGTGAATAGTAGCATTAGTAAAAACACGAAAAATAAAACGAAAGAAATGAAGAACTTTGGGATTTTTTAGTTCGTATCCTATTTTATCCCATCATCCTCCTATTCGAAACTACGAAATACGCGATTATCAGGACGTCCTGAGTGTGAAAATTAGACTAATGTCTTTTCCTGGTCATCAAATGATAAATTATATTCTACATCACCTTAAAATAGAATTAATTTTATTTTAATTTTTTTATCGAATTAATGACTCTCAATAAAAATTTCTTTAATCCACTTGGGTGATTTTTTTTACCTTTTACTAAAATTAGGGATCTTTCTATAATTAGTATAAAATACTTTTTATTTTTATTTATTTGAAAGATAAAGATTTCAATAGCGGTGTCATCAATATTTTAAACCTCTTTAAAAAAAGGGAATCCAATGACGACGACAACTCTATCACTAGATTCAAATGAGGAATGTCAAATTTTATTGCCGAAGCAACTCAAATCGACTTTGTTCATTTTCTTGATAATTAAATCAATAAACATGACATGTATCTTAAATTTCAAATGATATGAATGAAATGCTCATTCACAATAAGATCAAATGGGCTCACTCAAATTGATCTAAAGTTATATACAAGGTCAAACACGGAGTCAAGATATGAATCCCAACTCAAATTATCAAATGGGAGGATTGTGTCTCGAGACAGGGAAGCCATGTCTCGAGACACGCCGCCCTTATTTTGAACCTCTAACTTCGTAGTATGTTGTCTTGGGACAATTGGATTCATATTGGGATCTAGTGCCCTTAGTGTAGTATTTTTGTTTATATGTACTTGTATTTTTCAAACAAGTTGGTTTAATAAAATATCTATCAATTTTATTATTATATTTTGTATATTGTCCTTAATAGTTTTTTGCACACAAAGCAAAATGAAAATAAATATTGACTCAATGATTATCTATCGTTTAACTAATACTAAGAAGTATTACATGGTTAGATCATAATGCGAAAATACAACTTATTAGTAGTAAACATATAGTTAGTTTAATTAGAAATGAACAAACCGATTAAAAGACTAATATGTCGTCTATCAAGTCCAATTGGAGAGATGCATTGTCTTAAGTATCGAAGTGGATGACTCCCAAAAGATAGAAACATAGATGTGATCAATTAGATTGATAGTACATGAAATAGGACCCAAATAGAATAGATCCTAAATTTGTTTATGGATTCATTCACTTGTGAAGTTCATAGTGAGACATACCTTAATTCTAAATGGATGATGGACCATATATGATTGACTCATACACTTTGATGTAAATAAAAACCTGAGTTCAAATATATAAGGAACCGAAAGTTAGTACGTTGTGTATACGACTTTTGTAGTATGTAGCATCATTCCACGACTGTGGAATTCATAGCCCAATAAACGATAAATGATATTCTCTCATCGGCATTACATGATAGATGAAAAGTAGACATGGCCACGGGTCATTTGCCTTTGTGATAAATTACTTTATTACTATTTGATAGTAATTGACTTGTCATTAAGGAAGATGTAATAATTACCATGAGATAAAATAGGATCATATTGAGAGAACAGATTTATCTCAAAAGAGACTAAGGATATCATATGAAGGTAACACACTTATGACAAGGTCATTGGACGAGTACCTATTGAGTAGCTATTCTAATTGTAAATAATAAGGGAGGGCTCAGTCACGACATTTTAGTGGGACGACTTCGTGACTAAATAATGCTGTAAGAAATAGGCGTAAATGTGGAACTTAATTACAAATTATTTTAGCCCTAATTATATATGTTCAATCGGTCCTTTCGCTAGCTCAAGATAACCAGAAATGAATTGCAGGTAGAACCAATAATATGAAGTGAATAACTATGGGGGTTAGGTGAGATGGCAAGGGTCTCCCCTACCTTATTTAATGGGGTCGAGGGTTCGATCATCGCATTAGGTATGGAGCAGCTTTAAAACTTGTGGCTACTGTTTATCCCCTCAATGGGCCTATTAAACGAGGAGGATTAGTCGTCGGGTTTGCTCCAATGGATACTTAGGGGAACAAAAAATATATGAAATGAATGAAAATAATGAAGTAAGAGAAATAGATTCCATGTATCACTATCCACAGTGAATGTGTTTTCTATATTTTGGGTAATAAAAAATAAATATTGGGTTATATAAATTATAAGTGTTGGTAAAAATTCAGGAAACACATATAATTGAACCAAATACAAGAAAGGCCCAACATGACCTTATAATATACAAGGGGCGGCAACACTAGTATATTATAGAAGGGTGTCACAACCTCTAACACTTCTACTTGGAGTAGAAGATGTATTTTCTATTAAAATATTATTATTTAATCAAGTCTTATTCAAACAAAACTCTTGTACTTTTTCTCTGTAAATAGGAACTACCAATTAAACAATTTACACAACTTCTTATACGTCGTTATTATGTCAAAAATAGTGAAAATTTATTTTAAAGAAGAAATTATTTTTCTAGGAAAATGTACAATTTTCAATTATAAAAAAAATTATTGGAGAAATCGGTTAAAAAAATTATTATTGGTACAGCTGAAGTCTAAAAATAATCTTAAAAATCAAGCCCTTTTGTGATATTTATAGTAATAACCCTAAACTAGAATTATACTTGTGCTTTGTGTGAGTTGGACTCAAGTTGATCTTAGCTTTCAACCAAACGAATTACTCTACTATCCTTAAACCATGAATCGCGTCAAGTGTGAGCTTAAGCAACACGAACAAAAAACGCATAAAAGAAATGATTAACTTACTTTCAGTAGGAAAGTAAGATCTCTCTCTATAAACCGATAAAACTCGTAATTCCAAAAAATAGAATTTATTCTTAGTAAATAAATTATCACTACTTTCTAGTAGAATAATGATATATCAATAATGTATTAAGTGTGTTCTTAGGTCAACTGTGCTCTCTATTTATAGAGGAAAGTACAAAAAATATGGTTGAACAAGCCCTTAATAAATAATATTATTAAAATAGAAAATATAATCCTACTCCAACTAGAGTGGGGGGTGGCACACCCTTGTATTTACTACTAGGGTTGCCGCCCCTTATGCTTCATAAAGGCTAATTTGGGCTTCTCATGTAGTGGGTCCAATTATATGTGTTTCATTAACTTTTGACCATACACTTTATAATTTAATCAATTTAATTAAATTAATTAAACTAACTAAATTAATTTCTCAATTAAATAATTTTCTCACCCTAATTCTCATTCCGTTAAAGTCATAAAAACTTTATCGTAATAAACTTATTAGTCACAAATTCATTCCACTAAAGTATTATGACTAGACTCTTCCTTATTTAACATTACAAAAGCTACTTAATAACTGCTTGTCCAATGACCTTGTTAGAAGTGTGTTACCATTATAGGATATCAATAATCTCTTTGGGACAAATTTGTTCTCCCAATATAATTCTATTTTTATCTCACAGTAACCATGACATCTTTCTTCATGTAAAGTAAATTACTATTTAAATAATAATCTAATAATTTATCACAAAGAAAAATGACCCCTGACCATATTTACTTTCATCTATCATGTAATGCCAATTAGAGGATATCAATTACCCTTTAGTAGGGTTATAAATTCCACGGTGTGGAATGGTGTTATTGTTGAAAAAACCAATTAAATAAAATGATTTTTATTATAGTTACAGTAGAAGTTTAATTTTTTTCTAAAACTGAGTCATTTTGTGATATTTATAGTAATAAACCATAAATTAGAATTATACATGTGCTTTGTGCAAGGCGGACTCAAGTCGATCTTAGCTTTCAATCAAATAGCCTTTTTTGCTATCCTCATACTTCGAACCATGTCGAGTGTGGGCTTAAGCAACACGAACCAAAAACACAGAAAAGAAATAATCACCTTACTTCAATAAGAAAGTAAGTTCTCTTTACAAATTGGAAAAACTTGTAATTCCCAGAAAATAGAATTTATTCTTAGTAAACAAATTACCACTACTTTCTGGCAAAATAACGATTATGAAGTGAGTTTTTGGGTCAATTAGTGCTTTCTATTTATAAAGGGAAGTAGAAGAGTTCTAGTTGAATAAGTCATTGATAAATAATATTATTTAATTAGAAAACACACTCCCACTCTAAGTGTGTGAGTGGGGTGACTGACAATAAACAAATTATCGTTTATAGTAAAATATCACAAAAATATATATAATATTAAAACAGTGGTGTCTGCAACTGCACGGGTCAAATTGTAATACAATATAGTTTACAACGAAAAACTTGGAAGTATTCCGAGGATTGTATCCAATCGAGGATGGAATAAATCTATAAAAATCTTTTACAATAATAAGTCTAAATAGTATTAATTAAATCCTATATTACGATAATAAAATAGATTAATGAGATAAATTAAATAATTAAAATAAATAAATAAGAAAAATAACAAACGACAAAAATCAATAAACAAACCAGGAAGATTAACTCTCTTCAGGGATTGTAATTAACTTCAAATTAGGGTTTTAGGGTAAATTAGTTATCGATTAACCACTTATTACCTCTTGAACTCTAACAAATTAATTGATTAATTGATACTCATTTATCTCCCAACCTCACTTTTTCAACGAGGATAAACTACAATTTACTCAGTTTGGCTTATCTCTCGATCTCGTCTAACCTATGATAACTACCTAGGGTGTTCAAGCCTAGGGTTTAAGAACACGTAATCTATACAAACTAATTCTCTTGGGAAACCTTAAATCCTTTGTTAATCACATCCTCATCAACTCATCAATCACCCCTAAAGGATTTAGCCACTTGTGTTATTCATAATCTCTAACTCAATTGAATAAATCATGTAAAGAACATGATTGAATCGAAAAAGAAATGAGATTAGAACAATCGTGGATTGATATCAAATGGAGAATAGAGTAGTAAATCGATTGATTAGAATAATGAAATATGTCGATTGCAAAGAAGAAATAAACTAAATACTTGAATAATATAAAATACCTCTTGGATTGAAATCGATTCCAAGAGGAAAAACAAATAGTTTAGAAAAGCTGAAAGAAAATTAATCTAATCCTACTTCTAAACTACTAGGGTTTTTTATTGCATCTAGGATGGCTTAGTTACATCAAACTTTTAATGTCTTATTTATAAAAGTGTTAACAACCCAAATTATGTCTTCGACACGTCCTAAGTCATTGTATAAAGTCGATTGTGCGGAAAAAAAATAGCCTTGATATTCTTGGGCATCATGTCGGCCTATATCGTGCCATAGTCATTGCATGGCATGACACAACATGTGTTTTGTGCCTTGTATTGTTCGTTTCATGCTTTAACGTCTTAAGAAGCTTGTGCATCACTCGTCCTTTACTTTCACATTAATTGGGCCTATAATTATTCATCCTTCATAGTCAATTAAACATATTAGAACTACCTAAGGCTAGTGTCAGCCTACTAGGTCACAACACTCATAAAATGTGTTAAAAACACACTTATTTTGTAACAGCTCGATTTAAGGCCTAATCGGAATAGTGATTTTGAAACCACAAATCCGTAGTAAGAAAAATTTATTTCGATTAAGTTTTAATGTTTATTGTGTGATTGAAAGACTGTGTGGAATTTTCGTAACGAAATTTTATTGCTTGGGTATCTGAATTAATATTTAGGACTAATTTGAAATAGATGAAAAATGTGTGTTCTAGTTCATAAAGGTACTTGATTGGAATGGGTTTTTAAATTAGAGGTCCTTATATAGTAATTAGACCATTTGATGTCATAATGGACAAAAATGGACATGAAAGGGCAAAATTTTAAGGAAAAGTAAAAAGGACATTTTGGTAAATTGGTAATTAAATGGACTTAAAGACAAAATAAAAGCTAAAAACCCTTGTCCATCTTCTTGCTTGGCCGAATGTAGTGAGGGGGAAGCCATGGTTAGGGTTTTCAAGCTTCCAAGCTCAATAGTAAGTCCATCTTTTCCCCGTTTTTAATGCTCTTTACGTTTTTGAAACCCTCGTAACACGATCTCTTTATTTCTATAATTTATTTGAGCTAGGGTTGATGTTTGAAAATTTACCCATATGAGAAATGCTTGTGTTTTGATGTTTAATGGTAGAATATGAATGCTCGGTGTGTAGTAAACGACTTTTACTAAGTGATTTTCGATGAAGTTGTCAAAAAAAAAGACTAATTTTGTAAAAGTTGTAAAATGTGTGTAAGTGTGTGAATAAATGGAAATTGAGGACTGCTATAGTTATTAAAATGGTTTGGCTAGGCTTAAAATATAAGGAAATTGAATAAAAATAATTTTACGAGCCTAGGGACAAAAGTGTAAATATGACAAAGTTTAGGGGCAAAAATGTAAATTTTGCCAAAATTTGAATTTAGGCTAATTTGAGTAGTAGGATGAATAAATGAGTTAAATATGTTGTTATAGATCAAGGAAAAACGAGATTCGGACTTAGAATGGGGGAAAAACAAAGAAGATGAAAAATAAGTCCTTTTCACCGATTGTGCTACTGAGGTAAGTTTGTATGTAAATAATGTATCGTTTTTACTTACGTTATCATATTTTATTATGTTTATGAAATGTAGCTGTATATTGAATGAAATTGACAAGTATCGAAAAGTGAGAAATTTCCCGGTTGAACATTAGGAATAGAATAGGATACAAGTGACATGTCACTAGTGACTCAAGTGTGGTACTATGTGAAGGCCACTTTGTGAAGAAGGTAGCTTTGGCTACAAAGGTGGTACTATGTGCAAGCCACCGGATATCCATTATTATTCCAATGTGTTCAATGGGAAATGACTAAGTGTAAACGAATATGACATGTGATGAATAAGTGCAGGTATGTGTGTGTAAACTTATGAGCGATGTACTTGATATATGATCGAATTTTGGTAAGATTGATACGAAGTAAGTGTTACAATGAAAGTTACTATAAAGAAAACATGAAAGAGTGAAATTTAGAAATAAAATAGTTTTGGACAGCAGCGGTTGTGTGACTTTGAAAATCACCAAAAATGGTGGAAACTGAATTAGAAGTTGAATAAGATATGAAATAAAATCTTATTGAGTCTATTTTCATATAAAAGAAACGGTGTAAGCAAAATAATTTTATATTATGACATATTTGAATTTTAGTGAGACAGTGTCAGAATGATTTTGGAATCCCCTATTCTAACTTGGGAAAATCATTAAAAATTGTAAAAAAATAATTATGGGTTAGAATTTATATGTTTAAAATCCTTAATGAGTCTATTTTCAAAATAAACAAACAAGAATATCATTCAAATCATGTACGAGGAGATAATTAATTTTTAGTGAAGAACGGTCGAAACCGCTGATGCAGTGATGTGGATGACTTTAAAGAATAAACTGTACTTATTGGCTAAACCAAAAATTCTGAAAATTTTATGGTAAGAAGATATGTGAGTCTACTTTTGGGGAAAATTAGCGGATATTAATTTAAAGTTTCATATCTCAAGATATAAATAATTGAGTGACCATGACTCGAGTAGACAACTTGAGATGAACATGAATAAATAGTGGAACTATGTGCAATTATGATTGTATTATCTTGAGAACATATTGTGAATATTAATAAAAGCCTGTTAATAAATCACTTATTATTTACATACCTACTTACTAAGCTATAATGCTTACCCCCTTCCTTTCCTTTTTCCTATAGTGTCACAGATGCTAGCTCGAGCTGGAGGTCTATCACACTAACAAGTTATTGATTGGTATTGTATCAACGATCTTCAAGTATTTTTAACTCTATGGCATGTATAGGGATTTGATTATGTGTGTATATGTTATTATGAGTTGGCCTAAAATGTTGGCCTATAATATTTGATAGTTCATTTTGTATAAGGCCATTGAGGTTGGCTAATATTAGTTAAGTTATATGTTTATGATGTTGTATTTTGTGGATGTGCAAGCTTGCATGACTTGGTTGAATGAGTATGTATTGGGCCTCGTAGGCCCTATTTAGGGACTCAAAGATAAAAATTTGAAAAGTTTTAATTTGGATGAAGTTTTATGTCTCGTTTTAATACGTTTACAAGTGTATGTGTTCCGGTAATGCCTCGTACCCTATTCCAGCGTCAAATACGGGTAAGGGGTGTTACATATTTTATTAATATTAAATTCTAACTACTAAGTACCGAAAACATACTATTAAATACTAAATTGGCTATAAAACAAGCTCCTTAAATGTGAAAATAACTCGAATTATCTACTACATTTGATGGTAGGTGAAGAGGGCGACACACCATGGTTTATTTACTAGGGCTTTTGCTCCTCATGTTACATGAGGGATAAGTTTGAGTCTCTCACGTATTGAGTACAATTATATTTGTGCTTCTTAAACTTTTGACCTAACACTTTATAATTTAATCCAACCCAATTTTTATTTTATATTTTCTAAAATAAATATTATTCAATCAATTAATTTTATTAATTAAATTAACTTGTAACACCCAAAACTCGATCCAATTCACCGGATCAGGATCTCGGATGTCACCACACGAATACAGACATAAATTTAAACTATTATTACAAACCGCAATAAAAATTTTAGATTCAATTGATCACATAAAAAACAATGACATATACAAAGATACATAGAGTAATTAAATTACAAAAGTTATCATATAATATCATAACTTATTACAATTATCTTAAATATAGACTCCTATATAATACTATTTATTCATCTACACCACCAAACGTGCTTTGTATGCATAATAACTCGATTTTCCACCTTATTGGCGTGGTCCTGATGTAACTCTCTAGACCTGGCCTAGACGTTATGGCCAAATCTTGAAGATTACATTGGCCACGACAATAGCCTAATAATACATTTTAGAAATTATCTCTTAAAAATCCCTTTACGAAAACTGAAGGTTGTGTTAGAAATCTAAATTTATGTTTAAAATAAAAATGTGAAGATTCAACTAAAACATCATAGCGGAAATCTCATAGCTAAGTTATTTGTCATTTTGAAAGTCATAAGTTTGATATTGATACTTTGGAAATCATCGATTTTGTAAACATGTTGTGATGGGTTTTGAAAACCGAGTATTGAGTTTAAAATTGTTACTTGGAGTCTAATATTTTTTTATAAAAATAATCCGTCGTTTTGGTTTTATTTCTTGAAATTATTAAAACAATAATTTAACATAACAAATCATGCAAAAACAACCCTAAAACATTATCTAAAGTTCCCAAGTCAAAATCCAAACCAAAGTCCCAAAATTAAAGTCCATATAGCATGAACACAAACCAAAATGTCCGATACCACTACTTCAAAGTTTTCCGAAAAATAACCAAGAATACCTCCGTAGCCAAGCCTATCCTAGCCTCGATCATCTGAAAATCAAAGTTTGAAGGGGGTGAGCTTAAAAGGCGCAGTGTAGGTCTCTAATAACAATTATTTCACAAAATAATCCATCACAACGTCATATTAATCAGTCCATAACGTAAATAAATTACTTAATTATAAAATTAGATATGACAGATTGTGTAGGGACAAAATCAATGCAACATTTTTCAGAATACAATATAGATATTAGAAAGTAAATCCTACCTAACTCCGCTGCACACCATAAATAGTTCCCCAGAACTCATCCAACCAATAACACACCAAAATGTGGTCGAACCACCAGATATTACAGACTTACTACCAGATACAGAATATCGTGGACAAGCCACCAGAAATGCAGATCTACTGCCAGATACTTCCTCCATACTTTTTCCCACCCCATGTCATCGGATTAGGTTCACGAGCATTACTAACAAATCATCACATTCAATCACATCATAAATAAAAATGCAAGCTAACCATTAACATTATAACATACAGGGGCAGATCACAACAATCTAATACTTCAAATCTAAGGTCCTACACAATCGAATAATGAATCATGCTATGCAATGCTAGACTTGGTCTTCCACTGTCTACACTCCTATCACTATTTATCCCTTCTTGAATGCTAGAAGTCGGATACATAACAAGACTATTCCAATTATTAAAATCAGAGTATTGGTCCATACTCCAACTATTATTACCTTCGATGATGTTAGTAGAATGCACTTAATTTAGAATTGCTAATTCATTCCAATTCAGAGTAAAATTTATTTTTACAACCTCTATTTCAAGTCTATGGGACCTTAAAATAGTTTAAAAACAGGAAGGGGCTAATTTAGAACAATTCTGAAAGTTTAGGGCCATTTTCAAAAATTCATAAAAATAAGGGACACGCGGTGTGGCCAAGCTGTGTGGAACACCCCAAGTCGTGTGGCTTTCTAAGTTGGGACACACGACTGTATCCCAGCTCATGTCCGTACCCGTGTAACTCATTGACTTGAGACACACGACCGTGTCCCAACCCGTGTCTATGCTCATGTAACTCACTGACTTGGGTCACATGGCCATGTCTCAAGCCGTGTGTCAGCTCGAGTGGAAACTACACCTATGCTATTTTTCAACACACTCGTGTGACACACGGCTGCGTGACAAATCGTGTCTCAGGCCATGTGCACCTAAAAGTACCTTAAAACTCAAGTTTACCATTTCCTACTTACTTGGACACTAAGCAACTCAATTACTAATAATTTAACCTACCCAAAACACGATTAAACATGCTCAAAATATGTCAAATCCATCACCTAATATGCCTAACCAATGTTCCCCCATTGGTACCACATTTTATATGTTCAAACATTTTAACAATGCATCAATCATTCAAGACTTTCATCCATACCAAATTTGCCAATATTGAACTAACATCTAGCTACTTAGGATATCAAGCTTTAAAACTAAAAACACATACCAAAACCTAACTTCAACCACAACCATATATACATTACATATAAACATCAATTCACTTGAAATCCAAAATATCATCACACTATCAACCAAAAGACCTCCTAGGTACATGCCATTACAAAATATAACATCACCACACTTAAGCTCGTGATTCGTTGTTAGATGCTGAGTCGGCGATAAGTTGGAAAGTACCTAGCCTACGCACGGAAAACAAAATCGCACGCTGAGTAAAACTCAGTCGTATTTCTATAACCTGAACAATTTAACTTAATATGAGTAATCAAAACGTGAGAATGTAACAAGAAATGTTATGCACTTATGTTTCAAATCAATAATACAAAATTTCTCATTCTTTATTACATCCACTAAATTCCACATGTTTAAGTATATAATATATCAATGGCATTTCATATAACATTTCTCATCTTTGCCATTTCAATATCAATCACATAAATTTTTTATTTTATTTTCCCCTATTAACACGACTCAAACTCAGATGGATACACAGATCTAACCAACACACCAGTTTGGCACCCAGTGCCTTATCAGACAAATCTGAAGTAATAACTGCACCCAGAGTTATATAAATCGACACCCAGTGTCTCATCGGTTAAACCGAATCAAATTGGCACTAGTGCCTGATCGACTTAAGGTCAAAGAACTCCTTGAACTCTTCCTATCCTATGGCATGCCATATATATCCGACTCAGCCCGATACAATTAATAGGGTTTCATTTCACTTTTCAATACAACCAATGTCTCAATTTCACATATATACACATTATCACATATAGTCAATTCAATATTCATATAATCATCATATTTCATAATACACAAAATCAATCATTTTCAAATCCACTATGAATTCAATTCAATCCCAAAGTACCAAAGTACTCACCTCAAATGCTTACCATATGCAAACAATTAAATATGCAACAACCTACTATTTAATTCGGATTATAGAAACACAAACTGTGAATTTCGAGTTATTCGACGTCGAACTTATCCTTCGCCTTTTTATATAGGGATTCTGGTATGACGTTAGCTACGAAATAAAATAATTAAAATACATTAATATTACACAATTCAATTTCACATTAAATTTCAATTTTCACACTATATTTTACTTATTCTTCAATTTAGCCCCTAAAACGAGACTAGTTTTTAACCTTCACATTTAACTTTATATTTTTATACTAATTTCACTCTAAACTAAATTTAGCTCCCTCTTTTCCAATTAGACCCCTTAATTTTAAAATTTTCTCAATTTAGTCCCTATTACTCAAAACCAACAATTATTCTACAATTTAGTCATTTTCCATTTCTAACTTAAAAATCTATCTATTTAATCCCTAAACCTAAACTATTCAACAATGTCAACATTTAAAATCTTGAACAATACTAAAAATTACAATATGGGTCGAGCAGCCCTAGGTAATGGGATTCCAAAAACGTAAAAATAACAAGAAAATGACTAAATTGCACTAACTAATTTGAGCTTGAACCTCTCAAGTCCTTAGTTGAACGTTACCCTTATTCTTTTGTTCTTTCTTTCTTTTTTCTAATTTTGCATGCAATTCTCTTTCCATTTTCTTTATTATTATAACATATATAATATATATAATAAGTTAACATAATATATATATATAATATATACACATGTCATAAATGTTCATTATGATCGTCCACTTTAAATGAAACAAAGGCATAATTGCTTCTTTAGTCCCTTTAATTTATTTCAATCTATAATTCAACTTTTAACTAATAAATGGTTTAGTCCTTGTACCTTAACAACTCCTAATTTCACGAAATTTACTAATCCTAAAATTAATTCATCTCTAAACTAACCTCATAAATATTTAATAAAAAATTCATGGGTTCGTTTCATGGGAATGGAGTCCCGAACCTCACTTTCTGACACTCCTGACTATTGGGTCGTTACACCTCATGCATGTGTTATGGCAACATAATAGATTTTTCAGTAGCATTCTTTACATGTGAACCAGATTATCAAAATATGTCATGCTTAACATGCAAATTAGATCTCATATATATTTTTTACACATAATTTCACAATAGCATGTTTTATCATGCAAGTTAGAACATCATAGTAGGGCATAATCAACATATAAATCCTCAGATCAAAATTTAGTAACAAAAATTATTTTCTTATAATTCAGTCTATCATATTTTTATGAGCCATAAATCACATGACATGAGTGGTGGAAATCATATATTATCATACATTACCGAATCATCCAATAAACCAATCACATCACATATCACAGAATTTCAGGATTTACTTGTTATCCTCGCTTATCAGTTTTTTTACTGATTTCTATGAATACACTTGTATTCGCATAGTCACATATATTAAATATCAAATATTCAAAATTAATACACTTAAAAGAAATATTTTCATTATTATAAATTAATCATTAATATCGAATAATATCACTTAAATCCCTAAACCCTAGATTTGATGGATTAGATCTCGATTCTACTTCGAAAGAGATGAATCTAATTTCCTTGAGTCACTATGTTAAATAAAAATACATGTTAGTACTGATCTAACGAAATAATAACATTCCCTTAATAAAATAACACTGATTCGACACTACTTACGCAAAAAGATCGTCAACAATCACCCCTTTCTATAGTTGATGTGCGTATTCCGGGATTTATGAATACTCTTCAATAAGGCATGAAACGAAATATTTAGATCCTTGTTAAATAAAAAATAATACTACAAAAGTGTAATGGTTACGATAATTCTTCATACTTACGATTAACCAAAGAGAAAAAGGCTTGGTAACAAAATCCTGAAAAATCGATTAAAGAGGGGGATTAGGTACTATAATCGAAAAATAGAGGAGTTTAGATAAAATTATAATTTGAAAGTTGATTTTTAATAATTAAAAATCAAATTCAGGAGTTTACAAGAGGATTTTCAAAAAGAGGAGAATAGAAGAAGAAAAATAGGAAAAATTGGTGATGGTTGACGGCGGCGGTGGGGAAAGGAAGAGGTGCGTCAGCTGAGTATGGTGGAGGAAGGGTAGAGATTTGAAGAAAAATGGCTTCCAAAATGTTGAAAAAAATAGGAAAAGCCAAAAATGATGGAGGAGATGGTAATGAACGAAAAAGGAGTAGAGAAAAGAAAAAAATGGTGTAAAAAAATGAAAAAAATGAGGTTTATGGAGAGCTAGGGCCGACCATGGGTAGTCAACAACTCATTTTGGGTAAATTTGGGGACAAAGGGAGTGAAAAGGGGGATTTTGCACAAAAAGAAAAGTAAAAAGGGGCTTTGGAAGGAAAGTTTGACTCAATAAAAGGAAGGAGAATCTCCCCCTTTTATGAAAAATACTTAGACGGCAGAAGGGAGTGTTGACCTTCTAGAATGGTCAAAAATTGTGGCTAGGATAAGAAAAATAAATAAAATAGAGTGTAAGGGAATCCGAACATGGGACCTCTAGCAATTAATTAACACACTAAACCATTAGGCCTTTTTCTTCCTTATGATACAAATTTGCACATTTTAATAAATAAATTCTAGGGCATGACACTTGAAGTCGTCTCTCCTGGTGCAGTTTCTCAGCGTACTAACCTGAAACATACATACACATAGATTAGTTCATAAGAACTTAATGAGAAAAACACCATTTACCTTGCTGATACAAGCATAATGTAGCTGATAATTCATAATGATGATCTTGTCATTGTCAACATTTGGCTTTGATTTTGGCAAATACTTCCCCTTATTCTGATGTTTTAATCACGCTAATTACCATACCTTACTCTGAATTCATTTATTTCCCATCAATAACTTCAATTCTTTAGTTTCATCCTTCAATTTGAAAATTCATATATCGTAACCAATTTCCTCTTCAGAGAGCCATACAACATAAAATATCATCACATGTGCATGCTCAACTCAAAACTAAAGAAAAATCATCTATCATGAATGAACACATGAACAGTTGGTGAATACAATATTCAAACATATAGATACAAACCTTTAATTAGAATAATCTTTTCAATATTATCTCATTTCTTTTCTGTATCCTTACAAATCTCTAACTGAAGTCAAATCTTAGCCTTATATAGTACTTAACTTATAACTAATAGATCTCCTATACCATACTGCCTTTACTTAGTAATTTAAAGAATCGTATAGAACACACCACATAGACTATTCTTTCAGAATTCGCCATAAAGGCCATTCTTTCAAAGTTCACCAAAAAGGCTATTCTTTCAGAGTTCGCCACAACGGCTATTCTTTCAAAGTTCACCAAAAACGCTATTATTTCAGAGTTCACCAAAAATGCTATTCTTTTAGAGCTCACCAGAAAGGTTATTCTTAGTTGTCGTGTTTACGATATGGATTTTCCTAAACTCACATTACATGAGGTTTGCTGTAGTGAGATTTTGCGCAAGTGTACACGACCGTTCAAGAAATTAGTAAGTAAAATGAGTTATAATTTCCATAGAGACTGTGTATGTTAATCAATTATTTGCAAAGTTATAGTTAACAATTTGATGTAAAAAAACACAATCAATTGAATGGTGATAATTAAATTATCTAGATGCAAAATTGATCTCTAATGCATTTAAATCTAAATGCGAATGATCTAAATGAATGGATGGATGAAATTTAGCAAAAAAAACAATCAACATAAAATAGGTTAGGATAATTATATTAATCTACTCAATTCATTTTCATCATGCTTAACAGTGTTTGAAAAACATTACATGGCAACTTGATCTTGCATGAGTTTGGAAACCAAATTAAGTCCTCTCGGAATCTTTTACTTAGTAAAATATGCATTTTACTGATCATATTAAACTAAGGGTTTCTTAGCATTTATACAAGGTAACATGGACATTTACATTTGAAACAATTTAATCACATAAACATAAAAACTATGCAAGATAATAGAGCTAACTAAAAATATTATGATCCTGTAATTTAGTCGAGTTTAATGATCTAAATTTAGGATTGCACTTTTCAATTATGTTTCTACTAGTCGTCGTCTGGTTAGGATTGCTCAGCTAATTTGAATGCATCCAATCACGTATGAATGAAATACATCCTGATTTTAATTGAAAACATGACTAACTGAGGCATAAATATGTTAAACATGAATCAAACAAATATTATTGAATTAACATAATCGTCCTAGCAAATAGAATTAAGCTAACACTTTTGATGTCAAGATCAATAAAAACATAGCAAACATGATTAAATTAAATAACAAGAAGGAAAGAGTAAAATCTAATTCAGTTTAGCAGCCTTTCAGATCTTTCTAACTAAGGTGTTCCTCCGTTCTGCTCATTGCTTTTTTGCTACAGGTTTCTTAAGGTGGCTGACCAAGAGATGATCTTGACAAGGGTTTTGTTGGCTAAAATGAAAGGGGAAATGGAATGGAAATGAAAAGAACAAGAGAGAATGAAAGGATGTTATGAAGAGAGACTGATCGATGAGTGATGAGGGATTAAGGGATGCTTTGAAAGGTGAAAGGTGTGTGGTATTTATAGGTGAAAGTAAGGGTAAAGTTTACTAAAAATAGAGTTTGAAAATCCTTCCTTTTCTCTCATGCTTAGCCGGCCATAATTTGTAGAGAAAGAGGTGGTTTGGCTCCTCATTTTGAATTCAAATCCTTGCTATTATTAGCCATGAACTGGATGGTTTCAAAGATAAAGTTGGTGTGCCAATTTCTGATATTTTTCCAACTGTAGGGACCTTTAATAAAATATTCCAAAGCTGACTTTTGGGCAACCATATGCTTGTGCCTAAATTGGGATTGACTCATCCTTGTTGGACGGTTTCTTAGTCCAATAATTAATCAGACATGTCCATCATGTAATAATACTTTTATTGGGTCAAATTAACATCCTTATAACCCAGTTTTGTATGGTCTTGCTGTCCAAACAGAGTGGATGTGTGCATGTCCATGCAACATTTATATTAATCTCACCTTCCATGGTCCCACTATATTTTGAAAATTAACATATTAATGATTAACATGAAAATAATATAAATTACGCATACAAATCATTTAATAAAGCATAATTTTCGCATACTTCATAAATTCATGTCCAATATTAACATTTAAGCAAAATCCATTTAATTTATTAATAATTACTCAAAATTAATATAATTATTAAGTTAAAAGGTGGTAAAAATATATAGAAAAATCCTATATAATTTCGAGTTTACACACCCCCAAACTTAAACCATTGCTCGTCCCAAGTAATGTAAAGCAAAAATTTAGATAGAGCATCCTTGCAATCTGTTTAAGTAACATCATTAAGTAGCATAGACTTTTGCACATAAGCATACATCAAAAAAATCATGTTCACAACCCATTTTTATTGATAAGTCGCTTATATACAAACATTATTTCAAAACTTTATTCTAAGTGTGGAAAAATGCTAGAATAAGTCATAGAGTGCATGCTTTTCAAGATCATACATACCATTCACCATTCAATCAAAGTCTCCTTATTGATCAAGCAAAACAATCACAAGGTTTAATTAATGGTCCTCATATGTTGAACTTATCAATTCCTCTCCACTAATGTAGTTAGCACAATCATCCAAATCAATAGGTCTTTTATATGGTTGTAATAGGGATAGGCTCAAGGTAGGGATAAAAGAGAAGTGAATTTTTAGGTTCAGTAATCTTACCTCTAGTTTTACCTTGGATATTTTCGAGGTACATCCTTCCTACTAACAGGTTTTACCTCCCCAAATTTAATTTGAAGCTTTATTCCGAACAAGATTTCTCAATGTCTTGAGTATTTATTTTGCTTTTTTTTCTTTAACGTTTGAACATATCTTTTTTTTTATTTACGAAGAACATGTACATCTTTTTGAATTTTTCCTCAATCTTTTCTTACCAAGACATGTATAGTTAAGATAGGTGCAAAAAGAAAAGAAAATTTTAAAAAGATGGTAGCATGGCTTATAATGTAGGTATATAGCAAAAATAGACTCAAAGGCTCAAATTGATGTTACAAAGGTCAAATTCATATGGTAGGCTTGAAAGGCTCAAACAATCCATAAAAAATGTGCCTAAATCATGTTTAGATTCTTATGCCTCCTTGGATTTTGCCTCAAGAAAGTTACTAAGTCAATTCTAAAAACTTAAACCTTCATGCATGTCTATTTCTAAGGAAATTCAATTTTCATAGAAAAATGCTACATAAGACCTAATAACACACAAGAATTTCATAACTTAAGATAACATAAAAAAACTTAGATTAAATAAAAATCATGCTTGCATTTGAGTTAACTTATGAACAAAAAATTTCTCTGAATATCATTTTATTTTAGCATACTTATGTGTAATCATTGAAACATACTTAAGAAAAAAAGTTAAAATTCATGCAAATATTCCCTTAAATAAATTTCATGCTAATATTGCCTTACCCCCACCATAAAAAGAAGCAATGTCCTCATTGTGTAAGCAAAGTAATGAATGAGAACTGAACACTAGGTATGATACCAAGAAAAAGAGGTGCGTCATGAAGACTGCTTAAGTACCAAGTCTTCCTCAACAATCCAATCCTAGACATGTTCATTCACATTACCACACTACTTAGCTTTTTATTATAGAGGAGGCATTGAGCTTAAGTTATTCATGCTTGCAATTTTTTTATCATGTGAAAGCAAAATACTAACTAAGAAGATGAATATAAATACTTAAGAAAAGAATCCTCCCTTTTTATTAATTTGTGTCATCCCCTTTTTTTCTGAAATTGCTGTAGTGTGGGGAAATGATGCTACGGCGAAGGAAAGGGGTAGTGAGTGTTGGATATTTTTGTCCTCATCACTATTCTAGGCCTTGAGCTCAAAACTACAATATTTTTATTACCTACACTGAAATAAAGCTTAATAGAAATAAACTGATTAAACCTTGGGCCAATTTGAACCTCTTATTGAACATAAAAATAAAACTAAAATTGGGAATGAAAATGAAAAAGAAAAATTTCTTTTGGGCTACTTAGATAATTTCTTCTAAAAAAAATTACTTCAAATTAAATTCCTAGGAAAGGTTAGAGGGGTCACAAATGGTCCCACTTAAGTTCCAATATCCGTAGATAGAATTAATTTGAAGTGCTAATTCAAGAAAAATAATTTCTAAGCATGTCATTTATTCAAATGAGAGAGAAAAAAATTGAAAATAAATTAACGACAGAGAGAGTGAAAATGTCTCCCTCAATGTTATTGATGATTGTCACTGACAAAGGCAATGTCGAACAACCATTTATCATACCAATCGTATCCATCTAGAAAGAAGAAGTAATGTTGCCCTGCAATTGTATTCAATATTTTCTCGAAAAATAGCAGCATGAAATAGTCTTTCTATTTTGCTTTGCTTGATTTTCTGTCATTCGTACAAATTTGCCTACCCATGATGATCCTTAATGAAATTATGTCATTTTTCGTTATAACTTCTTTCATTAGTATAAGTCCCACCCACTAAATGTCAAGATGCGATTCATGATCCTTGCTTTTAACCATTGAGATTCGAGTTTCCCAGGATCAAATACTCGAGATTGAATCGAACTTTTTTGTCCCTTAACATATCCCTTTTAAGTATTGGCAATAGTCCAATCAATACCTTTCTTAGGCCTTTTCAAAACAGTGAAGTCTAACTCAGATGGCTCTTCTCTTGATGGGTTGGGTTGCTTGTACTCATGTGATGATAGCTCGAATGACTTGAACTGAACTTTTAAATTGAATTCTTCCAAGTTAGCTTTCAAACATGTATCATCCTTATCTTGATGTGAAGAGTCTGATGAAATACCTTCTAATGGATCATTGTATTCTAATTTTGTAGGAACCAACAGGTGTTCCTCGGAGATAGTAAAATAATCTTTAACCTCATTAGGAGATCTTAGGGCCTTGAGTACATTAAAGGTCAATTGTTCATCTTGAACTTGCATGGTGAGTTCACATTTCTGCACATCGATTCTCATCCTACTAGTTTCCAAGAAAGGCCTTCCTAGGATGATTGGTACTTTTTTATCTGTTTCAAAATCTAAGATAATAAAGTCAGTAGAAAATATGAATTTATTAACACGTACCAAGACATCTCGATCTTTGCTTTTGGGTATGTCAAAGATTGATCCGCCCATTGGAGTGTAATTGTAGTTGGTTTGGCCTTACCAATACCTGATCGTCTAAACACAGATGTAGGCATTAAGTTGATACTTGATCCCAAATCGCACAAAGCCTTACTACAATAGGATTCTCCAATATTGCAAGGTATGATGAAACTTCCTAGATCCTTCAACTTAGAAGGCAACTTGTTTTGAGAAAATAGGCTACACTCTGTAGTGAAGGCTACAGTTTCAAATTCCCCAAACCTTCTCTTCTTAGACAGAAATTCCCTCATAGGTTTCACATAGTTTGGTATTTGCTCCAAAGCTTCTACCAATGGGGGGTTGATATGTAACTGTTTCAACACATCCAACATTCTTTTAAATTGCGTATCCTATTTATGTTGCTGGAGTCTTTGAGGATATGAAGGTTCTGGAACTTTGGCTTGGATTAGATAACTCATCCGAGGTAATATATCTCTATCTAATGAAGAGGTTAGCTTATTAGAATTCACTAGTTTAGATTTTACCTTTTCAGAATTTGCAGAATTTTGCTTCTTTATTATAGGAATTTCAACTGTTTTTTGATTTTACTTTTTCTGGGAAGGTTCATCTTCAACCTTAACCTTATTAGGTTCAAAAGTCCTTTCTCTTCGTAAATTGACCACTTTGCAAATATCCTTGCTCGATTTTCTTAGGTTCTCCATGTCAATGGGCAAAACTCCTTGTGGTCTATTTCGAAGTTTGTTGGCTAGTTGCCCCATCTGGTTCTCCAAATTTCTTAAATTTCCATCATTCTTCACCATTTATGATTTTAATAAGTTCTCAAGATTATCAGAAGACTCGATTGTTGGAGAATTTTCTATGTTGCTTGGTACAACACCTAGGGGTTTGCTTCTAAGCTCACTAGCTAATTATCCCACTTGATTTTCTAGATTCTCCATTGTTGTTGCTTGGCCTTGAATTAAAACATCATTTATAGTAATGTATTCCTTCAATAAATTCTCCAAATTATTTAAAGGTTCAACTTGTAGTGGGTTTTGAACTTGTTGATTGAAACCAAGAGGTTGATTTAATCTATGCTGCATTTAAGTGTTGTTGAGCCTACCTCTTTGGTAGTGGATTGGTGGCTGAGCTACAACATGATTTAAATTGTTAGTAGTAAACTATTTCAACATTAAAGAGATAGACGATACCTGAGTTGAGAGTAAATTAAGGGCGTATACTTCATGTACTCCAGCTACTCGTCTTCTTGAAGCTGCTTGATTTGTCAACCACTAGTAATTATTAATGGCTATTCTCTCGATGATTTCGTAAGCCTTATTTTAAGACTTTGACAAGAGAGCACCATTCGAAGAAGCATCTACCACCAACCTTGTGTGTGCATTGAGACCATTATAGAATGTCTCCAACTGGATACAATGTGAAATCCCATGATAAGGGCATCTACGTAGTAACTCCTTGAATCTTTCCTATGCCTCGTATAAGGACTAATCATCCAATTGTTGAAAAGTGGTGATCTCATTCCTCAACTTAGCATTTTTGTTAGGTGGGAAATACTTTACCAGAAAACATTCAACTAATTCTAGACAAGTAGAAATTGAGTTTGATGGAAACAAATTAAGCCATACTCATGATCGATCTCGCAACGAGTATGGAACAACTTCAACCTCAGTGCATCTTCAGTTACATCGACTATCGTGAAGGAATTGCTCACCTCTACAAACAATTGAAGGTGAAGATTTGGATCTTCTATGGGCATTCCACTGAATTGACCTACTATTTGAAGCATCTGAAACATCACAGGCTTCAATTCAAACTACAGTGCCTCGATCTTCGGTCTCCTAATTCCCAAATTTAGTTTGTTAAGAAGTGGCACAACATACTGTCTTATGGGTCGGTCCCTATCATCAGAAATAAGGATTGGATTTCGAGCATTAGCGGCTTTATTCCCTTTAACATCATTTTGATTTTCATGGTCCATTTCTGCGGCTTGTCTCTGGGCTAATATTTCTTATCTTCTTTTTCTAAATTCTCGTTCGATTTCAGGGTCTACGGGGAGTAAATCGATGATTCAATCTATGCTCATAAAGATCTGAAAAGAAAATAAAAAAAAAACTAAAAAATAAAGAATAAAGAATAAAATAAGAATAATAATAAAGAATTAATTAGGAAATTTAGAAATTAAATAAAAACAAGATAAAAACCAACTTGCAAGGAATAATTTCACAAAAAAATGATTAAAGCAACAGTCCCCTACAACGATGCCAAAAACTTGTAACAGGATTTTTGTGTAAGTGTACATAGTCGTTCAAGTAATAAGTAAGTAAAATAAGTTATCGTATCCATAGAGACTGTGTATGTTAATAAATTATTTGTAAAATTATAGTTAACAGTTTGATGTAAAAAAACATAATAAATTGAATGGTGATGATTAAATTATCTAGATGGAAAATTGATTCCTAATGCAATTAAATCTAAATGCAAATGATCTAAATGAATGAATGGATGGACTCTAAAAACAAAGGCAATCAACATAAAATAGGCTAGGATAATTATATTAATAAACTCAATTCATTTTCATCATGCTTAACAGGGTTTAGAAAACATTCCATGGCAACTCGATCTTTCATGAGTTTGGAAACCAAATTAAGTCCTCTCGGAATCTTTTACTTAGTGAAATATGCATTTTACTGGTCATATTTAACTAAGGGTTTCTTAGCATTTATGCAAGGTAAATGAGACATTTACATTTGAAATAGTTTAATCACATAAACCTAGAAATTATGCAAGATAATAGAGCTAACGATATTACGAACCTCTAATTTAGTCAGGTTTAATGATCTAAATTCAGCAATGCACTTTTCAATTATGTGTCTACTAGCTGTTGCCTGATTAGGATCGCTTAGCTAATTTGAATGCATTCAATCACGTATGAATGTAATACATCTTGATTTTAATTGAAAACATGATCGATTGAGGCACAAACATGTTAAACATGAATCAAACAAATATTATTGGATTAACATAATCATCCTAGCAAACATAATTAAGCTAACATTGTTGATGTCAAGATCAATAAACACATAGCAAACATGATTAAATTAAATAACAAGAACGAAAGAGAAAACTCTAATTCAGTTCAACAGACTTTCAATCTTTCTAACTATGGTTTTCCTCTGTTCTGCTCATTGCTCCTTTACTAAGGGTTTCTTAAGGTGGCCGGCCAAGAGATGATCTTGACAAGGGTTTTGTTGGCTAAAATGGAGGGGAAATGGAATGGAAATGGAAAGAACAAGAGAGAATGAAAGGATGTTATGAAGAGAGAAGATGGATGAGTGATGAGGGATTAAGGGATGCTTTGAAAGGTGAAAGTTGTGTGGTATTTATAGGTGAAAGTAAGGGTAAAGTTTACTAAAAATAAAGTTTGAAAATCATTCATTTTCTCTCATGCTTGGCCTGCCACAATTTTTTGAGAAAGAGGTGGTTTGATTGCTTATTTTGAATTCAAATCCTTGCTATTATTAGTCATGAAGTGGACAGTTTCAAAGATAAAGTTGGTGTGCTAATTTCTATTATTTTCCAACTACAAGGACCTCCAATAAAATATCCAAAAGTTGACTTTCAGGAAGCCATATGCTTGTGTCAATATTAGGCTTGACTCCTCCTTGTTGGATGGTTTCTCGGTCCAATAATTAATTAGACATGTCCATCATGTAGTAATACTTTTACTGGGTCAAATTAACATCCTTATGACCCAATTTTGTATGGTCTTACTGTCCAAACAGATTGGATGTGTGTATGTCCATACAACATTTATATTAATCTCATATTCCATGGTCCGACTGTATAGTGAAATTAACATATTAATAATTAACAAGAAAATAATATAAATTATGCATAAAAATAATGTAATAAATCATAATTTTGCATACTTCATAAATTCATGTCGAATGTTAACATTTAAGCAAAATCCACTTAATTTATTAATAATTACTTAAAATTAATATAACTATTAAGTCAAAAGGTGGTAAAAATATATAGAAAAATCCTATATAATTTTGAATTTACATTTGCCCATCATTGTCCCAGGCCGCGTAGAGAACCCCATCGGGTAATCACCATTCCTTAGTTCCTTTTCAAGGGGTGCCATGGCCATGGACTTTCCTTCAGAGTTCATGTTTTCTGTCCTGTCAAACTTCATCAGGTACCACCGTGGTGACTAGACAAATACTCATTTACAGACTCTTCATGTACAAACACACTCTAAGCCCATAAGTTTAATTCGCTAACATACACCCAACAGAACATACATCTCATAACATACATTCCAAACATATATATATTCAACCATACTTCAACATTTTCGTACTCATACACAAATCATCTCATACTTGAATTTATCAGATTCACTACCCATGCACATGCTATACTTTTCATAATGTCGGTTCATAGTCCAATAAATTTCCTACATGCATTTCTCGATATGAACATTATACATGCATGAGTCAGCATTGAACTCACTTGATTCTGACTAACGGTAGTTCAAAACTCTAGATCCGGATATCCATCTCGAATTAGCAGCAACCATTGCTTTTAGAGCATAAGAACATCATTAAGACTCATTCGTATACAATTTACCATCGATTCAAGCACTTACAAATCCCATGTAAAGCCTTATACATAAATCTTATTGTTCATGCTCTTTTGACAAACTTACTCTTTCAAAATTTAACATGTAGAGTAGTAATCCTTACCTATCAATGGAATAGCCATTAATCATAACATAACCTTAGCTTCTAAATTATTGATAAAGAGGTACATCTAGACTTGAGGAAGGCATCGGTAATTTCCACTTCAGGAAGTGGAAGAAGAAGGAAGAAGAACCCTTTTCAAAACACACTTTCACATATAAATATGAGTCATCATACTTACTAGAATTTAACAAGTGTCATACGTATCAGAACTTGCCTTCTAATTGGCCTACAGTTTCTGAGAAAAATATAAATAAGTTCCCTTTATCAAACTTTTCAGGCTAAACTATATAGGTGGTTTCTAACTAGATTACTTAAAGTCTAACTAGCACAATATCCCACACAAACTAGGCGTACTATACCTTTGGCGAATCCTCATTCTATATTTCCCTTTTATCCCATAACATGAATGTCTCATTAATATTGTGGAATATCATGAAATCAAATTCTTACTAATTCAACTGGCAGTTACTATACTCCCACACGTATGCACCAAAATGATCATTTAGGCGATAACACCACACAAGACAGACTGTTTACTGCTATACGCCTCAAAACATTAAATTTGCCATAATTGGGGTGTTACAACTCTCCCCTATTAATAAAATTCTCGTCCCCAAAATTTCTAACTTTTGAGAAAAATTCCAAGTATATATGATAGTTACTGATCATGTCAGACGCATAACATGAGTTGGGAAAATTTAGGATATGTCAATTCCCCGTGTAAATATGAACATTACACACTTACCAATTTGAAAGATGTCCTGATTACATTAGAGAACCTGAGAAATTTCCATGAAATAAACTTCTTTTACAAGTTTGTTTCTCTAAAACAAACACACAAACATCTTGTACAAGTTTCACATATCATAACCAATTTCCTCTTTAGAGAGCCATACAACTTAAAATATCATTATATGTGCATACCCAACCTAGAACCAACGCAAAATCATTTATCATGAATAAGCATATACACAGTTGGTGAATACAATTTTCAAACATATATATACAAACCTTTAATTAGAATAATCTTTTCAATATTATCTCATTTCTTTTCTGTATCCTTACAAATCACTAACTTTAGTCAAATCTTAGCCTTAAATAGTACTTTCCTTGTAACTGATAGTAATTTAAACAATCATATAAAACACACCACAAAGACTATTCTTTTAGAGTTTGCAACAAATACTATTCTTTTAGAGTTTACCAAAAAGGCTATTCTTTCAGAGTTCGCCACCAAGGCTATTTTTTCAGTGTTCACCACAAAGGCTAATCTATCAGAGTTCGCCACAAAGGCTATTCTTAGCTGTCGTGTTTACGATATGGATTTGCCTAAACTTACATTACGTAAGGTTTGCCCATCATCATCCTAGGGCATGCAAAGAACCCCATTGGGTAATCACCATTCCTTAGTTCTTTTTCAGAGGGTGCCATGGCCATGGGCTTTCCTTCAGTGTTTCATATTAGAGTTCGTGTTTTCTATCCCAACGAACTTCATCAGATACCACTACGGTGACTAAACACAGACTCACTTTATAGACTCTTCATGTACAGACACACTCTAATCCCAACATTTTAATTCATTAACATACACCGAATAAAACATACATCTCATATCATGCATTCTAGACGTATATATACAACCATACTTCAACGTTTCAATACTCATATACCAATAATCATATACTTGAATTTATCAAATTCACTACCCATATACGTACTAAACTTTTCATAGTGTCAGATTCATAGTTCAATCAATTTCCTAAAGCATTTCTCAATATGAACATTATACATGCAAGAATTAGCGTAGAATTGACTTGATTCTCACTAACGATAGTTCAAAACCCAAATCCAGATATTCATCTGGAATTAGCGGCAACCACTACTTTCAGAGCATAAGAACATCATTAAAACTCATTCATATACAAGTTACCATGAATTTGAGAACTGACAACTCCCATGCAAAACCTTATACGTACATCTTACTATTCATGCTCATCTTATAGACACTTTCAGGATTTAACATGTAGAATATTAATACTTACCTATCAATGGAATAACCAGTGATCATAACCTTAGCTTCTAGATTATCAATAAAGAGATACAGCCAAACTTGAGGAAGGTATCAGTAATTTCTAGTTCAGGAAGTGGATGAAGAAGGAAGAAGAACCCCTTTGAGAAGACACTTTCACATATAAATATAACTCATCTTGCTGAGTGGAATTTAACAAGTGTTATACGTATCAGAACTTGTTTTCTCATTAGCCTATAATTTTTGAGAAAAATATAAATAAGTTCTTTTCATCAAACTTATCAGCTAAACTATACAGTTAGTTTCTAACTAGATTACTTAAGGTCTAACTAGCGCAGTATTCCATACAAATCAGGCGTACTATACCTTTGGCAAATACTTATCCATATTTCTCTTTTACCCCTTAACATGAATGTCTCCTTAATATAGCGAAATATCATGAAATCAAGTTCTTACTAACTCAAGTGGCAGTTATCGTAGACACCCATTTTTGTCCAAGCTCGATTGGAGGCCCATTTAAATTTTTGTTCTCTCTTGGGCTGTTCGAAGCCCACCCAATTTTGGTCTATTTGAGACCTTTATTTTTTTCCTTTTTTTTCTTCTTTCCTTTTTGGGCTTGTCAAAGGCCCAAATTATTATTATTATCACTACTATTACTATTATTAAATATTATTATTACCAATTTTTTAAAAATAAGCAAGATTAAAAAAACAATATATAAACATGAAAGGAAAAGAAAAAAAGGAGGCTTTTCATTATTTTTTTCTTAAAAAAAAGGTAAAAAAATACAACTACAAGCATTCTATTTCTTTTTTTTGGCCATAGGCATGTCACGAGGGATCGAATTTTGGGTTCCGATGAAGGGGACGTCACTGGACCGTCGGTCTTCCGTCCCTAAGATCCCCCAAAAATCCTGTGTTTCCCTCCCCTTTCTAAAATAAAGGTATCATTTTTTATTAAAAAGGCTTGATTTTGGGAAAAAATTTGTTTTTTTTAAAGAGAAAGTTTAGATTTTAACAAATATAAATCTATTTTTTTAGTTATTTTAAAGGAAAGTTTAAAATTTTAAAATAAATTTTTGATTTTGCAAAAAAAAAAATTCGGCCACTGTACATAGCGACTCCACCATCGGAGGCAACGACTCTCCGTTTCCAACTTTTATGTTGGCCATGGCTCCACCACCGGAGGCAACGGCTCTCCAGTGGTGGAGCCATGGCCAACATAGAAGTTATAAGAGAAAGAGGAAAAACTTCTTTTTTTTTAAAAAAAACAATGAGGTTAAAATGAAAGAATGAATAGCTTTTTTCATTTATAGGTGCCAAAAATGGGTAATTTATTCCCACCACCTTACTTTTTAAATTTTTAAAAAATACCCTATTTTTTGAAGCACCGCCCTCGCTCTCTGACCTATTAACACTTCTAACCCTTTTATTTATTTAAACATTCGATTTAATTCAAAAATTTAAAATTAAAAGCAAATTAATTGTTACATCAGTTCTCTGTCTTCCACATTTTTTATCTTTTACTCCTAAAATCAAGCTATATCATTTTGTTTCCATCTTTAATAAATAATTTACACTTATATCTTCCATTTCACTTGCATGCACTTTATTTTAATGTTTTATATTTATTCACACTTGTATACTTTTTATTTATTCTTATTTCATTTTATTTATTTTCATGTCTAGTTATTTTTTTTAAACATTCCCTTACATACATTTTAATATTATTTATTTATGTTACTTTGATTCTTTTATTGTATTATGAATAAGGTGTATTATTGTTATTATTATTATCATCATGTTAAGGTCTTATTTATTTCATTTATTTAATTTTTCTTTATATTATTTCCATTTTGAAAGAGTTTTAACTTTTCATTAACTTTAGTCAATTTAATTAGTTTTCCTATTTTATTACTATTCATTTTAAAAGAGGAAACTTTAGGTCATTTTTCATCCTATAATTGTTGACATGAAGTTAGTTAAGTAGGTACTATATTTTAATGAAACCTTAAGGTTTTTACATTTGGATTTAGGTTAGTCCTTAAGATCTTACCTACCATTTACCATAAAAAATTATAAATAATATGTAAGATATTTTTAGGGTTTTAATTAGTTTTAAATATAGTATAGGATTAGAATCTTAAGTTTATATGTAAATATTTTTAGGACTTTATTCAAGATTAAAACTAAAGATTTTTGTAGGTGAATGGTAAATCATGAGTAGGTCTTTCTAAGTATTTTATTTTAGAATCTTTTCTAAGAAAGCTAATAAATATTATTTAACATTTATTATTTTAGGATTTTGATGAATTTAAATCTTAGATTAAAAATTTTAAAGTAAGATAAATCATATACCCGACATAGGATACTTTCGTAAGATCTTGATAGGTTCAACGTTATTAATTAAATATTTTAATAATAATAATAATAAAAGATCGAATAAGTTGTAGATATATTTTAATATTTCTCTTAATTCATTGGTAATTTCTAGGTTTTTTAGAATTCTAAAAGAGAATTAATTTTAGGAATGGAAGGTATTTTACTAGAATTATTTAGGTATCCTCTAGGGTTCCCGTTAAAAGTAAAAATCTCTAAATTAAGTTTCAAATTAGATAAGTGTGATAAACACATCTTAATCGAGCTACAAGTAAATTCAGAGGAGTTTCCTTTAGAGTTTTTATTTAAGATTTCCATAAGATTTTAGCTTAGATTAAGACATTAATATGCTTAAATAAAAAATTATAGCTCTTAAGACCCCGTAGGACTATTCCCCAATAGGCGTTGTGGGAGTGCTATAACCTTCCCCACATGTAACCGTACTCCCGAACCTGAAATTTGGTGATGCGATCGAGTCTAGATTTTTAGTATTTCTTTCGTAGTATTAATTCTAGATTTTTAGACGATAGGTGGCTAACCAACCTAGCCCTAATTGGTTAGTGGCGACACTACGTAATTTAGTCCCTATGTGTCTAGCTTTGCTTACTAGGCCCACGTACTCTTATGTAGGCAATGCTATGACAGCTTGGCGACTCCACTAGGGGCCTTAGTGAGTCGACTTACTTAGGATTAAGAGCTAGGTTTTTTAGTTTTTGTGCATATTAGATTTATTTATTCGTACATTAATTTTTTTAATTGTCTAATGTCGTTTTAAATTGTTGAATATGTGTTAAATATTGATTTATTTGTTCATTTCATTTACTTATCCTTTTTTAATATGAATGCCAATGCATTTGTTTTTTTTTTGATAAAATTGATTAATATATATGGCGACTCTATCGTCGTGGGGTGGCTATAATTGTCATTCATGTTGCATTTTGCTTTCGGTCCTACACTCGGGCCCATCTCGTTTAGGAGGAGTAGCCTTAGGCTTTTGTGTAACAATATGTCACCACATAAGTTTAAGGACTACTCCATGGTTAAGATGGACATAGATGTTTGTGTAGCAAATGCAATCGTGTACGCTATGGAAGTCTTATCACCCAAGGGCCAACCCTTTTTAAAAAGGGAACGCATCTCTATAAATGTCGTATTTAAGCCTTGGGTTCCCTGTGCATTAGATTCAGTCGTAAGCCAACAAGTAATGACCATTTTAAATGTGAAACCTAGACATAAGAGTCGTACCTTATCCCTCAAAATAATACCCTATAGGATTTCATGAGCGTTTAGTGATTTAATTTCACATTTTTTCTTCACAATGCTTTATGATTTAATTTCTCATTTTTCATTTGAATTTTTTTTTTTTTACTAACTTTGTTTTTTTTGTGTCTGTGTCTCTCCTTGGCATAATTCATGCTTCATTTAAATACCTGGGGCACAGTGTCGCATCTATATTCGACATGAACATACTTCAAAAAGATTTAGTTGTTCAGCATGGGGTAGAAAATATAGGGATAATAGTGAGAATGTCAAAGGATACTCAAATCAGAGAAGGTGATTGCTAGATAGCTTGTTTTGGCTTGAGCCTACCTTAGATAGTTCGCATGGATTGTAGGAGGAATTGCGAACATGAGTTAAAGGGAATATGGCAGTCAAGTAATGATGCTAAAAAAAGGTACTTCTGGGACAAGTATGGCGATGTAGCACAGCTTCTGTTTGTTAAATTGGATGATGCCTTGTTGAAGGGCATGGTACGTTTTTCGAATCCCACTTATAGGTGTTTTACATTCAATGAAATGGATATGGTACCGACTATTGAGGAATATTCTACCCTTATCCACTATGACTTATAAAGATCCGCTCAGGATAAATTGGAAGTAGAATAACGATTTTCGGGGACCCTTAGCCAATCTGATGGGATTACCTGTAGATACAGTGAAAGCAAGATTAAAAGATAAAAATGGTCTCTGCATTTCCTGGTCTAACATTAGGGATGCTATGGGAAAGGCCAACGGTGATAGACATTTGGCGCTGTTAGCGTTTATCATATACGGGTTGACTGTGTTCTCAAAAGCTCTGGGATATATGAGTGTGGAGCTAGCTGATTTTCTGTTTCAAATTGAAAAAAGGTGAATCCTGCTCCAACAATCTTAGCTGAAACCATCATTTCACTCAATTTCATCAGAAGGAAGGGAGATAGGCGTTTCTTAGGATGCGCACAGTTGTTGTTCGTATGGATGAAAAGCCATTTTATGTGCCTCTATAAGCGCTTTCTTCAAGTGTTTGTTCCTTCGACTAGGCCTATAGAGGAATTTCTGGAAAGTGAGCGCCCTCCAAATTAATCGATTAAGGAGTGGGTTCAGAACCATAGTACAATGACATACCAAGAAATAGAATGGAGGACTCTATGGAAGATTCAGAGCACGGTACTCATCGGGTGTGATGGTCATTTGTGGGTTCTCTTAATTGGCGTATGGGGAGCCATTAGTTATTAATCGTTGATGGTTATGAGCCAATACAAGTATGATCAATGTGTACCTGCTACAGCTGGTTTAAACAGGGTGGAAGTTTTAGTTCAAGACCCGAGATTTTGGAAGAAATTGGAAGAGATAATAATTAAGTGGGGTCAAACCTTGAGCTTGCAATCAGGAACCTTTTTCAACCATTCTCCCTTGAAAATGTATATCCAGTGGCACCTAAAAAAAAGAAAAATCTTTGTGTTAGCATAGCTTAAAGGAAAAAGGAAGGTCTGGGATGATGTAGCCAAGCTAACAGAAAAGATAAGTAATTTAGAGATGCGTCTGAGGGGTAGAGATAAAGAGGTCAGGTGACAATGAGAGTAGCATTAGACATATGTAACAGAAAAAGAGGAAGAAATCATGAGACGACAGTAACAACACCGGTTAGGCATGAAGGGAAGAGAGGAAGAACTAAGAGTACAGTTAGAACGATGTCAATGAGAAAGATCTGACTTGTTCGCTCAGGTTCAGAGGTTGGAAAAAGATCCAAGTTTGTGGGCTAATGAACTCCAGAAAGCACGAGAACAAGAGCGAAGTTGGAGGAGGGTGTCTAATGAGAAAACTACTAAAATTGAGGTGCTAAAGGAGGAAATTTGTCATTAGACTAAAGAATTAAAGACAAAAGAAGAGCAAAAAAAATAGGTCACGAAAGAATATGCACAGGGAAGGTCAGGTTTTTGCTCAGCAAGCAGAAGACATATTGTGAACAGATTGAAGAACTTAAAAAAGAATCTACCCCTTTTGCGACTAAGGACAAGCCTGCAATGAAACTTCTGGAGGTGGCTCAGGCACATTACCAAAAGTTTATCAAGCTCATGAGGAGGAAGAAGAAGAACAACGAGTAGAGATTTTCCCTATGGCAATATGATCAATTAAGATGTTCTTTAAATATGAATGAAAATTGAAAAAAAAAATTTGTAAGCCGAATAATTTTTGAACCTTCTATGAAAGAAAATGTTTATATTCGAGAATATTTACGATAATGTGCCCTAATTTCATTCATTCATTCATCCATTCATTCACTCATTCGTTCATTTGTTTATTTAGAAACATCATTTTAAAAAAATAAAAGAACATTTTTTTTATGACAAATCTAAATAATTTTCTAACTTTGGAAATAAGTGTCATTTGAAAAAGGACCAGTGATAGCTTACCGGTATAACACCCACTCAAAAGCTAAGAAGATGACAGAAGAAGAATTAGCACGCATGGCCAAATTGAAGAAACAAATGTAAAGGATGATAGAAATGATGACTACAGTGGTCAAAGGCAAGGCCAAGGTAGGAGAAGGAAACGACACTTTGGAAAATCCAATCCCTTTTTACGGTGATACAGGGGTATATCGTGAAGATTTACCACTTCAAGCGCCAAGTGTAACTATTCAAATCTTAAGAGTAAACGAGTTGCTTGTAAGGGAGGAGCTGAGAGAAGTGGATAAGGGAAAGTCGATTATGGATGAAGAAGCTCATAAATTTAGCCTAATTGAGGAACGTTTGAAAGCCATCGAAGGATTAGAAACCTTCAAATTTGTAGAAGCAGAAGACCTATGTCTGGTTCCTGATGTGGTCACCCCACCAAAATTCAAAGTTCGTGACTTTGAAAAATTCAATGATAGCAGTTGCCCCATTACTTACATAGCCATGTACTATAGGAAAATGGCTATTTACTCCAAAGATGAGAAACTACTAATGCACATATTTCAAGATAGCCTAAATGGACCTACGACTCGCTGGTATGTAAAGTTTCGAACTTGGGGAGAGCTCGCACGTGTATTTATTGTTCAATACAAACATATTGTAGACATGGCCCCAGATCACTTGGCTCTACAAAACATGGAAAATAAGTCAAATGAGAGTTTTAAGGAATACACACAATAGTGGAGGGATCTGGCATCGCAAGTACAGCCCCCGCTCACGAAAAAGGAGACCACTATTCTGTTCGTTGGTACATTAAAAGGCATATGCTACGATAGGATAGTTGGAAACGCCTCTAAGACTTTCGCGGATATGGTATTATCTGGAGAAATGATAGGGAATGCATTGAAGTCTTACAAAATAGATGACTCTTTTGAGCGAGAAGAGAGGTGTCATTGAGAAGAAAAAGGAAGTAGAAATGCAAACAATTGCACTGGGCGGATACCCATATTCTTACTTTCCATACTCGAGCCCAATACCTCCACGCCCCCAATACCTAGCTGTAAATGCTATCAATATTCACTGTTTATGTATTGTCCACCTGTACCTATTACAAATCCCCCATGTTAACTATACCAACCCGGTCCCCACAGACTCAAGCTCTATTAAGGCCACCACAGGAGAGGCTTGTGTTTGATCCAATTTTCATCCCCTACGTGGAACTTTTTCAAATTCTAGTGGAGAAGCATCTTATTGTACCTGTACATAAGAAACCAATGCAAATGATGCCAATGCTCGATATGAGTATCACTCTTGCAATCTTGGTCATACCATTGAGAACTGCTTAGCGTTAAAATATAATTTGCAAGATCTTATAAGGGCAGGAAAGATAAATTTGTAGCGAGAGAATACACTAGATGTTAAAATGAATCTGTTATCAAACTACAATTGAACATTTAATGCTATAATTGAAGAAAATAGTCTTCAAAGGAAAAAAGTGGAAGAAATTACAACCCCGTTCAAACGATTGTTCGATATCTTGAGGAAGTCAAATCTAATTCATGTTGAGCCACCCAAGTCTGTAATGGAAATTGATACGGATCGAATCTAGAAATTCCACCAAGGAGCTCAAGGACACTCTATCCAAGTTTGCCTAACATTTAGGGAACATATACAGTGTCTTTTGGATTCTGTCTAGCTAGAGATATAGGAGGGTGTTAATACCAATGAGATAAACACGTTAGATGCGAAACCTATCACCATTGTATACGGAAAGAAAACCCCTATTAAAAAAGAGTCTACCTCAAATGTTGTATAGGATAATGTGTTGGTCATCAGGGTTCCCGACCCTTTTATGTATGGAGATGACCAATGAGTTTCTTGGAGATATAATTACGGGGTAGTTAGATCTGATGCCTCTAACATCTCAAGACTCAGTGGCATAACTCGAAGCGGGCGTTGTTACAAGCCAAACACAGTGGGGAAAGAACCCCATGGTAAGTAAGTGTTTTCAGAAAATCAACCAGAAATTGGCGATAAAGAAGCCGATAAGGAAACGAGGGAGGACCAAAAGGGAGAAGTCAAGAATGATGAAGTTAATGAATTTTTGTATCTGATAAAACATAGTGAGTATAGCGTGGTCGAGTAGTTGAACAAAACATCAGCAAGAATTTCTCTACTATTACTACTTTTGAACTCGGAGCCACACAAGGAGGCTCTTGTATTAGTTCTAAAACAAGCTTATGTCACTCACAACATGTCAGTAGAGAATGTCAGTCACTTAGGAGGGAGCATTTTGGCCCCAAATTACATATCTTTTAATGATGATGAAATACCCCCGAATGGAAGAGGAAGTACTAAGGCACTACACATCTCAGTAAAGTGTAAAGCCTATTCCATGGCTAGGGTTCTGGTAGACAATGGGTCATCGATCAACGTCTTACCTTTGTCAACATTATCTAAGCTGCCCATGGTCACCTCGTATATGGTATCGAGCCCTTTAGTGGTTTGAACTTTTGATGGCACCAAAAGAAGCATGACTGGCGAAATATAGATTCCCTTGTTCGTAGGAGTCGTTAATTTACTTATTCTCTTACAGGTGATGGATAAAATGCCTTCTTACAGTATGCTGTTGGGATGCCCCTGGATTCATTCAACTGGGGTGGTACCATTGTCCTTGCACTAAAGATTAAAATTTGTAGTCGATCAGAATTTGTGCATTGTGCGAGGCGAAGATGACCTGTTGGTAGCTAGCTTGCCAAATTCTCCTTTCATACAAGTGGATGATGAGGCAATAAAGAGTTCTTTCTAGACCTTTGAGGTGGCCACTATGTCTTACGTGGCAGAGGGAATGAGAGCCCCTAAGTCTCATGTGCCACGAACAGCGAACATGTTATTTACCCAGACAGTAGGGAAGGGTTGGAAAATCCACTTGGTTTTGGGAAAAGACCTACAAGGTATCTCAAAACTCATTTTTTTCCCACTCAAGAGGATACAAGAGGGTTGGGATATAAGCCCACAAGGGAGGATGTCGAGAGAATGTGTAAAGAGCAGAGAGTGGTTGGCTCGCATGGTTGGAAAGAAGGTGGTGGAACCTCCTTCAATTTGTCCTCCACTATCTGAGACCATTTACTCAGTGGGATTCGAGCACCAGGAAAGGACCCCGGTCAAGTTAACGATTAATGGAGATGCAGTGGATCTAAACATGATTGGCTATAGGGTGCTGATGTCAAGAGACTGGGTTCGCTACGACCCTTCTGCATTGGACAATTGGCAGCTCATACTGTTACCTGCTCTCCTTGAGTCTTCCGAGATGTAATCATTTTGAAGTTTTTTTATATCAAAGTTTAATATCTTTTAGTTAATTTAATTTCCTTTAAAAATCCGTGTAAAACTATTTTATCTTTAATGAAATCAAATTTGGATCATGTCCATAGTCACTTATATTCATTCAATCGCTTTCATTCATATACCAATATACATACTCATAATTATTTCATGGATATACCTCATTAATTGATAAATGATCCAAGTGACATTTTTGGATCAAATTCTGATAATTATGTTCACTATAACAATCATGGGACGGAAAAGGAGGAAGTTGTACCAGATAAGTTTTTGAGGCTAGTTGAACAAGAAAATAAGCTTATAGAACCCCACTTGGAGGGAACATATTTGATAAATATGGGTGATGATGAGGTAAGAAAGGAAATTAGGATTGGAACCACTCTCATGCCAAAGCAAAGTCAATTGTTGAAGTATCTACTTATTGAGTTCTCGGATGTGTTTGCATGGTCATACCAAGATATGCCGAGTTTGGACACCAATATTGTGGAACATAGGCTAACTTTCAAATCAGATTGCAAGCCCGTATACCAAAAGTTGAGAAGGATGAAACCTGAAATGTTGTTGAAGATTAAAGAAGAGGTTAAAAAACAATTCGATGCAGGATTTCTGGAAGTAGCTAAATACCCAGAGCGGGTGGCGAATATTGTACCAATGCTTAAAAAGGATAAGAAAGTCAGAATATACGTCGATTATAGAGATTTGAACCAAGCTAGCCCCAAGGATAATTTTTCATTAACTCATATAGACACACTGGTGGATAACACTGCTAAAAATTGTGTTTTCTCTTTCATGGATGGTTTCTCGGGGTATAATGGCGAGGGAGGACATAGAAAAGACCATGTTCACCGTGACCTGGGGAACTTTTTATGACAGGGTCATGCCCTTTGGTCTAAAAAATGCTAGAGCCACGTATCAATGAGCAATGGTGACATTGTTTCATGAGATGATGCATAATGAGATTGAAGTTTATGTATGATAGCTAAGTCCACTAGGGCGAAAAGTCATGTGGGAAACCTCTAAAAACTATTTGAAAGATTGAGGAAATACAAAATGAGATTGAATCCAGTAAAATATACTTTTGGGGTAAAGCCAGGAAGCTATTAGGTTTCATAGTGAGTGAACGGGGAATTGAAATAGATTCGGACAAGGTTCAAGCAATTCAAGATTTGACACCCCTTAAAAATCAAAAGGAGTTAAGAGGTTTTTTGGGACAGTTAAATTACATTTCTCGTTTTATCTCACAGTTGACGGATAAATGTGATCCCATCTTTAAGCTCTTACATAAAGATAGTGATGGTGAATGGACTGAAGATTGTCAAAAAGCATTCGAGAAAGTAAAAGAGTATTTGGCTAAGCCACCAATTTTGATTCCCCTGGTGCTAGGAAGACCTTTGGTTTTATATTTGGTAGTGCTGGATAATTCCATAGGTTGCGTTCTGGGGCAACGAGATGGTTCAAACAAGAAAGAGCATGCAATCTATTATCTAAGGAAGAAGTTCACAGAATATAAAGCCAAGTATTCCCATCTGAAAAAGATGTGTTGCACTTTAGCATGGACTGCACGTCGACTAAAGTAATACATGTTGTATCACACCACCTTCCTTATCGCAAAGTTAGACCCTTTGAAGTACATTTTTTAGAAGCCATCATTTTTAGGGAGAGTTGCTCGTTGGCAAATGTTTTTGTCTGAGTATGACATCATTTACGTGCCCCAAAATTAGTAGGCTAGCTATGGGTTTCTTCTTGGACAATGAGTTTTTGTACAAAAGAGGATGTGACCAAACCATATTGAGATGTGTCGACACAGAAGAGACGAATCAGATAATAAAGGAAATCCATGATGGAGTATCTGGAGCACATAGTAACAGACATATGCTGGCAAGGTAAATCATAAGGGCGAAATATTTTTGGTTGACGTTGGAACTAGATTGTTTAAATTATGCTCGGAAATGTCATAAATGTCAAGTTTATACAGACAGTATTAACTCTCCTTCTACCAATCTTCATATCTTGGTGCCTTCTTGGCCGTTCTCAATGTGAGGCATGGATTTCATTGGCCCTATCTCACCGGAAGCATAAAATAGGCATCGCTACATCTTTGTAGTTATTGATTATTTCACCAAATAGGTCGAAGTCACTTCATATGTCAATGTAACTCGATCAGTGATCTGCAAATTTATGAAAAAATAGGTCATTTTGGGTACGGTTTACTAGAAAAGATCATCTTAGATAATGCCAAGAACTTGAACAATGCCTTGATAGAAGAGGTTTGTAGACAATTAAGATCAAGCATCACAATTCTGTGCCATATCGTCCAAAAATGAATGGGGCAATCGAGGCCACAAACAAGAATATCAAGAAGATCATTTCCAAGATAGCAGAAACATATAGGGATTGGCATGAGAAACTCCCTTTTGGTCTCCACGCATACTTCACATTAGTGAAAACTTCAACTGGATCTACTCTGTTTTCATTAGTGTATGCCATAGAGGTCGTTTTACCTATCGAGGTTCAAATCCCATCTCTACGAGTGTTGAGGGAGGTGCGACTAGAGGTGAATGGAGGTAAGAGAGATATGAGCAGTTGAATTTTATTGAGGAAAAGAGATTAGTAGCTTTATTTCATGGCCAGTTGTATCAACAAAGAATGATGAATGCCTATAACAAGATGGTGCGACCAAGGCAGTTCAGAGAAGAGGATCTGGTATTGAAGAAGATTTTGCCATATGTTCATAATCATCAGGGAAAATAGACACCAAAATGGAAGGGACCGTATGTGGTGAAGAAAGCTTTCTCAGGTGGAGCATTGATTCTCACTAAAATGGACGGAGACGAGATGTGGAACCTGTAAATTTTGATGCAATGAAAAAATATTTTGCTTAAAAACTAAGCTTGATTATTCTTAAAGAGTTATTTGCATTGACATTGGCTTTTTTGTTTTGCTTTTCTTTGTTTGTCATGTTAGAGGTTATGTTTTACCTTGGAATCTTGCATTCTCCTTAAGGTTAATTACTTAATAAGTTGGTCATGTTCAAAGTGACAAATGGCATTTTTGAAATATCCTTCACTTGAAGAAAATTTCATCCTTTGTTAACCACTTTGGGCCATATTATTTGTTCAAAATTGACCATTATTGAAAGATCACCCTCCACGTTGGAGGACATTTTGTGAGGTTTTGGGTATGGATCGATGATTTTACAACATTTTGAGCCAAATATGAAATTATGCGCAATTCAAATTGAAAAGATAGGCGTATTCCCAAGAATGACCTTGTGATGAGATTAACCATATTTTGAAATGATAAACGACATTATTTTGCTCTCCTAGTCACTTAGAGAAAATTATATCCCTTGCTACCCCATTTTGAGCCTAATGTATCTTCTTTCTAAACCCTAATTAAAGTCATCCATCGAACATCATGGATTGACAAGAAAGATCATGAAAAATGAAAGTAAAATTCTAAATTCTTGATCTTATTCTAAAAAAAAGAAAATAAGAAATAGGGAAAGGAAATAAGAAACAAAAAAGAAAGGAAATAGGAAGGAGTAAGAGCAAAGATAAGTGATTGAGAGATGGAAGGAGCAATAAAAAATTCAAAATAACTCCTCATTGTTTAATTACTCTTTCACATAATATATATTTTAGCCTGAAAAACTTTTCTCTGATTGACCCTTAACCCTCAGACCACGTTACAACCTTGAAAAGACCATTTTGATTGAATATGTTTGTTCAAATCAAGAAGTTAATCCTTAGGAAATTGTGACATCTTTAAGAGCATAAAAGAGGGAGATGAACTCTAGGGTGAAAACTCATAAATGAGCAGTCTAGAGAGATTTCTAAAAAAGGAAAAAAAGAAAAAAAAAGATATGAAATGCTTGGAGGATAATGAAGATTTCCAGAAGAAATTGATCCTTCGGTACGAGCCCTAAAGTAATCTATTTGAGCCTATTTTAGCCCTTTATTTGGCACCTAAACTCGAGCTGAGACTATAACCTTAGAGTAAGTCCATCTCTAATTACTTATTGCCAGATTCAATTATGGAATTAATCTACTTGGAGAATGTAAGAGTCTATAGAAAGAAGATTTTGCTTAAATCAAGAAAAAAACAAACAAAATACCAAAAAAATAAAGAGAGAGCAAGAGAAAGGAACAATATTGAAGAATATCTACTTTAAGAAGCAATTTTACAAAAGAGCATGGTACAAGGTTCATAGTTGGAACAATCCAAAGTCAAGAAAAGGAAATTCGACTTCATGAGAATTAACAAGTTGACTCTCGATGCAAGAAATTTATGTTTCAAGGGTGGATTTATGAAATCCATAGTACCAAGTTTGTTAAGTGAATTATCATTTGAGAATTTAATTTACGAGTCATAAAATCATTTTGAAATTTGTTAAGGTGATATCCCATGAAATTTGATTTTCATGATCTGTTTTGTGTGGATAGGGATTTGATCTTTTTCAACCAAAAAACATGATTCTCAAAATGATTACCTTTTATGAAAAATTCAAGAAAGGAAGAAAGGAAAACATTCATTACATTTAGAGGCCCAGGTGTCGAGCTCCATTTACTTTTCATTGCATTTAGAGGCTCAAGTGTGGAGGTCCATTTACTTTTCATTGCATTTAGAGTCCCAGGTGCGGAGGTCCATTCACTTTTCATTGCATTTAGAGACCCAGGTGTGGAGGTCCATTCACTTTTCATTACATTTAGAGACCCAAGTGTGGAGGTTTGTTTACTTTTCTAGTTTAAAGACCCAGGTGTGGAGGCCCGTTTACTTTTCTAGTTTACCTTTCATTGCATTGACTTTTCATTGCATTTAAAGGCCCAGATTTGGTATCTAATTTCCTAGTTTTGGATAACGTAATATGTTTTGATCTGTTTCGATTTTGATAATTGCAAAAACTTTTTATTTCTTTTACTACGATGTTGAGTGGGATTTGATAGTAGTTAGGTGTCTATGTCTTTGTACATTTCTTGCTATGCAAGTCATGGACAAAGAGGGGCAGCTGTAGACACCAGTCTTTTTTTCTTCTTTCCTTTTTGTTATTATTATCATCATCACTACTATTACTATTATTAAATATTATTATTATCATTTTTTACAAATAAGCAAGATTAAAAAAACAATATATAAACATGAAAGGAAAAGAAAAAAAGGAGGCTTTTCATTATTTTTGTTCTTAAAAAAAAGGTAAAAAAATACAACAACTACAAGCATTCTATTTTTTTTCTTTTCTTCTATTTTTTCTTGCCATAGGCATGTCATGAGGGATTGGATATTGGGTTCTAATGAAAGTGACGTCATCGGACCGTAGGTCCTCCGTCCTCAGGAGCCCCCAAAAATCTCGTTTTCCCTCTCATTTCTAAAATAAAGGTTTTTTTTTTAAAAAAGCTTGATTTTGGGAAAATTTTTGATTTTTTTAAAAAAGAGAAAATTTAGATTTTTACAAATAAAAATCTATTTTTTAGTTATTATAAAGAAAAGTTTAAATTTTAAAACAAAATTTTGATTTTTTTCAACTATTTCAAAGTAAAAGCTTTAATCTTTAAGAAAAATAGTGTTTTTTTTAAAAGAGAAAGTTTAGATTTTGAAAGATAAAAAAAAGTAGTCATTTGAAAGGAAAGTTTAAAATTTTAAAACAAAATTTGATTTTTTTTCAAAAATAAAAGCTTTAATTTTAAGAAAAATAGTGTTTTTTAAAGAATGAAAAGTTTAGATTTTGAAAAATAAAATATGTTTTTAAGTCATTTTAATGGAAATTTTAAAATTTTAAAAGAAATTTTTATTTTTTAACTATTTCAAATAAGGTTTTGATTTTTAAAAAAATAATGATTTTTTTCTAAAGAAAACTTTGATTTTGTAAAAAAAAAATTCGACCACTATACACGACAGCTCCACCACTGGAGGCGGAAAGCCGTTGGGCTCTCCGGTGGTAGAGCCATGGCCAAAATAGAAATTGGAAGAGAAAGAGGAAGAGTTTTTTTTTTTTTTTTTTGTGAAAAACAATGAGGTTAAAATGAAAAAATGAATAGTTTTTTTTTTCATTTATAGGTGTAAAAAATGCGTAATTTATTCTCACCCTTTACTTTTTAAATTTACAAAAAAATCTCGTTTTTTGCAGCACCGCTCTCACTCTCTGACCTATTTACACCCGTAACCTTTTTATTTATTTAAACATTCGATTTAATTCGAAATTTTAAAATTAAAAGCAAATTAATTGCTACATCAGTCCTTTTTCTTCCACATTTTTTATCTTTTAGTCCTAAAATCAAGCTATGTCATTTTGTTTTCATCTTTAATAAATAATTTACACTTATATCTTTCATTTCACTTGGATTTATACATTATATATTTAATGTTAATTATGAACTTTATTTTAATATTTTATATTTATTCACACTTGTATAATTTTTATTTATTCTTATTTCATTTTATTTATTTTCATGTTTATTTTTATTTTTACACATTCCCTTATATACATTTTAATATTATTTATTTATGTTATTTTATTCTTTTATTATATTATGAATAATGTGTATTGTTGTTATTATTATCATAATGTTAAAGTCTTATTTATTTCATTTATCTTTTTATTATTGTCATTTTGAAAGAGTTGTAACTTTTCATTAACTTTAGCCAATTTAATTAATTTTCCTATTTTATTACTATTTGTTTTAAAAGAGGGAACTTTAGGTGTTGACATGAAGTTAGTTAAGTAGTTGTTATATTTTAATGAAACCATAAGGTTTTTACATTTGGATTTAGGTTAGTCCTTAAGATCTTACGTATCATTTACCTTAGAAAAATTATAAATAATATGTAAGACATTTTTTAGGGTTTTAAATTAGTTTTAAATATCGTATAAGATTAGAATCTTAAGTTAATATGTTAATATTTTTAGGACTTTATTCAAGATTAAAACTAAAGATTTTTGTAGGTGAATTGTAAATCATGAGTAGGTCTTTCTAAGTATTTTATTTTAGAATCTTTTTAAGAAAGCTAATAAATGTTATTTAAGATTTATTATTTTAGGATTTTGACAAATTTAAATCTTAGATCAAGAATTTTAAAGTAAGATAAGTCATAAACCCGACATAGGATAATTTCATAAGATCTTAATAGGTTCAACGTTATTAATTAAATATTTTAGAAAATAATAATAATAAAAGATGGAATAAGTTGTAGATATATTTTAATATTTTTCTTAATTCATTGTAATTTCTAGGTTTCTTTTAGAATTTTAAAATAGAATTAATTTTAGGAATTGAAGGTATTTTACTAGAATTATTTAGGTATCCTTTAGGGTTCCCTTAAAAGTAAAAATCTCTAATTTAAGTTTCAAATTAGATAAGTTTGGTAAACACATCTTAATCGAGCTACAAGTAAATCAGAGGTGTTTCCTTTAGAGTTCTTATTTAAGATTTTCATAATATTTTAGCTTAGATTAAGACATTAATATGATTAAAAAAACAAATCTAGCTCTTAAGACCCTATTGGACTATCCCAAGATAGGCGTTGTGGGGGTGCTATAACCTTCCCCACACGTAACCGTACTCCCGAACCCGAAATTTGGTGATGAGATTAAGTCTATATTTTTAGGCTTTTTTCGTAGTATTAATTCTAAATTTTTAGACGATAGTTGGCTAACCAAATTAGCCCTAATTGGTTAGTGGCAACTCTACGTAATTTAGTCCCTCCGTGTCTTGCTTTGCTTACTAGACCCTCGTACTCTTATGTAGGAAATCTTATGACAGTTATGAGAGGGGGAATAGAAGTTCAATTATTGATTTAAGAATTGAAGAGGAAAGAAAAATTGAGAATAATAATGACTAATGACGTGACAACACAATGGTGGTGCGATGGTGGTGCATCGATGGTGCGGTGATAGTGTGACATGGAAGAGGTGGAGGTTTTGACGATGTAAATGTGGTGGTTCTATATGGAAGGGGTTGCCAACACTGGTTATTTGGTGGAAAAAAAGTAGAAAGAAAGGTGGTTGAATGAGGAGGAAAAGAGAAATGAAAGGAAAGAAAAGTTGGGATGAGAAACAAAAGGGATTCTATGGTGTCTAATTGTATGGGACGAAAATAGCGTGGTAAGAGAGGGAAAAATGGTTGCATAGGGGACAAAGGCATGAAAGGTGGCTTAGGAGGGAACCAAGGGTACAAGGGTGTGAAAAAGGGGCTGTTGGAGGAATGTTGACTAGATCAAAAATGAAAGAATCTTCCCTTGCATTGCAAATACGACCCCTAAGCTTGTGAATTTCTTCCAAAGAATATTCTGCCTTCAAATTCTCTGTTCGTAGCACCAAGGTAAGTCTCTATTCTGTTAGGTGATTATCCAAAAAGCTAAGTTCACTTACATGAGTGATTCTATAACTTTATCTATTTTAGTAATGTTTGTGTTTATGTTTGTTGGGAACCAATCGAACCATCTACCAACAAGGATAAAGGCATAACCAAGCTTGTTTAAGTTTCTCAATTTTTTGATGAGTGATCTGGGATTCTATGAAAATATGTTAATTATCATGTTTTTAATTATTTTACTTTCTAAAGTTTCCAAGGTAAGTTTTCTGCAAAACTTTGTCTTTTGAGACAAGATTTTGGTAAACAAATTGGTCGTTCGACGAGAAAAGATTCAGATTCATTTTAAGGTTTTATAAGGAGATCTGCATATCCAATGAGACAAGATTCTGGTAAACGAACCAGTCTTACGACCTAAGATAGACATTGTTCGTGTTTTTTGAAAAGTATGTACAAGCTGGCTTCGTGACCTAAGGCGAACCTGGAATCAAAGTTTTTAAATGTTTTTGTTTAAGTGAAACAAGCCTTACGACCTAAGGCATGCTCTGTTCGCAAACTTTGAGATTCGACTGTTAAGTTTTTGAAACTAATTTTATAAAACTTATGTTTTCTAACAGGATCTGCGAGGTAGGTCTCGCAATCTCACCCGCGAACCCGTCACTCAAAATTATTTTAACTAAGTTTTCTTTCTATTTTTAAAGCTTTATTTTGCAACATACCATGTGGATTTATGGTTATTCACTGAGTTGTCAATGAACTCACCCACTCCTCTCTTACTTCGCAAATAAGTAGGTAGCAAGTAGCTTATAGCAGTGGCGAGATCAATGACTTGGCAAGGCTCATTCCTCTTTAGATACTAGTAAACTAGGGAAAATAGGCGATGGATTTACTTTATGTGGGTTTTAGATTTATTATATTATGTTATTCAAAACAATTTCTTTATAGTATTAGTTATATTGTTTGTAGACCATGACTTAGAATTTTTGATTATCTTTTATTATAAATAAAGATAATGTTTATTCACACATGAATGTTACGCATATTTCTTTAACTATTATATGTAAGTTTGATTTGTTATTAAGTACAATTTTTCTACGACCTCGATAATTACATGCGTACCCCTATAGTTTGCGAACCCATGTATTTATGCAAACCTTACTAAAGGTATATTAACCATTTCTTGTATGTTTCCTTCACTTGCAAAGTTTGTTATTTATGAAACCATGATCCGTGCTGAGAACTTTAGTACTATGCGAACCTTTGTTTTTTTGCAAAGCTTATACTTCAAAAGTTATGGGAACTCATGTGCTATGCGAAGTCTGACAAGTATACGAACTTATGCCTTATACTGCACTGCAAAATCATGTGATTTCTTGTTGTGCAAACTGTGTTGTTGTATGCAAAGCCTAAGTTTTGTTTGCAAGCTCTTAAGTCTTGTTGCTATTAGTCATGCGAACATTTCTTTGTAGTTTTGTAAGCCCATATTTTTACATAATGATTTTTTGAACCATTATTGGTGTTGTGTTATTATTATGCATAATATTTGTTATTTCTATGTCGTGTGTTGGAGGTTAAGTTGGGAGTTAACTGATACTCACTTCGGTGGCTAATGTAGCTCGCAAGATTCAGGTCAAACCTATGTCGCGTGTGAATGTGTAGTGCGAATGTGCAAGTATACATGTCAAATTAAGTAATAAAGTGATGAGTGAGTATCATCTTCACAGGAATCATAATTGATTAAAATAATTGGTTATGCTATTACTAAGAAATTGACTAATTAAACTGTGTAAAAGAAACAAATGACAAATTGATAAAGAAATGTCATGAATGACTTAACAAAAGATATTATGAATGAAAATATGCTAGGGCAATTTAAATTCTATGGCAATTCTCAAAGAATAAGTTGGCAATATTTGTAATATTGAATGATAAAGATTGGAATTTCTAAGGCTTTATTTTTATATCAAATAATGCCATGGAAAAATCTTGACCATTCTACTACTCAAGGACTCACTACTATAGTCTACTTCTTTCGAGAGCTAGACTTTAATCTATCATTCTAAATTTTTGAATGTCTACAGAACTCTAGAATGATATACAAATTATTCTTTCTTTCCCTTTATAGATTGTAACTTCTACGTCTAGTGTGCTACAAATATTCTTTTGAATACTTACCTGTATCATCCGATAATAATCCAATCTATTTAATCTTTCCAAAATTAAATCAAATATAATAACATAACATAAATTCGTCTATGCCTAGAGCTTGCATGCAGACATTTAAAATAATTACAAATTGAATGAAACAATAATCTACTCAAAATAAAACCATGGGTATTAAAGATAATAAGAAAACCTGAAGGGCTCGTATGTTCAAGGTTGCATCACAGCCCATGATCTTAAAAGGTTAGTGGAGAAACCGAGTGAACCAACATAACCAAAAACTGATGAGTCATCGAACAAGTTTGAAACAGAAACTAATTCAGTACTGAAACAGAAGAAGTAGAATCTGAGGAAGAACTGAATCATCCTAAACTGACAAAGGAACCGGAAATCTATGAACCAAGAGAGGAGTTGAATGTTGATGAGCTAGTTGGACCAAGTGTTGATCCTGAGTTGACTATTCCTATGCCCATTTCTTCAAACACTGTAAAGAAATCAGAATTGTCAATTATGATGGATATGATGAAATTTATGCATAACCAACAATAGAATTATTAGAAATATGCAAAAGTTAGAGATGATTCTATAAGAAATACTTTTAAAAATATCTCTAACAATTTTGTTCCTGAGTTCCCAGATTGTATCTTCGAGTCATGGAAGGAAGATAATAATGCAAGCGAGGATGAAACTTCAAAGGAGGAAGACGAGGAAGATAAGTCAAATAAATAAAAGGGGAAATTTATTGTCTTTAGTTTTTATTTCTTTTTAGATGTTTATTTTTATTTCCTAGTTAGAATTTTTTCTTTTGTATAATAAAATATCAAGCATGAATAAATAAGCTCAATGCCTCTTCAATAGGAAAAAACATAAAGTGATGTGGTAATGGGAATGAACATGTCTAGGATTGGATTGTGAAGAAAGACTTGGTACTTAATTGGTCTTTATGATTCACCTCTCTTTTCTTGCAACCTTACCTAGTGTTCAGTTTTTATTCATTACTTTGTTTTCGCAATGAGAACATTGCTTCTTTTTAAAGGGGGTAAGGCATTTCGCATGAATTTTAAAGTATGTTTCAATCTTTTTACTTAAGTATGTTGAAATAAATGAATGTTTAGAAATAATTTTTGTTCATAAGTTTGTTAAAATTCAAGCACGATTTCAGATTTTATCTAATTTATTCGTATGTTATCTTGAGTGATGGAATGCTTGTATGATATTTATTCTTATGTAGTATTGCCATCAAAATTTGATTTTCTTTAGAAATAGACATGTATGAAGGTTTAAGTCTTTAGAATTGACTTAGTAACTTTCTTGAGGCGAAATCCTAGGAGGTATAAGAATCTATTATGATATAGGCACACTTTCTTTGGATCGTTTGAGCCTTTCAAGCTGACCTTATTAAATTAACCCTTGAAACTTAATTTTTGAGCTTAATGGCCTGTTTTTGCAAAGTACCTACATATAAGCCACATTATCATCTTTTTTATTTTATCTTATTCTTTTGTACCTACCTTAACTGAATTTGTCTTAGTGACCAAAGTTTGAGGAATATGAAAAGATGTGCATACTCTTCACATGATTCAAAAAAATAAGAAGAATGAATGAAAGAAGAAAGGTATGTTTGCTCAAAATAATAAAAAGCACATAAAAGATTGCTCAAATTCTCAAAAATAAAGAGTAAAGTTTGCTCAAAGTCTGAAAAGTAAAGGTTGAACATGAGCTTGAAATAAGTTTTGGGGTATTCCAAAGACCCAATTGTATGAAGGTTGTGACACAGAAAGATCCAAGACAAGTTAGGGTTAAGATGATTAAACCTCAAAATTCACTTCTCTTTATCCCTACCTTTAGCCAAACCCCATTACAACCTAATAAAATACCTATATTGATTGGATGGTTATACTAACTACATTAGTGGAGAGGAATTACTAAGCTCAACTTATGAAGACCCCTAATTAAACCTTGGGATTGCTATGTTTAGCTCATAAGGAAAGCATATTGATCGGTGAATGTTATGTATGATTTTGAAAATGCATGCAAACTATGATTCATGTTGATATTATGATGTGCTTAGTATAAAGATGGAAATAATATTTGCATTTGAGCTACTTATCAATAAAAACTATCTTTTAGCATAATTTTGTTGATGCATGATTATGTGCAAAGATTGATGCTACTTTATTCTTTTTCGCAAAATTACCTTAGCAAAAGTTGTGTTGTGCATGAACATTACTCGAGACAAGAAATGGTCTAAGTTTGGGGGTATGTAAACTCAAAATTATATAGGGTTTGTTCTATATATTTTTATCACATTTTTACTTAATAAATATGTTAATCTCAAGTAATTATTATTAAAATAAGTGAATTTTACTTAATTAGTAATATTGGACATGAATTTATAAATTATGTGAAATTGTGCTTAATTACATTATTTTTGTACATAATTTATATTATTTCATGTAATTTGTTAATATGTGATTTTCATTTTGTAGGAGGACCATTGAAGATATGATTAATGTAATGAAATATGAACATGCACAAATCAATTCATGTGGATGGCAAGACCATGCAACTTGGGTCATGAGGTTGATAATTTGACCTAGTAAAATAGGTGCTAAAATATGGATATATCTGCTAAATTATTGGACTGAGAAATCGTCCAATAAGGGGGAACTAAAGCTCAATTTCAGCACAAGTAGATGGTTGCCCAAAAGTAAGCTTTGGGTATTTAATTGAAGGTCCTTACAGTTGAAAAATAATAAAAAATTAGCCCAACAACTTGATGTTGAAACCATCCACCCTATGGCTATTAATAGCATTGGTTTGAATTTAAAATGAGGAGACTAAGTCTTCCCCTTCTCCTTGAAATATGGCCGGCCACGTATGATAGAAAAAGAAGGAATTTGAAATCTATTTTTAGCAAACTCTACCCCTTACCTTCACCTATAAATGCCATGCATCAATCCCTTAATCCCTCACCCTCATTTCTCTTCTCTTATTAGCATTGTCTCTACATTCCGTTTCCCTTTTCCTTTCCCTTGCATAGCCACCATTTCCCTTTCCATCCTTTAGCCACAAAAGCTTGTCAAAATTATTCCTTGGTCGGCCACATTAAAACCTTTAGCAACGAAGCATTGAGCAGAATGGAGGAGTACATCAGTCAGAATAGATCCGAATGGCTGCTAAACTGAATAGAGTTTACTCTTTCCTTTCGTTATTTATTTTAATTATGTTTGCTTTGAGTTTATTGTTTTTGACATCAGTTATGATATTTTAAGTCCTATGTTCTAGGATGATTATGTTAATTTAATAAGATTTATTTTATTCATGTTTAATATGTTTGGGCCTCAGTCGATCATGTTTTCAATTAATATCACGATGCATTTCATTCATATGTGATTGGCTGCACTTAGATTAGCTGAGCGATCCTAACCAAACGACGACTAGTAGGCACATAATTGGAAAGTGCAATGATCAATTAGATCGTTAAACTTGACTAAGTTGAGGTTCATACTATCTTTAGTTAGCTCTATTATCTTGCATAGTTTTTAGGTTTATGTAATTAAATTGTTGCAAACGTAAATGTCCTTATGACCTTGCATAAATGCTAAGAAACTCTTAGTTAATATGATTAGTAAAATGAATATTTAACTAAGTAAAAGACTTCAAAAGGACTTAATTTGGTTTCCAAACTCATGAAAGATCAAGTTTCCATGGAAGTATTTTCGAACATTGTTAAGCATGATAAAGTAAATTGAATTGATTAATATAATTGTCCTAACCCATTTAATGTTGATTGTTTTTGTTGGTAAAGCCATTCATTCAGACATTTAGATAAATTGCATCTATATTAAAATTGTATTCGGGATCACTCTTTGCATCTAGTTAATTTAATCACTATCCAAAATTTATTGAGTTTTTTTAAATCAAATTGTGAATTTATAATTTTGCAATTAATAGGTTAAGCTTATATAGTCCTTGTGGAGACGATAACTCATTTTACTTACTTATTACTTGAACGAATGTGTACACTTGCACAAACATTGTTACATGCCTCTTCCAGCACCTCCATGTCCTCAAAATCTTGTGACCACAACTTTTATTCACCCATTAGTGGATAAGATTTGTAAATGTGGAGCTAGGGAATTTAAAGGAAAGGTTGACGATGATCCTGCAAAAGCTGAGTACTGATTAGTAAATACGAAGAGAGGTTTCTCAGAATTGATGTGCTCACATGATGAATGTCTGCGATGTGTGGTTTCATTGTTGAAAGATGAAGCATACTTGTGGTGGGATATCTTGACTACAGTGACACCTAGTGGTCATATTAACTGGGACTTCTTTCGAACAGAATTTAGAATGAAATATGTTAGATAGTTGTACCTTGACAAAAAAAAAAGAGGAGTTTCTTGAGTTGAAATAAGGGAACCGATCAATAGCTGAGTATGAATGGGAGTTTGTATAGATAAGCAAGTATGCTCATAATATCGTATCAAATGAAGAAGAAATGTGCATTAGATTCAAATATGGCTTAAATGATGAAATTCAGATGTTAGATGCAACATTAAAGTTATTTGAATTTGTAGAACTTTCAGAATGAGCTCGAAAAATTGAAGAAATCTACAAGAGTAAACGTTAGTCTGATTTGAGATCTCGAGATTTCAACAAACGTGGGTTATCCAAGTCAGCTTAGACTTTTCCATTGAAGAAATTTAATAATGATGCAAGTCAATCGACTGCACCTTCAGAGCTCTCTGGCAGAGATAGACTGAGGCAAAGTAACTTGAAATCTATTAATTCTCCGATGGCTAATGTTGGAAATGTGAGAAATGTTGAAAAGACTGTTTGTGACGAATGCAAAAAAAAGGCATTTCGGCAAACGTCAATCTAAGTTAGCCACTTTTTTTCGATGTGGATCTCCTGATCATTTTCTCAGAGATTGTCCTAAACGGCAAGGTGATTCAGGAAATCAAACTAATAAGCCTGATGAAACTTCATAGAGAGGAAGACGTTCGAGAAATGGTAGAAATGCTACAACTGGTCAAAGAAAGACTGAAGATACCACTGAACGATCTAAAGCTAGGGTACCTGCTAGAACGTACGCAATTAGAGCTCGAGAGTAAACTACTACCCCCGATGCTATTGTTGGTACTTTCTCTATTTTTGATATTGATGTATATGCATTGATTGACCCTAGGTCAACACACTCATATATATGCACTGCATTAATAAATAAAAAGATTTTACATGTTGTGTCAACTAATTTTACTATTAAGGTAACGAATCCACATGGACAATGTCTCCTAGTTAATCAGATTTATAAGTCATGTCCATTGAAAGTTTGGGGTTATGACTTTCCTACTAGTTTGATTGTATTACCATTTGATGATTTTGATCTCATTTTGGGAATGAATTAGTTGTCTCAACATGATGCTATTGTGAGTTGTCGAAGTAAACAAGTTAGTTTGAAATGTCCGAATGGTGAATTTATTTGTGTTAAGGATAATGGAACCGATTGTAACAAATATGATTTCGGAAAAAATAGCTCATAAATTGATCAGAAAAGGGTATGAAGCTTTTTTAGCTTATGTTCTCGATTCGAAAGTGGCAAAATCCAAAATTGATCAAGTATCCATACTTAGGGAATATGTTGATGTATTCCTAAATAATTCTGAGATTACCACCAACTCGAGAAGTTGAATTTGTAATTGAACTTGCACCAGAAACAACTCCAATTTCAGTAGCCCTATATAGAATGGCTCCTACCAAGTTAAAAGAGTTGAAAGCATAATTACAAGAATTTTTAGACCGTGGATTTATTCCACTGAGTGTCTCCTTAGGGTGCTCCAGTTTTATTCGTGAAAAAGAAAGATGGGTTGATGAGATTATGTATAGATTATCAACGCTAAATCGGGCTACTCTCAAGAGTAAATATATGTTACTTCGTATTGATGATTTATTCGATCAGTTGAAGGGAGCTATAATATTTTCAAAGATTGACTTGAGATCCAGGTATTATCAGTTGCGAGTTAAAGAGCCAAAAGTACGAAAAATTGCATTCAGAAGTAGATATGTCACTATGAATTTCTAGTGATGCCATTTGATTTGACTAATGCACTTGCGACATTCATGGACTTGATGAATCCAATAGCCATATTTAGATTAGTTTGTTGTGGTGTTCATTGATGAAATCCTGATTGATTCGCTGAATGAGTCGAATCATGCCTAGCATTTGAGAATTGTGTTGCAAACTCCGCTTGAAAAACAACATTATGTGAAATTTAGCAAATGTGAATTTTGGTTACGAGAAGTTGTTTTTCTGGGACATGTTATCTCTATTTATGGAATCAAGGTTGATCCAAATAAAATATCTACGATTATTGATTTGAAAGTTCTGAAGAATGTTTCCAAGGTTTGTAGTTTCTTGGGATTAGCAGAATATTATTGGTGTTTTGTTAAAAACTTCTCTATTATAGCATATCCGATGAGTAAGCTGCTGTAGAAAGATGTTAATTTTTTTTGGACTAAGAAATGCCAGAAAAGTTTCAAGCAGTTAAAGAATATGTTAACCGAAGCTCCAATATTTACTCAACCTAAAACTAGGAAAGAATTTATTATGTACAATGATATGTCTCTTTGTGGTTTAGGTTGTGTTCTGACGCAGAGTGGAAAAGTAATCACTTATGCCTCAAGGCAACTGAAGCCTAATGACCGAAACTATCCGACACACGACTTAGAGTTGACCGCAGTAGTTTTTACTTTAAAAATCTGGCAACATTATTTATATGGTGAGAAATGTCATATTTTTACTGATCATAAAGGCTTGAACTACTTAATGACTCATAAGGAATTGAATTTGTGTCAGCGTAGATGGCTTGAATTACTAAAAGATTATTTTTTAGTAATTGAGTATCATCCCGGGAAAGCTAATATTGTTTCAGATGTTTTGAGTTAGAAATCTTTATTTTCCCTAAGAGCTATGAATGCAAACTTGGCGGTGCTACGTGATGGTTCTATTTTGGCTGAGTTGATAGTAAAGTCAGTATTTTTATCGAAAATTCAGGAACTTCAGAAAATTTATTCAGACTTGTTATCAAAGCCTGAATTACTAAAAAGCGATCAAAAGACAGATTTTTGCACTGGGGTTGATGATTTTTTATATCTTTGAAATCGATTGTGTGTACCGAATGATTCAGGATTGAAGCAAGAGTTGTTGAATGAAGCTCACAATAGTGTTTACTCGATTCACTCGGGGAGTACAAAAATGTATAATGGTCTAAAACAACATTATTGGAGGCATGGTATGAAATGTAAAATAACATAGTTTGTGTCCAAATGCCTAGTTTGCCAATAGGTGAAACCGAACATCATGTTTTGTCAGGTTTATTACAACTTGTGATGATTTCAGAGTGGAAATAGGAACGAGTCACAATGGATTTTTTTTTCATAATTACCTTTGACTCTGAAAAGGAAAGATTCGATCTAGGTTATCATTGATAGATTAATGAAATCAACTCATTTTACACCCGTTCGAACTGACTATCCGCTCAAGAAATTGGTGGAATTGTATGTTTTAGAAATTGTGAGATTACACAGTGTACCACTATCGATGATATCTGATCATGATCTGAGGTTTACTTCTAGATTTTGGGGGTAAATTACACGATGCTCTAGGCTCTAGGTTGAACTTCAGTACCGCTTTTCATCCAAAACAGATGGTCAATCGGAGCGAATACTTTAAATTTTGGAAGATATGTTGTGGTGTTGTGTTATAGAGTTCGAAGGTAGCTGGGAAAAATATTTTTCATTGGTTGAATTTGCGTACAATAACAACTATCAATCGAGCATAAAAAAAGACTCTGTACGAGGCTTTATACGAAAGTAAATGTAGAAGTTTGTTCTTTTGGTCTGAATTGAATGAGAGAAAGTTAGCTAGAGTTGATTTAGTCCGGGAAACAGAAGAAAAAATTTAAATGATTTAAGATCTTGAAAGTTGCGTCTGATCATCAAAAATCTTATTCTGATTTGAAACATAAAGATATAGAATTTTCTATCGGTGAGAAAGTGTTCCTGAAAATCTCTCATTAGAAGAAAGTGTTAGTTTCAAAAAAGGAAAACTTAGTCCCAGATTTATCGGACCGTACGAAGTTCTAAAAGAATTGGACTTGTAGAGTATCACTTGGCATTAGCCCCAGAACTCGACATAATTCATAAATTTTTTCACGTATCGATGCTTCAACGTTATTGTTTTGATCCATCACATGTTTTATCTATGGATGAAATTGAGTTACAACCTGATTTTACTTATGATGACGAGCTAGTGAAAATCTTAGCTCAGGAAATCAAAGAAATGAGAAATAAGTTTGTACCATTAGTTAAAGTATTATGGCATCGACTTGGGATTAAAGAAGCGATGTGGGAAGCAAAAGAAATCATGAAATCTCAGTATCTGAATCTTTTCTCTAGTAAGATTTTCGAGGACAAAAATTCTTTAGGGGGAGAGTTGTAATATCTCATTTTTAAGTGGTGTCAAAAATAATGGTTTCAGGACCACAATTCCGATATGTGAGATCGTGTTTTATTATTTAGTTAATGTTTATGGAGTTATATCAAGGTTATATTAAATTTTGGTGAAGAAATTTTATTGTTTAGTTGGTTAATTAAGTAAAAAGGGTTAAATTGTAAATGTTGAAAAAGTTAGTTGCTATTAGTATATTGGGTTCAATAGCTTTAGAAATTTAATTTTGTGGCCTTAGAAGGTAATTAGACCATGACTATATATGATGGACGGTAATGGGTATTAAGTAAGCTTAAGTGACTCTTTTATTAAAGGACAAAAAGGTAAATTAGTAGATAAAACTTAAGAAAAATGACAAAATAATGCTATCATCTTCTTTAGTGCAATGTTTCACCAAAAATTAAAGGAGGAACCACCATTTTTATCAAGCTTGAGGTTTGGTTATATTCATAGCTTGCATGTAAGTAATTTCCAAATTGTTTCTTGTAATTTTTGTATTTTTGAGATCGTTGCAACTAGGTTTAGCTAACCCGTACCTTCATTTTTAAAACTATCAAAGATTTTAGATGTTGTCATTGATGAAACCTTGTTATTTTTTAATGTTAAGTGATGGAGTAGAAGTTTTAGTGTTAATTTTGATTAGTTTACTAATTGATTTTTATAGTTTTAGTAAATGGAGTAAATTGATTAAATACTTAAAATTTCATAGAAATTATGTAATTAGTGAATAAAATTTGATTGTCCTAGCTTAGAATGAAATTCGGTTAGCTTTGGAAAGTTGTAAAATTTTGTTCATTGGGAAACTTTAAGTATAGGGATTAAGTTGTGATAAATGAAAAGATTCGAGAAAATGTGTAATTAATGAAAATTTAAGGGACATATGCATTAAATTGAGTGTGAAATGTATGTAAATTTAATAGATTGTATTTAATTATTATATAGATCAAGACAAGATTCATAAAGACAATAAGCGAGGAAATAGGAAAATTACAAGTATTCCTACATTTGAATCAGAGTGGATCGTAGGTAACTTCATAGTTAATTGTTATATATATCTGTGGTTTACTTATGACTATATTATTGTGTTCTAGTTAATTGATGATTATATGTGAAATTACATTAGTTAATTATGTATTATGGAGAATTTCAAATAAATATGTGTGTATGAAATTGAAAGAATTGATAGTAGCATTTCTTGGAGTTGCACAATACATATATATATATGAATGTATTGAGCTTATAGTTTGTGTACAAAAATAATAAAATGTCTCGGCACGAGAAACATGTTTCAAAGTAAAAACAATTATGTATATTGCCCGGTTGAACCTAGTAATTGTATAGGATACGATTGGCATGCCAATAGGGTTAGTATGTGCACTTGTATGGGATTTGTAGTTCGGTGCCTATGTATACACTTCAATGTCTCTGTTTGCACTTTGGTGCCTCTGTATACACTTCGGTGTCCCTGTTTGCACTACGGTGCCTCTGCTTGCTCAATCGTGCCTCTATTTGCACTTTAGTGCCTCTATTAGCATATATGATGCCTCTAGTGTGATGTAGTTACACGAGTACCTGAGTTGTAACACCCCTTACCTGAGATCGTTGCTGGAGTCGAGCTGGAGGCATTACTTTACTTAACTTAAAAATTCGAGGCATAAAATTTTACTTTTGAAATTAATTTCACTATTCACAACAAAGCTGTCCACCTGCGCAGGAATTACTAATTTAGTTATAACTCAAGCTACGAAATTTGAAATTTAAAGCTGTAAATTTTTCCTGAAACTAGACTCATATGTATTCTTACCATAAATTTTTCAGAATTTTTGGTTCAGCCAATTAGTACAGTTTATTAGTTAAAGTCTCTCATGTTTCACCACTCGACTATCCTTACCTCTTGTCACTAAAAATAACCTTTCTCATTTTAGGATTTTCATTTGGTGTTCTCACTTGTTTCTAAAGAAAATACACTCAATAAGAAATTTATACATATAAACTACAACTCATAACCATTTTTTTTACAATTTTTAATGATTTTCTAAACTCAGAACAGAGGACTCCAAAAATAGTTCTGACCCTGTCTCACTAAAATTCACATCTATTAAAATATAAAATTCATTTTGCTACACCATTATTTTTATATGAAATTAGACTCAATAAGATTTAATTCTATATATCATTCATCTTCTAATTCATTTTATAATATCCTAGGTGATTTTTCAAAGTCACGTCCATTATTCTTGCTTGAAATCTGTTCTTTGCAAATTTTACTCTTTCATGATTTCTATGCAAGATTTATCACCTAAACATTTGTAACAACAAACACCTTCATACTTAGCCATTGTAACAACCATTAATCATCAAATACTTACATATCATTCTTTATCAAAATCATAAATACAAACATTCAAAATAAGTCCCTATACATGCCATAACCCAAACATGGTTCATCATAAAATACAGAGTTGTTGTCGTTGATAGTGTGGACGATCTCTGACGTCTTTAAGTTCCCAAAAGTAGCTTTACAATACTATAAGAGAAAGAAAAATAAAAGAAGTAAGCATAAATCTTAGTAAGTTTACTAGAAAATAAATAACAACATTTAACACAAATAATTAAACTCAAATGTCAAGATCTCTAGTTTACTCTTTATTTAATCTCATTCTCGTTCTCTTGCTGGTTTACTTAGTTAATTCATGATCGTAACTTATTCTTATCTTACTGAAAAATTGAGAATCAATTGATAATATAGTAAGTTCTTAACTCTTATAACTCATCTGAGCTTGCCATTTATGCTTTTAAATGAACTTTTATTAACATGATTCGTTTACTAGCTCGTTGAGCCACGTTGGAATAATAAGGATACTTGGGTCTTTTCTGATAATAACATACCAAAGCCATGCCCCAGACATGGTCTTACATGGGATGTTCTCATATCGGTGCCCGTGCCATGTCCCAGACATGGTCTTACGGGGGACCTCTCATCTCAGTGACAACGCCATGTCCCAGACACGGTCTTACATGGGACCTCTCATCTCGGTGCCAACGCCATGTCCCAGACATGGTCTTACATGGGACCTCTCATCTCGGTGCCAACGCCATGTCCCAAACATGGTCTTACATGGGACCTCTTTACCCAAATGTCATGACATTTGTATCCGATACATTCCTCATGTTTCAACGGGGCTTTTTAACACCGATTCTCTATCATCTCATACTTGAGTCAACATTAAATAAATTCATAAAATAAATGCATAATTGCTAGAAAATAAAAATATTAATAATAATTATTGAAATATTGTATTTATTTACCGTAAACTTATCTCGGTACAAAATATAGCCAAATTTACCAACCTAACCTTCAACTTTATTCTTTCCTTTGTCTAACCTCGAGTTTTGTTCTTCTTGATCTAAAATAGAAAATTTAACTCATTTAATACTCACATTTATCAAAACAACCCTCGATTCTAACTTTAGCAAAATTACAATTTTGCCCCTAAACTTTTACATAATTACACTTTTGCCCCAAAGTTTGAAAATTAAACTTCATCTCATATTATTATGTTATATGACATTCTGAACATTTTTCTCTTCTATGACAACATCAAATTCTCACTCTAACACTTACTTATGTACATTAGGGATTTTTACCGATTTTGTCAACTTACTCGTTTCTGCTTAAAATCGGCTAGCAAAAGTTGTTTAACATAATTTCTAGCTTCATATTCTATCATAAAACATCAAAATAAACACTTTTTACCTATAGGTATTTTCCCAAATATAAACCCTAGGTTAAATTATTGCTAGAATGAGCTAAATTAAGCTATCGTGATCTCAAAAACGTAAAGAGCATTAAAAACGGGGATTGGGATCACTTACTATGGAGCTTGGAAGCTTGAAAACCCTAAATATGGCTTCTCCCCTTGCTAAATTTGGCCTAATGAAGAAGATGATCAAAAATTGGCTTTTAATTTTGTTTTTAATTCATTTTAATAATTGAATGACTAAAATGCCCTTAATGAAAAACTTTGGAAACATGCCTAACCATGTCCATTTTTGTCCACCAACTTAACCAATGGTATAATTACCATATAAAGCCTCCAATTTAAAATTTCATAACAATTGGACACCTCTAACATATAGAACTCAATTTTTGCACTTTTTACAATTTAGTCCTTTAAACTAAATTGAGTGCCTAAACGTTTTTTGAACGAAAATTACACGAAATATTTCCGTGAAATTGTAGGCCATAGAAATATAATAAAAATAAATTTTTCCTCATCGAATTTGTGGTCCCGAAACCACTGTTCCGATAACCTTAAATTTGGGCCATTACATGAGTCGGGTTACTTAGTTCAAGGGGCAAAATGTTAATGGAATTTACAATGCATTTAAGTGCTTAAATTTTGGTGTATATTCAAGTTTTTATTAAGTATTAAATGAAAAATGAACTACTTGTTTATATGTGAATACATTTACAATGATGAAATGTTCTTTGTGGAAATGATAAGTTATTATGAAGTGGATTATTGTGACATATTTGATATGAGAAAAAGAACTAACGTATTTTGGTGAATTTGTATTTGGATATCAAGAAATTGTAAGTTATCTAGTTGTTTATTATTGAACAAGATAAGTTAGTTTGATGTTTAAGCTATGAGCTTACTAAGCTTTTCAAGCTTACTTGTTTTATATATGTTCTTTTGTAGTTATCAAAGTTGCGGATTGACCGGACAGGTTGACTGAAGGCTTACATTATCCAGTCATTCGGTATTTTTTTATTTTGGGGTGTGGCATGTATATAGGCTTTAAGTTGTTAATATGTCAAATGTTTTGATGCAAGGTTATATCTAGTTGAATGGTTAGCTTTGGATGTTTATTTAAGCTGATTAGTGGTTAGATGAATCTTTAAGGTTAAGATATGATATTAGTGCTTTGGTATGGTAAGCTTTTATGCATACTTTTATTTGGTAATTTGGTTGATGATTGAATTATGAATAGGTGGCTAATATTAAATGTTTTTAATAGCTTAGTAATTTAAATGAATAATCTTGATTGTGGTGCCTCTGAATGGCATATTGGTTAGTTATTTAGGTGTTTGAATGGATAAAATTACTGTCTTTTGTGATTAGGTAACTTTTTGGCATGAATTGAATTTGCTATGATGAGATTTTTATCATTATTGGGATAAGTATCAATGCTTTGGCATTTGGTATCGATACTTGACCAAATGAACAATACTTAAACAAAATAGAATGCCAGAATGGTATCGATTTTAAATTGAGTATTGATACCTTTTCATAAAATATCAATACCATCAATTAATTATTGATACCATTGTTTTACAAAGAAAAAATAATTGAATTTTGGTATCGATTTTTTGTAAGGTATTAATTGGGTATCGATACCAACTGCGGAACTTTCATTTTAGCTTTAAAACTTAATGTTTTTGAGACTTAGTCCTCTTATATGTTTGATTTGATTCCTGGTCATCCTTAGATTGTTTTTCTTAGGCCTTGTAATCTCGATTTAAGGTCCATAAGTGTATTTATTCTATGAATTGATTATGTTTATTAATTAATTGGATAACTATTCTGAAATGTTGTGAATGTCTCGTTTTGCTTGGTAACACTTTGTAACCCTAATCTGGTAACGGAGACAGGTTAGAGGTGTTACATATTCTCTTAGGGTCCTCTCATTATGTGCCCTTTTTATATTTACAGGTAATTGTGGTTGTAACACCCCAAACCCGACCTAGACGTTATGGTAAAATCTGATGTGTAACATTGAAGTGTCTTTTGAAAATTTAACTCGTTGGTAAAATTTTGTTTCTAAGCTTACAATAAACCCCTTTATTAATTACTTAACAAATCAACTAGACAAAACGTTTGTCTTGTTATCTGATATTGTTTTAATAAGTTGGTCTAATATCGCGAAAGCTTTTTAAATTCTATTATTTAAAACTCGTGTATTTGAAATCAGTAATTTTTTAAAGTCGTATTCTCCTATCTAGCCAATTAAAGGCCTTATTACAAAAACAAAACCCAACTTAAAATTAAAATTAAAATTAAAATAAAAGCAAGCGTGAACAGCAGCAGTCGTGTGGCCACCTCCGAGTCTCTCGCAGCACCGAATCACCTAAGGCTGGGGATTACTTGCACAATTAAATGGAGAGGGAAAGTTTACAAAACTCAACGTGTAATCCCCTAACAGTCAATCAGTAGTCATGCAGTATTAGTCTGAGCCTAAGCCCTATACTGTAACAGTACAGTGTGAGCCTTAGCCCAAAACAGTAACAATGTGGGCCTTAGCCCAATATAGTAACCAGTACAGTGCAACAATGCAGCCTATCCCAATTAACCAACACCCCACTCCGTACCACCAACACACCATGTGGGGATAAAATCGACCCACCCAGCCAACACACCAATATTGTAGCAAAGCTGCCAATAATAGAATCGCAACGAAGCTGCTAGTAACAGTATATGTGGCAAAGCCACCAGTACAGCATACTTCCCCCATATCAGTATCCTAACCCCATGCAGTATGTCTTGTCATAAACCATACTTGAATGCAGGATGTCATACTCAGTAACAGTCATATATATATCATAGAACAAATCAGCCATACATATCATAAGGCTATAACGGTCATTTAATCTCCTAGGGGTATAACAGTCATTTTACCCTATGGGGGTATTTCAGTCATTTTACCCTTTAGGGCTATTTCGATCATTTTACCCTTCGAGGTTATTTCAGCCATTTTACCTTTCGAGGGTATTTTGGTCATTTTACCCTTCAAGGGTATTTCGACCATTTTACCCTTTAGGGGTATTTCGATCATTTTACACTCCGGGGGTATTCGGTCATTTTACCTTTTGAGGGTATTTTAGTCATTTTACCCTACAGGGGTATTTCGGTCATTTTATCTTTCGAGGGTATTTCGATCATTTTACCCTTCGAGGGGTATTTCAGTCATTTTAGCCTTCGGGGGTATTTCGGTCATTTTACCTTTCGGGGGTATTTCGATCATTTTACCCTACGGGGGTATTTCGGTCATTTTACCCTCTGAGGGTATTTTGGTCATTTACCCACGAAATGCAAGTTGGGCTTACCACTCGAGCGATCGCACGCCCGTGTGACTCAAATGTCGTATTTATGGTTTTTTCAGCTTTTCACCGATCTACGGTTGCAGTGGTGCGATACACACCTGATCGTGAAACCACACCAAGATCCACGAACACCAAAGCCTACATTCGAAAAAGGTTTTCCGTTAGTCGCTAAACAATAGGGTTAAACTCCCTCTTTATAGCCTTAACCAACACTGAAATTAAAACCTGTCTCGATTAGTCAAAAGTGACTTAACTCACCTATACTACCGACGAAAGTAGACTTCAATCTTTTTGACAGATATCTGCAGTACAAACGAACTTCATTAAACAATATTGTTTAATCATGTGGTTGAAATCCTCACATGATCATTTATAGAACCATAGAAACATTCGGCCTACACTTAAAAGAAAGACTAGCCTACTTACCTTGATCAAAGAATGAGAGAGTGGTTTGACGACTTTAATATCACTTACACTCCACCCCTCCTCAAGGAAAATCCTAAAACTGCAACAAGCAGCACATTGTGAGGAAAGCATCAACAGTCGATAATCAAAGATTACGAATGAGGGTATTCAGTTTTAGGAAAAAGAGAAAGAACAGAACAGAGTGAAGAGCATAACACTGTACCGGTAGTCAACAACACTTGAAGCACTAGAGTGAAGAGGAGAAGAAGAGAAGAGAAGAGAAAAGAGAGGGTTTGGCAACAGTAGAATAGGGGAAAGCAAAAAAGAAAGTGGACAACCTGAGAGGTACTTCCCAAGGTTGCTAAATTCGGTAAAGAGAAACAAAAATAACCCCAAAACCGATACTCTAATGCCTAAAGACCAATTTTCGGTAGATGCTACAACAAAAAGTCCCTCCAAAAGCTAAAAATGGCAACCTTTTCCCCCCCTTAGCCGAATACTCAAAGGTAAAGTCCCCTAAACGGCACAACACCTCCCCTCTAATCAAATTCCTTGATTTTCTCCTAATATCTCTCCCCTTATCCCTCCTTGATTTAGTCCACCAAATTATCCTAAACTCTCTCTATGACCAATTCAAACACTATTTAGCAGTATTTTAGTCCAACTCCACCACCTACCCAGCTCAATCAGCAAAATAAATTCTCCATTACGCAACCCAAGACTTGAACCTCAGACCTCACAATCACATAACACGCCACATTGCCACTAGACCACAAGCTCTTTTTGTGTCATAAAACAAACACTATTAATTATAAGGCCTTTATACCAATGTCCAGATTCATTTAAAAGAAAAACTAAAAATTCTGCCAATGCCAAGACTTGAACCCAGGGTCCTCAAACACTCAAACACTCACAAACACACCCAAATTACTTAACCACTGAAGCAAATAAGTAGTTGTGTCAAAACATGCAAAAATTAAAAACTTAAATTTTTGGGGCGTTACAGTGGTGGTGGTATGTTTGGTGGGTTAGCATTGGATTTGTCAAATAGTAGATTTTCACGAAATACGTTTCCGACAGCAAGTGGTGGGTTTTGTATCTATTGTTGCTATTGCTATGGACGATTCATTCATATAATTCTTTCTGGATCTATGGCTGGCTCTATAGGTGTCCCCCTACTGCAAGTCATACATTAACTCAAAAACATAAAATTAGTAGAAAAGAGAATTAAATTCGTAAATATAACAAAAAATTTCCTAATTATTCTATTAAAATGCAAATATTAAAACTAATATAGTGACGTTGCCTCTTCGGCAACAGCGCCAACAACTTGACCGCCTCCAGACATACCGATGTCTAGAGTAGAAATCCTGCACAAAAGTGTGAACAAACGATATCCACAAGTATACGGGTCAGGTTGTAATATAGTTACAACGGAGTAGGTAAGTAATCCGAGGACTGTACCCAAGGGAGGCGAGCACTAAATTAATTCTAATTTAAACATAAAGAGATCTGATTAATACTTTAATTAAATTATAGTACGAAAGACCAAAAGAAATTTTTTAATAAACTATGCTAAGAACATAAGAGGAAATTAAATAATCAAGAGGCAAGAAATCAAAAAAGGATATATGTATTAAATTTGGGCTTAGGTGTTTAGCTTGCTTCGATGATCACAATCAACTATCATCTCAGGCTTTCTTATTTAATCAACTAGTCAATACCCCAGTAGGATCTTTTGATACATCCACTGAAATACTTAGTCGACAAGAACTACTTATCTTTCGACCTTACAGTCCAAAACGATTCCCGGTTAAGGTGTTCACGGATAAGTCATACCAATTTTAGGTTAAGTCCCAGCTTGATGACTTCCTAGGGTTGTCAGGCTTAGGGTCTAGGTTCTTCCTCTCTTGAATAGTTGATCCATTAAGAATCCCTATAAAACAATTAACTATTCATGCCTCCACTCGCAAATCCCCCACAGGAGGATTAGTTTCTCATGGATCTAGTAAACAATATAAACTTGAAAATGAAAGAAAGAACATAAAGAACAGTTTCAAGAGTAAATTTAGGAAAAGCCTGATTGTATTAAATTGAACCATAGAATCCTCACAGAGTTTGAGAACAATTCCAAAATCTGATTTCTTCCAAATGGAAAATAACAAGAACAGAAATCGAAAACCTAAGAAAAAAATCTAAATTCTAGGTCTAAAGAGAAAATTATACAATGTAAAAATGTATCCATAACACGTGTTAGCTAAGCGTATTTATAGAAATAGAATGGTTGTCGTCCTTAACCCTAGGTCAGCTGACGTTCCCGAGCTTAAAGTTCTATTTTGCGGACCAAAATGCCCATTACTCTATTACTTTCCCGTATAGAACCGATGTCATAACACATCAGGTCCTGTGTCGCAACATCAATGGTAGTATGCTTAGCTTCAGGGAATCTTCAGGGATATGTCACGACATCCTTAGGTTGTGTCGTGGCATTGAAGGCGGTCTTGGACTTTTCTTATTCTGCTCCCTATGCTGTGACATTGCATGCTCCGTGTTGAATCCTAACAACTAAAATGCTTATGTTCAAGCTCCTAAAGTGCAAAACCTAGTTTAATATGCTACACCGAATTACGGTAGATCAACCTCCCCATTCTTCCATGCCTCCTCGACACCTTACCACCACCGCACTACCCTCACACCACCACCTTACCACCGTCATAGTGCTGCCGCACCACCATCGTCGTTAGTCACAATTTTTCATTGATTTTCATTTTCTTTTCATTTCTTTAGTTAAAATTGAACTACCAATCCACCTCTCCTATTTTCATAGATTATTTATGATCCAAATATATTTTTTATATTCTTTTGGATGATGATTCTCCTTAAATAATCTTCCTCCATAATCGAACCGATGTAAGATCAAAGACTCACTTATTCCTTGGTATAATCGTAAGTAATCTTTAAAGTTCCAATATAAATATTTTCTTTTCCAGTTCCTAAGGCCGAATCCAACACTAATTTTGCACTCTCGTAAAGTGTTCTTCTCGAAACATTCCAATCTAAATTCTCGCTTTAGGAAAAGTGAATTCATTTGAATGATCGATAAGTATTCTCATTTGATCTTCGGTACAAAGTTATATTGTATGATTCAACATTTTAACACAATGTATTGATTTATTAATAAAAAGGATTCAAAGTCGAATTTCTTCCCTTGGAGTTGGAATCAGAATTGGTTTTTTTAGATCTACCAAACAAGGTGTGGGTTTAACTTAATAGTAAACATATATGTGATTTATTGTCTAAAATGAATATATTTTAATAGAGTATAAAAATTTGTTAAAATATCCATATTTTGAAATAATGAGAATACACTATGTATTAAAAAAGGGATGCAAAATCCTCGAAAATGAAGATTCTTGATCTATCGTAATTCTGTGTAGCAGATTAAACTAGTTTTCGCACTTTAGGAGCTTGAACATAAGCATTTTAGTTATGTTTTATTTATATTTTAGTAAAGTTTAGCTAAGTTTAATAAATTTGTAACTTGATTCTTTTATTGACCTTAGGGGTCGAATGAGGCCTAAGGGTGAGCTAATATGCTTTGTGAATTTGCAGAAGACCATTAAAAGGCATACTAACTCGATATTGGTCGTTTGGTTGCAATATGGAGCATGCACTATGGCAACATAGGGAGTAAAGTAAAAAAAGCCCAAGACTACCTTTAATGTCACGACACAGCTTGAGGATGTCGCGACATACCCCTGAAGACACCCTGAATATGACCATACTGCCCTTGCTGTGGCGACACATGACCTGATGTGTTGCGACATAACTTTTACAGGGGAAATTAATATGAGCAATGGGCGTTTTGGTTCACACAATCCAACTTTAAGTGCGGGAACGTTAGCTGACCTAGGGTTAAGGACGATGACCATTCTAAGCCTAAAAATAGGCTTAGTTAACACATGTTATAGACACCTTTTTACTTTGTATAAGTTTCTGTTTGGATCTAGACTTTAGATTCTCTTTCTTAGGTTTTAGATTTTCGTTATTTTTATTTTTCATTGGGAAGGAATCAGATTTTGGAATCGTTCTCAAGCTCTGTGAGGATTCTGTGCTTAAATTCAATACAATCAGGCTTCTTCTAAACTTTGCTCTTGAAATTGTTCTTTATCTTCATTCTTCTATTCAAGTTTATATTGTTTACTAGATCCATGAGAAACTAATCCTTTTGTGGGGGATTAGCAAGTGGAGGTATGAATAATTAATTGTTTTGTAGGTATTTCTTAACAAATCAGTTGTTCAGGAGAAGAACAACCTAAACCCTAGGCTTGACAACCCTAGGAAGGCATCACGGTTGTAATGCCTCAAACCCGACACAGTCATTATGGCTGAATTCAAAAAGCTACATTGGCACTGGAATGGCCCAAAAAAACTTTTGTAACTTCAAACGTACTTTTTAAAGCATTTACATAGTTCGTTCAAAACTAGTAAAATCGAATGTTCAACTTAATTTTCAAATCTCATTTCAAAACCATTTGTCCACGAACGTGGCCGAAATAAACTTTTGGAATTTTTGAAAAGAAAAATATTTTAAAATTATTGGCTTATCAATTCAAAACAAATGAAGTAAAGCGTTTATTTTGTAAAAACTGTGCAAATTTCAAGAATCAAAATAAATAATATCTCAATGGTAAAAATTCAATCATTTATTTAAAACTATTTTGGATTTTTAATCATACTTCTAAATCATTTTCGTTTTATTCAAAATTTAAAGAACTTGGTTCTTCATCATTATTTCGTAAATAAAAACATATTAACTTCATAAATCAAATGTCTTTATAAAACTCATTTGTAAACATTAATAAATTTGAAAACTAAGTCTAGTTTTATTAAAACTCATTATTCGTAAATGCAATGAAAATGTGTTATTGATGGATTCTATTGTAAAACCGAGTTTCAAGCAAAATTTTATCAAATACTAATTTATATATTTTTAAAACTTAATGTCATGCAATGAATTTATTCAAATCAGAATGAAAAATTCCCAAAATAAAGTCTCATGCCACAAAACCATAATTTAACATAAAAAGTCTCAATTAGTAATAAAGTCCACAAAATTGAAATCATAAATAAAAGTCCATATTTATGTAAAAACCATTTTCCGGGAGCATATTTGAAGATGGCATCTGAGTCCTAACCACGAGGATTATCTGAAACACATAAGTAAAGTGGGTGAGCTTTAAAGAGCACAGTGTGAGATCAAGACAAACATAATCACATACATAACAAAATATCAATCTCAACATATCAATCATCATAATATTCATAAATTATATCACTGACACTTATGCATGAACATGTCGGTGCATATTTTAAAATGATACACATTTTAAAAAATTTCCTACCCATCTCCACTACACACAAATATCGAGTTCCCCAAAACTCGTCCATCCAATAACATACCATTTGTGGACAAGTGACTACATAATTGCCAATAACGACCACATAATTGCAAATAAACTGCCACATAACTTCAACCTTTCACAAAACCCACCCCATGCATGTGATATGGCAATTTGTCAAATTTAACACATATAATTCACTTCTCACATTTTCATGTGATCATGCTCATAATCTCACATATCACATATTTCTCCATTTTACACATATGCATGTAAACATGCTCACATTTTCTTATATCACATATTATTCACTTTTTAACACTTTAGCATGCTTTAATATATTTTTCATATTAAATCATGGATCTCATCACACACATATATATAAAAAAATTTAAATCATCAACATATCAATTAAGCCATGTATCACATAACATGGAGATGAGATTTGCACACATGTCATCATCACATACATCAACACATCACAAATCATGTTTTTCATGAAACTAAAGGATTAAGATCACTTACTTGGATTTCCTTTTGATGATTTTTTCAACTCCTCTTAGAGTACTTTGTGTACTCTCAAATAGTTCTTTAATAACATATTATTAAAAATGATAGTGACATATTATACTCAAATTAAAGATATAGATTTCATACCTTATATTGTAGATCAGATTACCACAATCCTATTATAAGAGATTTTGCTTAGATTTAAACTTGATAGATGAATCTAATGCACCAAATACGTATTTTAGTATTGATCCATCGGATATGGTTTATTACTTAAAGATTAATTATTGAAACAAATCTCACCAATTGCTTACGCTTAGATCAAAACTTGGATTCAATGCCCTCGTTGTCACACTAATGATTTTTTGGATTGGCATCGTTTGGTCCTTCAAAGAACATAGGTACAAGATATCAACACATGAAGAGTGAAAGTATCTAAATACCATTCAGAAATGAGGGAAAAATATAAAGAGAAGAATATTCTCAATACTTCTCATGTACTTACACTACTTGACAACACAACGAAATCAATGACGAATCCTGACAAAGGAACGAAGAGGTTTAACAATCTACAAGGATTATATGATCGATGAGTCTTGGTCATAAAATAAATAAAATAGGATGATTCAATCCCTAGAAAATATGGGAGAGATTGAAAGAGAAAGAAAAATAGGAAAACTAAAACCCGATAAAAAAAATGGCGTCGGCAGCGACGGTGGTCCAATGAGGTGAGAAAAAACATAAAAAAATAGGGGGAGGGTTCGATCACAATATTGAGAAAAAACAAAAAAGAAAATGTGACATGACCACGTCCCAAGCTCCTCCAAGTCCTAGCCTTGGACCCATCGAGCTCCCAAAAGGACCAATGACCCGAGCTCGATCCAAGCGACTTCAAGAAGCTGTTTCAGCTTTATTTCTTAGACTTTGGAAGGAGGATCAGCTTAATAAAGTTGGAGAAGCTCGAGCTAATCTTTTGAATATTCCATGCACCTTAGTGCAAGCTGACTTTAGCTCAATTCCAGCTCCACAAGCTCATTTCAGCTCCAATTAGCTCATTTGAGCTTAAATCAGCTCGTTTAAGCTCAACCTAAACTATTTTCAGCTCGTTTATTTTATTATTTACAATAACTAAATATTAGCTTTAATTAATTTAGCTTGTTACAGCTCATGACTGAATTAACTAGCTCAAATTAGTTATTTATTGTTTTTCCATCTTTCTGAGCTAGCCGAATTTAATTACTAGCTATGTTCTTATTTAATTGTTTTTAATTTATCATTTACTATGTCTTGATGCTTATTTGTCTAGTTCAGCTAAATACACTTTGAGATTTAATGTGTTTGTGATTCATGTAGGTTCAGTCGAACGTGGAGGCTCATTTAAAGCTAGGTGCATACACGGCTAGGTTCATTGCAAGCTGGATTCATGCATGGTTACCTACAACAAATGATGGTTGATTATTTTGGCATTCTAGGTGATTATTCGGCCAAGAGTTAGCTACTCATTTAATTCACAAGGTTGGCCGATTGTCTCCTAAGGCTACTTCAATTCTGTTCACACTTGGTGTTCACACCTAATGGCTATTAGGTTGGAGTGTTCACACACATAGGCTGTTCATGGACCCTCATTATTGCACATCACTATTCGGCCAAACACCACCATTTCAATGCCCATTATGCCTTTGGCCGAATCTAGACAAGGCTGATTGACTCCCATTCATTCATCAACATTCAAGCCTATGTTTGCTTAATCAATAAGAAGACCATTGATGCTCCATTCAGCCAAATTTAGACATGCACTGAAGATTATTTTTCTATATTAATTTAACTCATTTATAGCGAATTAATTAGTCTTTAAACTTGTCCATTCGGCTATCATATGTAGACTATAAATATTTTACTTATCTTTGTAAAAAGGTTAGACATTTTGATTATTAAAAACTTAATAGAACTTTTGTTCTTGTGAGGTTACCTCCTCTCTTCTTTCATTTGAGTCTCGTTCTGACTTATCTAGCTAGCTAGTGGCGTCAACCCGACTCTTTGAACTTATCACCCTCTCGGTGTGGCGTTCAACCATATTTTATACCTTTGGTTCTTACCTCTATATAGGTAACGGGTCAAGGTCCATTTCTATCTTTCATCTAATTCACCTTAAGCGATATAAGTCTGGGGGCAATACTTTTAAAGTATTGAATCATTCTTGAAGCTTCAGTTCATTCTTCCATTCCATAAATCTATCAACTTAAAAATTCATTTCTTTATTAAACCGAACCTATCATTCAATATACCAAGCACATCTTTTTGAACCCACTTTGCCTACTTCCACATATAAATCAACAAACTCCATTTTTCATACAATATTGATCGAATCTTCTTATCGACGATCGGGCAACTAAAGTGACTCGACTCTACAACATCGAGCCGGTTCACGTCAAAAAGATTAGTGGAAGAAGGTTTCCCTATAGTGGCTCATAGCGACAACGGTGGTGGTGAAGGGCAATGATTGAAAGAAAAGAGAAGGAGAAGAGAACCTTGGATGGTGGTGTGGAGGTGGTGAAGCTATAGCTTGCGGTGGTGGTTGTTTTGTCAAAGAGGAGAGAAAATAAATGAAAAGTGAAAGAATGAGAGCAATAAGGTGGTAGGGATGACAAAGGTTGGTGAAAGCTTGGTCAACTGTGACTAGGTTAAATGAACCACAACAAAAGGAAATATATTAAGTTTTGGCAAGGGAGGGAGACATTGAATGAAAACGGGATCATGTTACCTTAACATATGGTATGTTTGACTCATAAAAAGGAAAAGGAATCCTCCTAAACATGGTAACAATGGGGTGGACGACAAGTACATTATGCTCATAGAAATTGTGTTAAAAATTAAATAAAAAAATTAGAACAAAAGGACTTGAACTTAGGACCTCTACAATAGCTTAGGTGCACTTAACCACTTGATCACTTCACTTCCTTGTATTAATTCTTACCACATTTATTTTAAAAACATGGTGTGACCTTTGTTAAGATTTGAGGCAAAATTGCTCCACATAGAAAATAGTGTCAGGGAAGGGATTTGAATACAAGTCATCATGGACAACTCCACCACTACTCAACCACTATACTTGATATTAATTAATCTCAAGAGATCATCTAAAATAAACAAAATTTGGGCAACCACTCTCTCGGTTCATTAATCTAATTTCTACTAACCCAGTTTTTTAGACGTGACAAAGGTGAGAATTAACCCAAAATTGGTATCGCTTATCTATGAACACCTTAACCCTGAACCAGTCTAGACTGTAAGGTCGAAAGATAAGTAGTTCTTGTCAACTCAGTATTTTAGTGGAAGTATTAGAATATTCTGGTGGGGTATTAACTAGTTGATTGAACAAGAAAGCCTGAGATGACAGTTGATTATGATTACCGAAGCAAGCTAATCATATATGCCTAGATTTCATACATATTTCTTTATTTAATTTCTTGCTTTTAATTTATTTAATTTTCTCTTATCTTATTAACATAGTTTACTAAAACTCTTCTTTTGATCTTTTGCACTATAATTTAATTAAAGTATTAATTAGACCTATTTATATTTAAGTTAGAATTAATTTAGTGCTCGCCTGCCTTAGGTACGATCCTCGGAGTACTTACATACTCTTCTGTAACTATATTACAACCTGACACGTATACTCGAAGATATTGTTTATTCACATCTTTTGTGTAAGATTTCTACTCTGGATGTTGGTACGTCCAGAGACAGTCAAGTTGTTAGTGTCGTTGCCGGGGAGGCAACGTCACTATATTAGTTTTAATTTTTACATTTTAATAGAATAATTAGGAATTTTTTAGGTTATAATTATGAACCTAATTCTATTTTCTACTAATTTTATCTTTTTGGGTTAGTGTATGACTTGTAGTAGGGGGACACCTTTAGAGCCAACCATAGATCTAGAAAGAATTATCTAAAGGAATCGTAGACAGCAACAGCAACAACAGCAACATCAGATGCATAACTCACCACCTGTTGTGGGAAGCATACCTTGTGAAAATCCATTATTCGACGAAGCCAATGCTAACCCACCAAACTTACCACCACCACCATAGTTACCCACAAATTTAAAAATGGCATGTAATGAGAGGACTCTGAGAGAATATGCGCTACCAAATCTGGATATGGTTCAAAGGAGCATAACGAGGCTAGATATCATAGCCAATAATTTTGAGATTAAGCCAGCATTGATCCAGAACAATTTGCAGTTTCACAGAACAATGGCAGAGAAACTAAGTCAGCATTTAAAACAGTTCCTCCATCTTTGTTATACCTTCAAGTACAATGCGATTACTGATAACGTTATTCATCTTCAGTTGTTCCTTTTTTCATTGCAAGATTCGGAAGAATTAGGATCGATCACGTCATGGGACAAACTCGTGCAGAAATTCGTACAAAAGTTCTTCACAGTCAGCAAAACAGTCCAGCTAAGAAGGGAAATTTTGATGTTTAAGCAATTAGAAAGAGAAAGCCTTCAGAAAGCATTGGATCATTTCAAGATGCTGATGCAGAGATGCCCGCACCACGAATTACTTGGTGGTTACGACTGTAAAATTTTTACAACAGGTTGGATGTGCATTCGAGGTTAGGTTTAGAAAGAGCACCAGGAGAAGCCTTGATGAACAGAACGTACAAGGATGCGTACGAATTAATAAAAAGTATGGTAATGAACACCTACTAATGACCAATTGAACGTCATACATATGGCCAAATGATGCGATCTCTATCGCATCATGTTATGATACAATTCGACGGCATCAGAATTGGCCCAAACATGAGGGTCCCAAGTGAAAAATGAAGTGTTGGACATTTTAATTACATTAATTATTTAATTATGTTTAGTCATCTACAGCTTTAATTACATGTCTGATTGATTTGTCTATTAATTTTGTCATTGTCATTCGATCATTATTTTTTTCTTAGCACGCTACATATTTAAATCATGTCTTAGTATATTACATATTAAATTCATGTCTTTGTTTGTCCATTAAGCATGTCTAATTTCGGACAAATTTATTGCATATTAGCAAATCAGTTTTCTTAATGTGCCTTAGCTTATTACATATTTAATTGTGTTCAATATTGTCTTATTGAAGCTTTAATTGAGTGTTTAAATGTGTCTTAATAGGTTGCTGGAATGGGCGGCTAGAAATTTATGCACATGTTCAGATTCATTGAAGCTAATTACTGTAGAGCATGCACCCGCTTGTGCAAGAACGATGGGAGCTTATTTCAGCTGGACATTCATGTATTTTCCAACTTCAATGAAGCCAATTTAATGAAGAACATGCACCCGATTGTGCATATATTTTTTAGAGTTGTTTGGTGCATTCACTTAGCTGATTGTTCATGCATCCATTGCCAATAGTTGTGAGCTGATTAGCTAAACATTCAAGAGATCATTCAGTGCTTGTTGTTCACACTCAAAGTCTCTTCATAACCGAGCTTTCACATGTAAAGGGACCATTCAGCTGGCCATATAAAGATTATCATGAATTCTCATTAAGGTCGAATGAATGTACAAGTACATTCAAGGAATCTTGAAACACGTGCCATCATTTTTAGTGCATGTGACCATTCATATGAAGGAGCCAAATACATGGATTCATGCACTTGATGTTTGGCCTAATTCAAAGGATCATCCATATGCATGAATGGCAAGGGGAGGAGTTTTACATTAAAATGGAAACATTGAATGTGATCATTCATGAATCTACTCAAGAGTAATGAATTTATCCATCCATACAGTTCCTAAGGGGGACGAATTTACTCTTCAACAACCCAAATGATTCATGAATGAACAAAGATGAAGAATGTGACCATTTGGTCATATATTGCACCCAACTATTCATGTATCTACAATATACATTGTACGACCATAAACTGAAAAATATATAGGATTTTTTCTATATAATTCATCACTTTTTTACTTAAATTTGTTGTTAAAACCAAGTAATTGTTTAATAAATTAATGAAATATGTGAAAATATGAAATTAGGACATGGAAATTATTAAAATGTGATTTTATGCTTTATTATATATTTTCATGCATAAAATGGCTTATTTTATATTAGTTTGAACATATTATATTTTTAAGCTATAAAGTGGGTCATGCATGATTAAATTAAATAATAAAATTTATATTTATATTTAATAATTCATTTTAAATATTTTATTAATAAATTGGGTTTTAATTAATTAATTGAAGTGACTAAAATTATATTATTTGGTCCTCTAAACTATCTACTATTTTTGGATAGGTCTGAGAGCTTTCTTCTAATTGCAAAACCGTCCAAATTGGGGACCAAGTCAACCCAATTTTCAGCTGCACATGGCTGATCATAAATCAATTTTTGGTTTAATTACACAAGGTCCTTGAAGAGTTAAAAAAATTAGAGATTTTTCCGAAGATTTGCTAGTGATCGAGTCTTAGTCCTGAGTTGTGGTGGCACTCAAATTGACCAAGAATCAAGCAAAATCAGCCACATTTCCTCAATTCATGGCCGGCCATCCTTGGAAGAAGTTTCAAAAGATGGACACTCTTATTTTTAGCAAACTAGCTCCCTTGCCTTACCTATAAATAAGAGCTCATTTCTCACTTTTTCAATCATCCCTCACTCATTCATCATTCTCTCCTCTCTCAACTCTCTTAGCTATCTTTCCCCTTCACGCCTATCATCATCCTTGCATAAGATTTTTAGAAAAATTAGCCTCTTAAAGAACCCTTGGTCGGCCACCTTGGAGAACCATCAGCAAAGGAGCAAAGCAAAGAAGCGAAGGAGCTTCGTCAATCAGAGTCTTGGCTGACAGCCACTCTAAAATGGGTTTAATCTTTCTTTTCTTTAATTTAATCTAAAGATGTTTGCTATGTGTTCTTTGTTCTTATTTACAACAATGTTAGCTTAATTTTATTTAAGCTAGGATGATTTCTTTGATTAAATAATATTGATTTGATTCATGCTTATAATGTTTGTGCCTCAATCGATCATGTTTTCAATTAAAATCAAGTCTGTATTTCGTTCATACACGATTGGAATGCACCTGAATTAGCTGAGTGATCCTGACCAGACGACGGCTAATGGACACATAATTGAAATGTGCATGCTCAATTTAGATCCTAACCTGATTAAATTGTAGGTAGCAGAACAACTCTGACCAAGCTCTGTTATCTGCATAGTTTTTAGATTTGTGTGATTAAATTGTTTCAAACCTGACACGTCCTTGTTACTTCACACGAATACTAAGAAACCCTTAGTAAATAAGGATCAGTAAAATGCATATTTACTAAGTAAAGGATTCTGAAAGGACCTAATGTGGTTTCCAAACCCATGAAAGATCGAGTTGCCATGGATTGTTTTTCGAATGTTATTAAGCATGTTGATAATAAATTGAGTTTAATTAAAGTAATTGTCCTAGTTTATTTATGTTATAATTCTTGCAAATTGTGTTTAATTTTAATAAAATCTATTTAATTTAGTTTTCATACTTAAGATAATTTGCATTAGGGATCCTTGCATTTAGTTTAATATATTTTAATCACCACTTTTCAACTATGTTGTGTTTTTATTTACCAAATTGTTAATATAATTTTACAAATTAAGTGACTTAGCACAAATACAATCCTTGTGGAGACGATAACTTGATACTTACTTATTACTTGATAACGACTGTGTACACTTGCACAAACCTACACGTTACAATGGCCTTATGCATGTAAGCCATTAGTGGAAAAATTTGACCATTAGTATTCTAGGTCTATAAATTGTTTTATCATGCCATTGTAAAAGGTTACACAACTTGACTTTGATAATTTTATGAAATATTACAAACTTTGTGAGTTGTTCACTCTCATTGTTCTTCGGGATTCAATTTGACTTATCTATAGCTAGTGGCATCAAACTTGTTTCTCTTACAAACTTGTCACTCATCTGAGTGTGGCGTTCACCTTGATACCGTTTGGTTCCTATCTCGTTAGATAGTGGGTCATGGTCCTTTTTCATTAAACCACATTTCACCTTAAAACGTATAAGAATCGAGTCCCTAATAGATATTACGCGTTCATTCTTGTTTTAAGTTCGTTTTAACCATCCTTCCATCAATATATCTTTACTTTTATCCAATTTTTTAAACTATCTTCTTTAAAATATAACCTTTTGTTAAACCGAAACGAGAACTACTTAATTTACGATCGGGCAAACAAACGACTCAATTACATCCCCTAAGTGAGTTCGTATCATTTGGTATCAGAGATGGTTAAATTAAGTAAGTTTTTATCGTTTACATACTTCTGGGTTTGAAGAAAAGCATAAAAAAAGAATCGATATCAAAAAATTTTTGTGTAAAAAAATGTTTTGTTCATACAAGTTGAAAATACAAAAAAGGGGAGTTCAATTTTGTGTATTTCAAACCAAAGAAAAACTATTCTAAAAATTTTATTTCCCAATCTTTTTTATTTGCTTTTTAAAACTATTTTCGGTCACACTCTTCGAAATTGATTTTCTTTCAAGCCTACCTACACCTTACATCAATCCTTTTTGTTTTTAGCCTTTTGAAGCCGACCCACAAGTTTGCTAATAAGTCTAACGAAATCTCCAAGAACTTCGAGAGGTGAACTTGAGAGGTAAAAGGCATTGAGTGGAGCTTCAGTCATTAAGAGGTAAAAGCCAAAATTCGAGTGCAAACACGAGTAGAGAGCACATCTTAATTTTCTTTGCAAGAGATTGGTAAGGATTTTGAATTGGTGAGGTTCATATACTAATTAATTTTTTTTCTTTTTTTTAATCCTTTATTGAATCCATGTCCCAAGAACTTTCTAAGTTGGAATTACAAATGTCGGAGAAAGAAATGAGAAGGATTATTTGATCTAAATTCCAACAAATACAAAAAGAGTTAGATCGTAAAGAAGTAAGATTGTCAAGGAGTTTAAACCTTCAAAGTGAGGAGAATGAGCAGCAACGGGAAAATCTCTTCCATACCCGCTACTGAGTACAAGGTAAAGTTTTTTGCGTCATCATTGATGGTGACAATTGATCAAACGTAGCCAGCACGTCGATGGTGGAGAAGCTTTGCTTAACCACTACTAAGCATTTGCATCCTTAAAAGCTACAATGGCTTAACGATGGTGGCGAATTAAAGGTGACCAAACAAGTCATTGTTTCATTTCTCGTTGGAAGATATCAAGATGAAGTCCTATACGATGTGGTGCCTATACACACCTGCCATTTGTTGCTAGGAAGGCCATGGCAATTGGACCGAAAGGTCATTCATGACGGCCATACCAATAGGAATACATTTAAGCATCAAGGGAGAAAAATAACCTTAGTACCACTCACACCGAGACAAGTTTATGAAGATCAACTTAAGATGAAAGCTTCTGTTAAAAAGTCGAGAGAAAATTAACAAGAGAAAAATAATGAAAAAGAACAAGAAAAGGAAAATGAAAATGAAAAAAATTTGAAATAAAAGAGAAAGAAAAAGAGTGCGAGCAAGAAAAGAACTTTGAAAAAGAGTTTGAGGATGAAAAAGAGAGAAAAAAAAGAGTGAAAGAAAAGAAAATGTGAGAAATGATTGTTTCAATGAGATTTCAAAAACAAAAGAGAGTGTGAAAAAAGAGAAAGAGTCAGAAAAAGAAACGAGTGAAGAAAATGTTCAACCACAAGGGGGGAATATTTTTGCTAACTGATATTCAAATCTGCCTTTTAATTCTTCTTCATTTCAGGTTTGTAAAATTCCACCCATGGGCAGGTTCCAACTTCATTACCTTTCTGATGAGAGACGTTTCCTATTGATCGAAAAGGGTAAATTGGAAAGTAAAAATCGTTTTCAAATCTTTAGAGGTAAGCCAGGTAAGAAAACCCATGATATTCAATCAGATTGGTATTCTTTGAATTTCGTTGACAAGTTTTCCCATGTTGTTTATCTTAACAAAATTCCTCATAATGACTTGTTTTGTTGTTATACGTTGAATAGAGTTGCTGAATCTATTTCGAATAGTATCTTAAAATGTTTCTTTCATTATTTGTTTTGTGTTTATTCGAACAACATTAAATTGCAAGATGATTTGGACATTATTGGACAAAATTTGATTGTCGTAAGTTATAAAGAATTGTCACGAGATAAGCTTAATTTGTTCGATCTAGAATGCTACGTGAATTCTTTAATTCTATGTATGAAAATTTTGCGGATATCGTTGTCTATTCGAGGAAATTTTGAAAGTTTTGATTGTTTGTACATACATGTGCCTAAATCTTATTTGTTTAACATTTGTGAATTGCTGCTAAACGAAAAGTTTTCATTGCATTCAAAAACAAGCGATCAGAACCATGTGTTTAAACCCAGAGTGTGTTTTTCTAGGTTGTTATTATAAGAAGGTGAGCATCATGGTTCTATCTTGTATAAACATGTTGGCCTCTTTTATTTGCTCCATGACTTGACATTATTTTCGAAAACAAAGTGTGTGAACTCTGATGATGGACAAAGTCAAAATCAACTCTTTGATTGTGGAAATTATTGTTCTACATTGTGGTTAAGAGAATTTAAGCTTGTCTTGCATTCTCGATTACTTCAAGTTTCTTCTATGTTTCCAGCTGTGAAATTTTTGAGTCAGACTGAAATGGTAAGAGAAAAATTTGTTTTTGATTCCAGAGATTATTGTTCTATATTATTGTTCAAGGGATTTGAGCGATGGAACTTTGTTTTCCAAGATTATAACTTTTGAATGCTTTGTGATTCTAATTTGTTGCCATCTATGAAGTTTTTGATTCAATCTGAAAAGGTAAGACCCACTTATAACTTATACTCTGGCATTGGGTTATGCCTTTCGTTCTTGAGTAGGATATCGAAAAGTTATTTTGTGCCTATAATTTATAAAGTCACTAAACTGTTCCATTCTTGTGTAGGTGACAATTTGAAATGGTACCCTTCTAAAAAGGGAGGGCATGCAAATAATCTTCTTTCTTTTCGGGCTAATTGTGAATCTCACATTTTTGGAAACGACCTTGCCAGGTTAATAAACTAAGGGGTTCGTGATCTTGAAAGATTTTTTGCGAGCAAATGGCCCGATTTGAGGACAAAATATTTTCAAGAGGGAGGGTATAATGTGATCTCAGTCGCATCATGTCATGATACAATTTGATGGCATCGGAATTGGCCCAAACACGAGGGTCCCAAGTGCAAAATAAAGTGTTGGACGGTTTAACAAGGGATATCTTCAATTTAATTAAAGTTCAATTCGACTTAGCTAGCAAGCTCAACTGCTAAGACTTGGACATTTTATTTACATTAATTATTTAATTATGTTTAGTCATCTACAGTTTTAATTACATGTCTGATTGATTTGTCTATTAGTTTTGTCATTGTTATTCGGTCATTATTTTGTCTTAGCATGCTACATATTTAAATCATGTCTTAGTATATTACATATTAAATTCATGTCTTTGCTTTTTCATTAAGCATGTCCAATTTCGGACAGATTTATTGCATATTAGCAAATCAGTTTTCTTAATGTGTCTTAGCTTATTACATATTTAATTGTGTTCAATATTGTCTTATTGAAGCTTTAACCGCGTGTTACATGTGTCTTAACAGGTTGTCAGAATGGGAGGCTGGACATTCATGCACATGTTCAGATTCATTGAAGCTAATTAATGTGGAGCAAACACTCGCTTGTGCATGAACGATGTGAGCTGATTTCAGCTGGACATTCATGTATTTTCCAACTTCGGTGAAGCCAATTTAATGAAGAACATGCACCCTATTGTGCATGTATTTTTTAGAGCTGTTTGGTGCATTCACTCAGCTGATTGGTCATGTATCCATTGCCAATAGTTGTGAGTTGATTAGTTAAACATTCAAGAGATGATTCGGTTCTTGCTATTCACACTCAAAGTCTCTTCATAACCGATCTTTCACATGTAAAAGGACCATTCAGCTGGCCATATAAAGATCATCATGAATTCTCATTACGGCCGAATGCATGTACAAGTAGATTCAAGGAATCTTGAAACACATGCCATCATTTTTGGTGCATGTGACCGTTCATATGAAGAAGCCAAATACATGGATTCATGCACTTGATGTTGGCCGAATTCAAAGGATTATCCATATGCATGAACGGCAAGGGGAGGAGTTTTACATTAAAATGGAAACATTAAATGTGATCATTCATGAATCTATTCAAGAGTAATGAATTTATCCATCCATACACTTCCTAAGGGGGACGACTTGACTCTTCAACAACCCCAATGATTCATGAACGACCGAGGATGAAGAATGTGACCATTTGGTCATACATTTCACCCAACTATTCATGTATCTACATTATACATTGTACGGCCTTATGCATGTAAGCCATTAGTGGATGAATTTGACCCTTAGTATTCTGGGTCTATAGATTGTTTTATCATGCCATTGTAAAAGGTTACACAACTTGACTTTGATAATTTTATGAAACATTATAGACTTTGTAAGTTGTTCACTCTCATTGTTCTTCAGGATTCAATTTGACTTATCTAGTTCAGCTAGTGGTGTCAAACTTGTTTCTTCTACAAACTTATCACTCCTCTGAGTGTGGCATTCACCTTGATACCGTTTAGTTCCTATCTCATTAGATAGTGGGTCACAGTCCTTTTTCATTAAACCACCTTTCACCATAAAACGTATAAGAATCGGGTACCTAATTGCTATTATGGGTTCATTCTTATTTTAGGTTCATTTTAACCATCCTTCCATCAATCTATCTTTACTTTATCCGCTTTTTTAAACTATCTTCTTTAAAACATAACCTTTTGTTAAACCGAAACAAGAACTACTTAATTTACGATTAGGAAAATGAACGACTCAATTACATCGCGTAAGTGAGTTCGTATCACCAAAGACCATTTACGGTGAAGGCAATTACTAGTTAGATCAACCTAATAGAGTCTTAAAAGGGTGTACCAGATATCTATGAAGGAAACAAACCACTCTTCCACTATATTAATAATCCTACCGAGGATGTGAACTACATCGAAAATAGGGGTGGGAATCATTATTCATATACATACAATCCCAGGTAGAAAGATCACCCAAACATAAGATGGGGAGGAAACCAATGAGGAGGTAATAGCTCAAATCAAGTTAAAAACACTAACTATTAACCTCTTTATTTGCAAAAACCTCAAGATAAGTCCAACCCAAATGACTATACTATATGTTGTCAACGTATGGATAGAATAGAAAGGGAAATGCAATCAATGAGAATGGATGTGAAATAGGTGTAGTCTGAGTGCACCAACTCAACAAGAACATTGACTGAACTTGAAGATCAGATGAGCCAATTGATGAGCATGATGGGTGACATCAAAAGATAGATTCGCACAGATATTCTCAACAATATTGAAAATAATTCTCGTAGAGAAGGGAAGGAGCATGTGAAAGCAATAGCGCTCTGCTCAAGTAAACTACTGAGTAGGTAGAGATCCTAACTCAATAGATGAATATGGAGAATATTGATAATCTTCAGGAAAAACCCTTACAAGCTAATAATGAACCTGAACCAGAGGAAGTAGTTGTATCGAAAGTTGAACCAGATAAAGAAAAAAATATTCTACAGTTACAAAGATACCATTCCTTTCAAGACTAGAAGTAAAACAAAAGCGGGATGAAGATGAATTTATAAGTTTCTTGAACTTGTTCAAAATGTTAAACGTTAACATGCCTTTAATTGAATAAATTGAGAAAGATCCTAAATGCGCCAAGTTTTTAAAGGAATTTATGTCTAGGAGTAGGAAGATTAAGGTAGGTTAACATGTTTATATAAGCACTTCCTCTAGTGTTATTATCTCACGACAGGTTCCCCAAAAGTTGAAAGACCTGGGAAGTTTTACTATTACCATAGAGATAGGGAGTAATAATTTTAATAGAACTCTATATGACCTAAGAGCTAGTATTAATTTAATGCATCTATCCATTTTTGAAAAAAAAGGTTAAGGGATCTAAAAAATACTCAAATAACACTACAATTAGCTTATAGATCCTCAGTGCATCCAAAAGGAGTATTAGAAGATGTGTTAGTCAAAGTGCATAGTTTTATCATCCTAGTAGATTTCGTAGTTCTGGACTTTGAAAAGGATCGAGAAATACCTATCCTTCTAGGAAGACCTTTCTTAGCTACTTCAAGGTCCACTATTGATTTAGAAAAAAATGAATTAACCACGAAAATCAATGGTGATATACAAACTTTCAAGTGTGGTCACCAACTGAGTGGGAAAGGTAAGAGGAAGTCAGGGGAGAATTGTAAGGAATTATTTATTTCTAACCCTCCCGAATCAAGAGAAATACTTCCTTTAATCCATGCAGGTCAAAAAAATAGGTGCAAGGAAAGAGGTAAGCAGAAGAAGGTGGAATGGTCCGACGGGCGATGGACCAACACTGACAGAACCAGAGAATCATGTTAAACTAAGCCTTATTGGATAATATATTTTGATATAACAAATTAAAGTATTTTTGAATAAAAGTAACGTTGAGCAATTTGATATACAAACTTTCAAATGTGGTCACCAACTGAGTGGGAAAGGTAAGAGGAAGTCAGGGGAGAATTGTAAGGAATTATTTATTTCTAACCCTCCCGAATCAAGAGAAATACTTCCTTTAATCCATGCAGGTCAAAAAATAGGTGCAAGGAAAGAGGTAAGCAGAAGAAGGTAGAATGGTCCGACGGGCGATGGACCAACACTGACAGAACCAGAGAATCATGTTAAACTAAGCCTTATTGGATAATATATTTTGATATAACAAATTAAAGTATTTTTTAATAAAAGTAACGTTGAACAATTTGATAAAATCAAGTTGAAATGGTTTCAATTGAGTGAAATATTTTCAAATATGTTTTAACCATTTTCAAACAAGTTAGAATTACTTCAGGACAAAAAGTATCGATATTTTACAAGATATTGATACTCCATTGATAACCAATACCAAATTGACATTTCGTTTCTGTCAAACCCTAGTAGGTATCAATTCAGTATCGATACTTTTCTTAAGGTATCGATATTCTTGCTCCAACGGTCACTGAAATCTGCATTAATTACAAAAAATATTGATACCCTTTTAGTAGGTATCGATACTCATTGCTACAGGTGCAGTTAGTGACCTAGTATTTCATACCCAATGACTACATTCACTTCTACAACAACCACAACGGTTGGAAATCAATTAGAGGGTATAACTACATTTTCTAAAGGTTTAGCAATAAGAAGAGCAATGTGTAAAGCTTAAAGATAAATCAAAACAACCTAGAGCTTAATTCTTTCATACCTTTTCTTACAGAAACTTGTGAGCTTTCATTCTATTCATTTATCTCAAGTTTTCTTCTTTGTATTTTTTCTTAATTGGCAAACATTCTGATCTGTGAAGATTGTTTTCTTTGTTTGCTTATTTGTATCTCTTTTGAGAGAGGGTTTATTCTTAAGGTTTGGGTAGAAACCTTAAGGGGGTTGTATCTTAAGATTTTGGGGTATAAGTCTTAAGAGAGATTGAAAGGTTAAACCTTATCCTCAAAGGTTTCCAAATTAGTGAATTTGGGAAAATCCTTAGTAGTGGAGTAGGCAATTGGGGTTGAACCACTATAAATCCTTGTGTTCTTTGTTGCACAATTTTTGTTGCTTCCACCACAACTTATCAAAGGTTGATTCAACCTCCCTATAGTCGATCTCAAGTTGACCCTTTCGAGCTAACAAATTGTCCTTTTGTGAAATAATGATGCTGTCAAATGAATCTAGTAGTAAAACTTGAACTTTTTAAATTAACACTTAAATTTTTGTAAATTTAGCTAACTATTTAGTCTAGATTTTAATTTTTACTAAATTTATGTTTCATAGAAACTGCAACACTCTAGAAATTATAATTTTGGCTAAAAACAGAGCTTGCGTCGTAACACAATAACCCTATGTCGCAACACAGTAACCCTGTGTCGCAACATCAAAGGTAGATTTGACGAAATTGAGAAAATTATCTCGATGTCGCAACACGGACTTTGTGTGTCGCGACACCGAAGCCAGTTTACCCAGAAATCCAAAATTCCAGAGTGTATCATGACATCTAACCTAATGTTGTGACAACGATAATTTGATAGGGATGTTGCGACACGAAACCCCTGTGTCGCGAAATCGCTACAATTTTCTGCAGGGTTGGCCCAACCTGCTCACGCAACCCGACAACTTAAACCTCACTTTACCCGAATTTTCACTTTCAAAACACCTATTTTAAAACCTAAATACATATTATCCCCTTATTTAAACATCGCTTAACTCTTTTAATCTCTCAAAACCTTTTAAGTCCCTTAAACCCTAAAACTCACTTTTTCTCTTTTCTTGTTTTTTTTGTTTGGAAAATTTATTCTTTCAATCATACTCAGTTTAGGTCTTTCAAGAGTTTACACGATAAAACAATATTAGGATACTTAATTATACACCAGACATGTTCGGGCTGGTGATTCTTGAGCAGGAAGAAGAGTCACAAGAAAGTGAAGAGGAGAGAGAGGATGGTGATGAAGAAGGAGATGATGAAATGGATTTTAAGAACGATGACTAACCTTCTTTAGTTTTTTTTAAGGATTATTTTAATCCTTGGATGATTTTAATTTGATTTTTTTAGGAGTAGGATTAATAGTAAATTATTAGTTATTTTGTGTCTTGTTCTAATTTTCTACGTAGGAACCCTACATGAAAGAGGCACAATAATTAGAGCTCTCAACGAGCAATAGAGGAATCACCCACCAATAGCCGACTAAACTATCACAATCAATCGGGTAACTTTTTTCCTTATCTTTTTCAGGACTACACTGTAACACTCTTAACCCGCATTAGTCACCGGATTAGGGTTACGAAGCATTACCATACAAACATAACATTTAAATATTCATAATACAAAACAACCATTCTTATACATGTCTTCACTAAATCGAGCCTTCGAGGCCCTAGAAACACCTTAGAAACAATTCGAGACCAAATTGAAAACATTTAGAAAGTTTAAGAAAAAGATGCAAAATTTTGACTACAAGGGTCACAGGGCGGTGTGACTCACACAGTTGGGACACACGCCCGTGTCTCAGGACATGTAACATTCAAAATTTCCCCACACGCCCATGTGCCATGCCAGGTGTTAGGCTGTGTAACTCACTGACTTGCATGCAAAGGAACCCTAAGACAACACACGGCCATGTGTCTCACACGGCTGAGTCACACGCTCATGTCTCAGATCGTGTGGACTCAAAATGTACCTAAAAGCAAACCATTTCATACCATTTCATACAAGACCTTTCCACCAATATATACACACTTTATATGAGCCTAAACAATTTCAAAACATAAATTAATATGTTATTTCAAGTTTTAAATTCAATCAACCAATATGTCATACAAGGTACCTCAATATATACACCAAAACATAACATACCAATCAAGCCAAACTTACCATATTTCTAACATCATAACCTAGTTTCATACCTACCAAAACATACCAATAATGCTACTTTTCATGTCAACCAACCTAAACCAAATAGATACTAAAGCATTCCATTAATGACAAATTTAAACTATTCAAACATACCATAAAAGGAACCTTATGTACAATCACTTAAAAGTGACTATAAGGACTTACTTAAACAAGCATGATAAGTCCACTAAAAATTCATAACCATCATTGTAAACCACCCTATACATGCCATTATAAAACTTAGAAAAAAATGCTCAAAAATTACTGAGTTAACTGTTATAGTGTGATAGGCCTCTGACGAGCTTCCAACCAAAATTGAACCTTCCGATGATCTATAGGGAAAGAAAACAACCAACTTAAGCAATAATTATTATTAAGTTCGTATAAAGACAACTTAACTGCTGACATAATAGAATAAACAACTATGTATAATTTTTATTATATTTTAAGCTACCTTTCATTTTCTATTCACTACATCTCTCATGGATAATTGGTGTAGTCTTGCTTATACATGTATATATTTTTCCTTATAAGCATTTCATATAAGCATTTTACTTAAACGTATCTTCTTACCATAACACTTACACCTTTAACATATAATGATTCTATAATTCATTTTTGTTTCAAACTTTCCTATAAGCATATCATCCGAAATCACTTACTTTCACTAAACAAGGTGAAAGCTAAATAAATAAATAAATCATACATGTTATTCATTTATGAAGCACTTATACGATTAGTACTAAAATGGTTCATTGTATGCTTCTGTACTATAATAATTTAATCCAAACTCATACATATATGTGTGTATAAACATCTATCTTTAATTGAATAATCATCAATATAATTATACTCACATATGACCAAGTAATTCATTGAACATTTAACATTTAACATTTATTAATGTCTTGACTATACAATAGCCTTTATCATTTAAACAATTTTGTAAATTCCATTCACATTTAGCCCAATGAACTAGTAACTTGACTCGGATACTCAAGTAACTACACCATAACAGTGGCATCATAGATGCATAACAAGAGCACCGAAGTGCAGGCAGGGGCACAATGTGGAAATAGGGGAACTGTAGTGCGAACGGGGACACCAAAGTGTATATAGGGGCACCTAAGTGCAAATCTCATACAAGCACGCATTCTAACCCTATTGGCATGCCAATTGTATCCTAATAGTTTACTATGTCCAAACGGGCATTTAAACAAAACTATAACTTTCATGAATCAGAGGCACTTCCATATATCTCCATACACATGTTGTAACAATTCATAATCATTCCAAAATCACATATTTCATATTTCATAATTATTCAATAGTTTTCAAAAAAATCCTTTCTCACCTTATATTCAAATATAATATTTCGATTTCCAATTCACATGTTAAGCATCACATATATATACATTCATAAATCAACAGTAACATTATGTATATATATGTATGCACAATTCTATACCTACGAACTTACCTCGACAATTATAGTTGTAAAACGAGGCCGACAACTAATCCGACACATTAGCTTTTCCTCTGTTTAGATTCGTTTGATTAGTTTCTAGATCTAAATAATAATTTTTCATTCAATTAATACAATTCTAGCACTTAAATAATTTGTCTAATACAATTAAGTCCTTTCATAAACATTTTACAAATTTATCCAAATATTTTACCTTTTATGAATTTAGTCCCTAAACCCAAAACTTGCAAATTTGCCTTTTTAGTTAAAAATTCATGCTAGTTGATTTTTATAGGGTTCATAATCAGCCCATTTTATCATCATTTCACAATATTTACCTTAAATTTTACTATTTTCACAATTTAATCCTTAATCATTAAATTCATTAAAATCACTTAAAAAATACTTATAAATAACAACTAATACTTCAAATTCATCATTTAACATCTAAAATCACAAAGATTCATCAATGGTAACATTCAAAATCTTTAACAGTTTCAAAAATAAAGGTACGGGCTAGCTAGACCTAGTTACACTGATCTCAAAAACATAAAAATTATTAGAAACGGGTGAAAAATAGCTTACCACGCAAGAATATAACCATGGTTAAACCTTGAAAACCTTTAAAAATGGATTCTCATGTTATGTTTCCTTATTTCAGTGGAAGATGATAAATAAAAACAACATTTGGTTTTTATTTTACTTAATTTAACATATTAAATTAATTAAAATTATTTTAACATAAAAACAATTCATTTAACACAAGCATTATCGTCCACTACATTACACTAGGGTCTAATTTCCCTTTAAATCCCTAAACCAACATTAATTAAAAAAGGAGATAATTAAGCTATTAGATGCTGGCGTAATTTACCCCATTTCTAACAGTAGTTGGGTAAGTCCAGTGCAAGTCATGCCCAAGAAAACAGGCGTGACAGTAAAGAAAAATAATGAGGGCAATCTAGTGGCGTGTCTTCATTGATTATAGGAAGTTGAATTCTTATACTATAAAAGACCATTTCCCTCTTCTTTTTATAGATCAAATGCTTGAACGTTTAGTTTGAAAAACTCATTATTGTTGTCTTGATGGATACTCGGGTTTTTTTCCAAATCTCAGTTGCACCAGAGGACCAAGAAAATACCCATTTTCACATGTCCATTTGGCACAATTGAGTATAGGAGGATGCCATTCGGACTTTGTAACGCGTTGACCACCTTCCAAAAATGCATGATGAGTATATTTTTTTGAATATGTAGAAAACATTATCGAAGTTTTTATAGATGATTTTATTGTGTATGGGAACTCTTTTGATGAATGCCTTAAAAACCTCATAAAAATTTTAAGTTGATGCACAAAATTTAATCTTGTCTTGAATTACGAGAAATGTCATTTTATGGTAGACAAAGGTTTAATTCTAGGACATATAGTTTCAGCTAAAGGGATTGAGGTCGATAAGGCCAAAACTGATATTATAAATTCTTTGCCATATCCCTCAACTGTAAGGGAAATTCGTTCTTTCCTTGGCCATGCAGGATTTTACAAGCGCTTTATGAAAAACTTCTCAAAAGTAGTTGAAGCACTTTGTGGATTATTGCAAAAAGATAAGAAATTTGAGTTCAACCCAAATTGTAAAGAGGCTTTTGACACACTCAAACAAAATTTGGTCTCCGCTCCTATAGTGCAAGTGCCACATTGGAATTATCCCTTTGAAATCTTGTGCGATGCAAGTGACCGAAGTATTGGGGTCGTGTTGGGGCAAAAGATAGATAAAGAGCCCCATGTTATTTGTTATGCCTCAAAACCGTAGATGTTGCACAAAGCAATTACACTACCATTGAAAAAGAACTTTTGGCTATTATATTTGTTTTGGATAAATTTCGGTCTTATCTATTAGGATCTAAAGTGATTATTTTTTTGACCATGCAGCTCTTAAGTATTTGATCATAAAGAGGGAAGCGGAATCGAGAACCATTAGATGGATTTTACTATTCCAAGAATTCAACGTTGAGATTCGAGATAAGAAAGAATGTAGAAACTTAGATGCTGACCACTTGAATAGGTTAAAAACACCTTGTGACGACACTCCTATAAAGGATGAGTTTCCTGATGAGGGCCTATTTTTGGCTCAAGAGTATTTCTTACGGTATGCGGATATGATAAACTTCCTTGCTACAGGTTCATTACCCACTAGGTTATCTCATCCTATGAGGGACAAACTTAAAAGAGAAGCTCAATATTATATTTGGGATTACCCATACTTGTGGAAACATTGCTCGGACCAGGTAATACGAGGATGTGTTCCAGAAACTTAGATAGCTTCTATACTTACTTTTTTTTCATACTCAAGCTTGTGGAGGTCACTTTGGCCCTAAACAAATTGCTCATAAGGTATTGGAGTGTGGGCTACTTTGGCCCTCAATTTTCTGCGATACATATAATTTCCATAAATCTTGCGATAGATGCCAACATATAGGCAACATAACTAGGCGAAATCAAATACCCCTATCCCCAATTTATGTATGTGAGATTTTTAATGTATGGAGCATCGATTTCATGGGTCTATTTATTTTTTATTTGGAAATGTGTATATACTTCTAGTAGTAGATTATGTTTCTAAGTGGATAGAAACAAAGCCTACTCGCAATGACAATGTTAAAACTATCATGGAGTTTCTAAAACAATCTATTTTTTCAAGGTTTGGTACACCTCGAGCCTTAATTAGCGATCATGGAGCCCATTTTTGCAATAGAGTGATGGAGGCACTCCTGAAAAAATACGGAGTTCACCACCATGTAGCTACGGCCTATCACTTCCAAACAAATAGCCAAACAAAGGTTTCGAACCTAGAAATCAAGACTATTTTGGAGAAAATGGTTCAGCCTATCCGAAAGGATTGGAGTCTTTGGCTAAATGACGCACTTTGGGCCTATTAGACAGCATATTAGGGACCAATTAGTATGTCCCCATACCAACTTATTTTTGGCAAGGCTTGCCACCTTCCGGTAGAATTCGAACATAAGGCTTATTGGGCTGTACGACAATGTAATGTGGAATTGGAACTTGTAGGAAGAGCAAGGAAATTAGACATCCAATAATTGGAGGAAATTCGCAATGATGCCTATGAGAATGCTCATATCTGTAAGGGTCAAACCAAATTGTTCCATGACAATAAAATATCCCAGAATCATTTCTCAATAGGACAAAAAGTGTTACTTTATAACTCTATGTGAAAATTGTTCCCCGGTAAGCTTCGATCTAGATGGTTAGGACCATTTATTGTAACTACATTATTCACACATGGTGCGATTGAAATAGAAAGTGAAGAGCTGGGAAAATGGTTCACAATTATTGGTCAAAGGTTGAAGCCATTTTATGAGAATTTTCAAGCCCATAAAATTGAAAAAATTCAGTTGGAAAAGCCATAATACTAGTTGGGACGTCAAGCTCATGATGTTAAATAAGCGCTTGTTTGAAGGGAACCCAATTTTATTTTCTTTTTTACTTTCTTTATTTTCTTGCATGTTAATAAATTTTATTCTCATTTCTTATATCCAGGAGAATTGAGGAAACAAAAAATCAAATTTTGAAACGGGCGAAAATAATAACGAAAATGACATGGGGAGTATTCTAAACCCTTTCTTTTTCATCATATTTGTTAATATTATTTTGCTCATTGAGGGCAATGTTTTTTAAGTAGGGGGAGACATTCCTCATTATTTCTGTTATTTTATCTATCGTTTTCACTATTGTGTTTACTATTGCTACTGCCTTGTGCTTGTTTTTACCCACATTTAGTACTTTTAGTATATCTTACCCCTTTTCATACCCAAGATTTTTACCAGGAATTAGCCACCGTTTGACCCACAAGCATGTTTCTTGTCTAATACGTTAATTATGATTTTGTTATGTTGATTTCATCTCCATTATTTTATTTCTATTAGGATAAAATAATTATGATTAATGAAGTTAACCCCATCCTGCTTATAGTAAAATCGATTAAGTCTAAATGCAAAGAGGACACTTAATATGAATGTATGTTAAATTTATTTTCATGTTTGTTAAGTAGTTGCCAAAACTTATTTTTGACACTTGATTGTTTTTTCTAGTCCTCCAAAATTAAAATTTTATTTCATTAAAAAGAAAAAAAGGGGATTCTGTGGTTATGAGCAGAACTTACAATGTGACTGACTGAGTAACCGAAGTAGGGTGCTTGGGTTGTCATCCTACTTCGCGTAAAAAGGTTGTGTGACGCGTTAAGTAACACTCTGCTTACAGGAATTAAAAAAATTAAGAGTGCGTTGGGCTGAGTAATCGGGGTGAGGTGCTTGGGTTGTCATCCCACTTCGCGTTAAAAAGGTCAAAACATTCGTAAACAAAATAATAATAAATTAGGAGTGTGTTGGGCTGAGTAACCGAGGTGGGGTGCTTAGGTTGTCATTCCACTTCATGTCAAAAGGGACAATACATAAAAAAAATCAACAAAGGAAAAAAGAGAATTAAATTTGGAGACTACGGGTGGAACAAATAGAGTGTTTTGTTAAGTTTAGTAAATTACCTAACTTTCATGAAATAGTCCAAGTCGATTTATTTTTTGTGCATTTAAGTTGGAGTACTTTTCGATTTTACTTAAAGCAAGCTAAAGGTTCTCTTTATTTTTATATGCATTATGCCAAATTTTTATAAAACTTTGGAGTGATACTTCTTTCATCGTAAAATCTAAATTACACAATGGAATAAGAACCATACTTTAGGGAAAGCATGGACTAAGTAGAGGGGAATATGATAATACTTTAAAATGACATACTTTTATATGTTAGTTAGATATATATTTTGAGTACGATCCTACTAATTTGGAATGTTTACGGTTTTTTATCTTGTACGGACTAAATTGAAAGAAAAAGGAAATTTGGGGGAAAAAGCGTGAATTTAAAGTAAAAACGGGTTAGTAAGCAAAATAGGGAAGAAATTGTGCCGAAAATATAAAGTGTAGAAGACTTAGGGCAAATTTTCAAAGAAGAGATTTATGAACATAAGACTTTGTTTAAATTTGAATTTTATTTTTAGGATTATTGTTAGGATTATTATATTTTTTAGATTTAATTTCAAATTATATCTCTTGAACATTACCATCTAGAGTTTAAATAGGAACAAACTAGGTTCTTTCATGTACTATAAATAGGGGATGGAGTGACATGAATATTCACTCATCGCTTTTGTAAAAAACTCATTCCCCCTAAGGCTCTTAGCCTTTTTGTTTCTTTTTCAATAAAATTCACTTTCATTAAAACTGGTGTTTTTCTCCCAAAAAGCATGAGTAACTAAACTCATCTAGCCAAAGGTTATCAAGACTCCTCCAAAAGAGTTCATCAGGCTTGGAACCCGCACTTAGCCCTTCTCAACCAGTATTCATCATTTCTCCTCATTACGAGACTGACGTTTTGTAACAACCCATTTTCAATGAAATCGGAACAGTGATTTTGGGACCACAAATTCTAGTACAGAAAAAATTTATTTTAATATTATTCCATGGTTTGCATTATGATAGAAATGTCGTATGAAAATGTTGTAAAGAAAATTTTACCAATTACATGTTTAGTTTGATGAGAAGGACCAAATTGCATAAAGTGCAAAAGTTGAATTCTAGTAGCTAAAGGGATCAAATAGCTATGGAATTTAAAATTTGAGGTCCTTATATAGAAAATAGACCATTTAGAGGAGTTAGTAGATAAGTATGATTAGTAATCAATGGAAAATTTGATAAAGAAAATGATGAAATTGGAAAGTAAAAGATAAAAAGATGATAAATAATAAAATAAAGTAAAATATCATCATTTCCATCATCTTTCCTAAATTAAAAAGATGGAAACCCTAGCCATGGAAACCTAAGCTCAAGCCAACTTATTTTGCTTAATTAGGTATGTATTCTTGTCCCGTTTTTAATAATTTTTATGTTTCTGATACCGTAATAGCTTAATCTAGCTATCTCTGGGATCAATTTGCAAAGTTATCAAAGTACTAGGGTTTTTCCATGGATAAGATTATGAAATTTTATGATAGAAAATGAAAGGTTGTTGATAGATAAACAACTTTTGTTAAGGTAATTTTGATGAAATTATGATTTAGGGACTAAATTGAAAAGATGTAAAATTAATGGAAAAATTTTAAATTTTTTAAAACACATGGGCTGTTATTTTTACATGTAAAAATTGGCTAGGTTTGGAATAAAGATTAAATTGCATGAATTTCAATTTCCGAGCCTAATGATCAAATTGTAATTAATCAAAAGGATAGGGGTAAAATGGTAATTTTGTCTAAGATGTGAATTGGATTGAATTGAATATGAATTGTATTAAATTAAGCTAAATTTACTCATATAGGTCCAGATAGACCAAATACGGAGTTAGATTAAGGAAAAGAGAATGTGTCGGATTAGTAGCTTTTGTGTACACGAACGCTCGTCAAGGTAAGTTTCGTGTAACTAAATTGTATATTTATATGTTTTAAATTGAATGTTATGTATTTGAAATGTATAAGTGCCATGTATATGATAATAATCACATATCCGATGATGACTGACAAGTATTAAATCCCGTTTGAATAAATAAAATTCGATGGATACAGGGTTCTCGAATTGGTTGAGGTCCTGCATGTGTTGCGGACACACCACAACTCGAAATAGCGTCCAGTTATTAGCTCTCATGAGCATCCCAATATTTGGCTCTCACAAGCTTCTTATTATATAGTTCTTGCTAGCTTCCCGTCAATAGCTCTTCGGAGCATCCCGATTGGTTGTGATCCTGCATGTGTTGTGGATACACCACAACTCTTATAAGCGTCCAGATATATGGCACTCCGGAGCCTCCCAATTAAAGGCTTTTTCATGAGCTTCCTAATTAATGGCTCCCCGGAGCTTCCCGAATATGGTTCTTATGAGCTTCCCGTTACATGGCTCACATAAGCTTCCCGTTATATGGCTTGAAAGAGAGCTTCTCGTTTATGTGCTCGTATGAGAATTTTTAAAGATTAATTGACGGATGATACATGAATTGACGGATTATAGTTTTGTACACTTCGTGTGTACTACCCATGTAACCATCGATATTTTAAATGGTTGAACGGGCAAACTTCTGATATGAAGTAACATGAGTTCAAAGTGAACTATTACCTATGTACATCTAAATTATATGGAAATAATATTATTTGATATATATTGAAGTATGATATGCCTGACACAAGTATGTGAAACATGTTAAATGACTAAGTTCATCCATGATTATGATTTATTACATGTGATTACTTGGCTAATGTGATATGGATATGTGTTAGGCTCTGGCCAAGTTGGTTTGGAATAAATTGTATGCTTATCTTGTATGTGAAACAATCGTAAGTTAAATTCCATGTTATACGAACTTACAAAGCATTAAATGCTTACTCAGTTTTATTTCTCTATTTTATAGTAACTTAGAAGCTCGTTAAGGTTAGAATCTAGTCGGAGACACATCACGCTATCCATCGGCTCAATTCTGTATATATAGTAACTTTAGTTTGGTTATAATAGCTTGTATAGGCAAAAATTTAGCCAATGATAGCATGTAAATGTTTGGTTGAAAATAGTCATTGGTATGGCTAATGTTGGTAAATTTTAATGTACATATATATATGTGGTTTCATCAAATTAATGTGTGAGTATGGGTAAATGAATGAAAGTGAAAAGAGGATTATATATGCACTAGAGAATATGGTAAGTAAATAAGTATGTATACTTGGTTATATGTGATATTATATCACGTTTTAAACTTGATATTGGATGGATTTGGATACATTATTATGTCTTGATGATGAGCAAAAGTGTTGATGTAGGTTGAATACAAATCTGGGTGAGAAATGTGCTAGAAAAATTACCTATTTCGTCTACACGGGCAGAGACACGAGCCTATGTCTCAGCCGTGTGTGACACACAGCCAAGCACATGGGGTGTGTTTTCGCCGTATGTCCCCTGCATCTTAAAAATTTCTAAACAGAATGCTCAAAATTGATCACACGGCTTGGCACACGGGCATGTGGCTTGGCCGTGTGACCCATGTACCTTAATGATGTAAGTTAGTATGTTCACGTGGCCTAGCACACGGGTGTGTGGCTTGGCCGTGTGACCCAAGTCAGTAAGCTCCTAAATTTGGACACAGGCTGGGACACGGCTGTGTGCCCTACTTCGAATGCCCACACAGACACAGGTGTGTCTCTTGACCGTGCAAGCCACACGGCCTGGCCACATGGGTGTGTGTCCCCTACACCTTAGAAAAATTTTGATATTTTGCGAAAATTTCTCTAAGTACTCAGTTTAGTCCCGACTTGTTTCTAATACATACTTTGGTCCTCGAGGGCTCACACAGGGGACAATATGATTGATTATGATTAGTTTCTGATATGAATGTTAAATGATATTAATTGTCTGTATTTGATCTGTAAATTCTGGAGACGGGTATGGGTTAGGGGTGTTACATTTATTGGTATTAGAGCTACAGTTTAGTCCATTCTCGAACTAACGTAGCAGGTACGAGTCTAGCTATACATGACATTATATAACCTGTGATAGTGTGATATCTCCTGATCATCTTAAAACATGTTTTTCATATAAAAATGTCATCCAACCGAGCTGAATCCGAAGAAGTTGAGAGTAATGCTCAAGCTTTTGTTCAAAGAGCAGCTTCAAGTAGTAGAAGGCCCGTATCTGAGGGCCGATGAGGAGAGGTTAAAGAAGCCTTCTTCCAAATAATCAACAAATTGTTTACAGAATTTGTAAGAACAAATCCGGCTGTACAACAACCTCCACGCCTTCCTGTTTCCCAACCGGTTCCTGATATGCCACAAGGTACAGAACTTGTTAGAATCGATAAGCTACCTATTAATAAAATTCGTAAGTATGGTGCTAAAGAGTTTAGAGCTACAGTTGATGATGATCCAGAAAGAGATGAATTTTGGTTAGAAAATACCATCAGGGTTCTGGATGAACTATCTTGTACACCGGCTGAATGTCTGAAATGTGTTGTATCTCTATTAAAAGACTCAGCTTAGCAGTGGTGAAATACCTTAATTTCTATGGTACCTAAAGAGATGATTACATGAGAATTTTTCTAAACTGAGTTTAAAAAGAAATATATCAGCAAGAGATTTCTTGATCAGAAATGGAAAGAATTTCTGGAGCTTAAACAGGGGCATATGACAGTATTTGAATATGAACGGGAATTTGTTCGACTGAGTAAATATGTCAGAGAATGTATCCCGACTGAAATCGAAATGTGTAAGCAGTTTGAAGAGGGATTAAATGAAGACATAAAGTTGTTAGTTGGGATTCTTGAGTTGAAAGAATTTTTTCTATTGGTTGATCGAGCTTATAAAGCTGAAGAGCTGAGCAAAGAGAAAAGACAAGCTGAAATTGAAGCCCAAACTTCTAGTAAAAGATTTATGGGAAAGTCATACCAGTCAGCCTCAAAGAAATTAAAGAAGTATCATGACCGTTCTACTACATTCTGGTGAGTGCCGTATGAAAAGCGGAGCCTGTTTTAGATGTGGTTCCTTTTACCACGATTTAAAAGACTGCCCGAAAAAGCTTGAAAATGATACTGTTCAAACTTCGAGGCCGAGCAACACAGCTACGAGAGGTAGACCACCCTGTAATCCCAGCAATGTGAGTGGTAGCCGTAGTGCAACGAAAGATTCCACTGTAAAGTCTGAAGCATGAGCACCAGCCAGAACCTATGCTATTCATACTTGTGAGGATGCCTCTGCACTGGATGTTATTACTGGTATTTTCTCTCTTATTGATACTAATATAACTGCTTTAATTGGTCCTGGTTCAACTCATTCATACATTTGTACGAATTTAGTATTTAGTAAAAATTTGCCTGTTGAGTCCACTGAATTTGTGGTTAAAGTATCGAACCCCCTGGGCTAGTATGCAATGGTTGATAAATTTTGCAAGAATTGATCGTTAATGATACGGGGTTACTGTTTCCTGGCTAATTTGATGTTGTTATTGTTTGATGAATTTGATGTGATTATGGGTATGGACTGGTTAACTCAACATGATGCAGTGGTAGATTGTAAACGAAAGCATATTGTATTGAAATGTCAGACTGGTGAAATGCTTTGTATTGAATCAGATAAAATAGATGGGTTGTCTAATGTGATATCAGCTATGTCAGAATAGAAATGTATCAAAAAAGGGTATGATGCTTACCTTGCTTATATGTTGGATACTAAAGTGTCTGAGTCGAAGATTAAATCAATGCCAGTGGTCTGTGAGTATCCTGATGTGTTTCTGAAGGAGTTACCTGGATTACCGCCAGTCAGAAAAGTTGAAATCTTGTATCGGGAACAACACTAATAACTATAGCACCATACAGAATGGCTCCTACAGAGTTAAAGGAGTTGAAAACACAGTTACAGGAGTTGATTGATAGGGTTTTGCTCGACCCAATTTTTCACCTTGGGGTGCACCAGTTCTGTTTGTTAAGAAAAAATGATGGATCATTGATATTATGTATTGATTTCTGATAGCTTAACAAAGTTACCATCAAGAATAAATATCCACTACCCCGCATCGATGATTTGTTTGATCAATTAAAAGGTGCCACTGTGTTTTCAAAAATTGATCTCCGTTCTGGTTATTCTCAGTTATGAGTGAAAGACTCAGATGTGCCAAAAACAGCATTCAGAACCAGGTACAGACATTACAAATTTCTTGTGATGTCGTTTGGTCTAACAAATGCACCTACGTATTTATGGATTTAATGAATAGAATTTTCAAATCGTATCAGAATAGATTTGTGGTGGTATTTATTGATGATATTCTGGTATATTCTCGAGATGATAGCTTCACCAATGACACGGTTATTGCAAAAAGATGTGAAATTCGAATGGTTTGATAAATGTCAGAAAATTTTTGATCAGTTGAAAACTCTGTTTACTGAAGCACCAATTCTGGTTCAACCTAAATCGGGTAAGAAATTTGTGATTTACAGTGATACATCATTGAACGGTTTAGGCTGTGTTTTGATGCAAGAAGGTAAAGTAATAACCTATGCTTCTAGACAGCTTAAACTACATGAAAAGAATTACTCGATACATGATTTAGAATTGGCAGCTATTGTATTTGCATTGAAAATTTGGCGACACTACTTATTCGGTGAAAAGTGTCATATATTTACCGATCATAAAAGCTTAAAGCATCTGATATCGCCGAGAGATTTGAATTTGAGACAACTTAGGTGGCTTGAATTATTGAAAGATATGATTTTGGTAATTGATTATCATCCGGGAAAAGCAAATGTAGTTGCTAATGCTTTGAGTAGAAAGTCTGTGTTTACCTTACGAGCAATGGATACCCGATTGTCATTGTCTGATGATGGTTCAATCTTAACTGAGCTAAAAGCTAAACTGATGTTTCTATAGTAGATCTGCAAAGCTCAAAAAAGTGACAATGAGTTGCAAGCTAAGCGAGTACAGTGTGAATCGAATTCTGATTCAGAATTTCAAATAAGACTTGATAATTGTCTGTTATTTAGAGGCAGAGTTTGTGTACCAAAGAATTTAGAGCTTGTATAGAAAATTTTACACGAAGCTCACAGTGGTATTATATCTATTCATCCGGGGAGTAATAAAATGTACAATGACTTGAAACAGATGTGCTGCTGGTTGGGAATGAAACGTGATATTTCTGAATTTGTATCTAGATGTTTGATATGTCAGCAAGTTAAAGCTGAACATCAAGTACCTTCAAGATTGTTATAGCCAATGACGATACAGGAATGGAAATGTGAAAGAGTTATTATGGACTTTGTATCAGGGTTACCCAAATGACGATGCCATTTGGGTAATCATCGACCATTTAACGAAGTCTGCACATTTTATTCCAGTACTTATGGATTTCTCACTTGACAGATTGGTTGAATTATATGTTTCTAAGATTGTCAGACTGTATGGACTGCCAGTCTATATTATTTCTGATAGAGATCCGCAGTTTACATCCTAATTCTGGAATAAGTTACAAGAAGCTCTGGGTACACAGTTACATTTTAGTACCGCATTTCATCCTCAAACGGATGGTCAATCTGAATGTGTGATTTAGATTCTTAAAGATATGCTTTGGTGCTGTGTGCTAGAATTCGAAGGCAATTGGGAAAAATATTTGTTGTTAGTCGAATTCGCATATAATAACAGTTTCCAGTCAAGTATTAAAATGACATCGTATGAGGTTCTGTATGGTCGTAAATGTAGAACTCCATTGTATTGGACTGAGCTCAGTGAGAAAAAGATACATGGAGTTGATTTGATCCGTGAGACTGAAGAAAAGGTGAAAGTGATCCGAGATAGCTTGAAAACAACTTCTAATTGTCAGAAATCATATGTGGATCTTAAACGTAAAGAGATAGAATTTCAAGTTGGCGATAAAGTATTCTTAAAAGTTTTGCCTTGGAAAAAAGTCCTTCGGTTTGGCCGTAAAGGAAAATTGAGTCCACAATTTATTGGGCCATATAAGATTACTGAAAGAATTGGACCTGTTCCGTACTGATTAGCCCTACCACCAAAGCTTGATAGAATTCACAATATTTTTCATGTGTCTATGTTACGACGATACCGGTCAGATCCTTCACACGTTATTTCTCCGGCAGATGTTGAAATTCAGCCTGACATGACTTGCAGTAAAGAACCAATCCGAATTCTAGCATGTGAGACAAAGGAATAAAGAAATAAAAGGTAGCTTTAGTAAAAGTCCTCTGGCAACGACACGGAATAGAAAAAGCTACTTAAGAGTCTAAGGAAACAATGAGAAAGCAATATCTGAACCTCTTTACTGGTAAGATTTTCGAGGACGAAAATTCTTTAAGGGGGCGAGTTGTAACAGCCCGTTTTCAGTGAAATTGGAACAATAGTTTTGGGACCACAAATCCGAGTCTAGAAAAAAATTATTTTAATAGTATTTCATGGTCTGCATTCTGATAGAAATGTTGTGTGAAATTTTTGTAAAGAAATTTTTACCGATTACATGTTTAATTTGATGAGAAGGACCAAATTGCATAAAGTACAAAAGTTGAATTCTAGTAGCTAAAGGGATCAAATAGCTATGGAATTAAAAATTTGAGGTCCTTATATAGAAAATAGACCATTTAGAGGAGTTAGTAGATAAGTATGATTAGTCATCAATGAAAAATTTGATAAAGAAAAGGATGAAATTGGAAAGTAAAAGATAAAAAGATGATAAATAATAAATAAAATAAAATATCATCATTTTCATCATCTTTCCTAAATTAAAAAGATGGAAACCCTAGCCATGGAAACCTAAGCTCAAGCCAACTTATTTTGCTTAATTAGGTATGTATTCTTGTCCCGTTTTTAATAATTTTTATGTTTTCGAGATTGTAATAGCTTAATCTAGCTATCTCGGAATCAATTTGCAAAGTTATCAAAGTACTAGGGTTTTTCCATGGATGAGTATGCATGAATTATGAAGTTTTATGGTAGAAAATGAAAGGTTGTTGATAGATAAACAACTTTTGTTAAGGTAATTTTGATGAAATTATGATTTAGGGACTAAATTGAAAAGATGTAAAATTCATGGATAAATTTTGAATTTTGTGAAATACATGGGCTGTTATTGTTACATGTAAAAATCGGCTAGGCTTGGAATAAGGATTAAATTGCATGAAATTCAATTTTCGAGCCTAAAGACGAAATTGTAATTAATAAAAAAATATAGGGGCAAAATGGTAATTTTTCATAAGATGTGAATTGGATTGAATTGAATATGAATTATATTAAATTGAGCTAAATTTACTCATATAGATCCAGATAGACCAAATACGGAGTTAGATCAAGGAAAAGAGAAAGTGTCGAATTAGTAGCTTTTATGTACACGAACGCTCGTCAAGGTAAGTTCGTGTAACTAAATTGTATATTTATATGTTTAAAATTGAATGTTATGTATTTTAAATGTATATGTGCCATGTATATGATAGTAATCACATATCTACCGATGACTGATAAGTATTAAATCCCATTTGAATAAATGAAATTCGATGGATACAGGGTTCTCGAATTGGTTGTGGTCCTACATGTGTTGTGGACACACAACAGCTCGAAAGAGTGTCCAGCTATTAGCTCTCATGAGCATCCCGATATTTGGCTCTCACGAGCTTCCTGTTATATGGTTCTTGCGAGCTTCCCGTTAATAGCTCTTCGAAGCATCCCGATTAGTTGTGATCCTGCATGTGTTGTGGACACACCACAGCTCTTATGAGCATCCCGATATATGGCTCTCCAGAGCTTCAAGAATATGGCTCTTATGAGCTTTTCGTTATATGGCTCACATGAGCTTCCCGTTATATGGCTTGAAAGAGAGCTTCCCGTTGTATGGCTCGAAAGAGAGCTTCCCGTTTATGTGCTCGTATTAGCATTCCTAAATATAAATTGACGGATGATACATGGATTGACGGATTATAGTTTTGTACACTTCATGTGTACTACCCGTGTATCCATTGATATTTTAAATGGTTCAACGGGCAAACTTCTGATATGAAGTAACATGAGTTCAAAGTGAACTATTACGTGTGTGTATCTGAATTATATGGAAATGATTTTATTTGATATATATTGAAGTACGATATGCCTGACACAAGTATGTGAAACATGATAAATGACTAAGTTCATCCATGATTATGATTTATTACTTGTGATTACTTGGCTAATGTGATATGGATATGTGTTAGGCTATGGCCAAGTTGGTTTGGAATAAGTTGTATGCTTATCTTGTATGTGAAACAATGGCAAGTTAAATTCCATGTTATACGAACTTACAAAGCATTAAATGCTTACTCTATTTTATTTCCTTATTTTATAGTAACTCGGCAGCTCGTTAAGGTTGGAAGCTGGTCGGAGACACATCACACTATCCATCGGCTCAATTTGGTATATATAGTAACTTCATTTTGGTTATAATAGCATGTATAGGCAAAAATTTGGCCAATGATGGCATGTAAATGTTTAGTTGAAAATAGCCATTGGTATGGCTAATGTTGGTACATTTTAATGTACATATATATGTATGTGGTTTCATCAAATTGATGTGTGAGTATGGGTGAATGAATGAAAGTGAAAAGAGGATTATATATGCACTAGAGAATTTGGTAAGTAAGCAAGTATGTATACTTGGTTATATGTGATATTATATCACGTTTTAAACTTGATATTGGTTGGATTTGGATAAATTATTATGTCTTGATAATGTGCAAAAGTGTTGATGTAGGTTGAATATAAATTTGGGTGAGAAATGTGGCTAGAAAAATGACCTATTTCATCCACACGGGCAAAGACACGGGCCTGTGTCTCAGCCGTGTGTGACACACGGCCAAGCACATCCCTTGCATCTTAAAAATTTCAAAGCAACATGCTCAAAATTGATCACACGGGCTGGCACATGGGCACGTGTGACCCTTGCACCTTAATGATGTAAGTTAGTATGTTCACACGGCCTAGCACACGGTCGTGTGGCTTGGCCGTGTGACCCAATTTAGTAAGCTCCTAAATTTGGACACGGGCTGGGACACGGCCAGTGTGCCATACTTCGAATGCCCACACAGCCTAAGACACGGGTAAGTCTCTTGACCGTGTGAGCCACACAGTTTGACCACACGGACGTGTGTCCCCTGCACTTTTGAAAAATTTTGAAATTTTGCGAAAAATTCTCTGAGTACTCGGTTTAGTCCGACTTGTTTCGAATACATATTTTGGGCCTCGAGGGCTCATATAAGAGACAATATGATTGATTATGATTAGTTTTTGATATGAATGTTAAATGATATTAAATGTCTATATTTGATCTGTAAATTTTGGTAATACTCCGTAACCCTGTTTCGACGACGGATATGGGTTAGGGGTGTTACACGTTTTTGTCCATGTCATTCCAAAAGTAATCTTTTCATCTTGTGCAAAGACGACCGCTTTGTATGTTTTGGGAAGGTTGCACAGTCGGTTCACTAACTTACTGCGTCAGAGGTTGTCCAGCCCAAAAGACGAAATGCAATCGCCATTGAGAAACGATTATCTAGTGTACGACGGTCCCACAAAAGTGACGGTTGGCTAGAGTCAAGTTTCTCTAGATCGTAAGACTATAACCTAAGTGGAGCTAGTGGTCGTAGGCATCCTCTTCAACTATAACTGGCTTATTTGGTCATGAGAAGGATCACCTAAAAGGCTATGATTGAACCAAAGGAGGATCGAGATAACCGGAGGCCGGAATCCCTCAATCAAAAAACCTCTTTTTCTCAATTCTGCTTATTATCACAATTACGATTTCAATATATTTAATTTCAACTCAATCATATTTTTAATTCTGTTTTATTTTATTTTTTCCAGGTCAGTTGTTTTTCTTTAGCACAACTGTGCCCGATATTTCAAGAAACAAGGAGATGTGGTGATCCAGTCCCTGAGGATTTGACCTTACTCCCTTATTACTATTTTTTTTCGTTATTTAGAGATAGGATATATTTGGTGCTTTTAATGACACACCAGTTTGGCAAATACTTACGTAGAATATAATACTATCAATTCATACTCAGTCATATCTTAATTTAATACCACACATATCCATACCGATAGATCATCACATAGACTACTCTGACGAATTTCATGACGTGATATATCAAAATCACATAAGTCAAAATAATATTAACTCGGTTCGTAAATTTTTAGAAAAATATAATATCCCACTTTTAATATTTACAAATTATTATAACGGATACCCTTCTTGACATACAAAATACACATATCTTTTTTATGGAAAACGTTAAGACTTAATCCTCGTAACCCGTAACATATAACCATATATTTATTACAAATATATTATATTTCAAATTATGTTTGCCTTTTCCATCTATCAAATTTTTATTTATATATTTATCACTTTATTTACCGTACTTTTATGGTAAATAAAATAATATTATTTTATAATTTTATATTTTAAAATATTTTAAAAAGAAAATTTAGTGAGAAAGGTAAATAATTTTAAAAATTAAATAAAAATAAAAATTAAATTATATATTTAAAAATTATAAAAATAAAAAATACGACACTTTTCGCAAATCGCAATATAGACTTTTTCACCTTGTTATATTATATTTTAATATATATGATTAGAGGCAAACCCCGTTTTTTAATTAACTTTAATTGATTTTTCTCAATTTTTTATTAGCGTTTTTAAGCCCTACCTTTTAAAATTTTAAGTGGCTTGGTCGGTAACAGCCACTACTAACCCTTAAACGGAAACAGTATCAGAGAGTTGAAGGGGAAAAGCTAGAGATATACACAATGGGCGGCAACGGCGAAGAGATCCTTATGTTGGAGGCACCGCCTGAAACTGCTCGGCCATGGGCCTCTGCTTCCGCTGCCCAGACTTTGGACGCATTACCCTACATTGACGACGACTACGGGAACCCAATGGTCAAGGAAGAGGTTGATCGATTGGTCGAAGAAGAGATGCGAAAGAGTATCAAGAAGCCGGCTGACTTCCTCAAGGATTTACCCCCTCTTCCCTCCTTCAATTTTCAGGTTATTATCCCCCCCAATTTGGGCTTTTCTTTGGAATACTTGAGGTTTTTCTTTATTGAAGTGTTAAAAATCCATGTTTGGATCTCAGCATCACCCAATGATTGGCAAAGAATATGAGCGCGTCAGAGCGGGTAGGCCACCCGTGACCCTTGATTTTTCTTCACGGTATCAAGTTGAATCACCGCCCATGAATAAGAGAAACGATGAAACTGCTTGGAAACAGGCACTTCAAAGAGCTCAGCGCTCATTGCAACATCAAGTAATTAGGTCAGTTTCTTCTCTTAGTTATTTGAATAAGCAAGAAAGAATAGATTAGGATATTTTATGAAATTACCTTTTCTTGCTTTCATGCTATTGTTATTCCATGCTTCTGTGAATCGTTGAGAAATTAATTACATGCTTCTCTTCTATTTTACTGTGTTATTTCGTTAAGGATTCTAGTTTCTTGGAAGTAGTTGCTTTTTATTTAAGTTGTGATGAATGAAAATCCCTCATCAGTTAAATTTGGGGAAGTTTGGGGGCCATTCCACCCAAAATTTTACACTGTATACATATAACTTCTGATGCTGTTTGCATGCAATGTTAAGGTTTTTGTCTTGTATATTGTTGCTTGGTTTCAGGTTGGAAAATTTGGAGTTGATGTTAAAATATGGCCCTGATGTTTGGAGACAGAGCAACCAACGACTGGAAGGGTTTTTGGCCAGGTTTTTCCCTAATATCTGCAACATTGATGTTATTTTCATGGCAAATTGAAAGTGGCTTTGATTCTTGTTTGAATTGGTAGATTTAAGCTAAGAGGCTTGTGGGAATATGAGACTTATGGCAGAAATGCACACTTTCTGATATGATGGATATAGTGCTCCCAGTTGGCATATATTGAAGTTCTCAATCTACAGGAATCTAATTTTAGTTGTTTTCCTTGGCTAAATTGACAGCCTTAGGCTAGATTTGGCAAGCATGTCTAGCATAAAAACCAACCTTGTTTGATTCCATAGGGCCTCAACAGGTTGGCAGTTTAGCATTTTTGTTGATTTCTACCTTTACAGTCCAAAGTTTTGGACTTGTGGAGTCAGATAAAAAGTGTCTAAAAATATGATATGGATATGTAGGATAACTAAAAAATATATTAGTACAATTTCTAATACGTCAAATTTATTTTCTTTAGATACTTAAATTATTTTTAATAGTTAAACTCTTACACGTTAAACTCATAACCTGAAGTTGGACTTCATACGTCAAGAAAGATATAAAGAAGGTCCAGGTACAATTCTTTTGTCCTTTTTGGGCTAGGTTAAGATTAATTATTTACTTAAGGTAATGATTGTAGGCCTAAAATTTTGAAGCCCAATTGCAATAGAAGAAAATCTTACTCTATCATACATTCTACCTAATTTTCTTCATTTTGACAGCAGGTGTAACTCTGTCTTTAAGATAGTGTACCCATTTTCTGTTTGTTTTCCTAAGCTACCATGTTACCAGAGTAGAGAAGCCCATCTTACATCGACAATTTGCACAACTACATTAGCAAGCAATCTTTTCATTTGATGTCTCTTCCTTAGCTTTGTTATTATTCTTTGTGAGAAGAAGAGTCAATTTTTTCAGAGGAGTGTCTGATGCATATCTTGTGTCAGTACCTGTGTCATATCATATTGACATGAGTATGGTGCTGTTATGCACCTTGGTGTAGGATCTAGTCACGGGTCTAGACGAGGAAGAATTCTTGCTTCGACCTATGGTTACTCAAAGAGGCAGATTCGTCCTTGATTTAAACCCCTCCAAAAATAACGTTTCTTTTTTATAGAATAATTGCTTAACTCTTTATTTCATATTGGCAGCTTTTTATAGACTGTTAATAACAAAGGAAAGAGTCCTAATTGACGTAAAATAGAATTCCTAACTTAGAGTTTATGAAGGAAATAAAAACCTAATATAATAGAGAAAATAAGTAAAACTAAAACTCTTAATAAAACCTGATATAGTAAAGAAAATAAATAAAACTAAAACTCTTATTGCAATAAAAGCATCCACATCATTACTCCCCCTCTCGGAGTTGAGCTTGTCCTCAAGCTCAAATTCAGAATAAGCTTCAAAACTTATCCAAATCTACCTCATCATCATCTTGCTTGCCTTCAACATCTGGTACTGATATCCAAAATAACCTTTTACATTTGTGTCCCATGGAATAAGACTTGTCACAATTATAACACAACCCTTTAGCCCTTCTTTCCGCCATTTTTGCTCGTGTCAATCTCTTAATAAATGGTGCAGAAGAACCTATTTGTCGTTGTTCCCTATTGGTTCCGTTGTTTGTCCCCCTCCTTTTGCGATGCTCTTAGTTGTTAAAATGTTTGAATTGCTGCTAATGTTTTGGAAAGTTGGCCAGTTCAGGATGGCTCGAGACGACAATTTGGAAGAGACCTTTTGTTTACATTCCAATGTGCGAGTCATATTCATTGCAACTCCAAGGTTTTCCGGTTGTTGCATCTCAATATCAATTCTAAGTTCCTCTACCAACTCGGCAGTAAAGAGGTTTACTTGTTGTCAAGGTTTAAGATCAGTAGTCCTGGCCAATAGTGATTGAAATTGGCGTTGATATTCCTCTACAGTCTCAGTTTGTCTCAGGTTGGCCAGTTCCTCCAAGGGATTATTACTCATAGGTGGCCCAAACCTCACATGACAACACTCTTTGAAGCGCCCCCAATCAAGATTTGCCTTCTCTTCTTCCATTTGATCAAACCACAATTGTGCCTCTCCTAAGAGATGGAATGAAGCTAAGCCTACTTTGTCTTCTTCGTTAGTCAGTTGATTGCCAAAAAAATTTCAGATCTTTTCAGCCACCATAAAGGATCTCCAACAACATCATAAGTGGGAAATTCTATCTTAGAGTATCGTGGCATATGCACCCACCTTGTTGCGAGTCTAAATTCCTTTTTCTGGCTTCGCTGCTGCCTTGTTCCTGACTATCTGAATACCCTTTCGTTGTCTTTTGGACCAAAAGAGATAACACTGCCATTTGCTCCTCTAATGCTTGTTGCCTTGTAGCCATTAGTGCCATGAAAGCCTCCAGTTTGGCTGCCAAAGTCTCTTCGTCACCCATGATAGAAGGCTCCAATACCAAGTTGTTATGCACCTTGGTGTAGGATCTAGTCATGGGTCTAGAGAAGGAAGAATTCTTGCTTTGACCTATGGTTACTCAAAGAGGCAGATTCGTCCTTGACTAAACCCCCTCCGAGAATAACTCTTCTTTTTGATAGAATAATTGCTTACCTTTTTATTTCATATTTGCAACCTTTTATAGACTTTAATAACAAAGGAAAGAGTCCTAATTGACATAAAATAGGATTCCTAACTTAGAGTTTATGAAGCAAATAAACCTAATATAATAGAGAAAATAGGTAAAACTAAAACTCTTAATAAAACCTGATATAAAAGCATCCACATCAGGTGCCCAAAGCGGTTAGTTGATGTTATGTGGACTGTACAGAAAAGAAAGTAAATTCAACTTTAAAAAGAGGAGGATATTTGGTGTCACGTTTGGTACCCATTGTTTTAGTGAAGAGGTCTAGTTTGTATGCGGAAACAGCTTTTCCATATATGGTAAACTGTTGCCTTTGGTTTTGTAACATGGAAATGGACTTGAGGATGTTGATGCACTGCTTATTTATTCAATTTTCCCCTTTTCTCTTTTTCATTGTTTTTTTTTTTTTTTGGTGGGGGAGTTCCGTGCTTGTTAATATGTGTTACATTCCTTTCCATGATTCAATATCAATTTGTGTTAGGTAAGATTATCGAACTTAGGAAGAAGAATGATCCCAGAAAATATGCTGATCATGGTAACTTATTTTGGCCATAGTATAAAGTCAAAAGTTCTTAGAGAACCATGGCTTATGTAGATAATGTATTAACTAAAGCATATATGGAGATAATGGAAAAAGGATAAAATGTTTTCCATGGGAAAGATGTTTATGTTATGGTAACTGAAGTTGTACTTAGAGCTGAAATTTGGTGAGGTTGAAACTCTATAGTGCTAGCCTCTGAGTCTCTGATCATTCTATCTGCATATTTTGTTGTTTATGTTCACGTACTCACTATATTCTTTCTTTTTCTTCCCTTGTTACTCAGCAGAATGCAAAAACTAGCTCAACAGCAAAATGAGAAAATTGAAACTGTAAACCGTGAAAGAAAATTTCATCAGGTGATTTTAATTTCAAACACCCCCATCCTACCTTGATTTTGTGCAGTCTTGTAATAAAGCTGATAAGCATATTAATTCATCTGACTGATCAGCAAAACTCTGCATATGAGCTCAATGCTTTGTCCACGCAATGGAAGGATCTTTGTCTGAAAAACATTGAAATTCATGCTGCTTGTTCTCATATTGAAAAGCATATAGCAGAACTGAGGAGAGAAGCTGCTGAGAGGTATCTACCTTTTTGAGTTGGTGTGCATTTTGCATACCAGGCTTTTTCTAGCATCGAGCCTAATTAATCTTACCATTGCAGAGGCTGGAACTTGGAAGCTAATTTGGAGAATGGTGCTTTGTCACCTTCAACATAGCAAGGTATGCTTCCTGTCATAGTAGTATTTAATTCAATTTTGATGCTTTGCTCGGTATTGGTGCAACGACTTAAGTTTTAAGCCAGAATTCTTTTATTCCTTGCTACTTTTTCTTAAGTTTATAAAACTTTTTCTTTTACATTAGGACACGACCAGGAGGAAAAGACAGGGGAAAGGTTAAACCTTACATCTTGACCTATTAGTGGTACGAGCCATAACAAGCTCTAGGTCAAACCTAAGATGCTGTAATATTTTATATTTCTGCGAGGGTGTTATAGAAGAATGTTTAGGGGTGTTCTCAGTGTGGATTCACCCAGATCTACCTATTATTAGTCCATTTATTATGGGTATTATTATTTATGTTGCCTAGGTTTGGGGTTTGCCTATCCATATGTGTCAAACATGGCTCGACAGGTGCTTAAGAAAAATAGAGTCCGGGTAACTTATGGTTGTTTTAGAAAAGTAAAATTGTATCATCTTCTTAGCGATCTGAAGATACTAACATGGTATGTTGAAAAATATGATATTTTATGATAGCTAAGCAATTTCTAAACCATTTGTTCATGATTAGACCTGTCCATGGGTTTGGCCAGGTTGCGGCTGGTTTACTATTCATAAATTAATAAATATTTATATTTATATATTTTAATAATTAAATTTTAAAAAAAATATTTTCATTTTATTTAAATTCAATCTAGGCAAGTCTGAAGTGAAAGAACTCATGTCCAAGCTTAGGTTGGGTCGGGATTATTGAGCTAGATGGGTCACCTGATCCGTGGACAGATCTTATTACGAGGTAGGAGAGTTCTATTGTCGAGAAATAAGATTCAGTTTTCACTAAAAAATGTGAAAAATTAAGATTTGAGTAAATTAAAAGAAGAATTTAGTGAGAACTGCATTATTCAAAATTTTAGCTAATGTGAATAAGTTGATGATCATGTTGTTACTTAGATATTTACCTGTTGATTTGTTGGATGCACCAAGTATTGGAACCATGAACTTTTTATCAAAATGCTTGAATAAAGCTACAAATTGCCTACTTTAGTGGATGCTGTTTTAGCAATAATCTCCCTAAAGTAGTAACACTAATGTACTTGAGTGAGAGAACTGGGAGTGGAGGTAAGGGCTCTTGTGTTGATATGGACATTTGAAAAACCACATCCCAAAACTTAGTTGTCGAGGTTGTAGAGCCTAGGATCTTATAAACCCTACCAAGGAAATCCCATACTTGTCTAGGTGGGATCCAAGTACTATACCTAGCAGTTGGGAACCTGTTAGTCCACTATGCTCTGCAATCTTGGTGCCTATGTGAGTTGGCAAACACTGCCGCATTGACGTCACCATCTGAGCTGTGGGTTGACTTTGCCTTAATGTTTTCCAAGCCTTGGGTGAGCACGGCAATATCAATGTCACCACTTGTGCCGCATGATTGCAACTAAGAGACATTATGGCTGCCTTTAATACCAATCAATATGGACTTTGGGAGAACCAAACTCCAAAAGCTAGTTATTGAGGTTGGAGAGTCTAGGTTCATACAGCCTACAAGAAAATTGCATACATAAGTTCCTATGCTTTCCTATGTGGGATACAAGTCTGGGCACATATCATGTGTCTTAATAATAGTTGTAGGATTGACATCATTCAAGCAGGTACAAAAGGATTTATGACATTTACCACCCCCTCCATATTAGGATCTAGTTGGGAGTTATTTGTATGTAATTTCTTGTGGCTTGGAATCGTTGATTTCTGCCGGGTAGCTTGATTGCTGTACTGCACTATCACTGCTACAAACATTATCATTCCTTGTAGCGAAACACGAATGAACTGCTGAAAGTCAATATCTCCACAACAGAAGCAGAATTATGACTCCTTGAGTCAATATTTTAAGATTACCATTGGAATATAATTATGACATTATATCGAAAATCTGGAGTAAGAATAGTATAAAGGATTTATATATGGGTTAACATGAGCATATATGGAAATCATGCCATTATTATTTAATGCTTTTTACGTGACAGGTTTCAAAAGATTTGACATATATATGGCGTAGTGAAGCTCAGAACTGCTGTAGCGTCCTCGAAGCCACCTTCCCTGATTGTGCTTGCACATGGATGGAATGTTGTAGCAGTTTTTAGCGGCCAGGATTACATCCTGCATCTACTTGTGAACTCATTTACCTGCTATAAATGCATTCAACTGAATTGAAGTTTTGTTTGTACTATGACTCATTAATGTGTCAGACTGGATAGATGTTCCTTAGTCCCCATAAGAACTATGATTTTCATTTGGAAAACTTTTATTATGCTCTTCTTGATATGTGCCCAATCATTTTGGTTGTAGATGGTCACAATTCTTAATATATATACTATTTATTAAATATTTTAAATATTTTACTGAGTTGGTGTCACCCTCAATTGAGTAACCAACTCGGTTAAAAATTACAGAAATGTCTATTTGTAATTAAAATAAGTTATACTATTTGAGGGTATTTGCCTTATTATTAACAAATTAACTAAAATATGCATATGGTGGGATTTGAATCTACACAAATTGGATTAATAAAATCTTAAATTTATCACTTAACTAATGTTTCATTTTAAATGTTTTATACAATTTTATTTTAATATGCACAAGTTATTATCTCTATTAATTGTATATGTTAATAATATTATTAATTGAGTTCGTGTCACAAATAAACTTGACACTAAAATTTTTTAATAAAATCATGATAAGTAATTTTGTTTAACTTATAATTCAATCTTTTTAATTTTACTATCGTATATATTTATATGTTATTATGATTAATTAGTTTTAAACTATATGTTTCATTATTTATTTCATGCTATTTTTAAACATAAATGTGTTCTAAACCCATGGTTTTCACACTGTATGTGAAAGGATTTCTAGTATTAATAATATTAATTGAGTTGGTGTCACAAGTTAACTTGACACTAATGACAAAATCATGATAAATAGTTTTAGTGTATTTTGTATTGTTTATTTAATATATATATGTTAAAATTTAATTCTACTCACAATTTAATTTATTTTTTATTTTAATGTTGTACACATTTCATGTTTTATTATGAGTAATTAGTTTCAAATTATACGTTTTATTCTTTATTATATATTATTTTTAAATACATATTTATATTTTGAATCCATGATTTTTACACATATACGAGTGTAATAAGATTTTTAGTAATATAATATGATGATTTACCTTATTGAATGGTGAGTAAGTGGCATGAAGGGCTTGACACATATTCTACTTATGCATTGTGAGAAATGTGGAGAAGAAGAGTGAATCAAATAATTTGGATGCTTATCCATTTTCATACGGTTTGTTAAAAGAATGAACAATTTTCTTTTTACAAGCTCTTCATTTTTGTAACATCCATAACCTGTATTCGTCACCGGAATAAGGTTACGGAGCATTACTGTAAATGTATAACTCAAATCATTCATTTCTAACATTTCATAGTCATTGCAAAATCCAATAAAACACATGCATGACGTCCATAATTCGAGACCTCGAGGCCTTAGAAACACTTTAGAAACGATTCGGAACTAAATCGAAAATATTTAGAACTTCATAGAAAAAGATAGAAAAATTCACACTACAAAGGTCACACGACTGTGTGGCCAGGCCGTGTAACTCACATGACTGAGACACACGCCCGTGGCTCAAGCTGTGTAACATTCAAAATAGGGACACACGGTCGTGTCCCTCCCGTGTCTGTACTCATATAACTCTCTGACTTAGCCAGGTAAGTTCGTATGAACTATATTATGTATAATGTAGATTAAATTGATGTTAATATATGATTCTATTGAAAATGGATCAATATATATGTTATTATACAATTTATCATTTCATGAAATGACGTAAATCCAACGACGTACGACGATTATCGAGCCGCGTTTGAACCTTAGGAATTTGTAGGATACAAATGGCATGTCATAAAGGTTTACCAAGTTTTGGGTGCTGGTCTTGAGTGTCCTACCAGTGGCTAAGTTCCAACATTTGTTGTGAATACTCAATAGCTTTAGGAGCAACACCATGTAGCTATGTTCAGATCGACAGCTTGTGTGAGTAGACCTAGGTTGCCATGTTTCGGGTGCTAGTCCTGGATGCCCTACCGGTGGCCGAGTTTCGACATTTGTTACGGATACTCAACAACTTTTAGAGCAACACCGTGTAGCTACGTTTCAACCGACAGCTCGTGTGAGTTTCGACCAACAGTTTCGATATTTTTTTCGGATTTGTGGTCCGAAAACCATTGTTCTAATTTCCACATCGAGACTTACATGGCCTGGCACACGAGCATGTGGCTTGGCCGTGTGAACCAAGTCAGAGAGTTCCACAGGCATGGACACGGGCTGGGACACGGTCGTGTGTCCCTGCTTTAAATGCCCACACTGCCTGAGACACGGGTGTGTGTCTCAACTGAGTGAGTCACACAGCTATGTGACCCCTATGTGCGAAAAAATTTTATCTTTTTCTATGAAGTTCTAAATGTTTTCGATTTAGTCTTGAATCATTTCTAAAGTTCTTATATGGCTTCGAAAGCTTGTAAAAGGGATATTGTGTATGGGTTTGATTGATAATTGTCATGATTTATGAAATGTTCGAAATCAAATGTTTTAAGCTTTAAGTTTTTTGTAATGCTCCGTAACCCTATTTCGGCGATGGATACGGGTTAAGGGTGTTAGATTTAATGGTATCATAGCTACAATTTAGTTGGTTCTCGGGCTGAAGGTAACATGTATAAAGTCAAGATATTCATGCCATTATATAACTATGTTAGTGTGATGCCTCCTAACTTTGATGAGATTTGTTTTAATTATAGACAGAGATGTTTTCCAACCGAGCTAATTTCGATAATGCTGAAAGTGATATTCACGTGTATAATTAAAAAGTTGCTAAGGATTAGTAGAAACTCATGAAGGTATGAATAAATGTTTATAATGTTATGTTAATGATGAATGTTATGTTATGTATATATATGAGAGTCAAATTTAGAGGCTTTACGACATTCACCCCCTCACCCTCAAAATCTTATACAACGGAATTCACAAGATTTATGTCAATTAAGTCTGCAAAAGAGAAGTTAAAGAATTCAGCGATTGAATTAGTAATAATGTGGTCAAAGTCGATAATTGGTTAGCAAGTAAAGACAGTTCTAGAAGAGATATCATATTTTTCTGAAGATCATTCGGGGTACGCAATGTCGTTGTTAAATAAGAGGTTAATCATGGGTAATCGACTTATTCAGATTTGGTATTTAAAAGAACGGGTTAATCAGGTTTTCTCTTGAATTGATTTCTTTAGTCAAGCAGGATAATGTGGAGTCATAAATGACTTTAGTAGTCAGTAGGATGGTGTTTAAACTGCAAATGTATCTGAATGCAACGGTTATGGCCGAGTAACTTATAACAATCTCTTCTGGGTATTTTATGGGTTCTTTTATCCTCAGAGGCATATGCAATTGTTTATCTTCATATGTGATTCTTATCATAAGAGAATGTTAGTTAATCATATCATTAGACTGAGGTATTGTTAGTCTGGTTGATTATGATCGACATTGTTTTATCTTTCATTGGCATTCTATTCTATTATGTTCGGTAGAAGATTCAATGGTAAGACTCATATGATGTTATTTTATTTCTTCTATTGGTTGATGCTCTGAAATATGTATGCAATTCATGTTGTCTCTGTCACAACTGATTCCAGCGCGTATGAGCGATATTTTTCTTCTGGATTTTCTCTAGGGTATCATTAATCTCTTTATCATTCAATATGGGTTGTATTCTTGGAAATTCAGTATAGCTCCACATCTTGGATTTCATTATCTCAGTTTTCTTCTAGTTCTTATTGTTTAATCTATTAAACATGGTTCATTGGTAAGGGATATTCATTGGCCAGAGATAATTACATCTATTACGGTTATAATTCCTGGTTCGATCATGGGAGCACGGTGATATAGATCTCATATTTTAGAAGTTGTACTACTGCAGTGGTTGTTACTAGAACTACATTTGGTTTTTCTCTTTTATTTCAGAGTATACTATTGATGTTGAGGTATTGTTCTATCTATACGGTTAAAACGTCGGTATTATTATAGCACTATGGTTTTAATCCATCTGATGGTTGTGGCTCCGGTATGGTTCAAAGCTTCGATGTTAATAATTGAAATAGTTTTATTATATATCCCCTTTCTAGCTTCGTGAAAGGGTAGGCATCGACAAAAGTGTAGACGGTGGAAGATTGAGCTTAAACTTGTATATCGGTTCTCATTCCTCTGGTAATCTCGATTTATGTCAATGAGTTAAAACGGGATGTTATGTTTCGTTTGAGTTAATACAGTTTTTAAAGATCTTTGATTAGTATTATGAGGGAATTATGATAGATTGTATGTCTGGGTTGTCTTAACAACAAGAAGAAGGGGTGTTTCTGAAATGTTATTATCCGATAGGTAAAATTGACTCAGTTGTTTTAATCAGATTATGTTATTCATTTGAAAAGTTAATTGAGTTATATGTATTTGAGTTTATCCCTAGATTCGGGAATAAATTTTGCGGATTAACGGCTAAATAGACAGACAGTCTGAATGAAGAATTTATATTCTAGAAGACATGATACAGAAATCTATCAATCAGATCAGTTATAATTGGGAAATGTCATCATGGGTTAGAATCATATTGATAGTAACAGTTATCACACTTGTATTCAAATAATATTGTTTGAAACTTTTCGTAAAAAGGAATGATTATCAGTTGAAAGTTACAGATGCAGATATATCAGAAACATCAGTCAGAGTTTGCTAATTTGGGTTTCTTGGTTATGTTTCGACAGATGATTACTGGGAATTTCTCGGTAGTCATACTACTAATGATAAAGTGATGACAGGAGAACATCATAGCTGCTCAGTTAAGTTTAGATATAGTATTAAGTTTTAATATGAGTTCTGATGCGAGTTTTGAATCGAGATACAAGTTCTGATGTGATGACTTTTCTCAGGTGAGAAATTTTGAGGACGAAATTTTCATAAGAGGGGAGAGTTGTAACAGCTCGTTTTTCAGTGGTGTCGAAAATAGTGGTTTCGGGGCCATAAAAAGGTTTTTGATTTGATAATTTATGTTATATAAGCAATTTATAAAGTTTAAGTGGTAAGACCTTAAGGTCAAGTGGTTTTAGAAAATGAGGTATCGGGACCTCATTTCTATAAACTGAGCCATAAATATTTTTATAAATACTTACAGAATGTCATTATGGTGGTATTAAAGTTTCATTAAAAAATTTGAACGTTTTGATAGTTAATTTAGCAAAAAGCACTAAATCATAAAAGTTGAAAAAGTCAATCGCTATTAGTTTAAATATGTTAATCTATTAAAGAATTATAATTTGAGCATCTTAATGGGTAAATTACACATTATTAGGTTGGTGGACAGTTAAAGCTTTATCTTCTTTTAATTTTATATGTGATTTATATATTATAATGTTATTATTATATTATAATGATAAAATAAAGAATAAAATGGTTAATAAATTAAAACAAAAGCCATCTTCTTCTTTAACACACCAAATGGCCATGGAAAAACAAATGGAGAAGCGTCAAGCTTCGGCCTTGCTTTGGACGATGCATGTAAGTCCATTTTAGCCCCGTTTTTAATAATTTTTATGTTTTTTCAGATCGTCACAATTAGGTCTAATTAGCTCGTACCTTCGATTTTGAAAGTGTTAAAGATATTGAATATTTCCATTGATGAACCTTGTGATTTTAGATGTTAAAAGATGAATTTAAGTGTTAGTTGCTATTTAAAATTATTTTGTTAAGTGATTTTTTATGAATTTACCGATGAGGAACTAAATTGTTAAAATAGTAAAAGTACAAGGACTTGATGTGAAATTATTACAAATGTGGGTTGTTTTGTGGTCCATGAATATTTGGTTGATGTTAATTTACATTACAAATGGTTAATTTGCATGTGTTAGGCTTAAGGACTGAATTGCATAAAGGTAAAATGTTAGGTGCAATTTTTTAAAAATGTCAAAATTGCTAAATTGCATAAAATAAGTTGTTCTACTATCTAAATTAATAAATTTAATGAAATTATTAATGTAGATCAAGATCGAGTGGAAAATCGAGGAGAATGGAAAATTATCAAAATGCCCCTATACTTTGACATTTTTGCAATTTAGCCAGGTAAGTTCGTATGAATTGTATATTGTGTATAATGTTGATTAAATTGAATGTTAATATACGATTCTATTGAAAATGAATCAATATATATGTTATTGTACAATTTATCATGTCATAAAACGACGTAAATCCAACGACGTACGACGATTATCGAGCCCCGTTTGAACCTTAGGAATTTGTAGGATACAAATGACATGTCATTATGGTTTACCATGTTTCGGGTGTTGGTCTTGAATGTCCTATCGGTGGCTATGTTCCGGCATTTGCTGCGGATACTTGACAGCTTGTGGAGCAGCACCATGCAGCTATATTTCGATCGACAGCTCATGTGAGCATATATGTAAAGGAAAGGACAGACTATGGTTATATGTTTAGCACACTTCGTTTGAGCTATCACGCGTATCCAATGGTATTCTAAACGGTTTAACGGACATGAAAAATGAAAGGAAAGACATGTGTTTAATATGAACCAAGATATGTATGTATGAAAGACTTTGAAATGGTGAGCTTTTGGAAAACAATAATTCAAATGGCATGAAAACTCATGACGAAAACATAACCATTTCAAACCATTCACCAACTTAACTTGCAAAATTACTTCACTTTGCAACCCTACTGTATCTAACTTATACTAGCTTAAAATCTTTACATCTAATGGCATCAAACATGACCCAAAACCTTGCGTCAAATAAGTAATATACCAAGCTTATCATGCAAGTTCAATATTAGCCAAAAATTCAACCATAACATCCACATCAAGCAAGTGACCAATTACAGCCAATTACAGAACCAAAGACTTTATATACATGCCACAATTCTAAGACTCAAAATGAGCATAATTCTACCGTCTTGATGATAGTGTGTGCTTCCCGCTGATCCGACTTGGTGAGTTTTGCAAGTTGATGATCTACAAGTACAAGAAACAGTTAGAGTAAGCATTTAAATGCTTAGTAAGTTCAAATGGAAATTAAATACTTACCTTAATCAAAACTGAGCATACTAGCTATATTAGTTTTGACATACTTTTGGCTAGAACATGGTGTTGGGACCGCCGATATGCCTCGTGGAGTAGTGGAAAAATTATTCCGGCGATCCACAACCAAGGATCCATGTACGAGGAACGAATCGAGTTAAAATAGGGTTGAAAATATACCTTCTTTATTGAAAACGTTGAAAGGATGTTGTTGATTCGATGTCGATTCCAAGCCACAATGAAAATGTTCAGGCCTCTACTTAGTCCACCCAGTAAAAAATGAACATACACTTTCTCTTGAACTTTTCAGAGAGAATTAAAAACAATTGCTAAACCTTTTAAATTGTTAAGTTGGTAACATTAACACCCTAAGGGATTATCATCCTTTTATCCTCTTTGATAACACATTAAAAAGGAAAACCATGATTATTCTCTTATTAATAGAGAAGGCAAATGGAAATTTAGAAAAATGAATTATATTCTTTCCAAAAGAATATATGATTATTCCTTTTAATAGAGAAGGAAAATGAAAGTTAGAAAATGAATTATATTCTTTCCAAAAGGATATAAGATTATTCCTTATTAATTTTGTAAAATATATACAATTAATATTTTGCATGAATAAAATTAATTTATTAATTATATTCTTTCCAAAAGAATATTAATTTCCATTTCTTTTATATTTTGATGAAATTAATTAATATAATTGTTTATATTAATAAATTCGTAAAATATATACAATTAATATTTTGTAGGAATCAAATTCATATATTTATATCTATGTTCTCTAATTGTGTACAACAAGTTTGTACATATAATGTGTTTAATATTTAACTATCAAATTAATTTAATTCAACAATTAATTTAATTCATGTGACAAATAAATACAATACCAAGTGTATTTGGATTCTATTCATTTCAAACTATAGGGTGTGACCCTGTAGGCTTATCTAACATTGGTAGTAATACTAGAACGTTTTTATCATTACAATCAATGAGTGACATCTGGCAATGCATCATTGCCACCCAAGTTAGAAGAAGTCGTGATTCAACATAACCTTTCTTTGATAATATTTTCATGTGTTATATCATTTTATCCTTAATATCTAGATTGGACACAAGTCATGGAATAGTCACACTTGTATAGTCCATTCTCATATTTCTTGATTTTCCGAGCAAACTACAATAAACAAATAAGTGTGATATCTCATATTAACTTATTCGAGCATGACCATGCATTTCTAGTCTCACTCTATCAAGAGGCCTAAGATATTGCTCTGATTATGTAGGAGGGATAAATCCTCTCTTAACAAACCACATCCCACTACATGGATTATGGTATATCCAACATCAATCTTTATAGTACAACCTGTTACGGTAGACGTTTTGACTACATCAAAATAGATGACTCATGATGTTGGGACAATGATGATCTCAAGTGTGAGGATCATATACATAGTTATCACAATGAGTAATATTGTGACTATACATAATAATCCAATAAATATACTCATAGCAAGTAAGTCCAATATGTTGTTCTCTAACACATACTCATGTATTGATTTTGACACCCCTATTTCAATGACAATTCTTTGTCATCAATCAGCTACACATTAGTCTCAATGCATTATTATTGTCCAAGCCCACAATAATACTTGACTAAGGACCTTTTTCAGAATAGTCATATTTTCTTAGGACTTTATTACAATTCAGTTTATATATATATATATATACACACAAAAAAAGAAACTGAAATAATAATGACAATGCCTTATATTAATAAACAACATAAAACGAGTATGTGATTACAATCATCTCATGATTGGTCTTTGTGCATACTCTAACAACTCCCACTAGCACTAAGACTAATCAATCATATATCTAATATCGAGTGACATAACGTGACAATCATCCTTTTGTTGTGTTAGAGGCTTTGTTAGTGGATCAGCGATGTTGTTATCTTTTGGTACTCTCTATATTTCCACATCTCCTCGACCAATGATTTCTCGAATGAGATGAAAGCGCCTAAGTATATGTTTGGATCACTGGTGACTTCTAGGTTCCTTTGCTTGTGCAATAGGTCTGTAACACCCCTAACCCGTATCTGTCGACATAATAGGGTTATGGAGCATTACTAAAAAATCAAAGCTTAAAACATTTGACTTCTAACATTTCATAAATTATGACAATTAGCAATCAAACTCATACATAATGTCCCTTATTCCAGCCCTCGAGGCCCTAGAAACACTTTAGAAACAATTCGGGACTAAATCAGAAACATATAAAATTTCATGGAAAAAGTTAAAAATTTTCACGCTACAGGGGTCACACGACCGTGTGACTCACACAACACACGCCCGTATGGACATTCGAATTAGGGACACATAGTCGTGTCCCAGCCCATGTTCATGCATGTATAACTCTTTGACTTGGGTCACACGGCCAAGCCAAACGCCCGTGTGCTAGGCCATGTAACTCTTGAAATGGCCTCAAACGCCCATGTGCCAGGCCATGTGCTAGGCCGTGTAACTGCCTGACTTGCAATCCTTTGAAACCTACAAAGGACACACGGCCATGTCGCATGGCCGTGTGTCACACACGGCTGAGACACACGCCCGTGTCTTAGGCCGCGTGGACAAGAAATAGACCATTTTTAAGCCATTTCTTTCACCAAAAACATGCTCACATTTACAAGCCATTTACACCTATTTAAAGCTTTCAAAATGTACCTAAAACATGCATAATCAAGCTAGATCATAATGGTATTTATTCATACAACCAATGTGCCCAAAAAGGCACCTCAATCACAACAACCAAACATGTTTAAACATTTGCATAATCTAGCCATTAACCAACCATACATTACTAATCTAATTTCTTTACCAACTTACCACATTGATCACATGCCAAAAGCACGACCTATTTTGGCAACGGTTATTGGTTAGGGGTATTATAGAAATTGCTTGAAAATGGTCTATTTCTTGTCCACAAGGCCTAAGACAGGCGTGTGGACATTCGAAGTAGGGACACACAGTCATGTCCCAGCCTGTTGTAACGCGTAGGTTTGTGTAAGTGTACACAGTCGTTATCAAGTAATAAGTAAGTATCGAGTTATCGTCTCTCCAGGGATTGTATTTGTGCTAAATCACTTAATTTGTAAAATTATATTAACAATTTGGTAAATAAAAATACAATATAGTTGAGAAGTGGTAATTAAAATATATTAAACTAAATGCAATGATCCCTAATGCAAATTATCCTAAGTATGCAAACTATATGAATGAAATAGATTTTAGTAAAATTAAACACAATTTGCAACAATTATAACATAAATAAACTAGGACAATTATTTTAATTAAACTCAATTTATTATCAATATGCTTAATAACATTCGGAAAAACATTCCATGGCAACTCGATCTTTCATGAGTTTGGAAACCACATTAGGTCCTTTCGGAATCCTTTACGTAGTAAATACGCATTTAACTGATCCCTATTTACTAAGGGTTTCTTAGCATTCGTTTGAGGTAACAAGGACTTGTCAGGTTTGAAACAATTTAACCACACAAATCTAAAAACTATGCAGATAACAGAGCTTGGTCAGAGTTGTTACGGAACCTCCAATTTAATCGGGTCAGGATCTAAATTGAGCATGCACATTTCAATTATGTGTCCATTAGTCGTCGTCTGGTCAGGATCGTTCAGCTAATTCAGGTGCTTTTCAATCACATATGAACGAAATATAGAGTTGATTTTAATTGAAAACATGATCTATTGAGGCACAAACATTATAAACATGAATCAAATAAATACTATTTAATCAAAGCAGTCATCCTAGCTTAAATAAAATTAAGCTAACATTGTTGTAAACAAGAACAAAGAACACATAGCAAACATCTTTATATTAAATTAAAGAAAAGGAAGATTAAACCCAATTCAGAGTGGTTGTCACCCAAGACTCTGACTGACGAGGCTCCTTCGTTCCTTTGCTTTGCTCCTTTGCTGATGGCTCTCCAAGGTGGCCAACCAAGGGTTCTTTAAGAGGCTTAATTGCTAAAATCTCTATTGAGAGATGATGCTAGGCGTGGGAATGGAAAAGGCTAAGAGAATTTGGAGAAAAGATAGAATGATGAATGATGAGAATGAATGAGGAATGATTGAGGGATGCTTGAGGGATGGTGAATGAAGGAATGAAAGGGTCTTATTTATAGGTGAGGAGAGGGGGATAGTTTGCTAAAAATAGTGGATGTTAACCTTTTCAAATCTCCTCAAATTGTGGCCGACCATGCTTAGTGGGTTTTCACTTGATTTTTTGCTTGATTTTTAAGCAATTTTGGATGTCACACAACTCAGGATTGAGACTCGGTCAATCGTAAATCTTCGAGCAAATCTCTAATTTCTTCAACACTGCAAGGACCTTGTGTAATTAAACCAAAGAATGGTTTAAATGGACAATCATGTGTAGCCGAATATTGGGTTGACTTGGTCTCCAATTTGGACTATTTTGTAATCCAGTAAAGCTATCAGACCTATCCAGAATAAATCAACAAGTTAGAGGACCAAAGAATAAAATTTATCCAATTTAATTAATTAATTAAAACCCAAAATATTTTAAAATGAATTATTAAATATAATTTTATAATTTATTATTTAATTTAATCATGCATGACCCACTTTATGTCTTAAAATATATATATTCAAATTAGTATAAAATAAGTCATTTATTGCATGAAAACTATATAATGAAGCATAAAATCACATTTTAATAATTTCTATATCCTAATTTCATATTTTCACATATTTTATTAATTTATTAAACAATTACTTAGTTTTAACAATAGATTTAAGTAAAAAAGTGATAAATTACATAGGAAAAATCCTATAAATTTTTCTATTTACACATGTGTCTGTGCTCATCCAACTCTTTGACTTGGGTCACACGGCCAAGCCACACGCTTATGTGCCAGGCCATCTAACTCTCGAAATTGCCTCACACGCCTATGTGCCAGGCCGTGTAACTGCCTGACTTGTAACCCTTTGAAACTTACAGGGGACAAATGGCCGTGTCATATGACCGTGTATCATACAGGGCTGAGACACACACCTGTGTCTTAGGCCATGTGGACAAGAAATAGACTATTTTCAAGCAATTTCTGTAACACCCCTAACCAATAATCGTCGCCGAAATAGGGTTATAGAGCATTACCGAAAACTTAAAGCTTAAAAACATTTGATTTCGAATATTTCATAAATCATGGCAATTGTCAATCAAACTCATACACAATGTCCCATTTACAAGCCCTCGAAGCCATAGAAGCGCTTTAGAAATGATTCGGGACTAAATTAGAAATATTTAGAACTTCATAGAAAAAGATAGAATTTTTCACACTACAGGGGTCACAGAGCCGTGTGACTCACACGGCTGAGACACACGCCCATGTCTCAGGCCGTGTGGGCATTCGGAGCAAGGACACACGGCCGTATCCCAGCCCGTGTCCATGCCCATATAACTCTCTGACTTGGTTTAGACGACCAAGCCATATGCCTGTTTGCCAAGTCGTGCAACTCTCAAAATGCAACCTTTTAAGAAATACGTCGTTTTCAACCCAATTCTCTCACCCAAAACAAGCTTACACATACAAGACATTTGCACCAATATTCAAGCATTCAAAATGTACTTAAAACATGCATAATAAAACTAGATCATTATGGTATTTGTTCATACAACCAATATGCCATAAAGACACCTCAAACACATACATTGAACATACCTAAAGTTGTACATATTTAACCATTTATCAATTGACTTGTTTCCATACCAAAACATACCACAATTGACACATACCAACCTTACCATATTAGGTTCATGCCATAGCAAATTAACTTTACCATGTGGACCACTTCTCTCATGTATCAAAACCATATAAATGACACGAAACTAGCCATTACCAAATGGTTCCAACATCCAATATATATACATACCAAAACATGCCTTAAATGATCACTTTGCTAACATGCCAATACGTACCACTTTGACCATAAAACCATGCATCAATTTGATCGTATAAACACCAACCATTAAGCATCAAAGCGCCAAAAGCACACCAACCACCAAGGTGTCAAAATAACATAAGTTTCATAAATTTAAAGCAACATTTCAGGCCAATATTACACACAAGAATACTAATTTGGCCATTCAAAACATATCATCACTAAACCATTTCAACATTAGTCATCAAGCCCAAAAATGCCAAAATGTCATCAATCATAAACCATATTTAAAAGCCAAATATAATGGCCATATCATCAAGCATAAAGCACCGATACATGCCATTATAACCATGACTTAAAAACATCAAAATCTACCGATAAATTTGATGGATAGTGTGATGGATCTCCGACTAGCTTCCAACCCGATCGAGCTTTCGGTATTCTATAAAGTAAGAGAAAGATAATCACATAAGCAATGAATGATTAGTAAACTCGTATAAATCATAAGCATAATATTAGATTTCAGTAATGAACATTATAGGTTAAATATAAACCTATACCAATGCCTCATGATCTATCAACCATAAACATCAACTCACAAATGAGTAAGTTCATTAATGTCGCATACATATTAACCATTCATATCATGATAGGATTTCATGAGACATAATATATAATCACCAATCTTTTATGAGCTTATATATCTTTCTATCTACTTACTTTCCATTTTGTCCCCAATGCTTATCATAATCCTAAACAACATTATTAATTCCTAACTCAGTGTATTTATCCATGATTCAAGTAGATTCATCTATAGCATAAGCAGTTTGCTCAAATATAAATACACCATTTATCACATTAAACCTTTTATAACATCATAATACATCCCAATTACGTACTGACCATTTCATTCTCTTTTCTTACCCGTTTCATATGCATAGTACAAGCATAATCACAAATATCAATCATATCCACAAGCTTGTCATAAGCCTAAGCACATCAACAACACATGTTAGTTCATTTAAACATAATTCATATGAATTTATCATGGATAACCATTATATTTAAGCACGATTCAATTGAATTTATCATCCATCTCAACATAACATATTTTCCAAAGTGTTATAGATTTTATTTGATATGGATTTGCATGATTTTGTTTCAGTAACATTGACATATTCATAGTAGAACTAAAAATGTGTTTGTAGGAAGTGTGAAATATGTACTAAATGTAATTCTTGCGAAAATAGAGGCAATGTCATGACCACAAGTCCCAAACATCGTGACATATATCGATAGTAATTGACATCGCGACGTTGAGATTTCTAAATTCGTAACGTAACTCACTAACTGATGATGTCGCGTAGACTTGTTCATGGGTCGGGCCACCCCGCCTAGCCCAAAGGCCCTACCGAAACGTAGAAGAGTTTGGGCAAAAATATAGGGCCAAAAAATGGGCTTGGACAAAAAAATAAGGCCCGTTTAAAAAATTGGCTGGGCCTCGTGTAAGGCATTTTTAGGCTAGGCTAGGCCCGGCCCGAATTCGCTAAAGGATAAAAAATCTATTTTTTTGTTTTTAATATTATTTTCTTATTATTTTCTCCCTATTTTGCTACCATTTTACTATTATGTTGCTACTATTTTGTTGTTATTGTTTGGATATTGTATAAAACTTATTTTATTGTTAATTTTGTTATTATTTTAGAGGCATTTGCTTGTTAAGTTGCATCTATCTTAATTTTATTTAAGTATACATATTTTTTAAAATTTATTTTCAATTTGTTGAGAAATATTTATTTTGATGTTTTTAGTATTTTTGATATAATATATATTTTAAAATTATATAAAAATTAATATAAAAATTAATATGGGCAGGTCGGGCCGGACTCGAGTTTTAACATTTTTATCCGGGTCGGGCTTGGGCAAAATTTTAGGCTCATTTTTCAGGCTGGGCCGGGCCCGGACCTAGCAAACGGGCCTAAATTTTTAGTTGAGGTCGGCCCATGCACACCTCTAATGTCGCGACATCAACTTGTAGATTTTGAAAACTTTTCAATCAAGTCCTTAATCGTGTTCGGGTTAGCTAAAAAGCTTTAGTAAGATCATATAAGACCCAAAATTGATTAAACAGCATATTGAAACATGTTTTATTCTAAAAAGCATGCTGAAATGGTTAAAATGTATTGAAATTTGTTGTAGTTGCTCCGGTAACCGATGTATCCTGTAGCTCAGGTCTAGTGATCGGGTCAAGCATGGGGTGTTACAAGTCTTATTATCAATCTCCTTATTATATTTATTTTCCACTTCTGGTGGTGAGAAAAATTATTATGGTCATCCTTTTTACGATTATTATGGAGTCATTTACTATGTCAATGTCCAATATTGCGTCTTTATATATTGCTACATTCGCTTTAGGGAATAGAGCAAATTTAATACGACGAGATTTCTAATTCTTCATTTAACAACTTGTTATTTTTTTCAACCTTAAGTAAACATGATATTAACTTAGAATATCTATTAAAAAAAATTCACAGAATCACTATCGCAGGAGCACATTTGAAGCATGAAAAGTTCAAAAAGTTCTCTAACAAGTTCTCATTAATAATATTCATTCACGATATTTTAATCGAGAACTTTATCCTAAATATTGTAAAGTTCTACTCACATTTTTAAATTTTCAATTTCAATTGAAAACTTTATCCTAAATACTACTGAGTTCTACTCACTCATAGTTTTAAAATCTTGCAACTTCAAATGCATTCAATCATAACAAGCTTTAGATAGAAGTTTTATATTTCTTTTAAATCATTCCACAACTCAAGTGGATCTTTCACAATCAAATATTATTCTATCAACCCTTCATGGGGATGATAGCAAAGGAAGATAATAGAGATAATCACAATCAATTCAACTTAATAACAAAATAATAAATAAATTTTAATAACTCAAGCTTTCTTTATCATTTTCAGAATAAAGATAGGTATTCAAGTATAACGCATAATATAATTCAATAACAAAAAATTTCTCTATCAAATGATGTAGATATTCACAACAAGAGTGTTTTATACTAAATATAATATTTTTCTCTTTCACAATGTAACATCCCGATTTAGGGCCTAGTCGAAACAGTGGTTTCGGGACCACAAATCCGATGAGGAAAAATTTATTTTTACTATATTTTTATGGCTTACAATTCCACCGAATGATTTCTTGAAATTTTCATTCAAAAATTTGGACGTTTGGACACTCAATTTAGTCAAAAGGTCTAAATTGTAAAAAGTGCAAAAGTTGAGTTCTACATGTTAGAGGTGTCCAATTGTTATGAAATTTTAAATTGGAGGTATTTATATGGTAATTAGACAATTGGTTAAGTTATGGACAAAAATGGACATGAGATAAGTGAAATAGGAAATTTTTAAGTTAGGGGCATTTTGGTAATTTGGTAATTAAAATGAATTAAAAGGGAAAAAGATGGCAAATTGTGCTCATCTTCTTCATTTGGCCGAAATAAGCAAGGGGGGAAGCCATAGTTAGGGTTTTCAAGTTTCCAAGCTCCATAGTAAGTGATCCCAAACACCATTTTTAATATTCTTTATGTTTTTGAAGCTCCGATAACTTGATTTAGCTTATTCTAGAAATAATTTAACCTAGAGTTCATATTTGGAAAAATACCCATAGGTTAAATGTGTTTATTTTGATGTTTTATGGTAGAATATGAAGTCTTAAATTATGTTAAACGATTTGTGCTAAGCGATTTTAAGTGAAAACGAGTAAAACGATATAATCGGTAAAAATACCTAATGTTCATAAGCAAGTGTTAGAATGGGAATTTGATGTTACCGTAGAAGGGAAAAATGTTCAGCATGTTATAAAACATAAGAATATGGGATGAATTTTAATTTCCAAGCTTTGGGGTAAAAGTGTAAATATGTAAAAGTTTAGGGGCAAAATCATAATTTTGCCAAAGTTAGAGTCGAGGGCTGTTTTGATAAATGTGAGTATTAAATCAACTAAATTTTATATTATAGATCAAGAAGAATGAAATCCAGGGTTAGACCGAGGAAAGAAAAAGGTTGAAGACTAAGTTGATAGATTTGGCCATATTTTGTACCGAGGTAAGTTTACGGTAAATAAATGCAATATTTCAATAATTATTATTAATGCTGCTATTTTCCAACAATTATGTATTTATTTTATGAAATTATTTAATGTTGACTCAAGTATGAGATGATAAAGAATTAGTGTTAAAAAGTCCCGTTGAAACATAAGAAATATATCGGATACAAATGTCATGACATTTGGGTAAAGAGATCCCATGTAAGACCATGTCTGGGACATGACATTGGCATCATTGAGGTTATGAGAGGTCCCATGTAAGACCATGTCTGGGACATGGCGTTGGCACCGAGATGAGAGGTCCCCCGTAAGACCATGTCTGGGACATGGCATTGGCACCAATATGAGAACTCCCATGTAAGACCATATCTGGGATATGTCATTGGCAGTACAAGAAACATCCTATGTAAGACCATGTCTGGGACATGGCTTTGGCACGTTATTATCAGAAAAGAGACCCAAGTATCCTTATTATTCCAATGTGGCTCAACGGGCTAGTAAACAAATTATGTTCCATGAAAGTTCAGGTAAAAGCATAAATAGAAAATTCATGTGAGTTATAAGAGTTAAGAAAATATTATGTTATCAAATGAGAACCAACATTTCAGCAAGAGAAGAGTAAGTTATAATCATGAGTTATCTAAGTAAACAAGTAAGTGAACGAGTAAGAGATTAAGTAAAGAGGAAATTAGAGATCATGACACTTGAGTATATTTATTTGTGTTAAATGTTGTTATTTATTTGCTTGTAAACTTACTAAGCCTTATGCTTACTTCTTTTATTTTCCTTCTTTTATAGTATTGCAAAGCTAATTCGGGGATCTTAAAGACATCGGAGAGCGCTCACAGTATCAACAACAACAACTCGGTATTTTATGATGATCAATGTTTGAGCTATGGCATATATAGGGACTTAGTCATTTTGAATGTATGTCCTTATGATATTGCTAAAGGATGATGTGAAAATATGTGATAATTTTTAGCTATTAAAATGGCTAAGTAAGAATAAGTTTGTTATTATGAATGCCTAGGTGATAGTATATACCTAGAAATTACGAAAGAGTAAAAGTTTGCAATGAAACAGTTTTGGGACAGCAGCAGTGACGTGACTTTGAAAAATCACCAAGGATAATATAAAATGAACTAGAGAGTGAATGATATATATAATTAAATCTTATCGAGTCTATTGTCATAGAAAAATAACAGTGTGGGTAAAGGAATTTTATATTCTGATATATTTGAATTTTGGTTAGACAGGGTCAGAAGGGTTTTTTGAGTCCCCTATTTTGAATTTAGAAAATCATTAAAAATTGTACAAAAATAATTATGAGTTATAATTTATATGTATAGATTCCTTAGTTAGTATATTTTCTGTATAAATAAGTAAGAACACCATATGAAAATCATATGATGAGAAAATTTATTTTTAGTGAATAAAGGTCATAACCTTCAGGCAGTGAAATATGGGAGAATTTAATGAATAAACTGTACTAATTGGTTAAACCAAAAATTCTGAAAATTTTATGGTAAGATAATATATGAGTCTAGTTTCAGGTAAAATTTACAAATCTAAATTTTGAGTTTCGTAACTCGAGTTATAGTTAAATTAGTGACTGCTGCGCAGGTGCACAACATTATGGTAAACGGTGAAATAAATTTTAAAAGCAAATTTTTATGCCCCGAACTAATAAGTTAAGTCAAGTAACGCCCCATGCTCAACTCCAGCAACGGTCTTGGGTAAGGGGTGTTACACACAATCTCAATATGATATACATTACAATGAATATGTTTTAAAACTAATGCATTAATCATCATAATATTTGTTCTTTTAGATATTAATACATTATCTCTTTTGGAGCTTTCAACTAATTGTGTACTACCAAATATTACATTAATATTGGTTTTTTCCAAAACTGAGACTGACTAAAATAGAATCCATTAATTATCACTTTGTTTCTCTAGATAACAATGTATCGCTCTTCTAGATCCTTGTACCACATAATCCATTAATTATCACTTTGTTTCTTTGGATAATAATGTATTAGCTCTTTTGGATCCTTGTACCACGAAAGATTAACATATTTCATTACCATATTAAACATAGGGTAACAATATATTAGCTCTCCTGAAGCTTTAAATTAAATTTGTACTAGCAAAGATTGGTTTATTTCATTACCAAACAGAAATATGTTTTTTATCCCTAAGGATAATATGCATTGTTGTATTATCTATGAGATATTTCTTTCCTTTTAAGAAATATTAATTAAGTAATAAGTTATTTAGGTACAATAGGTAAATAATCAATGATATTTCATATATTGAGAACATAAGTTGCCTCCCTTCTTTGAAGGGTTATATTGAGAACTCTGTTGTTCTCTTATATCTCTGCTTTTCACTTCTAATGGGTAATGATTATATCCTTTAAATTTTTTTATGATTGCATTCACTTTGGGGAATATAACAGATCTAGTAGGAAGGATTTCTAAATATCTCAATTGATTCTTTAGTTAAAGAGAACCAATATCACAATATTTGAGTCAACAATCAATATATATTTAAACAATAAAAGAATTTTTTTGAGATAATCCAAACAAAAATTACTAGATGAACTCGAATATAAAGTATGGTATTAATATATTTTCACCAAAACCCATATTTTTTAAATATTAAAAGAATATTACTATACAACATTAATATTTTTTCAAATATTATAAGACATTAAAAATATTTGAAAATAATATACTATAAAGGTTCATTAATGAACCTTATGAACTTATCAATGTTTAATAATCCAACTTAGTAATTTGATCATATTTAAAACAACTAATAATTATAGTGATACCTCAATTAAGAAAAGGCCGAACCTCCTTACCAATTTAAAATTTACCTGATAAAATCAAGATCGAGAACCAAATCAATTATGAGATCAAATCTTTCACCATCCTTGAAAACTAAAAATAAAATAAGTGTCGGAACCATCTTTTAAAATTGAAAAATGGGGATCGACTATGAAAATGGAAACGGGAGTCGCCATCGATCTTTTATTGAGATGTGATCGGATCACCTTGAAAATAATTTTAGGTCTGCGAATTTTGAGAAGGGAGTCGGTTACGCACGAGGAAGGGTTAGCACCCTCGTAACGCCCAAAATTGGTACCAAATTGATCATTTTATGTCTTAGTGTTAAAACTTTGGAAAACCTTATAAAATATGATCCTTCCCGTTTCTTACTAATTTCCTAAAAGATGCATGGATAAATCGATGCGAATACCAAAGACCTCCTTATCTTAGAGTAATAAAATGGCACACCCAATACGTTAGGGCACGACATTTTTAGTCCTCGGGAATAAGTTTGTCCTTTGCATTTCAAAATTTGCGAGGTGAGATTTAAAAGGATATTCAATTGCTTTAAGTCCAATGAAAACATTGAAACCCAATACATTAGGGCACGATTTCTCAAAGTTTCGAGCATTGAATATTGCCTTGATTATTTTCTTAAAAAAACCTTATTTCGAGAAATCGACGCATCACATCCAATACATTAGGACACGACTTATCGAATTCCCGAAAGCGAGTTTTATGTATATTGATTAAAGAAAACTTTTGATTATTTGGATTCAACTAGGAAAATTGGAACCGAATACATTAGGGCTCAATTTTCTCGAAGATCATAAATACTAGGCTTTTTTTTATATGAAATAGCATGACAAAGGTGCAAAGTTTGATAACGTAATGTAAAACGATGAATGATAATTCAAACATAAACTAAGATGTAGTCAAATGAGCAACAAATAAATACAAATACAATGGCAACAATAATTTACTCACATTATACAATATCTAAATATATAATTATGTCTAATCTACCACAATGCGTATTAATAAATGATAAAATTTAAAACCATATGGCAAATTAAAAGGGTATATATATATGTAAAAAATGAAATAATATTTAATGAGTTTAGGATGTATTTAAATATAATAATTTGAAGGGATTTAGGTATCATTTTTAAAATATATATGCATTAAAAGCAAATTTGAAAGTAGTATTAAGCTAAAATTTAAAATAATACTAGAAATAATGAATATAAAGTTGATTCATAAAAACTTTTGAAATCGAATTTTATTATGTAAAGACCCCTTTTTATAATTGAAAACAATAATTAATGGATTTTAAATCAAAATTTAAGTAAAATTAAAAAGATAAAAGAAAACAATAAACCCCAAATATTAATGCAAAACAATTTAAACATAAAATACAAGTTAAAATAATGATTTATTATATTTTAAACTATAATAAAATTAAACACTATTAAAATTAAAACAGTTATACGAAATGAAATCATTTTCAATCTTAAGGGACTCAATCAGCAATTTCACAAAACAATAGTATAATAGCAATCAAAGTAAAAGCGGTGTCGCTTTACTTTGGATCAACATGCAAACAAAATTAAATACGCAGATAAATTAAAAGAACTAAAGTAACCGAATTAAGACTAATTCAAACTAAGAGGTCTCGGGCATAAATAGGCCAAACGATTCCATGAAACGCGGATCCTTCCTTGATGGGTCACCACTTGGATCGGGTCTATGAACGGTGTCGTTTGATGCCATTGTATTGGCTCGAACAGCAGCGCTTTTGAAATCGAATACTTAAAATCTAAAACCTAAAACCTATCATTTAAAATAAGAAAACCTAAGCTAAAGAAGGGCTCTGCGCGCATCAAAATCAACAACCCCCATTCGTTTGAGCCGCTCGCGTACCAAGGGCTCATGGAGAGTCTCGATTCGACCTACTCTCCGATGACGACGGAGGAGGCCAAAATCCTCTGCCAGTACACTTTCCTCCTCTCTTTATCATTTTCTTGCTTTAAAAAAACTAAAGATTGAACGTAGAAGAGAAAAGAAAAAACGAAACCGAAATTGTAACGAGAAAAAACTGGGAAATCACCTTTTGGAACTTTTTTGATTTACGATATCAAAAAATCTGTATTGAATGCCTAACCCTTTTATAGTGTCCGAATAGCCTTCTTATACCGATTTACGAAAATGAAGAAAATTGTGAAAAAATATCAATCCCCAATTTTCCTATCTCATTATTTTCCTATTTGTTTGTTGTTTTCGTCTTCTTTGCAGTACAAAGGCCACTGGTGTATGGAGGTGGCCGTGCGGAGGCATGCGTCTGGGCAAGGTATCACTCAGCGTGAGGAGTGGCTCGAAAGAGAGCCCGTGCGTGGCGTGGCGATTGAAGGGTTCGAAACCCTAGTGATTTCTAGAATACTCTTTCCGGATGGGCTAATTAATTTGAATCGGGCTTGGTTAGGGTAGCGAATTTGGGCTTGAATTTTGGGTTTAATGATCTGGGTTTATATTTTTGTAAATGGACATTTTGGGATATTTAATTATTTTTTGGTCTTTATTTCTTAATGATTTTGGGCCCGGGGAAAGTGGGCCTATTACAGCTGCCCCTCTTTACTCGTTGTCGTGTAACGAGAATAGAGTAAAGACTAAAGAGGACCAATCTTGCCCGGTCGTGCTTGGACTTTGGTGCTCTTCTACAAGTAGCCTCATTCCATCCTACTGCATCTTCAGAGGTATAGGAATTGGTACTTCAATCCACTTCACTGTAATATCAGGGAGATAGGATTTGTAACTCGTAACTTTTGGAAAGTAAAATTCGCTATTGTGGCTTTTAATCTACAATATCGGGGAAGCATGTTTCGCTGTTGTGGCTTTAATCTGTTCCACTACATCGCTTGTGAGATAAGATCTGTGATTCCTCGGTCTATTTTACTGTAATCTCAGGGAGATAAGACCTGATGCGATCTACTCTGCTGTAACTTCAGAGAGATAAGATCCTTTATTTTAATTCGCTCCACTGTAATCTCAGTGAGATAGGATTATTAGATTCAATCTGCTCCGCTGTAATCTCAGGGAGATAAGATTTCTGGCTTCAATCTGATGCGATCTACTCTACTGTAACTTCAAAGAGATAAGATCCTCCATTTTAATCCGCTCCACTGTAATCTCAGGGAGATAGGATTACTAGCTTCAATCTGCTCCGCTGTAATCTCAGGGAGATAAGATTTCTAGCTTCCATCTGATGCGATCTACTCTATTGTAACTTCAGAGAGATAAGATCCTCCATTTTAATCCGTTCCACTGTAATCTCAGGGGGATAGGATTACTAGCTTCAATCTGTTCCGCTGTAATCTCAGGGAGATAAGATTTCTGGCTTCCATCTGATGCGATCTACTCTATTGTAACTTCAGAGAGATAAGATCCTCCATTTTAATCCGCTCCACTGTAATCTCAGGGAGATAGGATTACTAGCTTCAATCTGCTCCGCTGTAATCCTAGGGAGATAAGATTTCTGGCTTCCATCTGATGCGATCTACTCTGTTGTAACTTCAGAGAGATAAGATCCTCCATTTTAATCCGCTCCACTGTAATATCAGGGAGATAGGATTGCTAGCTTCAATCTGCTCCGCTGTAATCTCAGGGAGATAAGACTTGTGGCTTAAATCTACTTCCTTACACTTGAAGATAAGATTTGCCGTCTTTGATCTGCTCCGTTATTGCTTAGGGAGATACGATCTGTAATTTCCCAGATCTGTTCTCTAGGGAACATGACCTGTATGCCTAATGATTAGGATGACATGATCAAAATGAATCAAATGCTCCTAACTAGACATGTGAATAATGTTTGCATGAATGCAGAGTTTTATTTTGTTCGAAAATGATCCTACTTAGGTTGTCGTTACTCGAAATTTATCAAGGCTTTAACACTGACGTGCTACAACGCCTTCTCGCTTGACTGGCTTTTCTGAAAACATTTAGCTAGGTTGCCCCCTATTGTAAACCTTAAAGTTTAATCCATTAGGGCGCAGAATTTGTGCCATCATTCTCCCACTGCAATCCAAGGGTAGAAATAGGTGGCTTTTCCTCAACCCTCTCTTATCACAATTCAAGGATATAGGATCTGAATCATTCTGGTTTCTTACACCATTTTCAAGGTGTCACACCAGGGACTTATGCGTAGATGAAAGCCCTTTCGAAGTAACCTCTTCCTCTTACCTAGTGGTCATTGTTTGCTTGTTTACTTAAGCTTCGTCATCAATATGGCATCTTGCCAATCAATGCATTTGACAACAAAATCCAAAGAGAAAGTCCAAATTTAGACTCCTCTTTCTCAAATTTCCAATCTTTAAATTTGGGTGTGTTCTAAACAATAGTCCTGTCTCAGGCTCCTATATTATTTAGAAACTTTTAGAGTAATATGCAAAACTTCTTTTCCGAAAGTTTTATTAGTCCATTAATCATTATTCTAATGCAACATGTTTGCATAAAAGGTCATAGCAATAGATAAGAATAAATTTGGTACTGAACATAGTTAAAAATGAATAAGTTATCACAAATAGTAAAGGAATTGATTGGGAATGTATATCTTGGAAAAGAGAAAAAAATATTCCAAGAATCAACAAATTCAATAATAGGAGAATTAAGTTCCTCATATATCGCAGCTTGAACTTCTCTATACAAACTTTCTAAAGGCCATTCTGAGTTTGACATGTGTTTAGGAGATCTTCAGTACTTTGTCGATGCCCTAAGACGTCGCCTATCCCTTCATGTTGATTCAGGCATAGCAAGATTGCCACACGCCCCAATCTGATCAAGATACAAGCTGCTCTTAAACACTTCATGCCCCATTCTGACCAAACATTTGAGCCGCCCTTTTCGGGTTTTCAACTCAAATCCTCTTTGGCCTAAGGTGCCCTTTGCGGGTTTTCCCCTTAGCCTCTCCATTTTTATCATCATTTTTTTTGGGATCAAAGCGCTCTTTGTGGGTTTTCACTCTGGTTCCTTTTCTTCAAGTGAAGTATTTCTTAACTGAGTCTGAACTTACGGGATTGGGCAAGTCTTTTCCATCTATCTCACTTAGAATCAAAGCTCCACCAGCGAAGGCCTTCTTTACGACATAAGGACCCTTCCAATTTGGCATCCATTTTCCTCTAAAGTCCTTTTGCATAGGAAGAATCTTTTTTAGCACCAAGTCTCCTTCGCTAAATTCTCTGGGGTGAACCTTTTTATTATAGGCTCGCATCATTCGTTTCTGGTACATTTACCCATGATGAATAGCTTTTAACCTTTTCTCCTCTATTAGATTCAGCTGATCATAACGAGATTGGACCCATTTGGCCTCGTCCAACTGGAGTTCAGATAATACCCGTAGAGAGGGGATTTCAACTTTGATGGGTAATACTACCTCCATTCCATAAACTAGAGAAAAAAGGTGTTGCCCCAGTAGAAGTTCTAACAGATGTTCGATTGGCAAGGAGAGCAAATGATAACTTCTCATGCCAATCTTTGTAAGTCTCAGTCAGTTTCCCCACAATTCTTTTAATATTCTTATTGGCCGCCTCCACTGCGCCATTCATTTTTGGATGATACGGCGATGAGTTATGATGCTTGATCTTAAATTGGCTGCAAACCTCAGCTATTGTGTTATTGTTCAAATTCAACGCATTGTCGGATATGATTCTCTCAGGCATTCCATATCGACAAATAATCTCATTTTTCAAGAATTTACTAACTGCTGACTTCGTGACATTTGCGTAAGAAGCAGCTTCTACTCACTTGGTAAAGTAATCAATGACTACGAAGATGAAACGATTCCCATTAGAAGCCTTCGGTGATATCGGCCCAATGACATCCATACCCCACATGGAAAATGGCCATGGTGAGGTCATAACATGAAGTGGCGAAGGGGGTGCATGCATCTTTTCTCCATAAATCTGACATTTATGGCATTTCTTAACGTAATTAATGCAATCCCCTTCCGTAGTGGACCAATAGTACCCAAATCTCATGATCTGTCTGGCCATGGTGAAGCCATTGGCGTGTGTCCCACATATACCCTCATGGACTTCCTCTAGAATTTTCTTAGCTTCCACGGCATCCACACATCTTAACAGTACCTGATCTTTTCTTTTTTTGTATAGCACTTCCCCATCTAAGACATATTCGATGGCTATTCTTCTCAGAGTTCTCTTGTCGTTCTCTGTTGCCTGGCTAGGGTACTCCTGATTCTTCACATACTGTAGGATACTCCGATACCAAGGGTGATCATCTTTTCCCTCCCCCTCAATATTGTAGCAATGAACTGGGGTTTCATAGATACTCATCTGAATAGGCTTCATTACTTCAAGCTTGTTCACCTGAATCATCGAAGCCAGAGTAGCCAATGCATCAGCCATTTGATTTTCCTCTCGTGGGAGATAGCTGAAGGTGATGTCATCAAACTCGTCAATCAGTTCAAGAACCAGTTCTTTATAATTGATCAATTTAGTGTCTCTGGTTTCCCACTCTCTTTTGAGTTGGTATATCACCAACGCGGAATCTCCATACACTTTAAGCACTTTGATTTTACGTTCAATGGCTGCACGAATACCCATAATACATGCTTCATATTCTGCTATGTTATTTGTGCAATCGAAGTCCAACTTGCTAGCGACAGGATAATGATCTCCATTTGGGGATACCAAGACTGCCCCAATTCCGTTACCTGTAGCATTTGAAGCTCCATCAAAATTTAACTTCCAGATGTGGTCTATTCGGGGGTTTTCCTCAGTGTTTGCCACGTACAATAAGTCCTCATTTGGAAAATCAAAGTTCAAAGGCTCATAGTCTTCTAGGGCTCTGCTGGCTAGAAAATCAGCTATTGCACCTCCTTTTATAGCCTTCTGACTTACATATACTATGTCAAATTCAGAGAGCAGAATTTGCCATCTAGCCATTCTCCCATTTAAAGCAGTTGATTCCATCATGTACTTTAAAGGATCTAACTTTGAAATCAGCCAAGTCGTATGGTACAACATGTATTGCCTTAATCTTCAGGTCGTCCAAATTAAAGCACAACACAACTTTTCAATGGACGAGTACTTCATTTCACAATCAGTGAATTTCTTGCTGAGATAGTATATTGCTTTCTCTTTCTTCCCTGTTTCGTCATGTTGGCCCAAGACGCATCCCATGGAATTGTTAAACACCGTTAGGTATAATATCAATGGCCTATCTGGACTAGGCGATGATAGTATTGGCGCATTAGCCAAGTATTGTTTTATTTTGTCAAAAGCTCTCTGCATTCCTCATCCCATTCCCCCAGATTATGCTTTTTCAGAAGGCGAAACAGTGGATCGCATTTCTCGGTCAATTGTGAAATGAAACGAGCAATGTAGTTCAACCTTCCTAAGAACCCTCGGACCTCTTTCTGGTTGTTTGAAGAAGGCAGATCTCGTATTGCTTTAACTTTATCCGGGTCAATCTCAATCCCCTTCTTACTGACTATGAAGCCCAACAACTTTCCTGATCTGGCTCCAAATATGCATTTTGCTGGGTTGAGTTTGAGCTGGAATTTTCTCAATCTCAAGAACAACTTCCTCAAGACTCGGAGATGATCCTCTTCAGTTCTAGATTTTGCAATCATATCATCAACATTTATCTCAATTTCTTTGTGCATCATGTCATGAAACAGGGTAACCATTGCCCTTTGATATGTTGCTCCTGCATTCTTCAATCCAAATGGCATTACTTTGTAACGAAATGTTCCCCATAGGGTAATGAAAGTGGTTTTCCTCATGTCCTCCGTGTGCATCTTTATTTGATTGTATCCAGAAAAGCTGTCCATGAAAGAAAACAAGGAGTAGCCAGCCGTGTTATCAACCAAAGTGTCAATGTGCGGCAGCGGAAAATTGTCTTTTGGACTCGCCTTATTCAGGCCCCTGTAATCCACACACATCCGTACCTTTCCATCCTTTTTAGGAATAGGGACGATGTTTGCTACCCATTCTGAGTACTTAACCTCCTGTAAGAACCCAACATCGAACAGCTTTTTGACCTCCTCTTTTATTTTCAGCACAACATCAGGTCTCATTCTTCTGAGCTTCTGCTGAACTGGTTTGAAATCCTCTTTTATAGGTAAACGATGTACCACAATGCTAGTATTTAACCCCGACATATCCTGGTAGGACCATGTGAAAACATCTTTGAACTCTCGGAGTAACTCAACGAGGTTATATTTCGTCTTAGAAGTGATATCAGTTCTGATTTTCACCTCTTTCCCTTCCTCTAGGCTCACAATTTCTAATGATTCCTTATGAGGTAGGATCCGCTTATCCTCTTGCTCCACCATTCTCAACAAGTCCGGAGGTACACCACAGTCTTTATCATTTTCAAAGTCATGAGATCCTTCTAAACACATGTCTTGCTCAAAAGGAGACTCCGTGTTTGAAACAACATCACTCATGTCATTGATATCTGAAGACCTATGGGGATACACCAAATAATACGCAAAGTATAAATTTATGAATAATTATTTGTATGATTAGGTTATAAATAAAAAAATATTTGGAACACAATTAATCAAATGGAAGATATTTACTTGCTTGGAAAGAATAAAAGAATAATTGCTCGAAATGAATGCAAAAATGCATTTTATTAGGATAAAGATATTCAGACTTAAGCCTACTTCACAAATGATTTCTTGTCATTCTTAGGCTAAAAACAACAATAATGTTTTGAACATTACTCTGCATATGCTCTAAAGACTACAAGTATTTCTTTCGCAGTCCAATTGTTTAGCTCACTCCCAGGTTCGTATGGGCCGATCTCCAGCAAGGACCTTCTTTCAGCTGTCTCTATAGCATTGATATGAACTTTCTCCATCATTCCTTCAATGCCTTCACTTCTAGACACCCCTCACTCAGGGTAAATAAATCCCCTTGACACAAATGATTCAGATATGTGAGGAAAGGTCAAAGGCTCCCACTTGACTTCCTCTCCGCTTAGTCGTGCCCTTCTTCTCTCTTGCCTTTTCTCCACTTCTTTTCTCCTTTGTTTCAAATCTGGCTTGTAACCTAAGTCAAAACGATCAAACTTCCCTTTCAGCATGGGTGCTTCAACCCTTCTTTGCAAGTACTTTCCCAACCCTTTTCTTGGCGAAGCTCCTCTTCCTACCAACAACTGCAGACCCATTTCAGTAGTCTTGGATATTTTTGGTACCAGGATCCTGTTTCCTTCAGTGATAAACATTGCGTTCACAAATTCCAAAGACCGGAAAGAACATTCCACTGCCTCATCATTGGTCTCTACATAAGGCGCATCACCCGTTACCATTGCGATAATATCCTCCTTTGCATTTATTGTCACCAATCGACCCTCTGATATTAGCTTCACCTTCTGATGTAACGATGAAGGCACTGCCCCAGCCGAGTGTATCCACGGTCTCCCCAATAAACAATTGTAGGAAGGCTTAATATCCATTACTAAAAAGTCCACCTCATAAGTAATTGGGCCAATTCTTAACGGTATTTCAATTCTTCCTACAACTCTTCTTTCTGTTCCATCAAATGCCCTTATTATATTATGGCAGGGTTTCATATGAGAACTGTCCACAGGTAATCGATTAAGAGTGGACAAAGGCAATACATTCAATGCGGATCCATTATCAATCAAAACCCCCGGTATTGTGTCCCCCTGGCATCGGGCAGTAATGTGTAGAGCCTTAGTAGAACCCCTACCTCCAGACGGTATTTCGTCATCGTTGAAGAAGATGAAATTGTCACCACTTATATTGTTGACCAAATGATCCAATTTATTGACTGAGATGTCCTCGACCATATATGTTTCGTTTAGTACTTTCATCAGCGCATTTCGATGTACCTCCGAACTTAGGAGCAAAGCTAATATAGAAATACGGGCCGGTTGTTTGTGCAGTTGCTCCACAACACTGTATTCACTGTGTTTTAAAAATTTCAAAAACTCATTTGCTTCCTCCTCTTTTATTGGTTCATTAACCATTGGCTCAGATTCCACCGCTTTCCCTTTCCTCTGCTCCACCGTCAAAGTCATTTCTCTTGGCAATTCTACTCAAGTGTCATAGCGCTTCCCATTACGTGTATAGGAACCCATTTCCTGGTATTATTTTACCATACTGCTCTCAACTTCCTTTCCTGAGATTGTCACATTGCATCCGTAATTCCACGGGACCATTTTGTCATCCTTATATGTGAAACTTGACGGTTTCGTGATTACAATTTTTGGTGTTACTTGAGCCCTAGCCTCATTACTCTTAGGGCATGAGATAATAACTACAGGATGATTTATTTTCGGGGTCCCTGTTCCCGACTTTGTCGCGCATATGCTCCTCCTTTCTTCCGCATCCTCATAGAACCCCATCTCCCTGTTATCCATCATACTTTGAACCAAAGCCCTGAATCCTTCACATTCTTGGATTTCGTGCCCTATTTTATGGTAGAATTCACAATAATTTCCCATCTCATACCCTTCCTCCACATCTAAAATAACTAACCCTCTTTTTGTCATCTCCTTCCATACCCGTTTCAATGGAGTTCTTACTTCAGCGACGTCAGTCTTAACTCCTTCTCCCGTACCCACGCTCAACATATTCACTCCCTTATCATCATGATAGGGCAATGGACCCTCGGTGCTGGGTGAGTCATCAAATTTGACAACACTAATTTTATAAGTCCTTCTACAACATTCTTGAAAGCGATACAATTTCTATTGAGTGTCCTGTAATCCCCGCATGGTAGTCACACTGAGCGTTCGCGTCATACCATTTTGGATACGGGGGTTGTAGAGGACTCAGGTAACGAGGGGCAACAACATGTGCATTAAATAACTTTTGATACAGCTCTTTATATATCATTGGAATGGGAGTGAATTGAGGCTTCTCAGTATTTTGCCTCGTTTCCGATTCTGGTTTCGATGAGCCTTGCTGGTTAGCAACCATCTTCCCTGGTTGGTTCACTGTAATTGATTTACTATATGCGTTCACATTGTTTACTTCCCCTTCTCTTTTCTTTGAAGCTGACCTTTGACTATTCTCCCCACCATCTATTTTTCCACTTTTAATGGCGTGTTCAATCATTTCACCATTCATAATTATATCCGCGAAACTCTTCGAGGCACTTCCTAGCATGTGCGTGATAAATGGCGCCTTCAATGTGTTGATGAAAAGCATCGTCATTTCTTTTTCCAAAAGTGGTGGCTGGACTTGAACTGCAATCTCTCGCCACCTCTGTGCATACTGTCTAAAACTTTCATTTGATTTCTTTTCCAAGTTCTGCAAAGTAATTCTATCAGACATTATTTCAGATACATGACTGTACTGTCTCATGAAAGCCTGTGCCAAATCTCTCCAAGTGTTGATTTTGGCCCGGCTTAACTGATTATACCATTTAAACGCCGCCCCAATGAGGCTATCCTAAAAACAATGTATTAACAGTTGATCATTGTTAATGTACCCGGTCATTCTCTTACAGAACATTGTAATATGGGCCTCCGGGCAACTGGTCCCACTATATTTCTCGAATTCCGGCATCTTAAATTTATAAGGAAGCACCAAGTCTGGGACCAGACTCAGATCTTTTGCATCTATTCCATGATAGCTTTCAGTGTTTTCTATCGCATTGAACTTCTCCTCAATCCACTTCCATTTCTCCTCAAACTATTTTGGTAATTCTTCTTTTTCTTTATCCTTCTCGGCTACTTCATCGAAGTCCAAGATAGCGAGATTAACTGGGTTTTCACCAGGGTTGGAACCTGACCCAACTTAGGAGTTCATCGGTATTGGAATATCGGCTTGAAAACGTTGAGGTCTTATTGAAACAGAGGATCTACGTGGAGGCACCTCAGTCTGAACCTGCGCATGCGGGGGCGTAAAGCCTGGAGGATAGGTGGGTCCAGTCTTGTATTCTTCTTCATCATTGATCATAGGGCCTTTCCCCTTATTTAATCCTTTTAATAATTGCGTCAGCTCAGTCATCATATCTTTTTGAGTCTCCAGCATCTTTTCTGTCATGTCATGTTGAATTTTTTCCAATTGTTCCTTCATTTGTATCTGTAACTGATCTTGCATTTCCTTTTGAAGTCACTCCAACTTTTCCAATCGTTGATCCATAATTTTTTATTTTGCACGGGTACCGTAGCGGTGTTTGGTTGATGAGTTTTTGTTAGTTTCCAGATTAACTGTAATGATTAATCAATTAGGTTCTTTCAATGGACCTTAATGCATATGATTCAATGTAATGCGATGCATGAATGCAAAGAGGCGTCGATTCTGATTCAATTTCATTTAGAAAACTTTCACTAGAAAATAAAATTCTTTACATAAAACAGGTTACATATATGCTCTTGCCCTAATGCTCAGAGCTTTAATTTTCCTAAGTAATGAAGCTAATTCCTATTCTCGAGTTGATTCCAGTTCACACTTGACGCTCAGTGCATCGGCCTGTACCGCCAAAGTCTGCAGGTGATTAGCTACCTCCCAGATCTGAACCACGGCTTCACCCATGATACGATCTCTATTTTCAACCTAATTCTGAAGACAGTAAAGTTGCTCATTCTGACGACTTTTATTGGTTTCCAAGTACTCAGTCCGGATCTCACAACTTCGCAATGTCGATTCCAATTCTTCTATTCTTCCTTTCATTTCTTCGATTTTTCCCAAGCTCGCCCTTAATTTCATCACGAAATTTTGACTTCGATACTGATGGAGAGATCTTTCCAACTAAACCACTCTATCCTTTAATTCGCATTTTTCCTTTTAGCTCTCTGATAAACTCCTTTCTAGAGCTCCATTTCGTGTCTGAACCTCTCGAAATTTCTTTTCCCATCCATCAGCCCTGATCTTTTCTTCCCGAATCTCTTGGCGCCATTGCTCTGGAGTTTTTCCTAGCCCAACGGTTCTTATTGATAGCCTCAACTTCTTGTAGTCTGTCTTCAAACTATCCAAGTCTTCCTCAGCCTTATTCTTTCCCTTTCTTAACTTCTCTGTCTGTAACTTTTGAACATCCACGTCTAATCCTAAGTGCATCTTTTCTTCTTCCAACTGCTCGATCCTTTTTTCAAGCTCTGCATTCCTCTTCTCAAAATCGTGTTTCATAATTTCTAGTTCGGAGGGAACAACCCGCAAATGTTCTTCTATTGACTGACTATCTCCTTGACTTGGCCTTGGGATGTTATCATTGATTCTTCTGACGCACCAATCATTATATTCAGGAGTCATCATCGGGCTTACGACTAATCTCTTCATCCGTCAAGTCTGGTCCCATGCATTGGTTATCTCTCGAATCTTATTTTTATATCCATTGTCTCTATATGAGAATTTGAACTCAGCTAAGCCTTGGGTTGCAGGTATAAACTGCCTTGACCTGTACTGTCTTAGCACCAACAATGGAGCATAACCAATCGCTCCCCAAATTCCAAGTAACGGGACCCAATCAAAGTTACCACATCGGTACAAGATTTCATCCGGAAGCAACCATGGGGCTCTCCACTCAACGTCCTCTTCACGAAGATTCTGAAGAATGAGCAGCCATTTCTCTTCCGAGATGTCATTTCTCCTTGGTGTAGCTGCTATCTCCTTTAACAGCGAATAATTTTCAGAAAAAACTCGATACGAAACCTTATCAACTTTCCAAAAATGACTATAGAACCATGCCAGTAGAAGTTGCACACACCCAATGAATCTGCCTTCCCCTGCCCTTCGACACGCATTTAATGACCTGAAGGTTTCTGCCAAAATTGCTGGAACAGGTGTAACTCTCTTATCAAGTCGGTCAAAGAGATCAGAGGTTGCCTCATCTACGTGCCCTAGTGCCTTAGGGAAAATTACTAGCCCATAAATGCTTAGAGCAAAGGTATCGACCCTTTTCCTCGTATCAGGGTGCCCCAAAATCAACTCCTGCAGGCTTTTCCAAGGGATACATTTGCTTTCCCCCTTCTGCTTGATCCGTGCCGTGACCCATTGCTCACTCATTCCAGTGATGTTCATCAACTTCTTTATAAAGGTCGGAACATTAACGACCCTAGAGTATATTTTATCAACCTGGATCTTTGGACAACGTAGCAAAGCTATATATTCTTCTATAGTGGGTACCAAATCAACCCCACAAAAGGTAAAGCAATCATATGCGGGGTTCCAAAACTGAGCGATGGCCCGGAACAAATGCACATCTACCTCAATGTCGAGTAAATGCGGTAAATCTCCATAACTTGAGTTAAACAATTGCTTGGTTTTTTCATTCCAATGGTCCCATATTACCTTTAATTCCTGAAGGCTATTTGCGTCACACTGATACATGTGTAGTCCCATAACTCTGATGTATACCCCCGGCTAGACTATCTCCTTTTTCTGATTGTGTTTTCTCTGACCATACACAGACAGCAGCATTGTCCTATACTTTATCAAGAAATCCGTTCTCCATGCCAAGCTTTCTAACTTAGTAATCAAACCTGAATCAACACTCTTTTGTATATGAAATGACATGCAAACATAAAAACATAAGTTAGTGCAACACAAAAAAACGCAACTTTAAGTAAGTACAAAAATTAAACACCTATCAGGGCAATTGCTAGGGTTTCCGTAGTATAATCAAGGATGGGCTCCTAGGTCTCTCTACATGCAGCTTGGTTCTAAAGTCGAGACACCCGAACCAATAGATTCCTCGATCCTCACCCATTATAGGCTCATATGGACCGAGTTCAGTTTAGGGGAACACATTTCCCTATGACTGCACGGAGATGAAAATCTCACGAAAACATAGGTATGGATGTATCCCGGAAGTGATCCACTATCCTGCACGGAGGTGAAAACCTCACGAAGGACTAGTTTCTCACTTCCACTTAAGAGGACAAGACTAAAATGTCTTATGCAATATGATGCCAAAATATACAACTCAATTTACAATAATCATGCAAGCAAGTGCAAAGAAAAGATCGTAAATTTTTTAAATCAAATCTCGATAATAAGACAAAAAAACAATCAATTTTATAGCCTGACTCTCTAATCGTCCCCAGCGGAGTCGCCAAGCTGTCGGAACCATCTTTTAAAATTGAAAAATGGGGATCGACTTTGAAAATAGAAACAGGAGTCGCCACCGATCTTTTATTGAGATGTGATCGGATCACCTTGAAAATAATTTTAGGTCTACGAATTTTGAGAAGAAAAAAAGGTTCGGGAGTCGGTTACGCACGAGGAAGGGTTAGCACCCTCGTAACGCCCAAAATTGGTACCAAATTGATCATTTTATGTCTTAGTGTTAAAACTTTGGAAAACCTTTTAAAATATGAACCTTCCCCTTTCTTACTAATTTCCTAAAAGATGCATGGATAAATCGATGCGAATACCAAAGACCTCCTTATCTTAGAGTAATAAAATGGCACACCCAATACGTTAGGGCACGACATTTTTAGTCCTCGAGAATAAGTTTGTCCTTTGCATTTCAAAATTTGCGAGGTGAGATTTAAAAGGATATTCAATTGCTTTAAGTCTAATGAAAACATTGAAACCCAATACATTAGGGCACGATTTCTCAAAGTTTCGAGCATTGAATATTGCATTGATTATTTTCTTAAAAAAAACTTATTTCGAGAAATCGACGCATCACATCCAATACATTAGGACACGACTTATCGAATTCTCGAAAATGAGTTTTATGTATATTGATTAAAGAAAACTTTCGATTATTTGGATTCAACGAGGAAAATTGGAACCCAATACATTAGGGCTCAATTTTCTCAAAGATCATAAATACTAGGCTTTTTTTATATGAAATAGCATGACAAAGGTGCAAAGTTTGATAACGTAATGTAAAACGATGAATGATAATTCAAACATAAACTAAGATGTAGTCAAATGAGCAACAAATAAATACAAATACAATGGCAACAATAATTTACTCACATTATACAATATCTAAATATATAATTATGTCTAATCTACCACAATGGGTATTAATAAATGATAAAATTTACAACCATATGGAAAATTAAAAGGGTATATATATATGTAAAAAATGATATAATATTTAATGAGTTTAGGATGTATTTAAATATAACAATTTGAAGGGATTTAGGTATCATTTTTAAAATATATATGCATTAAAAGCAAATTTGAAAGTAGTATTAAGCTAAAATTTAAAATAATACTAGAAATAATGAATATAAAGTTGATTCATAAAAACTTTTGAAATCGAATTTTATTATGTAAAGACCCCTTTTTTTATAATTGAAAACAATAATTAATGGATTTTAAATCAAATTTTAATTAAAATTAAAAAAGATAAAAGAAAATAATAAACCCCAAATATTAGTGCAAAAACGAATTTAAACATAAAATACAAGTTAAAATAATGATTTATTATATTTTAAACTATAATAAAATTAAACACTATTAAAATTAAAACAGTTATACCGAAATGAAATCATTTTCAATCTTAAGGGACTCAATCAGCAATTTCGCGCAAACAATAGTATAATAGCAATCAGGCGTAAAACGGTGTCACTTTACTTTGGATCAACATGCAAACAAAATTAAATACGCAGTATAAATTAAAAGAACTAAAGTAACCGAATTAAGACTAATTCAAACTAAGAGGGGCTCGGGGCATAAATAGGCCAAACGATTCCATGAAACGCGGATCCTTCCCGGACCGGGTCACCACTTAGATCGGGTCTATGAAACGGTGCCGTTTCAGTGCCATTGTATTGGCTCTGAACGGCAGCGTTTTGAAATCAGATACTTAAAATCTAAAAACCTAAAACCTATCATTTAAAATAAGAAAAACCTAAGCTAAAGAAGGGCTCTACGCCGCATCAGAAATCAACAGCCCCCCATCCGTTTGCGCCGTTCTGCGTACCAGGGGGCCTGCGGAGAGTCTCCGATTCCGACCTACTCTCCGATGACGACGGAGGAGGCCGGAATCCCTCTGCCAGGTACGCTTTCCTCCTCTCTTTATCGTTTTCTCGCTTTAAAAAAAACTAAAGATTGAACGTAGAAGAGAAAAGAAAAAAAGAAACCGAAATTGTAACCAGAAAAAAACTGGGGAAATCACCTTTTGGAACTTTTTTTGATTTCTGTATATCGAAAAAATCTGTGTATTGAATGCCTAACCCCTTTTACAGTGTCCGAATAGCCTTCTTATACCCGATTTAGAGAAAATGAAGAAAAATAGCGAAAAAAATATCAATCCCCCCAATTTTCCTATCTGTTATTTTCCTATTTGCTGTTGTTTTCGTCTTCTTTGTAGGTACAAAGGCCAGCTGGTGTATGGAGGTGGCCGTACGGAGGCATGCGTGGCGGGCGAAGGCATCACGCGCGTGAGGAGTGGCTCGAAAGGGAGCCCATGCATGGCAGCGGCGGCTGAAGGGTTCCAGAAGCCCTAGTGATTTCTGGAATACTCTTTCCAGATGGGCTAATTGGGCTGAATCAGGCTTCGGGTTAGGGTAGCGGATTTGGGCTTGAATTTTGGGTTTAATGATCTGGGTTTAAATTTCTGTAAATGGACATTTTGGGATATTTAATTATTTTTTGGTCTTTATTTCTTAATGATATTGGGCCCGGGCAAAGTGGGCCTATTACAATAAGTAAATCAAATCAATCATAATTAATCATAAATTAAAATTAAAGTAAATTTTAAAAGAAAATATTTAAAAGAAAATCTTCTTGAAAATCCCTACATATTACGTCTCACCTTAGAGAATAAATCTGATTTGAGATTATTATTATTATTATTAGTCTAGATTTGATTGCCTTCTATAGGTTTTTCACAAATAATGTTAAAGTTGTATCAATCAAGTGGTAAAATGTTGGTGGTAAGTTTTGATGGCAGTAACGAGAACTTTTTTAGTGAATTATAATAACAGGGCAAAGCCCGAATAACAAATGTAACTAGTGTGACTCAAATTCAAGTCACACCTAGAGCGGTGAACACCTTAAACCATCAAACCATCACATGGGGTTCAACGAGAATCTTTTTTTTCTTTCTCTGCAGTGACTATTAGTTTTATATACTTACTGACGTAAAACAACAACAATGGTAAGGATCACCTTTGATTTACGAAGGTTGCAAGATTGAATCCTACACCTCAAAATTGGTTGGGTTTTTTTTTCCCGAATGTTAGACATAAAGACGTTTTATAGATTTTCTCAAGTGTAATGTCTAAAACCTTAGGTCAAGTGAGCGGTTAAGAGAAAATCCTCGAGTTTGGAGGAATGGGTTCGAAATAAATACAATTTTATCTAAAGATTGGAATTCAAATGGAACTTAAAGATAAAAGCTTAGAAGACGATAAAAAAATACCATATTGGTAACATGTTATGAAATAAAGAAAAAGAATAAAATAACAAAAAAATAAGTGAGCAAAAAAGATCGTAGTTTTATTCATTAATGAAAATGTTTACAATACTTTTTCAACTTTTTCGTTGCTCCTTATCTAAGCCTTCACATGTGTGTATGCTCCTATCTTAATTGGTTAATGTGTTATTTTTGTAATTATTACCTAATTGATTGGAGCATCTTTATTTATCTCAAAGACTATATTTATTGTTTGATATGTTTTTATTTAGTAAGTTTATGCTTACTTATAGACTCAATGTTTATTGACTTACTCTTTGTTAGGTTTACAATTTGTCCATTTGACAACCTTTATTTCTTTTAAGGGCTTATTCTTCTTTGGGCCTTCGAAGCTATTTATTTTTAAGTTTCGGAAACTTTATTCTATGGAATAATTATTTCAAAACATTGTAAAAATTAAATAGAATTTGGGTTTGAATATATTTGAAGGTAGAAATTATTTTATGGACCCTTCTCCTATAGTCATGGTCTCTTTTCACTTATTTGATGACATTTCAACAATTTTTTATGTTATTAACACATAAATTTAGAAAAAATTTTACCTCGAACCTCCAACCCTAAATCTCGGGTTCAGGTTCGAGGTTTGGAAAATTTAAGATTCAAAGTTTGGGGTTCAAGGTTCGAGTTTGGATTCGAAGTTTGAGGTTCAAGATTTAGGATTTAAGGTTCGTTTTCAAAATTTAGTGTTCAAGTTTCTGAGTTTGGGGTTTAGGATTTTGGTTCAAGTTTAAAAAAATTACCAAAATTATATGACATGAAAAAAATTACTAAAATATCATTAAATTATTGGAAAGAATCATAAATAATGTGGTGGAAAATATTCATAAAATAATTTCACGTTAGTACTTCAAACTTAATCTAACATGCATAGGAATGGGCAAAGAAGAAAAAATATGTAGGAATCACTCGAGCCTCCCTCAACTCAAGATGTAGTTTCGTTGCAACACAGCTACCAACTTAATAACCAATGCTGTTTTCAGACTTAAGCAAAGCTTTTTCACATTAAATCAAATAACTCATCATTTACATTTAAAATTCAAGCGGAGAACAAACATTTACAACTCTAACTCTACTTTCTTTGCTATAAAAAGCAAAACCCATGAAAGAACAAAGAAATAAGGAAAGCCATGAAAGAGGTAATAGCAAAGGCCAGATTTCTGCAACAATTAAACACAAATTTATTGTCAATGGATATTGGTGTGTTTCAAATAATACAACATTAATATCATACATGCACTCCGTCTGTCTGTATACCACAAAATCCAAATAGACTTCATATACAAATTATCAATGTTTGAATGCTTGTCTGACTCCCCAATCTGACAGACGAACCACCACCAGTTTTGTGCAGGTTGTCTCATCACTCATCTCCTGTCTTGCCTTTTTGCGTTACTTACACTTCCAAGGTCATTTACGTACCAAAAACTAATTCCAAAATCATCAGACTGTAAGTCACACATGGACAGAAGAAAGATCAAAAAGTTTTCATGGTTTCCAAGGTGCCGGAGGTGGTGGTGGTGTGGGAAACATTGGTGGAACTGCAGAAAAAATGGTATTCTTGTCAATCCCGGTTGCCTTGTCACCAGACAATGCCACGAGTGCAGCAACCAACCCTGCGTTGCCTGCTAGAGTTGGCTCCGTGTAGTTGTAGTTGGTGCGAACATCACGAAACCCATCATGCTTGTCAGGTCCAGCTACCATGGCTCCCACAAGTGTGTTGGGGTTTGGTTTTGACGTATCCCTCCATTTCCATCCCCCTTTACAGTTATATTTGATCTTATTCTTAGGGATAGATGCACCTCTATGGTGAACATGCTTTGGATAATGGTTACCAAAGCCCACAACATAGCTCATTTTTCGAGGATTTTTGCCAAGGATATAATCAATCTGAACAAAATGACAGGCATAAAACAGAATTATTGGCCACCATGCCTTAGTATGTCCCCTAAACTATGGTTCGAAAAAGAACAGCCTACAACATACCTGGGTTTTGGCAAATTCACGCAGGACATCAGTTGAATAGAAATTGGGACCACAATACCATCCAGGTGTATCAGCAGCATCAAGATAATCACTATATAGGGCGGCTAAGAAGGCTGCATTGACTACGTATTGCAGTGGCTGAGGCCTTCCATGGTTTAACTGAATCAAACCTCCTGTATTATATCCAAAGTTAACATGATCATGGAAAAGAAAATAACCAACACATTTGAGTATTACATGGTCAACAAAAAGAGCAGATAAGTTTACCTTTTGTTCTATTAAAGCTAGTGAAAACTGGAAGGAATGAGCACATAATTATGCTGGTTTGATTATGAAACGTACTCAATATTTCCTCATATGGATACCCAGGACTCAAAAACAATCTCAATCGGCTCAGAAGCACCTAAAACACAAATTTGGTTACATTAGCAACGAACAAGGAAGCTATTTCCAAGAAGCCTGTAGATAGACAATCACAAAATTAATAACCCTAGGCTAGAGGCAAATTGTGGCAAGTACAATACAGTTGCTGCAAAAATAGATGGATAATTGGCCCATCTAAATAGATTGCATATCCAAGTAGCAACTTTAACAGCCTTGAAACTAGTAAATATGATCCTGAAAATGTGTGATTGTAAATATCATACAATACAAATAGTTTAGGCTAGAAAAGACAAGGAGGCTACAAGATACGAGATAACTGATGAGTGGCGGCGTTGCTTCAAATAAAGTTGAGACTACACAATATAGAAGATAAACAAGTTGTTAATGAAATTGAAATTCAATATTGAGTCATACTACGAACATAAGGGAGAAAACTGGATGAAATTTTACAGATGCCTTAAAAGAAAGATAATTGATTGAACCAAGAAATTTAACAAATTCCAAGTTAACTTTAGCTGGGAAAATGTCTTTATATCAAATAATCAGAACATAGCAGAAAGCCATACAAGGAATAGAATTAGAAAGACAAGCACAAGAGTTACCTGAGCACCGGCAAGCTTATTATCCCAGCTAAGAACACCATAATCTGGGCCGCCCCAGAAAGCACCAGCATGCTTGGCAAGTTTAGGATGAGTAGCTAACTGAAGATAGGATGAATTCCCAGTGGCATAGTATAACCAGGCTCCACCCCAAACAAACTCATCCCAGTAACTTGAGGAATTATAAAAGAGGGCAGGGTCAGAACCACCAGCACTATATCTGCCTCTTTGATCCCTAGCAAACTTAAAGAGTGTTCGGGCACCATGGACAAGCTTTTGAGAGTATGCTTTGTTGTCTTTGAAAACGATGGAAGCAGAAGCCAAAGCAGCAGCCATTTCAGCAGCAAGATCGGAGCAACTATGACATTCATATACAGGACGGGGGTAATCAATGTCCTCAGGGCGCATCCAGCAATAATGATCATTTGGGGCTGAACTTCCTCCAGATGTATCTCCTATCCCTACCTGTGAATCCATAAGTTAGCATATGATAATGGGCAAAAGAAGAAGAATAAAAAAAGGAATAGCATTAGTATTATGGTCGATTGCTAATATGGTAGCAATAGGATTAACACAAAGTATAACAATAAAATTATACCTGCGCTGCAATCCTGTCAATGGTATCAGCAGTATTGTTGAAGGTCTTGAGAAGATAATCAGTACCCCATTTGATGATCTCTTTAACATGATTGAGCTCACCGGCAGCCTCGTATTTAGCACTGTATTCGATGACACTCCAGCTCAACATAGTCATTGAAAAGGATGCAGGAAAGTTAAACTTGATAGCATCTCCAGCATCGTAATATCCGCCGACCAGATCTTTCATCAAAACGGAGGGATCGGATTTGCCATCTTGGAGGCCCGAGTTCCCTCTCCACGACACATTATTATGCTTGGGCAGCTTTCCAGCTACAGTGGATTCATATTTATAAGGATTATAAATAATTCAACGATACACAATCAGTAAATTGTATGTATCTACTGCTATTATCATGTTCTATAATGCAGGGTTGATTAGACACGTGAATCTAATAAATACTCAATTTAGTAATCATGTTTATTTCCATTTTGCTTAAATGGGATGGGATCGTATAGAAGTTGAATCTAAATAACATAAATTGAAGCTAAAAAGAGAAGAAAAGAAAAAAACTAAACGAAGGGGAGAGAAAACGTACAACGCTGAGCATTAAAGAACATGAGCGCCTTGTGAAGAGCCAGAGTGTAGTTATCGGGCGGAGAGTGGCGGTGGTGATGACGTGGGACAGTCTTGACGATGAGGGTGATGAGTCCGGCCAGGAGGGCGGAGACGAGCAGGGTCCCCACGGTCCATACAAAGATCTTGCGGCTCACAATGATACATCCGAGATCGACGTACTTCTTCTTCTTCTTTTGCTCCCCGGGGCCAAGCAGCCAGCTTTGCTGAGTCTCGTCCAAGGGGCGAGAGAGTGCAGCCCTATCCAGGTCCTGCAGATTCCTGCTCCTGTCGTCGTCAGTGGCAGAATCAGTGGCGTTTATCTCCAGGGGACCTCCCCACGGATCTCTGCCGTACATGATGAGGATTTGGAGGAGTAGTGGGCGGAAAATGCAGGAGCACCGACAGATCTGATCTACCAAGACGAAGCGGAAGGTGTGTTTGATAAATAAAATGTGTATAAGTAGGCAGTAGGTGCTTTCTTTATTGGTTTTCCAAAGTGGACTTGAGTTATGAGTTAATGACTATTCAGAGATTCGGATGGTAATTTTTGAGCTGTATGATTTGGACGGTTGCTTTGCTGTACCCAATCATACACCTTATTATTATTTACTATTAATTATTAATTTATTAAAAAATCTTATTTTTGATTATTTAACATTTACTTAATTTACAAAATTTCCGTCTTTTGTAATCTTCAAACCAATTAAAAAACTGAATTAAGAAGTCACAAGATATAAATAAAAATATATATTAATATTAGGCGCGGTTGATGAAACTGAAAACAATACAAAGTCTAAGGGACAACGACAGCCAACCAGTTTGCCGTAACGACAGCCAAACCGAAATCTTATTATTATTATTATTATTATTATTATTATTATTATTATTGCATTCCACATTTCAACTAACGGTAGGTAAGATGTAACCTAATTATCTAGGTTTTAACACATGCTTTGCATTTCTCTGCTTTCTCTTATTTTTAATAAAATTGCTTTGAATTAACAATGTTATTAAAATTGTAAATTTTAAGATTTGGGAAAAATCGGTTGAAGAGAATAAAATTTTAACTACTAGAATAAATTAGGTTTATATATCGAAGATAATTTTCATCATTCATTGATTAAGCGGGATTAAATTAAATTTATTATCTAGATTTAATTGAGGCACCGGAATATTTATTAAAGGTATTGTTAGTTTTTTTGTGATAAATTTATGTTCCTTTAAATATAAATTACTATTAAAAAATTCTCTTTATGTCGAATAAATGAACTATTTATTTTTGGCCAAAATATGAATTATTTAATAAATTATTTTCATAAATAACTTCAACTTTTAATTTTGTTTGAACGTATAATTCTAACGAGAGCAAACATACAAACTCCATAATGATGTTAATCATCTCTACCCTTTTTTATTCAACCGACACCAGAAGGGCATTCAGAAAAAAATATCTATACCGACACTAGAAGACGTCCGTTATGACTTTTATTTATTTATGTATTGTATTGTAAGTTTTGGATGAATCTACCTGATTAAATAATTTAATTTTTATATTATTAAAAAATTTAATAAGTCTATATTTCAATAGTATTGATATTTATTGTTTCAAAATTGTCATTTATTATTAACAAAGTAAGTATTTTGAATTTTATGATTCTCAAAATTTTATATTTAAAGTTAAACTGTAAAAAAGATATTTCTTATCATTTTTAACTGTAGATACTTTATTACAAATTGGGGTTTATTTAATCCCTTTTAATAATATAAAATAAATTAATAAATTTATTTGTAAATGGATTAATTTGATTCAATTATAATAAAGGGACTTTACAAGTGCTTTCACCATATGTTCTCTTCCTTCCATCTTCTGCTTTGACACTTCGGCTAGGTCCAAAATGGCATTATTTCTGTGAGGTTCCAAAAATTTGATATACAATTTGTGTCATTCCGAATTAAGTTGTTATGATCCGAAATTCTTGATGTTAGATTTCATGAAATTTTAGTTAAATACTACGAAGTTTATTGACAATCAAATTACGAATTGAATACCAAAATCGAATTTTCAAAGTTAAAAGTTACTTTTGAAGTTTTTTAGGAATTATCGGGCTTTTAATAGGGTTTGGATTATTTTTAAGAAGATGCATGGTTAAGAAACCTTGAAATTGAGGACTAAATTGAAAATGAGAAAAATTGGGGAGGCTTAATGAAATTAATTACACAAGAAAAGAGGTGGTGTAACACCTCGTACCCGTATTCATCGTTGAAACAAGGTAAGAAGTGTTATCAAACGATCAAATTATTTTTTTTTACAAAAATTTTGACATAGTTTCTTTTCATAAATATTCAATTCCTCCTGCAAATTTTTGAAACACAATCTCAAGCAACATCAATATTTCAACCAAATACAATCATATATTCAGACACGATTAATCCATTCATAACATCCTAAACTATATGGACAATAGATTTAGGAAATAATTCATCAATTATAGATACTAACATTTTAAACCAAACCACATTTTATACATTTATATATAAGTTTATACTACATTGCATTAAGTCATCTATACATGTCATTTTTCAAAAGGATTGGTTGCAAAATACCCAAGAGTTGATGATGATAGTGAGGATGATGTTCGACTCATCCAATTCGAGCTGATTAATATCACTATAAAACAAAGGAAAAATAAGAGGAGTAAGCTTATAGCTTAGTAAGTATGTATGTAATTGATAAATAAATTTCTAGAATAATATCATATATTATATAATTTATACCACACATAAATCTATCATTTAGTCAACTTCCAGCAAACTGTTTTTCTGCATTACAGTCGCTAAATTATTTTTATCCGGAGCTACAGAACTCAAAATTAAGATCTGTAAATTTTCTCTGAAACTAGACTCATATACCTTATTATCATAAAATTTTCAGAATTTTTGTTCAGTAAATTAGTACAGTTTATTCTCTAAATATTCCCCTATTTCACTGTTTGACACTTCTGACCTCTCATCACTAAAATTTATTTTACTCTTTGTAAAAATTCAAACAATGTTCTCGTTTCTTTCTCTTAAAAGTAGACTCATTAAGGAATTCAAGAATGTAAATTTCAAGCCATAATTATTTTTTTAAAAATTTTGGTGATTTTCCAAAGATGGAATAGGGGATTTCGAAATCAACCCAACCCTGTCTCAATAAAGTTTAAATATCCCCAAATATACAACTCCTTTGCTTACTTTGTTTCTTCCATATGAAAATAGACTCGTTCAGCTTCAATTTCATATATTATTTAGCCTCTAACTCAATTTCTATAGTTTTTGGTGATTTTTCAAACTAACATCACCGTCACTGTCCAAATCTGTTCTATTCCAATATTCCTTATTCACATAGCACTATAACCATTTATTTTATAACACAACACAAACTTCATCACTTCAATCACTTTTCACAACTTATTACATTCTGATCACATACTCATATTTCATCATCATGACGGTTTAAAAAAATATTCGGAGATTTTCACACAGTACAACTCATATTATTTTTTATCATTCGATACACGTAGTAGCCTTCACATAGTACTACACACGTGATCAGTTTTACAGTTCACGTAGTAGCCTTCACATAGTACTATACACATGATCAAGTTTTACGGCTCCCGTAGTAGCCTTCACATAGTACTACACACGTGATCAAGTTTTACGGCTCACGTAGTAGCCTTCACATAGTACTACATACGTGACCAAAGCTTTTCGGTACCCATTGTAGCCTTCACTTAGTACTACACATGTAACCATAGTTTACCGATACACGTAGTAGCATTCACACAGTACTACACACGTGCTCAAAGCTTTTCGGTACACATAGTAGCCTTCACTTAGTACTACACATGTGACCATTATTTATCGATACACGTAGTAGCGTCCACACAGTACTACACACGTGTTCATCGACACCTTATTCAAATCTTTACTCAAATAAATTTATAATTTGTCCAAAACACATTATAATATTAACCTTTCACGTATATTGTTACGAAACATAACAAAAATAATTATAACAATGTAATAATTACATACAACTTACCTCGATACAAAATGTAAAGATTTTGCAATTTAATCCTCAATCTTCTCTTTCCCCCGATTAAGGTTGATTTCTCGTCTTTCTTGATCTATAACAGCAAATTGAGCTTGTTTAATATTCACATTTATTAAAACAAGCTTCGACTCAAACTTTTATAAAATTACAATTTTGTCCCTAAACTTTTGCATAATTACATCTTTGTCCCCAAGCTCGAAAATTAAATTTCACACCTTATTCTTATGTTTTACAACATTTTGAACACTTTTCCCTTCTATGGTAACATCAAATTCTCACTGTAACATACACTTATGAACAATAAATATTTTTACCGATTATGTCGATTTACTCGTTTTTGCTTAAAATCACTTAGCAAAAGTTGTTTAACATAATTTCTAGCTTCATATTCCACCATAAAACAGCAAAATAAACACATTTCACCTATGAGTATTTTTCCAAATATAAACCCTAACATGAATTATTGATAGAATAAACTAAACCGAGCTACGAGGATTTCAAAAATACGAAGAATATTAAAAACGGGGCTAAGATGCACTTACTATGAGCTTGAAAAATCAAAGAAACCCTAGCTATGGTGTCTTCCAATTTTTGGCAGCAACTTATGGAGAAGATGATGATTTTTGCCATCTTTTTCCCTTTTTGTTCTTTTTATTACCTAGTGACTAAAATGCCCCATTTAAAAAAAATCCATTTCACCCATTTCTTATGACTATCTTTGTCCATCAATTTACTAATGGTCTAATTACCACATAAAAACCTCCAATTTAAAATTTCATAACAATTAGACACCTCTAAGATGTAGAACTCAACTTTTGCACTTTTTACAATTTAGTCCTTTTGACTAAATTAAATGCCCAAACGTCAAAATTTTCGAACGAAATCTTTACGAAATTTTTCGTGAAATTATAGACCTTAAAAATATAATGATAATAATATTTTCCCTCGTCAGATTTGTAGTCCCGAAACCACTGTTCCGACTAGACCCAAAATCAGGCTGTTACAACACTCCCCCTTAGGGATTTTCGTCCTCGAAAATCTTACCAGAAAAGAGGTTTGGGTACTGTTTCCTCATAACTTCCTCCGGTTCCCACGTAGCCTCTTCCATTCCATGTTTTTGCCACAACACTTTCACTAAGGCTACACTTTTATTTCTTAACTGTTTGATCTCTCGGGCCAAAATCTTTATCGGTTCCTCCTCATAAGTCATATCTGGCCGAATTTCAATCTTAGTAGGAGAAACTATATGTGAAGGATCTGAATGATAGCGTCGCAACATCGATACATGAAATACATTATGTATTCTTTCCAACTCTGCCGGCAAAGCTAACCGATAAGCTATGGGTCCAATCCTTTTAATAACTTCATACGGTCTAATAAAACGTGGACTCAATTTGCCTTTATGGCTAAATCTCAAAATCTTCTTCCACGGAGATACTTTTAAGAACACTTTATCACCCACTTGAAACTCAATTTCTTTTCTCTTTAAATCCGCATATGACTTTTGTCGATCTGAAGCAGCCTTTAAGCAGTCACGAATTACTTTCACCTTTTCTTCAGTTTCTTTCACCAAATCAACTCCGTGAATCTGATTCTCACTGAGCTCAGTCCAATACAAAGGTGTTCTACACTTATGTCCATATAATGCTTCGTACGGTGCCATTCGTATACTCGACTGATAACTATTGTTGTAAGCAAATTCAACCAATGGTAGATATTTCTCCCAACTGCCTTCAAATTCCAGAATACAGCACCGGAGCATGTCTTCAAGAACTTGAATCACTCTTTCAGATTGTCCGTCGGTTTGCGGATGGAATGCAGTACTAAAATTCAATTTTGTACCCAGGGCCTCTTGCAACTTTATCCAAAACCTCGAAGTAAACCTCGGATCTCTATCCGATATAATGGACTTAGGCACCCCGTGCAATCTCACAATTTCAGTAACATATAGCTCCACCAACCTATCAAGTGAGTAATCTATGCGTACCAGTATAAAATGAGCCGACTTTGTCAATCTATCAACGATCACCCAAATAGCATCCTTCTTCCTTGGAGTCAGAGGTAATCCTGTCACAAAATCCATCGTGATGCTGTCCCATTTCCACTCTGAAATCATTACCGATTGGAGTAAACCCGATGGTACTTGATGTTCAGCTTTCACTTGTTGACAAATTAAACACTTTAATACAAATTCCGAGATATCCTTTTTCATGCCCGACCACCAATACAATTTCTTCAAATCAGTATACATTTTTACACTACCTAGGTGAACTGACAAATCACCACTATGTACCTCACATAAAATGGTCCGAATTAATTCATTATTTTTCGGTACACATACCCTATTCCGGAACATCAGGCAATCATCTGAACTAATTCGAAAATCTGAGTCAACACCTGCTTCGCACTGAGCTCTCCTAGCTTGCAATTCACTGTCATTCTTTTGAGCTTCCCAAATTTGCTGAAGGAATAATGGTCTAGCCCTCAATTTAGCCAAAATTGAACCATCATCAGATAATGTTAATCTCGTACTCATAGCTCTCAAAGCAAATAAAGATTTTTTGCTCAAAGCATCAGCAACCACATTAGCTTTTCCGGGATGATTATCAATCACTAGCTCATAGTCTTTTATTAGCTCAAGCCATCTTCGTTATCGCAAATTCAAGTCTTTTTGATTCATTAAATACTTCAAGCTCTTATGATCAGTGAAGATTCGACATTTCTCACCATACAAATAATGGCGCCAAATCTTTAAAGCAAAAACAATGGCAGCCAACTCTAAATCATGCGTTGGATAATTCTTCTCATGCGGTTTCAGCTGTCTCGAAGCATAAACTATTACTTTGCCTTCTTGCATTAACACACATCCAAGACCATTCAATGATACATCACTGTAAACTACAAACTCCTTCCCTGACTCAGGTTGTACCAACACTGGTGCCTCCATCAATAATGCCTTCAATTTCTTGAAACTTTGTTGACATTTATCGATCCACTCAAACTTAACATTCTTTTGTAGCAACTTAGTCATAGGAGAAGAAATCATTGAGAATACCTTGACAAAACGTCGGTAATACCCGGCTAAACCCAGAAAGCTTCTAAACTCAGACACATTCTTTGGTGGTTCCTAATCCACAATTGCTGAAATTTTGTTCGGATCAACCCGAATACCGTCACTTGAAACTATATGTCCCAAGAATCCAACTTCACGAAGCCAAAACTCACTTTTGCTGAATTTAGCATACAATTTCTTCTCCCTCAGAATCTGCAACACAGTTCTCAAATGTTCTGCATGCTCAGATTCATCCCGAGAATAAATTAAAATATTATCTATGAACACCACCACAAACTTATCCAGATACGGCCGAAAAATTTGATTCATCAAATCCATAAAAATAGCCAGAGCATTAGTTAAACCAAAAGGCATTACCAGAAATTCATAGTGTCCATACCTCGTTTTGAAAGCGGTCTTTGGCACATCGGACTCCTTAACTCTCAACTGATAGTAACCAGATCTCAGATCAATCTTTGAAAACACTGTTGCTCCTTTTAGTTGGTCAAACAAATCATCAATTCTCGGCAAAGGATACTTGTTCTTTATAGTCACTTTGTTGAGCTGACGATAGTCAATACAAAGTCTCATAGAGCCGTCTTTCTTTTTCACAAATAATACAGGAGCACTCCAGGGAGAAAAACTCGATCTCACAAATCCTTTATCTGTTAATTCTTGTAGCTGAGCTTTTAATTCTTTCAACTCAGTCGGAGCCATCCGATAAAGAGCAATAGAAGTCGGTGCAGTACCAGGTAACAAGTCAATAGCAAACTCAACTTCTCTAATTGGAGGTAACCCAGGCAATTCCTTTGGAAATACATCCGGAAATTCACAGACTACCGACACTGATTCAAGCTTCAACCCGGTTATACCAGTATTTAACACATAAGCGAGATAAGCTTCACATCCTTTTCTCATGTATTTCTGGGCTGACATGTGTGAAATCACTATAGGCGATTTATTCGGCTCTTCGGCTTCAACCCGAAGAATTTCACCATTTCCACATTTCAATTCAAGGATTTTCTGTCTACAATTTACCTTGGCATCATGCAAAATCAACCAATCCATCCCCAAGATAACATCGAACTCATCAAATGGTAAGAGCATCAGATTAGCCGAGAAACAGTAACCTTGAATCGTCAAAGGACAATTCTTGCAAACCTTATCAACTAAAACATATTTGCCTAAAGGGTTTGATACTTTTACCACAAATTCAGTGTTTTCAACAGGAAAATTTTTATTAGATGCTAAATTCACACATACATATGAATCAGTAGACCCAGGGTCAATCAAGGCAACAACATCAATATCATAAAGAGAAAATGTACCAGTAATCACATCGGGAGATGATGCATCCTCATGAGTACGTATGGCATAAGCTCTAGCAGGTGTTCGAGGTTCTGATTTTGTAGCTGTACCCTTCATTCCACTTTTACCACTATCTCTAGTTCTGGTGTTTCTCGACGGTCTACCTCTGCTAACAGTATCACTCGATCTAACATTCTGAAATTTTTCTTCTTTAATTTTCTCAGGGCAATCTTTAATATAATGTTGTCGAGAACCACACTTGAAGCAAGCCCGGCTAATTAACCAGCATTCACCAGGATGTTGTCTTCCACAATGCTGACACTCTGGTCTACTAGGCTTCATACTACCCACGCTTGATACCGATGTAGCTTGAGCTTCGAAACCCAAATACAATTTTCCCCGGTCTCGACGTGAATATCCAGTTGAAGCAGTCACTCTAGGATTCATCTCTTTAGACTTTTTTGACTGAGTTTGAAATGGTTTACTCATAGGCCGCTTCCTTGTATCTCGAGTCTCCATCGCAACTTTTCTCTTTTCTTTATTCAATTCTTCAGCCTTACAAGCTCGATCAACCAATACTACAAATTCCTTCAGTTCCAACATCCCAACAAATATTCTAATGTCTTCATTTAAACCATCTTTAAACCTTTTACACATAGCAGCTTCGGTGGATACACATTCTGGAGCATATTTACTCAATCTAACAAACTCTCTTTCATACTCAGCCACAGACATTCGACCTTGCTTCAACTCGAGAAATTCCTTGCGTTTTTGATCGATGAACCGTTGGCTTATGTATTTTTTTCTGAATTCATCCTGGAAGAATTCCCACGTAACCCTTTCTTTCGGAACCACAGATACCAATGTTTTCCACCAATGATACGCTGAATCTTTTAACAAAGATATTGCACACTTTAAACATTCTTTGGGAGTACAAGACAATTCATCAAATACCCAAATGGAATTTTCAAGCCAAAACTCTGCCTTTTGTGGGTCATCATCTATATTAGCTCTGAAATCTTTAGCTCCATGCTTTCGGATTTTGTCAACAGGAGGCCTACTTGATCTTACCAAGTCAACATTTTGTGGAGCTGCGGGAACCAGTTGAGGAATAGGATGGGGTGGAGGGGTTGAACATTCAGATTTGCACGAACAAATTTTGTATACCAATTACTCATCATTCGAAGGAAAGCTTCCTGAGCCTCATCCTGACTATGTGTCTCATGTCTACTTTCTTCATGCGCGGTCCCTTGTGCGGGAGCCGGCGCGTTACTTTCAACATCATCTGCCACACTTCGATCAGGATCCATTTACTATATAAAACAAAATTTTAAATTGTCAGAAATCATCTCACTATCACAATATTTAAATGGCATGTATAGATAGACTTTTATACACATTATACTAATCCGAGAACTAGCTAAACCATAGCTCTGATACAGGTGGCATTACAGGTGGCGTTGTTGTTTTTATAATTCTCATCATCATCATCATTCAATAAGATTTATATATAATTTAAAATTTATAAAATTTTTTAATTAATAATGGTAAAATTGTATTTTGGCCTCCCAAAAATGATAAAATTTTAATTTAAGCCTTTAAAAATTATAAAATATAAACTCTTAAAATTGTGAAATTACTTGCTAGAGAACCGCTTACTAGTGATTTATCTTTTTCATGTTTTAGATGTTTGTTTCATTTCTTTAATATAAAAATTAATAAAATTACATTTTAATATCATAAAGATATATAATTTAATTTTGATGCTAAAAAATTTTCGACTTCACACATGTATATAAAGGTTTTATTAAGAGTTTTATTGTTGTTGTTATTAATTAAGAAAATAATAGAGTTTTAGTTAAATTTGAATCCTCTGTGACCAAAGTCAAATTTATTTTCATCAAGTTACTTCAAAAATCAAAACTCTTAGTTTTTCTCCAATACAAAATTTTCATTTGTTTCCTATAATAAGGACTTGATAAGCACTTTCCAAAAATAAAGTTTTTTTCAAATTGAACTTTTCACAAGCACTTCTTATAATAATAATGTCAAATTAACTCTCATATCACAATAATTCTCTTACACTCCACCAAACCCCCATTTCTCAAACATTTACAATCATGCATCATATATATAACGTATATATATTCATGTAACTTCTGTAACATCTCAAAAATTGGGGTTAGTAGAATCGGGTTTGTAAATCAAGAGATAGTGGTCATGGCTTAATTTTTAAGATTATCTATGCATTTTTAAGAAATAAATGAGGTATTGGTTTGTTGGATAAGTGCTAGTGAAACGTTCTTTGGAACCGAAGTTCAAATCTCTTCTCTCTCACCATTTTTATTATTTTGTAAATTTTGCCTTAAACCCTAGTATGCGACATGCCTTGTTTTTAAAATAAATATTGAAAAATTATTTCAATAATGAGGAAGAAGCTTAATATTTAAAAGAAATATGAGAAAACATGGAAATGAAATGAGGTCCCAAGTTTAAATCATTTCTCTTGCGAAGTAATTTAAATTTTGGCAAAAATCCCTTGTTATTATTGAGTGTGCCACCCAAGCCTAGTAACCCTAGGTATAAATGTTAACATTTCACAAATAATCAACCTTAAATCCTCCTCTTCATTTCCCTAGTTGTTCATTCCTCCTCTCCCTTTCTTTGATCTTATTGTTTTTCCTTTCCTCTATTAATGCCGTCGCCTACACCTCCCATTTTACAATCTTTTTATTTTTATTTTTGCGTCAAGATTGTGCACCATCTTCTTTATTATATTGTTTCCATTTATCATCATCTAAATCAGCCCCAAATCTGAAATCTTGAACACCAAGAACGGAACATTGTTAAGAAAGTGTCATTGTCGTTTCTCTCAACTAGCTTGGGGAGAAAAGTTCTTGATCAATTAGCCAATTGGATCCCACAAATCGTGAAGTGTGCTGACCTAAACGCACCAAATAATCAATAAAGGAGAAGAACAATTGTACATACAGTTCGCATCGATACAGTGAATTATTAAGGAAAATTAAAAGATTCGCTAGTGTGCTGCGAGGAAGTGAAAAATAAGGTATGGGTCTAAACTCATAAAATTGTTTGAAAATGTTAAATATCATGCTATATTTGATAAATTAGCCTACTGATTGGATTGGCTTAATATCCAAATTATTGATTTTATGAGTCGTCGAACCAGGTATGTTTCGAGACTTAAAAGATTGACATGTTGGAAAAATTGCTAGTTTGATAGTATGAATGTTTGATTGAGTTTGTAATTGTATATTTGAGTCATGAGATATGAGAATTTTTGACTGAATGATATAATGTATTGACATATTAAGCTTATGTATGATTTAAATGCATGAGATATTTGTTATATTGTGTATTGAAAATGGTGTTATATATGCACATTGAAAATCTGTAAAGTATGTGAAACTGAACGATATTGATTGATACCAACACAATAGTAATTTGAAAGATTGGAACACTATTTCCATTTACTGAAAGTATGTGATTACAGAGGACATGCTTAGCATGTCAAATGGATGTGAAAAGTATTGAGATATGACTATGTATGAGATTGTGTGACATATGGCATATGCATTGGGTTGGGATTTTGTGGTTGATGGAGGAGTTTTGTGGAGTACCAGTGGCATATTAAGTCCACATTATTCGAAGTCAGTGCACTGCACTTGGAGTATCGAGGGGAATGGCGATTTATCGCATTTTTACTGGCAACTTGTCTGCATTCTTACTGGCAGAATTTTCTGCATATTATTATTGGTGGTTTTAACCATAACGGGTTTAAGCCTATAATGTTTTGGAGTCCGGCTAACAGGTTCTGGGGAATTCATAGTGTGTAGTGGATGGTATGGGTATGAACCTTTTTGTATTGCATCATGTGCACGACATATTCGAATGTTATTGATTTATGCTACGTATTGTATTTTGTTGTATTGAATGGTATCAAAATTAATGATTGTTACTCGAATGAGTGATGACCTATACTCATACATCGTTGGGCATCAATTAGATAATGGTTATGTAATGATATGAAATTCCTATGATCATTCTGTATTCTTTTATTAATGCTAATTTATTTCATTTTATTCAATATTTATGCTTGTTTAAATGATTGTTCGACTCACACTAAGCTTTTCATAAGCTCACCCCCAATACTATTTAACTTTTCAAGTAAACCTCAAAATTAGGACCAGACTCGGCATTTGGAGATCACCTTGGACCTCAGATTATTTTTTTAATAAGTATTAATCAATCTCTAATGGTTTTGTTGTAATTTTTAATGACTTTTGGTTTGTGGCTTGGTAATTTTTCTTTTGGGATATTTGCATGCATGGATTACTCAAGCATAATAATAGGATAATGCATGATATCGGGCTTAAGTAAAATTTGATATTGTTTCCTAGTTTCCCCTGCATTACAAAGGAACCGTTTTTGAAAAACAAATCAATAAGGCAAGTAAGTTTCCAAAATGACTTGAAAAATGGTTTTTCCGCTGCATTAGTTTAACATTGAGTATTTTTTTTTTAAAGAAGAGCGACAAGCAAATGGTGTTTTCTAAAACAATACTATCAATAATAAAATGAATCTTAAGCATACATGACCTAATGAATGAATGCTTTTGAGCTAATTCAAAGTACAACTACGATTTTGTCTAAAATGAGTTTATTTAAGGTATTCAAAAGTAACGTAAGTTAGTTGAGCCATTTCGATGGCTAATGTAGCATTCTCAATTTAGTCATAACGTCTAGGCCGGGTTTTGGAGGTTACATTTAGTGGTATTAGAGCCTTGGTTTAAAACCTCGTACTGAGTTTTTAAATCTATTTAAGTAAGTCTACATGCATGCATACATGAAAAAGGGGAAATTTGGAAAAACAGGCCACAAGATATTTTGAAAATGATATTCTAGAAAGAAAATCAGGTTTGAGACTCCGATGTTGGTTGCCATAGAAAAGATGTGAACTTATAGGTAAACACTTGAGGTGTATTACTGTAGACATAGAATTGAAATAGTTAGTATTTAATTTTTCTTTGAGATTGTAAGATAGGAAACTAAAAATTAACTGAAGTTAGCTAGTGATTGTTTTTTTTTGAAATTTAGATCAAAATTAAGACCATAGGATAGATAATGAACTACTGTAGAATGGGGAACCATGGGGCTCAGCGTCGAGCTGCCAGATTGCGTCATTTTCTTTTTAAGGAATTGTGCCTATTCTTTTTAAGGAATTGTGCCTAACCCTGAGACGAATGACATCGTGATTGCGCTTACTTCTAAAGGTGAAAACCAGGAGGTTGGGGATGATGCAGTGTCCCAAGCGATATTGGGAGTCTTAGAAAAGGTTTTCAAGATTATGGTTGAAAGGACTAATATGGAGGGAGAGAGTAAATGCTTAGAGTGCAAGAGAAAGGAAAAGATTAAAGCTCGAAAAAGGAGAGTGTCTACTTGCACTGGTCCAAATCTACGACCTTTAAAGTGGGCTAGAGGAGTCAGACCACAACGAAAAGTTGTAGTAGTTATTATTGGAGAAATTGTTAGATCATCTAAGGTTTCGATTTGTAGATATTATGGTAAGCATAATCTAGTAGATTTTCTGCTAAAATTGAGAATTGGGGTAAAGGAATTTGTTAGTAATGTTTCCGTAATTAGATCTGCAAGATATATGTTGGGAATTTTAGAAGACGCATTGTTTGAAATTATGTTGGAATCAGAGTTGGATGGCAAAAACTTGGTGGCCCAGTTTGAAGGAAAATGGGTAACATATTTTATAACTAAGAAAATTTCGAGGACGAAATTTCTTTTAGGAGGGGAGAATTGTAACATCTCAAAATTCGGGGGTTAGTATAATCAAGTTTGTAAATTGAGAGAGAGTGTTCATGGCTTAATTTTTAAGATTATCTATGCATTTTTAGGAAATAAATGAGGTATTGGTTTGTTGGATAAGTGTTAATGAAACATTCCTTGAAACCGAAGTTCAAATCTCTTCCCTCTTACCATTTTTATTATTTTGCAAATTTTACCTTAAACCCTACGATGCAACATGCCTTGTTTTAAAAATAAATATTGAAAAATTATTTCAAGAATGAGGAAGAAGCCTAATGGTTAAAAGAAATATGAGAAAGCATGGAAATTAAATGAGATCCCAAGTTTGAATCCTTTTCTTTGCGAAATAATTTAATTTTTGGCAAAAAATCCCTTGTTTTTATTGTGTGTGCCACCCAAGCCTTGTAACCCTAGGTATATATGTTAATTTTTCACAAATAATTAACCTTGAATCCTCCACCTCATTTCCCTAGTCGTTCATCTCCTCCTCTCCCTCTCATTGATTTTATTTTTTTATTTTCCTCCATTAATGCCGTCGCCTACACCTCCCATTTTACAATCTCTTTCTTTTTCTTTTTTGCCTCAAGATTGTGCACCCTCTTCTTTATTATATTGCTGCCATTTATCCTTATCTAAATAAGCCCAAAATCTAAAATCTTGAACCCCAAGATCGATCCTGAACATTGCTAAGAAAGTGTTATTGTTGTTTCTCTCAACTAGCTTGGGGAGAGACGTTCTTGATCAATTAGCTAATTGGATCCCACAAATCGTGAAGCATGCTAACCCAAAGGCCCCAAATCATCCGTAAAAGAAAAGAATGATTGTACGTATGGTTCACATCAATACAATGAATTATTAAGGAAAATTAGAAGATTCTCTAGTGTGTTGCAAGGAAGCGAAAAATAAGGTGTGGGTCTAAACTCATAAAATTGTTTGAAAATGTTAAATATCATGTTATATTTGATAAATTAGCTTGTTGATTGGATTGGATTAATAGCTAAATTATTGATTTTGTGAGTGGCTGAACTAGGTATGTTTCGAGCCTTAAAAGATTGACATGTTGGAAAAATTGCTAGTTTGATAGTATGAATTTTTGATTGAGTTTGTAATTGCATATTTGAGTCATGAGATATGAGAATGTTTGACTGAATGATATAATGTGTTGAGATATTAAGATTATGTATGATTTAAATGCATGAGATATTTGATATATTCTGTATTGAAAATGGTGTTATATATGCACAATGAAAATCCATAAAGTATGTGAAATTGAACGATCTTGGTTGATACCAACACAATGGTAATATGAAAGATTGGAACACTATTTCCATTTACTGAAAGAATGTGATTATTGAGGACATGCTGAGCATGTCAAATGAATGTGAAAAGTATTGAGATATGATTATGTATGAGAATTTGTGACATATTGCATATGCATTGGGTTGAGATTTTGTGGTTGACAGATAAGTTCCGTGGAGTACCGGTGGCATATTAAGTTCGCATTATTCATAGTTAGTGCACTACACTTGGAGTATCGAGCTTGTCTACATTCTTATTGGCATAATTTTCTTCATATTATTATTGGTGGTTTTAACAACAACGAGCTTAAGCCCATAATATTTTGAAGTTCGGATGATAGGTTCTGGGGAATTCATAGTGTGTAGTGGATGGTATGGGTAGGAACCTTTTTGTATTGCATCATGTACACGACATATTCGAATGTTATTGATTTATGCTACGTATTGTATTTTGTTGTATTGAATGGTATCAAAATTAATGATTTTTACTCGAATGAATGATGACCTATGCTCATACATCGTTTGGCATCAATTTGATAATGGTTATGTAATGATATGAAATTCCTATGATCATTCTGTATTCTTTTATTAATGCTAATTTATTTCACTTTATTCGATATTTATGCTTGTTTAAATGATTGTTTGACTCACACTGAGCTTTTCATAAGCTCACCCCCAATAATGTTTAACTTTTCAAGTAAACCTCGAAATTAGGACCAGACTCGGAATTTGGAGAATCACCTTGGACCTCAGATTATTTTTTTAATAAGTATTAATCAATCTCTAATGGTTTTGGTTTGTAATTTTTAATGACTTCTGGTTTGTGGCTTGGTAACTTTTCTTCTAGGATATTTGCATGCATGGATTACTCAAGCATAATAATAGGATAATGCATGATATCGGACGTAAGTAAAATTTGATATTATTTCCTATTTTTTGGTCGTTGCAAAGGAACCATCTTTGAAAAAAAATTGATAAGGCAACTAAGTTTCCAAAGTGACTTGAAAAATGGTTTTTTCACTGCATTAGTTTAACATTGAGTATTTTTTTTAAAGAAGAGCGAGAAGCAAATAGTTTTTTCTAAAACAATACTACCAACAATACAATGAATCCTAAGTATACACGACCTAACGAATAAATGCTTTTAAGCTAACTCAAAGTACAACTATAGTTTTCTCTAAAATGAGTTTATTGAAAGTCTCCAAAAGTAACGTAAGTTAGCTTAGCTATTTTGGTGGCTAATGTAGCCTTCTAAATCTAGCCATAACGTCTATGCCGGGTTTGAGAGATTACAACTTTACTCATACCCATATCAAAGTCATACTTCTTTACATGTTTACCATACAACGACACAATCATGCAACACAGTATACATTCTGTGTATAGACATATAGTTACTGCACAATACCACATACACTCATACATACAACACATCACACACTTAAATTCATGTAGATACTTTACGAGGATCACACATAAACGTTCAGGAGTCACTCAGTGACTCATGCACCATCACTAGAATAATAACCATATGAAGAAACTTTCTAGAATTACTTGTAGGAGTTGAGACTAGGGACTCACTTGAGAACTCATATTCACTTTAACTCAGAGTTCTTATTCTAATAATCCTATCCTAACCAATAGCAGAAGCTGTTCATAGATCATGAAATCCCCATTAAAGTCCTTGTTTACAAATAAGTTACTAGCATATCACTATACACGACCCCCATGCAGGGCCCCTCACTCAACACATACCGTTCTTACATATTTTACACATCCCTACTCTTTCTACCATAACATACAAAGTTACCAAACTTACCAGGAGATTAAATCCTCCACTAATTTATAAAACCTTATCTTTTTGCTTACTGAAAAAGAATGAGAGAATATTTAGAGTTGGAAGAAGAAACCAGAATGTAAACAGAAAGAGAAAAACCATCAGAATGCACTCCTTCAGCTCATATTTAAAATCCCAATCCCTTATAATGGATTTTGACAAGGGGCAATATTTACTAAAATTGTCCTTTGGCTTCCCTACTAAAAATTTGGGGAAAGTAGAGGAAAATCTGATGAACTTGACGTTTAAAGATAGGCCAGTCAGGAAGAGAGTCAAATCAATATAGTGGACTCTGATGTAATCCCCTTACGAGAACCAACTTGAACAGTGTTTAAGCAAACAAGGCGTACCATACCTTTGGCGGTAACTCTCATATGGCGTGCTCTTGAAGGTGACCTACTCTCCCACTACTTTCTTACACATTTAATATGCGCATCGTGCTAAGTCAAAATTCTGAGGCATAATCTTCTTCAATTGGGAAACATCCTGTAACACCCCTTACTCGTATTCGACGCCGGAGTAGGGCACGAGGCATTACTAGAACACATACACTTGTAAATGTATTTAACCGAGTTATAAAATTTCATCTAAATTAATAATTTTCAAAATTGTTAACATGCTTTTATAACTTCTCACAATATATCCTCAAAATATTATATTCATAATAAATAGGGCCTACGAAACCCGATACATACTTATGCAATTCAATGCTCCATTTCAGTTTCATTCAATTCGCAATTTCTCATGCTCACAATTCAAATCATATCACTAGCAATTTCCATTTAATTACCATGCATTTCAATTAAAACACAATAATTAATAATAATTAGATTTGAATTATAGTAATACAAACTTACTAGGCTAAATTGCAGAAATACCATGATACATGAGCATTTTGGAAATTTTCCATTTCTCTCGACTTTTCACGCGATCTTGATCTAAATTAATGATTTCATTCAATTTATTAATGTAGACGATAAAACTATTCATTTCTTGAAATTTGGTCATTTTTCTATTTTTACAAAATTACCCTAAAAATTTTACTTTTATTCAATTTAGTCCCTGAACCTAAAACATGTAAATTAGCTATTTTTACTGTAAACTCATATTATCAGGATATTTACATATATTTTCCTCCTCCTCCACTCCATTCTACATCCTTGATATATACATGATACCACTATTTACTTATTTACTCATAACAAGTCGTTCACTTGAGTCATAGTCACTAAATTAGTTATATCTTAAGCTAAAGAACTCTGAATTGAGATCCGTAAATTTTATTTGAAAATAGAATCACATATATTATTACCATAAAATTTTCAAAATTTTTGGTTTAGCCAATAAGGACAGTTTATTCTTTAAAGTTTCCCCTATTTCACTGTTTGACAGTTCCAACCTCTTTTCACTAAAAAATAATTATCTCTTTTTACAGAATTCGGATGATGTTCCTGTTTATTTATATTTAAAATAGACTCATTCAGGATTTTAAACATATAAATTTAAGCCTCTAATTATTTTTATTCAATTTGTGATGATTTTCCAAATTCAGAACAGGGGAACTCGAATTCATTCTGACATTGTGTCACAAAATTTATTATATCTCATGTTTTACAATTCCATTACTTACACCGTTTCATCTATGAGAAACTAGACTTAATAATATTTAATTCTATATTTTTTCCTCCTCTAATTCAATTCCATAATTTATGGTGATTTTCAAATTTAATCTCATTGTTCTTTGTCCAAAACTGCTTTTATCGCAAGATGTTTATTACCATGTTTATAACACCCTTATTTTCTTTTGCTACACTATTTCTCATCACTTTCTCTTATTTTCTCTTCACTAACATATCAAGAACATATGACCATATATACGAAAACTTTACATTAACATCATTTCCATACTTTTTAATAATATCAAACTTAAAAATATATTAAAATCTTGATGTTCTTACCTTGTCATATTGATTTTAATCTTTAACTTTATTTTCTCTCTCCTCCAGCTTCTATTTCTTGAATCTAACTTTATATTCTAGCTCCCCATAGTCTTCTTGTTATCTTTCTCTCGTAATGGATATGGAAATTCTTTTGATTTCTAGATGAAAATGGTGAATTTTTGGTGGAAGGACCACATTGTAAAGAAATCAAAACTTTCTTTCTTTCTCTCTTTTTCTCACGTTGGTGCATGGAAAAATGGTGGGTTCCCTGATTCTTCATCTTCCTTTTCTTATATATATACTAAATAGAATAATAAAATAATAAAATATCATTTAAAAATCAAATTAAAATACTAATAAACTAATATTTATTTATTTATTTAATATAAAATATCTCTAACATCATCATTATCTTCTAGATTTCTCTCTCTTCTAATTGACCATTTTTCCCTTATGATCTTTTAAAATTCCATCCTTGAGTCATCACTTAATTTGGTAAAATTGTGATTTAGTCCCTCAAAATTCTTCACCTTTTTCAACTTGGTCCTAATCCATCCATTTTTCTTAGTTTCTAGATCATTCCACCCTTAAAATATTTACACCATTGGTCCTTCAAAATTTTCATATTTACACTTTAACCCCTTAATTTTTGAGTATTTACTCTTGGGCAACAAAACTTTTCTAACTTTTGCGATTTAATCCTTTCTTGAACTAATATGTCATAATATACTTCCTAATGTTGGCATAACTCCAAAATTTCCCCTTTTTGTCACTTTATTTCCTTATTTTATTATATCAAAGATAATATCTTACTGTAAAAATTTTTGGGGTATTACACATCCCAAGATTAAATCCTTAGATTCTAAATGGGCAGGCACATTAAGCACCAGGATTAAAGTAACACCCTAAATTTGGCCTAGTCGTTATGGCTGAATTTGGAAAGCTACATTGGCCACCTATAATAGCATGTTTTCAATGGTGTCAAAAATAGTGGTTTCTAGACCACAATTTCGATGAGTGAGTTATTATTTAAATATTTATTTAATGTATACAAGATTATTTTAAGGTCGTATTAAAATTTTGTTAAGAAATTTTGAAGTTTAAATAGTTAATTAAGTAAAAGGTGTAATAGTTGAAATCTATTAGTTAAATGGGTCAAATGGCTATGAAATCTTAAAATAATGGACTAGTATAGTAATTATACCATTTAAAGAGTTAGTGGAAAAATATGGATAAGGTTTACTTGAAATTTTTTATTATTAATAAGGGTAAAATGGTAATTTGGTAAATAAACCGAAAATAAACTAAGAAAATTCTATCATCTTCCCTATTTCTCTTTTGTTTGGCCAAAATCACCATTTTTGAAGAGGGAGCATTCAGTTTCTTCTTCTACCATGAATGGTATGCTTTTGTGTCCCGTTTTTAATGATTTTTATGTTTTTGAGTTCGTTTTAGCTTAATCTAGCTAGCCCGGCGAATAATTTTCAAAAATGTTAAATGTTAAAGGACTTTCTATGGTTGTTTTTGAATAGGTTTTGAAGTTATTTGATAGATTATAAATCTTGGTTGTAAAACAAGCATGTTTGTTAAGTGATTTTTGATGAATTTTGAAATAGGGATTAAATTGTAAAAAATGTAAATATATGGGTTTTAATGTGAATTATTGATAATTTTGGGTTGTTCGAAGGTCCCTTGTAGCTTTGGTTAGTATGGTTTTAGGTTAAAATGGTTAGATTTTAAGTTATGAGCTGAAGGACTAAATTGTGAAAAGTTAAAACATTAGGGGTAATTTCATAAATTTACATAAATATGAATTATGGGTTGGATTGAATATATGAAGTACTTAATTTAATGAAATTATCTATTTAGAACAAGATAAGCAACAACAGAACTTAAATCGAGGAAAGGCTAAAGCTTCAGATTCTACTTCTACGACCCTAGTTATCGAGGTAAGTTCGTTTGAATTATGATCGTATTATTGATAGCCTAATTGATTATTTACTATGTTGTGTTATATAAACGGACTTGAAATTGCATATGTATCGATGTTTGAGTAATTGACAGATAACGAATCCCGTTTGAACCTTAAGAATTCTTAGGATATGAATGACATGTCATTAGGGATTTTATGTTTCAGGTGCTGGTCTTGAATGTCCTACTGATGGCTGAGGTCTTGCATTTGTTATGGATTCTCTATAGCTCGTGTGATGAATTAAATGAAACGGTTCATGATCATATGAAAAAGTTGATGAATTAAATGATGTATATGTGAACTTACTTACTATATGATTGAGTATATTTGTATCATGGATAAGCATACTAACTTGTGAGTTTGATGGTGCTTGTATAGGCTTATACTAAGCTTATGGTATTGGTAATGACATTATGCATATTTTATAGTTTGTGCTAAAGAAATGGTAAGTTATGTTTCAATTTATACGAGCTTGCTAAGCACTCGTTGCTTACATAGCTACTTTCCTTTGTTTTATAGTTAATCGAAAGCTTGATCGATTGGAAGCTTGTTAGAGACCTATCACACCATCCAGCAACCATTTCGGTAATTTTTTTGTATTTTGGCCAAGGTTATAAATGGCATGTATAGGATCTTTTGTAATGGTAGTTTATGAATGTGTTAATGGTTGATTTGGTATGCATATACTTATGAAGTTTATGTTTGGTTTGATGGATTTGTAATGCCTTGTTAAGTTAGGTCATTTTGGCCACTTTTAGGTAATTGAAATGCAAAGTCTTTTGGTATGTTGTGATGGCTTGGAAATGGTCATTTATGATATTATTTGGCAGGTAATTGAACTAGGTTATATGCTTGAAAAGTAATTATGTTGCTTTGGTTTAATCCATGATATTTTGATACAATTGTGGTGCCTTTGAATGACTTATTGGTTCGATGAATTAAGATGTTTGAAATGGTATGTTTAGGTGTGTTTGAATGATGTTTAAATCCCTTAAATGTGTGCTCAAATTGAATGGTTGGTTAGATATGGTATGACCTTGAAATGGCATGAATTTAGGGTAAATTTTTGAATTACACAGCCTGGGACACGAGCTGTCACACGGTCGTGTGACACACATGGCCTGACAACATGGCCGTGTGACACACACGGCCTGGCAACACGCCCGTGTGTCTTTTGAAAAATCCTAGTGTTTTAAGTCAGTGAGTTACACGACTTAGCACACGGCCTATGACATGGCCGTGCGTGGCAAGTCAAAGAGTTACATGCCCTGCGACACGGCCATGTGACCCACCTCAGTGAGTTACACGGATGAGGACATGGGCTGGGACATGGCCGTGTGACCCCTGTTTTCCAATTTTTGCAACTTTTTCTTAAAACTTCTGTTTTATTTCAAATTAGTCTCGAATTGCTTCTAAGCTATTTTTAGGGCCTAAAAGGCTCGATTTAAGGACCAAATACATATGTTGAAGATGATTCTGACTGAGACTAATTTATTAAATGTTATGATGATAAATGTTTTCTGATTGATTGATAATGCTCTATAACCCTAATCCGACGATTGAGACGGGTTAGGGGTGTTACACCACCGGAATAGCCCCAAAAAAACTTTTGTAATTTCAAACGTACTTTTTAAACCATTTCCACAGTTTGTTCAAAACTAATAAAATCTAATGTTAAACTTTATTTTCAATCACATTTGCAGATATACTGCCACTGCTTCCACCTTTCACAATTACCGACCCCATGAATGTGATATGGCTGTTGTGTGTAAATATGTAATGCAAATGTGCAAGTGTACACATTAATTCAAGTAATATAATGATGAGTGAGTATCATCTCTACAGGTATCGAAAATTGATTAGAATTGGTAAGTATTACTATAGATTTAACTAATGAAACTGTGCAAAAGAAACAAAGTATAAATTGGTTAAGGGAATTAATGAATGAACCAATAATATTAATTATAACTGAAAAATGACAAAACAATCTAAATGTTGTGGCAATTCACAAAGATTAAGTACAGAGTATTTCTAATGTTGAATGATAAATGTTGGAATTACTCAGGGAATATTTTCATAGCATAATAATGCCATGGCATAATTTTGACTAAACTACTGCCCAAAGAATTACTATTGTAGTCTACTTCTTTCGAGAGTTAGACTATAGTTATTATTTTGAGTTTGTGTATGTCTACAAGAATCATGAATGATAACCACATTAATGTTCTTTACATGTACAGATCGTAACTTCTATGTCTAGAGTGCTGTGAATATTCTTTCGAGTACTCACATGTATCAATCGATTAATAATTTGATGTATTTAATCCTTTTAGATTCAAAACCATCTAAGAACATAACATGCAATCAACTATGTCTAGAGCTTGCATGCATGCTTTCAAAATAAACATGAATCGAATGAAACAGTGTTTTTAATCAAAATCATATAATGGGCATTAAAGATTATTCAATATTCACCCAAATAATTCCAACCCAAAGATAATTAGCTCATGGGTTGGGCAATGAAATCCAAAATTAAATCATTCATTAACATTATTCAAGTTTTACAAATCACAAAAATTAAAACCAAGAAAAACAGAGCAAAGGCAGAACTGTAGGAAGTTCACGCTACACTCTAGCTTCTTCTCAATATTTTACGTAAAACCCAAGGAAAATTTCTCTTCCCCTTCTTTGCGTCTGTGATCTTTTTTTTAGCTGCTACCCTCTTTTTCTCTTCTAAATTTTCCACATAGTTTCTCCACAGGATTCTATTGTAGAGAGAGAAACCACTCTCTTTCTTTTCTTTTCTCCTCACAATCTGTGTGTGTTTTCTTCTCTTCTCTCTCCTGTTATAGGGTAGATCTATCCCTCTTAGCACACATATTTTGCTCATCTTTTTCAGGGTGATTTATGTAGTACATGTACAGCTAGTTGAGAGTGATGTGGATTGAGTGCTGCATCATCTTCCTGGAATTTCCCTGGCATTTCTATTGGTAATTTATCCCATCATTTGCCATGGCAATGTTTCACCTCCTTCGTTCTCTTTTCCTCTTCCTCTTTTCCTTCTTTTTACTTTTTTCATCCTATCTGCACCTACTACCAAAGACTACCAAACCTCTTTCCAGTAATTAAAAGTAACATAAATTTACAGTTAAAACACAATCCAAGCTTTAGTATGTAATGCTCTAGTATTAAGTTTAAAGTGAAAGCATATTTTCTTAATTACAAACAAATACTTCAGTTTAGAGGCCAGAAATATAACTATTTTTAAGAGTTATCACACCTACAAACCTGAATTGTTGCTTGTCCTCAAGAAAATATGCATGAGTATGCATGAATGCAGGTATGCATGAGTTTGCCACAACACTACAATTATCTCATATATTGTGGAACACCCCTAACTCGTATCCGTTGCCGAATTAGGGTTACGGAGCATTACCGTACAAACTAAACATTAAAACATACATTTCATAGATTAGCAAAACATAATATAAAACATTCTTTCACATGCATATAGTCCCTAAATCAAGCCCTCGAGGCCCTAGAATCAGTTTAGAAACAATTCAGGACTAAATTGGAAACATTTGGAAAGTTTAAGAAAAAGTCACAAATTTATAGAAATAGGGGTCACATGGCCGTGTGTCTCACACGGTTGAGACACACACCTGTGTCCTAGGTCGTGTAACCTTCGAACTAGGGACACACGACTATGTCCCAGCTCGTGTCCTCACCCTTGTAACTCTATGAGTGGGGTCACACGGTCATGTCACACACCCGTGTGCCAGGCCGTGTAACTGTCGAAATTGACTCACATGCCCGTGTGCCAGGCCATGTGTTAGGCCGTGTAACTGACTGACTTGCATGTAGAGGAACCTATAGGGGACACACGGCTAAGTCACACGCCCGTGCCTTAGGCTGTGTGGACATAAAGTTGCCAAAAATTAAGCCATTCCCAACACCAAATCATACATAAACCTATAGGCCTTTTGTGTTCATAATCAAGGCATTAAAATTCTATCAAAACATACATATACTGACCAATTCAAGAGTCCTAAAATCAAATAACCAATATGACATTCAAGGCACCCTAAATGCAAACATTAAAATTTGCCTAAACATGCATATTTGGTCACATTTCCATCATCAATTATAATTCAACTTTTATCAAATCGTGCCACAAAAATGACATAATCACATCATTACAAACATACCATTTGAGCCATATCACTCATGCATCACAAGTACCCAAAATGACATAATCCAACAAGGTATCAAATGGCACCAACCAAGACAATTTGCACAAGTTATACATACCAAAACATCCATTAAACATTCAACTAAATATCATTACAAGTTCACGTATACATGCCACTATAACCTTGGCCAAAACATTAAAAAAATACCGATATTTATGCTAGATAGTATGATAGATCTCCGATAAGCTTCTAAACCGATCAAGCTTCTGATAATCTATAAACATAAGAAAGAAACTACGTAAGCACATAATACTTAGTAAGTTCGTAGAAAGGAAACACAACTTACCTTTTCATTACATAAGCTTGGAACAAGCCTAACATCATCATCAATACACAAATTACTGCATTTATACATAACTCTTTTGGATTAACCACATGAAAAGTAATTTTCATAAGAAAATACATCATTTGATTCATACATCCTTTTCATGAGCATATGCATAATTCCATTTAGAAACTTACCTTTTCAATTCCTTTTCATGCCCATTGAACCATCTAGAATATCATTGGATACTTGGGAAAGCTCACACAAAGTATGCTTAAACATATAATTGTAACCTTTCCTTTACATCATTGCTCACACGAGCTGTGAAATGGCCCTGCTCAAATGAGCTGTGGGTTGGAATGTAAGCTACAAGATGCTGCTCACACAAGATATGGAGAATCCACAACAAATGTAGGACCTCAGCTATTGGTAGGACATTCAAGACCAGCACCCGAAACATGAAATCCCTAATAACATGTCATTGGTATCCTACGAATTCCTCCACTAGGACACAATAACCGTCATAGCATTAATTTGGATATACATCGTTCAATAGTATTATAAATACATAATAACATATAATTGGATAACATGAATATAGTAATCCGTACATACGAACTTACCTCGATGGCTAGGGCGTAGAAACGATATCGAACTAACCTAAGACTTTAGCTTTTTCTCGATCTAAATCCGTACGTGGTCTATCTTGATCTAAATAGACAAATTCAATCCATTTAATATCCATAGTATTCAATTTAGTCTACATTTCATATTTATGCAAAATTACTATTTTGCCCCTAACATTTTAACTTTTCACAATTTAGTCTTTAAGCTCATAAATTGAAATCTAAGCATTTTAATCCTCCTTTCAAGCTAACCAATTTATCTAGGGACTTAAACCAACCAATACAAATCATCATTTCATAAATTTAACATGAACTTTTACTATTTTTGCAAACAAGTCCCTAAATGTAATTTTCACAAAAATCACTTTATAGAACTTGTTTATTTATCAACAATGATCCATAATCTACCATTTAAGATCAAGAATTATGCAAGAATATTCATGGCATAACCCTCAATCTTTAACAAATTTACAAATTGATCCCCAGGCTAGCTAGATTAAGCTAAAACGACCTCAAACACATAAAAAATCATTAAAAATATGGCTCGAAAACAGTTACATGCACACACCCAAGCTTGCCAAACTCAAGAACTCTAAAAATGGTTTCTTCCTCCTTCAATTTCGATGGAACAAATATTGAAGAAGATGAATGCTATTTGTTTTATTGAATTTAACCTTTAATTACACATTTACCATTTTGTCTTTTAAAAACATTCAAAATTTCAATAATACCTTGCCATGAATATCCACTAACTATAGAAATGGTCTAATTACCATCTAAGTCCACTCATTTTAAAGTTCAATAGCCATTTGACCCTTTTAACTAATGAAACTCTACTTTTACACTTTTTATGATATAGTCATTTTCACTTCATTAATAATGCAAACACCAAAATTTCTTAATAAAATTTTAATACGACCTTACTAACATCCCATACATATTAAAATAATATTAAAATAAAATTTTGCTCATCAAATTTGTGGTCCCGAAACCACTGTTCTGAATTCACTGAAAACGGGCTATTACATATTTCTAAACTATTTGAAGTATATTTTATACCTCCATTCTTAGCAGTCTTCTATCTTAGAAAATTGGTTCAAAGTTTATAGGTTTGTTTAGCATACGAAGTGTAGAAAATGTTACCTAAAAATAAAATTTCCTAAATATTCATGCAATTTTGACTATAACAAGCACCCCCTAATGTACTTAGTTTATCTTTCCACTGAAACTCAATGTCTCTTCTTATAATTATTCTGTTATTGTATACTTTAATTATATTTTTTTCTAGGGAATTCATCTTGTCACATGATTTCTTTACATGACAATCTTAATAGAGCATACACTAGATTGCCAAGTATTACATCACGCCTCAATTTGAATGTAAGTCACTCATGAAGCTAAGGCTTTTGACTAAAAACATAGATGGAGCAAACAACTACCCCCTTAGCTACTCAATCTACTACTATATTGAAGTGCCCTTAAAATATTTTCTCTATTTTTTCCTTTTTTTTACTCACTCTTGTTTGATCTTGCTTTTCTGATCAATAATACAATGGAGCAAACAAAATATTAGTGAGCTACTCAACAATTTCAAACATTGGAGTGCTTTATAGCGTCTTTTTAATTTTATTTTAATTTACCCTCAGCTTTGTCATGGTATTTGTTATTACACATCGTTAGTTTATTGATATTAGGATCAAGAATTCCTAACTGTATTAAAAGAAACCTACTATAGACTAATTGCAATTATAATTAGGGCATTCTACTTTTAGGGATCAATTTTCAAACAACTATCCTAAGCTAAATAGTCCTAATCAGCTATCACAAATTTCTAAATTTGTATGTTATGGCAAAAAATGAATGACAAGACAACAAATATTAACATACATATAAAATGCAACCTATATGCACAACACACCCTCAAACCTAAGGGATATGCAATGGCAAACAAAAATGAATGCAGGAATTAGAAATAAAAGCTTGGAAAAAATTGTTTTTACTCTTAATTAGGTTTGGTGGACTTTTTGGCTGCATGTTTGTAACACTGCTACCTCAGCTTGGACTAGTTTTCCAGTAGTTGTCTTACAATGCTTCCTTTTAAGTTGATTAATAGACACCTCTTCTTCATCATTAGAATCTGATTTCATGAGTTCATCAATCAGTTGATGAATTGCACGTTCTTTTGAGGTCATAGGTGCTTTCGATCTTGGTCTGGTGGTAGTGGTAGTGTCTGCAAGTGTAGTAGCTTAAGTCACATCATTATCTTCCTTCTCAGATTAAGCATAGACATATTCAGTTTTCTCTACTTCTCCTTCTTGTTCGGTGGTCGGGTTCTCCGTAGTAGGTTATTCACCTTCGTCATCATCCTTCTTAGGCTCCAACAACAACTTCTTAGGAAAATCAATGAATAAAGGCATGGGTCTTGTAAAGTTCTTCTGAAGAGATTTCTTTAGGGCCTTATCTCTTCATTGAATATACCCCCGAGAGATAGCCATTTCCTCTTGAGCACGACCAAAATCAGTGGCCAACCTTTATTGGTGTTTCTCTAGTATCAAAAATTGTTGCTGCAAAACCTCTAGAGTCTCGACCACCTTCTGCTCAAATGCATTCTTAGAGGTTGATGGAGCAGCATCATTGGGCTTGGGTGGAAAAGATGTCGGGGAAGAATCTGAATGCCGTGGCAGTTCCTTTCCAGAAAATCTCAAAGCAATATGCTTAGTGATAGCACCTTTGTTAGGGATTTGGTCTTCATTGGCTTGAAGAGGAATGCTAACCTTCGGACAAAGTGCAATGATAAGTGATAAAAAATTTAGAGTATCGGCGTTTTTCTGAGCATAGCAGTGGACCTCTCAAAAGATAATGTTCCCAAAATTTATCCTTCATCCCACCATAATCGAATAGATTAGTAGCAGATAGGCCTTTGAGATTGTAGAATTGTGGGTGGATGGAATGAGACGATTTTTGAGGAAATGATGCCAAAACCTACAGTGGGTCTTCAAAGTTACCCTGTCAATGGTGTAATAATCATTCCTTGAGACCGTCCATTTTGTGCCCTCAACACAGACATCAATAAGCATGTGGTTTAATCTTTCTGCTGTCATTGTCTTAACAAAATCAGCGTGTTCATCAGAACCATCAAACAATCCGTATTGTGCATTTCTCAAGTCGGCATCAAATAGTACTGAAGCACCCCTCACATATATAAAAGCATTTTCAGGGGAAGTAAGGTAAGCGTAGAACTCATTTACTACTTTAGGAAAAACATCGTTAGGATGGAGACAAAAAATATGCCATCCATGTCGCTCCATGACTGAGGAAATGGCTTCAGTATAGCCCATAAAAGGGGCATCTTGAAAAAGGAATCCTTTTTCCATGCACAGAGAGCATTCAGAGATTTTTTGGTGGTATTTGGTTTCCGCTGTCTTATTGAAGAATTTACACGGCTGTGCAGTAGTAGAAGTAGATGGTGCTTAACGAGCCATTGCAAAGAAGATGGTAACTGTAAGAGTGAAAAGGGTGACACCTTTAAAAGTTTGGGATGAAAATAGAGAGCAAACTAACAGAGAAATAAAGTGAAGGTAACAGTGAAGAGGAAACTGAATCGACTAGGGTAAAAACTTGAAGGGAGAGAATCTATGACGTGGGTGATATGGTTGGGCCTTAATCATGGTCTGACATAAGTACCAGCAAATATTTAAGAGGGAAAAAATGAAATACTAAGTAAATTTATTAAAATAAAAAGTGGCTAAGAGAATGAGTGGGTTGAAGCCTACAAAACTGGGACATTACGTACCTGCAACAAAAAGAAAATAAAAGTTAACTAAATTTATTGAATCAACTGAAACAAAGACATTAAAAATAAAATAATTCAATAAATAGTGCAGGAGAGAAATATTAATCAGTTTGAAAAAATGATGGAAGTTTTATCACGAAGTATAGGAGCTCCAAAGTAATTCTTTAACCGCTGGCCATTTACTTTGAAAGTAGACCCATTTCTTTCATCTTTGACGTCTATTGATCCATGAGGATATACCTAAAAAACTTCGAATGGATTTGACTAGCGAGACTTTAATTTGCTAGGAAACAATTTAAGGCTGAAATTAAAACGCAAGACTTGTTGTCCAGGAACAAATTGCCGTGGCAAAAATTTGTTATCATGCCATCGTTTCTTCTTTTATTTGTACAGTTTGGCATTTTCATAGGCTTGAGTTTGAAACTCGTCCATCTGATTCAGCTCTAGTAAGTGATTATTTCCAATAGATTTGAAATCCATATTCAGTTTCTTGATTGCCCAGAATGCCTTGTGCTCAGGATCAACAGGCAAGTGGCATGGTTTACCATAAACAAGTTGGAAAGGTAACATACCCAATGGTGTCTTGCAAGCTGTTCGATATGCCTACAAAGCTTCATTCGCGTAAAAATAGTTTTATGAAGAAATTTCAGTACCGATTTAGCATCATTTGTTGGTAGAGTAGAAACTTCAACCCACTTGGAGACATAATCAACAACCAGTATATAAATATTACCCCAAGAAGGTGGAAATGGCCCCATAAAATCAATTCCCTAAACATTAAATAGTTCAACTTCTAAAATATTTTGTAAGGGTATTTCACATCTTCTGGATAGATTTTCAATTCTCTGACAGTAATCATCAGCCTTACAAAATTCATGAGCATCTTTAAATATTGTCAGCCAATAAAAACCAGATTGGAGAACTTCTGCAACAGTTCACACACCCCCAAAGTGGCCTCCATATGGTGATTAATGACAGTGATACAAAATACTCTAGATTTTATCATCCGAAATACATTTTCGAATGATTTGGTTTGCACATTGCTTGAATAAGAATGGCTCATCCTAGTAGTACTACTTAACATTGTGGAGGAATTTCCTTTTTCCTTGACTAGAGAGCTCGGGTGGTAGCAATCCACACTGACCAGAAAATTAACAATATCAACATACCAAGGTAATGCCATGGCAACCAACAACTGCTCATTGGGGAATTCATCTTTAATCATCTGAATATTACCATATTGATTCCCTGCTTCTAGGCGTGATAAATGATCAGCCACTTGATTTTTTGTGCCTTTCCTATCTCTAATCTCAAGATCAAATTCCTGCAACAGCAATATCCATCGAATTAATCTGGATTTAGCATCTTTCTTGGTCACCAAGTACTTAATAGTAGAGTGGTTCGTATACATCGTGACTTCTAGTGCCCACAAGTAAGCTCTGAATTCGTCGAAGGCAAATACAATAGCTAACAGTTGTAACGGGATTTGTGCACGTGTACACAGTCGTTCAAGTAATAAGTAAGTAAACATGAGTTATCATCTCCATAGGGACTCTATAAGCTTAACCGATTAATTGCAAAATTATAATCAACAATTTAATGTAAAAAGTCAATAATTTGGATGGTGATGATTAAACTAAGTAAAATTAATTAGATGCAAAGATTGATCCATATGTAATTCTAATCTAGATGTAATTTAACTAAATGTATGAATAAATGGCTTTAGCAACAAAAACAATCAACAATAAATGAGTTAGAATAATCAATTCAATTTACTTTATCATGTTTAACAATGTTCGAAAATACTTCCACGGCAACTCGATCTTTCATGAGTTTGGAAACCAAATTAAGTCCTTTTAGAGTCTTTTACTTAGTTAAATATGCATTTTATTAATCATATTAACTAAGGGTTTCTTAGCATTTATGTAAGGTCACAGGGACATTTACGTTTGCAACAGTTTAACTATATAAACCTAAAAATAATGTAAGGCAATAGAGTTAACTAAAGATATTACGAACCTCAATTTAGTCGGGTTTAAGGATCTAAATTGAGCCTTGCAATTTTTAATTATATGTCTACTAGCAACTGACTAGTTAGGATTGCTCAACTAACCTGAGTACACCCAATCACGTATGTATTAAATGCATTATGATATTAATTGAAAAATCAACTAAGGCCTAAACATGAATAAAATAGATCTTATTGAATTAACATAACCATCCTAGCAAATACGATTTAAAATATCATCGTTGATGTGAAAAATAATAAACTCAGAGCAAACATAATTAAAATAGAGAACAAAAGGAAAGAGTAAACTCTATTCAGTTCAGTAGCCTTTCGGATCTATTCTGACTGATGCGCTCCTTCGTCCTGCTTGATGCTTCTTTTGCTAAGGAGTTCCTAAGGTGGCCAACCAAATAATGCATTTGACACAACTTTTGTGGCTAAAGGATGGGAAGCAGATGGACGTCTATGCAAGGGGAAGAAAAGGGAAGTGAAATGTAGAGAAAATGAGAGAAGAGAAATGAGTTATGAGGGATGTGTTATGAATGAGGGATGATTTGAAAAGTGATAGGCACATGGTATTTATAGGTGAAGGTAAGGGGTAGAGTTAGCTAAAAATAACATTTGAATTCCTTCTTTTTCTACCACACATGGCCGACCATATTTCAAGGAAAAGGAGATGACTAAGTCTCCTTATTTTGAATTCAAACCAAGGCTATTAATAGCCATAAGGGGGGACAGTTTCAACAACAAAGTAGTTGGGCTAATTTTTGATTATTTTCCAACTGTAATGACCTTCAATTAAATGCCCCAATGCTTGCTTTTGGGCTGCCACCTACTTATGCCGAAACTGGGCTTTAGATCCCCCTTGTTGGACGGTTTCTCAGTCCAATAATGTATGAGACATGTCCATCCTTTGACACCTCTTTTACTGGGTTAAACTATCAACCTCATGACCCAAATTGCATGGTCTTGCCATCCACATCAATTAATTTGTGCATGCCCATGTTTCATTCACATTAATCACATCTTCAATGTTCCTCCTACAAAGTAAAAAAAAAATCACATATTAATAAATTAACATGAAATAATATAAAATATGTACAAAAATAATGTAATTAAACACAATTTCACATACTTTATAAATTCATTCCCAATATTACTAATTAAGTAAAATTCACTTATTTTAATAATAATTATTCAAGATAAACATATTTATTAAGTAATAAGATGGTAAAAATATATTGAAAAACCCTATATAATTTCAAGTTTATAGACCCCCAAATTTAAACCATTGCTCGTCCCGAGTAATGTTCATACATAACACAACTTTTGCTAAGGAAATTTTGCAAAATGATAAAAAGGCATCAATTTTCTCACATAATCATGTATTAACAAAATCATGCTCAAAAATACCTTTTATTAATAAGTAGTTTGAATGCAAATATTATTTCCAGATGTTATACTAAGCACGTCATAATGTCAACGTGATTCATAGTTTGCATGCATTTTCAAAGTCATACATAACATTCACCAATCAGTATGCTTTCTTTATCAACTAAAAATCACAATCCCAATGTTTAATTAGTGGTCTTCATAAGTTGAGCTTAGTAATTCCTCTCCACTAATGTAGTCGGCATAATCATCCAATCAATAGGTCTTTTATTAGGTTGTAATAGGGCTAGGCTAAAGCTAGGGATAAAGAGAAGTGAATTTTGAGGTTCAATCATCTTAATCCTAACTTGTCTTGGATCTTTATATGTCACAACCTTCATAAAATTGGGTTTTTGGAACACCTCTAAACTTATTTAGAGCTCATGCTCAACCTTTACTATTTAGACTTTGAGCAAACTTTGCTCTTTATTTTTGAGAATTTGAGCAATCTTTTCTTTTCTTTTTATTCTTTTGAACAAACTTACCTTTGTTTTTTTTTGAATCATGTGAAGAGCTTGTACATCTTTTCATATCTTTCCTCAAACTTTGATCACCAAGACAAATTCAGTTAATGTAGGTGCAAAAGAAAAGGATAAAATAAAAAAAGATGATAATGTGGCTTATAATGTACGTACTTTGTAATAAACAGGCCATTAAGCTCAAAAATTTTCAAGGGTTAATTTAATAAAGTCGGCTTGCAAGGCTCAAACGATCCAAAAAAATGTGCCTATATCATAGTAGATTCTTATACCTCCTAGAATTTCACCTCAAGAAAGTTACTAAGTAAAATCTAAATACTTAAACCTTTTTACATGTCTATTTATAAAGAAATCAAATTTTCATGGCAAATACTACATAAGGCTAAAGATAATACAAGCATTCCATCATTCAAGACAACATACGAATAACTTAGATAAAATTAGAAATCATGCTTGCATTTGAACAAACTTATGAACAAAAATTCTTTCTGAACATTCATTCATTTCAGCATACTTAAGTAAAAAGATTGAAATCATACTTTAAAATTCATGCAAAATACCTTACTAAAAATTCATGTGAAATGTCTTACCCCCTTTAAAAAGAAGCAATGTCCTCATTGTGAAAACAAAGTAATGAATGAAAACTGAACACCAGGTAGGGTTGCAAGAAAAGAGAGGTGAGTCATAAAGACTACTTAAGTACCAAGTATTTCTTAACAATCCAATCCTATACATGTTCATTCCCATTAGCACATCACTTTATTTTATTCTATTGAAGAGGCATTGAGCTTATTTATTCACGCTTGCTATTTTATTATGCAAAAGCAAAATTCTAACTAAGAAATAAAAATAAACACCTAAAAAGAAATAAAAATTAAAGATAAGAAATTCCCTCATTTTATTTATTTGACTTATCCTCCTCGTCTTCCTCCTTTGATGTTTCATTCTCGCTTGCATTCTCATATTCCTTCCATGACTCGAAGATATAATCTGGGAACTCAAGAACAAAATTGTTAGAGAATTTTAAAAGTATTTCTTATGGATCATCTCTAAATTTTTCATATTTCCAATAAGCCTGTTGTTGGTTATGCATAAATTTCATCATATCCATCATAATTTACAATTTCGATTTCTTTCCAGTGTTTGAAGAAGTGGGCATAGGAATAGTCAACTCAAGATCAATACTTGGTTCAACTGGCTCATCAGCATTCAATTCCTCTCTTGGTTCAGAGACTTTTAGTTCCTTTATCGGTTATAGATTACTTGGTTCTTCCTCAAATTCTACTTCTTTTATCTGAGTAATCGAGTTAGCCTCTATTTTGGACTTGTTCGATGACTCATCAGTTTCTAGTTCAGTTGGTTCACTTGGTTCAGTTGGGTTTAACTCATGGGCATTCTCCACTAACCTTTCAATATCATGGGCTGTGATGCAACCTTGAACAGATGGGCCCTTCAAGTGTGCTTTTTTTTTTAGCTTGGGCCCTTAAGCAAAGTGAAGTTATCAATGATGGGAAATAAACACTTCCAGTCTTCTTTCTAGCATAATTATGGATCTCCTTATGAATAATGTTCCCAACATTGATAGACTTTTCTGTCATAATTGCATACAAAAAAGTATTCGCTCCATCGAGATGGTGGAACTGTGTGAGATAGACATGAAACTATATCGAAAAAATTAAAACCATACCTTAGCCAACAGTTTTAGATATTCCCTTTGGCAAGAATGACTACCATTCTTTCTTATAATCCATTGGGATCTGGTATTTGTCACAATATTAAGCACTTGTTGAAGTAAATCCCAATTTATATTTGTCATCATGGCAAAGTACTCATCTTCTTCAACATCAGGTAGGTTAAACAAATCATTAATGGATTTACAAGTTAGGGATACTTTTTTCTTGCGGACAACAACTTCAGTAGCATCTGACTTAGTCAAACTAGCGTAAAACTCTTGAACTAACTTCTCATCGGGTAATGATCGTGCATCACAAAAATAATTCCAATTGAGGGCATTAGTTTCAAATTGGCCAAGGCACAACCATCTTATCATTGCTCTCTAAGTTGAAAACTTTTTTTGGCATCATAAGTTGATTTTTGAAGATGGAATCAAACCTTTCTTTCACTTCTTCATCTTGAATCACAATGGGATTTTCGACAGAGGTCTTGGAAGATCTAGTTCATTTGCGAGACTTGGTGATTTTTCCTAAAAAATAGGAAAAAATTAGGCAATGGATGAAATAAGGTGTTTGCGGTAGTGATAGGATGTGACGGTAATAGGGTTGTTCTGGCAAAAGGCTTGTAACGGTAATAAGCTAGGGTTTTTGCAACAAAGGAAGGAAATTTGGGGAGATTTTCAAGATTTAGGCTGACAGCTAAGAGGGAAAAAAGTAGTTAGGGTTTAGGCTAATTTCTTGAAGGGTTGTTAGAAACATGGTGGTGGGGAAGGGTTTATATAATGATGAATTAAGGCAAACTTGTAGCAAAAATTTAGCTACAAAAGGTGACTGGGGCAACAAGTATAGAAGAAGGGTAAAAATGGTGAAAAAATTAGGGTTTTGGAGAACCCTATGGACGAAAACCTATGAGACCTCCACTATGCGCCTCTTTAATTAGCACATCTCGAATGGAACCTTGAGGCATATACAATTTACCTTCTTTAAAGAGGTATCAGTCATGCTTATAGTACCTTTTGAATGCCCCATTTTCACAAGCTTTGTAGATTTCACCAAAATCAACATTAGTTTCATAAAGTTCCTTAAGATAAAGCCAAGTAATTTAGAGTCTAAATTATTAAGAAGTGCATACCTTTTTTATAATACGTCCGTAATGAAATTCTATTTACCTTTCTTGTATTTAATCTCGTAAGGAAACAATTCAAGGAATTCCACCCATTTGGCATGTCTCTTATTTAACTTGTTTTGCCCATTGAGATATTTTAATGCCTCACGGTCAGTGTGAATGACAAAATCCTTGGGTCATAGGTAGTGTTGCCAAGTTTCCAACGCTCGGATTAATGCATACATCTCCTTATTGTATGTTGGGTAATTAGGGGCAGCACCATTTAATTTCTCACTAAAGTAGGCTATGGGGTGCCTAGTTTGTGTTAGAATAACTCCAATCCTTATCCGTGAAGCATCACATTCAATCTCAAAAGTTTTTAAAAAATCAGGTAAAGAAAACAATGGTATTTTTGTCAAGCAATCTTTAATCAAAGTAAAAGACTTCTCTTGTACCTCACCCCAATCAAAGTTTGAACTTTTCTTAATAATTCCAGTTAAAGGAGCAGCTATGATGCTAAAATAAGGGACAAACCTTCGGTAAAAACTAGCAAGACCATGAAAACTTCTTACTTGGCTTATGCTAGTAGGTAGTGGCCACTATCGAATTGCTTTTACCTTCTCTTGACTAACTTCGAGGCCTTTTGAGCTAACCATTAAACCTAGAAAAACAATTTTGTTAGTACAAAAGGAACATTTTTTAAGATTTGCAAATAAATTTCCTTCCTTAATACTTCCAACATGGATTTCAAATGATGAATATGATTTTCCAAAGATTTGCTATAAATAAATATATCATAAAAATACACTACAAAAATTTACCAATAAAGGACCAAAGATCATGATTCATTAATCGCATAAAGGTGCTTACTGCGTTAGTTAGGACAAAGGGCATAACCAACCACTCATACAAACTGTGCTTGGTTTTGAATGTGGTTTTCCATTCGTCTCCTTCTCTCATCCTTATATGATGGTAGCCACTCTTTTGATCTATTTTTGAGAAAATGCGAGCTCCACTTAGCTTGTCTATCATGTCATCTAAGAGCGAGATCGGGTGTCAATACTTGATGGTAATCTTATTAACTGTGCGGCAGCCGATGTGAATATGCCAAGAGCCATATTTCTTTGGTACCAACAGCACGAACACGACACATGGGCTTAGGCTTTCTCGAACATAGCCCTTTCCCATTAACTCGGTAACTTGTCTTTGTAGCTCATTGGCTTCTTCAAGGTTGCTTCAAAAGCTGGCTAATTCAAGATTGTGGCTTCGGGAGTAAAGTCTATTTGATGCTCGATGCCCCTAATGGGTGGCAACCCACTTGAAATGTCCTCTAGGAACACATCCTCGAACTCCTATAGCAAATACATGATAGAATAAGGAAGAGTGTTATCTAAACTGTTAGGACTAAACATACTTTCCTTGTACATGAGCACTGTTTCGTTCTTTAGTGGTGTCGAAAATAGTGGCTTCGAGACCACAAATTTGACGAGTGAGTTTGTGAATATTATGAATTAATATTTATCAGTTAAATTTAATATTATTTAAGTTTTGATTTAATAAATTTTGCTAATTAATCGTATAGTCAAGTTCGAGTGGTTAAATTTTGAAGGCAAGTGGTTTTAAAAAATGAGGTATCAAGACCTCGTTTCTATAAACTGAGCCGATAAATTTTTATTAAATATTTACGGACTGTTATTAGGGTTATATTAAAAAATTGGTTAGGAAAATTTAATGTTTCATTGGTTAATTAAAGAAAAGGATTAAACTATAAAATTTGTAAAAGTTGCTTGCTAGTAATTTTCTTAGTTCAATGGTCTAATTAGTTAAGATTGAAGTATTTATGTTGCAAATAAACCTTAGTTAAAAAAGGTGGATGGTCAAATTATGGAATGGATTGAAAATTTGGTGTTTTATTATATTTTATTTAATTAAATAAAAGTTATAATATTAATAAAATAATAGATAGTGATTTCACCGTCTTCATTTGAGTTCACCTACCAAAATGAAAACCTAAAAACTCCATTAGAGGACCTTTATATATGGAAAAACAAAAGTTAGAGCATGTAAATGGTTTCGTGATTAATTTTTCATGAATTTTACATTTTGTGATTGTTTTCTTGATATCTAGTTAAATTAGGGATTAATTTGAGAAACTGTCAAGTGTTAGAAAATTTATTATTAATGTTTTAGAAAGCTTTTTCCTTGAAAGATTAATTGTTGGGTGTTTGATGTGGATTTTGAGTTATTTTCTTAAGTAAATTTTTATACATTTTGAAAATTGGGGATTTATTATATTAAAATTGTAAATGAGATGGATTTCATGAGAAAGTTTAGAATTTTAGAATTGTATATGTAAGGTTAAATATTCGACAATTTTGGGTTTATGTATTAGTTGTGGGAATTCGCTTGTTTAGTAATAGGATTAGATTGTATAAAATGTAAATATATGGGCAAATGTACAACAAAGTAAATAAGTGAATATATGTATTGAATTGAATAGTTTATAAATTAAAGGTTAATAATTGGAATAAACCGTATTATAGATCAAGAGCAAGTTGATAATGAGGAAAAGAGGGAATAGTGGAATAGTTCCTAAACTTTTATTGTTTCTGCAGTTTAGCCCTGGTAAGTTCGTTTAAGGATGGAAATTATTATCTTTTCCATTTTGGATGAAGGTAAATAGTTATTTATTTTATGTTAAAAAATTCATTGATAAAGATGTAATAAATTATTATTATTATGGTTCAAATAGGGAATTAATCAAAATAAATGATATGAGAGCTAATACTAATGTATTTAGTGATTTTGTATTATAGATTGTCTATTTAAATGTTACTTTAATTAAAGTAACTTCAGGAAATTAAATTATTAAATATAATTCACTTGAGTCTTCTAACGTTGTTTTCTAGTTTATGGAATTATATATATATATATGTGAGCTATCTTTTGTTATTTATATAACAATGAGAATTGCAAGTATCACACGCATATATATGAAATTAAGAAAAGATTGATAGTACTAATTCCTGGAGTTGAAATAAATTATCTGTGAATGTAATGAGTTCTATCGAACACGGAAATGAAGAAGTGCCCCTATTAGCACTTCGATGCCCCTGTATACACTTTGGTGTCCCTGTTTGCACGTCTATGCCCCTATTCACACTTTGGTTCCCCTGACTGAACGTATGTGCCCATGTTCTACATCTACGGTGCTATAGAAATCCGATGTGATAACAATGGAGCCGTCCTCAGATTCCCATTCCCAAAATATGAGAGGGAATTGCCACAGTAAGACCCAGGGGTGCGGGGGCGGAGCGAGGTACGAACCGCATACCCTAGTCAAATGAAACCTCACAATTTGATAAATTTTATCAACAAAATCGTGTTTTTCAGGATTTTAATCCTTGAGGTTTTATACCGGAACAACCCTTGTTCCATTAACCAATTAACTCTTATTGGAAATTGTAAATACCACAGTCGCATCATTACAGATTTGTTAACAGTTAACAGTAATGACATAAAACCGAATAGGCCACAACCCATGATTAACATTTAATCAATTATCGAAAGGAACAATTATCAGGTTATGCTTAGACGATTTAAACAGTCGAAAACGTAATAAAATTAAAGCATGCATCTCATACAATTGCATCACCCAAGTATTTAAACCCGAGTCCGTATCACATAAGTGGCTCTGATACCATTTTTGGAATACCGGTACCCCCATGGCATAGCAAAAATTCATAAAAAATAGTTTCGGCGATCCAACCCATGGATCCATGTGCGAGGAATGAATCGGGGTGAAATAATAGTTTCAAAATTACCGAAACTTCAATCTGAGTAGACAGTGACGCCTCGGCAACGAGAATTCTGATCTACTATCGAACCAAGCCGCAGCCTTTTATGATTCTGATCTTTACGTAATCCACCCAGTTTAACAATGAACGAAAGAAATCTCTAAAACTATTTTTGGAGAATTCTTTGCTTGACGGCTGCTAGACCTCACAAGCAAAGTTTTTTTTTTAGGTTTTTTTAAAACTCTCTACGTATCACCCTTTTATAATTGGTATATATATAATGAATTATTCATAAAATTTTTATCCGAACATAATAATCATAATTAAAATAAATAAATATAATAATGTTTTTCACCGAAAATTATAATTACATTAATTATAACAAAGATTTGATAAACTATATTTATTTAAATTTATATACGAACCAAATTCATATATTAATAGAACTATGTTCTCATTATGTGTACAACATCCTTGTACATATAATACGTTCGATATTTGATTGCCCAATTAAATTAATTCTATAATTAATTTAATTCATGTGACAACCAAACACAATACCAACTATGTTTTATTCCGTTCATTTCAACCATAGGGTGTGACCCTGTAGGTTCTTGTAACGTTAGCAGTAATACTAGAATGATTTTAATGTTACAAATAATGAATGGCATCTAGCAATGCATCATTGCTACCTAAGTTACAAGAAGTCATGATTCGACATGACATTTTTTTGTGATTAACCTTTCATGCATTAATCCTTAAGTCCTTTATCTCTGGAATGGACACAAGTCATGGAATAGTCACACTTGTATAGTCCATCCCATGTTCCTTGATATCTTGAGTAGACTATGATATATAAATAAGTATGACATCTCATATCAACTTATTTGAGCATGGCCATGCATTTTTAGTCTCACTCAATCAAGTGACCTAATATATTACTTCCATTATGTAGGAGGGATTTATCCTATATTGATCAACCGTATCCTTCTACATAGGTTGTGGTATATACAACATCAGCCTTTATAGAACAACCAGTTATGGTATACGTTTGACTGTATTAAAATATACAACTCACGATGTTGGGATAATGATGATCTCAAGTCTGAGGATCATATAGATATTAATCACTATGAGTAATGTTGTGACAATTACATAATAATCCAAGAAACATACTCATAGCGGGTCAGTCCAATATGTTCTTTAACACACATATTCATGCATTGATTTTGACACTCCAAATCAATGACAACTCTTTATCATCAATCAACTACATGTTAGTCTTAATGAATTATTGTTGTCCTAGTCAACAATAATACTTGACTAAGGATCTTTTAAGAATAATCATATTATTCTCAGGACATTATTATAAAACAATTTATTTATACACACAGAAAAGAAAATGAAATAATAATGGCAACGCCTTATATTAATAAAGATGGTAAATCAAGTATGTTATTACAACCATCTCATGACTGATCTTTGGACATACTCTTACATTTAGCTTGTTTAAGGGGTTAATTTGGAAGCACACGGCCTGGGACATGGGCTATCACATGATCGTGTACCACACACGGTCACCCCACACGGTCGTGTGTGCTCTATTAGTTTTGGTACAGGTTAGACATAGTCTGTGACACGGGCTGAGACATGGCCGTGTATCTCAAGTTAGTGAGTTACATAGCCTATGACACGGGCTGGGACATGACTCTATATTCCAACTTCGAATGCTCACACAGTCTGAGCTGTGTCACATGGCTGTGTGACCCCTATTAATCAAATATTCAAGATTTTCCTAAAATTTATGTTTTAATTCATTTTGATCCCTGATTACTTTCAAACTAATTTTAAGGTCCCGTAAACCTAGATTAAGGCCCATGTGAATATCTATTCTATGAATTGATATATATTTATAAAATAATTGCATATTTTTTTTGACTTAAGATAAATTGTTCTGTTTGGTTCTGTAACACTCTGATCCTTAATCTAGCAACGGAGATGGGATTTGGGTGTTAGAAGCACAAGCAAAGGATGCTTCAAAAGTAAAAACTTTTTGATTTCTCTTTCTTTTTGCAAAAACACCGAACTTTCCCAACTCACACTCTTCTTTTGTTTCATTTTTCTCTTATGTTCTTTTACTCTTGATTTTTCATAAATCTCTCTTAAATGGAGCTGATCTTCATAAACTTGTTTGGGGCTAAGTGGTGCCAAAGTAACATTCTTCCCTTGTTGTTCGAAGGTATACCAATTGGCATATCCATCATACAATACTCGACAATCAAATTGCCATGGTCTCCCCAACAATAAGTGACCAACATGCATAGGCACTACACCATAAAGAACTTCGTCACTGTATTTGCCAATCGAGAAAGTGAAGACAGTTAGCTTAGTAACTTTGAGCTCACCATCGTCGTTGAGCCATTGAAGCTTGAAAGGATGTGGATGCTTGGTGGTTGCTAGATGCAACTCGGTTTGTGCAAGTGTACACAGTTGTTCAAGTAATAAGTAAGTAAAATGAGTTATCGTCTCCACAAGGATTTGTATGTTAATCGATTATTTGTAAAATTATAAATTCACAATTTGGTATAAAACTCAATAATTTGAATGGTGGTGTTTAGACTAAGTGAAATTAACTAGATGCAAAGATTGATCCCTAATGCAATTTTTAATCTAAATGTAAATTATCTAAATGTATGAATGAATGGCTTTAGCAACAAAAACAATCAACATTAAATGGGTTAGGATAATTATATTAATCAATTCAATTTACTTTATCATGCGTAACAATGTTCAGAAATACTTCCATGGCAACTCGATCTTTCATGAGTTTGGAAACTAAATTATGTCCTATTGGATCTTTTACTTAGTGAAAATTTCATTTTATTGATCATATTAGACTAAGGGTTTCTTAGCATTTATGCGAGGTGACAGTGACATTTATGTTTGCAACAGTTTAATCACATAAACCTAAAAACTATGCAAGATAATATAGCTAACTAAATATATTATGAAACTTAACTTGGTCGGGTTTAATGATCTAAATTGAGCATTTCACTTTTCAATTATGTGTCTACTATTCGTCATCTTGTTAGGATCGCTCAGCTAATCAAAATGCACCCAATCACGTATGAATGAAATGCATCATGATATTAATTGAAAACATGATTGACTTAGGCCCAAACATTAAACATGAATAAAATAAATCTTATTGAATTAACATAATCATTCTAGAAAATAGGATTTAAAAAACCATAGTTTATGTCAAAAATAATAAACTCAAAGAAAACATAATTAATATAAATAACAAGAGGAAAGAGTAAACTCTATTCAGTTTAGCAGCCTTTCAGATCTATTTTGACTGATATGCTCCTTTATTCTGATCGATACTTCTTTACTAAGGGTTTCAAGGTGGCTGACCAAAGAATGCTTTTGACAAAGCTTTTTTGGCTAAAGGATGGAAAGGGAGATTGTGGCTATGCAAGGGTAAGGAAAATGGAAAAGGAAAAGAGAATGATGAATGAGAGATGAGTGTTGAGGTGTGAGGGATGATTTAAGAAGTGATAGGAGCATGGTATTTATAGGTGAAGGTAAGGGGTAGAGTTTTCTAAAAATAGAATTTAAATTCTTTACTTTTCTCTCACATATGTTCGGCCACAGTTCATGTAAAAGGGGATGACTTAGTGTCCTCATTTTAAATTCAAACCAAAGCTATTAATAGCCATAGGGTGGACGGTTTCAACAGCAAAGTTGGTGGGCTAATTTCTAGTTATTTTCCAACTATAAGGACCTTCAATTAAATAACCCAAAGTTTACTTTTGGGTAGCCATCTACTTGTGTCGAAACTAGGCTTTAATTTCCCCTTGTTGGACGGTTTCTCAGTCCAATAATTTAGTAGATTTGTCAATATTTTACTGGGTCAAATTATCAACCTCATGACCTAGTTTGCATGGTCTTGCCGTCCACATGAATTGATTTATGCATGTCCATGTTTCATTCATATTAATCACATCTTCAATGGTCCTCCTACATAGTGAAAAATCATATATTAATAAATTAACATGAAATAATATAAAATATGTACAAAAATCATATAATTAAGTAGAATTTCACATATTTTCTAAATTCATACCCAATATTACTAATTAAGTAAAATTCACTTATTTTAGCAACAATTACTCAAGATAAACATATTTATTAAGTTAAAATGTGGTAAAAATATATAGAAAAACCCAATATAATATCGAGTTTACACCCTCAAACTTAAACCATTGCTTCTCCCGAGTAATGTTCATGCACAACACAACTTTTGCTAAGGCAATTTTGCAAAATGATAAAGTAGCATCAATCTTCGCACATAATCATGCATCAACAAAATCATGCTCAAAAATACTTTTTATTGATAAGTAGCTCGAATGCAAATATTATTTCCAAACCTTATACTAAGTACATCATAATGAAACATGAATCATAGTTTGCATGTGTTTTCAAAGTCATACATAACATTCACCAATCAATATGCTTTCCTTATAAACTAAACATAGAGATCCAAAGGTTTAGTTAGTGGTCTTCATAAGTTGATCTTAATAATTTATCTCCACTAATGTAGTCGATATAATCATCTAATCAATAGGTAGGGATAAAGGTTGTAATGGGGCTAGGCTATAGGTAGGGATAAAGAGAAGTGAATTTTTAGGTTCAATCATCTTAACCCTAACTTGTCTTAGATCTTTCTGTATCACAACTTCGAACAATTGCTTCTTTGGAACACCCTCAAACATATTTCGAGCTCATACTCAACCTGTACTTTTTCAGACTTTAGGCAAACTTTTCTTTTCATTTTATGCTTTTGAACAAACTTACATTTGTTCATTCATTCATTTTTTTTCTTTTTTTTAAACATGTGAAGAACATGTACATTTTTTGTATTTTTCCTTAAACTTTGATCACTAAGACCAATTCAGTTATGATAGGAGCAAAAGAACATGATAAAATAAAATAAAAATATGATAAGATGACTTATGATGTAGGTAATTTGTAATAAACAGGCCATTAAGCTCAAAACTTAAGTTTCAAGGGTTAAAGTAATAAGGTTGGCTTGAAAGGCTCAAACGATCCAAAGAAAGTGTGCCTATAATATATTAGATTCTTATACCTCTTAGGATTTCACCTCAAGAAAGTTACTAATTCAATTCTAAAGACTTAAACTTTCAGACATGTTTATTTCTAAATAAATCAAATTTTCATGGCAAATGCTACATAAGTCTAAAGAACATTCAAGCATTCCATCACTCAAGATAACATAATAATAACTTATTTAAAATCAGAAATCATGCTTACATTTGAACATACTTATGAACAAAAATTCTTTCTGAACATTCATTTATTTTAGCATACTTAAGTAAAAAGATTGAAACATACTTTAAAAATTCATGCAAAATACCTTACCCCCTTTAAAAAGAAGGAATGTCATTATTGCGAAAACAAAGTAATGAATGAAAACTGAACACCAGGTAGGGTTGTAAGAAAAGAGAGGTGAGTCATAAAAACTGCTTAATTACCAAGTCTTTCTCAACAATTCAATCCTAGACATGTTCATTCCCATTACAACATCACTTCTCTTTTCCTATTGAAAAGGCAATAAGCTTATTTATTCATGGTTGCTAATTTATTATAAGAAAGAAAAAATTCTAACTAGGAAATAAAAATAAACACATAAAAAGAAATAAAAACTAAAGACAAGAAATTCCCCTATTTTATTTATTTGACTTATCATTCTCGTCTTCCTCCTTTGATATTTCATCCTCGCTTGCATTCTCATCTTCCTTCCATGAAACAAAAATATAATCTGGGAACTCAGGAACAAAATTGTTAGAGATATTTTTAAAAGTGTTTCTTACAGAATCATCTTTAATCTTCGCATATTTCCAATAAGCATGTTGTTGGTTATGCATAAATTTCGTCATATCCATCATAATTGATAATTCTGATTTCTTCATAGTGCTTGAAGAAGTAGGCATAGGAAAAGTCAACACAAGATTAACACTTGGCTCAACTGGCTCATTTGTGTTCGGCTCTTCTCTTGGTTGAAAGGCTTCTCATTCTTTTATCAATTCTAGATTGTTCGGTTCTTCCTTAGATTTTGCTTCTTCTGTCTTAGTAACTGATTTAGCTTTCATTTTAGATTTGTTCGATGACTCATCAATTTCTTGTTCTATCGGTTCACTTGGTTCATTTGGGTTCAGCTCATGGACATTCTCCACTAGCCTTTCAAGATCATGGGTTGTGTAACACCCCAAACCCGACCTAAGAGATATGGCCAAATCTGGTGGTGTCACACTGAGGTGTTTAGCATAAAACTTGTTGTCATTGAAATATTTAAAATTAATTAATCGTTTTGTTATTAGACGGTGATTCCAAAACGGGTTGTTCATTTCGAAGCGTGCATCATTAAAAGCTAATCACTTTTAAAACGTTATAAATTTTCCAAAATATCATTTATTGGGAAGTTTTTTTTTTTGGAAATGTTACAAAAATGTCGTGTTTACACACCTGATGCGATTTGCAAATTCCCTTCGTTTCGAACACTCTCATTCCGAAACTCAATGACCATCGCACCATTGGTTCCCAGGCAATGTGCCAATCAACCTCGACCACCACCTATACAAAAGTCACCATCTTTATATTAGACTCATACTTGACAAACCATCTCAATTGCACCCGACTTACCACTCAATACCGTTTCTCAAAAAGTAACAGATTACTCCTTATCATACCATAACCACTTACCAACAATGATAAAACAGATTGCAGATCAGAGATGTAGCATACAAAGAATCGAGAATTGGGATTAATCTATCAGTATTCGGCCAATAGAGAGCACTTGAGAGAGAGGAAGAGAAAAATTGTGTGCTCCCAATTGATCAACGAACCCTTACTAAAGCCGAGCGATATTCGATAGAGCTTAAAAAAAGAAGGGGGAATAGACTAGGAGAGAAAATCAAAAAGAAAAATGGTAAAGGAGGAGAAAAGCTATATTCAACCAAGTTTGAAGAAAAGAAACGAAACCCAAATTCTAACTCTCACCAAATTGGCAACAACCCCAAATCCCAAAAATCCCTGCTCCAATTCAGCTACACACTCTCCATCCACTTCCTATCCCTTAATTTTCTACTATTATCTTTTCACAACAACAACCTCCCCAAATCCCAATATTCTCTCCTCAAATCTCTCCAAATATCCTGCCTCAATTCTCTCTATGACCAGTTCAAACTCCATTTAGCAGTATTTCAATCCAACTCTACCACCCACACGAATTAGGCAACAAAATAAATACTCCCTTTTTGATGCGCCACCAGTCGAACCTTAGACCCCATGTACACTCCACACGCCCCTTACCACTAGACCACCAACTATTTCGTATCATATTTTAACCACAATAATTTAAGAACCTACTATCTAAATTCAATGATTTTATTCATTTAAAATAAAAGTTTTGCATAAGCCAAGGCTTGAACCCCTAACTTCTCAGACACTTCCAAACACTCCTAAATCAGTTAACCACTGAAGTAGACAATCATTTATTTCACTTCCTTGCAGAACTAAATATTTATGTACAGTCTCCTAACAGCTCCCTTGTTCAAAACTATTTCTTTTAGGCCCAAAATTCGGGGTGTTACAATTCACCCCTCCTTAAAGAAATTTCGTCTTCGAAATTTCCAATAATCAGATCAATCGCATAACACAGGCTCCACCACTACGCTTCCGCTGCGCACTCTAGTTCCAAATTAGGTATATGGCCAAACGACGAGGACCCATCTCTAACACCGATATGACCTCTACCATGGCCTCTTGTACCTCGTCCGTGTGTACCTCTTTTGCTCATATGAAATAATGTATTATCAGTTTAAGAAGTTTTATGTAATAGTTTGTAATTCCAGTAGTTATTAACATTTATCTTATGAAAAGCAGTAATCAGAGTTTTGTTTTCACAAATCAAGGTCTCCCTACAGTTTCCATATTCTTATAGTCTCAATTTACTCTAACTAATGAGTTTCAGTACAGTCCTACTATCTATAATAGTCTCTCAGTGTATTTCAGTTCAAGCAGTCTACAGTATAAAGAAAACTTACGGATTCTGCGCTGGAGACTTGGAGTGCCACACTTGTAAACCTTCCAAAACACTTCAAGAACAATTTTAAAGAAATTCCAAATATTTTCAAAACCCATTCCACAGCCGAGTTTTGCAACTTGGCTCTAATACCACTAAATATAACACCCCAAACCCTGCTTAAGAGTTATGGTCGAATCTGGCGGTGTCACATTGGGGTGTTTAGCGTAAAACTTGTTGTCGTTGAAATCTTTAAAATCAATTAATCATTTTGTTATTAAACGGTGATTCCAAAACGGGTTGTTCATTTCCAAGCGTGCATCATTAAAAGCTAATCACTTTTAAAACGTTATAAATTTTCCAAAATCTCATTTATTGCGAAAGATTTTTTTGTTGGAAATGTTACAAAAATGTGGTGTCTTTGAAAACAGTTACCTTTTGAAAACCCGTTTTTTCCTACAACGAGTAGTTTATATCAAACTAAATAAATAAAACCCCAATTTAAAATTTATAACTTTAAAGAGGCTTTTTTACATAAAAATACCCAAATTTAGTTACTTATAAATCAAAGGCTAAAATCGAAAGTTATGCAGTTGTGTGGCCATCATCAAGTCCTTTGCAGCACCGACCCGCCTACAACTGGATTACCTGTACAGTTAAACAGGGGTGAGTTTACGAAAACTCAATGTGCAATCCCCTAACAAGCAAACAATCAATTAAACAGTAGATAAATGCAGTTTGGGCCTGAGCCCGTGATAGTAACAGTCCAGTTTAGTATGGGCCTAGGCCCTTTCCCGTAACATTAAATGATTGGGCTTGAGGCCACCACAATGCCAGTAATCAGTAGGGCCTTTGCCCAATTTCAGTAATAGTATCAGTGGGGCCTTGGACTATAATAGTAACAAATATCAGTCATGCAGTGAACAGTATGTAATATCATTAATCGATGCAGTAACTGTACAAAATCATTAATCAGTGCAGATATGCAGTTAGAAATCCTACCCAATCCAGCCTCTAGACACCACTCTGTCCCGCTAAAAAAAATCATGTGCGGATAAATCGACCCACCCAGCCAGACACACCAAGATTAGCAACCTTATAGCTACTAGTAAAATAAACGACATATAGCCATCAGTAGGTCCACAGTCGTCTTGGGTGACCCGTGCAACCTTATCATTACGGTACACTTCCTTCAAATATAAAAACCCATCCCCATGCAATATATCGTGGCATAATATCATACGTGTATGTAAAATGTCATGCTCAATCATAGTCATACATATCATAGAGCAAATCAGTCATACATAACATAAGGCCATAACAGTCATTTCATCTCCTAGGGGTATAACAGTCATTTTACCCTATGAAGGAATTTCTGTCATTTTACCCTATGGGGATATTTTAGTCATTTTACCCTATGGAGGTATTTTGATTATTTTACCCTATAGGGGTATTTTGGTCATTTTACCCTATGGGGATATTTCAGTCATTTTATCCTATAAGGGTATTTCGATCATTTACCTTATGGGAGTAGTTCAGTCATTTTACCTTGTGGGAGTATTTCAGTCATTTTACCCTATGGGGGTATTTCGATCATTTTACTCTATGGGGGTATTTCGGTCATTTTACCCTATGGGGGATATTTCGGCCATTTTACCCTAAGGGGTATTTCGGTTATTTTACCCTATGGGGGTATTTTTGTCATTTTACCCTATGAGGTTATTTCAGTCATTATACCCTATGGGGGTATTTCGGTCATTTACCCTATGGGAGAATTTCAGTCATTTTACCTTGTGGGGGTATTGCGATCATTTTACCCTATGCGGGTATTTCGATCATTTTACCCTAAATGGTCATAACAGTGTAAATGGGCCCAAGGCCCATTACTCGGCCCAAGTAGGCCCACATGCTCGTTCGACCTGTTTAGCCAAGATTTTTCCACGACTATGAGATGTACATAGCCCAATCCCATATTTGCCATAAATCGTGGATTTCATCCGTGTAGGCCCACGAGCCTATTGAGCCCACACGACCCTTTTCGGCCCAACGTGGCCCATTACGGCCTAAGCCCATGAAAATGCTCATGGAGGCCTCGACAGTCTATCGCCCATGATTCGTGGGTTTGGATTACCTGACGAGCGATCCCACGCTCATGTGGTCTCAAACGCCTTGCTTCTAGCTTTTCAACTTTTGCCGTTCTAAAGTTACAGTGGGGTGTTTACACACCTGATGCGATTTGCAGATTCCCTTCGTTCCGAACACTCTTATTCCAAAAATCAATGATCATCGCACCCTTGGTTCCCACGCAATGTGCCAATCAACCTCAACCACCACCTAAACAAAAGTCACCATCTTTATATTAGACTCATACTTGACAAACCATCTCAATTGCACCCCAGTTACCACTCAATACTGTTTCTCAAAATGTAACAGATGACTCCTTATCATACCATAACCACTTACCAACAATGATAAAACAGATTGCAGATCAGAGATGTAGTGTACAAAGAACTGAGAATCAGGATTAATCAATCAGTAATCCGCCAATGGAGAGAACTTGAAGGAGACGAAAAGAAAAATAGTGCGCTCCCAATTGATCAACGAACCCTTGCTAAAGCTGAGAGCTATTTGAAAGAGCTTAAAAAAAGAAAAAGGGAGAATCGACTAGGAGAGAAAACCGAAAAGAAAAATGGTAAGGGAGGAAAGAAGCTGTATTCGACCAAGGTTGAAGGAAAAGAAATGAAATCTGAATTCTAACTCTTACCAAATCGGCAACAACCCCAAATCCCAAAAATCCCTCCTCCAATTTAGCTACACACCTTCCATCCACTTCCTATCCCTTAATTTTCTACTATTATCTCTCCACAACAACAACCTCCCCAAATCCCAATATTCTCTCCTCAAATCTCTCTAAATATCCCTCCTCAATTCTCTCTATGACCAGTTCAAACTCCATTTAGCAGTATTTCAATCCAACTCTACCACCCACATGAATGAGGCAGCAAACTCCCTTTTTGATGCGCCACCACTCGAACCTTTGACCCCATGTACACTCCACACGCCCCTTACCACTAGACCAACAACTCTTTTGTATCATATTTTAACCACAATAATTTAAGAACCTACTATCTAGATCCAAGGATTTTATTCACTTAAAATAAAAGTTTTGCATAAGCCAAGGCTTGAACCCCTAACTTCTCAGACACTTCCAAACACTCCTAAATCACTTAACTACCGAAGCAGACATTCTTTTATGTCACTTCCTTGCACAACTAAATATTTATGTGCAGTCTCCTAACTGCTCCCTTGTTCAAAACCTATTTCTTCTAGGCCCAAAATTCAGGGTGTTACAGGTTGTGATGCAACCTTGAACATATGAGCCCTTCAAGTTTGCTTTTGTTTTATCTCGGGCCCTTAAGCAAAGTGAAGTTATCGATGACGGAAAGTAAGCACTTCCAGTCTTCTTTCTAGCACAATCATGGATTTCCTTGTGAATGATCTTCCCAACATTGATAGACCTTTTTGTCATAATTGCATACAACAAAAGTATTCGCTCCATCAAGATGGTGGGACTGTGTGAGATAGGCATGAAACTATATTGAACAAAGTAAAACCATACCTTAGCAAACGGTTTCAGATATTCTCTTTAGTAAGATTGATTACAATACTTTCTTATAATCCATTGGGATCCCGGATTTATCACAACATTAAGCACTTGTGGAAGAAAATCCCAATTTATATTTGTCATCATGGCAAAGTATTCATCTTCTTCAACATCGGGTAGGTTAAAGAAATCATTAATGGACTTAGAAGTTAGGCTTACTCAAATGAGCATAGAACTATCGAACCAACTCCTCTTCGGGTAATGATCATGCATCGCAAAAATAATTCCAATTGAGGGCATCAATCATCTTTCAAAATAGCAAAGGCACAACCATCTTATCATTGCTTTCCAAGTTCAAACCTTTTTCCAGCATCATAGGTTGATTTTTGAAGATAGAATCCAACCTTTCTTTCACTTCCTTGTCTTGAATCACAATGGGATTTTTGGCAGAGGTCTTAGAAGATCTAGTTCTTTTGCGAGATATGGTGATTTTTCCCTAAAAATAGGCAAAATTTTGACAATGGATGAAGCAAGGGATTTTGCAGCGACGATAGGCTTTCGACAGCGATAGCATGCAATGATAATAGGAATGCAGCGGGGATATGGTTGCTCCAGTAAAAGGCTCGCGGTGGCAATAGACTGGGGTTTTTACGACAAGGGATGAAAATTTGGGAAGATTTTTCAAGATTTAGGGCCACGGCTACGAGGAAAAAGAATGAGTGGCTAGGGTTTAAGCTAATTTCTTGAAGGATTGTGAGAATTATGGTGGTAAAGAAAGGTTTATATACTTGTAAATTAGGGCAATCTTATAGCAAAATTTTAGCTACTTAAGTGACTTGGGTGGCAAGTATAAATGGAGGGAAAAATGGTGGCGCAATTAGGGTTTTAGAGAACCCTATGGACGATAATATGGGGTGATTTTTCTCTTTTTTGTTGTTTTAGGCCTTGAGCCCAAACTGTATTTACTAACTAAACTACTTAAGATAAAATAAAGTGATTAGTACTTGGGCCAAATTGACCCCTTTATTAAGCATAACAAATAAAATTATTATTAAAAACAAAATAAAAATTTCAAAGTTAATTAGAAAATTTCTTATCAAAAGATTACATTAAATTAATTCCCAGGAATGGTTGGACGGTTCACAAAGGTCTCACTTAAGGTCCAATCTCCTTAGTCAACATTAATTAAATGTACTAATTTAAGAAAAATAATTTCTAAGCATGTCATTTATTCAAATGAGAGAGAAAGGAAAAACTGAAAATAAATTAACGGTAGAGAGAGTGAAGAAGACTCCCTCAATGTTATTGATGATTCTCTCGGACAAAGGCGATGTTGAATAACCATTTATCATACCAAACGTATCCATCTAGAAAGAAGAAGTAATGTTGCCCAACAATCATATTCAATATTTGCTCAAAACATAGCAGTAGGAAATGGTCTTTTTGTTTTGTTTGGCTCAACTTTCTGTCATTTGTACAAATCTACCCACCCATGATGATCCTTAACGAAATTAACCCATTAAATGTCATATACAGGATCCATAATCCTTGCTTTTAACTATTGAGACTTGAGTTTACTAGTATCAAATACTCGAGATTGGATCAATCTCATCTGTCCCTTGATAGAACTCTTTTTAGTATCTAATGATCTTTTCAAAACCATTAAGTCTAACTTGAGGGACTCTTCTCTTGATGGATTGGGTTGCTTGTACTCATGCGATGATAGCTCTAATGACTCGAACTAAACTTTTGAACTAAATTCTTCCATGTTAGCTTCCAAACATGTATCATCATTATGTTGATATGAAGAGTCAGATGAAATACCTTCCAATGGATCATTGTATTCTAATTTTGCAGGAACCAACAGATTTTTCTCGGAGATATTAAAACAATCTTTAACCTCATCAGGAGATCTTAGGGCCTTAAGTACATTAAAGGTGACTTCTTCATCTTGAACTTGCATGGTGAGTTCACCTTTCTGTACATTGATTCTTGTCCTGTCGGTTTCTAAGAAAGGCCTTCCTAGGATGATTGGTACTTCTTTATCGACTTGAAAATCTAAGATATTAAAGTCAGCAAGAAATATGAATTTATCAACACGTACCAAGACATCCTTGATATTTCCTTCTACATATGCCAAAGATTGATCCGACAATTAAAGTATAATTGTAGTTGATCTGGCCTGACCAATACCTAATTGTCTAAACACAAACATAGGCATTAAGTTGATACTCGATTCCAAATCGCACAAAACCTTACCACAATAGGATTCTCCAATATTACAAGGTATGATGGAACTTCTTGGATCCTTCAACTTAGGAGGCAACTTGTTCTAAAAAAATAGGCAACATTCTATAGTCAGGGCTACAATTTCAAATTCCCCAAACCTTGTCTTCTTAGAGGACTTAATTTGGTTTCCAAACCCATAAGAGATCGAGTTGCATAGAAGTAATTCTGAACATGTTAGCATGATGAAACTAAGTTGATTTGATTAATATAATTATCCTAGCCCATTTAGTTTTGATTGTTTTTGTTGCTAAAGCCTTCATTCATACACTTAGGTAAATTGCATTTAGATTAGAAATTGCATTAGGGATCACTATTGCATTTAATTAATCCAAATTTATTGATTTTTTACATCAAATTGTTAACTATAATTTTGCAATTAATTGTTTAAGCTTATACAGTCCCTGTGGAGATGATAACTCATGTTTACTTACTTATTACTTGAATGACTACGTACACTTGCATAAACACGTTACAATTTGTAACAAGTTTTTGGCGTTGTTGCCGGGGACTGTTGCCTTAATAATTTTTTGGGAAGTTATTTTTCCAGTTTGGTTTTTATTTAATTTCTAACATTACTAATTTATTCTTTATTTTATTTTTATTTATTTTTAGGTGTTTTATGAGCATAGATCGAATCATTGATTTATTACCCGTGGACCCTGAAATTGAGGGGACTTTTAGACAAAGAAGACGCAAAAAATCTGCTTAAAGACAAGCCGAGATGGACCTTGGAAATCAAAATAATAGACAAGGTAATGGAGTCAATCAAGTACACAACCCAATCCTTATAGGGATCGTGCCATCAGACAATACACTGTGGCACTCTTCAATGAGTTAAATCCAGGAATTAGGATGCTAGATATCGAGGCACCCTAATTTGAATTGAAACCAGTGATCTTTCAAATGCTCCAAACGGTGGTCTAGTTCAATGGTATGCCACGAAAAATCCACACTTACACTTTTGATTATTTATGGAGGTCAGTGATTTATTTAAGTTAGCTGGTGTGACTGAAGATGCATTGAGGTTAAAATTGTTTCTGTACTCGTTACGAGATTGAGTACGAGCATGGCTGAATTTATTGCCACCAAGTTCAATATCTACTTTGCAAGAATTAACAGAAAGGTTTTGTGTTAAATATTTTCCACCAAGTAAGAATGTAAAGTTGTAAAATGAGATAACAACTTTTCAACAATTGGATGATGAGTCCTTGTACGAGGCTTGCAAAAGATTCAAGGAATTACTTCGTAAGTGTCCTCATTATCGGATTCCTCATTGTATCCAATTTAAGACATTTTATAACAATTTCAACGAACATACAAGATTAATTATGGATGCTTCTACGAATGGTGTGATTTAGTCTAAGTCTTATAGTGCGACTTATGAGATCATTGAAAGGATTGCAAGCAATAACTACCAATGGTTGACAAATCGAACAGTTTCAGGAAGATGTGTAGTCGGAGTGCATGAAGTGGACGCACTGACTTCACTTTCTACTCAAGTATCTTCAATTTCCTCTATGTTAAAATAGTTTACCACTAATGGTTTAAATAATTTTGCAGCTCAATCACCAAGTCAATATCATGTAGTTTCTTGTGTATACTTTAGGAATGGTCATTCTTTCAAGAATTTCCCTTCGAATCCCCAATTAGCGTACTATGTAAAGAAACAGTATCAAAACAAAATTGGACAAGGACTGAAGTCAAATTTCTACAATACATCTTGTCGAAACTATCCAAATTTTTCTTGGGGTAATCAATGAAATGGATCGAACAATAACCAAATGCAGCATAGACCTAACAAAACCTAAGGGTTTAATCAACAAGCCCTAAAACCACCTCAAATTGAATAATGAAACAATTTGGAGGACTTGTTGAAGGCGTACATGGCGAAAAATGATGCCTTGATCCAAAGTCAAGCAGCAACGCTGAAAAATCTAGAGAACCAAATGGGTCAATTAGCTACTAAGATTCATAGTAGACCACAATGAGCCTTGCCAAGCGACACAGAAAATCTGAGAAATTTGGGTAAGGAGCATTGCAAAGTGGTAGAATTACGAAGCGTTAAGACTTTAGAGCCTAAGAAGGTTGTGGTTCAAGATGAGCCTGCTGGAAAGGAGGAAAGTCAACTGACAATTGAAGTTCTTACAATAGGAAAATCTGATGTAGAAAAATCTGATGAGGTAAACCCTAAACTAGTGAATTCTAAAATGCTAACACCCTCTTTTGTAGATTTACCTCATCAGAAAAGTTACCCATATCAACCTAGAGTTCGATATCCTTAAAGACTTTAACAGAACAAGCAGAAACAAGAGGTACAATTCAAGAAGTTCTTTGATGTTTTAAAGTAGCTACATATCAACATTTTGTCGGTAGAGGCTTTAGAATAAATGTCCAATTATGTGATATCTTGTCCAAAAAAATGACTTAGTGAGTAAAAGACTGTCACTTTAATGAAGGAGTGTAGTGCGTTCTTACAGAACTACCTTCGAAACTGAAGGATCCTAGAAGCTTTACAATACATTGAACATTGGTGAATCATATTGCGGTAAAGCTTTGTGTGACTTAGGAGCAAGCATCAACTTGATGCCCAAATCTATTTTCAAGCTGTTGGGAATAGGAGAAGTAAGACCCACTACTGTAACACTTCAACTTGCTGATCGATTGTTAGCATATTTCAAAGGAAAGATCGAGGATGTTTTGGTAAGAGTGTCAATAAATTTACTTTTCCTGCTGATTTCATTATTTTGGATTTTGAAGCAGACAAAGAAGTTCCGATCATCCTGGGGAGACCTTTCCTAGCCACGGGAAGAACGTTGATAGATGTGCAAAAAGGCAAACTCACCATGCGAGTTCAAGATGATAAGGTAACGTTTAACGTTCTGAGGGCAATGAAATTTTTTCGTTCAATGGAAGAGTGCTTAGTAATGGAGGAATTAGAAACCTTAGTTTCTATGGAAGGCAATTCTAAAGAAGACACATTGGAGATGAAAAAGGTAATCAAGGTTTGGCTTCGATGGAAGCCAATTCGAGGAGTTATATTCAACCACCACGGTTCAACCTACTAGAGTTGGAAGTTCAAGAAATTGTACAACCCAAGTCATCAACTAAATGTACTTCTGTCTCACTTGAAATATATTTATCTCGGTCATAGTTCTACTTTGCCTATGATTATTTTAACGGACCTAACAAAACATAAAAAGGAGCAATTGATTGCTATCTTAGAGAAATTTAAGAAGACAATTGGTTTGACCATAGATGAAATACGAGGTATAAGCCCTTCCTTCTGCATGCATAAAATTATTTTAGAGGAAGGTGAAAAAGGTAAGATTGATGGGCAAAGGAGACTTAACCCTATCATGAAACCAGTGGTTCAAAAGAAGGTAAGTAAGTGGTTAGATGTGGGAATTATTTACCCCATTTCAAATAGTTCTTTTGTAAGACCGGTATAATGCATATCAAAGAAAGGTGAGATCACAATTATTGAGAATGAACGAAATGAGTTAATCCCGATGAGAACTGTCATGTGTTGGAGAATCTATATTGACTATAGAAAGCTAAACAAAGCTACTCATAAGGATCATTTTCCTTTACCTTTTATGGATCAAATGCTAGATTGACTGGCAAGTAACAAATTTTAATACTTTTTAGATGGATATTCGAGATATAACCAAATATTTGTAGCCCTAGAAGACCAACATAAAACTACTTTTACCTATCCATATGGTACATTGGCTTTTAAGCGAATACCTTTCGGCTTATGTAATGCACCTGCCATATTTTAGCGATGTATGATGCCAATTTTCACTAATATGGTGGAAAATTATGTTGAGGTTTTCATGGATGATTTCTCTATTTTCAGTAATACTCACAATATTTGCTTGAATAATTTGGCTAAGGTACTCAAAAGATGTGAGGAGACGAATATTGTCCTTAACTAGGAGAAATGTTATTTTATGGTTAAGGAGGGAATTATCTTAGGGCACAAAATTTCCAAGAAGGGAATCAAAGTGGATAAAGTAAATGTGGACGTAATTGGAAGATTACCACCTCTAGTTAGTGTGAAAGGAGTTAGAAGCTTTTTAGGCCACGCTGGTTTTTATTGTAGATTTATAAAAGATTTTCCAAAAATTTCTAAACCTTTATGTGTACTTTTAGAAAATGTTGTTGTTTTCTTATTTTAACAAAGCATGTTTAGAAGCTTTTGAAATATTGAAAAACCAGTTAACTTCAGCCCCAACAATTATCACACCTGATTGGAACATGCATTTTGAGTTGATGTGTGATGCAAGCGATTTCGCTACTGGAGTTGTGATGGGCCAAAGAAGTAACAAAATGTTTCGTCCTATCTACTTGCTAGCAGAACTTTGAATGGAGCCCAAATCGATTATATTGTAACTGAAAAAGAGCTCTTTGCTATAGTTTTTGCTTTTAACAAGTTCCGTTCATATATTATATGTACCAAAATAACAATGTTTACCGGCCATACGGCTATTATGTATTTACTCACGAAGAAAGATGCTAAACCAAGGCTAATTCGATAGATTCTTTTGCCCCAATAATTTGACCTTGAGATCCAAAATAGAAAAGGTGTTGAAAATCAAGTAGCCGATCATCTATCAAGGTTGGGACAAAATGAGGTAACTTCTTCACTTGTTCTAATTAATGAGAATTTTTCTGATGAACATATCTTCGAGGTAAGAAAAATCTATGAAATATCTTAATTTTCTGATTTTGTTAATTACTTAGCATGTGGAATAATTCCTCAAAAAATGACGTACCCATAAAGAAAGAAATTCCTTCATGATAGTCGGTACTATTTCTAGGAGAACTCATTTTTATTTAAACAATGTACAAATAATATAATAAGGAAGGGCGTAGCTGGGAGTGAGATTGAGGAAATTTTGTACCACTGTCATTCATCTCCGAGTGGGGGACATTATGGTGGTTCACAAACAGCAGTAAAGATTTTACAGGTTGGGTTCTTTTGGCCTACATTGTTCAAGGATGCTTATGCATATGTAAGGAACTGTGATAGATGCTAAAGGATTGGAAACATATCAAGAAGGAACAAGACGCCCTTAACAAACATTTTGGAGATAGAACTTTTCGATGTATGGGGCATTGATTTTCTAGGCCTGTTTCCTTCTTCATATGGTAATAAGTTTATTTTGGTAGTTGTGGGCTATGTATCCAAGTGGGTTGAAGCTGAGGCCTACCCAACTAATGACAGTAAGGTATTTATGCGATTCCTGCGTAAGGACGTATTTACACGGATTGGGACTCTAGGGACCTCACTTTGTAAATAAGTGTCTTAAGTGGTGGCTTGATAAGTATGATCTGAAACATAAGATTGTTATTTCCTATCACCTACAATCTAATGGGCAAGTTGAAAGGGTGGATCTAGAAATCAAAGGTATACTTGAAATGGTAGTGCGCCCTAACAGAACAGATTGGTCTTGAAGGCTCGACGATCTAGTATGGGCCTATCAAAATACTTTTAAGACATCATTAGGGATGACTCCATATCGGTTAGTTTTTGGAAAGGCATGCCATTTGCCGCTTGAATTGGAGAATAAAACTCACTGGCCTTTGAAGAAATTGAATTTTGATCTTAAGCAAGCTGGTGAGAGAAGGATGTTACAACTCGATGAGTTGGTAGAGTTGAGGTTACTTTTAGACGAGAATGCCAATATGTGTAAGCAAAAATATAAGAAATGGCATGACAGTCGTATTCAACCTCGTGAGTTCAAAAAAGGTCAGAAAGTAGTGTTGTTTAATTCAAGGCTGAGGTTATTTCTTGGAAAACTCAAATCCCGATGGAAATGACCTTATACCATCTACAAAGTTTATCCATATGGAGCTATAGAATTGTACGACAACCATGGAGTTACGTTTAAAGTTAATGGTGAAGTTAAGCGAATTAAAACCTCGTTCAAATTAATAGACCCTTAATCTCTCATGAGCCTACTTTTTAATAAAAAGTTAGAAATTATTTTTTAAAATTAGTACATTTAATTAATTTTGTCTAAGGAGAAGGGAACTTAAGCGGGACCGTTGTGACCCCTCCAACCTTTCCTGGGAATTAATTTAATGTAATATTTTAAGAAGAAAATTTCAAATTTATTTTAATCTTTTCTTTGTTTTATTTTTATTTTTAATTTTTATCTTTGTCTTTAATTTTAATTTTAATCTTTATTTTTAATTTTAATGTTAGTTTTATTTATTTTAATAAAGGGGGTCAATTTGGCCCAGTACTAATAAGTTTATTTGTTTTTAAGCACACCAATTTTTAAATAAAGTTTGGGATCAAGGCCTAAAACAATAATTAGGAGAAATTTAACTCATTTAGTCGTCCATAGGATTCCATAAAGCCCTAGTTTTTGCCACCATATCATCCCTCCATCTTACTTGCTGCCTAAGCCACTTAAAATTAGCTAAATTTTAGCTGCAAGTCCAAGTCACTTAAATTATCTAAATTTTAGCTACAAAATTGCCCTAATTTATCACTATATAAACCCCTCTCTACCTTCATAATTGTCACAACCCTTCAAGCTATTTTATGTTCATTCTTTTCCCTCTTAGCCGTTGACCTAAATCCCAAAATTTCTTCCTTGTTATAAGCCTCTAGTATTGCCGCCGCATGACTTTTGCCAGAGCAGCCCCTTTGTCGTTGCATCCTATCACTGTAGCAAGCTTCGTGCTACCGCCAGTTCATCACTGCCACAAATCGATCACCATCGCAGCACCTTGCTCTCATCCTTTGCCAATTGCTTTTTCAATTCTTATGCCAAAATTTTGCTTAATTTTTGGGAAAAATGTCTATATCCCGTAAGAGAACTAGATGTTCCAAGACCTCTGACGAAAATCCCATTGTAATTCAATACGAAGAAGTGAAAGAAAGGTTTGATTCAATCTTTAAGAATCAACGTATGATGCCGGAAAAATGTTTCAACTAGGAAAGCAACGTTAAGATGGTTGTTCCTTTGCCAATTCAAAAGATGATTGATGCCCTCAATTGGAATTATTTTTGTGATGCATGATCATTACCTGACGAGGAGTTAGTTCAAGAGTTCTATGCCAATTTGACTAAGCTGGATGCTACTAAAGTTCTTGTTCACAAGAAGAAGGTACCCTAATTTCTAAGTACATTAATAATTTGTTTAACCTACCTGGTGCTGAAGAAGATGAGTATTTTGCCACGATGACAAACATACATTGAGATTTTCTTCAACAAGTGCTTAATATTGTGGCAAATCCAGGATCCCAATAGATTATAAGGAAGTATGGTAGTCACTTTTGCTAAAGGGAATATTTAAAGTCGTTGGCTAATGTATGGTTTTACTTTGTTTGATATAGTTTCATGCCTATCTCTCACAGTTTCACTATCTCAATGGAGCGAATACTTTTGTTGTATGTAATTATGACAGAAAGGTCCATCAATGTTGGGAATATAATTCTTAAAGAGATCTTTCATTGTGCTAGAAAGAAGACCGAAAGTGCTTATTTCCCATCATTGATAACATCACCTTGCTTAAAGGCCCAAGTCAAGACAAAAGCAAACCTAAAGGGCCCATATGTTCAAGGTTGCATTATAGCCCATGATCTTGAAAGGTTAGTGGAGAATGTCCATGAATTAAACCCAATTGAACCAAGTGAACCGAAAAAACTAGAAACTAATGAGTCATCGAACAAGTCTTAAACTGAAGCTAACTCTGTTACTGAAATTGAAGAGGTAGAATCAGAGGAAAAACCAAATAAGCCTGAACAGGTAAAGGAACCAGAAACTTTTGGACCAAAAGAAGAGTTGAATGTTGATGAGCCAGTTGAACCAAGTGTTGATCCAGAGTTGAGTAATCCAATGCCCACTTCTTCAAACACTATGAAGAAATCAAAATTGTCAACTATGATGGATGTGATGAAATTTATGCATAACCAACAACAGGCTTACTGGACATATGCAAAAGTTAGAGATGATTCTGTAAGAAATACTTTTAAAAATATCTCTAACAATTTTGTTCTTGAGTTCCCAGATTATATCTTCGAGTCATGGAAGGAAGATGATAAAGAAAGCGAGGACGAAACATTAAAGGAGGAAAACGAGGAGGATAAGTCAAATAAATAAAAAGAGAGGAGTTCTTTTCTTTTAGTTTCTATTTCTTTTTAGGTGCTTATTTTTATTTCTTACTTAGTATTTTGCTTCCACATAATTAAATAGCAAGCATGAATGAAATATGCTCCATGCCTATTCAATAGAAAGAAAATAAAGTGGTGTGGTAATGGGAATGAACATGTCTAGGATTGGATTGTTGAGAAAGGCTTGGTACTTAAGAAGTCTTTATGACTCACCTCTCTTTTCTTGCAACCCTTCTTGGTGTTCAATTTTCATTCATTACTTTGTTTTTGCAATGGGGACATTACTTCTTTTAAAAGGGGGTAAAGCAATTTCGTATGAATTTTAAAGTATGTTTCAATCTTTTTACTTAAGTATGTTGAAATAAATGACTATTCAGAAATAATTTTTGTTCATGAATCTATTCAAATGCAAGCATGATTTTTTATTTTATCTAAGTTATTCACATGTTATCATTGAATAATGGAAAGCTTGTATGATCTTAGTCTTATGTAGGATTTGCCATGAAATTTTGATTTCTTTAGAAATAGACATGCATGAAGGTTTAAGTCTTTAGAATTGACTTAGTAACTTTCTTAAGGTGAAATCCTACGAGGTATAAGACTCTAATATGATATAGGCACACTTTCTTTGGATTGTTCAGCCTTTCGAGCCAACTTTATGAACTTTAACCCTTGAAACTTAATTTTGAGCTTAATGGCTTGTTTGTTGCAAATGACCTACATTATAAGCCACATTAACATCTTTTTTTATTTTTATCCTATTCTTTTGCACCTATCTTAACCAAAAAATTTTCATGGTGATCAAAGTTTAAGGAAATTATGATAAGATGTACATGCTCTTCACATGTTCAAAAACAAGAGAGAAAAATGAATAAATAAGCAAAGAAAAGTTTGCTCAAAAGAAAAAGAACATAAGAGAAAATAAAGGAATGGTCAAAGTCTCAAAAATAAAGAGCAAAGTTTGCTCAAAGTTCGAGAAAAATAAAAGTGGAGCATAAGTTCGAAATAAGTTCGGGGGTATTCCAAAGACCCATTTGTATGAAATTTGTGACGCCAAATGATCTAAGACAAAGTTAGGGTTAAGATGTTTTGAACCTAAAAATCACTTCTCTTTATCCCTACCTTTAGCCTATCCCCATTACAACTTAATAAAAGACCTATTGATTCGATGATTATACCGACTACATTAGTGGAGAGGGCCTAGATAGATATATGAGGAAAAAAGAAAATCAAGATTCACTTTCTTGTTTTCAAAAAAATCAAGAAACCAAATCTTGGTCTAATTATACGGCTTTTGGAGATTTCAAGAATCAAGAAAATCAATATTTCAAATCTTGGAATTCTTTGTCCAAGAAACTGAATCTTGAAGTTGGTGTTTGATGGCTTACATGATGATAACTCTTGAAAAGAGTTATAATTCATACTTTTAGACTTAGTTAATTGCTTGTACATAAGTAAAATTAGCTTCATTTTAGGTAATTGCAAGATTATTTCTAGTCAATCGAGCAGTGCATCTAAGAACTTGTTGTGGCTGAATGACAGGTTTAAAGGAGAAGGATAGCAGAGGATAGGTTTGTTGAGGTATTATGAGAGGTTTCCATGGCAATGCTAGTTAAGAAAAAGACAAACACCTAGTAGCAATGAGAGCACTTAGCATTTGGTCCCCTACATGCACGAGTAATGGAGAATATTCAACTTAAAATTAGCGAAAAAGCATTCATTGGTTGACAAGTTTTACCCTAGAGGATAACCCAAATATAAAAGGCAATAAAAAGTGGAGAGACGAATGAGAAAAAAACTGTAATTGTCCTGAGCTTGGACAGAGGTCTCATTGTGGTAAGAAGGGTAAGTTGAGCTGACTATGAACTTTGGTGAAGACAAGAAACAAGACACCAAGTTGGGGGATTGGATTTTTGAAACCTAGATTTCTTTCTCTGCATTTTGTTTCAATTCTTCTGTTCTAAACTGATATTTTGGGATATTGATGATACGAAAACAACTTCAATTTGTGTAGCCCAGCCATGAGCTAACTTACTAGGGCTGGGGTTTGTTTTGAATGATGTTTTAACTTTGATTAATGTTTATGGTTTAATATGGTTCATATTATTGCTTTACCCAATGGATTTTTTTGTTTAAATGCTTAAGAGAGTGTTGATGAATGCTGAATAAGTCTTAAGGTAGCTTGACACCGACTTGAATAGGTTACCTAGATCGAAGTTGGGTAATATAAATGAGTGCTAAGTGAAATACTCATGTCAACGCTAGAGATAGAGCCTTACCTTATACGATTTAAAGGGTTGAGATTTAGCAGTAGTTGCTAATCCTAAGCCTATAGACATATAATGCCTTAGGGGTGAGTAACCCTAGGTCTTGCTTTCGGCAGAGTTAAGCCACATTAGTACCCAATCGAACAATAAGTTCGCCATAGTTTTGCCATGGCATTGTTCACGAGTTAGCATAGACCCCTTAGTAATCCCAACCTTCACGACCAATATTCGAACCTTGCTAAAGTCCTTAGTACTCTTCTTTGATTTGTTGCAATGGTAATCTTTACTAGTATACTTCATTACTCTCACTTCTAATGTGTTAACCCTATTTTAATTTCATTAAACATCATTTGATACATTTATCTTTTCTATTCAATTGTGATAACTTAGACAAAGAGCACTCATCCAATCTTCGTGGGAATCATACTCACTCATCACTTTATTACTTGATTCGATGTGTACACTTGCACAATTCGCACATCATATTCACACGCGACAAGTTTTTGGCACCATTACCTGGGATTGGCGATTGGTAACTTTAGTTTTTGTTATTACAATTTTTATAGTTTTAGTTGCTAATTTGTCTGTTTCATGATCTCAACAGGTCTAGCGTAGAGGCACTCCTATTGAAGGACTCTATCCCTTAGATCTAGAAATTGAAAGGATATTGCTAAGAAAGAGAACAGAACAAAGAGAAATGAATCAAGATAGTAACAATCCACCTGCTATGAATGAGAAACTTAATCCGAAAGCTCCAAATGTTAATCATCATGCTGCTTAGATGTTTGATGATCGGGATAGGCCAATTCGAGAGCATGTAGTGCCTATCTTAGACAACCCGAGTCCTAGAATAGTCAAGCCACAAATTCAAGCTCCCCACTTTGAACTAAAACCTGTAATGTTCCAGATGCTTCAATCAATTGGTCAGTTTGGTGGTTTGCCAATTGACGATCCCAGATTGCACTTGAGACTTTTCTTGGAAGTCTAATATTATTTCAAAAAATAAGGTGTCCCTGAAGATGGCTTAAAGCTTAAACAGTTTCCCTATTCTTTATGAGATCTTGCTAGAACATGGCTCAATGCTTTACCATCTGGAATAATAGAATCATGGAACGATCTCTATCGAAGATTTCTATTGTGATATAACCCACCCAATATGAATGCCAAACTGTGAGAAATGGCATAACATCCTTCAAGCAACTAGAGGATGAAACATTGTATGAAGCATGGGAATGGTTCAAATATTTTCTTAGGAAATGTCCTATGCATAGATTTAAGCATTGGACCCAAATGGAGATTTTCTACAATGGTTTAAATGCACAGACACGAATGGTGGTTGATGATTTAGATAATGGAACTTTGTTCGATAAGTTCTACAATGAAGCATATGAGATTTTAAAGAGAAGCTCCAATAATGACTATCAATACCCCACAACAATAGCTAGAACTGGTAGGAGCGTGGCTAGATCGTTCGAACTTGATGCTATTACCTCGCTTATTGCTCAGGTATCTTCTTTAGCTAACATGATAAAGACCATGCAGAAGCCTAGTGAGGTGAAAGAGCTTAAAGCAACTGGGTTATCTTGTGTCTATTATGGAGAGGATCACATATTTGAAGAGTGTCCCTTGAACCCAACATCTGTCTACTATATGGTCAACTTCAATAGGAACAACAATCCTTATTCCAACACGTATAACCCCGGTTGGAAACAACACCTAAATTCTGGGTGGAACATTCAAGGAGCTGGAAATTCCAACATGACTATTAGACCCAATGCCATGAATGTTCCACTTGGTTTCAATCAGTCTATATTGCCTCAACAATGAGTTCAAAAAGGACAGGATTTATCTTCTTCCTCATCTATTGAGTCTCTACTGAAAGAGTATATGACCAAGAATGATACTGTGATCTAGAGCCAAGCATCACCGTTACGAGCTTTAGAGAATCAAGTAGGATGGATAGCTAATTCTTTAAACTCAAGAATACAAGAATTTTTTCCTAGTTATACCAAGAATGCAAAACCACATGAGAAAGAACATTGTAAAGCAATCACTCTTAGAAGTGGCACACAACTAGACAAAGTTGTCAAGAATGTTGTTCCTAAATCAGAAAATTCAGAAACAAGTACAAGAAAAACCCTTGAACAAAATAAGAAGAGCACCACAACTGAAAAAACTAGACCAAGCAATGCTGAAGCAAACTCAAATAGCACTGTCGAACACAATGCCGAGCAAAATAATCATTACAACCTGAACTTTGCCTACCCCCACCATTTCCTCAACTCTTTCAAAATCACAAACAATACCAACATTTCAGGCAATTATTGGATGTCTTTGAGCAACTTCACATCAATATACCTTTGGAGGAAGCGTTGGAGCAAAATGCCTAACGATATCAAGTTTATGAAAGACAAACCTGTTTGGAAAACGGGTTTGCAAAACGCAATGAAAAATAAATTTATGGAAAAACCAGAGTTTTAATTTTTTTTCCAAACCAAGATCTTGGTTGTGATATCTAAAGTAATAAACAATTAATCAGAATTGTACCTTTTCAACTCGTTTAGGATGAGTGCTTCGACCGAGTAGTCTTCTCCGCAATCCTCAAGCTCACATCTGCTGAGTGTGGGCTCGGTTCGAATCAAAAAAAAATTCACAAAAATTACCAATGGGATAATTTTGCAATTTCTCTAAAATTTTGGGTCAAGTTGTAAATAAAAAAAAAATATCTCTAGAATTTTTTTGGAATAATCTCTTTACAACTTTCTCTTGAATTCAAGTGTGTGTAAATAGTGACCCAAGGCTCTCCTTATATAGGGAGAGTTTAGAGTTCAACTATGATTAATCTTAATCACTTTAATATTAAATTAATATAATATTTATCAAGATAAGTATTAGATTAAATTAATATAATATTAAAATAATATTATTTTTGGAATAGTTAATCTGAAATCAAAATCTCTGGTAGAGTCCCACTTGAAGTGTACCTCTTCCACTACTCAACCAACAATGACCAACTACCGCCGACAACCTGGATGCTACCATCACAACCACCAGCACTGCCATGTTCGATGATACAAGTGCGACACCCTTACGACATCCTGCGCCGGTTCAACTGCTACCGATTTGGTCCGGCTCAATGACGACCCAACTAATCTAGTCTAGCCACCGGTTGGACCGTCGGCCCAATTCGACCAGTTTTTGGGCCTTAGTATAGGTTTTGGGCTCCCAAGCCCAATTTACAATCTCAGGTCCAATTTTCAAGTTCAATTACCCATTTGGTCAATTTTTTAACTTGAAATTAACTTCTCAAAATATCAAATTAATTTTAATTAATTTGATTAATTTAATTTACTTGATCAAAATTAATTTTTAAAAATCCTTTAGATTTTCTAAATTAATTTTTCAAGAAAATTATTTAATCAAGTCCTCTAATTGAACAATTCTCACGACCACCTAATTTAATTTCACATCAAATAAATCGACTCAATTAAATTATTCCCAAAGTCGTAGAATTTTCTTTTGATTCAAATGCAGTCCAATCGAGCTTTTGTTGAGCTACCAGAGGGACCAATCAGCCATATACTATTAGGCTGTAGTGATTGTAATTATGTCTAGAAGAATCGTACTGATAATTCTCAATTACTTAATCACTGAGTCAGTCTACAAGAAGTACCAATGAAGTGTTATATACATATCCTCTTCCAGTTTCCCATTAAGGAAAGTTGATTTGATGTGCATCTACCAGATTTCATAATCATGAAATGCAGCTATTACAAGTAAGATCCAGATGGATTTAAACATAGCAACAGGAGAAAATGTTTCATCATAGTCAATACCGTGAACTTGGTGAAGAGCTTTAGTGGCTAATCTCCCTTTGTAAGTTTGTACATTACCATCCATGTTTGTTTTCTTTTTGAAAACCCACTTGCACTTTATAGGTTTAACCCCTTTAGGTGGCTCAACCAAGATCCATACATTGTTTTCTAACATGGAATCCACCTCAGAACTTATGGCCTCAAGCCGTTTCTCAAAATCTAGGCTCACCACCGCTTCTTCATAAGTTCTAGGTTCATCTTAATCCTTAAGTAGAATATCTGTAACAGCCCGTTTTTAGTAAAATCAAAACAATAGTTTTGGGACCACAAATTTGATGAGTAAATATTTATTTTATTATTTTAATATCTATGGTATTCTAGAAGAGTCGTATAAAAATTTCATTAAGAAATTTTGACTTTTATGAGCTTAATTTTGTTAAAAGGACTAAATTGTTAAAGGTACAAAAGTAGAGTTTTAGTAGCTAAAGGTATCAAATAGCTATGAAAATTTAAAGTGAAAGGATTTAGATGGTAAATATACCATTTATATAGTTAGTGGATATTCATGGATTGGTTTTATTGAAATTATTAAAGTTTTTAAAGGTTATTTTGGTAATTAAGTAAATAAATGTTAAAAACATAAAAAAAGTAAAAAAAAGATATCATCTTCTAATTGCTGTCTTCTTCAATCGAAATTATCAAAGCACCATAGCTAGGGTTCGCTCACTTTATTTTTCTTGCATGGTACGTATTTTGATTCCATTTTTAATGATTTTTATGTTTTGGGGATCGTTGTAGCTTAATCTAGCTAGCCCAAGGACTAATTTGCAAAATTGTTAAAGGATTAGGATTTTTCCATGAACATGTGTATGGTTTTTGAATTTTAATGAAAGGTTCTGAGTCCTTATTGTTAAATAAACAACTTTTGTAAAGGGAATTTTGATGAAATTATCATTTAGGGACTTATTTGTAAAAGTAGTAAAATACCAAGATAAATTTGTGAAATGTTGATTTTTATGAGGTTATATAAGTCCCTCGGTATTTCAACTAGCATGAAATGTGGATGAAATTGCATAAATGTCAATTTACGAACTTAAGGACTAAATTGTAAATAACGTAAATTATTAGGGGAAAAAGTGTAAATTAGCAAAAGTATGAATTTTGGACTAAATTGAATAGCATGATTATTAAATGAATTGATTTTGCTTATTTAGATCAAGATAAACCTCGTACAAATCTAGATCGAGAAAAAGCTAAAGCCTCGGATTAGTGATCTCGTTCTTGCGTCTTTGTAATCAAGGTAAGTTCATATGTTTAAATAATTTTTTAATGATATTTTGATATATGTGCTACTGTGCTATTTATCACATCATGAAATGGTGGAAATCCAACAATGTTTCGACGATTATCGAGCCCCGTTTGAACCTTAGGAATATATAGGATATAAATGGCATGTCATTAGGGTTACCATGTTTTGAGTGTTGCTCCTCAATGTCCTACAGATGGCTGAGTTCTGGCATTTGTTGCAGATACTCGTCAGCCTGTGTGAGCAGCATCGTGTAGCTACATTTTGACCGTCAGCTTGTGTGAGTTGACCCATTTATGGCTCGAGTGAGCAATGATGTAAAGGAAAAGGAAAAGAAATGGTTTTGACCATATGTTTAGGACAGTTTGTGTGAGCTTTCCCGCGTATCCAATATTATTCTAACTGGTTCAACGGGCATGAAAAGGGAAGAACGATACGTGTACCAATTGCTAAGTTATGAACCTATGGAAAGGTATGAAATGATCTATGAATGTATATCTATGTTTATGAAAAGTATGAATCCAATGACATTATGTTCATGTGAAATTTACCTTACCATGTGATGATTCAAATGAATTATGTGTTAATGCACTAACAATTGTTTTTCATGATGCTTAGGCATGTGCCAAGCTATTGGTTGGATTGTACCATGTTTAATTTTAAAGTTATGCATTGAAACGATAAGTTATGTTCATTTTATACAAACTTACTAAGCATTATATGCTTACGTAGTTTTCTTTCCTTTGTTTTATAGATGATCGGAAGCTAGATCGGTTCGGAAGCTCGTCGGAGACCTATCACACTATCCAACAAATATATTGGTAGACTTTAATGTTTTAGTCAAGGTTATAATGACATGTATAGGTGGACATGTGTTTAATGATCTAGTTATTATTTTAGCATGCATATGTTATTCTGGTTGATGTACTTATGGTACTTGGATGCCTTGATGGTTGGTGTTATTATGACTAAGTTGATGCATGTTTTGAACGACCAATTTAGTATGTGATGGTCTAGTTTCAATGTGGTCAATTATTATATAATTTGGTATGGAATTAAGCTAGATATGTATGGATGAGTTATGGCTAAATATGTATAAGTTTAGGTATATGTGCTTGATTTTGATTGAGGTGCCTATATGGCATATTTGTTGGATGGATAAATGGCTTATTGAATTGGTCTTATTATGCATGTTTTGGTATGTTTTGATGCCTTTGTTAAAGGTACAAATGGATTGTAGATGCATGCTTTGAATTGGTGAAAGAAATGGCTTGATTTAGGCCAATTTCTTGTCCACGCGGCATAAGACATGGGCGTGTGTCTCAGTCGTATGTGACAGAAGGCCATGCGACACGACTGTGTGTCCCCTATAGATTTTAAAGGTTGCAAGTCAGGCAGTTACACGGCCTAGCACATGACCTGACATACAGACGTGTGGCTTGGTCGTGTGACACAACTTAGAGAGTTACGTGGGCACGGGCACAGGCTGGGACACGGTCATGTGTCCCTATTTCAATTGTTACATAGCCTGAGACACGAGCGTGTATCTTAGGCCGTGTGACCCTTGTAATTTTGAATTTTCTAACTTTTTTCTCAATGTTCCAATCGTTTTCGATTTAGTCCTGAATCATTTCTAAAGTGTTTCTAAGGCATCGAGGGCTTGATTAAGGGACAATATGCATACATATGAATAGATTATGTTATGTTTATTGTAATGTTTGGAAATGAATGTTTTTAGGTTACTCTTTTACGGTAATGCTCTGTAACCCTATTCTAGCGATGGATATGAGTTAGGGGTGTTACAATATCACCATGTGTTGTAATGAGAAAGTTATATATGGCATTCTCTTAAAGATCTTTGTAGTAGTTGTGTTTCCGAAACAATTGATTGTTTCGTAACAACTTGTGTAACCTATTATTGTTCAATCTTTGGTTTAGTGATCTGTTGTTGTTCTCGAATTTCTTTGAGTTCTATTCTTTGACCAATTCCTTTTTTAAAGACAAACACTCTTTGAAAGAAGACTCCTATCCGAGAAACAAATACTTTGTTCTTGGTAGGATTGAAGAAATAATATTCTTTAGTTTCTTTAGGATATCCCACAAACATGCACTTTTGAGGTTGGGTTCAAGCTTAGTAGACATCTATCATTTAACATAAGCTTCACAACCCTAAATCTTCATCAAAGGCATACTAGGACACTTCCCAGTCCACATGTCATATGGTGTCTTTTGAATCAATTTAGATGGAACACGATTTAGTGTGAAAGTAGTTGTTCCCCCAAAAGGAAGTAGGAAAATCAGTATGACTCATCATTGATCAAACCATGTCTAATAGTGTTTGATTTCTACTTTTAGAAACTCCATTTCATTATGGAGTACCAAGAGGTGTAAGTTGTCAGACAATCTCACATTCTTTTAAAAACTCATTAAACTTTAAGCTTAAGTATTCTCACCCTCGATCTAATCGAAGTGCCTTAATACTTTTACCTAGTTGGTTATGTACTTCATTTTTAAATCCCTTGAACTTTTCAAGGGCTTCAGATTTATGGCATATAAGACAAATATGCCTATATTTACTGAAGTCATCAGTGAAAGTAATGAAGTATTGGAATGCTCCTCTAGCTTGTGTGTTCATTGGTCCACATACATCACTATGTATTAAGCCCAATAAATCACTAGCTCATTGATTTTTACTATTAAAAGGAGTTTAGTCATTTCACCCAACAAGCAAGACACACACATATATCCAATTTTTCGAAAATAAAAGAATCCAAAATCTCATCTTTATGGAGCTTTGATATGTGCTTCTCGCTTATATGGCGAAAACGACAATGCCAAAGATAAGTTTGATTAGAGTCATTTATTTTTTATCTTTTAATATTTCTGTTATAAATGGGTCTATCTTGATCTAAAATGTAGAAGTCATTTACCAATTGTGTCGAACCATAGAAAACATTATTGAGATAATATGAACAACAATTATTCTTAATAGTTATCTCAAAATCAATTTTGTCTAAATAAGAAGTTGAAAAAATGTTTCTAGTCAAATTGGGCACAAAATAACAATCCTCTAAAATTAAATAAAGTCCACTAGGCAATGATAAAATATGTATTACTACAGCTAATGTAACAACTCTTCCTCCATTCCCAACTCGTAGGTCCACATCTCCTTTAGCCAGATTCTTACTCTTTTGCAATTCCTGTACAGAGGTACAAATATGAGAACAACATCCAGTATCTAATACCCAAGAAGTAGATGTTGATAAATTAATATCAATAAAATGAATACTTGAAGTAGACACTCCGTTTTCCTTTGCCTTCTCAACCTCTTCAAGATAGGCAAAACAGTTACTCTTCCAATTTCCAATCTTAGAACAGTGGAAAATTTTTCCTTCCTTAGCAATTCCTCCTTTAGGTTTTAATGCAGCTTTTCCTTTGTTGAGCTTAGCCTTGCCATTTTCCTTAGGCTTTGCCTTAGCATTAGCCTTTCCTTTGCCTTTGTCCTTGCGGATCATCAGGATGGGCTGAGGCTCAACCTTTTTCATGTTACTTTCAGGAGTTTGTAACAGGCTAAGCAACTGTGGAAAAGTCTTATTAATCTCATTCATGTTGAAATTAAGGACAATTTTGCTAAAACTATCCGAAATCAATTGCAAGATGACAATGGTGGCCAACTCCACACCTAAAAGGATTCCTAATTTTTCAAGGCTTTCAATATAGCCTACCATCTTCAGAACATGAGTTCCCATAGAAGTTCCCTCCACCATTTTGCATCAAAATAGAGTTGTATAGGTCTTGTACCTCTCTTGACGTGCTTGCTCCTCATATAATTCCTTGAGGTACTTGATCATATCATAGGTAACCATATCCTCATATTGCTTTTGAAGTTCAAGAGTCATGGTGGCAAGCATTAGACGTCCTATGTCTAACATGTCATCAAGATGCTTCTTATAAAGTCAAGATGCTTCTAGAGGCAATAGTTGTTGGTTCATAAGAAACGGTTTCTTCAATGACATATAATTTTCGTTCTTGTTTGAGGATAACCCTTAAGTTACAAAACAAGTCAAAGAAGTTCAAGCCATTCAACTTGTTCTTCTCAAGGATCGATCGCAATGATAATGAACTTGTGTTGTTTGCCATAATTAAACTACAATAATATAATATGCTCATGAGTACATTTACCAAGTTTATTAATCATTAAAAGGACTTTATTAAATGATGCTTGTAAACGGAAAAATATATAGGATTTTTCTATATAATTCATCACCTTTTTACTTAAAATTGTTGTTAAAACCAAGTAATTATTTAATAAATTAATGAAATATGTGAAAATATGAAATTAAGACAGAGAAATTATTAAAATGTGATTTTATGTTTTATTATATAGTTTTCATGCATAAAATGGTTTATTTTATATTAATTTAAGCATATTATATTTTTAAGCTATAAAGTGGGTCATGCATGATTAAATTAAATAATAAAATATTATATTATATTTTAATAATTCATTTTAAATATTTCATTAATAAAATTGGGTTTAATTAATTAATTAAATTGATTAATTAAAGTGGTTAAATTAATTCATTTGGTCCTCTAAACTATTTGCTATTTTTGACAGATCTGAGAGTTTTCTTCTAATTGCAGAACCGTCCAAAGTGGGGACCAAGTCAACCCAAATTTTGGGTGAACATGGATGATTATAAACCAATTTTTGGTTTAATTACATAAGGCCCTTGAAGAGTTAAAGAAATCAGAGATTTACCTAAAGATTTGCTAGAGACGGAGTCTTAGTCCTGAGCTGTTGTGGCATTCAAATTGACCAAAAATCAAGGAAAAATCAGCCACATTTCCTCAATTCATGGCCGGGCACTCTTGGAGGAGGTTTCAAAGAATGGACACTCCTAATTTTAGCAAATTAGCTCCCTTGCTTCACCTATAAATAAGAGCTCATTTCTCACTTTTTCAATCATCCCTCATCCCTCATCCCTCTCATCTCTCATCCTCTCTCTCAACTCTCTTAGCTCTCACGCCTATCATCATCCTCGCATAAGGATTTTAGCAAATTAGCCTCTTAAAGAGCCCTTGGTCAGCCACCTTGGAGAACCATCCGCAAAGGAGCAAAGCAAAGAACGAAGGAGCCTCGTCAGTCAGAGTTTTGGGTGACAGCCACTCTGAATTGGGTTTAATTTTTCTTTTCTTTACTTTAATTTAAAGATGTTTGCTATGAGTTCTATGTTCTTATTTACAACAATGATAGCTTAAATTTTATTTAAGATAGGATGATTATTTTGATTAAATAATATTTATGTGATTCATGCTTATAATGTTTGTGCCTCAATCGATCATGTTTTCAATTAAAATCAAGTCTGTATTTTGTTCATACATGGTTGAAATACACCTGAATTAGCTGAGCGATCCTAACTAGACAATGGCTAATGGATGAATAATTGAAATGTGCATGCTCAATTTAGATCCTAACCCGATTGAATTGTAGGTTGTATAACAACTCTAACCAAGCTCTGTTATCTGCATAGTTTTTAGATTTCTGTGATTAAATTGTTTTAAACCTAGCACGTCCTTGTTACCTCACACGAATGCTAAGAAACCCTTAGTAAATAAGGATTAGTAAAATGCGTATTTACTAAGTAAAGGATTCTGAAAGGACCTGATTTTGTTTCCAAAACTCATGAAAGATCGAGTTGCCATGGAATGTTTTTTCGAATATTATTAAGCATGATGATAATAAATTAAGTTTAATTAAAGTAATTGTCCTAGTTTATTTATGTTATAATTGTTGCAAATTGTGTTTACTTTTACCAAAATCTATTTCATTCATATAGTCTGCATATTAGGATAATTTACATTAGGGATCATTGCATCTAGTTTATACCACTTCTCAACTATATTTTGTTTTTATTTTTTCAAATTGTTAATATAATTTTACAAATGAAGTGACTTAGCACAAATACAATCCCTATGGAGATGATAACTCGATACTTACTTATTACTTGATAACGACTGTGTACACTTGCACAAACCCCAGCGTTACAAGTTTTTGGGGTCGTTGCCGGGGATTGTCAACTATTGCTATAGTCATTTTTTTCATGAAATTATTTATTGTCAATTTGATTTATTTCTAACATTACTAACATATTCTTTTCAATTTTTGTGATTTTCATTTCAGGTGTTTATGAGCATAGATTTAATTATCGATTTACTCCCTGTAGACCCTGAAATTGAGCGAACTTTCAGACAAAGAAGACTTGAACGAACAACTCAAAGACAAGTCGAGATGGACCTTTGGGAATTAGAATCAAGACCACGGTAATGAAGCCGATCATGTACGAAATCCTATCCTCATTGTTGATGATAGGGATCGATGCATCAGACAATATGCTGTGCCACTTTTCAGTGAGTTAAACCCAGAAGTTAGAAGGCCAAATATTGAGGCAACCCAGTTTGAATTGAAACCAGTGATGTTTCAAATGCTACAAATGGTGGGCCAATTTAGTGGTATGCCACGGAATATCCACATCTCCACCTTCGATTGTTTATGGAGATGAGTGATTCATTCAAGATAGCTGGCGTGACTGGAGACGCACTGAGGTTGAAGTTGTTTCCGTACTCGTTGTGAGATCGAGCATGAGCATGGCTCAATTCATTGCCACCAAGTTCCATATCTACATGGCAAGAATTAGCAGAGAGATTTTTGGTTAAGTATTTCCCACCTAGCAAAAACGCTAAGTTGAGGAACGAGATCACAACTTTCCAACAATTGCATGACGAGTCTTTGTATGAGGCTTAGGAGCGATTCAAGGAGTTACTTCATAAGTGTCCTCATCATGGGATTCCTTATTGTATCCAGTTGGAGACATTCTATAATGGTCTCAATGCACATACAAGATTAATGGTAGATGCTTTCGCGAATGGTGTAACTTTGTCTAAGTCTTATAATGAGGCTTATGAGATCAATGAGAGGATCGCGAGTAATAACTATCAATGGCTAACAAATTGAACAGCTTCAGGAAGACGAGTAGCCAGAGTTCATAAAGTTTACTCTCTCACTTCGTTATCAACTCAGGTATCATCTATTTCCTCTATGTTAAAATAGTAACCGCTAATAGTACTAATAATTTTGTAGCTCAGCCACCAAGTCTGTTTCAAGTAGTTTCCTGTGTGTACTATGGGGAAGGTCATTCTTTTGAGAATTGTCCATCAAATCCTGAGTTAGTGTACTATGTGGAGAACCAATATCAAAATAGGAGTGGACAAGGACCCAAGTCCAACTTCTACAATCCTTCATGGCGTAATCCTAACTTTTCTTGGAGCAACCAAGGAAATGGATCGAATAACTACTTATTGCAGCAGTGACCCAACCAATCTCAAGGGTTTAATCAGCAAGCTCCAAAACCACTTCAAGCTGAGGCATCAAACAGTTTGGAGAACTTGTTGAAAGTGTACATGGAAAAGAATGACGCTTTGATCCAGAGCCAAGTAGCAACA